>NC_089207.1:19683255-21120755 GCF_963930695.1 Labrus bergylta | reverse complement strand
CTCGCTCAGCGTGTTTAAGCACTCAATGCGTGGAGCAGCAGGAGTTAAAACTTCCTGAGTCCTTTTCTTCAGAGTTTTATGGAAACACGAGGAGAACTGAAGAGTGCAGAAAGCTTTTAAAGGCTGTGAAATATTAAGTGAATTCCTCCACGCTGAGAGGAGCGATGAACAGAGTTTTTGATGGAAACATGTGACACTCTCCCGGGATGTCACATTGTAACCACAGAAATGTTCATTTTACGACTTTAGAGCTGGAAATTTTCTTTCTGTCATCCGTCTGGTTGAAACTTAAACGTCTTCACAGCTCTGCGTTTATCTTTACATAAGGTTCAGACGTTAATGTTCCCAGAGGATCAACCTTAGAGCCCAGTAATCCTGATTACTCCCTTTAGCGCCATCTTCAGGTTGTTACTTTCAACCAAGAGTGGGCGCTATTGAGCAAAGCATGGTGTAAGTTGTGTTTTCTCTCAGCTCCTCCACCCTTGCTAAACTTAAAGGGGACATATTATGAACATATATTTGGGTAACCTGAGTGTCTACAGACCCACAAAATGTGAAAAAAACCCATCCAGTCCTTTGTTTGTGGTCTGCATGAGTCTTACAACACAGAGAAAAATGCTCCGTTTCAAATGTGCGCTCCTTGTGATGTCACAGTGGGATTCTGGTATTCATAAGCGCAGTCGAACGTCACTTCCGGCTCTAGAGTGACCACGCCCCCGCTTGGGTGAAAACAAGCCCTGAGAATGTTTCGTCGGCCTGTAGATTAGAAAACACTGGTAGCCGTGCGATTAAATGCGATTGCAAAGCTTTTTGAACTTCAAACTATTTTAAAAACACAATTTAGTATCAGGTTTTCATTTACAAATGACAACGGAGGGTAAAAGAAGAGCTCTGTGTGTTTGGACTGAAACTAGAGAGGATTAAAGTGGTAAATCGTGGGACCGCTGTCATGTTCCTGCTGGCTTTAAGGCAGCGATCGTGCCGTGACAGAAGAGAAGTGTGTTAACAGATTCTTCACACATTCATTCACTAATGTATTATTTAAAAATAAAGATCCCTCTCGGGTAACACGGTTAATAATTACTCATCAGGTGTTTAAAGTCAGTTTCCTCTGATGACTCGTTTGAGCAGTTTGATGGAGAGAGATTGAACAGACACTCACATACACGGCTAATTTTATACCGTTATGATGCCGATCTCTGTTCAGAAATGTCATATTTTCAATGTTTACATCACTGGTCATCAGATTTAGGCTCATTCTTTTTAAATTATGGTTTTAATTTTTTAAGACTTTAAATCGGTAAAGACCCCAACTTGTCCATTAACCGCCATTCATTCAGATGGAATGATTTCACCCAGAAAGGGGCGTGGCCAGCATCGTTTGGGCAAAGTACCTGGATCGTTTGCTCTCATGAATAAAAAAATCCCCTCCCCTCCCCTCCCCTGATATCTCCACCCATGGACTCCACCCCCAGCCTAGAGCAACACTTTTGCGCAGGTCTGACATTTTTATTCTCACTACAGAGGAGTGATGTCCACGGGGAAAACTCAGGTGGGGCTCATTGCATTTAAAGAGACACACACACCAAAACAGAGCATTCTGAGAGAGCTGGTTTATACAGGGTGTAGCTCATATCTCGATCGACACACACTGTGCGAGGGGGGAATGTTTTGATGACTCATCAGTTTTGATTTGATGAAGGATAAGAGTTATTCACAATAAGGCGTGCAGCTGACCTGATTGACAGGCGGGCGCGGCGTAACGGTTCAGGAGGCTTAAAACCCGCCTCAGCTCCAGCTCTCAAACTGTCGTTAGGTTGACTGAAAGTTAGGGTGAGACAGCATTTTCAGCATGGAGACTGCCATCGATGGGACTCCAGCGCCCCCTGCAGGAACAGATAGGTAACGTCACTCAGGCTTTAAACATTCATATTTACAGACTACAATAACGACCACAGTCTTATTGCCCCACTGTGTGTAAGTAAAGCTCCTCAGCGCTGTTAGCGTAGCTGCTAACAGTCGTTTCTTTTAGGTTTATGAATCATTTTCTGACATTAAGGGGTTTCTCTGTTAGAGCTAAGACCTCAGGGACATACTTTCTCTTCCACAATGCTTCATCACATATTAAAACCTCACTCGGATCCCATCATGAGTGCTGCTGTCAGGGTCGTTCTCCTCTGAGTCACAGTTATGAGGATGCACGCTCATACATGTGTGCAGTGATCTTGTTAAACAGTCGCTAACATGCCGGATGCTGGCGTATGTTTTGGCTGATGTGTAGCTCTCGTCTGGCCTCTTTGGCTCGAAGCCCAGTCATGATTCACAGATCCAGTTCTCCTCTTCAAATTTATCCGGCTGAAAACAAACATTTCAGGTGTCCTGGGAAATTTAGATTTAGCCCTGGAGGCTGTCAGGACGCAGAGCTTTTTTCCCATCTATTATACAAGAAAAAAACAGGAGTGAAATACTGTCACTGCTGTAGTTTCAGTGTCTGTCTCCTCGTCTCTGCTTTGTTCTTGTCGTGCGTCCACCGAGGACGAGCTGTCACAGTAAACCTGACACTGAGGCGTCTCCTGACACCACTGATGTAAAGAGCATAAATATGGGCTTCACTTCATTGGAATAGTAGAAAATGTACAGTTTAGAATAAATGTTTGATAAATCATCATCCTGACAGATTGTTTGGAGCCTTCTCGTGTTTAAGTTGTTTATACCTTTACCCATCGCAGCAGCTTGAAGCACGATGGTTCACTTCCATGGGGAAGCCTCTCTGCAGTTTGTTAAGCTGCGGCTCAGAGCGATGAGCAGCAGATCTGCATTCAGGCAGACTCCTTCATTTTTATTGCATTTGTTTTTTGCAAAATTCAACAATTATCCGAGGCAGAGGAGCAGAAATCATCTCACACATTCAGTTTACAGTTCCTGCAGCGTGCATGGGTCAAAGTTCAGAACCTGAAGAATTGTTTAAGACTGAGCTCATAAATAAAATGCTGCTGATGTTATTTATTGTGTTGGAAGGTGAGCAGGTAGATCAGTTGCTGAGTCAGGGATAAACAAACTGTTTCCCGTCTGTTTTAAGGTGTGGTCTGGGAAAGATCTTCTTTTAGTTGAAGGTAAAAAAAATAAAAAATCTTAAAGGAGCAACATGTAACTCTGACCCCTAGTGTTTAAAATGGGTACAGCAGTCCAGATTCTAAACATTGTAGAAAGCTGTCTCCCCCCGCCCCCTCCTCTCTAAAGTCGATGCTCACGCAGGTTGCCATGTGGTGGACACTGAAGCTTCAGTGTTTATCCAGCTCTGCATCAGTCTGTAAACCTTTCTGTGTTCTAACCTCTCTCCATTTTTCAAAATCATCTCCAACATTGATCCTAGTTTGAGCACGTTTCTGCTCGTGGAGCTTATTAGAAACATGCAGAGGCTTTTTAGGTCGAGTACAATCACTTCTATCTGAACCAGTTCTCTTGCCCGCTTCCATCACTACAACACCTGTTGGTTTGACCTGATAACTGCTCTCATACCTGGCAAACTGAGGGGTGTCCAAAACTGCCGTGTGGGGGTGCCTTAAAACTGCCTACCTTCTCTGGTCCAAACAAATCCAGAGCATTCAGGACCAGAATCTAAAGTTAGAAGGAGGACATACTGGCTGCTGCATTGTTGTCAGAGAAGCCAGCACTTCAACACTCTGGTTTATATTAGTACAGTGATAGTATATTTTGTTTAGTCAAAAACTTCCTGTAAAGATCTTCAGCTCATGAAGAAGATATCTGTGAAGCGTCTCCACAGGAGCTGTCCGTTCAGCACCACTAAACAAGCCAGAACAAACCCTGATGTCGAAACTAAAGGATAATTTTATACAAAGAGGATTGTTGTTGTTCTGCTCACAAAGATGTCTCCTGGTTGATGCCAGTCTACAGCGTACAGAAACTTGTTCTGGTGCTTCAGACACTTCTGTAGTTTGTCTGCAAGCTTCAGTCATTAAAAACTACAAACTATCCAATGTCAGGCGCCCAGGACTTCTGTTGTTGTTGCCTGTTAAATGTGTGTTTTGATTTCTGTTTTTGCCTTCATATGTTGATATCACTAGTGTTGTAGTACTCGAAATCGGTCCTGGTCTCCAGACCACTTTTTGAAGGTTTTGTCACTGAATTTAAAGCATTTTGACTCGATCTTGTCCTGGTCTCAGACTGGGCGGACTCTGAATTCTAAATCAGGACCACCACTGATTGGCTATTTCTCCCGGTTACGGCCACAACCTTCCCGGTGTTACGGTCTAAGTGAGTGACACGCCCCCTAAACACAAGATGATGATTTTTCAGTGATATTTATGGTCTTGGTCTCCGTCTCCATCTCGCCCTGCCTTGGTCTTGGTCTTGACTCGGTCTCGATCCCTATATGTCTTGGTCTTGTCTTGGTCTTAGAGCACTCTGGTCTTGGGTATGTCTTGGTCTTGGTTAGTGTGCTCTTGACTACAGTAGATATTTTGGTGAGTGACTCTGCACATGTGCACTTGAGACACACAGTAGGCGGAGCTTTGAAGACCGTGGCGGGGAAGAGGGAGCGAAACGTTTTGATTCTTTCTAATAAATTGGTGCTGCTTAGCAAGAGTAGTGTGCAGGATTTCCTATCATAGTTTAACAATCTGTTTCCGTGACAACCTTAATATCAGTCTACTTGGCCTGCTGCAGGGTCGTTTTTTACTGTTTCTTTTATTTGTTTCCTGTTTTTTTTGCCTTTTCTTTGACTGGATTTTCTCTCTTTTTCCAGTTCTGACAATCTTTCAGACTTTCTTCTTCTTTCCAGGTGACATCTTTGTGTTTCTGATCTCAGCTCAGTATCACAGGATTATCTTGTTCCTAATTCTCCTTTGTTCTCAAACCCTGTTTACCGATTCCCCGTCTCATTCCTGCTGAAAGTGTGGAGTCCATGTGTATGTGTTTGCATCTTCTAAGTCTCCGTCTTGTTCTGTGTCGACCTTCACTCGTTCTCCATCACTTATCGTCTGTCCGCCTGTGTTTGATTGACACTTTGAGACATCGTCTGCAGGAGAAAACAAGCACGTTAAGTGGTTAAAGTGACCCGGACATGAGCGTGTCTGTCTGTTGTGCACTCACAAACCTCTTCACACCCGAACAACCCAACAAGCTGAGAGCCAGGTTCGCTCTTTTGTGACGCAGTTGCCTGGTGATCAATGCAGTAAAGCCTCTCAGTCTTTTTTTGCTCTTTGGGTTTCCAGAGGCAACGGGGGAAAAACAGAGGTCGTGGGAACACAGTATCTCCCCCCCCCCCCTGCACTCGGTGGAGGCTTGCCGAGTTGGTTTCTTGGCTGTGATCTCACCTCTGCTGTTTACAGGCACAAAAATAACTGAATGTCGTATCGATTTTCATGAAGTTTGGGTTCAAATTCTCATTTCCCCTGTCCTACTTAAGCTTTTGAGGTCTGTCAGCCGGGTAATGTCTTTTCTGTCCTTTTCCTTTGAAGACCGCAGCGTCCATCCATCACCGCCTCGCTCGCTCTCTCGCTCTCTCTCTCTGCCTCAGTTTGTATGACAGACAGGAAACAAACACTTCTGCTGCAGATCCCTCCAGCCTCTGCCTCGTTCCTTGGAGCTGTGCAGGATAAGATTCACTTTGAAGATCAGACTCTGTTCCTTCTCCTCTGATTCTCCCTCAAACCAAATCCACATCTTTAAAGTTTAAAACTCAAGTTCATCTTGGAGTTAGGAACAATTGATCTCGGATTAAGCAAAAAACAAATCCATGAATGTATTGAAGTATTTTAGATTGACTCTTTACTAGAGCTTAGAGTGGGCCCCAAACATCCAGTGTGACCTGAGCCGATGCACGTTCTCTCCAAGCCCTGCCCTTCCTGTCCGTCTTTTTCTTTGGCTGTGTTTATGTACCCAAGCCCGACTGACGGTTTAGTAAATTCCAGGTTGTAAGAACGACAGTAGTCTGATCAGATGAGATCTTCATGAGTGCAACATGGAAGCAAATGATCGAACAACATATCAGAGTTATTAGGATCCCCCAAAAAACACGTTCATAAACGTTCATGAACTGCTCGTCTGGCTTTCAGACTGTTTGCTGCCGAACCTGCTGCTTCCCGGACCACGTCTCCTGTCAGCTGCTACTTGGTGCCGCTGCCCTGGATTGGAGTTTTATGTGAGCGTGTGTGTCCTACTCCCATTACAGAGGAGAGAGAGAGGGATCCTGGCCTGACCCGGCTCCAGATCGGTCTCAGGCTGTGGCAGTGATTCTAACCTCTACTCTATAAAAACATAAACCTTTAAAACTTGAAGTTTCTGGTCTTACATAACACCCAGCTTTGGTACTCCTTATGCAACAGGAGCATTAACGTCAGTGAAATAAAGTGAATCATGTCTTTATTGGGCGATTTGGTTGCAGACGCTGCCGCTGATCTCTAGTCTCTATTTTGAATCCGAGCACAGCGGGAGAAATGTGTTTGAAAAGACATTTGCTGCTGTTAGGTGACAACACAATCAGTAAACTGTACGTGGTGAGCCAAGAGGAAATTGTCATTTCAGACGATATTAAATCTCTACTGGGGCCGTTTGGGGACAGTTATGGACGCAGTTTTTCTTCTTCCTCTCTTCTTGTGTGACGTTACAGTAGTGCTGAAGTCTTTACAAAGAAGGTGATTGTCCTTTCAATTTTCTATTCCTTTAAAGGTTTTTTCAGTGACTTAAAGAACGTCTAAAACTCGACAAGAACAGCCGAGCTCTGCACAAAGCTGGAACGCTGCAGACTACGAATGAGTCTCTTCTAGACCAAACAGTCCAAAGGCGGACTGAAGGCCCCTAGAGGCAGAGATGCACATAACAACAACATCCTCCTCTTCCTCCTCCTGCGCCTCGTTCTCCTCCCCTTCCTCCTCTCTCACACGACCAGAGTTATTCAAACAGGATCATTGGTCTGGAGATGCCAGGTGACATAACGTCTTTAGAAATAAGCTGTTGTTTGTTGTCAGTCTGCAGAGAGGAAACAAAGAGGGGATGGAGCTCTCCTCTCATCATGAACACACAAAGGACACATTCCTCTTTCACGATGAATCTTCACATCTCTGTCCTTTGAGTGAAGGGCGGGGTCAGCTTTGACAACTGATCTGAACAAAGGAGACAAATTGACCTAATAGAGATGACCCCTGATGACTTTGTTCAGTGACGAGTGAGAAAATTGTTAGTGAATGAACTTTTTCAGCCGATACAGACTAAAGTCATCCGAAAACAAACAGAGCTAGTCTTATGGCAGCTTTCTTTCTCCTGACCCAAAATGCAGAACACAGATGCTGTATCATTTTTGAATGATTTGAACGTCTGGTGATGAAAAATGAAGCCATGGCAGAAGCTCAAAATCCTGAAGGTCGAGTGTTAGTGTAACGGTTTGTCAGGAGGCTCAAAACTTGCCTCAGCTCCATCTCTCAGCCTGTTGTTAGGTTGACTGAAAGTTAGGCTGAGACAGCATTTCCAGCATGGACACCGCCATCGATGGGACTCTAGCGCCCCCTGTATGAACAGACGGGGGACGTCAAAGCGATTACATGATAAGTGATCGTGAAACGGTTGGATCAATAACTAAACAAATGAGGCTAAATGGTTAAAAGGTCACATGTGGCTGAAGAAATGATTCTTTGTCTTCTTCAGATTCTGTGAACTCCTCAGGCTCTGGATTATTTAGGCTTTAATAATCTCTGCTCATGTTTTACTCTGACTAAGTAGGGCGAGTTGAACGAGTCCAATACAACAATGAGTCACTGCTCAGACTCTGGCTCTGCTGTCGACTCGACGAGGCTGTCGACCGCCCGGAGCTAAAATAACCTCTTAATTCCTCTTTTCAGAAGAAGGGATGAAGAAAGGATGTGGGCAGAGGAGGGTGAACACAGAGGAGAGAGAGGAGAGTGAAAAATAGACGGCCTGCGTTGTGCTCATCTATTTGTGCTCAGCTGCACGAGATAGAGGAGATTTCTCTGCTGGTGTTTCTCCCTGAGCTGCAGAGCTGAGAACAAAGCAGGCAGACAGATCATGCTCCTCCTCGTCCTCCTTCTTCTTGTGCTCTTCCTCGTCCTCCTGCTCCTCGTTCTTGTCCTCATAGTCATCCTCCTCCATGTCTTCTTCCTGCTCCTTTGTCCTCGTCCTTCTCATCCTCCTCATTGTCCCAGTCCTCCTACTTCTCGTCCTTATCTTTCTCTTTGTCCTTCTCCTCTTGTGCTCGTCCTCCTCCTCGCCCCCTACTTCTCCTCCTTCTCCTTCCTGTCCTCCTCCTCCTCCTCCTCCTCTTCCTCCTCCTCTTTCTCGCCCTCCTTCTCCTCCTCTCTTCCTCTTCCTCCTCGTCCTCCTTCCCCTTCTCCTCCTCCTCCTCTCTTCTTCCTCCTCCCCCTCCTCCTCCTCTCCTCCTCCTCCTTCTCTCCTCCTCCTCTCTTCCTCTTCCTCCTCCTCTCTTCCTCCTACTCCTCCTCCCCCTCCTCCTCCTCCTCCCCCTCCTTCTCCTTCTCCTCCTCCTCCTCATCCTCCTCCTTCTCCTCCTTCTCCTCCTCTCTTCCTCTTACTTCTCCTCCTCCTTGTCCACCTCCTGAACAAAAATTAAACCGATGCAAACCAAAGGGCAGAGCCATTATCAGGCTGAGCGGCCCAGATGTCAGACAACATCGCTTAAGGTCGACACGTGCACGCTAAAGGTCACCAAGAGGTTGCATGATAGTAAAAACATGAGCTCACACTGATATCACCGTTTGTTATCTTTACATGTGGAGGAAGAAAAGTGAATTTAATGGTGAAAAGTTTAAATAAATAAATACTCTGACTGACACAGAGTAAAAAATGACATTAACCCTTTGAACCCTGCAACAGAATATTCCACCTGAGCCTTCACCGATATGTTCCTCTCTGTCGATCACATTTCTTTGATTTTTTTTCCATAAATATCTATAAGGCTGCTGCCCACTGGACCAGGGGTTCCCAAACTAAAGTGCTGGAGACTGAGGACCCCCCACTTACCCTGGAGGTGTTTAAAGTGTTGTAATGTGTGTGTGTGTGTGTGTGTGTGTGTGTGTGTGTGTGTGTGTGTGTGTGTGTGTGTGTGTGTGTGTCTGATCTGACTGTGTTCATAACCAAGGTCCAAACTTTTTCATGTGCACAACAGATTTCCTCCGGCTAATTAAACGTTTATGTAAATCTCTTCTGTTTGGTTCTGTAGCTGGAACACACAGACACACACACACACACACACAGACACACACACACACACACACACACACACACACACACACACACACACACACACACACACACACACACACACACACACACACACACACACACACATTCTGAGTTTGTGTGAATTTGACACTTGATTTTTGTGTTTGCTGTTAATTAAATTGTTTCTTCTTTTTGCAGCATGCTCATTCTTTTGCAGAGCATTTCTGTCTTAGTATTTATTTTACAGATAACTGAGGGATAAATCCGTCTCCTGCGTGTAACTACGACCCTTACAGCCTCATGAAATGCACATTCCAGCTGTTTCTGAAACTTCTTCCTCCTCCTTCAGTCTCTGTTATGAAGACACTTAGCTAACGCTAACCTGCTCTCTCTGTGTTTCTGAGAAACATCATCCTGAGTGACACTGATATCATCTCGTGTTGTTTATGTGAGCTGAAACAAAGCCAGAGGAAACTGATGTCATCAGGCGAGACACACTTGACAGAGAACCAACCTTTTATCGACACAATAATGTAATGAAAGGAGAGACAATGAGCTGTCAGGATGTTACCGAGGCGGAAACATGAAATACATGTTGGACCTCACCTTCTCTTGACGTCAATAGCGCCTTTCTGAAAAGCTGAAAGATTTTCAGCTCTAAGCGCTCTGAGCGGTTGCACAAAAAAGGTGCCTGGAAAATGGGAATTTGTAGGGACGACACAGTCCGATGGTGGAGGCCGGGCGTCAGGCGATGGTTGAGGGACGACACATTCCGGCGGTGGTGGCTTGTTGTCAGGCTGCGGTTGAGGGGCGACACAGTGTGATGGTGATGGCTTGGCGCCAGGCGGCGGTTGTGGGGACGACACAGTTCGATGGTGACCATGAGAACATCACATTTTCATAACACTCACGAGCTTCAGATATGAATTAGATTTACATGAATGGTGAAGCGTGCATTTTGAATGAAGAGACCTCAGAGGATGTGTGAAAAACTCTGATGCAGCGTTTTTATGAAGCGGTCAGTGTGGGAGGACAAACATTAATCAGAGCCGCTCTCTGTGTCAGAACGCTGCTGTTGTGTCTGCACACAGCTCACAGTGTCCTGATTACACTCATCACAGCTATTTGTGCAATTACATTAACACACACACACAGAGTGGGCGGGCGACCCTACACTCACTCCAGACTTAGAGAGAAACGAGACAGAAGGTTTCTCATGTCTTAGGGTTATATAATGTCCAGATATGTAGAAACAGGAGGCTTCAAATGTCTTTAACATTCAGTCAGAGGAAATCACTGATGAAGTGTGTTTTTAGAGGAGAGGATCCATTCAGAGCAAACATTGAACAGTGTGTTCTCCTCTTAACTTCATTATTTCAGGGTCCTAGAATCATCACTTTGTCCAATTGTTTTAATCAAAGCTATGCTGATCAGTGTTTTTACAATAAATCCACTTCATAGTGTTGAACAGTGAACCCTGAGCAGCTGAAGCAGCACTGACTCACTGAAAATAACACACGCGGTTGGGCCCGCATCTGCACATCAGAGAACATGATTCTACTTCACTGACTTTTTGTCTTATTTTCATTCTCCTTAGGCCAGAACACTGTGATTTCTATATAATGGAGGCAGGGCGGGATGCTGGTGGCACAGTGGTTGGTGCGCGCGCCCCATGTATGTAGGCCATGGTCCTTCAAGTGGGCGGCCCAGGTTCGAATCCCACCTGTGGCTCCTTCCCCGCATGTCAGTCCCCTCTCTCTCTCTCTCCCTCTTTTCCGACTCTATCCACTGTCCTATCTCTACATTAAAGGCACAAAAAGCCCAAAAATAAATCTTAAAAAGACAAATAATGGAGGCGAGGATTGATCATACTTCATGTCCTCGCTGTGTAACCGTGCTTGTACTCGGCATGAACTGTATCGTGCTGTAGCACACCTCTTCTAAGCGTGCCAGGTCCAAGGAAGTGTATCGTGTTTGGGCGCGGATCATTGCACTAGTCAAACGAACTGGACAGCTGTTAGCTGCCACTCTAGTCAATGCTCCTGTTTCCACAGCAAGCGCCGCGGTCTGTCTCTGAAGCGTGCCAGCAGTGCTACTACGCTTTGCTCTGTTTTAAAGACGCTGCGAGTCTTTTTTCTGATGGAGCTCGCTGCAAGCACGAGTCAAGCTGGACAGAATAAAAAATAACATTGCACGTGGTGAGACATCCCTCAAAACACAACCACAAATATTTGGATAAAATATTTTTGTGTTCTGAAGTCAAGTTTAGCTTTTAAATGTTGTGTTGTTATAGGTACAGTATGTCACTGAGCTTTGACCTTCAGGGCCACCGTAGAGGACCAGTCCTGTTTCTATCATATTAAATATAATTGTTGAGTTAACGTTAGGATCCTGAAT
Source organism: Labrus bergylta (assembly GCF_963930695.1). Taxonomy (NCBI): domain Eukaryota; kingdom Metazoa; phylum Chordata; class Actinopteri; order Labriformes; family Labridae; genus Labrus; species Labrus bergylta. The sequence goes on along the minus strand of NC_089207.1, from coordinate 21,109,145 downwards.
AATGGTTCAGTGTGTTTTTGCACGACTGACTCCATCATCTCTCAGAATGGAGTCAGTAGAACTCACAGCAGACGAGAAACAGACATCGAGCGTCAGATTGATTCAAAGCTCAGAGACTTCCTCTGCAGATCTTTATTCCTCCTTTTGTCTGTCATTAACCATCCCAGAGCTTTAGCATACAGCTCTCAATCCCAGGAGTCTTAGCCTTTGGTTAACCATCATAGCTGCTGAAGTGGAGAGCAACAACATACAAGCTGAGCGTTGGATTCAAAGAGATTTGAAGCTTCATAGTGAAAGAAAACAGAGAGACGAGACGGAGGGTGGGAAATCTAAAGCGCATCGACAGCATCAGCAGAGAGAGAGAGCGACTCACAAAGAGCAGACGGCAGGAGCCTGAGAGACTCATCTGAGGGATTAATAACCCAGAGCAGCTTGTGTCAACGTGGCGATGATGTGTCCCGCTCACGCTGGTTTTATGTCAAACACTGATCCCTGAACGTCCCGACTGAGTCAGACGTGACACGAGGGGAATGGAAATCATTTCCTCTCCTGTCTCACACCTCTCAACTCTTCACGAGAAGAGAAAGAACACAAAGTGGTCAGACTCGGTGTCGAGAGAATCCCTGCTTCCTTTTCCTTTTGCTGAGTGATGTGAGGTTCAGCAGAGGAAGCTGCAGGTGCTCCACGACTTTAATGTTTCAGTGACAAGAAACTGCCCATAACGAGGAGGCCCCGCCCACTCAGTAAAGACTGAGATTCATTTTGAGGCTGTTTGCTTTTATCTGATAGGACAGTTTCAGGGTCTCCAATTAACCAGACCAGCGTGTCTCTGTTGGGGGGAGAGAATCTGCAGACCCCACACAGAGAGGCTCCGTCCGACCGGGGGATCAAACCGCTAACCACTGAACCACCATGCAGCCCAGAGTCACATAGTACGCCTTTGAGTTATCTTCTAAGCCCTGAAACTTTCCTCAACAGTTTGTTTCTCACAGCTCCTTTAATAAGACCTCCTCATTAAGAACATGTTTTCAGATGAGCTTCTTCTGTCATGATTCCTGTAGAATTCAGTCCGGCGTATACGACTGTAGAAAAGTTGTGCTGAATGTCACCTGATTGAGAGGTCACCTTGTACGGTTGAAATCAGGACGGAGCGTTCACAACTGTCAATAGAAAACTCCCGCAGACGGAGGTTAAGGTAAAAACTTTGTGTGGTTCAGTTGTCCCGTATGTAATAGGCTACACACATCAGCATATGCTCTGTCTCCGTCTCGCTCTCTCTCTCTCTCTCTCTCTCACACATGTTCTAAATATATAACATGGCACAAATTCCCAGAACCAGTCGGAAACAGCTGATTGTGTGTGTCTTCCTCTCAACTCCTCTTTTCTCTCCCTCCATAATTCTGTCTTCTTCTTGTTCATTAAATTTCTCTCTCTCTCTTTCTCTCTCTCTCTCTCTCTCCCTCTCCCTCTCTATCTCTCTCTATCTCTCTCTGAGTGTCGTCATCCTCCCGGGAACTAATTTTCCTCCTTCTCCTGTCAGTTATTTTAAATCATGCACACACTCGGCCATGAAGAGGCCGTCCCTGAGACTCCTCGCTGTTTTTTACCTGTAATGGAAAATATTCAGAGTTCTGTTCTTCATAATCAGGACTGATCAACAATTTTTTAAAATAAGAGTCTCTCTCCTCTGAAACAGCTTTGAGGTCTCCCTCACAGGTGTTTGAGCTCACCTGGCTGATTAGACACCTGTTACTCAGGTGAAGGAGATTAAAGTTATCATAAATGTAATCATGAATCTGTAGGGACTGTTGACCAGGATTTCTTAATAATATCTGCCCTAAATGAGTCCAGAGTGTAGCCAGCTTATCAGTCCACATCTTCTATGAACATCTCTCCACCTGAGCGTGATGACATCTGTGAGAGGAACACATTGGAGTCTGCAGCAGCAGGAGAGCGAGCACAGAGGCACGTCTCAGTGGGTCCTCGGGGAGCTTTTTGGTGGGTTTGTCTTTGTGTGTGTGCGTGCTGAAAGAGCGGGATAATTCAGTCTGGCTCCAGGTCAGCACCATTACAGGTTGTTCAGCCCATAATGTGACACTTTATCAGTCGGCGATGGCGGATTCTCCTCGCTCTTTGTGCTTCTCGACGGGGGAACTGAAAATAACGGAGCAGCCGCAGAGAAACGTTGCTGCTGGAGTTTTTCTTTGGAGCAGAAACAACATGTGGAGCACACACAAACCTGTGCTAATGCTCGTCTCACAACACTAACCCTGAATGGATTTTCTCTCGTGAATGCAGACGGATGATGAGTTAATTTAGTCCGAGTATTTGTTTGTTGCCGGCATGTTTAATCCAACATGGTGGAGCCACTCTCACAATCAAAACATCAAAGTTTTTTAAGCTTTTTCAATCAACAGTTTCAAACTGCACGAAGCTTGAGTTGAAAAGCTGAAAGATTTGAAATGTTGTGCATAAAATGAAGACAAACAAAGTTCATCAAGTTTTTTAGAAGCATTACCTTTACCTACAAAGATATAATTCTACAATTCATTTAGCAGAAGCTTTTATCCACAGCGACATACATCAGAGAGTAAGTCCAACTTCATTCATACACCGCCACACCGCCACACCGCCACACCGCCACACCGCCACCCAATCAGAGGGAGTAATGCGGCGTTAAGTATCTAGGCAAGGGTGGATGAGCTGGTTTTACTTTTCACATGAAAGAGTGCCCGAGCAGTCTGGGATTCAGTGGGCACCTTTCCAGCTACCAGACCACTTTCCAGACTTAGTGCACACCGGGACTTGAATTGATCCCTCCAGTTCCCAACCAGAGTCTGAAGTCCCAACCCTAACCCTCCAAGCCATAGCACCAGCAGGTCCAAACTTTTAAATCCTCGCTGATTTAAAAACATTTTAATCTTTTGAAGTTTCTCTGCTCGTTTGTGAAACAGTGTCTGATTTCAGCGTGTTCTCCTCGTCTTCTTATGAAGATATTCTGGTCGTTACGGTGAGATCATCCAAGTGAGAGCTTTCTGGGAAAATACATTTAAAGACTGAAAATAAACTGGAGTGCAGGAGAAGAGGAGGTAAAGGCACAGAGGGGAGAGACTGAAAGTTATTCACACATGTAGATGAAGGTGAAAGAGACGGAGACGGGAGGACAAAAAAACAATTTGAGTGATGATGGACGATGAAATAAGAAGAGGAAATCACAGAACACGAACGATGGTGAGGATGAGGAGTGTGGCGGTGACCATGGCGACATGGAGCGGAGCAGATGAGTCATCTTCTCTGAAATTGTCAAATCTTCGATCAGGTCGTCCCTCACCTGTCGTTTGGAGGGTATGAATGAGGAGGGGGTGGGGGGTGAATCCCCCTCAACCCCAACACGATGAAGATGATCCGTCTCTAATCCTCTCAGCTCGGGGTCTATTTTTATCGGCGCTCTCGGGGGATTCTGAGGAAGCTGTGACACCAGAAAAAAATCTCCACAATGGAGCCTTTTTTAAAATCTCTATCTCGGACTTTGAGTCAGATTTTGGCTTCACGCTTATCAACAGATTTAAAGTCTTCCTGTTGGTTGGAACTTACGTGACCTGAAGCTGCTTCTCTGAGACGCACAAAGAAAAGTGTGAAGACTAAATATACGGCAGGAGCTCAGTCTGAACCGGAGGGTCGCAGGTTCATGTCCCGGTGCGGACCGTAATATGGAACTTGGAGATATGCCAGGTCACTTCCTGAGTACTGCCGAGGTACCTTTGAGCAAGGCACTGAACCCCCCAACTGCTCTGGTGCAACTCCATAGCAGCCCCACTCTGTCATAGAATAGAATAGAATAGAAAAGCTTTATTAGTCATTGTACAAGTACAACGAAATTCAGACAGTGCAAAGAAACCTTAACAAAGGTAAACAATGAGTCCTGCTCTCATGCATGCCGCCATCTTGGAAAACCTCTCCATTAATGCATGTACACACGTCCTGTGATTCAGGCCTATATGTGTGTGAGAAGCAGGTCTCTAAAATAACAGAGTGTAAACCAGAATTTCCCTCAGGGATTAATAAAGTATATCCAAATAATAATCAAACAGTGTAATGTAGTGGTTGAAAGGAAGTACTCTCTTTCTTGGATAAGGATAAGCTATTTCTCAAAAAACAAACTTGACAAGTTTTGGAATGTATGAACTATTTTTTACAACTTCCTGGAGGGTCATGAGGTTTGGACTGATTGTCAGTAGGGCTGCTATGTTTTTATTTTTATTATTATAATTTCTTTCTTTGCTTTTATTTCCTCTTTTTTTTTAGTTTTCATATGGTGCGTATTGTTTTGCTTTACACTGTTTATGCTTTACTATAAAAGACGATAACGGGATGGTTAAAAAAAATAAAAACTCAAACAGCGTCATGTAAATCCTTTCCCCTTGGTGTAATTTATTAAATGTGTGTATTTCAGATTCCCTGCTGGCTGTAAAGCAAATTGCCCCTTGAGGATAATAAATTGAACTTGAACCAGATGCTGGATGTATTATTTGACACTATTTTCCACGTGATGAGTGTGCTGATGTTATGGAGATGGAAAGGGTTAATATATGATGGTGTGTGTGTGCGTTTGTGGCCACCGTATAAAAGTTCAACCTTCCTAATCTTTACTGTCACGTCATGACTTCTCCATGTTTTTCTACTCCAGATGTTTGAAAAGTGTGTTTGGAGACTTTGATCATCAGGGGGTCAAAGTGTCGCTGCTTACATTCAGACCTCCTCAGTTGAGTTTAAAACGATCTGCAGCGTTCTTCTTTTGTGTGTTACTCTGTTATTCTCCTTGTGAGTCTTCAGACCGCCTTGTGTAAGTATAACTTCTATAAATAAACCTGCGTCAGCTCGATCTGTCGGTGATAAAACCCTCTCTGCTCCGGTTCATGTCCATATTCACCGTTATTATTTAAAGTCGTATTTGTTGTCAGCTGAGCGCCTTCAGGATCATTTTCTGGAAATATTCTTAGAGATGGCTGCTGCAGGCCGGAGCAGCTTGGAGACCATGAGGGAGGCGTGTTTGTGTGTGTGTGTGTGTGTGTGTGTGTGTGTGTGTGTGTGTGTGTGTGTGTGTGTGCACCTCCAGTCAGACGTTGGTTTTGTGAGGCGTGTTTAAAGCCTGCGTCCATGTGGTGTCATGTGTATGACTCGCTGTGTTGGTGTCTGTGTGATCAGCTGTGAGAAGCTGCAGAGACGCAACAAGTGCATGAAAAAGTCACTGCTGCACAATTAAAGATTTTCATACAACATGCAGAATAAAAAAGAGTGTTTTTATCATCTGGTCACATAAGAGAGGTGGGTTTCACTCTGTTATTGAGAGACATGCTGCTCACACACAAACACCTGAACCACACACACACACACACACACACACACACACACACACATGACAGGACCTGTGGACATGCATTAGTGGAGAGATGTCAGTGTGTGTGTGTGTGTGTGTGTGTGTGTGTGTGTGTGTGTGGGGGGGGGGCTGCTGCAGAGGGAGCGTGTTTGGGCGTTCAGTGCTTTACTCAAGGGCACCTGGGCAGCACTCACCTCTCCAGACACCAGATCAACTTCCATATTTTTATATTTTTATATTTTTTCTGAGCTACTGCAGCTCTTCTGATTTTCCAGGAGATGACATTGAGTGATATATGGATGTGCGGCGACTCTGTTTGGGGGCTTTTGGTGAAGCATGCATTTAATCATCAAAGACGTCTTTCTCTGTGTTTCTGAAAAACAAACTGAGACGTGAAAATGGAGTTGGAGTGGAGAGGCGACAAAGATAAAGATTGTTAGCTGTGTTTGTATCCGTAAATCTGTTTATGGAGACGGATAGAAAGCTTGGTATTCAGAGGAGGATGTTTGATCAAACATTGGATGACAGCCAATGTGTTCAACATCTTTTGCTTCTCACACCAACGCTCGCTGAAACAGAATTTAACACAGATCCATAACTCTTCTTACTCCAGAGTCTTGTCCCCCTCTCTGCAGACTCCTGATTCTCAGAGGACTGTGCAGCGTTGCCTCTTTAAAGCTTTGTTAAACAAGCTCTGTGGGAACATGCTCACACTGTCCCTCTCTCTGCAGATTACAGCTGGCCCCTGCCCTCTGACCTCTGTCCCATCTGGATCTACCTGGATGTGCTGTTCTCCACGGCGTCCATCATGCACCTGTGCGCCATCTCTCTGGATCGATACATCGGCATCAGAAACCCGATCCACCACAGCCGCTTCAACTCCCACACCAAGGCCCGGCTCAAGATCATGGCTGTGTGGACCATCTCAGTGGGTGAGGACACACACACACACAGACACACACACACCCACACACACCTGTTGATATTAACCGCACTCATTTTGTGAGATGCTCCCGGGAGTCCAAACCTTGTTTTTCCCAGATTAAAGCCCTGTAAGGCCAATCATGTTCCTCTGCCTCCTCTCTATGAGAACTCTTTTGGGGTTGCCACATCATTAGACGTCAGCTGCAGAAATGATGCTGGAGGGATGCTGGAGGAGCGTTTGGGCTCTGACCACGCTGCTGTGTTTGAGCGGAGTGGAGCAGGAGTGGTGCTTATATTTTCATCCTTGGCAAAGCAGAGAGGGAGCTCAGAGGAGGTCTGTGGGTTTGTTTTGGTTTGAAGGCTGACCTGGTGCAGTCGTGATGATTCTTTATCACAACAAAATGAGCACACTGAGAATCCTTCGCTCCAAGGCTGCGGAATAAAGCAGTTTAGTGTGTGTGGTCAAAGATGAAACTCACACAGACCTCTTTCTCTCTCATTCTTCAGTGAGCAGCAGCAAACGGCTGCAGAGCTCATGTGAAATAAAAGACGACAGACAGATTCCACCCCTCTCCGTTTGTAAATGTTAAATAAAGTGTTCTCGATGAGAGTCCTGGGCTAAACCACAAACACTTGATGGAAATAGAGCGAGCGCTAACATGCAGGTAGGAGGGCAGTCGTCGCTCTGGAGATGAAATGGCCCCCCCCTCGTTGAAAACACGCGTGTGACGTTTTTTATGAGTTGGTATGACTGTGACGGAGGCGAGGGAACAATCAGCTCTGATAATTTGCTCCTGCCTGGCTGGCCGAGCTCCAGCTGCTCCGGTCAATGGAGCTGATGAGCAGGAAATGTAATGACGGGGCTGCAGACGCCGGGCTGCAGATTAACTCTGGGAGGACGTTATTTACACTTGCTGGGTAAAGAATGAACAACAGTATGAAGACGATAAATCTCAGGCTCGTCTCCCCTTATTGTTCAATTGGAGGAAAATTATTGAAAAGTTTCTCCTCTCCCAATTCATTTTATTTTCACGTTGTTACTCGATGTGATTTCACAGGAAGAAAGTGAGGAAGAGAAATGTAGGACGGATGATTTTACCTCAAGGTGGCAGAGAGCTCAGCCGTCAGGTTTTAACGGATGAATGGAGAGCAGGAGGAGGAGGAACTCAACTGACTAAACTAACTAGGTTTCATACTGTGCAGGAGGAAAGACGAGCAGCTGTTTGCTCAAGAGAGCGAAGCAGATTTTTATTCAACCGGAGTTTCTCCAGCCAGACCCCTAGTATTTTTTCCGCAAAAAGTCAGAGTGAGCTGATTTCTGAACGTAGCAGCATATACTCCGGAGAATTCAACTCTAGCCAATGGGAAGAGAGTGACGTTTATATAGTGACTTCCTAAAGTGTCTGAACGCGACCACTACGATCTCCGTGCACATAATTAAACGTCTGCATTATGTTTTCTGTTCGTCAGTCTGTTGTTCTCCACTCTTTTGTGGATGTTATCATTCCATTAGACTACACATAGCATTGATATAAAGGCAAATATTCTCATTATAACGTTGTGTAACGGACTATGTTGCTTCGGCCGCTACTTCGTGTTGTTTATATACGTCACATCTTACCTCAGGAAATCCCCCGACCCCCCTCCCCTCTGACAGGGATAGCCCCCCGCTGTGAGGAGCATATGTGAACGGCTAGGTCGGGAGAATCTCCGGTCCTCCTGGAATTATCTAGATATTATCTGGAGTGTATATGTGAAAACAGCTTTAGACCACCTAAAACCAGGTCTAAAGTCTGAAGACTGTGATGCAGTATGTTCCAGATATTTAGAGGGCGAATAAGAAAGATGGGAATACAACGACGAGTTCACAACGCACCTCCACCCAGCTTGCTCCCCACACAGTTTGCACCGGTGCAATCTGGAAAAAAGCCCTGAAGTTGGGGAATCAGATAGCAGCTCTGCTCTCACGTTCTGAGTGTGTGCAGTTGTACAAGCAAAATATCAGAAAATGTCAGAAAATCAAACAGCAGCTGATCGGGCTGTGATCGGTAGTCTTGAGAAAACCTGCATAAAGTTAACACAAACTAAAAGAATTTCCAAAGGTACTACCTTTGTTTCAGTAGTCGTCGTGACATTTGGCTCTAAACCTTTTCATGGACAGAAAACTTTAAAACATCTGTGAACAGAATGTTTACAGGAAGTCAACAAAGAGCCTTTGAGACATCTGATGAAAGAATGGACAACATCTTTCTAATCTTTAATGAAACATGTCGAGCAGACCGCAGCACCTCAGTGTGACACAGTTTAATGATCTCTAATGTTCCAGAGAGAGAGAGGCCGACTGCTCATCAGACACATTAATGCTGCTTGTTTTTGTCCTGCCGTCGGCCGCCTGCTCACAAACAGCCACTCAGCCGCTCTTCGTGAAGTCCTCTTGAGTGGGTCATTTATTATGTACTCCATGAATATACCTGCATGATGTTTTCTGCTGCGGCTCTGCAGACTCCACAGTGTGAGTGAGTCATTCACCGACAAAAACAAAGAGCTCATTATGCTTCATCCATTTCATGGTTAATAAAGGACGGCGTGAAAGCTATAGAGAAAGCAGCGTGTGCACTCACTGTGAAGTATGGAGCCACATTAGTCCAGTTTAATCATGTTCCTCTCTCCAGTTTGTGCAGAACTTCAGACGTCTGTTATGAACAGGGGCATAAATATTCGCAACAGATTTTCAAATATAGCACAGACAGTGATGCATTATGGGTAGTTTGTGGCCTTGACTGCTCCGTCGGACAACACATGCCCTGCTCCACTGGATCCGTTTCTAGAGTGTGAGCAGTGCAGACATGATCAGCTGTACGCACATCACAGGAGAACTACAAGATCACAGGAGAACTACAAGATCACTACAAGATCACAGGAGAACTACAAGATCACAGGAGAACAACAAGATCACAGGAGAACAACAAGATCACTACAAGATCACAGAAGAACTACAAGATCTTGTCTGACTTCCTGTCCATTGAGCTCATAAATGAAATGCTGCTGATGTTATTTATTGTGTTGGAAGGTGAGCAGATTGCTGAGTCATTGCTGTCTGTTTGAAGGTGTAGTCTGGGAAAGATCTTCTTTTAGTTTAAGGTAAAGAAAAGAATTAATCTTAAAGGAGCAACATGTAACTCTGACCCCTAGTGTTTAAAATGGGTACTGCAGTCTAAATTCTAAACATTTTAAAGCGCTGTCTCCCCCCGCCCCCTCCTCTCTAGAGTTGATGCTCACGCAGGTTGCCATGTGGTGGACACTGAAGCTTCAGTGTTTATCCAGCTCTGCATCAGTCTGTAAACCTTTCTGTGTTCTAACCTCTCTCCATTTTTCAAAAGCATCTCCAATATTGATCCTAGTTTGAGCACGTTTCTGCTCGTGGAGCTTATTAGAAACATGTAGAGGCTTTTTAGGTCGGGTACAATCACTTCTATCTGAACCAGTTCTCTTGCCCGCTTCCATCACTACAACACCTGTTGGTTTGACCTGATAACTGCTCTCATATCTGACAAACTGAGGGGCGTCCAAAACGGCTGTGTGGGGGGTGCCTTAAAACCGCCTACCTTCTCTGGTCCAAACAAATCCAGAGCATTCAGGACCAGAATCTAAAGTTAGAAGGAGGACATACTGGCTGCTGCATTGTTGTCAGAGAAGCCAGCACTTCAACATAGCATGTTTCCTTAATGTCTGATCATATAGTAAGGTCACTTTATCATTTCACTTACTACACATCTCACTGATTGGACCTTTTATATGTCCGTCAGATTTGTTTGGAAACCACCCCGGCGTCCACTAATAGTTTAAAGTGTGACTCTGTGGAGATCTTTCTCCCCTAACCCCCCAGTGTGTACGAGCAGACGTTAAGGTCACAGAGTGAGAATTAAAGAGGATCCATTCTCCATGTTAGAAGTCAGCGGACCATAACATAGAATTGGAAGCTGTGTACTTTAGTGCTTTATGTAGTTACATAATGTTGTAAAGACGACGAGCACACAGCTGCCTCTCTGAGCTCTCCTGGGGGACTCTCACTGTGGACGAGTTCTCTGAACAGTCCCAAGAGCATCGAACAGAACACAGCTCATGTTGTCACATCTGATGACGAGTAAACAAAACTCAACAATGTACGCCTGCCACAGAAAATAACCTTCACTGACTCAAATCTAAGCACACTATGGGTTCACACGCAGACTCAAAGGGAGCTTTAAAAAGCGGGTAAAAGGTTTAATGAAGTCCAAGGTCCGGTGCACAGTGAGGCAGAAACAGTCCAAATAAATCCAGAGGAGGAGGCTAAAGGCTGGGTCACAAATCGGGCAGAGATCAAACACACTAAGACCTGGTCCACACGTAGTCAGGTATTTTGAAAACTGAGATTTTCCTTTACAAATAATATTCCCCCAGGATCCTGGTGGTACAGTGGTTAGAGCACGTGCCACATGTATGAAGGCTGTAGTCCTCCAAGTGGGAGGACCAGGTTCAAATTTGACCTGTGGCTCCTTTCCCGCACGTCATTCCCCACTCTCTCTCTCTCTCTCTCCCTGATTTCCGACTCTATTCACTGTACTATCTCTACAATAAAGGCATCAAAAGCTCGAAAACTAATCCTAAAATGAATAAATATAAAAAAATAATACCGTCCACACGCTCAGTTCTCAAAACCATCTTCGTACACATGGAAACGCAAAAAACGGCTGTCATGAGCACGCCAAGTCAACAGCGATGTCCTTGACATACTATAATGTTCTCGCCATTCCTCTGCAATTTACAAAGTTGTCCAAAAAGTCCGACCAGGTCTCGTCCTAAACCACAGACGTTGCTGGTGGGGTTTGTGAGGTCAGAGTGTCGTATGAAGCAGCAGTGACTGCCGTCGTCCATTCAGGCGTCTCTACTGGCCAACATAGCGGGAGAGTAAGGAGTTTTTACAGTGGTCTCAAAGGCAGTTTGTGTACAAAAGGTCAAAACGAACAGAAAAAAACGTAATTTTCAAAGATACCCGCGTACGTGTGGACGAGGCCTGAGGCTGAAAGAAAACCGCTAGGACGAGTAAGATGAGGGAAGCACACTGGGAATAAACACTCAGACAATCAGGGGTTAACGAGGGCGAGGGTAATCACGAGGCAGGAACATGAGGAGCAGGATCTGAAAACACAGATCTGAGACGAGGGTGAGTAAGAACTACAAAATAAAAGATGGACGTCCACTGAGCCTGACAGTTTGATTTCCCACTTCACATTTAGAGGGAACAAGTCAGACGAACACAGCGTCATGAAAACGTTCACATCAGACCACATCTGATGTGAACGTTCACATCAGACCTCCGTCAACTCCTCGACCTTCTGTCCTCTGCTTGTTTTCCTCTGAAGCTTTATTGACTCTGAATCCCTCAGAGTGAGATGTCGGTGTTTGAGGCGCTCCGAGTCGTCCCTCGGCTCGCTGCTTACCTCCTGTCGCCTCTCTTCATTATCTCCGCCGTTCTGCTCCGAGCGTCTAATGAGCACGTCTCAGAGATAATTCGGCTTCCTTCCTCCTCCTGATCAGAAACACGATAAGCGCGAGTCTCTCATTATTTACAGACTGTTGAGCAGAAATGAAGCAGGCCGTCGTTGATCTGTTTAACTGTCACAGCGTTAGATCCAGATGCTCTGTTAAACATCCTTCATGAAGGTATAACTTCTAATCTTTTAATCTCACCTGTTGTCTGTTCGGAGACCATTTGGATTTCAGATTTTTTTTTTTTTGTCTTAAGTGTAAATCCAGACAATGCTCTGCAAACCTGCCAGGTCACAAGAAAACAACCAGGCAACACATTCAACTACTTTGTGCTTTTTATTAACAGATGGATTTTATGCAAATATGTGAAATCAGAATTCTATGTTCATTTAACAGACGCTTTTATTCAAACCATGATTATCAGAGAGTAAGAACTACACAAGCAAGGATCAAGAGAGGAGGAGACAACTTCCGGAAGTGCAAACAAACCGCTTTTAGTCTGATTGGACACACTGACAGGAAGTGACCAGAGGCAGAGCACAGGTGTTGACAGGAAGTAACCAGAGGCAGAGCACAGGTGTTGACAGGAAGTAACCAGAGGCAGAGCACAGGTGTTGACAGGAAGTGACCACAGGTGCTGACAGGAAGTGACCAGAGGCAGAGCAGTAGGAGCAGCAGTAGCAGACGTAGTCGTAGTAGTAGCAGCACGGCGGCCATGTTGCCATGACATCACGCTCAGGGTGTGAAGCTCAGACGATTCTGTCGTGTCTTCCTGATATGTTCCAGGTTTAAATCATGTTAATGTCATATATTCAAGCAACTGTCTTGATGAGAAAGTTTTCAGACGATGATACTGAAAATCCAGAGACACAAAGGCACATATTACGAGTAAAATAAACACATTTAATAACCTGTTAGCTACGGCTAACATTAGCATCCAGGCACTTCACAGTCAACATTAATGTTTTAGAATCACAGATACGATAGGAAAGATGTTTCACATTTTCAACATCTGGGCTTCCCACCCTGAGCGTGATTTTCTGAATTCTCTCTGGTAAAAAAAAAGAAGACTGATTTCGATCTCAAGTTATTGTGAACCCCCTAGCGCCCCCTGGTGACCCTCCTCTGCTCTAAGCCACTGAGGAGGGGCGAGGTGAAAGAATAGTCTTTGTTCTTGTATAACTTGAAGTTTGAACAGTTTCTGTCCTCAGGCCTGAGGTCGTGATCAGTTTCATTGTTTTCACTGAAATGTGATTGGATTCCTTTTTTCAACGCCGGTTTGCTCGCCTCTCCCACACACGCTCTGATTGGTTGTTGCTTCTTCTGCAGTTTTTTACATGCATAGAAAAAATAACTGGAGGCTTAAGCTAAAAAAAAAATCTCTGAGGTGATGCAACCGAAGCTGAAGCTGCACCGAGTCGACAGCAGCGTGAGAGGGTTGAATAACGTGAAGTCATCGTGGCGAGCAGCAGGTCCTGCCCTCAGGCATCATCACAGCCGGCCAAACACGCCTCAGCAGCACGCTGAGCTTTGTCGCCGCCCACGAGAGCAATGAGATTATGTCAGGGATTACTACTCTGGGTTAAATTTTAATTTCTCACACACACACCGCCTTCGTTTTCTCCCCGGGTTCATCAGGGAAAGACGATGCAGAAGGAGCGTGATGGTAGCGTTTAGTCGAGCCTGTTCATGTTTGTGGTCACGCTCTGATCTGACTAGATGTAGTGCTTACACACACGCTGCACAGAGGAGAGGGGGAGGACACACACACGCACACACGCGCATGAATGCATGTGCCCTAAATTACATAATCCAAAATAATATATTCATGCAAATGCTTTTTATTCAGCCAAAATTTTCGTTAATTAACGTTTCTCTGCACCGTACACACACATGCACACGCACACGCACACGCACACACACACACACACACACACACACACACACACACACACACACACACACACACGCGTCTGTAGCATCTAAAACTTGGCAAATGAAATATTATGTTTGATTTTCTTATTAAACGTCCTGTCTCGGTTTAGGGTTCAGTATCACGTCCAGTTTGATGCATCAGGACTTCAGTCTTATTGAATGGGCCCTGTTTTTTTTTTACATACTGTGAGTCTAAAAGGAGACACAGCAAGTTTCAGAAGAAAGGAGTCACTGCTTTTAATTTTTAGGTTTTTTTTTTTTTTTCAAAATATCAGTTGTGGTTCCAGTAGTTTAGTGGTTTTAGTAATCATGACAGATTGTTGTGAAAAGGCAGAAAAGGAGGAGGGGGGATCGGGTGATGGGGGATGGGAGGGGGATTTCAAAAATTTCCCCCACGGGGGATCAATAAAGTTTATTTTTATCTTTATGAGTGAGACAGCTGTAACTCTTCATGTTCACATGTGAAACTCTGAGTGTGGAGTCTGTTTCTCTTTAAGACTGATTTAAACTCTGTTGTGTACGTCCAGTGCCATTTTGGCACCTAAACCACGATCATTACAAACCATTTCCTGCGACATGTTTTACACTTCTCTGCTTGATGGAGCCTGAAGGAGACAAATACCTTCGTCAGTCAGCGCTGATGTGTCAGATTTCCTGCTGAGGGGTTTAACCTGAGAGGTGATGGATGGATGGATTTTAACCTTTGTACGCACAGGACAGGTTTAGTAACTTCCAGAAACTAGAGAATATCTGTGTTTTCATAAACTTCTGTTGGAGAGTTCAGAGAGACGATGAGAGATTCAGATCAATGAAAACATAAAAACACAGACTACAGCATCAATGGTGCATTCAAGTGTTCAAAGCTGCAGCTGAATAAAAGAAAATAAACGTTGCATATTAGCTGTACAGTCTCTGTTTGCTCTTCTTCTGTGTTTGCTGCATGTCCCTCCTGAATCCAAAATTACCCCAAGAAACTTCTCTCCACTCCTATATTTTTAATTGCAATAAAGTCAGACTTTCACGATGTGTTTGCTGCTCTCATATCGCGATAACGACTAAATCGAGTTTAATTCCACAGTCCTACTCCGAACTGGTCGAGCGTCTGTGTGACTGTTCTCACTCGACACAACACAGCTGACCACATAACTGGTGAAAACATTTATTAGACGTTACATGTTTGTTTAAAGCTGCTCCAATCGTTCCCGCTCAGTCTGTTATGAAAACGTTAGTGCTGCTGTCACGATTGCAGATCTCTCCGTAGAGCGTGAAACTAGGACCAGAATAACAAATAAAAGTTGGTTTCTTTCACCTGAACCTTACAGTGTGTCACACTGAGTCGGTCCAGCAGGTTTTCTGTCGAAGCGTCCACACTTAATGAGAATGATCTGTATTTGACCTCCTCTGCTCCCGACGGGCCGCCACAATTTCTGTCCACCCTCGCTGTGTCTGTCAAACTCAGACCTGCTCCCCCACCTCCTCCCCCTCCTCCTCGCTCCTTTCCTCCTGTTTGTGATGAGCAGGTAATGAGACCGCGGCGTGAAGAAGACTGCTGACTTTATCACCTTCTACCTGGCTACTTTTTACACCTGTCTTACACGCCTCCAAACTTTTTGGGTCCATTTTGGGTTATTATTAGCTTCATCTGGACGTGTGACTGCAGAGCAGACAGAAAAACCAAGCCTATATAAGGATATAGACGGCGTGGTTCATCACCAGCAGGTAGCGGCTCCTGACCTGCACAGAAAACAATAACACAATCTGAACGTGTGGAGTGAGCGCAGGTGAGCACAGGTGAGAGGTTCATACCGTCAGAGCTCACACCGATCCCTCAGAGGACACTTCACTTTCCCCCCACATGGTGACAGACAGACAAATGGAAAAATACAGTTTGATCGGCTGAGTTAATGGAAACTTTGACACATGGAAAGTGAAGAGCTGGATCAAATATCTGAACTTCTCTGGTGACAGACTGCACCGCCTGCGTCTTCTGCTGGAGACCAGTGGAGAAAAGAGAGTCGACAGGACTTTAAATCTTTGGAACATTTGATGTTGATGAAAGCTTTTTGTTCTGCAGGAGAATGAAAGCATTATTGTATCAAAGCCGGGTGTCGACTGCAACATTTCAGCTCGATTTAGAGTCCATTGTTGAGTCATACGACTAGTTTTGGTAATTGTTTTGTAAAATACAAAGTAGATGTCATGGACACAGGTTTCCAGCCGTGGCTCTTTTGCAGCCCCCGTCATTTTGAAGCTCCGCCCTGTAAAGTGTCATTTTTGTAAGTTGGAAAACTTTACATAAAGCCGGGGCTGCACTGTATGATTCCAGATAATAAGGACCTCATATTTGAGTTGTATGACTCATTCTGAAGTCTGTCGCACATCATCAGTCGTGCAGTGTACTCTGAGGCACGACGGCCGATCATGGTCCGATCTGCGGCTCCCGACCGGTCGGATGATTCTCCGTTATGTTTGAAATGTTGGTTGTACAACTGCACACATTTGCACCGTGAGAGCAGAGCCATGAGAAGATCACTCAGGTACTTTTTTTCCTGATTGTGTCTGCACAAAAAACTGACAGAGTCTGAAATCACCATGGCAACAGCAGACATGCCTGTTTAATCTGTCTTCCCCTTCCTATCATGAAAGAAACGTTGGCAGGAGATATCTGCAGACCTCCAGCTGACACCCTGTTTGTATTTAAAGCGCTCTATAAATAAAGTTGACCTCAACCTTTGAATTTATTTATTAACTGCAGTGACTTCCTGAAATATGCAGCTCTAATGCCTTCAAGTCCATTTATTATTTAATGTCTGCAAACTAAATACACAGAACGTCAGCACAGAATTACTGTCAGTGTTTCATTAATAATATCAGAAGGTTATTTTTGTATGAATGTAATTATTGCAGCATAATAAAGTCATGTAATAAATGGAAACTTCTTGGTGCCAGCTGAAAAACAAAACAGGATTATTATTGGTGCACAATTGACAATTGCTCTCTGATTAATCAGCTGACTCACCAATTAGAGAGCCCCCTCTCATAGCAACCGTTGCCGGGCTACTTCCTTTTTAGACAAAATTTCTCTTGGGCCGAGTCTTCTCAGTACGCCGCGGTGAAATTGTGACCTTAATTTAGTTACCAAACCTGGTTAAAGATGCTCGGGGCGTCTGCAGGAGTGACTTAATAACCACATTTGTTCCTCCATGGATCTGAAGCATTTATCTCGCAGTGATGTCGCTGTGATTGTCAGATTGTGCTCATAACTCTCAGCTGCATATTGAAGGATCTGTTAGAGACATTTAGAGGATGTTTCAGACCTCTGGTTCCAGAGATGGTCACTCACGGAGGTGAGTCAGGAGAGGTGAGACGGCGAGCAGTGACGGGAGGACAGCTAACGTTAGACGACATCACTAGCATCAGACATGGATCATATTTTAAATGTCGAGATTTAGAGTTCTCCTCATACACCCTAATCTATCTCTGTCCTGATTCTGTCACTGAGGACGAGCTGAGAAAAGAATCTCATCAATTAGATAAAGATAAAAGTCGTCATATCTTGTTTCAAACTGGAAGGAGCCTGGAGATAAGAGATTTAGTCTAACCTAGTAACAGTAACCAAGGAGGGCGGGGCTTGAAGAAGGTTCAATCGTACTCTGATAAAATTATGGCAGTGTAAGAGTGTAACCTGAAGACATCTTTCTAAGTCCTCTCTGTCTTCATAGCTGCATGTTTGTCTTCATATTTCAGGTAAATAAATATTATATCAATGTCATCCTGTTGTTCGGAATTTCTGCTGAGTTTGGCTTCACTGTTTTCATTCGTCTCTGACTTTGACACTTGTTGTTGCTTCTTTAAAGGTGACTCTGAAAGTAATCTTTTTTTTTTTTCACCAGCTGTTTCCTGTTTTCAATCTCACACAAACAAACGTGTAAACCTGAGACTTTCTGCTCACCTGTGTGTGTCCTTCTCTCTGCAGGGATCTCCATGCCCATCCCCGTGCTGGGGCTCAGGGATCACTCCAAGGTGTTCAAAGATGGCAGCTGCCTGCTGACAGATAACAACTTTGTGCTGGTCGGCTCCTTCGTGGCGTTCTTCGTGCCGCTCACCATCATGGTCGTCACCTACTTCCTGACCATCAAAGCGCTGCAGAACGAGGCCACCCTCTGTTTGGACCAGCTGGTCCCGCGGCCCAAATGGAGCACGACGTTCACGCTGAGCTTCTTACCTCAGACCTCGCTGTCCTCTGAGAAACTCTTCAGACGCTCTATAAGCCGCGAGGCCGGCGGCAGAGGCAGCAGCGGCGGACTGAGCGCTGCCCGAGGGAGTGTCACCGGCTCGTTGTTTGGACGCCGCACCATGCAGTCCATTAGCAACGAGCAGAAGGCGTCTAAAGTACTTGGGGTTGTGTTTTTCCTCTTTGTGGTCATGTGGTGTCCGTTCTTCGTCACCAACGTGCTCGTGGTGGTGTGTGACCCCGCCGTGTGCGAGCCAGGGCTCATGGGAGGCCTGCTGAACGTTTTTGTGTGGGTGGGATATTTGTCCTCGGCGGTCAATCCTTTGGTCTACACACTGTTTAACAAAACTTACAGAGCGGCATTCCTCAGATATGTTCGATGTCAGTACACACCGGAGAAAAAACCTCTGCAGCTCATTCTGGTGAACACTATCCCGCCACTCGCTTACAGCTCAACGCAGCTACCCCTCGGCGAACTGGGGAGGCTGAGAAACGGAGTGAAAGACTTTTCTTTACCCGCACAGGAAACAGAGAAATGTAAGCAGGACAAAAAACAAGGCGAGAAGGACGAGAGCTGCGTGTGAGCCAACTGAAACTGAACTGAAGCCCTGCCTCAAGGCTCAGTTTAAGGAGAGGTTACGTCATTTTGAAGTCAAAGTGCCAAAGACAAAGTGCCTCTCGGCCAGGATTTAAGAAACGCTGAGGTCCCAGCCCTACAAATATAGTCTTCATCCAGCATCTGATCCTTATCTACACCGGCTTAAGTTCTTTATTACAACAAAACAATTATGCTTTTCAACCAAAAGTGAAGCAAACAGGCCATCAGACTGGGACCTGGTACTGATCCTAGCATAAGGTCATCAGACTGGGACCTGGTACTGATCTTAGCTAACAGGTATTTGAAACAGCGACAGTTTACATGTTGTGTTTTATGAACTTCAGTACAAATGGTCCTGCAAGGCAAATAGTTTGCTTCAATTTTGGTCTAAACACAACTCAAGTCTTTGGTTTGGTATGTTTCCACACCATCAATCAATTAAATTACTCTTTTAGAATAGAATGGATTAGAAAGTCGTCATTGGCGTCTTATGAATGTACATCAGAATTAGAAATGCTTCACCTTAAAGTGCACAACATACAGACATGAATTTATTTTTCTCTTAGAGGTTATCACTGTTTGTATCTTTGAGCCTGAATAAGATGAGAGGGGGTTCAAAAACAGGGATAGTCTATATGATCACTAGTGCCAAATGTCCAAACCAACGATGGACCATTTTGTAAACAAAAGAAAGGATGCAAAGGTTTTTAGATCCTTCATTTCATTTTTAACGGATGCTCAGCTGCAGTGACCTCGGCTCACCTCACCTCATAAGTCCGATGGCCTTCACCTCCCATCACCTAGCAGGTGGATCAGGAGGGATTAGACTGGATTTCCTGTCACATTATCAGATGCTGATGTCTGAGAGGGAGATCCACGATGAGCCCTACGCTCCGGGACTCCAGACTCCCGCAGAGGACGGATAAAACTACCCAAATAAGAAGGAGAGGTTCCTGCTGCTTCTGTATCTTCTGCTGGAGATTAACGGGAGAATAAATATCATGTTTGTGATAACAATGTTGCAGAGAAAACATAAATCTATATTTGTATTTTGTGAAGATAAATGTGAAAAATTGTACATGACTGTTGAGGTTACAGATATTTTTATTTACAAGTGAAATGAGGATCATGTCACTGATAAGATGCAGTATTAAGATAGAGAGATTACTTCAGCAGGAAATAAAGAGGAATTAACTGCAGATGTCTTTAATGTAAAAGTCACTTTCTTTATGTGTTTTCCAGACTACCAGTGCACAAATTGGGATTGTTTAAAGAACCATTAAGATGTTTTTCACAGTTTTTACATGTTGAAATGGTCTTTTAGATGGTGTCCACATGTTTGTACACTGTTTTAAATGTGATTAAATGGATTTGCTGTTTCAGACTTAAGAGAATCACCTTGATGACATTGGTTGTACCGAGAATATTTTATACAAGAGCTACATACTATGTTGAAGTGCTGGCTTCTCTAACACTAATGCAGCAGCCGTATGGCCTCCTTCTAACTTCAGATTCTGGTCCTGAATAATCTGGATTTGTTTAGACCAGAGAAGGTAGGCGGTTTTAAGGTGACCCCCACACGGCCGTTTTGGACACCCCTCGGTTTGCCAGATATGAGACCAGTTATCAGGTCAAACCAACAGGTGTTGTAGTGATGGAAGCGGGCGAGAGAAGTGGTTCAGATAGAAATGATTGTACCCGACCTAAAAAGCCTCTGCATGTTTCTAATAAGCTCCACGAGCAGAAACGTGCTCAAACTAGGATCAATATTGGAGATTCAGTGTCCACCACATGGCAACCTGCATGAGCATGGACTCTAGAGAGGAGGGGGCGGGGGGAGACAGCGCTCTACAATGTTTAGAATTTGGACTGCAGTACCCATTTTTGATTAATTGTTCCCACCTCTGCATCTGATGTCAATCTTTTGGCAAAGTGGTTATTTGGGTTTGGAGAACTCTACATGTAAAGAGAGGCTAAAGCTAGCTCAGGGTATTTAGAAAAGAAAGGCATGGTGCCTGTTGCACTGAAAGTCGTAAGGAGTGACTGTAAAGTTTCGTATTTGAAGAAGAAAGTGTTCAGCAGGAAGCTGTCAGAGTCCAGACTACAGAAACATGAGGCTGTTTAGAAACAGACGTAATTAAAGGAGAGAAATATTGGCTCTGCAGGAGGTTTGCTTTTAGCTTCACATCAACATTTAGCAGAGACGTTTTTATTTCCAGCTGCTGAGTCACAAACATGGAAACAAAGACGAAAAATTATTCAACGCCAGTGTGTCCAAATGAATAAACAATTCTGCACAAAAGGAATAATCATAACTTTATTATGTAGCACCTTTCAAGAACAGAGAGTCACAAAGTGCTTTACAAAAGGATAAAAAACAAAACAAAGCCTACCCAGGAGGTGTCCTCTGTGACGTTGAGGTTTGAGAATCCTCCTCTTGTTTCTGTGTGAGTGCAGCTTAAGTAGACCACTGTGTTAGCAGGTTTACAATGACTCAGCCTGGTGGCTCTTTCTGCGAGGATCTGAATCCCTAATGAGAAAAAAACGCTCTCAGTTTGTAGTTCTGTTGCAGTGACTTAAGAACATTGAAAACCTTCTGCAAACTCTGGATCCACAAATGTAAATCTGGTTTAAAGATGTTGTCTATTTTGGACTTTGATGTTTGATGGTGAAAGTCGTTTTCTTTTGTACGTCAACTGTGTGAAACAGTTCCTCGTTCTTGCTTTCAAATAAAAGTGAAAAGAAAAACTAAAGATAAAGCACTAACCATGTGTTTGTGTGTGTTTAATTTATTCAAATCTTAAGTGCATGAATACATTTCTGAGTAACTAAGAGCAGAACCTTTTTTATTCTAATGGTACTGCAGCAGTTTCACTACAAACAGGCAAATGAAGCGTACATATTAATAAAAACACATTTCAATGTAGTGGGTACAAACAAAATGGTCATTTACATTTGTTGGATTTGTTTGGATCGAGGTGATGGGCACAAATATGTTTTTGTTTAAAACAACTATTTTACATTTTAACTGCTTCTTGTTCATTTAGACAAACAGACATTGAAGAATCTGTCGTCTTTGTTTCCATGTTTGTGACTCAGCAGGTAGAACTAAAAAACGTCTGAGCTAAATGTCGCTGTGAAGCTAAAAGCAAACCTCCTGCAGAGCTAATATTTCTCTTCCTTTAATGACTTCTGTTTCTAAACAGCCTCATGCTTCTGTAGTCTGGATCCTGACAGCTTCCTGCTGAACTCTTTGTTTTCCTTTAGAACTCTGATCTTCTTCTCAAGAGTAGTCGATATTTTGCAGCCTGTCCCTTAAATGTGTCATCACCGGCTCAAGGGCCATGGCAGAAAAAGGGAGAGACACCAAAATTACACTTAATTAATAAATAAGCTGATTGAATAAAATAAAAACTAAATTGCAAATAGAGATGCTTTTTGGATGTCAGTAGAGATGTATCGTCCATGGTCCCCCCAGCAACTGCTAAACTAGCAATGTAGCTAGCTTATGTTGTCCTGGCAACCAAAGGAATTATGTTAAGTTAAGTCAAGTATCATTTGTTTATGAAGCACATCTAAAAACAGCAGCTGATCAACAAAACATTAAAGGAACAATATACAGGAGTGTGCAACATTTATAAGAATAAAGGAATAACTATTAAGCAATAAACAAACCCTGATAGGAAACTGCCTTTTCAGGACCAGAGGACTCAAATGCTAACATAAAAATACCATTTTGAGGTGGGACTTAAAAAAGTCAATAGAGGGGGGTCAGACCTGTTGGAAGGGGGGCGGCTACTCCAGCAGTTTAGGGGCTTTGACTGCAGAGGCATGATCACCTTTGAGCTTGAGCTGTGAGTGGGGTACGGCCAGGAGGCCCCATGTCAGATGATCTAAGGGGCCTAGGTGAGGTGTAAGGGCTTAGGAGGTTGGTTATGTACAGGGAAGGCGAAAAGAACACATTCGGTTTTTGACTTATTCAGTTGTAAAAAGTTATAGGCCATCCCATTTTTTATATCTTTAAGGCATTGTATGAGAGACGTGAGATCTGACAGATTATTTGGTTTGTCGGGAAGTTAAAGCAGAGTGTCATCTGCGTAAAAGTGGTATGAGAGGTTGTGCTTCTTGATAACTTAATGGGAGGATGTATACAGAGAACAGTACAGGGCCTAGGATGGAATCCTGTGGTATCCCACAGGTCAGACCAGATTGGGAGGATGTGGCATTGGTTAAATTTAAGTAAGTTACGTTTTCCAGATGTGAAAAAAACAAGTCAGGGCTGTGCCACAAACACCAACCCAATACTGTAGACGATTAACTTAAACTGTATGGTCAACACTGTCAAATGCTGTAGTAAGGTCTAACAAAATCAGGAGCTCACAATTGAGTCCATCGTAAGGAGAGTCCATTGTAGTGTCAGTGAGTGGCTGTGTAAGAAGAGTATTGTGCCTGTGTTGGATGGAAAACGAAAATTTGAATTTTGAATTTATTTATTTGAATAGGGACAATGCAATTTAACATAATTTCAATGCAAAGCATGAAACTGATGTGCTGCATAAAGAGTATATATCTATTGCTAATTTCCAACTTGTGTCCCCAGTTGGGCCTTTTTGTAAACAAACAGATTAAAATGTACAATATTCAGTTACATAAAACCCCATAACACTATATGAGGATACATTAAAATACATGTACAACAATACAAATGCTATAAACCAGTTTAAAGTTTTAAGATACTAATTAAAAGTGGGTACAGCTCTGGCTTGCTTTGAGCCAGCATTTCACCTGTTTCGTAAAAAATTAAGTAACCAAATGCAGAAAGTGTCTCTGAGAAGCTTCAATAGTGACCGTGGGCAGTGTGACAGACACGTCTACTAATTACATGTACCTGCAACACAAGAAAAGAGAAGGCAAAACAAGCCATAGGACCGTCACAATTTTATGTTTTGCAGGATGTATGCTGGCCGTCATAATGACTGATGTTATTCTAAATCTCTAAATGTCAGACTCAACTTTCAGGGCTGCACTTTTCTCCAACTCTGATTAGAAAATGTCCTTTTCTAACAGTAACAGAGAAGAAGCTGCCTTCAAAAGTTAATGCTTTTTACTAAAATTACTTTCTTCTTCTTTGTCTCATTACTAATGCCTAATGTTAGACTGAAATACATCTGGAGAATCACAAGCTGGAACCTATGTGACAAATATTTGGGAGGAGAGAGTGTGTGTGTGTGTGTGTGTGTGTGTGTGTGTGTGTGTGTGTGTGTGTGTGTGTGTGTGTGTGTGTGTGTGTGTGTGTGTGTGTGAGAGAAAACTAATCTTATTCGCCCGCAGTGACTCCTGCCCAACCATCCAGCTTATGAAGCCCAACAGTGACGGTCGCCATTTTGGAAAAGTTGTTTGGGATATGATGGACATGTTTGAAAATAATTGATAGTTTAGTAATGGGGAAAGTTGGACAGAAAGTAAAGTCAATTTTTTTGACGTTAGCAAGTTGTTGGAGATGAATGACAGCTTTGAAAAGTAACGACATAAATAGAAAATTGGGAGTTTTGGGGAGAGGGGGAGGTTTTAATGCCTTTATTCTGAGAAAGAACAGTGGATAGAGTCAGAAACCAGGGAGAGACAGAGAGAGAGGGGAATGACGTGGGAAAGGAGCCCAAAGGTCGGATTAGAACCCAGACCGCCGGTCCTTGAGAACAACCACAAGGCTACCAAAGCCCCCAAATTGAGGACATTTCTGTAAACTGATGACTTGTTTGAATTGAAAAGTAATATAACTTTTAAATGCTCCATTTTAAATAGTTAGTTAACATTTTACACAGATATAAAAAACGAAATACTGATGTCACCATCTGGCATCTGGTTGGTCAGACAAATTTGTTATGATCTGTTTATTGTCAAAAAATGTAATCCAGTGCTGCACTCTTCAACCATGTTCACTGAAAACCAGGACTGTAGTATTTCCAAAATCCTGCTCACAAACAGAAATAAGAACATAACCTTTGTGGCAGAGATAAAAATGGAAATGAGGCGCCTTTACAGGCCATGATTTTAAAAACCTGCACAAATCAACCGAGAATTTTGTGACCTGTTACAGGTTTATTTGTTCAACATTCAACATTTCTGAAAGCAACCCCCTCACTGTATGAAACCTCCCCTGTGTGTACACTAATTTAAGTGTGTGTGTGTGTGTGTGTGTGTGTGTGTGTGTGTGTGTGTGTGTGTGTGTGTGTGTATGTGTTTGTGTGTCGAGGAGATCATGAAGGCTGTGAATTTATAATCCTCCGGGCGGGTCATAATCCATCAGCCCGCTTTCTGTGTGCAAATTATGGTGGTGAAATGTCAGTCAGCATGACTGCTCTGATTGGTGCACCTGCTGCTACACACACATACACACACACACAGTTTTGCAGCTCATCATTACCCTATAAATACACACTTATTTCCTCTTTTTTAAGCGTGTGGCTTACGAGCCATAAATAATTCAAACAGGCAAACATTTCCATGTCCTCCCCTCCCTCGTGTACCCACAAAAAGAGGTAAAAAAAAATCCCTTAAATGAAAGACTTTATTCAAAACATCTTCACGTTCTGACAGACTATAAAGACTTAATAATCTGCTAGCTGATACTGAGTAGGTTGTTAACAGTTTCCTACAAAACATCAATCTGAGTTCATCTGAGGAAAAGTTGTCATCGAGGGTGAAAAGTTTAGTTTTTAAGTGGAGTTAGTGAGTGCAGGGTAATTAAAGGACTATTCGCAAATCCCTCTGGAGACGGGTGTAGAAAGACGAGGGGATTAATTACAAATCAGAAGAGGGGAAGGAAGAGATGAGAGGGATGAAACGAGAGACGGGTTTGGAAAAAGTAGCCAAAATGTAAACACGAAAATTAAAGGCAGAAATGTATTTTTTTTAAGGGCATGAAGGAACAGATGGAGAGGAGGTTATAAAATAAGAAGTCAAGGAGAGGAGCAGAGGCAATGAAGCTGAGAGAATGAAACAAAACAATATGAGACAAAGTCAGAAAGATGGAGGGCTGTTGTCAAAAACAGAAGAGCAGGTGGAAGAGGTTAACAAGACTCCATACATTTATCAGAAATGGAGTTTGACAGATTTTATGGCTCCTCTTCCTCCTCCTGCTTCCCTCCTCTCCATCACTCCTCTCCAAACAGACGAACTTAACATGACAGATGATTTCTGTCGTTCCCTGCAGTCTGAAACATGCCAAGATGATTTTATTTATATCATTATAAAGCACTGTATCAGAGCACGAGTTATTTTATAACGCCTTGACATGTGGAGCAGGTGAGGAACATACTCATACACATGAGTATTTTGTTGTTGTTGCAGAGACTGTGACTTTGACTTTTAACAAATACATTTACAAGAGGATAAAAAAGAAATCTTGAAGAGAACATATTATCCCCCTTCTCCACCTTTTCAAACAGTCCCCTGTGGTCTAAATGAAACATCTGTGCTGTGTTTGGTCAAAATATAACATGAATCAAGCACCAGAGGCGGTTTGTGACCCTGTATAAACCAGCTCTCTCATAACGTTCCGTTTTGGTGTGTGTGTCTCTTTAAATGCAAAGAGCCCCCTCTGAGTTTTCCTGGTAGACATCACTCCTCTGTAGCGAGAATAAAAATGGCGGACCTGCACAAAAGTTTTGCTCTAAGCTGGGGGTGGAGTCCATGGTGGAGATATCAGGGGAGGGGAGGGGATTGTGACATCACAAGGAGAGCACATTTGAAACGGAACATTTTTCTCTGTGTTGTAAGACTTATGCAGACCACAAACAAAGGACTGGATGGTCTTATTTCTCATTTTGTGGGTCGGTAGACACTCAGGTTCCCTAAATAAATGTTCAAAAACACTGTAAGAGTGGATATTTCATAATGTGACCCCTTTAACCCTATACGACTGACCAAGGTGTTGAATTTTCTTGCACTGCCTTTAGCTGTTCTAAA
This sequence comes from Labrus bergylta, assembly GCF_963930695.1. Taxonomy (NCBI): domain Eukaryota; kingdom Metazoa; phylum Chordata; class Actinopteri; order Labriformes; family Labridae; genus Labrus; species Labrus bergylta. Next base: position 21,082,580 of record NC_089207.1, on the reverse strand, counting down.
AAACAAAACTGTTAATATTTAATGAAACAGAATCAGTGGGTCATATCTTTTTCTCCTCACAACAGATTTGACTCTAAATATGTTTTTGAGCATCAATTAGGTAATGAATTTATACAACTTGCAAACTTTTCTGCAAGCTAACTTTCCAGTTCTGATGTATTTAGATACTGTGGAGATAAAAAAAAACTCTTTTAAAGATTAATTTTGGGGCTTTTTGTGCCTCCATTAGAGAGACAGGACAGTAGCCACTTTCCCGCACTTGTTGTTTCCGTGTTATCTTGTGAATCTGTGAGTCCAACTGTTCATGGCTCAGTGCGGAAGGGCGCATGCTGGACGGAGATGGAACGTAGGGCACACATTCTGTTGAAGTCTGCCAGTCGTATAGATGGCTCAAATACATTCAAAACTGTCACTTTGTGCTAAAAATTAATCCGACCCTTTGGGACTTCATAACCAGTCATGTGACTCGGATATCTGGTCAGAAACAGCCTGCATTCGTAGCGCGTTTGCTCGGCCTTAGTTCAGTCTTTGCATTTATCGTCAAATCCCTGACTCAGGTTCAGTCCTGACACTGTGTCTTCATCCAGCCTCCCTCACTGAGCAGTTAGGCTGTTTTTAGACTCTTATTTTCGTTTCTAACTTTTGCTTTTAGCTTCTTATTACTCAGACTTGGATGTTATAATCAGTGTCAAAGTGTCAAATACTGAAACACTAAGTACTGCAACATGGAGCCTATATCCTTTGTTTTTTAGGACAGAAACAGAAAGCAGTGATGACAGCTAACTCAGGTGTTTAGCCGACAGTTTTCCAACTTTGTGTCCACTGATGCCCTCCTGACAGGCCGCTATTACATCCTAAACCCACACAGACTTTAAGAAATGTTAATAAATCTTTTTTTATTTATTCCTCGTTCATCCTGTTGTGTTCGTTCCAGGAGCTTCCTGTTGCTGCATTTCTCACCACATTGTAAACAAAACAAACATTACTTTTACATCAAAGAACCCCGACAAGTTTCAACATCTCCAGCTTGTGTTGGTGTTTCGATCGTCCTTTAGGCGACACGGGAAGCCCTAATACATTCAACTTCAACAACGATGGAAGAGCTACATTCATCTTTCATTGTATCTGGAATCGTGATTTTACAGAAAGCTTTTTGAGCTTCATATTGACTCCTCGGCGTAGCTTCGATGAATCTCCTGAGGTGATATTTTTGAGTAAACAGCGCAGGAGGAGGAGCAGATATCAAAATAAACCAGAGGGCGTGTTGGCAGCAGCAGAAGATAACATAGAATTGATTCCCATTTTAACTCATTTACTGCCCCTGATCCTTTCCTCTGCGTCTGCTCCCTGAGGAGATCTAACGGGGATTATTCTTCATCTTTCAGTCTCAGAGTTCAGGCTCAGCTTATCGATCACCATCTGCATGTGAGTGGTTAGACTGTTTACTCTCAGCACCAAGAGGACTTTCTCTCTCCGTATAAACGGTTTTCTCTGAGCGGCTGTTCATCATCGTGATGTGGACGTATCGGACAGAGTTCCTCCATTGCTCATACAGAATTGATCTGAGATTAATTTGAGTTTTGGGAGTTTTTGTTTTGGGAGGCATCAGACTGTAAGCTTGTTTATTTCTGCTGGAAAGTTGGACGTTTTGACATGGAGCTCTATTGAGGAGTGACTTTTTTTTTTAACAAAGTGGAAACTCTCTACTTTGGTTTTGATTCCTCATGACTTGTTTCTCTATTGAAAACCCTGAAGGGGAACATGATCGCAGACCAGGGACGTGTCCAGGCTTTTTTTGACCGAGGTGCCTGAATGGGGCACCAACGTATGCGAGGGGCCTGATCAAATTTAGATTTATTTTTTTAATAAAAGAGGCGGAGGCGACAAATAAGGAGAAACCGCACTAATGGGTGAAAGCACGGATACTACAGCGGCATGCTCGCTCAGACGGCCAATGATCTCCTTGGTGTTTTAGGGCCTTAAAGAAATAAATGTATTTACAATTTAAAGTACTGACATAAGAAAATATGCTACACTGATATTTAAACAACCAGGAGCCTGTTGCAATAAAAGGCCTCAATAGTCAGTAACATAAGTCCCGCCTCTGAAAGGGCAAATAGCCAATCACAGTTTAGTAGTTTGGGATGGCACCTCGAGTGACCCCTGACCCCCCCACTGGACAAGCCCCTGTAGCAGACATCTGTGGGTAGTTTCTCTGAAAACATAAAACATGTTTTTGTAAAAGACATCTCAAACAGTCTTACATCTTTCTGGTGGTAAGTGACAATAAACTCTTTTACTATGCTGGCATAGGATGGATTGAGCTAAATTTGTCATGACTTCGTGTTTAACTGCTTAATAAAAATATCCAAACTGGGAAATAGTCCTCAGTGAAATCAGACTTCTGGAAGAAGCCCAAGGACATTCCTAAGTGTTGATTATCATATTTTTACATCACAAAATCCGTTCCCCAGAGAGAAAAGTCCTTTCTACAAAGCTCAACTTTTAATATTAAGATGAAGAGGAGACGAGAGAGAGAGAGAGAGAGGTGGGAGGAGGAGGAGGAGGAGGAGGAGGAGGAGGAGGAGGAGGACAGACTGATGTGCTTAAAGAAAACAACTTATCATCAAGAAAAAGAAAGGCAAAATGGATCTCACACACCCACGCTAACACACCCACTGGCAGGCATTCTCTCTCTCTCACACACACACACACACACACACACACACACACACACACACACACACACACACACACACACACACACACACATAAAGAAAAAAAGAACGTGTTTTTCGATTTTACTTCAGCTCCTTCATGAAACAAAAACAAAGCTGTGCCTTGGCTCGGATCAAAACTTTCTGATGGATTGTCAGTTAATCGTCAGTCTCCGTGTTTCTGTGTTTTCTGTCCTCCTCTCTGAGTGCTGCGTTTGAGTTTGGTGTTGAGTGTTTTTGTCCTCATCTGGGTCTCCATGACGACAGTATATGGTGTTGTAAAGTTAATGAGATTGTTTTCTAAGTTTAAAGTATTGCGCTGCTAATTCCGTGAGCCAGTAATAGACATTTGCCAGTATGTTTAGCGTCAAGCTAACAAACTAAGTTTTAGTTTTCACACCTAACCTGTCTCGAGTCCGTTTGCCAAGACAGTGCGGTTTGTTTGTGTTGGTGTGAAAACTGTCAATGAAACCCTGGTGAGGACCAAACAGCCGTACAGAGACCACTTGAGGAGGAGGGTCTCTGTCCGGTTTCTTTCAGACTCTGGTGCGGGTCCTTTGTTCTTTAGTAAGAACATGAACCGACCTCGCTCTGCAGGAAGTAACCACCGTGGGCCGTCTCTGTTCATCATCACTGAACATTAAAGACCACATGTCGCAGGTCCTGGTTCAGGAGGATTAGCGTGGTCCTGAACTGTCTTAAAAAACTCCTTCAAAGACTCCAGAACATCAACATATTATTCTCAAACTGTAGCATGATAAATACGAACAATAAAAAAAACGAGTGGTCGTCTGTCCGTTTAGAAATATTAAAGAGTCTTTGGAGCAGCCACAGCCAATCAGTAGGCAGCTAGTCTTTGTTTACTTCCGACCAATCAGAGAGCATTTTCCTCGCGCATCACACATCTTGGTCCTCTTGTAAACATCCCCACAGCCCAAAGGAGAAGCGACGGATGAAAGGAGGTTAAGGAAGAGAATCAGTAAAAGTTAATTAACTAAATAAGAACACCAAAAAAGAAACTGTCGAGATCGATGTTGTTAAAAGGAGAAAGAAAGAAGAGAAAATAACCCAAAACAGAGGAAAACGTTTCAACAGTGAACATCAGAGTTGATGAGAGAAAAGTGACAAAATATCCACCAATAATAAAACACTGAATGTAGAAATAAAAACAGATTTCACTGATTCACGGAGACGAAACACTCGATGAAATGAGAAAGGGGGCACCTGTTGGTGTGTGGTATTTGTGTGTGTGTGTTGTCAATGATAGAGTCCGGTTTCTGTAGAGAGAGGTTGTCATGGTGACTCTATGTTCGGTTCTTCATTCTGCTGCTGCAAAGGCTGCTGGGAAACACTGTTAATTGGCCTTATAAATAAAGATCAATCAAAACAACACATCAGCGGAGAATGTAGAGCTTGTGCACACACACACACACACACACACACACACACACACACACACACACACACACACACACACACACACACACACACACACACACACACACACACACACACACAGGTGTGATGTGAGGACCAGGTGCTGCAGTGTTTGCCGTAATAATCGTCCTCTCCTTCACACTTTTTTAGGGGGGTTTCACATTAGGTATCAGGGCCCGGATCTGAGTACACTTGACCCTGAAGTCTGGTTCATGTGATCAGTGTGAACACAAACGTACCGTATTCGGGTACTGTGCCCGAGTCCGCTTGAAGAGGTCTTCTCGAGCATGACTCATGTGTACTCGAGTACGGTCTGCGGGAGATGTGAACTCAACCGTGCTCAAACAAGGAAGTGGACCGCTTTATGACGTAACTTCAAACAGCTCCTGATGCTTCAAAAACCGACGCATCCACGCAGCACTGCCCGTTTCATCCTCTGAGCTACACGGTAGATGTGGAAGTAGGGAGAGGATCGTTGTTGGCATTTGAGAAATAACAAGGTTAGCACGATGGACTCAGTCTGTGAGAGGTTGCCATGGTTACTTCTTCTTCTTTCTTCTTCTTGGAGGATTTGCAAACCAACTACAGTATGTGCATACTGCCCCCTGCTGTATCGGACTGTGTACATAGGCATGAGCTCGGGTACGGAGCGATGTTAATAATGTGAACGCAGACCAGCGGGGGAGGGGGGGGAGCAACCTTGAAACGCCCTAATGGTTAATGGGGCGGCTGTGGCTCAGTTGGTAGATGATGATACTACATAGCGATCACTGGGTAGGTGTGACATGCGGTGTAAAAGTGCTGTGAGCGGTCGTCGCCCTAGTTTTTGCGGTGTGTCCAGATCCGTCGCTACCTGTCGAATCCACATGTTGAATCGCCGGCGCGATTGGGTGTGGGAATCTCTCTGATTGGCTGGAAACACCTCTTCTATTCTTGTTCCACTAATAAAAGACCAAGGGCTATTTATCTGCGTTTGTCCTCGTCCTCTTCCGGTTTCCCCTTTTTGGAATGACGATTACAGACTACCGCCCCCTGCTGGCATGGAGAGTTATTTCCTCTCACATATGCGCAGAAAGTACATGGTGGTTGGCCGTCAGCTGTTGTCTTTGTGGTGTGTTCAAGTGCAACTTTTTGGCCAAGACAGCGCCGACACCACAGGCAGCCTTCGTCGCCACTAATTCTTTGCCGTCTGCTTGGTGTGTCAGGGCCTTTAGATTACAGTCATGCCCTCAGTGTGCCTCTGTATTTCTAAACTGACTGTGAAGAAATCATTAGAATTAACTGAATATTTAGAGGGCTTGTCTGCGTGTTTCACGGCTACATTAATGAGCAGTTATTTATTTGAATGAGTTTTCTGTTGTGTAAAATAATCAACAGGAGTAAACGTTTCACCCTCTGTCTCTCTCTCTCTGCTTCTCCTCAGCAGATGATTGAATATGTCTCAGGAAGTCCCACAAACAGCATTAATATTCATCTTATCAACAGGCTGCACGTCTGCTGAGCTCAACGACCAGCGGAGAGTTTAATGAGTGTAATTAACGCACGCTATCGCTACAAATAGAAATTAAAGAAGGAAAACAGAAGTGACACACAAAACCGCAAAAACTTAACACAACTATAGATCCATTAAAAGAAAGCAAACATCATGTTTCTCTGTGTTTTTATTATTAGTGTGGATATCAGACGACACACGCTCTTTATTACAGACATTCAAACATATTTACAGAAGCATGAAATCATTGCAAAGAGGATGGAAACTCTAATTCACTCATCAGAAAAACCCCAGACTGTAAATATGAATGTTTGAAATCCTGAGTGACGTCCCCATCTGTTCCTGCAGGGGGCGCTGGAATCCCATTGATGACGGTCTCCATGATTGAAATGCTGTCTCAGTCTAACTTTCAGTCAAACTAACGACATGCTGAGAGCTTGAGCTGAGGTAGTGTGTGTCGATCGAGACATGAGCTAATCAGACTTATTTGTTTTTTGAACCAGGCTACAAACATGTTAATCTCTGCTGTAAAAACAGGCTTTTTAGAATGGGTGTGTATGTGACTTCCTGTGCTTCTGTAGCCAGCCTCTAGTGGACACTCGAGGAACTGCAGGATTCATCATTGGCTTAATTTTCCAAGACCGAAGGTTGCCACTTGGTGTGAAGGTTAATGTCCTAATTTTTCATCCTGACTTTAGCCTTCAATGTAGTAACATTTATGGAAGCCCATTTCCGCCAGTTAAAAAAATAATAATGAAACCTTGGCTTTGTTGAGATTTTTTTTTGCCCATATTAAGTCAAAAGTATGAGTATAAGTATGAGTATAAGTATTAAGTCTGGTTAGTGCCATGGTTACAGATGGATGCATCAAAAATGTTGGTTACATGGGATTGTGACTGACAGAAAAACAGTTTGAGTATTGCTGCAGTTATTTGATGGTGAAGGTGTTGATGTCAGGTCAAGAAACAGACTGCGGAGGCGTGTTTACCACAGCTGTGGTCCAAACTATGTTTGGCATATTGATGGCTATGACAAGCTTAAGCCATTTGGAATTGCAATTAATGGATCCATTGATGGTTTTTCCAGGAAGATGATTTGGCTTGAAGCTTACAAAACAAACAATGACCCAAAGGTCATCGCTGGCTACTATATGGATGCTGTGATCAATACTGGTGGTTGCCCTGCCAGAATCAGACTTGACTTGGGGACAGAAAATGGCCATGTGTGATATAGTCATTGCCTTTATGGTGTATGGAGACAAAAAAATACTATTTGTTTTGTTTTGTGGTTAGCAAAGAAATCATGATGGTTGGGGTAATTATCAAATGAATTCATATCATATAATATACAGATACTGCATATAAAATAATTTTAGAATTGTATGATAAATGACATCACATGATGATGTCAAAGACAGGTTTTTGGACATTTTGATAGCTGTTATATTATGCAACAGGAGTAAAAAAAAATTACAATTTACTGGTATTCATATTATTGTGCGAGCCCACTGTATCACAAGCAAGGACAAATCTCACAGATAAAAACCAACCATGGGTCAGGACTACTAGCCAGGGCAGTAATTACTAATGGCTTATATTTTATGCACTGACTAAATATGATGTGCCTCCTAGGAAGAACTTGATGAGGTTGTTCTGACTTGGAATAACCACAGAGTCCGTCAAGTCCACAACTCACGCTCACCTCATGGACGTCCCTCCATATTGCATGCAGTCCCTTAACTGTACGGAGGCAGGGATTGTTTGCATCATGTGGATATGGAGAAGATTCAAATCTGCCTTGAAGAGTGTGTGTTCAAGGACTTCCCATGTGATGAAGATGTGTTCCACATCTGTGTGGACCTAATGTCAGAGTATAATCTAAATTTGACCAATGATGTGTTTGAAACAGTTAACCTGTACATCAGAGTTAGGCAGCTGATCAACAATGAACTGGACGACCTAGATGATTAACTTTCCTAGGCCTGTGTCACTTTGTATATTCCCCTTTTTATGTTTTTCTCACAAACACAGTTTTCTTACATGTGTTTTGACCTGGGAGGAATGCTAATGTAATTGTAGTTACCTAAGAAATGTTAAAGATATACAAACTATGTTCAGTGCATAAAGTTCTTTGTTGAACTGACATTGACTACTTGTAAGAAGTGAGTAAAAATGCAAATTCACACATTTAGAAACATTTTTTTTATTAAAACATTTCTATTTCACAGTATTCCAAAAATGTTTTTATTTTAACTACAATGTAATCTAACTTATACAGCAGATAGTATATAGCAGTAGCGAAGTTATTGGCTTATGGAACAGTTGAGAATGCCTTGCTCTCTTTTGATAACCAGCAATAACAGCACCTGAAAAAATAGTGCTTGAGATGTGAAATGACAGGAGTATTAAATCAAAGGTACCTGTTTTGTTATAAAGAAATAACTTACATAAATGTGCTGGAAAAACTCTGAACTGAAAATAATGAATGTACCAAGAAAATAACACAAATATTTCATTTGATAATGATTTTTTACCATAAGGTAATGTTTTTTAAATTAAAACAAATATGTGCATTTGGAACAAAAAAAGGTTATGCAAACATGACATATAATGACATTACCCTGTCGTATCAATAAAAAAAGTATAAGTAGGTAAACTTATGCAAGATGCAAGCTCTCTAATGTATCGACAATAGAGTGAAGCTTAAAGTGGGGATTTCCCAAAAATAAGACGGAGGCTTGTTGTTCTGTGTTTGTGTTATGGAGCCAAGGTACAATAAGATGAACAAATGCTTTCAAGCTTAAAAAAACTCCAGTTGTGAATGTGTCAAAGAGAGCACAGATGGTTAAGTTCCTCCATTTTTCTCTCTCATCAAAAATTACCATTGACATTAGAACAAGAAATTTATGTTATAACCATAATATGTTGTCTGAAATAACTAATTTGTTGGTGAAGTCTACACCATCAATCTTAAACATCGTACTTAATAAAGGTATTCACAGTACTCGGCATTGAAACATACTTCTTTAAACTTCTTAAATTGAAAGCAATGATGAACAACTGAAAAGTGGCAGCAGAAGAATGTTGAAAGCATGTTAAAGGACCACTAGGTAGAATTTAGGGAGATTTATTGTCAGAAATCAAATGTTATTATTGTTTCATCATCAGAAACTCAGGATTGTTGTCTTCTTTTGTTGTATTCTATTGGCTGCCAGTGAGCAACCTCACCACAAGGTGTCACTAATTTCTACGCACTGGTCTTTTAAAACTGTGATACTAAAGTAAGGTAAAACATGGTATCTGTAGTTATTACTTTAATACCCAAATTTCATCTGAAAACCTACAAACCTAATCCTGAGCCTCTGAGGTCAGTCAAGCACATTTGGGCTGAAATCTTTTTATCTTAGATAATGTCCATTACCTACACACTGCTTTCTAGGACTTTGTTAATTTCATGTCGAAACTCTGGGTAGCTGTCATAACTGACTGGCAACTCCAAGAAACAGCCACATGTATGAGCAACAGGTCTTCTCTGAAATCCCTGAAGTTGTGAGAAGGTGACAGTGATGCTCTTGCCTGTGAACAAGTCTGATCCAGTGCAAAATCTGAGAAAAAGGAGAGGTGCTGGGTGTCTGACTCTCTAAGATATGTGCTTACATACTTAACGATTTGTTTCTCCTTGGCATTCTGGGTACTGGGGTAAATAATTGATCTCATGATCTTTTGTGATGTCAGTTGTAGCTCTTCATAGATTGCTGAAATCCCTTTGAACTCTGATCTAATGGGTCTGAGCATTTTCTTCCAATGTTTAATCACAAAAGAAGGCTCCTGAGTCAGTTTTTGGTGAGCAAGCTCCTTCAAGATTTGCTCAATGTTATCTGTTGTTGGAAGCCTCCGGCAGTTGTGAATATCCATAGTTTCCAACAGTTCTTCCTGGTCAACATCTTCAAAATGTAAACGACATGATTCAAGGATCACTCGCTCAGACTCTGACACATACTTGAAAAAGATGCCCACAATATCACTCTCCACAAAGCCCAAAAGAGCTTGTTCCAACAGCACGGGTGAAAGTTTTACAGGAAGGTACTTCTCTTTTTTCCAGCCAAATGTGATAATTCGGCCTACACTTTCCCATTCTTGTTCACAAAAATCATGACGTAGGTATGGCACTTTAAAGACATTTCCCAAAGTGCACTGCTCAAAGAAGTCATTCCAAAATTCTGACAGGACATCCCTCAAAACACCGCCATCATCCACAGCTTTTTCAAGCATTCCATCCGGTAGGATAACTTGAAAGTAAAGGTTATCCTCCATGATTCTTTCCTCTGAAAAAACTTGAATAAGTTCTTTAAGAATCTGTCCTCGATGAAGAACAACAATTTTCTTTAGTCCTTCTCTCTGACGGGCTTGTTCCTGTCCTATATCCGTGGAAGGAGGCAAAAGTGGTTCCTGAGGCAATGTATCATCAAGACTGGAGTACTCACTTACATAGACGCTTTGTGTGGGGAAAGTTACAATGTCACTATCCTCTAAGACATCCAAATTAAGTAATGTTTCATGTTCAGGGAAACTACGTAAATCAGTTGGGTCAACCGTGGTGTAGAGAAGGAACACACTCTCACTTCTTGCATCTGTAAATACTGTGCTGTTTCCAACGAAAATGATATCTGGGGTATTTATCTCCACATCTGTTGCTTCTGCTGGAGAGCTGTGATGGTTATCAGATCTAACATGTGTGTTTTCACGTTCTGTGGTTGCATCATTATCTTCCTCCTCCAGATGTATGTCTTGCTTCTTGGTTGTTAAATAGAAACGTAAGAGAGGTAACTTTTATCTTTTCACACAGTTCCCCAACTGTGATAGTATCGTCCAATGGATGCTGCTGAAAATTGGTCAAATCAATGTCAAAATCAGTAAGGGTACCCTCTGCATTTTTTCCACCTGGAAAAAACAAGTGCAGAGCCTTTTCTAGTAAGTTCTTTTTTTTTTACTTTCCTTTGAGACACTCTCTTTTCTGGTCCCTCCACCCTTTTTGGTGCGTACCTGCACAAATCCTCCTTCTCTGAAATGCATCCATCCTATCTCAATTTTTCTCTGATTCTTTTGGGCGTTCTTTGGAATAGTGTGATGTTCTCTTTCAGGCACATGATCACCCTTGCTTCTTGATAGTTTTCCTCTAAGCCGCTCAAAAACCTTCATCTTGCGACTCCTTGGTTCGTTTTCCTTGCGTCTGCAGTATCCAAAAACAGCCAGCCGATCATCATATGATGGCAGATAATCCCTTAGCTGTTCATCTGTCATGAGGTTTATGACACTGGTATCAATCTAAAAGGGAGAAATATTTAATTAATTATTTGGTAAACTGCTTTCAATTATAATAATGAACAACCTGCATAAAGCCAAACATATTTGTGAAGCTTATCTCAACTTTTGTTTTTTAATATTCATATATGATTCAGTTCCTATATAAGTACCTTCTCTTGTTCCATTCGCTGTATGTCTTCCTCAGGCACATCCCTGAACCTTAAGTAGTCACTGAGCTCATCCATCTTGTTACAGTTCAAAAACCCTCTGCGCCTATGTTAAATAGAATTAAAGCTCAAACATTATAACCTTAAATACATAAAATCTCTGACAGTTCTTTTCTACCGAAATATTTTCCTTTGTAGTTTTGGTTTTTAAGCATCTTTCCAGTCAATGTTTAGATAATATATATAGATATAGATATTTAACTGATGTACATGTGTTTGATTTTTTACTTATTTTTAATTTTTTATAATTATATTCCTGTTTCCTGTTTTCTTGAGCTGTTGTAATGAAAAAATTCCCCCATGGGGGATCAATAAAGTTTATCTTTATCTTTATAAGCAAAAACCTTTTATTTTACAATGAAGAAAGGGAGCAGTCTCATTTTGTGTTTCATGTTTCTAGTAGGATTTCTTTTTTTTTAAATAAGTCACCTGATCAAAACCTGACCCATGATGCTATTACAAACTCACTACTTAAAATGGGTAAGAGGGCATAATCACTCCATTTGATTTAATGTGAAGCAGCTTATGACAGCACTGATTGATCAAGTAGGCCTACCTTAAAAAAACTATAGCTTGTAATAACATGCATAGCTGGACGTTGAATCAGTTATCAATAAAATACAGAAGCCTTGATTAACAATGCATCTCTTCAAAATGTAAACATGTTTTCGTAAAATATAAAAAGGTAAAATATTCTGAATGTTTTAATGAATGACAGCATCATAAAATGTTATCACCACTGTTACAGAGTACCAATGAAACAAACACAGGTGTCTGGTCTGTGGGGGCCCGGGGCCGATGAGGAGATGAAGCAGCTATTCAACAGATTTCGGGTGTTCATGGCTTTAGGTTACATGTATTGTGATGACCCCCTTACTCCTTACTCAGAGAGCAATGTGAAGGCCGATAGCCGCCTCACTGCAACACTTCGTTTACGTTTCAGGGACACCATATAGTACCGTGAGCGTTAGCCTACTGTGTAGTAGCCTATAGGCTACATTGACATTTGAGTCAACGTCAGCGCTACGTAAACAGTAATGTAATGTGTTTAGTTCTAACGACAACCGGATTAAAAGGCACAACTATTTGGGCTATCATGCATCTAACATTTATTACATTTGGTAGAATTAGTTACCTTGTTTAGGATTGCATAGCGTGGCTGGGCGAGTGAGGGGATGAGGGACTACAATGCCAGCTGGATCACATGACTTTATTATCTCATAATTTCGACTTTTTATCTCATAATTATGACTTAATATGGGCAAAAAAAAAAATCTCAATAAAGCCAAGTTTTCATTTTTATCTTTTTAACTGGCGGAAATGGGCTTCCATAAGCATTTCAGCGTGTAGTCAAGATTTAATGTGAAAACACAGCTGGAATACTCTGGAAACTTCTCTGCGAGCGAGCGGGCGGAATGATGGTGTTTGTATCCTGCTTCACATGACAGGTGTACAGAAGTCTTTCAGGACAGCACGCAAAAATCTTCTACACCCATGTACCTGAGATCTGCTGTTGTATGGTTTTGTGTTCACGCATGAGAATATGACCTTACAGTCCTTGTTCGTGTTAAAGTCTGTTTAGAACAGAAACTGAGCAGAACATGAAGCACCTTTTACACACACACACACCACACACATACACACACACACACACACATACACACACACCACACACACACACACACCACAAACACACACACGCACGCACGCACGCACACATACACACACACCACACACACACAAACACACACACACACACACACACACACACACCACAAACACACACACGCACGCACGCACGCACGCACGCACGCACGCACACACACACACACACACACACACACAGTACAGAACCCTCCTGGTTCAGATCGTGTCTCTTGACCTTTGCTGAATGTCACAGTGGCTCTGACTCCGTGTTCGAGCTGCTAACACAGAAAGACAAAATAAAAGTTCTAGAAACAAAGTTGCTCCTTTATCTTTTATTTTAATACTTTACTTTTATTTGCTGTGTTCTCATGTGCTGCTTTCACAAGTCCACATTGAGTACCCGTTTTGTGCTTGAGCATGAACTGTACCATGCTGAAGCACACTTCTTCCAAGCGTGCCAGGGCCGAGGATGTGTGATCGGAGCGCTCATACTAGTCAAACCAACTGGACTTGAATGAAACGTTCTGAGGCACGGTACGGATTGCCCGGTGTGAGTGTGACCTTAAATTAACCAATTTTACCCAACCAGGCCGAAGGAATCTAAAAGGATCTGTCCTAAAAATTTGAGAGGAAAATGAATAAAATATACCAAAAATATCAGCTGGACTCATTTCACCTCTATTCTCCTCGGTTATTTTCAGCTCTGGAGAATCGTTTTCGTTTCGCTTCACACAACAATCTTGTGTCGTTCCTCTCTGAGCGGCTTTTGTACTTGTTGAGAGAGGACACTTTCATATCAGCTGTGGTTGGCCCGGGCTTCATGAGGTCACTGCGCAGCCCCGGCTGGTAAACACATCCATCAAAGTGAGACAAGAGCTGACCCCCATCAGAGCACAACATCAGCACCACGAGGGCTCTCCTGTTTACAGCACAAACAGTCCATATGTCACAGAGCCAGCCTCTCTGTTCACTGTGGATGTAACATGTACAGGAGTGTGAATATGAAAAGTCTGAAGAGCAGCAGAGCGACGTCATGACATCACAAAGGGCAGTAACCCCTCCCACAGCTAGGTGTTTGTTCTGCCCTCTGAGTCTGCCTTCTCACCGTAAACAATAGGACATGGAGCAAGAATGCCCAAGCCAACCAAGGCCTTCCAGAGAGGGGGCGTGGTCAGACACAGCTCATTTGCATTTAAAGGTACAGACACAGAAACAGCCTGTTCTGAGCAGGGCTGAAATAGAGGGGTTTATAGACATGATCAAATACAGGATCAGAGTGGATTTAGAACAAGAAACTTCACAGACATGTTTTGAGGAGCTCTGAGACTTATTTACACTGGTTGAAGAGGAGGAGAATATGTCACCTTGAAGGACTCGTTACTGCAGCCATCGTTTCGAATCCGACTTTGGCCCTTTACTGCGTGTCATCACCCGACTCTCTCCTCCTGACGTTTCCTGTCTCTCTTCAGCTGTCCTGTCTATAAAGGCAAAAAAGGCCCAAAAAATAGATTTAAAGTGTTCATGCGGGGCGCTGGTGGGGCAGTGGTTAGTTAGCGCGCCACTTGTATGGAGGCTGTAGTCCTCCAGGCAGGCGGCCCAGGTTCGAGTCCCACCTGTGGCTCCTTTCATGTTATTCCCCGCTCTCTTTCTCCCTGATTTCCAACTCTAAAAAGTATTTATGCTAAATAGGCTAGGCTAATATGAACATATTTGAAGTTCCCTCGTTTACTCTTTGTTTCCTTAAAAACACAGAAAATTAAAATATAGTGTTGATGTCTGATGAGCTGATTGAGTATTAATCAACAAACAGTTCCCTCTAAAGTCCGAGAGCTCAGACGATAAATAAAGAAACTGTAATGCAGCTCTTTAAACCTGACTAAATGTGACAGTGGAACCTTAAAAAGCAGAGAGCGGTTTGAATGTTTAACACTGACACACATCATCTGTTCTGCAGGCTGCAGCCAGCTGTTCCTCTAACAGCTGTTATTTACCTGTCCCTGTGGGATCACTTTGTTTATTCAACCCTTAATGACTGTGTTAAATATACTCCATTATAATTAACCACCTGGTTCCTACACACAGTTCTACACTGTTTGCCTGATCAGAAGAAGAAGACGAGCTTAGTCTCCCTCCAAACGTCTGAGTCCTTTAACATGAAATACTTTAAAATAACTCCCGTCACAGAGTCCCTTTGGGGGCACAAACAGTTTGGACCACGTGCCTGCAGGTGTGACGTGGTCATAAATTGACGGTGTAATAATCTTCTCCACATGGAGTGGTGACTCCTTCTTTTGTCCTTAACAAGGTGGAGACATCAGAGCTCTATTTTACTTTAATGATTTCTGACACTTGTCAAAGACGCTGCAAGTCTAAAGCTATTTTCAGACAGATTTTTTTTCCTTGACGGCATAATATTGGTGTCCCTGACTGTGGATTCACCTTGCATTTTGGTGTTGTGGAAGCTCCACATACACATACAGTTAGACGTGCACACACACAGCGCTGCACTCCTCCGCTGGCTCAACTGAAAGCATCTCTCCTCTATAACGCCTCTGTTACTACCGCTGAAGACGGTACAGAGGGGTGATCTCTTCGTTCCCCATGACGCCTCCACAACATTCAGATGGAGGACAAACGTCACAGAGGAAGATTTTTCAAAAGCATCTCCAATATTGATCCTAGTTTGAGCACTTTTCTGCTCGTGGAGCTTATTAGAAACATGCAGAGGCTTTTTAGGTCGGGTACAATCACTTCTCTTGTTTGACCTGATAACTGCTCTCATATCTGGCAAACCGAGGGGCGTCCAAAACAGGACCAGAATCTAAAGTTAGAAGGAGGACATACTGGCTGCTGCATTGTTGAGAAGCCAGCTGCTGCAAGAATCCACCTGTGTTCCAAAAACAGGCACTGGTGTCTGCAGGTTTTACTTTACAACATGCGGCCACCAGGATCCTGCATTTACGCAAAATCTTCCAGGTCAAATGACCCTGGAGATGACAAGAAGCAGAAGGGAGGCGAAACAAGGAGCCGAGGCGAGTGAAGTGTGGACGAGGAAGAGGACGACAGGGTGAGGATGAGGGCGGGGACAAACAGTGAACTCACAGAAGATTGATGGGAAACAACAAATAAATAAATCAAAAAGAGAGTGATAGAAACCCTGAAGGACAATGTAGAGATGCTTTGTGTGTCTGTGTTGTGTTTCTATCTTTGTGAGGACCGGTTAGACTTTGCTCCGAGAGAGAGCTGCATGTTTTGGAGCGTGGATTCTTCTGGAGGAAGAACAAGCAAATTGTTCTATTGTTTTAAATGACCCGGTATTTGTATTATTTTTTAGTAAACCTCAGTGACTTTTTACTATTTCCACTTTTCTCCTCCCTGTTTTATTTGTGAAGCTACCACCAAGAAATCAAGAAGAAATCACCGAAAAGTCTGCGCCCCCTCAAAGTGTTGATTTCGGAAGATGTGACACCGCCTGACACTCGGTGTACGGAGCCAGGTGGCCCTGACTCGCCGCTGGTCGAGTACTTTGAGCTGATGTGAACCCGGGCGACCTCGTCTATGTTTGTGTCCAATCAGATCGTTACCGGCTGTGACTGTGTCTGCAGCGTCTTCTTAAAAAGAACACATTAATGACTCTCCTTTTACACAAATAATGCACACACACACACACACACACACACACACACACACACACACTCACTCACAGTCTCCTGCTGAGCCACCTGAAGGGCACCGTCTAATACAAAGTGTGATTGACAGCTGATATTTGGGAGGATGAGTCAGAGGCGAGAATCTGAAGTCAACATCCAGGAGGAGACACGGTGAAACACACACAAACACACACACACACACACACACACACACACACACACACACACACACACACACACACACACACACACACACTCACAGACACACACATGTACACACACACACACACACACACACACACACTGCAGCATAGAGACACACGGGTTTATTATTTTCTTTATTGTAATCTTGAAACAAGATTTCCAAGGTAAAAAAAAAAGTGTTTAATGTTTTTTCTTTATTTAGGATATTTTTCAGGGCGGCCATTTTTCTCTGACATCACAGGCTTTGCAGGACGCCAATGTGAGTTTAAGGAGAGGGGATCTGATCAATTATTTAAATCCTTAACATTTTATAATACTTGGATTCTGCTTTAGAAGCTTATTGTCAAAAAAAAAACTGTATTCATAAAAAAGAATGATTCAGTAACACTTTACAATAAGAGTACATTAATTAACATTAGTTAAGGCATTATTAAGCCTTAACTAATGGTTACTAACAGTTAACTAATGTGTCTAGTAATAATTTATTGAGGGTGTTCATGTTAACTACGGTATTAATTAATACATTATTTAATCCTTATTAAGGATGCTATTAACATTAGTTAATGCAGTAATAAGCCTTAACTAACCGTAAATTCATACAACAATGAACATTAAGAAACCCTTAACAGATGTCTCTTGTTAACATTAATTAAGGGTTTACATGTTAATTAAGCCTATTAACTAATATTATTAAATGCTTGATAAAGATGTTAATTTAGATGCATGTCTTGAGGTTCACAGCTAAGTCATGTCATTAAGTGTTTGTTTTTATTCATGTTTATTTAAGGTTAATGACTGTTCACTTACTTGTCTATCCTCCAACTGGTTACTTATTTTTGGTAAAGGTTGAGATCAGTGGACCATGGATCATGTTTCCTTTTTGTCCAGAGCCATTAAAAGTGAAAGTTCAAAGTTCACTCACTTTGTGTCATTTACATCCAAGAATCATCATCCTCAGTGACAGTGGCGGGCCTAAAGAGGTGTACGGACCAATTATGGATACAGACACTTTTATATCAACCACCATTGGTGGTTTATTAACCCAGTGAAAGGCAGCCACACACAACCTGGAGAGAGCAGTGGCCTTATAGAATAAGAACAAGAATAATGATAGGTTACGCTGTAAGTTAAGAACGTCTACATGAAGACCATAGTGTGGTCCACTGATCTCAACCTTTACCAAAAATAAGTAACCAGTTGGAGGATGGACAAGTAAGTGAACAGTCATTAACCTTAAATAAACATGAATAAAAACAAACACCTTTGTCTTAATGACATGACTTAGCTGTGAACCTCAAGACATGCATCTAAATTAACATCTTTATCAAGCATTTAGTAATATTAGTTAGTAGGCTTAATTAACATGTAAACCCTTAATTAATGTTAACAAGAGACATATGTTAAGGGTTTCTTAATGTTCATTATTGTATGAATTTACTGTTAGTTAAGGCTTATTACTGCATTAACTAATGTTAATAGCATCTTTAATAAGGGTTAAATAATGTATTAATTAATACCGTAGTTAACATGAACACCCTTCATAAATGATTACTAGACACATTAGTTAACTGTTAGTAACCATTAGTTAAGGCTTAATAATGCCTTAACCAATGTTAATTAATGTACCCTTATTGTAAAGTGTTACAAATGATTCATTATTTCAGGTAGAGTGCCTTTCATTTGTCAACATTCAGTCCAGCAGTCTCAGAGGTCAGTTGGTCCTGATGGTGGTGAACTTCTCTCAAGGACTCTTCGCTGACCTTGACAAGCGTCAGCGTGCTGCTGCCGCCGAAGGACCAAGTGAATGATAAAACTGATAGGCCAAAAAGAAAAACAGAAACGTGTGAAAAATTCAGTTTTTTAAATGAAATGTTCTCATCGTGCCGGGTCACAGCAATGTTTGGCTTCAGGCGAAAACATAATCATGTTGAAAGCGATTGCTGAGGATGAATTTAATCTGGTTTTTTTGGGTGGGTGGGTGGGGGGTGGGAGAGGGGGCGGTGGGTGGTGGGCGATTTGAAACGGTTTAAATTAAGAAGCAGCTGCAGAGACAAGCAGGACAAAAGCTTTGATGCTCTGTGTGTGTGTGTGTGTGTGTGTGTGTGTGTGTGTGTGTGTGTGTGTGTGTGTGTGTGTGTGTGTGTGTTAATAAAACATATAAAGTCTGCTGTATGGACACAGAGAGGAGGATGAAGATCGCTGAGCAAAGTGATGAAGAGGAGACGAAACTGAAGGAGGACAGAAATGATAACAAACAAAGACAGTCTTCTTTAAACACAGAAGGTCATCTGTTTAATCTGTTTTTCCTGCTTTACTTCCCTTCTGTAGTCAGTGGACTTTTTCTTTTGGTGTTGCTGTAAATTTAAGGACACATAGCTGCAAAAATGATACTCAAACAGGTTGCTAGGAGATGACCCGCTTCGACATCTGTCTTCCAACTCAGCATTTAACTTATTTTTGATCGGAAAGACGTCAGGGTCGAGAGGAGTTCCTCTGAGGTGGAAATTGTCTTTTTGTCTGTGCAGCATTTACAAAAAGAGCTCTGCAGACCTGGAAATATTTATGCATTCTTTTGTAAGCCTCACTTTCGGCCATCACTCTGCAACTCTGTGGCAGAAACCCTCATCCACGCCTTCATAACCTCCCGTCTGGTCTATTGTAAGTCCTCACCCACATCAAGCCCGGCAGAACATCACCTGACCTGTCATCCACCTCCACTGGCTCCCAGATTTCCTTGAAATAACAAAAACTCCTCCTCAGTTATAAATCCCTTCGCGTCCTCACCCCTCAGTACCTCTCCGACCTTTACACCCACACACCACACCCTGAAACCTCCAGTCCTCAGATGCTGGCCTGCTGTCCATATCACTTAAGTAGAAAATAGCTGCATTCTCAGAAAAGAAAGCATCACTGTCACAGCATATTGTGCATCTGTTGAGGAAAAAAGCCAAGCAGGGTACAGTTGTTTACTTAAGGCAGTGATGAAGTGCAGGGTATACAGCGCATACCCACTTATGTTTCATTCTCTACAGGGTATACCCACTTCTCAATACCCTCTGTTTCACACTATTGATTGAATGACAATATTCAAAAGTGTGCTGTAATGGTTTTCCTTGGATGGTGAAGAGACGGCCCTTTGTCTCTAATTGGTGAGTACCCACTGCCTAAATGCAAGAGTTGTCTTACAGGTCACTGTTTATAAGAAAGGCTGTTTATCCACTGCTGGATGGGACACTTACAAAAAACATCTGGGGTAAAAATTAAGAGTACAACTTCTTCAGGCACCACTGTGTTTGAGATACTAAATATTAAAATATATATTAAATTAGTATCATTTATTATAATTTATTCTACTACTTTCATATCACATTTTATTTTAAATGAGGGGGTCCAGAATAAAGGAAGCCCCCCACACCTACGGGCCTGTATCACTAAACAACACTGCCATCTAGCGTCTGAACAGGCTCCTTACGTGTCGAACGTACAAAGTAGGGAGGCTCCCTCTGACGTCATCACGCTTACCCTGACGTCGTTGGACTCTGGGACGCTCTCTGGACTGCACCGGCGGGGAAGTTAGCAAGCAAGCTGAGCACAGACTTGGACAAATCACTGTTCATCAGTAAGTTATTCTTTGAATAATTCTGCTTCTTGTTTGTTTATTTGCTTTGTCACACGTTGTTCGGTGCTTTAACTTCACGCTGACACTCGTTTATTGCAGCTAACAACACGCGAGCTAACTTTACTAGCTTTAAGCATGTACGCCAAACTCCGTTTAAAATATCACCATTTTATATTGTTTTAGCTTATAAAATCTATTCAAAGGAGGCTAAGCTCATGATAATACTTCTCATCTATTGTTGAACCTATTACGTACAGTTCGGCAGAGGTAAGCTGAAAAAAAGCATTTTGAATTTATCGTGTTTGATTGTTATTTTTTGTGAACACTGCTGGTTAAGTGTAACGTTTCTGTTGACCTTATAAAGATAGGAAAGAGTCAGCTGTGGGAAAAGCTAAATTTAAATTAGTTTTGCAAATAATGCTCAACTAAAGTTACTGATTGGTAGCTTTTTTGCTCTGTCCAACAATCAGTGACCAACTTCATGGAACTGTATGGTGTGTAAATGCTTAGTTGTTTAAAGCTTATAGATTGATTGATCCTGAACTTTGACATTCACACATGAACATATTTAACAGATTTGATTGTTTTTTGTTGTTTACAGACTCCATAGATGTAACATTGTTTTTTTCTACATATATGAAACTGTTTTGTGGTGTTCAATGTCAGATATTCTGCCATGACACTAAACAGAAACCAGGTGTGCGCTGATCCCACGTTGAAATGCTTCACCTTTGAACCTGAGATAACCGACATGTGGATAACTGTTACGTGGCACTGTTTGAAGGCTGAATCTGGCACTTAACTGACTGTTTCTTTCACTGCAGCTGTGTTTTAAATGTCTGCTGACAAACTGAGCATTTGTTTATCGTCTCAAAAACAAGGCCACTGTGAACACCGCTGCTACCAACATCAAAACCATCCAGGTTGCAGGCAGCAGCTCTCCTTCTCTCCCCAACGATCTCAACTCATTATACACCAGATTCGAGAAGGACAACACCACACAGCTGGAAGGAACAGTGTCCATGCTCAAGCCCAGTGACTCTGCACTCACCTTCAGCAGAGAGGACGTGGTGAGAGCAGCTCACCTGGTCCAGACAACATCAGTGGGCGCATCCTGAAGCACTGTGCCGAGCAGCTAGGGGGCGTGTTTCAGACCCTGTTCCAGAGCTCTATGGACAGCAGCACAGTCCCCCAGCTGTGGAAACACTCTACAGTTATCCCCATCCCCAAGAAAAGCCCCGCCAAATCACTGAATGACCTCAGGCCTGTGGCCCTCACGTATCGGCTGACAAACTTTCAACTTGCTTCCATCTGAACGACCAGCTTATCCTGTGGATCTTGGATTTTCTGACCAACAGATCACAGAGAGTTCTGGTCAACAAAAACCTTCTCCAACCTCCAACACACCTCAACTGGCTCCCCTCAGGGCTGTGTGCTCTCACCCTCTGCTCTTCATCCTCTACACCGATGACTGCAGAACCACACAGCCAAACTGTCACCTGGTGAAGTACGCAGACGACACAGTTCTCCTGTCTCTGCTGTCAGGCCCCTCTCAGCACCACGGACCAGTTCTTTAGGAGTTTGATGAGTGGTGTGACAGCTCCTGCCTCGAACTGAATGTGAGCAAGACCAAAGACATGGTGGTGACTGTCTCCAACAAGCAGGGGGAACTGGCTGCATCAGCAATCACCACAATCCATGGGAAGCCTGTCGAACTAGTAGAGGAGTATAAGTACCTGGGTACCATCTTCGACAGCCTGCTGAAATTCGCCTCCAACACCGAGGAGATTCTCAGGAAATGTCAGCAGCAAAAATACCTCCAAAAGAAGCTCAATTCCTTTGGAGTCAGTAAGAACATTATTCTGATCTTCTACTACTCCTTCATCGAGAACATCGTCACATTCTCTATAACCTGCTGGTTCCACTCCACCAGCCTCCAGAACAGAAACCGCCTGCAGAGCACGGTCACAGTCTGCTCTGAGATCATTGGACTACCTGTAAGGACTCTGACATCCATCTACGAGCAACAGACAATCAGGCTAGCAGGTTGGATTATGCAGGACCCCTCACACACTCTCTTCCCAGCGTTTGAGTGGCTCCCCTCAGGATGCCGGCTTCGCTGTCCCTGCTGCAGGACTGCAGCTGTGAACTTTGCTGTTGTACTTCCTTTCTATTTGACATGGACCTGAACTGCCTCTGCTTTATCTGGTCTCATGCACTACATCACTTTATTCTATCCCTTTTATATCAGTATTCATACAGTTCTGGTTAATTTATTCCTGTTGTTTCTTATTCATCATTGCACTACGGTCACTTTATTTATCTCATATTTACCTTTATAGTTATATTGTCTATATTAGTTCTGTTGTTCCATTATTCATCGTGCACCTTATTAACTTATCATTTAGTATTTGCCTACTTGCACATAGCTCTGTATATATATATTTATTTCTAGTTTACTGTACATAGTTCTGTTTACATCTGTTAGTCCGATCACTGTCGACTTATATCTACACTTTTTATATTTTGTATTTTAAGTTAAGTTTAAGCTTTAAGTTGTATTTAAATTGACACTTTATATTTAGGTTAAAATGTTTCGTCTACCTGCACTGTTGTTATTTTACTGCTCCGTGTGCCTTTGAATTGCCCCCCGGGGACAAATAAAGTTTTTTGAATTGAATTGTCTTGGAACTGACTAAAGAGAACGGGTACTGTTAGTTTTAGACGCCTTTTGTCTGTAACTAATGTTAATTAATGTACTTTTATTGTAAAGTGTTACCGAATCATTCTTTTTTATGAATAGAGTTTGTTTTTTTTGACAGAAAAAAGTTTCTAAAACGGAATCCAAGTATTAAAAAAAGTTAAGGATTGAAATAATTGATCATGAACTGTTATCATTCTGCCTCTTCAGATCAGACATGGCGCTCACACAAGTGTCCTCCAACAAGTGCGCTGGTGGTTTCCAGAAGGTGTTCGAACACGAGAGGTGAGCTGAAATCTTTGAGTGTGATGTCAGCGTTTACGCATGCAGCTGTGTGAAATTCTGAATTAATGTGCGTTTCCTCATTGCAGCACTGAACTCAAGTGTAAAATGAAGTTCGCCGTCTACCTGCCTCCTAAAGCCGAGACAGGCAAATGCCCCGTCTTGTACTGGCTCTCTGGTGAGTGAGCAGCCAATGGGAAAGCTCCACAGCTGTCTACTGAAAGATGCATTAAAGGAGCAATGTGTAACTCTGACGTCCTTTAGAGTCCCCATGAAATGAAACATGTCAAGCCCCGCCCTCCTTAGTTACTGTTACTATGTTAGACATATTCTCTTGTCTCCAGGCTCCTTTAGATCCGAAACAGTTGAAAATACCTCGAGATGACAACTTTTATTTGTATTTAATTGATCTAATTATTTTCTGAGCTCGTCCTCAGTAACAGAATCAGGACAGATATAGGGTCGGGTATATGAGCAGAACTCTAAATCTCTAAAAAAAAATATGATCCACGTCTGATGCTAGTGATGGCGGCTATGGCTGTCTCAACTCTCCTGACTGACCTCTGGACTCCATCAGTGACCATCTCTGGAGCCAGAGGTCTGAAACATCCTCTAAATGTATCCAACAGATCCTTCAATATGCAGCTGAGAGTTATGAGCACAATCTGACAATCACAGCGACATCACTGAAAGATAAATGCTACAGATCAGAAACAGAAACCTAAAATTTTCTAAAATTTAGAGTCACTCCTGCAGACACCCTGAGAACCTTTAACTAGGTTTAGTAACTAAATTAAGGTCACAATTTCACTGGGACGCACTGAAGAGACTCAGCCCTGGAGAAAGTTTGGCTAACAGGAAGTAGCCCGGCAACAGTAGATTTAAGAGGGGGCTCTCTGATTGGTGAGTCAGGGGACCAATCAGAGAGCCAACAAAGGGTCAATTAAAAAGCTTTGTCGAGGCTAACGATCAAATTAAATTCATCCCAACATTCCTTATGTCCCGCCCTCTATCTTGTGATTGGTTCTATCCGTCATGTCACAGCAGTTAGACGCCATCAAAGTGACGTTTCATGGAGATTTTAACGACATGAACATGATATGAGATATTTAATTAAAACTGATTTTATGTTTTGATGAGATTTGACAAAATAATTTCGCTCTGACAAAGACAGATAGATTTAAGCGCCTTAAATGAGCTGATGTGTGAGCGACGTTTTGGTCATGGTCCCTTTTCACCCGGCGTTTCTCTGCAGGTCTGACGTGTACGGAGCAGAACTTCATCACCAAAGCCGGCGGTCAGCTTCCAGCCGCAGAGCACGGCATCATCATCGTCGCCCCCGACACCAGCCCACGTAGGGACTCAATCACAAACACACTCTTCTGTGACTAAAGCTGTCATATAAACTCCGCCCTTTCACCCTTTCCCCCTTTCCCATCATGCATCAGGTGGCTGTAACATCGAAGGGGAGGACGAGAACTGGGATTTCGGCACTGGAGCCGGTTTCTACGTGGACGCCACCGAGGATCCTTGGAAGACCAACTACCGCATGTACTCGTACATCACCGAGGAGGTGCGTTTGATTTCACCTTTGATTTCACCTTCAGCTGATTTCTTGTTGTTAATAATCTCTTTCTCTTTTTTCAGCTCCCAAAGCTGATCAACGCTAACTTCTCCACCGACCCCGACAGGATGTCCATCAGCGGTCACTCCATGGGCGGCCATGGGGCGCTTGTCTGTGCCCTGAAGAACCCTGGGAAGTACAAGGTACGGCATGTGACACGGGTCTAAAAACACTCCATGCACGCTTAGGTAGTTAGAAACACAAATATTCTCTCTTTCAATCTGAAATAAACGAGCAGAAACGTGCTCAAACTAGGATCAATATTGGAGATGCTTTTGAAAAATGGAGAGAGGTTAGAACACAGAAAGGTTTACAGACTGATGCAGAGCTGAATAAACACTGAAGCTTCAGTGTCCACCACATGGTTAACCTGTGTGAGCATCGACTGTAGAGAGGAGGGGGCGGGGGGAGACAGCTTTCTACAATGTTTAGAATCTGATCTGCAGTACCCATTTTAAACACTAGGTGTCACAGTTACATGTTGCTCCTTTAAGAAACGACAATGAACATAATCAAACATGACATCAGGGTGGCTTCATGAACACGTGATATCTTTAAGTGTTGAAGACTTTGACAGCCTGACATAAAAACAGTAACGATGTCTTTTCCTTCAGGCCGTGTCTGCATTCGCTCCCATCTGTAACCCGATGCAGTGTCCATGGGGACAGAAGGCGTTCTCGGGATACCTGGGCTCTGACAGGTCCACGTGGGAGGTAAGATCTGCAGCCTGCTCTCCTCTTCATAACTGTCATCATCATGTCGCTGTGATAATTATACTCGTATGAGAAATGCGCTCCTGTCCTCCTCTTCACTTCTCTGTGAGACGTGTCATCTGCAGGAAGCTCGACACACTAAAGCTGGATTCTTTACAGACATTGACATTGAACCTTGAACCATTGAACGTTAACTGACGGCTAAAGAAAGCTAAGTGAGACGCTCCACAGTGATGCAAACCATCAGCTTGTAAGAACGTTAAACCTTATGGTCACCCCGTTTGATGGAATATGAAGATGTTGTTTTTTTGTCCGTTTATTATCGTCTATAACTTGCTCATCGTACTTCCTGCAGTCATAAACCTTACAGCAGCTCGGAATCAGATCATTGTGTCGGACTGAGTAGAATAATCAGATTTTAGAGTTTAGTCTGTCGAACAGCTCATGGCGCTGCACAAGTTCAATTCAGCCAAAGAGACGCATCACCCAGCTGGTCTCCAATACAGGAGTCAGCTCCATAATAAGGTTTATAACTTGACTCCTTCGGATGATCCTCCAACAACCTCCCCTCCTCTCCCCTCCCCGCCCCCCCCTCTCCTCTCGTGTCCTCTAATGTCCTTCTCTCCTCTCCTCTCCTCTCCTCTCCTCTCCTTGCCTCGCCTCCTCTCCTCCTCTCCTCTCTTTCAGGCGTACGATGCCACCGTGTTGGCGGCGTCCTATTCGGGCCCTCAGCTCGACATCCTGATCGATCAGGGTCGTGACGATCAGTTCCTGTCCGCCAGTCAGCTGCTGCCCGACAACCTGATCGCTGTCTGCTCCGAGAAGAAGATCCCCGTCGTCTTCAGGCTGCAGCCGGTCAGTTCCTTTAGACTTTCAAAGCACTCAAAAGCACTCAGTTCACACGATATGGAAAACACCTGCACGTACCATCAAAATAACACCTAACAGAGAAGACGTGGTTATAATCCTCCTTCAAAATGACCTAAGTCTTTACAAACATTGATCTTAAATAATAATTCTTTAATGTTTAAGTTATAAACCCAATCCTCTTGAATGTGAAGGTTTAAATCCCACCTTCATTTTCTCAGAGCTCAGGAAGCTGTTTATAATGTCACAGCGCCATCTTGTGGCCACATTAGTGAGGTGAAGGGAAACCTTCAGCCTCTGAATTAGTTTAAATATTAATTTATTCTCACTAGAGTTAAATCATTTGGAAGATGAAGACATAAATAAATGAAAATGTTATTTACATTTTTGGAAAAAAGTGCTGATGCACTTTGGGAGTTGTAGTTTTTATATTCCGTGGTACGAAAACAGGCAACGGTGACATTAGAGTTTGACTAGAATCATATCAAAGTTTAAATTGCTCGTATCGTGACGACCATCGTATTTTCACTAACATCGATTTTTTTTTTTTCGTCCTGCAGGGTTACGACCACAGCTACTTCTTCATCTACTCCTTCATGGCCGACCACATCAAGCATCACGCCAAGTTCCTCAACGCCTGAACCCGGCTGTTCACCTGAGGGTTCACACACATACCTGAGCCGGCTTCACCTCGCTCCCGCTGCAGGACTGGCAGTAACAACATCCGCTTTGTTCTCTGGTAACAAACTCAACAAAACGATAATTCAGACGTCTGAAATCTTAAACGGCACTTAACCTGGAGTCTCCGAAAACGACAAGAAACTTTTTTTATCACGATGTAATATCATTAAAACTCCGGATTGAGACGGTGTTTCTTTATTATGAATGAGCACTCTCCTGCACACGGACAGACATGATGAGCTGAGCAGTCCCAGCTGTGTTTGAAAATAAAATCCTTCTTTCATTTCACTGTTTTGTTCTTATTGAAGTTCACTGACGGCGAGCAGAAAAACATCACGCAACAGTAAACGTAAAGCCGGCTGGAGTCGATGTCAGCTGTCATTGGTTGAGAGGCGGGGTTACACCCTGGACTGTTCACCAACCAATCACAGGGCTGACATATAGAGAAAAACAATCAGACACACTGACTCAAATTCACACCTACGGACAATTTAGAGTCATCAGTTAACCTAATGAGCATGTCTTTGGACTGTGGGAGGAAGCCGGAGTACTTGTAGAGAACCCACACATGCACGGGGAGAACATGCAGACTCCACACAGAGAGGCTCCTGTCAGACGGGGATTCAAACCAGGAACCTCCTCGCTGTGAGGGCACAGCGCTAACCACTGCATCCCTCAAAATAAAAATGAGAGCAGTAAAATAATCGTATTGACATCTCACTCTTAAGGATCATTTTGACAAATCTGTCCTAGAATCATCTCCTGTGAAGCCGGCCTGAAACAGAGAATGATAACTTACAGAAAGGAGAAGAGAAAGTGAAGTAACCCCCCCCCCCCAATTTCCCAAAACGGTCTACAACATCCTCAAAAACATAAACATCCTGTAAGGTAGACTCTCGTTGTTTCAAGTGAAGTGGCATAATTCTCAAGTTATTAAATATTTAGAAAGCATGTAATGATGATGAAGCTCTTCTCTTTTCAGGGCTGTTTGAAAATGAAATGACAACTCAGTTTTTAAAGCATTTAAGTGACATGAATTTAAGAATAATAAGAGTGAAACAAACACAAAGCTCACAGAAACACAAAGAGAAAAACTGATGGAAGAAGATTTAATGAGCGTGTGAGTGCTGCTCTTCACCACTGGGGGTCACTCTTCTACCTCGCTGTGTTTCCTGGGACGTCTGAGCACACGAGGAAGAGGTGAGTCTTCTGGCTTTGACATCTGGGTTCTTAGTTTCAGTTTAGCATCTAGTTCCAGAAACTCTTACATTTACCTATAAGAGGAAGAGTTACAGCATCAACATTTCTTGAACCGAGTATGTGTTCTGAGGAAGGTCACAATAAGAGCATTAAATATGAGTGGAAAAAGAGTTGGAGGAAAGGAGGAAAAAAGCTGTGTGGTTAAAAGGATTAAAAATAAAGAAAGCGACGTCTGGATCTTTTTTTTTTAAATCCCTGTTTGAAGTTATTTATGAAGCTAAACCTCCTTTAATGACTTTATCTGAGGGCAGACCTTTTTGTGTTGACCTTTTAAACTCGGCCCGGCTCTGTGCCGCCACGTGGTCGCTAACGTTTGACATTTCAGACTCAGACTGTGACTAACTGGAGCGAAACATTCGGAGCAGACTTCATCATCATTATCATCACTTCAGGTAAGATAAATATCTTTATAGTTATACTTTCAGTGTTCACCAAACACACCTGATTGGATGTTTGATTATTATTTTTCTTGATTCATTGCATCTTAAACATGCACAGTGAGACCCTGATGTTCATGTTACCCAATTAAACTCCTGCAGAGAGCTGTCCCCAGCCAGCTCTGCATCGGTCTGTAAACCTTTCTGCGTTCTAACCGCTCTCCATTTTTCAAAAGCATCTCCAATATTGATCCTAGTTTGAGCACGTTTCTGCTCGTGGAGCTTATTAGAAACATGCAGAGGCTTTTTAGGTCGGGTACAATCACTTCTATCTGAACCAGTTCTCTTGCCCGCTTCCATCACTACAACACCTGTTGGTTTGACCTGATAACTGCTCTCATATCTGGCAAACCGAAGGGTGTCCAAAACGGCCGTGTGGGGCTGCCTTAAAACCGCCTACCCTCTCTGTTCCAAATAAATCCAGAGCATTCAGGACCAGAATCTAAAGTTAGAAGGAGGACATACTGGCTGCTGCATTGTTGTCAGAGAAGCCAGCACTTCAACATAGCATGTTTCCTTAATGTCTGATCATATAGTAACGTACCTTTATCATTTCAGCCACTACACATCTCACTGATTGGTCCTAAAGTATGGATCTTTCAGTGATCTTTTCATAGTCCAGATGATGAGATCTTTGAAAGTGTAACTGGATCAGGTCGAGCCAATTTAGATTTTCTTTGGGAAAATGTACAGAAGGATCAAAACGTGGAGATGTGGAGGATTTGAATCCATGCCATGGAGAGTTTCTAATCCTCTCGTAGAAGGTAAGATGACTTAATAAAGGTCATACGGGTAAAAATGAGGCTGGTGGAGTTTGTGGTGACCCTGAAATTTATCAAAAGGTAAGAAATCATGTTCCCAGATTCTCAGACTGATTTCTACAATGTTAGTTATTGTTCACTGTAAACGAGGCATATTACATAACGCTGACCTTTAACCTTTGCCCTTTCTCATGAAAAGCCTCCTGAGTGTGGAGCTGCAGGCCGCTCTGCTCTCACAGTAATCTGCATGTTAATCATGAGCCCGAGGCCGAACGTTTTCATGGAGCAGGACTGTGAGGTTGTGGTCCACTGACCCACTGTGACTCTCTGAGGAGCTGAAATTAAAGGTGACGAGTTTCTCCCCCTCTCTCTAAGGCTGAGCACAGACACCCTCCAGAGGAAACTGTACCACTGTATCCGCGATTGCATTCTTTCAGTCATGACCCAAAGCTCATGTCCACAGCTGAGGGTCGGAGCAAAGATCGACCGGTAAATGGAGATCGGCTTTGACTTCAGGCTCAGCTCCCTCGTCACCATAACGGTTCGGTACAACGCCCGCCGACGCTGAGTCAATTCGCCTGTCAATCTCACGGTCCATCTTACCCTCACTGTGAACAAGACTCCGAGATACTTAAACTCCTTCAGGCCGTGACTCCCTCCCCACCCGTAGGGCGCTGTCCGTTGTTTTCAGGCAGCTATCATGGCCTCAGACTTTGAGGATCACATCACATTGAACGAGCAGAAATGTTCAGGGACACATCAGAAGTTTAAAGTTTTGACCGCTTTGACCTCGTCTCTGTGGATCAAACTGATCCTGGATGGACGTAAATATCTCAAAGACTCGATCTAACCCCGACTCAGACTGTGGCTTTGTTAGCTGCTCAGTTTGTACAGATGAAAGGAAACATAATTTAAAGAGAGTCCTAACAGAGATTCAGATTACAGAGCTCCCCGCAGGCGGTCACTGATTCAGCTGACTCATGCTTCTCTCTTTATCTGTGCACACAAACATTCCTTTTTACCTCCGTCTTTATTTTTCTTTAATACCCTTAACTGAACAGTTTTACCTCCCAGGCATCATTTGTCTCTCCATATCTAACCACATGCCCTCTCATGCACTCACAGCTATTACATCGGAGGCTTAAGTTGACCGAGGGAATTTATTTATTCATGTTTGTCTGCAGCGACCTTCCTCGCAGTCACATCTAATGTTAAACCGCACTGAAGGCGCGCCTGGCTGCCGGGCGGCTGCAGTCAGAACACGCTGTACAAACTGTTTGTGATCTGCTCAGAAAAAACATCGAGGTAATTAAAATACTGTAACAACACAGACGTTTATGTGGTCATTAGAAGGCGGGTGAAACCGTGGTCACGTATATGATGACACACACAAATAGACACGCTGAAGATGAAGAATCTGTTTACACAGGACCGGACTTTGGTATGAGAAGTTTGTAGTCCAAGTGTCGTTGACCAATCAGGTAGCAGCAGGCTTTGGCGTTTGCAGGTAAAACAGTCCGTATGGAGAGCAAAATCAGGCGGAACACAAACCATTGTTAACGACCCCCGTCTCCCATCGGCGGTTATCTGACGATGATTTGTTGATCTCTATAAACAGACATATGTACATAAAAGCGGCTCACAGATCGACTTTGATGTGAGCAACACGTCTAAAAAAAAAGTCACTCAGAGTGGAGATTTCCTGACTTCCTTGAATGCATCAGAAATGATCGATCCAACCTCCATTCAACAAACATACAGTTTGTAAACTCCACCACCAGGGGGCTCTTAATCAAAACAATACCAAAGATGACGTAGAGGCTGGCGGGGGAATCATGGGAGTTCTCTCTGCTAATGAAAATGACCTCCGCGTTGACCGTAGTCAAGACGACCGGTTGAAACTGACCTGAGGAAGAGAATATGTTTACAGACAAGCTAAAGTATCTGAGTATAATTTTCATGATGTTTTTATCACAGCATCAAAAACAGGGCGGCAGCTTTCAGTTGCAGCACACGCTTACTGATGCAGCGGTCTGTGATGTAACATCCAGTGTTTCCACGGCAACCATAAACATTTTATGTCTGTCATGGCGGCTGCCGCAACAAGACACGTCCTGTTACAACTATGAATTTACAGATTTCTTTGGCTTTGATAACTGTTAGGTCATGAAGGCTAAGTACTTATATGTAACATAGACTTAGTCCATTTTTTATTCATTTAGATTTTTTTAAATGTAATTTAATTTTTATTTTATTACTATTTTTTTTTTTATTTATTCTATTTTTTTTATCGTTTGTTGGGTCTCGTTATCGTCGCAATGGATTGTGGGATGTGTAGTTCCTTAGCTTTCCAGAAAACTTCATCTCCACAATTGAGTACTTTTGCCTTTTTCTTTGTTTTCCAGTTGTGTTTTCTTTTTTGTGCCGAATCAAAAGTTTAATAGTTGGTAGTATTCTCGTAGTTGTTTTGATTCCAGGATTTAAATATTGAAAATATTTGAGCGTTTGAGGATTTGAGCGTTGGAATGTACAACTGGAACCAGAGACGCTGAAAAAGCAGACGGTCCCTGTACAAACTGTGTGTTGGATCTCTCCCTGTCTTTAAAAATGATGAGCATGAAGAAGGATTTTAAACACTTAAATGATCAGATCCAAACTGACTCACCAAAGGCAGACACACACAAACACACACACACACACAAACACACAGACACACACACACACACACACACACACACACACACACACACACACACACACACACACACACACACACACACACACACACACACACACACACACACACACTCACTCACTCACTCTTCAAAGAGCTGTCCTCTGGCATGTGACCGTGTTTGATGTCTTGACGTTTCGCAGCTTCGGCCCGCAGCGTGTCACGCTGCCTTGACGAATGTGTCAAACTGACATTTATGAAGAAGTTGAGTGAGAGGCGGTTTGTTGGCGTTCGGCTGCTGGTCATGTTCAGAGTGTCTGAGATTACTGTTCCACCAAACCGCCTTAAGTGCCCTTCAGCTTCAGAACAGAAGCGGTCACAGTGGACTGTAGTTTGAGTCAGCGGTGACCCGGAGCTCAGATCTGACGAGTCCAAGTCCTCCGCACTAAATGATCAAATATGTCATTGGTCTTTGGCCTTTAAATGACTCATATTACTCTGTCTTCTGATCCGACACCTCTGAACACAACACTTAGTTTCAGCTGTTGTCTCTTTAAGTCAGCAGAACGCTGCAGGGCTGTCAGGGGAGGGCTGCTCTCCAGGTCTAGCAAAAGAGAGTCTATGTGAGAGGTTTCAGCTGCTTATGTAGAGGCTTGAATTGAAGCCGTCTGGTGAAATTCTTGGTTTCATATCGGGGGAACTATGCCGTGATTAAAACAAGCCGTTTAGCGCCCTCTGCAGACTCACCATCGGATTACTCCAACACACGTTTACCTCATGATCTGAAACGTTGCCCACAACGTTGCCCACATGTTTGAACATCCAGCATTCTAACACTATATGAGTTTATAAATTAAGATCAGCAGAAGAGGTCGACTTTGAGCATCCTGTGCTATCAAACCTCAAAGACATCTGGACCTGCACAAACAAAGGTCCAGAATCAAGTTATTTGCGTCGTTACATTTGGTGATGAAATGAAGGGAATGTGTTTTAACGCAGTATGAGAATCTGTTCGAGAATCTTCAGAGGAGACGCACAGATTGTTACTGAATCAATGCCGTCTTTAGCCGTCCCTGAGCCCGGGTTTTACACGGAGAAAACTTCAAATGTGTCAAATATGTCTTTACTGAATCACACACTGAATATGCATGACTCAGTCTTTAAGAAATCCAGCTGTGAGTGAGTCTGTTTTATTGCATCTTTTCCTGCAAATCAACAAGGACGCGGATCGCCAACAGAGCAGATTTCATTTCAGCCCATCAGGGAGTGAGGTGACACCATGGGGGCTCTGCAGCTTCCTGTTTGTTCGTGTGTGTGTGTTCACTTTTCTGTAGGGATTGTGTTTGTGTGTTCTCGTGTGTGTGTCTGGCACTCATCTGCAGGGTGGTGGTGGTGGGGGGGGGTGAGGTGGAGGAAGAGATGGGGGCTCCTTAAAATCGACATGGGAGCTTTGTTAGCTGCTAGCTTAGCGCTCTGAGCTGAGGGGATCTGAAGGAGGTTAAAGCGTAAATGTGTGGAGATAAGGATTAGCTGATCCTGACAACAGAAGGCAGCTCGTGTCTCTGATCAGATCAGAGGAACAGGAGGGTGGGACCCCGCCAACTTTTGGATGACTTTGACTGTAGGGGGTCTGCTTCTGGGGGTGGTGGAGTGGGGCCGGGAGGGGTCTGTGGTGTCCGACCCCTGAGCTTGAATTAATCTGAAACCAGAGGCCCGATGATGTAAGATGTGTCAGGAATCCAGCCAGTGTATGACAGATACACACAAAGGGATTTCCTCCCTGTGCAGGCCAGCTCCCAGCATGCATTTGGCCGCCAGTGAAGTGAAGCTACGTGCTCGAGTCGGACTGAACAAACTTTCCAGCAGTCTGTGATCATCGTCTCAGGGTCACAGGAAACTCCTGCTGCTAACATGAGCTACTGTAACTCATTTAAGACCAAGTGTGAAAGACTGCAGTTCTTCGAGTGTCCACTGGAGGCTGACTTTGAAAGTGAGTCATCCCCATAGAGCCCCGTGTTAAACTGTCCATCTTTACAGCAGAAATAAACATGTTTACAGCCGGGTTTAAAAATACACTCAATATACAAAATACACTGCAATGATGCGTCGGGAAACAAAGATCACACATGACTACAAATCTTCTCCTTCCTCCATGTGTGTGAATGAGATTGTCATCACTGTGAGAATGTGTTGGTGTGACCCTAATGGACAAAGCATGAGTGACGTCACCCGTCTGTTCCTGTAGGGGGCGCTTTAGTTCCATCGATGGCGGTCTCCATCCTGGAAATCCTGTCTCAGCCTAACTTTCAGTTAACCTAACGACAGGCTGAGAGCTGGAGCTGAGGCGGGTTTTAAGCCTCCTGACAAACCGTTACACCGCGCCCACCTGTCAATCAGGTCAGCTACACGCCTTATTGTGAATAACTCTTATCCTTCATCAAATCATTGTTCCTTAGAAATAGCCTTCCATGCCAAACACAGTGTGCTGCGATGCCTGGGTTTAAACAATTGCTGCTTTTTAGTTATTTACTCGAGTTATTCAAGGAAGCATTTCAGCCCTAATTTATTCTAAAGTGAGTTATGAGTGAGTGACTCTGCTTTCCCTTTAAAGCTCTGAGTTTAAACCTGGCTGAAGCAGATTTAACATCTTACACCTGCACAGAGTTTGTGCTGGTAAAATAAGAGGCTCTGAATCTTTCTATGTTCACAGTTCAGCTCAGATCTCTCGGCTCTCTCTGCTCTCACACACTGTTGAACAGCTTTTATTATTTGCATTCTGTCAATCTTTTTCAGAGAATGTTGAGCATTGTCTCTGTCTTTCTTTTGCACTACATACAGATGTTTTCAGATTTATTTAAGAGGTTTATTTTGTGGTTATTTATCTGTCTCATCCAGTTTCCTGATGTAGTTTCCGTCTTCATTAATGCTTTGTGTAATAAGTCCTAAAGCATCTGAGTCTCTTTAACTTTTTAACTTAACCCCCCCCCCCCCCACCCTTCTTCTCCTCCTCCTCAGACATAATCAGCATGAGTGTGGTGTTGTTAAAGGAGGGGATATTAGAGGAAACGTCTCAAAGTGTCATAATGCTTCCTGATCTGTTCCTGTGAGGCAGCGCTCCGGGGTTTATCATTCATACATAAAGATTGCATGATTATTGTTCACTCTTAATCCAAATTGCAACAGGCTTTGCCCCTCCACTTGTTACGTCACAGCAGCTCTGTGGGTGCAGACGGACTAAAAGCCGCTCGGAGACCCGCCGCGTGCCAACACGAATCTCTGCGCTGTCATCCTCGTGAAGCCGAGAGAGAGAGAGTGACATCGGGAGAGAGAGAGAAAGAGAGAGAGAGAGAGAGAGAGAGAGAGAAAGAGACAGAAGTGACCGCTGCAGGGCGCACTGAGCTCCGGGGTCTCTGTCTGTCCTGTCTGTCCTCTCACCCCTCCATCCCTCCCTCTCTCTGGGTTTAAGACAACCTGCTCCGCTCGCTTCTCTTTCCGCGGCGTCTCCACGCGCGCTCTCCACCTTCACCATTACGTCCCAAAGTAAAACGGACTTTTTAGCGCTCGCGTCCCGGACTCTCCACAGGAAGAGGATCGTCGCCGCGGTGGTAGGTATCGTCATGGTTCTAGCTCTGATAATCGCGATTCCCCTGCTGGTCCAAACCTCCAAAACGGACGCGCACTATGAGATGATGGGCACGTGCCGGATGATCTGTGACCCGTACAGCCCCAAACCGAGCGCCACGGCTCTGGAGGTCATGCAGGACCTGAGCGCCATTCCGTCCCCGAGCTATGTCACAGGGAATAAAGGAGAGCCTGGCCGCCCGGGAAAACCCGGGCCGAGGGGGCCACCGGGCGTACCGGGGCCGCCCGGACCGAGAGGGCCACCTGGGGATAGAGGGGACACCGGGAAGAACGGATATCCCGGGTTAGGAGGCACCGCGCGCTCAGAGACCGACGGAGACCCGGGCTCGATCATCGGTGGGTCAAAGATCGCCTTCTACGTGGGTCTGAAGAACCCGCACGAGGGCTACGAGGTGCTTCGGTTTGATGACGTCGTCACGAACCTGGGTAACCACTACGACCCCACGACCGGAAAGTTCACGTGCCAGGTGTCCGGGATTTACTACTTCACCTACCACGTGCTGATGCGCGGCGGGGACGGGACCAGCATGTGGGCTGACCTGTGCAAGAACGGACAGGTGAGAGACGTGCACGCGCTGATTCACCTTCATGCTGCCTGTTTATTCAACATGAAAGTTTTTTTTAAACAGATAAATTTTCTGGGAAAAAAAAAAAGCTGCAACACAGCATCAAAACATTTCAATCATGTGATAATCAGAACAAATATAAAAACATTTTTAAAGTCCCTTTTCTGTTTAAATCGAGATCATTGTGTTAAATCCACAAACCCGCTGCAGCTGCGTCCCTCTCCTTCATGATGACACATCAGCTGTGATACTTTAAATCAGGAGCCGTGACTCTAAACACGAACTGATTGAACTAAGAGAATCCATTTAGTCCATGTTTCTTGCAGAGTGGGTTCATGAGGAACACAAATATAATGTAACATACAAACATAATACTTGTGTTCCAAATGAGAGATGTGCAGGAATGTGCCAGAAGTAAAAGTGTGACTGACAGAAACAATGCGTAAAGTGCAGAGACGAGATTCCAGTGTGTTTGAATGTGACGCATACTGTAAGAAGTGGGATCAGAGGAACCCATCGCATCATTTTAATTATGGTCTAAATCAAGGAGCCGAAGTGTAACAGGTTCAGGTTAATTATAAATGACGGAAAAACGTGGCCATTAGAATCAAACAAAGGGCGGTATGGACTCACTTTCTTTTCCCTCCAACCCTCAAAGAGAAGCTTTAAGCACATCAATCCTGATTCTGTTATTTGTTCATGTGTTTATCTTTGTGTTGGCTCCGTCCTGGATTCTCTCTGTCACATAAATATCAGGGATGTTATTGTCTGAGTGACTTTTACGCACACTCCTCCTGCTCGCTCTCTGCTGCTGCGCGCGTAGCTCTTTACTGCGAGAGAGGGAAAGGAGGGGCTGGAGTTGGAAGGGGCATGTTGACATCTTCTTCTGCTGCTGCTGCTGCTGCTGCTCTTTGGTTTATTTAAGTTTTCTGTCCCTCCATGTCCCTCCATGTCCCTCCAGGTCCGAGCCAGCGCCATCGCGCAGGACGCGGACCAGAACTACGACTACGCCAGTAACAGCGTGGTGCTGCACCTGGACTCCGGGGATGAGATCTACGTCAAACTGGACGGAGGGAAGGCGCACGGCGGGAACAACAACAAGTACAGCACGTTTTCCGGTTTCCTTTTATACCCGGACTAAATATTCACGGGATAAATATTTACGCCACACCCACACCTCTGTAATATCTCCACTTCTGATCAGGAGGAAGATGCCAAAACAGTCCTCTTTTCTCCGTCTTTGAACGCATCTTTTCTTCCATAGAGTATGGATTATTTCTGGATTCTATAATCCCACGTATTCCGCAATAGTCTCACGTGCTTGGCTGATTGTTTACGCAGAAACAAAAGACTCATCCCTTGTTGGAAAATTAGCGAACATACATTAGAAGCTTTTTTCAGAATCATCATAAGCGCCCTGGCTGTATTGGGACTGTGTTCTGGATAAACTGGCTCCACATGAAGGAAGCTCCACAGTCTGTTGTTGCGTCTCCTCTTTGAGGATGTTTGAGGCTGAAACTGAACTGAAAGGCCTCCATGCTCCCCTGCTGTATTCAGAGGATATTACTGTGTGATGTGATACATAAAGATATATCCTGTAAAGTCTGAACATATGTATTTATGCACTTCTGTATTTCAAAAGAGAGTCAGTGAACCCGTATATAAGCTACAGTTAACTGCCCATCCAGTGTTGCAAAAATGTCTTTCTATGTCCTCAGTCTATATGTGGATCAATACTTTCAATAAATGAGTATGTTTTGTACGATGGCGTCTGATGTCAGGTGGAGTCGGAGTGAAGGCGAGTGTTTCCTGAGGAGGAGGAGGAGGAGGAGGAGAGATGTGAGGCTGCAGCAGGAGCAGCTAATAGATTTTTACAAAAGAGCCACGGGCAAATCTCTCTGCAGAAAATGTAATTTCACACATTTTTTTGAACCTCTGACGCTTCACTTTTATAATCAGGTGTGACGTCCAGGTGACATGTATTAAAGTGAAGTCTCTGCAGTCTGCAGTTTAAGCTTTACAGACCGTTTCTTTAGCTCGTCATGACTGCACACTGCTCTCACACTGTGCAGGCTTCAGTGAGAGGCCTGAGCTAAGCTATACTTTAGACAACAAACCATCAATGACGGCCAACGATTACACACAGGAGAAGTCCGGTTTTGAGAATTATTGTTGATCCAATCGAATGTTTCCCTCTTTGTCTCCGTAAAGAAACAAAAACATCCAGCCTAGAAGGCGCTGAGCCGACTCTGGAGCCCGTCTGAGCACGTCCATGAGCACTTCTACTTTCATAATTTTTGCTGATAACTCTTCTGTAGCGTCTTTGATTGGACTGGAGGTGAGCCGCGTGTTTGTGTGTGAGACAGACAACTGTCCGTGTGTTTGCAGTGATCCATTCGTCCTCTGATAGATGGAGAGACGATG
The DNA here is from genome assembly GCF_963930695.1 of Labrus bergylta. NCBI lineage: Eukaryota > Metazoa > Chordata > Actinopteri > Labriformes > Labridae > Labrus > Labrus bergylta. The sequence goes on along the minus strand of NC_089207.1, from coordinate 21,043,652 downwards.
TTTGCTGCTTTACCAGAGTCTCATTATTTAAGTCAACATATGAGCACGTCACACTCGTTCAGAACAAACGTCCTCGTTCAAAACCCCCAGAGACACCTGCAGCATGCTAAAGACCCACTTAAGATCTTTAAGGCATGGAGCGTCACATCCTGCAGGTAAACACACGTTATCTATCCAGCTGCAGCATGTTTGTGAGGCTTTCAGGGGTTAATCCTGTTAAACACGCTAACATCAGCCTCTTCACTCAGAGAGAAGAGCCCACAGAAAACACGTCTCTCACTCTCAATCATGCAGGCTCGTCCGTCTCCTGTCCAATGAAGAGGACCTCTAATGAGTCTGATGTGATGAAATGTTAATGCTGTTTAGTCCAGATGTTTTTGAAACGTTAGCTCCTGAGAGGTTAAGGTTATGAATGTGTTGTAAAAAGAGGTGACACATCTTACCACTGTTATCATAAGGATGATTGTAACTCTGACACCTAGTGTTAAAAATGGGTACTGCAGTCTAAATTCTAAACATTGTAGAGAGCTGTCTCCCCCCGCCCCCTCCTCTCTAGAGTCGATGCTCACGCAGGTTAACCATGTGGTGGACACTGAAGCTTCAGTGTTTATCCAGCTCTTCATTGGTCTGTAAACCTTTCTGTGTTCTAACCTCTCTCCATTTTTCAAAAGCATTTCCAATATTGATCCTAGTTTGAGCACGTTTCTGCTCGTGGAGCTTATTAGAAACATGCAGAGGCTTTTTAGGTCGGGTACAATCACTTCTATCTGAACCACTTCTCTTGCCCGCTTCCATCACTGCAACACCTGTTGGTTTGACCTGATAACTGCTCTCATATCTGGCAAACCGAGGGGCGTCCAAAACGGCCATGTGGGGGTGCCTTAAAACCGCCTACCTTCTCTGGTCCATACAAATCCAGAGCATTCAGGAGCAGAATCTAAAGTTAGAAGGAGGACATACTGGCTGCTGCATTGTTGTCAGAGAAGCCAGCACTTCAACATAGCATGTTTCCTTAATGTCTGATCATATAGTAAGGTACCTTTATCATTTCACTCTCTACACATCTCACTGTTTGGACCTTTTAACTTGAATGCATCACCAGAGTTGACGGGCTTCTTTCTTTCTTTACTGATTTATTCAGGATGTTGTAAACCTCAAACTCCAAAAGTAAAAATCTGAGCAAAGAAAAACAAACTCGATGTAAGATGATGAATGTTCACTCTTTAAAAGGCTCTCGACATTTCCCAGCACACTCTCTGAATTACAGGTAAACCCTCTGTGAGCCTCTGAGGCTGAAATGTGCTCGTGTCTGCAGCTGTCAGCCTTCATCAGACCGGCTCGTTTACCGTCACACCTCCTCCATCCCACAATCCTCTCTGCTAAATCAAAGGCAACAGGTTTTTATGGCGCTGCACAAAAAGTGAGCCCAGCGGCGGGGATAAAACATCTATTTGTTGCTCACTCTTTAGCCGGCTGTCAGAGCGAGCGGGGCAGGCAGGTGATGTTTATGTGAGTGATTGACACCTGATGTTCGAGTCCCAATCAAACCACACGCTCTGTGTCACCTCACAAACTAACCAGGGAGCTGCAGGTGAGCATCGCACGCTAACTTGTCCTGACAGGAGGCAACAGTTGGAATGGGTTTGTCTCCGAGGGAGCAAACAGAGGGCCCATCAGGCAACAATTTAAGGCAAACATTTCATTAGAAAGAATCCAACGCGCCCAGGGACAGAGGTTTCGGCGGTGCAGGGAGATTGTGCGGTTAGTTTTCTGTTGTCTCTGTGAATTTGTTCAAACAGGAGGAGCAGAGAAAGGAGGCCACGCTGATCAGCAGGAGAAGGCGACCTCGCCAGCTCTCCGTGTCACTGAGATGACTAACCACACAGTTTCCCTCCCGCCCCATCTGCACAGACGTGTATGTCACTTCCTATCGGCCCCCGGTCAGGGAGGAGGGGGCAATGGAACGAGAGGGTTCACCCATCTGCAGCCTGATGAGCCGCTGTGATGTGAAACCATGAGGCCTTCAGGGAGACGAGTGAAGGAAAGGAAACCAGAGAGGGAGTGTTCTCTGAGATGTTTAAAATAAGAATATTTAAACTGAGTCATTACGATGCTGAGGTAAATTCACTCAAATATTTAACATCAAGTTTCACTTCTTATGTAAAAAGAATTAACAAAAGGTCTGGACGACACTGAAGCCTCTATGAAACCAAATAGATCAGATCAAATAGTTCAGAGCTTTTATTGAAGATGTTAACTGCGGCGATTCAAGAGTCGGTTTGCGCCCAAATCAACAGACTGGGGAAACGGTGTTAATTTCACATCTTCATTGGTACAAATAAGATGCTTTCACACAGACACAGAACTAAAGAAGGGAAAGGAGCCGTAGGCTGGATTCGAACCTGGGTCGGCCGCTTGAAGGACTATAGCCACAAACGCCCCATTATGTTGAACTTCACGTAGCCGGCCATGTCTTTCCTCCTGAGACTCCATCGATATCTAGTTGGTGCTTTATTTGCAGAGGTAGGTCTTAGAGAACTTCTGTAGTCTGGCATGAAGAGTGAATGCACCTGTAAGTCTGAATTTACTCTTTTTATCTCTGTTTTTGGTCTCCACCACCTCCTCAGGGAATGATCCTTCTTCTAGCTGCTAAATGCTTCTAACTGTGTCCATCTGGTTCTCTTGCAGATATTTAAAGAACGCCCTGAATACTTTTGTCCTCATTAGTCAGAGATTCAAGATGAACAAAAGACGTGTGCGTCAACCAATCAGCTCCCTTCACCCATCCCGGTGTTGGATCTGATCCCAGCTGACAAACTCAGTAAATAAAACCAGCGGGACTCTCTTTGTGTGCGGGTGAGTGGAGTTTTGTGTTACCTTGTCTGACCTTGTCTCTTTCCATTTGTGCATCATCTTAAAGCGGGACAGAGATCGTCTGCAGCGCTGCTGTCAAAGAGCTGATAAATAATGGAGAGAGGAAGAATGGGCTCCGGGGAATCAGGACGCCAGTATATGGCTGCAGAGGAGCCATTTTAAATGTGAAAATGTCTGAGCAGGTGTGTGTGCGTATGTGCACGTGAGTGTGTGTGTCACGGAGAGGGAGGAGGGATTTATGGGAGGATTTGTGGATTTCTGTCTGTTCGATAAATTAGAGCAGAGGACGTTCATCCTGCTGGATCTCAGCTTCATGTTTGTGTGTCACATCAGGCTGACGGTTACACACACACACACACACACACACACACACACACACACACACACAAAGTTTCTTTATAATTAGCATCGTGCCGTGTGTGATTGGCGTGTCTGCGGGCGGTCTGTGGTACAAGTCGGCCCTGTGGCAGAGCGGGAGGGGGCATGAAGCACGGGGGTCCACATGCAGAGGTCTGTGGTGTCATGACATTGTGGGAGATTCTCTCCAGGGCTCGTTCATTAACATTGATGTGTTTACAGAACAGACGAGTTAATGCATCGGCCGTAAAGCAAACAACGAACATCAGCTGACGTCGCTAACTTCAAATGACCTCTGTGACCACGACGAAGTGATGAACACAGGTGTTTACATCGTTTAAAATGTGAGGCGACAGATAACGATTCAACACTTTTGATCCTGTTGTCAAAGCTGGGCACGTGTTAAATTGGGTGTTAAATTACAGTTTCTTATCTTACTGTTTTTATGTAGTTAGTTTGGATTCCGGATGTTTTTAATTTAATTCACTTCTGGTAAATTCTGTTTCCGTTAACGTCCAAACCCCTCTCTTACATGGTCAGATGGATTGCAGACGACCTGAGCGAGATCATGGCGCCCCCTGTACTTTATTGAGCTCATTGAATAACGAGGCAGTCTCTTCCTCGGGCACTTTCATTGCAAAGTTCTGTTTGACCTACATGAAGGTCATTTCAGAGCGCCACGGGAGTGAAGACAGCAGAGAGAGATATCAACAAAGATTCTGTTATTTATAGATTTTCAATACAGACACTTTCAGAAATGTTTTGTTTTCATTAGCTATTTGAAATACAAAACAAACCAGATATAACTCCATGATTGACAGCTGTGTTGACGAATGAGGCGCCTGCAGCGCTGCGTGCACGGGTCATCGGGTCCTCTGGGTTCCCTTGCCACAACAGGATATCTGATCTTAACATTAATCATGTTTAATATTTATGATTTAAAATCGGAGCAGCCCTGATGTTCCTCTAAGCAGATCGGATCGCTCTTAGCACATCTCACATCTTGAGCAACATCCAGAATCATGACTCTGATAACTTAAGTCTGCAGGAGGGAGTCAGATGCCAGGTCAGCGTGATAATCCGTGTGTACCCGTCTTTATGAAGCTGTGGTCCTTCATTTCTGTGGGACGCCAAAGAGCCGAGGAGTGAGTCATCTCTGCTTTATTAATCCAGAAAATATTGACTTCTCTAATATCTCTTTAAACACACACAGCTTGTTCCCCTCTCTCTGTTAGCACAGCGAGGAATGTGATTGGCGTCCACAGTGCCCGCCCCCCTGGCAGAGTCGGGTCATTCTGGTGGAGGTCACCGCTGGACAGTATCAGGGGAGCCCACGTGGGGGGGGGGGGGGTCTGCAGAGCCGTGTCACCCTCAGAGTCTCCCGAAGGCTCATTCCTTCAAACGTTAATATTCATGAGCGCTTATTTCCATTTTTAAAACAAGAACCATGAAATGCCGCCGCTTTAACTGCAGGTACCAACGCCACATTCACACACCTGCAGCGTGAAAAAGTCAAAGTGATGACCGAGGTGTTTGTGCCGTCCGTGTGAGTCTTTCCTGAAAACAAACGGCGGGCTTCCTGCATCACTCTCCCTCAGTCTGTTGTTGTTTAAGTGTCTCTGTTAAAGGCGTTTTGTCCCTGAAGTGCTGCAGCTGAGCCCACATCGTCCGTCTGTACGCCTCGGGACCAGTTTATATTTAAACACCTCAAAAAGCAGCATGCACCCTCTGACAGCACAGCGGTGTCACCCTCAACCTCCCCCTCACTCTCCCTCCCATCCTCTAAAGATCATGTAACCACGGCGAGCAGATTTACTGGTGGTGATATAAATTAACGATTCATTAAAATATATTTGAGAAGAAAGCAAAGATGTCCAAAATGAAAATGTGTCTTCAGTAAGAGTGAAACCAACCTAGAACTTCCACCAGAAACGCCCTCACTCTTCATCTCGGACCCTTAGATTGATCAACATTGGCCTCCTGGCTGTCCCTCGCTCACAGCTCAGGTTCAAAGGTGATCTTTCCCCTAAACTGTGGAGCAGCCCCCCTTCCATCAGGTCTGTCCCCTCTGTTGATGACTCTTTTAAGTCACGCCTCAAATTGTTTTTTCATATGTTAGCATTTGAGTCCTCTGATCCTGAACACGTAGTTTCTATCAGGTTTTCTTTATTCTTACAAATGCTGTACACTCCTGTATATTGTTCCTTTGATGCGTTGTACAGCACGTCGGTCAGTTGCTGCTGTTATTAAATGTGATTTATTAATAAATGTGACTTGGCTTGATCTCAACAATCAAGGAATAAAGGTCAATGACACGGGAAGTTTCCTCGCTCTGAGGGAAAAGCAGGATTCCTTTCTAAAATAAAATCCTGACTTCACTTTAGGTTTGGAGAGCAAACTGTCAGCGTGTGAAGGATAACTAATAATCATTAAAAAAAACACGAGTATGTTTAGCTTTGAACGACAGTAGCTTGATTGTGGGACCCCAACCCACAACAAAAGGAAACATTTCAAATCTGTTCTGATCAGATTTCAAATAATAAACTGTAGAAATGTGCAAACAGAAAAGATTTCCGTCTCTGCAGCTGGACCAGCAGCTTTAACGTCAGAGTGAATCTGGATTTAAAGTCGTGTGTGATGTGATCCTGTTTGACCTTTCTACCATTTTGCCTCTTTTCATCGCCTCGGACTCACACGAACGCACACTCGCACACACACACAGAGAAGAGTGTCCTGACACTCGTCCATTTTTACACCCTATGCCTCCTCTACAGCAAATAACAGAATCACTGCTGCTCCAGGAAACCTCCTCCTCTCCTCCTCTCTTCTCCTCCTCCATCTCCTCTCTTCTTCCGCTTCTTCACCTCTCCTCTCCTCCTCTCATCCTCCACTTCTTCTCCTCCTCCTCCTCCTCCTCTCCTCCTCCTCTCTTCCTCTTCCTTCTCTCCTCCTCTTCTCTTCCTCCTGATTTCTGCGTCTGCTGTGGACTTGATCTCTCAGTATTCTGTAAGGTAAAACGGCTTTGTAACCACCATGAGGAAAACATTTTGTTTTGTGCACGCTTAGGGACAGTGAACCTTTGATAAAGAAAGGAAGTTAAAATGTGATATTGTAGCTGCAGCAGCTCTGTAAGGAGTGTGATGCTGCACTATGAACATGTGCAGATGTTTGATAACGACCAAAGCTCCAGCTGAAGTCAGAAGTCCTCTTGATAAATGTAGATTTCAGAGAGAAAGGGAAATTAAAGTGATGAAAAAAGAGTGTTCCCCTGCCAACCCTCTCCTCCTGAGTACATATTTTGATTGGCCCTCTGCTCCCGCTCTGCAGGATAAAATAATTTACTCCATGGCAAAATGCTCAGCTCGTCTGAAAATAAACAATCCCACTGTCAATATTTCCTGAGAGGCTCTGTCACTTCACATGGACTAGGAGCTGTCGTCTGTGTCTAAACAAAACCAGGATTAAGCCTCCTGGCGTGTTTGTCTCATTACTCAGAGTAAAGTGTGGAATTATTGGATTATTAGACGCCTCGCTTCATGTTTCTGATCCGATCAAATCTCCTTACAAAGAACAACCTTTCTCCTCCTGCAGTCCTGCAGTCCTCCTGCAGTCCTCCCTGGAGCTGATTTTTCATTCTCTGTTTGACTTCAGCAGACTCTCACACACCGAGGTTAAAGCTCAGCTGACCCCCCCCCCCCCCCCCCCCACACGTCTCACACTAATGAGCCCGCCGTCTGCACGATGCTCTGTCTCTGAGTCTCCTTCTCTCTTGTTGACTGATTGTAGTGAAAAGAAAATGTAAACATTCACATTTTACATTTTGTTTCTCTATTTGCAGCCAATGAAGGTTCAGCGGTGACGAAAATAAATCCTGATAAATTTGTTCAAACAGTACAGAGACGGGCTAACTGGCTGCTGTGTGAAACAGCGCCGTAAAGTCCTACGCACTTCTCACCAGATGACCTTGACCCGTTAGCAAAGTTACATAGTGCTGAAAACAGGTGAGCGGGGCTCTCTGTGGAGAACGAGAGAGACGCCATTCTCCCTGTTGGAGGTTATTGTTCTATTAGATCGACAGACGTTTGGAGGAGAAAGTGGGGGATGACATGCAGCAAAGGGCCGAGGTCGGATTTGAACCCACGGCCTCTGGGACGAGGACTAAAGCCTCCTGTCGGGTGCATGACTTAACTAGTGACTATCTGTTAGCGATTAAGAAACAAGCGCTGACGTTTCCTTGATTTTCTTCATCATGGCGTGCTGTTTTTGTTTATTTTCTACAAGAATGGACAATAACAAAGAAAATCCAGGTCAGTGCATCCACTATGCACTGTGGTGGCAAACAGTGAGTGGGTGCTGCTGATGCAGCTTTGACCATCACTGCGTGTCATAACAACACAGTGAGGTTGGAGCGCTGTGTCACCTCTGAGCAGCTGAGACGAGCCGTGACGTTCAGACGAGCTCTGACCGCTCAGCTGAGAGAGTACGACAGAAAACAAGGACGACAGACGGGTCAGAGCCGAGCGAGAGTCCGACCTGCCTAACACACAAAGACCACGACCTCTGCAGCCTTCAGGGCCGACGCTGCAGTGCCCGAGTGGATGAAGGGGAGGGAATGGTAAGGAAGCAAGTCACAAACGAACCCTCCAACGTAAGATCAGGCTTAAAGAAGTGTTATGAGGACGTTGATCCTGTCTGGGTTTAGAATGAATGATTGAATTTATTATAGTTAGGAAGACAGTTAGTTAAAGTTGTCTCAGGGGCTGGAAGTCTTTTCTCAGCGTTTCAATCACAGGAGGAAATGAATGCAGACTATAAGTTCTCCTTTAAGCTTGTGCAAAGAGTTCAATACACCTGAAATGATGCAAACGAGCAGCTAGCATCTTTGTGCTCTTTGCTGCTCTGTGTACAATCGGGGGGGGGGGAGGAAGCCCCTCATGGCCAATTAAAGTCCAGCTTTAAATCACCGGAACTAACATCAAAGAGACAGAATCAGCGTTTTCGGAGAATGCGAGTAATGCAGTGTGGCATTTATTAAATGCTCGACATGCCTATCTACTATGGAAATCATTCCATCAAAATAATAAAACTGTCTATTAATTCAGTTTGTCAATATTAGTTTCTCTGCATTAGTCTCGTGCTCTGCCATTTTTGCAGGATGTGTTGAGACAGTGTGGAGCCGTTAAAGCAGGACAGGAGTGGGAGAGTTTAACCAGGACAAACCGCTCTTCATGAATTATTGCAGGAAGGAAGATAACGGCTGTTTCAAACGGTGAGACTTGTATAACACCTGAAAACCTGGAAAGAAGAGACATTTTCACCCCTCCTCCTCACAGCTTTTTTTAAATCTTTCTGTGGAGAGGAAGGAGCCCCGTGATGACCTCGGTGCACGGCTCTCTCTGCAGAGCACAGACGTAGAGACGTGAGCAGCTACTCTTTGCAGTCAAACAGGAGAAGATGTCGAGCTGCAGAGGTTAATTGGCGAGAGTGCAGTAGGATTTGCACTAAGTCCTTCGTGAATCGGACCTAGAGACGGAGCAGATAGAGTTGGCTAGAGAAGCACAATTCATGGTTTGTGCAGAAAAATCCATGCAGTCCATTCTTGCAGGAATAGTGCGGTGCTATCGTGTACATAGTGACATCAGTGCATAATAATGAAACCAGAGAGGTAGCATGCATCTGAAAGGCAGTACCTGATTTGTGCACTCAGTAATAGTCTCCTGTTCTTTGTAATAGAGCCTAAATGTGAGACAGAGGCGTTACTCCAGTGTGTGCAGGAGAAACTGTTGTTTTCTGCAGGATGTAAGAAGGCAATCTGCCTGGGACAAGAGGAAACAGTTGTGTTGGTTTTTTTTTTATTTTGCTTGTAGTGATTTGTTTTGATTCTGCACAGCTGGATGTTCACTGACTCTGAAGGCTCACCTGGTAATCAATATGAGCCACCGTGCTGCAGCCAGGAGCAGGTGAATCAAATTTCCCCGCTGAGAAAAAGGCTGTGACCCTGTTTGGAAAGCTCTCAGTCGGGTGATGAGTCCACAAACGCTGCACTTCATCACCTCTCAAACTGTATAGAGTAAATAAAAGATTCCGATTCAGCCGGCCTTTAAACGAGAGATTTCCATTCTGAGCTCCTCTGAAGCCTCTTCACTCCTCGCTGACCTCCCCGTGCTCCTCACATCTGCAGGCGGAGGGGACACATCGGCCTGAGTTATGTCCCCGCTTTTCCGCTTCCTCCGGGTTGATTTAAACTCGGGGCTCCTGTGAATCAGCCGTAATGCACGGCCGCTGTTTCTCAGACGTGTCACATCTCTATTCATGGCAGCGGTCGGTAATGAGACAGCAGCAGAGACCTGGGAATCTATCACGGAGGATGGCTTCCCCGAGGGGAGGAGATTGGAGTGGACGGCGGACAGACAGCGTGGATCAGGAGTTCACCATTATTCTCCAGGAGTGGGTGGCTCACGGCGAGCGGCTGCCTCGCGCTGACGCCGGCTAATCACCATGCTAAACGTCTCGTATGAGGCGCTGTCACTGACACGAGAAACTTTAATGTCAGCACACCGCCTGGAAGACAAACCTCCAACATCCACCCAGGATACACGGACAGACGGACGGCAGAGAGAGATGATGGAGGACAGAGACGACGTACTCTGACATTAGCTGCCGTCACATCAAATTCTAAAATACAGCACAAACCTTTAGCATGATATTAACCTTTCACTTTTTAAATAGAATCATTTTTAATGCAGGCCAACGTTTAGAATGTGTTATAAAAGCTGCGACTTTCTAAAGTTTGAGCTTTAGAAAAAAGAAACTAATAAATGAACACTTTCAGACTCAAGCTTAGCCATGTTACGTTCTTACGTCAGGATTCCAACTTCTCTGTTTACATGGACGCTAAATAAAGTGATCTGATTATGGAGTGTGACGTGCATGAACACACATCAGGTGATGAGGATGAAACCATGACGACACGAGCGGAGCGTCCTGCAGGTCCAGTCTGAGGTAGCGGCAGAAGAAGAAGCGTCAGAACATTTACAAAAATCTGTCCAAAGTCTTGAAGCATAAAATAAACATCAGTACCTTTTTCTGTCTTTACCTTTAATTTAAACAGTTTAATTCGTCTCCTTGTTTTCTTGTCATCAGAATCTCCTCAAACATCGCTCCTCAATTTCACCCTTTTCTTTGCATTAAAAGCAACTTTATTTTCAAGTCTCAGTTTAAAGGTGGAGTCAAAACATTCAGACAAGGCCCCTCCTCCTGGGATCATCGCCCCCCAGAAGCTCTGCCCCCGTAGTGTGTATGTTTAGTGCTTGTACCTACACTGCAAGCTAACGCACGCTAGCACAAGCTTACCGCCGGCGTTTGTCACCTGCCTGTCCAACAGGAAGCAGACCAACACAAGGTTCACCCTCGTTTTAGAACGAGCTTTATTCGCTTGGTGTTTCTCCTCAATGTGATTATATTATCTCTTTGCTGCTACGTCCATGTCCGTCATATTCAGCGGTTTGAATGACGTCCAGTCACTGAATTGTATCCACTCCTAAACTCACCTGCTGCACTGTCATTGGCTGGAGGAAACACACCAGCATCCCGCCCAGAAAAGTCCTGAATCAACCAGAACAAACCAGAACAGTAAAATCCAGTCAGAGGACAGATGGAGCAGCTTTACTTCAGGAGAAGTCTGTATTTTATTTTGAAGGAGGACGCTGCTGATGCTATATTTGAACAGTTTCTTAAATCTTTGATTTGTTCCTCTGCTGCACTTTTCTTGCCCTATCAGGAGGCTGCTGTGCTTAACCTGCACTTGACAGAACTTAAAGTACAGTCGGAGGCTCATTTGCTCGGGGAGTGAAAACACGTTAACACCCCCCCCCCCCTCCCCTCGGTGCTGTGTGGCTGCCCTTTAACACCATCATTGACATGCATTGTATACAAATGAGAGCACGCCCCTCCCGCAGGGCCGCTCTCAAAGGTTAGCAGCTGCATGCCGCATGGCAGATGAGTGCCTCTAATGAGCAGCAGAGAGCGGTTTGATTAGTGGGCCGGTTCAGACCGGGACTCGACGCAGACTCGGGTTCAGAGTCAGTAGCAGACTCAGGTCAGAGACTGCAGCGGAGGCGGAGAGTCGGAGGGAGAATTAGACACCTGTTGGAGAGTTTCTAATTGGTCTTAAAATGATTGAAGATGCTTGTGTGCTGACATGACCCTTTTTTAAAAATGCACCTGAACTGTACGCGAACAAGTTATGATTCTGTCTGCGTGGAGCTTAAAGCACTTCAGGAGAGTTTGAATATCTTGAAACCAAACTTAAGCCTTTTTGTTCACGGTGGAGAAAAGCAACAGTGAGTCTACTGAAAGTGGTGCTTTATTCAAAACCATGAGGGGGATATTTATCAACAGGCCCTTTTATTAGACATTGTTTAGACGGATATTTAATTTAATATTTGTACGTTTGTTTCCATCAAGCACGGAAATACACCAGGGCTTTACATCATAAATTGGTCTAGCCCTAGTTAAGCTCCCTTAACGTATTTTGGTAGTTTTGTTTTAATTTTAAATAAAATGTAAAAATAGCACCCCAGCATATTAGTCAAGCTCTGCCCTCAGCACCGGAAGAAAAAAAATCCTAAACACAGAGCCTGTCCATGATCATTTACATATTTTAATTATTTATAGAAATATTCTACAATTCTACAACTCACTTAGCAGACGCTTTTATCCAAAGCGACCATATAACAACAAGCTGTGTATGTCTTCCCCTCTTCATAGATAAAGATAATTTTTCTCGGATTTTTCTCTTCGGCGATGAACACATAAATCAAAAACACGTCTGACGTCTTGGTCGTTTAAGTTTCACCACAATCAAAGGACCTTCATGAGAGTAACTCAATGTGACGATAATGTGAGAAGAGGAATAAAAACATGTCAGTGTTTTAGCTCATCTGAGATTTCTGGATCCCTGAGGGTTAAATGTATGTGACATAAGACGTCTCGCTCTCTGCTGTCCCCGACAGAGACACCAACGCCAACATAATGCTGTTAATTAACGCTTACGTAATGCTGACACTAAAAGAAGCTCCTTTAAACACCCTGTAGTGTGTGTGTGTGTGTGTGTGTGTGTGTGTGTGTGTGTGTGTGTGGGGGGGGGGACTGGGGACTCAAATTTTTGTGGGAACCAAAAACCTGGACCCCAAAATGTTTTTCTCTAATTCAGTGAAAAAAAGGTCTAAATAATGCCTTGTGAAGTATTCAGGCTTATCCCCAAAATGCACATAAACCGAGAAAAGTGTGCTTAAGTGTGTATAGCGGATTTACTCTGGAGTGCATACTAGTGGTTGGAGTTTGCCACTACATCCTGTACAGACTTCACACACACTTCACACACACTTGCTGAAATGCACATGTGCAAGCAGCCATCTTTGGTGAGGGCTGACTCCAACAGCTGTTTAGCTGCAAACAGTGATCTAACTTATTGAAAATTTAATGAATTGACTGAAAAGACAGTTAATTTTGTGTCAACACTGAGTAATTGCTAAACATGGATTTATTGTAAATACAGTTACTATATAAAAATATTCACTTATTCCATAAATAACTTTTAAGACCCCAAACATTTCACTTTTTTAACAATGATACATTAAGTAACATTAACCAACTTTTTCTATCTGTTTGTACAAGTATAAATGCTAGGCTAAACTAGTCTTGATGACATAAAGGCCTGGATGGCTCTGAACTTAAACTTTTAATTTAAAAGTTTAAAATTTTAAATTAAAATTTTAATGATAAAAAGACAGAAGTGATGGTTTTTGGTGGTACCACTGGGACCCCCCTGTACAAACTAGGGGTTAAAGTGGACCCTGATCTTAAGCTTGACAGTCAGATTAAGGCTGTCGTAAAATAAGATAAAATAAGATAATCCTTTATTTATTCCACAACGGGGAAATTTACAGTGTTACAGCAGCAAAGAGCAAAGATTGCAAACAAAAAGTGAACATAGTACACAATTTAAATAAAAAAAGAAAAATTAAGAATGTACAAAAAAATAGATACTAAAAAATAGATAATATAACATGTTATTGCACAAAGTGGTTTGATAAACATAATATAACATTATTATTGCATGTCAGAGTGAATTGTCCAGTTGTGTGTGTGTTTTGTGATCTACTGGGAGCAGGCTTGGTTAAACAGTCTGACTGCAGCAGGAAGGAAGGACCTGCGGTATTTCTCCTTCTGACACCGCGGGTGGTGAAGCCTGAAGGAGCTGCCCAGAGCTGTTACAGTTCCATGCAGGGGGTGGGAAACGTTCTCCATCAGGGATGATAGCTTTGCCATCATCCTTCTGTCTCCCACCACCTCAACAGGGTCCAGGGGGCAGCCCAGGACAGAGCTGGCCTTCTTCACCAGTTTGTTTAGTCTGTTCCTGTCTGCAGCCATAGTGCTGCTGCTCCAGCAGACCACTCTGTACAGGATGGCTGATGCCACCACAGAGTCATAAAAAGTCCTCAGGAGTGCTCCCTGCACAGAGAGTGTGGAGTCTCCTCAGCAGATGAAGTCTGCTCTGGCCTTTCTTGTAGAGATCTTGGGTGTTAACAGTCCAATCCAGCTTATTGTTCAGGTGAACACCCCTACTTTTAAGAGTCCACTTCTCAATGTCCTTTCCCTGGATGTGTGTGTGGGAGAAGTGGGTAAAATCAAGCCTTTTCCATTTGAGGCAGCTGGCCAAAATAAAGACAATTCTTTCAAGGAAGCACTTTGAGACGGTAATCCACGCCTTTGTTACCACACGGCTGGATTACTGTAATGCATTGTATGTGGAGGTTAGTGGGGCCTCCATCGCCCCTTTTCTCCAGATGGTACAGAATGCAGCTGCATGTCTTTTAACTGGCATACGAAAATATGACCACATTTCCCCCATTTTAGACCTAACTCCACTGGTTGCCCATACAATTTAGGATCAATTTTAAAATTATTTTATTTGCTTTTAAATCTCTTCATGGTCTTGCCCCGCCCTGCCTCTCTGAGCTTCTACACCCGTACACGCCCACCCACTCTCTCAGGTCAGCTGATCAGCTGCTCCTAAGGGTGCCAAAAACCAAGCGGAAGCTCAGAGGGGACCGTGCGTTTGCTGTTGCGGCTCCAAAATTATGGAACGATATACCTATACCCATTGTGGGATAAATAAAGGATTGTCTTATCTTATCTTATCTTACCTCAGCACGTTAAACAGGCCTCTTCTTTGCCTGTTATTAAATATCGTCTTAAGCCCTATCTCTTTCCCCTGGCCTTTGACACATAGTAAGACGTCAACTTATTTATTTATTTTATTTTGCTTTTTTTGCATCCCTTTTCATTTTTACTTGTTTTATGTCTTTTAACTTGATTCTGTATTTCACATGTAGTTTTATTTTATCTCATGTGAGCTGTTACATATTTTATTTATTCTTCTATACAGCACTTTGGTCAACTGTGGTTGTTTTAAAGTGCTTAACAAATAAAGTTGGATTGGATAAACCTTAGCAGTGATTAATAGCCTATGATAGCTACAGCTGTTGAAGTAGGCTAAGATACGACAAGCCAGTGATCAAATGTTCTGACTTCACTTAAACAAAAATTAACAGAAATGAAAATGAATGAAAATTATATTAATTAACCTTAAACATAATACAAACAGGTATTATTCATAAATAAATGAGTGAATTTCTTCCGAAAGATTGTGTTGCCTTGATAAATCGTAGTGACATGCCAGGCGGGCGGAGACGGGAATCGTAGGTGTAACCGCCTCCCCACCCCTACAGGACGTGCTCACTTTACTGAACAAGCGCTCCTCATCTCATCTCGTGTGAGACGCGCAGCAGAAGAAGCACTTGACTCCAGTTTGATGAAGTAAATGGAAGCAGGGCTGCTGATACTGAAAAGGTAAGTTATATTTAATTTAATATGGATTTATTTCAGTGCACTGAGCCAATTTGAAGTTGTAAAAAATGCAGCATGTGGTCAGAATCAAAGAAGTGTAAAACTAGGCTACATATTAACTCGGACATGAGTCTGGTTAGCTGAGTTAGCTTAAACATAATACATGTGGATTGTTAAAAATGTGTTTGCTTGTTATAAAGTTAAAAAGGAACGTGCCTTGCCATTTTTACCTTTGTTGTAAAGTTGTTGTGTTCTGTTGAAGTAGCTAAATGCTAACTACAAAAGCCAAGTGGCGAAAGTTAATCTTGTAGCTGCCTTGTTTAAAACTGAGGATATTCCTTGTAAGTAAATCATATTTGTGTCATATTGATTCTAGTAAAGTTACAAATGTGTGAAAGATGTGAGCCAGAGAAGAGATTTTGATAATAATATCTAGTTAAATCTTCCATTACGCCAAGCGGCCATTTAAATAATTCAGTGTACACCTTTAAAAGCAAACGCATTATTTCTCAGTGAAATATCAAGTAAAGTCATCACAAGTTAACAAGTAAAGTAGATATTGCTTCAAAATATATCCACAAAAGGAGATGTAGATGTGATTGTCAGCCGTAAAAGTGCTTCATGTGTTTGATAGACCGCAGCATGAGTGCGATGTTCCAAAGGGTAAACTATTTTAAAGTGAGAGCGTGCAACAGAAAGCAGCTGACACTGAGGACGAAGCTGCCAGGACACAGACTCAGAGAATATGTCTCATTACATATGAAGGCATAGTTTCATATTTGATGTGTTCAGGTGGTCCTGGTTGCAGACTGTGAAGGGTTCATGTTTGTGTGGATGATATGCTGTGTTGTGTTTTGAATTGAAGATGACCTTGAAGCTTGTTGACTCTTCTTTTAATGAGTCACTTGGTGTTCAGGCTCTGAAGTGTTAAACAAACAGAAATGTGTTTCTGAGCTCACTAATTGGATTAAGTGGAGTTTTACGTCATGAAAGGAAGAGTTTTGTCTCCTTTAATCAGGATGTTGTTTAATCCCAGAGGAGAGGAATGCAGAGGATGTTGAACTCTGTTTGTTTAAATCTTTCTGTGTGTTGTTCTTTAACAAGTTTCATATCTTCTCCTTCACAGGCTAACGCTCTCTCACCATGGGCGACTGGAGCGCCCTGGGTCGTCTGCTGGACAAAGTCCAGGCGTACTCCACAGCCGGGGGGAAGGTGTGGCTGTCGGTCCTCTTCATGTTCGGGATCCTGGTCCTGGGTACGGCGGTGGAGTCGGTGTGGGGAGACGAGCAGTCGGCCTTCAAATGCAACACGCTGCAGCCGGGCTGCGAGAACGTCTGCTACGACAAATCCTTCCCCATCTCTCATGTCCGCTTCTGGGTGCTGCAGATCATCTTCGTGTCCACACCCACCCTGCTCTACCTGGCTCACGTCTTCTACCTGAACAGGAAGGAGCAGAAGTTCAACAGGAAGGAGGAGGAGCTCAAAGCAGTGCAGAACGACGGCGGTGACGTGGACATCCTGTTAAAGAAGCTGGAGATGAAAAAGTTTACGGCATCGAGGAGCACGGCAAAGTGAAGATGAAGGGCGCTCTGCTCAGAACATACATCTTCAGCATCTTCTTCAAGTCCATGTTCGAGGTGGGCTTCCTGGTCATCCAGTGGAACATCTACGGCTTCAGCCTGTCGGCGGTGTACACGTGCGAAAGGGACCCGTGCCCCCACAGGGTGGACTGCTTCCTGTCCCGGCCTACAGAGAAGACGGTCTTCATCATCTTCATGCTGGTGGTGTCTCTGGTGTCTCTGCTGCTCAACGTCATCGAGCGCTTCTACGTCTTCTTCAAGAGGATCAAAGACCGCGTCAAGGGCAAGCAGCCGCCCACGCTCTACCCCAGCGCGGGCACATTAAGCCCCACCCCTAAAGACTTGTCTGCTGCCAAGTACGCCTTCTACAACGGCTGCACCTCCCCGCTCTCCCCCATGTCCCCCCCGGGCTGCAAGCTGGCCACAGGGGAGCGGGGAACCGGCTCGTGCCGTAACTACAACAAGCAGGCCACCGAGCAGAACTGGGCCTACTACTCCACCGAGCAGAACCGGCTGGGCCAGACCGGCGGCGGGAGCAACATTTCAAACTCCCACGCACAGGCCTTCGACTTCCCCGATGACACCGTGGAGCACAAGAAACTGTCCTCGTCTGCGGGACACGAGCTGCAGCCTCTGGCGCTGATGGACCCTCGGCCCTGCAGCCGAGCCAGACCGGACGACCTGTACGTGTGAGTCCCATGTGGCCTCCTCGTCCTCCGCCTGCCTGCAGCCCGAGGATCACTTGTTAAAGGGGCGGGGCTAACCTCAATCACTGTCAGCGTAGAGA
This sequence comes from Labrus bergylta, assembly GCF_963930695.1. Lineage (NCBI taxonomy): Eukaryota > Metazoa > Chordata > Actinopteri > Labriformes > Labridae > Labrus > Labrus bergylta. Next base: position 21,026,141 of record NC_089207.1, on the reverse strand, counting down.
CTCTTAGTGGATCAAAGAGACATTAAAACCTGTAACACTGTCAAAGGTATGCTATGAGCTTCTTTCTGACGTTATGCCTCTCCAATTAAACACTACAAAGTGTATATGTAGACAGCAAAGACAGAAGAAAGTGTACATATTACATTTTTTCTTCAATCAATACTTCTTCAGTTCCATATATCTGCATTAATATAAATGAAATGTGAGATGAAAGAAAACAATACACTAGATGATTGATGATTATTGTGCAAGGCTAATTCTGTGTAGAAAGTTAAGGGATGCTGCCGACCTCTGCAAACTGTCTGTTTGGGCACTATGATCATATGAGCCACAGCAGATCAACAGGTAGCAGTCACAAGCTACTCATGCAGGTAGTGTGTCCAAGCTGTACATTTTATGTGACTATCAGGTTACATGCTCTGTATTTGATTACAGGATGATCAATGGCTTCGCTGAGACGAAGGAAATCCCCAAAACAGGATGCAATAGAACATGCTTTGAAAGGCCTGGACAAGACAGCAGGGTTGGAAGTGAAATACATTGACTCTTTTAAAGGTATGATTTTTTTTTTCTGTATTATTTAGTTTTGTGAATTTGTAGTACTATCAGAGCTTACCTCTTACTATTACTGATGGGTACCAAACACCAGTGCCTTTGGTACTGCTGCTGTCAGCAAAACAGCGAGTTGGTCACTAGTCATTACAGCCTGCTTCTTTTTCTGTTGTTAAGTCTAATAATATGGTTTAGATTAACAAGCTGCTGTTTGCAAGCTGAGAGGAGACTTCATTGTCAGATAAAAATGAGCAAAGTAATTGAAGGAAAGAAAAATTGATGTAATTTACTGCACAGACACTCGTAGTTGCTACAGCGTGCTTCAGAAAACACCAGAAACACCTGTGGCACGTTACGTGCGCGCAGGAAGCATTAAAAAGTTTTTCTCTCACTAGCTCTCTCTCTCTGCCTCTCTTGGCCTGTGGGAAAGCTGTAAGACTGTACATCCTGTCATGGTTGCATTATGATGGAAAATACTCCTTTTCGTGCAGTTTCCCTGGTGTTAAAGTATAACACTGAAGCTCTGTATATTGAAAATGTATCTGTGTGTTTGCATCAGGTCGAGGGGTCTTTGGTCAAAGTTGGTCTGTTGGGCAGCGTGCCTTGTAGGTTGCGTTGTCCCGACGCCTTGGGACAAGTCGATGTTGGGTGATCATTCTGGAGGAGCAGTCCTCTTGAAATGATCTAGATATTTTCCAGAGTTGCAGATTCGTCTGTTTGGGGTCACACATGCAGCTCAGCCTGAAAACTTCAGGATATTTTTCAGGAGTTTAGGGGAGGTTTGAAAGCACCAACAGTCTGTGACTAAGAACTCAAGATTAAATTAATTGAATAACTGGCCTTTAGATTTTGTTGTCATATTTTTTATTTTTTATCTTGATTCTGTCTCTGCACTCAGCTGATTATTTCTGACCCCAGAGCTGTTATTCAATGACTGATCTCTGTGCATACCTGCACTCTTCTTCTCTGAATTCCTTTCTCTTCTTCTCACTTCCTCTCAGCTGTTTCTTCATCCGACACCTCTCAGCTCTCGATCACTGTTCCCTCCTCTTTCTTACACCTCCAAGTCTCTCACACCTTCATATGGACCACCAGCTGTTATCCTCAGCATGTGGTGTCAGTGAGTCTTTACAGGAAGTGTTTCTGTTTAGAGTGATTATTTCACCTGTTCGAGCTCCACACTGAGCAATCTCACACCTGCTCCTGTCTCACTAGATCAATGTCCTCTCATCTGTATCGTTGTTTGACTGATACGCGCCCACATGCAGACTTCCATGTGTCCCCCTGACATTGTGACTCTGGGATTTCTTGGAGAAGCTTTCAGCAGTATGAGACAATCCCTGTTTACCCTTAAGGCCCTGACACACCGAGCAGACGGCAAAGAAGTAGTGGCGACAAATGCCGCCTGTGGTGTCGCCTCACGTCTTGGCCAAAAAGTTGCACTTGAACACATCGCAAAGACTACAGCCGAAGGCCAACCCCCACTCTCAGGAAATAACTCCCCATGCCAGCAGGCGGCGGTAGTCCGTTGTTATGATACGAGAAGACCATTTTCACACCGCTGTCGGTCACCACTTGTATTATAGGTAGCCTACTAATGGAGAATAATGTCTGATATAAAGTTTAAAATTGTGCTGGCGTTGTCAGCCCTTGGTCTTTTAATGGAAAAAGAAAAGAAGAGGCGTAGGCGACAAATAAGGAGAAACCACACTAATGCCGGATGATTTCAGAAGGACTGCTCATGAAACACTCCTGTTCACACATGCACCTCACAGCGAGAGATATTTATGTGCAAGGAGATCGTACATTGTCTATCAACAGTCCATATATATAACATGACGCAGAAAGAAGTATGGATTGGAAGAAGTCTGTGAGCCACAGGAAGAACGTGAAACCACATGGCAGCCAACATTGCCAACAAAACGCAGTAGATTCAGAGCAGAGAGACGTTCTCCATCCATCTTCTTTTTTTTTTTTTTAAGCCTTGTCCGTCATCATTGTTTTCGGGGGGTGCGGCTGTCGCGCCAGCGGGGGTTGAGGCGGTTGCTGCGGCGCCGCTGGGGGGTGCTGGAGGTGGGGTGGCGGCGTGCAGCTGGTTGGATTGCTGCAGCTTCTGCCTCGGGGGGTGCTGGAGGTGCTGCGTGTGCTTGGATTGCTGCAGCTTCTGCCTCGGGGGGTGCACTGGCATAGCGCCTTGGGAGGAGTTGTAGGTACAGGGGTCTGTAAAAAAAGTTGGTCTGTTGGGCAGCGTGCCTTGTAGGTTGCACTGTCTCGACGCCTTGGGACAAGTCGATGTTGGGTGATCATTCTGGAGGAGCAGTCCTCTTGAAATGATCTAGATATTTTCATCATTGTTTTTGGGGGGTGCGGCTGTCGCTGGGGGGTGCTGGAGGTGCGGTGGCAGCGTGCAGCTGGTTGGATTGCTGCAGCTTCCGCCTCGAGGGGGTGCAGCTGGTGCCGCGTCTGCTTGGATTGCTGCAGCTTCTTTTTCGGGGGGTGCTGGAGGTGCCGCGTCTGCTTGGATTGCTGCAGCTTCTTTTTCGGGAGGTGCTGGAGGTGCCGCGTCTGCTTGGATTGCTGCAGCTTCTGCCTCGGGGGGTGCACTGGCATAGCGCCTTGGGAGGAGTGGTAGGTACGGGGGTCGAGCTCAAACAGGTGAAATAATCACTCTAAACAGAAACACTTCCTGTAAAGACTCACTGACACCACATGCTGAGGATAACAGCTGGTGGTCCATATGAAGGTGTGAGAGACTTGGAGGTGTAAGAAAGAGGAGGGAACAGTGATCAAGAGCTGAGAGGTGTCGGATGAAGAAACAGCTGAGAGGAAGTGAGAAGAAGAGAAAGGAATTCAGAGAAGAAGAGTGCAGGTATGCACAGAGATCAGTCATTGAATAACAGCTCTGGGGTCAGAAATAATCAGCAAAGACTACAGCCGAAGGCCAACCCCCACTCTCAGGAAATAACTCCCCATGCCAGCAGGCGGCGGTAGTCCGTTGTTATGATACGAGAAGACCATTTTCACACCGCTGTCGGTCACCACTTGTATTATAGGTAGCCTACTAATGGAGAATAATGTCTGATATAAAGTTTAAAATTGTGCTGGCGTTGTCAGCCCTCGGTCTTTTAATGGAAAAAGAAAAGAAGAGGCGTAGGTGTTACACCCCTGTACAGCGTACTGTAAGGGGAGAAATAAAGAAGAAACAAACAAACACACGTTGTTGCTGGCTTTCATTCAATGGTATAATGAATAATATGCAATGACACATCATATTATCATTGTACAATATTATACACTTAGATGAACATACATGCACTGTTTAATACCTTTACATCTGTCATATAACAGGCTAGTATTTCTCAATATTGTATAATCTACTGCTCGTTTTATGTAAACACATTTAACTCTTTCTTAGTTGCTTTAGTAGTTATACACATACACACTTGCAGAGTGATATTTCTTTAAACTGTACCATGTAACTGTAATTGTTCAACTGACCGATACAACTTAAATAACACACTCTCAGTAGACGCACTACACGTGTCTCTATTGCGCTCTGTGTGTGTGATTCAAGCTAGCATGCACGCGTCACGGCAAACACATTCGTGCTTAAACTGCTTCATAAACATACTGAAATTACTTTGTATACAGAAAACATATCACTAACTTGTTCCCGGAAACTTACAACACATTTATACTTGGTTTTATTCACTTTTAACCAGTATTCTTACCTGTAAGGAGAGAAATAAAGAAGAAAGAAACAAACACGTTGTTGCTGGCTTTCATTCAATGGTGTAATGAATGACGCTCAGACAACACGCTCCCCCTGCTGGCGTAAAACCGGAAGTGTAAAACAATAACAAAAGCTTAAGACCAAACCAATCAATTATAGATATGCTTTTAAACTTAAACTTAGCAGCATGAATTAACATTAAATTATAACTAGCTTTTTAGCATTTTTTAAGGATATACAACATTTTAGAAAGACACTAGTTTTAACATGTATTATTAATTTAACTTAGTGCACAATCTTATATCTATTACATAGGCGACAAATAAGGAGAAACCGCACTAATGCCGGATGATTTCAGAAGGACTGCTGCATGGATACTACAGCGGCATGCTCAAGGGGCTTCCAGAACCTGTGTCGAGAGCTGGAGATAGATGAAACCTCCCAACAGCCAATCAGAGAGATTCCTCTCCCCGACCACGGACGCCGGTTCAACGTGTCGAATTGGCAGAAAAAAGACAGACGGGGGCTGACGGTATAGGGACAGAGCCGGACACACCGCTAAGCTAGAGCGACGACCGCTCACCGACGGTCCAACTAGGACCGACGGCCGTCGATCTTCTTGGTGTGTCAGAGACTTTAGGAACCACTCGTCCTGACACACCACTGAATGTCGCTGTTCCTGAATCATTCAGGAACTGCAGCTCTCAGTTTTCAGTCCTGACATTGCTCCTTGGTGAAAGTTAATTTCCTGGATCAGACGTAATTGGATGCCAAACGTTGCCTTTTATAAATATTCAACGCTAACATTCAACGCTAACATTGACTTCAAGGTGTTCTTATTTGCACGGATACAAACAGTCACTTATTTTTATACCTTTTTAAAAATCAAGGAGAAATTGACTCCATTCAGTTTTTCATCTCTGCAGTGACCAACAAAGGAAAATGGCTACCCTTGACACTCACCATCTCGTCCTTTGGCGTGCAGGAATGTCAGCTCTTGATGGGTTTTGTGGCTAAGCCTGTCTCCATGCACAGGCCTCACTCTGTCCTCCACCAACAGGCCCTCAGCTGGAGCCGCAGGATGATCGATGACTTGTCTTCCAGGCGACGCTGCAGCGCTGCAGGACCGTCCAGCTGGCCTCGCTTCCACGGACGCCGCTTTGTCAGGGACGCACCGCTGAGCTGCTGCCTCCTCCCTCGGAGCTCTGACAGCCTGTTGTACTGGAAGGTGAGAGAAATGCTCTTCTTTTCTTCACAGGTATGAATGAGCAGCCATGAATCCTGTCAGTGGATGAATGGAGCTTGCCTTCAGCCGCAGGAAACTAAAAGTGGAACGCTAGATTACAGAAAGGTTAAGAAGCAGCTTCACAGAGACGGAATAAACAAACACAACAAAAAGGTACAGCACGCATGAAACAGGCTGAAAACAGCGATTTTAAAAACGAGCTGTGGGGTAAAAACCTAGCATGTTAAAACCAAACGATGATGAGGCCGTGTCAGGACAGAAAAAAAAAAAAAAAAAACATCAGTGAATGAACAAAGCCAGGAGCTGTCAGCAGAGGTTACTGAGAGCCGCAGCAGTGAACACTCTCCTTCAGCTGTGACTGACACTGATTCAGACTGACTAGAGAGAAACAAAGTCACAAAGCACAGTGTGATGGAGACAGAAGAACATGACTCACTTATAAATAAACACCTTAAATGAATTAGTGAACTCAGCAAATGACCCTCTTATTTTGGATCTGAATGACTAATGCCGAGGTCAGACGTCTGGTACGATGGTCACTGTGTCAGATTAGGGGACCACAGAGCCTTTTCTTGACCGACAGAACCTGGTATTTCACCTCACGTGTACATGTTGTCTTCTGCAGTAAACGTCTTAAAAGTTATACGTTAGTTATGCTTATTGTGACTTTTTTCAGTCTGATAATAAACTTCCACATGGGGCAGTCAGTGGTTGCATGCTCTTTAAACCTCCTCTTTTACCCTGAGCGGCTCCTGGAGTGTGGGGCTGTGGGGAGCTGTGGGTGGGGGACAGAATTAGCAGATTGTGAAACACCTAAAGATAACAGTTAGTGTGGCCTGAAGCTGAGCCTACAGAGCGCTGGACCGCAGCTGCTCAGGGAAGATTGCATGTCAGTGTCTTTGCAAGCCTTCAAGACACAGCTGCATTAATTAAGATTTCGGCACATGTGGATGAGACATTTGATAAACTCAGTTTTTAAACATCCCCCGTTGCACGGACAGAATCATCTATTTCTTATTTCTCGTACTGCATTGATGCCATCAGTTTATGCAAATTAAAATCAGCCTCCCGTCCATCATTCCTGCACACGTTGAAACTTCTCTCAGGGTACAGGCGGCTCGGTGTCACAGACAGAGAGAGAGTCAGAGTGTGTGTGACTCAGATGACTCAGTAATGTGCCGTAATGGCTCATGAATATCCTCTTAAACGTCTCTGCTGCTCAGAGAGTCTGCAGCAGTACTGACGAGGTTCACACAGGTGAGGAGGACAGCGGGGGCACCCTCATTACCCATTACCCCTCCTGTCACCACCCCCTCCCTCCTCCCCCTTCTCTCCCATCATTTATTTATCCACGTCAGCCCTCAAATGCAAGCGGTGGTCCGGGGGCCAGGGGGCGAGCTCGGCTGACCCGGGGTTGTTCTGGCTAATGAACGACAGAGAGAAAGACCCCCCTCATGTTTATTTCCAGCTCTCACCCTGAGCAGACGCCCAGGAGGGGGGGGCGAGGCTGCTGAATTCTAATCAGCACTTTGTAGTTTTAATACCTCTCGCCTCCTTTTCTGCATATGGCGACACAGACGACGAGGTGTGTCTCAAACAGGGAGTGATGATGATGATGGCGGCCGACGTCCCCCAAAGGGAAGAACGGGCAGACGGATCGGCTGTGAATCAAGTCCTTCCTCGCCTGGCCGAAGAGCGAGCGTTTCTATCGTTCTGTAATGACGCCTCGGTGACACTCGGCTCGGATTCATTTACAGCGGCCTCGTCCTGAAATTAAATGTCTCAGTCCGCGTTCCAATTTGTCCTCGCTCATCAGTCAGCTCAGCGTCTCATGATTAAAAACCTGCTTTTCATTTTTTATTGAACTTTTTTAATATTCATCTCTGATCCAAACCGCCTCCTGTGGCGGACGAATGAAATCGCAGTGACTCCGGAGAAATCCAGATTTCACACAAATACCGGATTCAAATCATCATTCACAAATACAGAAACAATAACGACACGGAACCAGAACTCAATGGGCTGAAAGAGATTTTATACCTGGACATGTTAAACTTTAAATCAAGGTGGGTGTGGCGCCGGGTTAATTTGCATATAAAGTCACATGATCAGTTTGTGTAAAAAAATAAAGACACTCCTCCTCCTCCTCTTCCTCCCTCTTCCTCCTCCTCCTCTCCCTCCTCTTCTTCCTCCTCCCTCTCTTCTTCCTCCTCCTCCTCCTCTGATCTACAGTTTTTCTTCCCGAGGCGTCAGGAAAAACGTGACATGCCAGCTGTGTCAGAAACATTTCCAGTCCTTCAATGTGACCTCCTCATCTCTGCTGACCGATGCAGAGTGGTGTATCGTGATGTTGGGTGGACGGGAGGTGATGTGGTGTGTCGCTGAGGGGGAGAGGGGCCGAGGGGGGGAGGAGAAGGATTGATGAGGATGGAGCGACAGATGATGATTTGAGCTAAAGAGGCAGACGGTTGCAGCTCGTGTCTCATTTGTGGAATATAACAAACAGCTGAGTGCAGAGCAGAGAAATGATGCTGCAGAGTTTGATAGCAGAAAGTGAAATCAGCATGATTCTGTTTACAGTACGCTGTCATTAAAGCTAATGTGTTTAGCGATAAAAAATAATTTTATATTCTATGTTTTATGAATATGAAATGAGATCCAGCTGTGGGTATAATTAGCATCAGTACTGTTCTCCTCCCTGCAGTCAGTCGAGTAAATGTGAGATCTATTTTTGATTCCTGCCGGTCATTTTCTCCCACTGCATGTTATCAAAACGATCACAATAAAACATCACTTTCTTTTTCTTGGTTTCAGCTTAAACACAGCCCACTCCAACGTCCTCGTTGTGCTGGCAGTTGTTGATGCCGATTGGCTGGTGAGGACAGTTAAAGATATCTGTTTCTGTCCCCGTACAGTGCAGGTCATCCAGCCAGATCTCCCCCGAGCCTGCAGAGGGGGCAGGAGTAAGACACGTTAACCGTGAGTTTTAAGGTTTGCAATAACAAAGCTTGTACCGTGGCCGGACAGAATACTCGACTCTGATTGGTTGTAGGGTCTGCATGATACGAGATCAAATATGTGATGTGCGATAACATGATTCAGTATGGCGATAATAAGGATACGAATTGTGATAAATACACAAATTTAAAGAGTGTATATAAGCTATAATTCACAGTTATCTGTGTCTAACGGTTCTTCATGTTCCAAAGAATATCTGTGTTGGCAACTGAATCCAAAATAAATCAATTCAATGTTTTAAATCCTCTAAATTAGCCCCAATTAGTCCGAGTTAGCCTTGGTAATATGTACACATGCTGAGTGAGAAAGCATTGTTTCATTTACTCTGCCATGTAAATGATAGAATAGACTTGAGCTTGTTTAGTTCTTTTCTAGTCTTCTGACTACTCAAAGCTCTTTGACACCGCAGGCCACACCATCACATTGACACCCTGATGGTAGAGTCTGCTGAGTAACCATCAGTATTTACTCATTCATTGACAAAGTCATTGTTTTGCAAGTCACAAGTAAGTCTCAAGTCTTTGGTCTCAAGTCCAGAGTCAAGTCCCAAGTAGTGACAGGCTAGTCTTGGGGTGAGTCAAAAGTCCTGACCTTTGAATTTTGAGTCCTTATCAAGTCATTAGCTCTGTTCACCAAATGAAAAGCCATTTTAACAGAGTAAGTTTATCATATTTTCATTGAGAAACTCTGTGATTCCGTCCGTGTTTTGCGCGTCAAAGAAATTATAGGGCCCTAAAATAACACATTAGAACCTCAAGTGTTTTCAAGTCATTGGTGTTAAAGTCCAAGTCGAGGTGTCTTTCATGATTTTGTCAAGTCGAGTCCAAAGTCATCAAATCTGTGACTCGACTCCACACCTCTGCCATTCATACACATTCAGTGAAGCAGCAGAAGCAGCAACTTGGGGTTAAGCGTCTTGTCCAAGGACTTTTGGCTGCAGGAGCTGGGGATCGAACCCCTGACCTTCAGGTTGAGAGACAACCAACTCTACCGACTGAGCAATGTGTACATTGCAAAAACGTATATATCTCAATATTGGTAAAAATTCGCAACCGTAGTTCCTGTGATAGCAGTGAAACGCACAACTCAGCCGCTAGATTCATCGATACAAAGATGTGAGACATGAGAGAGTTTAAAACATTTGGAAGGCTACATGTTAGGTCATGAGCTCTGCCTCCTCTTTGTTAACAGAGTAGACACAGTGCAAACTATGAAATCAAAACACACGTCAAATGCATTTTCTTCAGTGAGGGCATAGTTACCTGGGCTGGCAGTGAAAGTCGAAGTAATACTTTTGAAGCCCAGCATCTTACAGACCACCTTTCCATCTGTGGGGTCGAAGTTGTCGTCACATACCGTGCCCCATACGCCTTTGTACTTCACCTCCAAGCGGCCCCGGTTCGGCCCCGGCACGAGACGCACATTCACTGTGGTGACACAAAGATTCTGCTGTTTAAAGTCGGCTTTTAGTTTAACTCTGAGACGCTTAAAAAGTTTGGCTTTCAAATCAGAACTCTGTTTAAATGTGTGGGAAAACTGCCATTGATCAGAATAGAATATCACAACCTTAAAGGAGCAATATGTAACTCTGACCCCTAGTGTTTAAAATGGGTACTGCAGTCCAAATTCTAAACATTGTAGAGATGCTGTCTCCCCCTGCCCCTCCTGTAAACCTTTCTGTGTTCTAACCTCTCTCCATTTTTCCAAAGCATTTCCAATATTGATCCTAGTTTGAGCACGTTTCTGCTCGTGGAGCTTATTAGAAACATGCAGAGGCTTTTTAGGTCGGGTACAATCATTTCTATCTGAACCAGTTCTCTTGCCGGCTTCCATCACTACAACACCTGTTGGTTTGACCTGATAACTGCTCTCATATCTGGCAAACTGAGGGGCGTCCAAAACGGCCGTGTGTGGGTGCCTTAAAACCGCCTACCTTCTCTGGTCCAAACAAATCCAGAGCATTCAGGACCAGAATCTAAAGTTAGAAGGAGGACATACTGGCTGCTGCATTGTTGTCAGATAAGCCAGCACTTCAACATAGCATGTTTCCTTAATGTCTGATCATATAGTAAGGTACCTTTATCATTTCACTCTCACATCTTACTGATTGATCCTTTAAGACACGTTACCATCCCTTCAGGTGTTTGCACTTAAAGTGACCTTTGAGTTTTGGGTCATCATAACTCTCTCGTTGTGTTTCTGTGCGGTCAGTCCTCTGCAGACTTACACTCTATGTCTCCTTTAGGGCCTGCTGGTCCAGGAGAACCTGTGGAGGGAACACGGTCAAAGACAGCTTTAGACTAAACAGGCAGTTAACAAATTCAAATCATACCGTTATACATACAACTTAACTCATTGGTGTAGTGACCTGTTTACAACAAATCTAAAATATTTCAAACAAGCCACCTAGGGGTGAACTGGGGATCTATTTCTGTATGTGCCTTCTTTGTGAAGCCATTCTCCTCTTCCACTTTAAGTTATGTTGAGCCATCTATTTACTTGTTAGATCAATAATATCACCAGCTTCGCCTTTTATCTGCACATACAGGTTCCATTAATCCAATTCAAATTAAACATGAGGCTGATAAACCTCAGGGAAAAAATCATGGACAGAGACGCAGCCAAAAACTGGTCCCATCCCTCTGGGAGCTCATCTGGAGCCTGGCGTCGTGCAATCATTAAACCAAGTCTCTTTAACATGTTAAGACTTCATTTATTTATGCAAAAACATCTGTTTAAACTCAGGTCACATGCAGAGATCAAACGAAAGCTTTAAAAACTCTATGTACACTCACCGTCAGTTCCATTGAAACCAGGAGGTCCAATTAAACCTAATGAGAAAAAGAAAAGATGATGTAAGGATCAGGTTTTATCGGGATACGAGAATCAAACCATAAAGATGAAGCTGACCTGGAAGTCCTTGTTGACCATCATTTCCTGTGTCTCCCTTTTCTCCCTTGAGCCCAGGAATCCCGGGTATTCCTGGAAGTGCACAAACAAATGAACAAAATTCAAATTAATATATCGAATACAGACATTACAGTACACAATGTGACACTGCTCACACCAGCATATTGAGCTACTAGATACTTTAAACCACAGCAGTGGATCAATGTGCAAAATTTTGCAACAACAGTAGGAAACCTCCCTAAGGGGGCCCCATCTGACAGCACTCACTCTCATTGCCCAGTAAAGTGTTGCATGCATTATTGCTGTGAAAACCAAAGTTTGTCAATGAAAGACACCAAAGGAAAATGAAGAGGACTTTTCTGGGTGTAAAAACACTGGGACAACAGCGGACATAATGTTTACGAACGCTGGTTAGAGGGGCGCCCAATAGACTCTATGATCGACATTTCCAGGTGGTAAGTTATTTTACTTTATCTGAACTGGACTCTGAAGCTTCAGTGTTTATCCAGCTCTGCATCAGTCTGTAAACCTTTCTGTGTTCTAACCTCTCTCCATTTTTCAAAAGCATCTCCAATATTGATCCTAGTTTGAGCACGTTTCTGCTCGTGGAGCTTATTAGAAACATACAGAGGCTTTTTAGGTCGGGTACAATCACTTCTATCTGAACCACTTCTCTTGCCCGCTTCCATCGCTGCAACACCTGTTGGTTTGACCTGATAACTGCTCTCATATCTGGCAAAAAAACTCCCGATATTCACCTTCAAATGTTTTTTTAGTTGCTCATAAATTCGTGTTTATGTTTCTGAATCTGAATATAAAGATGTTAGAAAGTGTGCTGTGTGAATATGTTTAACAAACAGCAAGTCAGAACATTTCTAAGGTACCTGAATGACCAATTTCCCCCACGTCACCTTTCAGGCCTGGAATACAAACGACAAATTATGTTAGACGTGAACAATAATTTTCCAGGAAGTGCTTAGAACTCTTGATCATTGTCGAGACCTTTACCTTGGACCCCGGAGTCTCCTTTTTCTCCCTTTGCACCTGGTCCTTGGCTTCCTTAGATACCAAGAGGCAAAACAAGTGGAATAAGTTATGATGTCATTTTGTAGTTATGGTGTTAAAATCCGTTTTGGGTGTCCAAAATGAGTAGTTTCTGTGAAGCTTCTTTAGTACCATCGGTTTTCTTCATTTCTTTTCTTCACTTTTTCGACAAAGTACAGACTAGAGGTGCAAACGAGTTTATTAAATAATAAACGGTTACAACAAATAGTAATAGTAAAAAAGTAATCAATAATCGTTTTGCAGTCCACATTTTTGTAAATGTTTCTTGTCGTATTGTGGGTTCTAGGATAGGCCTAATTCAAAACAGAAAAGGAGCACACTCAAACAGAAATAAAACTTCAGGTGCACGAGCGCAAAAAGAAAATAGATGACAAACAAAGCGTTGATAAAGGCTCTGTGCTGAAACGCGTCCGTTGTTGATCCATACGCTGCTACCCTAACAAAAATATCCCTTTAATTAATCCCTATATGAATACACAATGAACAAAAAGTCCCAAACAAACGAAATATGCAATATGATCTACGAAAGTTCAGTTCGAATTGTCTTTTTAGTCCACAGAAAAAGAAGGACTTTCACTTTGCGATTACCGCTTTACCCTGCCAAACCAATGACGTTTGATCATCCAGGACAGAGCAGCATAACTAGATGTTTTCCTATATTTTGGAATTTTAGATGATTATTCTTTTAATAACTACAAAACGGAACAACCTTATAGGGAGAAATAGTGGACGGACGAGCGAGACTGATTGAGTGTGTCATTATGCACAGAGGAGAAAGATGAAACAAACACTTAAATCGTTCACCTGTTCTATTGTAACTTCATTTACCAGAGTAAAGTGTGCTCTACACTGCAGACTGTAGTCTTTGTTAACACAATGTTGCTGTCAAAACAGCTTCAATGTTCGATGAGTGCGCATTGATGTCTGCACGTCCGCTCGCCACACTCACTGCTCTAATTATATTAAAGTGTTAAAACAGGAGTCCGCTTGCACAGTGCTGCTGAGGAAACATCACTGTGTCACATTTGAAATTATGTCTCCCTATTTTTCAGGACTGTTTCACCTTTACTCTCAGTCAGAGAGGTAAGTATAGTTATAGCTGAATGCTACGCTAATAACCCCGACATGTCTTCATGTCTTTTCAGAGCATGCTTGTGAAATTATTTAACTCGTCACATGATATAGTCATGTGTCAGCAATATGAACGGAAGTTAAAAAAGGAAGAGAAACTGAGCTATTTCTTTAAATCTGCTGATACATGATTTTATTTAAGATTTCAAACACATTATTTGGAGTTTTCCCTAAACCTGTAACATGATGTGAAACCAGGGAGGTCAGCGTGTGATTCATAATGGGTGCTGCACACACAGTGACAGACATGATTCCAGTAGAAAAAAACTTCACCTAAAGAGAATCCTGTTTTATTTAATATATATTCAGGCAGTCCAGTGTGTACCCCACCTTTCACCCAATGACAGCCGGGATCATCTCCAGCCCCCCCACCCCCGCATTTGGCTGCATGCTCACTTCGTGCACATGATTAAATGTTTTTTCTCACTTCACTAACATCTATTTTATCAGATTAATTTTGTGTTTAATTAATGTGTTTCTTTAGTGTCTGACACTTCCGTTATATTTTAATAATTGTCAGTGTTTCTTCGATACTCTGTGATGCATATTATTATTCTCATTCTTGCAGAACGAGAGGAATGTAAAGGCTGTGCCAAGTTTCAATCCATTCGTCCAAAGTCACGCTTGAGGTGAGTCAAATATTGTTTTAAGGTTTATTTTTGGGCCTTTTTTGTAATTAATTAGAGACAGGACAGTGAAACCAGGGTGAGAGAGAGGGTGGGGAATGACATGCAGGGAAGAGACCACAGGTCGGATTTGAACCCATGGCCGTCTGCTTGTAGAACAATAGCCTCTGTACACTCGATAAAAGTGTGCAAAAGAATAAACAATTGGACATCTGACGATACAGTTTTTGTGACTGGCTGTCTCCACGAACACACAGCGAGGCCGGGGTACTTTAACAGATGATAACAGATACCATGAAACAGATGGATCAGTGGGTACTCACCGGATGATCCAGGAGGTCCAGCGGGTCCAGGTGGGCCTGAAAAACAAAAATAATTTTTCAGCTCGATGTAGACACCGTCGCCTGTAAAGTATCTTCTGATGTGGAGATCCTGTGTTCTGCTACATTGAGGTGCTGCATTTGAATTATTGGTTCAGTGTTTTCTCTCTTTGTTGATACTTCAGAAGAGTCGTTTTCCACGACGGTTCAGTTTCTCACAACGCTGCGATCTTAGCGGTTTACATTATCTCTACGAGTGAAGGAGGAAAATTACTCTCATGAGAATCTGCTCCTGTTTGTGTTCGCTGCTCGAGTTCTACTTTTGGTCTTTGGTTTTTCCTTTTTCCTTTTTCCTTTTTCCTTTACATCTTGTTCTTCTTTACTTTTCTTTCCTACCAGTCCTCTTTCTCTCTCTCTGGCTGAAAGTCGGTCGCTCTTCAAACCATAACACCGGTTACTGTTAAGGTTAACTTCAGTTGCTTTACTGCTATGGAAGTAAAAATCTTTGTTAACAGATTTACGGTTATTGAAGTCACATTTGTGATCAGTGCCCACCTCATGTGAAACAGAGCTTTCAGCTCAAGCCGCTATCTTGTTTCCTCGGCCTCTGCCACAAACAAAAAACAAACTGTTTTTGATTTGAAGCATGAAGCTGGCAAAGCAGGGAAATAACTTGTGCTTTGATTGGGATTGTAGGTTTTGACCTCACAAAGGAGAGATGCACACGCCTTTGACTTTTCTTTTTCCTCATTATTCTGTTGTTATGAAACCTACCAACATCTCCTTTCTCTCCTTTGGGTCCTTCGCCCCCTTTGGGTCCAATAACACCACTGTCACCTGGAAAAAAGCAAACAGCAGGTTTGTTATCTACTGTAGCCTGATTCAGCGCTGTGTGTGTGTATGTGTGACTGTATGTGTATGTGGAGCTCCTGCTGTGACGTGCTTCTGCAAGGCAATGTGACCTCACAGACTGGGACACCGATGTCACGGCGTAGCAGAATCAATATAAATGTAGAAAGACGTGATGAAGGCGGGGCTTAGTTACAGCAATTTTGCTAAAAAAAAAAAAAAAAGCAGTCTGAAAAGGCCGAGTGAATAAAGCGTACAAACAGGAGCCGTGTTGACGTCCTCACAGACGCAGTAACCACAGCCACAGTTTTGGTAAGTTTGTCAAATTTAAATATCCTGGAGTTGTCTGTCATCACACACTTTGAGGGAGGGGTTCGGGGGGGGGTGGGGGGGTTGATCTATTTGAAAACATCTGCCTCAGCCTTCAGGTGATTTGTGGGCCGCAGTAAAAGTCCCGCCCTGATAAAGATCTCACACAGGAAATGTCAGAGCATTGACTAAGTTGGGATGGGAAATAATGGCTGCAGCTCATCCATCAGCTGGTTCTCATCAGCCGTCTGACAGGAGATGACAGGTCATCAACGGCGGGATCATCACCGGACCTGCAGCTGAAAGCTAATGTCTCCTGCTGCACGTATGCACCTTTATGCTAACGTAACGAACCTTTAACTGCAAAGTTTTATCCTGGTGTTGGTTTTAAGTCCTGGGGTTTGAGGGGAGCTCTTTTATTATTAATAACAATAATAATAATAATACATTTTATTTATAAGCGCTTTTCAAATACTCAAAGACACTGTAAAATTGTTAAAGAAACAGAAAGAAAAGCACAGTAAGTACAGACTAACAGACATTACAACATTACTATGATTTACTACCAGGAAATCTTTACACATACTTGTACTTTTTGTGCGGCCACTTTTCAGAAAGGCGCTGTTGACATCACTGGTGCTCTTTTCCAAATGTACAATATTCACCATTTTTGCCGCTTAAGAATCGGGTCTTGTACCCTCATCCTCCTCGCTCCGTGTCTGATCAGGTAAAAAGTGATCTCAAATATTAAACATGCAGTAAAAAGTAACGGAGCAGTGTTGGTCATACAGCCGCCGTTGTCAACAGACTGTTGTCATAGAGACGGACGTGCAGCGCTTTTGTTCACAGCCAGCACTTTACTGACCAGAAAATACGCAAGGTGGACACGGGGCCTTAGTCCGCCAACGTCTGTGATCAAAGCCCCACCCCTAGTAACCGTTTGCTCTTCATACTAACGGTGTGGTCTTCTTCTTGACGGTGTGTTATCAATGTATGTCAGTCGGTTCGGTTGCTTGGGATAATTAGCCAATCAGAACCAACTATTTAACACAGCTTTGTAATAATGAGAAGTACAACCAAGACTTTCCGTTTATATTTTTTAAATGTCAACTTAAACTTGACGCCTTATCTTCAAACTTTAAACTGCTTCAGGTTGGCTCACCTTTGGGTCCCTTCTCTCCTGGAAGTCCCCGTATCCCAGCTGGACCAGGAGGACCTGAAGATAAACGCATAAAAACAAAACTGACTGCAGAAGGTGACGGCTTCACCCTCAATACTCGGCCCAGACTTTAAGATATTTCTCGTACCTGGTTTGAGGCTGATGTCGCTCAGTTTGCCCTCCAGCTTGAGTGTGCTGGTGTTGAGCAGGTTCAGATTAGACGTGAGTTGGTGCAGCTGACCGTCCTTCCCACAGAGGCCGTTCACCTGTTGGCATGGCAACCACGAGAAAAACACAAACTGTGACGTTAAAGCAACGCTGACCAGAATACATGCATGAAAATTAAATTTGAAGTACAACATGATTCAAAGGCTGCCATGTCATCAAACTGAAGTCTCAGATTCTTCTTCTACATCTTTAAATACAGATTTTTCATTCAGACGCCTAAGCATGTAAAACTAGAGCCTAGGTTTACAGATTCCAGGTTCCCCTTTCCTATCTATACTTATCCTACAGACATGCGATTCATGGATTTTCACATCCCTCGGGAAAAAAAGGAATCTGATGTTCACGAAAAAGGAACTGCACTACAGTAAGATATAAAGAGCGGGAGGACCTGGCTCTGCAGGGCCGACACGTTGGCCCTCAGGTTCTTTGTTTCTTGGCTGTTGTTGTGAAGCAGAATCTGGAAGTTGTCGCCCACACCTCCGTCCTGAGGAATGTGATTGGACGTCTGCTTCCCCAACTGAGGCTTAGAAAGCGAAGACTCCAAAGTGAACACTGGGAGAAAGACACCAATGTTAAATATGGTTTACGGTGAGGTACAGTATGTTAATCTAGTGTAGTTCTGAATTCTCTTGATCTGCATGCAGTCGTACCTTTATAAATGAGAAATGCATTGAGGCCAGTCTGCAGGATGAGGTAAACTATAATGAAGTAAAAGCACCAATGTCTCCGGGTCCGCGCCGGCTTCAGATCTGAAAACACAAAAACAGGAGACACATTTTCAAACATCTCAAAATGGGATCTGCAAAACTTCATGGGGAATGTCATTTCAGGGGACAACAAGTATCAGCTGATAGTCACGCTTTCTAACAGCATTTGTATCAGCTGGTATTTCAGCTCAGAGCGTCAAACATTTGGACGACCAGAGGAAAATGTCAGCCATCAATCACAGACGGAAATCCTGAGGCTGTACGAGTAACGGTTTGGTTGATTTGTCTGCAGAAAAGTCAAATAAAAGTCTTGATGATGGAGGTCGACTTCGTCCCTTGTGAAGGTTTTAGAGTGTTCAGTCAGACATCGGATTGGTGGTCAGTCCCTCTGGACACGCCCCTGGCTTCATTCCCTTCAGCTGCTTCAGTCTCATGGTCCTAGTCTTGACTTTTGGGCACACTTTAATATATTGGAGCCACTGATTTACATGATCAGTGACACCTAATAGTGTTATTAGGACTATTCAAAATGTCTGTTGTGAAAAAGGCTTTTTAAAAATACATGCAAATTTCAATTCTTCTGGTTTTGATACAGGTCATAATATTTACTGGAGTTTTCCTTTTTCATAAAATTATTTCATTGATCCAAAAAGTGTCAACGATCAAACATGGATAAAATGCTATCTATATATTTATAAATAACTCATCACAGAAATGATAGAATAGGTGTTTTTAAGATAAAAAAAAAAAAAACCTTCACACATCCATTTAAAAAATCGGGTGCATAGGAGAGCAATGTGTCAAAAACTCAAAAACTTACAGTTAAATTCCCGCCCAACGGTTTGCAAGTTAGGGACAGTGTGCATGAGTTTACCTTGAGAATAGGTGTTTTACAAGCTTTTTGTTGCTATGTTTGTTGATGAAAATATTCATAAATATATCTGTTTCATTTAGCCCTTCACTTAAATACGATGTATTTTAAATGTTTGAGTTGAGTTGTGCATATTCTTTACAGCCTCTGTGTCAGGATTTATTGGTCTGCTGGGCAATCCTCTCTACCACAGTTAAGACAAACTAATTCATTCTCTCTTTAGCTGTGCATGTGTTCAAACTTTACATGTGTGTGTCATGTGTTGCACTGCAGCAGTGTGTAGTTCTTTAAATGGTTTTGTATATATCACCTCTGCAGAGATGTTTCTGTACTTCTATTTAAAACTGAACAGGTGAAAACGCTCTGCAGCGACACCTGTAGTATGAAGATCACCTTTATGAGAAGTTGATCTTCATGCTTCAAATGTCACCTCAGCTTTTTGACCTCTTTAAGCCTCTCACTGTCCATGCAGATCGGTAGTTAGTGAAGCTAAAATAGTCCTTAATGACGCCCACGTTCCCCTCAGAGAATCTACTGTCACACTGCTGCTGTGACATGTTAAAAAGGAATGCACTTACAGTTAAGAATAAAACACAGAGTTCATGATCTGTTACAGGGTTAAATAATTGATTGTGGTTAAAAACATTGCATAGTCACAAGAAGTTACATAGAGAGTGATTAAAAAGTATGAATAAGTTAAAATGCTTAAATATCAGTTTTATGTTAAAAGAAAAGGTTAAAGATGCTGAAATATTTAATAGACATGATTTAGTTCATTCTTTATTGTTAAAAGTAAGATTTGTTGATGTGTATCTGTGATCTACTGACTTGTCTGAGTTAGATTATCTGGGAGCAATTGCTTTTGTCTCCGCCCACATACCAGGAGAAATCGCGGTGTTTTCCTCATTACACTAAACGCTCTTGATGAGGAAACACAACTGAATCACTTTCGTGATTATTTCTCTCCGTATTCAGGTATGTTTATGGTCATAAACACAGCTAACATGTCTGAAATAACTTAGTAACAAGTAAAGAGTTTCATGACTAAGTAATTTCGATGTTTGAGTAAGTTTAAAGTTAAGTTTCAGAACATTAAGTTTGCTAGCATACGAGACCGTGCTCAGAGCCACAGCACAACCCGTAGCTGCGTACAGCTCAATACGAGTTTAAGACATATTTGATGCTTAAAAGAAATGTGTGAGGAAAAGATTTATTGCAGGAAAATACTGTTTGTTATTGTTTGTAAAAGGAAAACGTGTATATCCTACCTCCACCTCTATTCAGTCTGAAATGTGAAAGATGTTGTAAATGTGTACTTTTGTACATTGTTATATTTCTGTAAACATGCGTTTAGTGTAATTCATTACACTAAACGCTCTTGATGAGGAAACACAACTGAATCACTCTTGATTATTTCTCTCCTTATTCAGGGGTGTAACACTGCCACCTAGTGGTCATAGCTGACTTTTCATATAATCTCAGGGGTTAATAGTGAGGGAAAGGAGACAGACTTGCACCTTATTAATTACATGTAATTAATGAGACTAACTTCCATGGAGAGCTTGTTTCTCTGATGCTGTGAGACTTAGACTTTCTTATCTTCTTTTTTCTCTTTTCCTCTTCAGATTGTCAGACAAGTCGTTTGTTCTGAACTCATCTCTACAAGTCATAAATGTCTCCTCCTTCCCATCACGGTCTGTGTGACACTAAGAGAAGATTTCAAACCTGTCACAGCTGAATAACAAACGTGTGACTGATGATAATAATAGACTCGTCTTTGTTTCTTGTTCTGCTCTAAAAAAAAACCCTGATTGAGGAAGTGTTGAAACTGACACCCCCGCAGCTGAAGAAACCGACTCTGATTCTGTGATGAAATATTAAATTTTTCTCCCAGTTCAAGGGTTTCATCTTTAAGTTGTTTTTCTTTTCAAGCTCAAAACTGTCTGCAAGAGTCCTCACCTGCACCAAGACCTGCCAGAGGTCAGAGTCCTCACCTGCACCAAGACCTGCCAGAGGTGTTGCTGGTCAAGGGAGGCGACTTCTTGAGTCCCCATGCAGGTTAGTAAGGGTCCCCCGAGGGCTCACAAACTTTTAACCGTAGCAGTGGCTTAAAATGTGCGCATTTTGGGGCGCCGGTATAGTGGTTAGTGCTCACGCCCCATGTACTGAGGCTATAGTCCTCCAAGCGGCCAACCAGGTTCAAATCTGAAACCTTTCCTGCATGTCATTCCCCTCTCTCTCTCACCCTGATTTCCGACTCTATCCACTGACCTATCTCTACAACAAAAGCATATACAGCCCAAAAAACAATGATTTTTGTTGTGCACCTTTTGCAATGACAGTAGGAAACCTCCCTAACAGGGGCCCATACGACAACAATTACTGTCATTGCTCTGCTAAGGGTTGCTTGCATTATCCCAACGTCTGTCAAAGTCATCGAAGAAAAATTTAGAGGAACTTTCCGACTGGGATTGAAAAGAAAAGACACTGGTTCATAACAAAACACTCCTCCTCTCTTATAAATCCCTCCTCGCCCCTCCTCGCTCCTCAGTACCTCTCCGACCGCCCACTTCCCAAACCTCCGGTCCTCTGACACTGCCCTGCTGTCTATACCACACACCAGACTCTGCACATACAGAGACAGGGCCTTCAGGGTCACAGCCCCCCACCCTCTGGAACCCCCTCCCATCAGACATCCTCAATGCCCCACCTCTGGACTCCTTCAAGAAACTTCTCAACACACCACTCTGCCTCTCCATCTGTCCCTGTCTCTCTGTTCTTTGTTTGGTACTTCCACATCAGGGGCGTCTCCAGGATTTCTAGGCCCCATGAAGAGATCTCACATCGGGCCCCTCCACTACAGCCTCAGCGTCCCCCTGAGATCTTACACCACACCTCCATTACCCACACGACCCATTAAAAGATTTACATTAAGGTCTCCTCCAAAACGCCTACTTTAATCCAGTGGTGCATCCTGACCACCCCCCCAGGACCCACACGAGTAAACAAACGATGAATAGAAGTGAAAAATTAACATACATTTTATTTTCACTCAAAGCAGCTGGAAATCAATTTACTGCATTCGTTGCTTTAATTTAACGCTCATGATAGAGAGAAAACATTTCAGTTGTTTTCTAACAAAGACTTCTCGACCTGTGAAACACTCTAACATGTTCCTTGACTCACCTCGAACTCTGGCTCATTTAGTTTGCATCAATTTATCAAATAAAATGTGATCTGTGATCAGGGTCGGCCTGTGGCTTAGGCAGGATAGAAAAATGCTGAAGGGGCACCGCCGGTCCATAGGGGGGGCTGCTAGAAGATTATTCCAGTATTTTTTTTTTTTTTTTTTTACAGTAGTTGCATTCAAAGAGGGTGACCAAACAATAACGCCTTGAGTAAGAATTTCACTGAAGGCTCACCTGCACAGGTATGAGTCTTTGAAGTCTTTGGGGTTCTAAACGTTGAAGCAGGTAAGTCTGAATTGTTACTTTTAGCTTTTCCACAGAAGTCTACCTTAAATCTGTAAATGTTGCTGCCATGTTTCCTCTCACAGTTCTGAATGATCGTGGTCGGTCTTTTTACTCACCGTCAGGCTGGAAGCTGTAGAGTTCACTCCTGCTCAGCGACATGTCAAACAGCGGGTTAGTCTGAGTGAACGACACTCGATCATTCATGTCGTCCATCGATGTGTCCATGCCCCGCAGATTCACCTTCACTTCCTGATGCAGGAGCCTTTATACTCACAGAGGCACTGCGTGATTATCGTAAGCAGTGCCATCCCCTGATTGCAACAGACCGTATGTACAATAAATACAGCAGGGTTTTTTATTACAGCCGGGGGAGGAAATGTGTGTGATGTTTAGCTGAGGTGGCTAAAAAAAATCCAGTTTTAGAGAAAAGGAAGTTACCACAGAGGATTGCAAAACTGGAGAAAATGCTTGAAAATGAAGTTCAGCTTTTTAGTCAAAGTTAGAGTGACTTTTTGTGGGTGAAAAAATAACTCCACACTCCCAATGAAGATTTTTGAAGTCAGCGTCTCTTCACTCAAGCAGTGGACAGAATCTCACACAACAGAGTTATGGGAGAGGAGCTCCCCGAATTGAGAGAAGTCTCAGTAGTTAAACACAATACAGATAACACTTAATGTATGTCATGCAACTTAGCAACAGAGAAGTTATCTCTTCTCTGAGGGGCCCAGTTGCACCAGCTTCCCACCATCCCAAGGACACCTGCTTACTCCCACTAATAAGACCTCTAAAAGAACAAGACACTTACTCATTGTATGAACACAGCACTCAGTTTCACACTCAGTATTTTTCCATCACTTTCCTTTCTCGGTTTCCTCACTGCTGCTGGTTAAATCTGTGCTAAAGCAGCTACACAGGATATCACACATCCGTCTACAGGAGAAGAGAAAGCTTAAGATTAGAGAGGAAAAAAGAATATACAGGTTTAGACAACTTCTGCATCATAGACTGAATTTAAGTGAACAATAAAGCTCCGTTTCCACCAAGCGGTCCGTTCTGGTTCAGTACAGTTTGGTACAATTCAGTAGGGTAAACCCTGATCTTGCTTGCGTTTCCACAACAAACAAAGGGTCCCTTTGGTCAAAAGTTGGGAAAGGTAACTTAATAAGGGATCTGTACGTCCTACTTTTTTGTAGTACGTCCTTCTGTTGGGGTGCCAAAGGTCCTGATCCGACTCTAAAGGGTCCCTTTTGTTTACTGTGTTCCGGTCACAGCAAACCAACAGGTGTTGCAGCAATGGCTAAACACTGAAGCTTCAGTGTCCACCACATGGCAACCTGCGTGAGCGTCGACTCTAGAGAGGAGGGGGCGGGGGGAGCAGCTCTCTAATGTTTAGAATCTAGACTGCCATTTTAAACACTAGGTGTCAGAGTTACATATTGGCGCTTCAATGAAACTCAAAAAATCTTTGTGAAAACACTATTAATTATTTTTTCTTTAAGTGATATTTTGATATTTTTGCAGTTCCCCTTCAGGCCACCATACTTTAAGTTTCCATTTCTGTTAGCTTTCATTTTTCATTTTATTCCCTAAATTAGTTTGGTTTGCTTTGTCCTGTCTTTCTAAAGAACAACCTCTGTGTTGTTTTCTCTACGATGTAGGAAGTGAAACTTTTCCAGTGAACCTCTTCGAGTTGACCGCTCAGATTTCCAAGTGAAGTGTGCTAAAAGTGAACTCAAACGAGGAAAACATAAGTGGGAAGAAATGGAGTGAAAGTTGATCATCATGAAGAAGAGGAAGGAAACCGCTCTTGTTCTTCCACGGTGTTGATGAAGCTCTAAATGAGCCTTTTTAACCCTGTGTGGGGAGAAACAACCAGCAATGAAAACTCACTATGATTCTCTCCACACAGAGAGATGTATGGTGATAATCAACACAGATCGTGTTATGATTCAGGTTTTACTTCCTTTTTAAAAGTGCCACATTCAACATTTTAAAACCAATTATATGTCCACACATTTATTTTATTAAAACAGTAACTCTCACTCACTTTGATTTCAAGGACGCTTAATTCCACACGTTTGTGTTTCTTTTTAATATTCTGTCATGTGAACCAGCAATGCAAGACACTCTTTCCCGATCATCTTTGTAACACAGGCGAGATTTTGTATGTTAAACAGATACATCTCACCTTCTGCGGGTGACTATGTGACCACATCTGTTTCAGTCGGGTTCCTCAGGGTTCAATGCTCTCTCCTTTAATCTTTTCATAGTTTAAATCAGGAATAGAAGAAAGTTTTTGAGTTGAGGAATACTGATTAGGTTAGACGAGTTTTGAGGGATGATACTGTACCTGCGCAGTAGGTTGTTGTTTTGATCAAAGCATAGACTGTAAATCATAATGGGCAGATCCTGGGTGATGTCACCCATCTGTTCCTGCAGGGGGCACTGGAGTCCCATCGATGGTGGTCTCCATGCTGGAAATGCTGTCTCAGCCTGACTTTCAGTCAACGACAGGCTGAGAGCTGGAGCTGAGGCAGGCTTGAAACCTCTTGACAAACCGTTTCACCGCGGCGGCCTGTCAATCAGGTCAGCTACACGCCTTATTGTTAATAACTCTTATCCTTATACAGTGTGTGCTGATCAAGACATGAGCTAATCAGATGTATTTAACCAGGCTGTAAACATGTTAATCTCTGCTGTAAAAACAGGCTTTTTGAATGGGTGTGTATGTGACTTCCTGTGCTTCTGCAGCCAGCCTCTAGTGGACACTTGAGGAACTGCAGGATTTTGCACTTCAACATCGGCTTCATTTTTCAACAGCGCTTGGATCTTAGTTTTCAAGACGTGACTTTTCAAGTCTGAACTAACTGGAGGTTTTTGTTTTCAAATTCTCTTTTTATTTAAGGTTTTTAAAATCGAGACAGAAACAGGTGATCAGACAACAAACACAGGTCATACGGAAGCTAAAATTTCCCAAACCTGTCTGCAAATCCTCAAACCCTAGTGCATAAGTTTGACTTAGGCACCAAAGTATATGCAGCTTCTTTTAGGTTGACTGTATATGGTAACCAGCAAAGCCCTGGACAGGCTCCAATACGTCTAAAACTCTTCTGCCAGAGTCCTCACCCACATAAAGACCTGGCAGCACATCACCCAAACCCTCATCCACCTTCACAGGCTCCCAATTAGATCCTACATCAACTTTAAAATACTCTGTCTAAATAACAGATCCCTATACCAACACACCACATCCTAAAAACCTCCCGTCCTCAGACTCTGGGCCACTGTCCGTACCACACACCAGACTATATTTTGTTATTCTCTCCTGAATAAATACCCCAAAACCTTCCCAACACACAGGACGAGATCAGAAAATAGGCAGATGATTCGCTCCCTGTCCCCCACACTCACTCGAGCAGTCAACGCTTCTTGATGAATTATATTTTGATGTGATTTTCTGTGTTGTGAAAACCAAACAAGTAAGTACTCTAAAGATCCAAAGACTTGTAAAAACTACGGATTTCCAAAAATAAATAAATAGTTTTTGTCTTCAACTATTTAATATTTCTCTTTGCACAATATTTATACAGTATACTTTATTTTTTAAAAGGGAGGGTGAGGGGAGTGGTTCGCAGCAGGTTGCAATCTGCTCTCTCACCACTAGATGGCACTAAATCTTACACACATGCTTCAACTGTTCATGCAGTCAAAGCCGAGTTAAAACGTCCATACAGAGCGTGACGTCACGTTTGTGATAAATAATTCTCGTATGAAGAAAAATAAAATCTTTAAAATCCTTCTGGAGACTTTTCACAAAGCAGTTAATTTTCTAATTTATCCTGTAGAGAATAAACTGAAATGAGGGCTGAATGTGTCTCATCTTTGTCAGTATTTAATATAATAAATCAAAATATCAGAATCAGATTATTTGCAGAGTACGTTTTTATTAATGAAGTAGTAGCTCCTCTGCATGAATGGAGATTCAAATCCTTTTTTCTAATCCACACACTTTGAGGTTTGATGTTACACGTGTTGTTACCATTATTGACCACTAGATGTCGCTGTGATATAACAATCCCTCTGGTTTCTGACTGGTTCAAAGGTTTGTAAGCATTTCGGTGTGCAGCTCCTGAGTGAGAATAAAAGTGGAGAGGGATCAGAGAGTCAGCACTTGCTGCTGCTGCCACGCTTTAAAAACACGTTGTGTTTTAAATGTGTTTAATTTAATCCAGCTTTGATTCATAATTAGAATAGTAAACGCTTCCTGACATTTATATTTTCATTTGTGTGTTTCTGTTTCAGTCTGAGGTTAAAGAGCAGACTAACATCTCACATCTCTTTTTCACGAGTTTGTCAAACTGTCTCTTTTGTGTGTTGGTGTCAGATAAAATAATAAGATGATGATTTTTTTAAATGTAAGTGCTGTACCTCCTGTTGGCTCCTCTTCACACTCCACGGTCGCCATAATGTGCTCCTGCAGCTTCTTCTTCTTCTTCTTCTTCTTCTTCTTGTGTGTTTTCAACCCTCACAGCTTCAGCTCATTTCATTCAGAGGCTTTAATAATAAATATGATTTAATTCAAATGAGTAAGAAGTTTCCCCTTAGCTGAGGAGCTGCCGTCATCTGAGTATCTGAATTATTATTATTATGGGTTAGGGTTGGGGTTAGGGTAACCTCTGATCCTAACCAACCTCTGTGTTTTTTCTATAAGAGTATTAATCTGTAATATGTATTTTATTATAAAGGGAAATAAAACCCTGATTTAAAAACGGGACGGTTTGAATTTATTTTAAAATATGGAAAATGTAATTAAACAAAGTTTCAGAACAGAGCATGAAACTGATGAGCTGAATAAAGAGTTTATAGGTATTTCTGATGTCCACCTCTTGTCTCTAGTTGGGCCTTAGGGAGGAGAGAATAAACTACAACCTTTATTAAATCATGATCATCAACATTTCAAGTTCAGTAATCCCGAGAACACAAATCAACGTTTATTATTTATTGAGTGAAAAGTTCATTTTCTGATGTTTCTTTTTGTCCTCCTCCTCCTCCTCCCCTCTGACACCGCGTGAGACTTTAAATAAAGACCCCGGACAAACATGGACTCCGTGTATAGTTCCGTCCAAACCTTCGTGAGCTTCATGGAAGCTATAGTGTTTTTTAATAAAGCACAAATTAAAATAAAATCATCATATGACATGGAGCCATTAACGGGATGAAAAACAAACTGTGATTTATGATGATACAAATATAAAAATTATTCTACGTCAGTGTGCACGTGAGGCGGAACAATGAAGGTTAATTGTTCTGTTTTGAATTTCCCCCCTCATTAAAAATGTCTAAAAAGATGTCAAAATAAAAGCCTCTAATTTAACAATCTGACTGGTGTAATTAAATTAATATTCATGGATATTTATGGATTATTCTCCTTTTGTATCCTGACTCAGGACGAGATCTCAGACTGAACCTTTACCTCAGGTGTGTGTGTGTGTGTGTGTGTGTCTGACTGAGACTGAGCTTTACTTAGAATAAAAAAAAAACCGATATGAAAGGTGAAAGCAGCGCAAGGACAACCTGCTGTGGATCGCTTATAAAAAAAGAGTCCTGCAGGCGTCACGTTACCTGCATGATGATAAATATGATATAGAGTTATTTTAAACCATTTCTTTGTTCTGAAAAAATAATAAAAATCTGAGAAAGAATATTAGAATACAACACTAAAATTTATTCTCAGATTATTATAAGGACATGTAAAGGCACCTCTAAGGGCTTTAAATAATCACTCTGTTCGTTTTGTAAACAGTGTGACATCCTGCAGGAATGGTTCTTGATTTAAAGTCAGTTATCTAAAAATCACAAAAACTACCAAAGTAAAAGCCTTTTCTTAAAATGATTTACTCGAGAATCTTAGAAAACTGGTACTAAAGCGTGGACATTTTAGCGCCATTATATTCAGTTGTAAATCAGTAAATAGGTCATAGGAGTGGGTTGTATTTATTATTTTAAATGGTGGGGGTTTGTCTGTAATACATCCCAGGTATGTGCTTCATCTTGGCGCACGTGCCTCCAGATTCAGTCAGAGAACAAATCAAACAAAAAGCTTTAATATGAATGAAGTTGTTCCATCACACACAGTCTCTCTCCCTCTCCCTATCTCTCTCTCTTTTCTATTAACACCTTCAACAAAACAGCTCCTCTGCCTGCACGCGCCTGTCTCTCACGTTGCATTTATTATCCTATCGGCCCTCTCTGCGCGCGCTGTGATGGAGTGTTTGGCGCGCGGACGGTGACAGAGCCTTTGAGCAGCTTTTTTCTCCCGCAGCCAGGTGATGAACGTCCGGCTGATCAGGCGGAATTTGGAGTAATTAAAACCTATAAATTATCCTCCGGCAGCCTCTCTGTCCCTCACACACTGATAACAGAACACACACACACACACACACACACACACACACACACACACACACACACACACACACACACACACACACACACACACACACAGCTCGGCCTGCAGGAAGACAATAAGAAGCTGACAATGGAGGCTGAAACACCTCAGAGAGGAGGGAGTGCGTCGGAGCGCGTGGATGAGAGCGCGTGAAGATGTGCAGGGAGAGTCAGGATTAAACATCAGACTCAGAGAGCCGGTTTGTGCGCCCCAGTGCGCGCGCAGTGAACGCCCTTCTCGCTTCATCAAAGCAGTTATTGTTAGATTCCTTTGATACGGGACGATTAAGTTGATGTGAAACCATTTCACAATATTTTTTTGCTACTTCTTGAATCCAAATTTTGTTGTTTGGGTCTCCCTGAGCAGCTTCAGTTCAGAGATCTGGAGGCCAGAAGTTGAATTCCTCCCAGAAAGCAGCAGCAGACGGCCACGCGGATGGTGTGTGTGTGTGTGTGTGTGTGTGTGTGTGTGTGTGTGTGTGTGTGTGTGTGTGTGTGTGTGTGTGTGTGTGTGTGTGTGTGTGTGTGTGTGTGTGTGTGTGTGTGTGTGTGTGTGTGTGTGTGTGTGTGTGTGTGTGTGTGTGTGTGTGTGTGTGTGTGTGTCTTGGTGCTCTCGGCTCTGCCTCAGCTGTATGAGATGTAACAGATACACCGTAACAAGGCAGAGCGCGCCGAGCAGTGATAATCTCTTGTTTGGTTTGTGTGTGTCGCTGCTCCTCGGCTCCCCTTTTGGCTCAGAGACGCCTGACATTATTGGACGTCGTCACCCCATGTCCAAAAGTGTCCCGGGCGCTGATTGGCCCGCTGCGCTTTGGATGTTATTCATGCGCCTCCGGTTGGAGTGTGTGTATGAGTGTGAGTGTGTGTGCGCGCGTAGTAATGTGATGTGAGGACTTTGTGAAGATCCGACTGTCATACAGCGGTGAAAAGCTCGAGCTGTGAGAGGAGCAGCCATCATAGTGGTGGAGTCAGTCAGCGGCCATGACGCGCTGGAGCGCCTTTACGCAGGCAGGATGTCCACCGAATAACTCCAGCAGGCTGCAGCATTCCGGAGACAAAACCAACATGTGTTAGTTTTAGTCCTCGTGCCACATTTTGGATACAAACGCAGGCGCACAAATTGGATTGAGAGCGCACGAGCCACGTTCTTCAGAGCAGCCGCGATGGAGGAGCAGCGGGACCCGAACAGTTCGGACAGCAGCGAGGCAGAGAGCGTGTCCCCGGCCCCCAGCATGCCCTCCCCGCCCATCCTGCCGCTGCAGGTCGCACAGCAGGCCCACAGAACCACAAACTTCTTCATCGACAACATCCTGCGGCCGGACTTTGGCTGTAAGAAGGAGCTCGGCCTGGGCCCGCGGGAAAGGGCGCACACCTCCGGCCGGGAGCGCGTTCACCCGGCGGTCAGCAGGCCGAGCCTTCCCGGGACTCCGTGTCAGGACTCGAACTGCAGCACGGACAGCTCCTCCTCCTCTTCCTCCTCCTCCAGCACTTCTCGGACGAGTCCCAAAAAGAGCAGCGGCGGAGCAGCCGCCGCGACCGCCGGCTCCACCGGGAGCAGTGGAGTGAAAGCCGAGGAGAGGACGGGCGGCGGGGCCGGGGAGAACACCTCCTCCTCGCTGGTGGTGCTGAACGGCTCCGCGGCTCCCACACCGGAGAGCCAGCCGCTGCTGTGGCCCGCCTGGGTCTACTGCACCCGGTACTCGGACAGGCCTTCATCTGGTAAGGCAAGAGTTTCAAGAGACAGCTGAGTTGAGTGTTTTTAGAGAGGAGATATTCAACACATTTTATATCACGTCATATTTTATTTTATGAATCACTGAACACTTTAATTATTCATCTTATATTTTAATATAGGGTCTGAAAAGAAAGTAAAGCTGAAATCATCTGTGTTTAAAAATTCACAGATCACCCAATTGTATTCATTTTATTATCTATTTTCTATTTCTTTTACTTTTATTAAAAATAATAATTAAAATTAAAGTCTAACTTAATTTATCCGTCAGGCACGTGGGTTATTATGGTTTATTTTAAAGGGGAATATATTAAATTACATTTCTGACAGCTGTCATCTACACTTTATTTCTCTACACATTTTAATTTAACTGAATTATTTTGTTCGGAAAATATAAAAGTGAAACTAGATTTTTTTAAAGGACTACAAATACAGAATCTAAAAGGGAACACGTTCAAACCTCACACTTTTAAATCAAAGTAAAAAATAAACAAACAAACGCGTTTCAATCCAACGTCTGAAACGTTTTAAACTCGTCATTATAAAATGTTTACAGATTCAGAATCAGCTTTATTTGCCAGGTATACACACACACACACACACACACGCGCGCGCACACACACACACAAGGAATCTTCGGTAGCTGTGCTTTCAATGTACAAAAGTACAACATTAAATATAAACATAATAAGCAGAGAATAATATAAAGAGGCTAAATAAGACAACAACATGATGAGATGAGATTGATGGTAATTATGTCTCTGATTGTTTACATACATGAGGTAGAGTTTTACAGTATTTACATAAAAGGTGTGCACGTGCATAACAGTTAAACTTCGTTTAAATCCTGTAGATTATTTTATTTAAATGTAATTTTAAAAAACTTGCTTTTACGCCTTCCTCTCTGTCAGTGTTTTTAGGTTTGTTCAGATGTTTATAAACTGATTAAATAATGATACTAATGACTTCAAAACTACACGTTTTTATTTATTTCTTTATTAATTTAAAATGAAAAAAATAATAATTGAAGATTTAAATATATATATATATTTTTGTGTTAATATGAAGCTGCAGGTTCATCCAGCTGTCCGGTTAATCGAATAACTGATCAGCTATTTGCATCGAAGCTACAGGATCATGAATGTGTGGATGTGTGTGTGACTCTCGGTAGTAAATAATGTCCATTCATGTAAGTGTGTTTTTGTAAAAGTGTGTGTGTGTGTGTGTGTGTAGTGTAACGTGCCGGACCGGATATGAGCTCGTGCAGAAATCAAACACAAAGAGATTGAAGTTAAATAAAGGCTGCAGGAGACATTTTGAATTGATTAAAGTTCTGACTGATTTGACTCACTCTCTTCACACCAACACAGAGCGGAGTCAAGCACTTCCCCACAACCCTTCAGAATAAAATCAAACTTATTTTAATTAAAGCATCTAATGCACTAGAGGATTAGTAAGACACATCAAAAGTTTAATTTATATTTTATTTTGACAAGTTTTGATGATTCGCTCAGCAAGTTAAAGAGCTTCGATCCTTTTTATATCTGAATAATAAATCTTTGAAACACTTGCAGAAAACATACGCACGTAAGAAAGGCTTCAGGGCATCTCATTTATATTTCTATATTTTAAATCAAGACGTGATCATTTTTAACATGTAAACATTTGAGAGCTTCTGCGCATGCTCTGACTCCTCAGGAGGAATCTGTGTGATGGAGCATTTATTAATTTAACGTCCTGACTCCTCTCTGACGCTCAGTATTTATCCACAGCAGCGACAACAACATTATTTATCTATAATTAAATTCCTAAGAAAAAAATACTGTTTAAAAAACGAGTAGACTATTTAAAAAGCAGTTCATGAGTTTGGAGGGTTTTTGTGTTTCTGCGCTCACTCCTCAAAATATCATAACATCATCATGAAGCGCTCACCAAAATAAAACATCACAGGATGATTATTTAATTAGTTTACTATTGTGTCATTTTAAAAGAAATGTGGAACAGGAGACATCCGGAATAAAAAACATTTGACTGTGCAATAAATCGACTTTCTTCTGCGACAAGGTTTCACATTTCAAACATTTCGTTTCTTTATTTTAATCAAGTTAAATATATAGACCTATTTGTTAGTACATGTTAGGTTCATTATTTTGAAAAAACGTGACTAAATCTTCCAGAAATTAGATTAAAATGATATTTGTATTATCGTGTTTAACGCAGTGTGTGTGTGTGTGTGTGTGTGTGTGTGTGTGTGTGTTTATGAAGCTCAAATCATGAAACTGATAATTTTACCTTTTCATAATATATATTCCCCTGTGATCCCCACTCTTCTTATTATTATTATTTATAATTATGATTATTATCTGAGCACTTTAAACACTTTCATCAGGCGGCTTTTATTTTGTTATTGTTATAGTCTTTGTTTCCTCCTTACTCGTGCTCCTGTTTGCTCTGCTTTAATTTTGTTAACCTGATCAAATCTGAATTCTGTATTTCTTCTCTTTTTATGAAGCACTTCTGACTTCATCATCATTATCATTATTGTTGTTGTTGTTGTTATTGTTGTTGTTTTGAACGAACAGAATCACCTGCTGCAGACTGACACAGAAAAACTGTTATTATTGTTTTTATTCATTATAGCTTCACTCTTATTGTCTTTGTGTGCGTGTTTGTGTGCGTGTTTGTGTGCGTGTGTGTGTGTGTGTGTGTGTGTGTGTGTGTGTGTGTGTGTGCTTACGTGACTTTGCACGTGTGTGTGTGTGTGTGTGCGCGCCCGTGTGTGTTGGCGTGCAGGCTGACGTTGCTCTGATTGGTGTAGAAAAAGTAGCTCTCCATGCTCATCGATCTGATCCATCAATCAGCTTCATTTAAAGTGCAGATTCGCGTGCAGCCTGCTGCGAGGCCTCACAGCTGACAGGGCTGTACAGAAACACATCACACAGGAATAAATAATAAATAATAAATAATAATGTTCACATTATTTATTTAAATTAAAGTGATGACGATTAAAAGAAAACAACTATTTTCAGAAACACCACAGTCACATCAGGAGGACATCATTGACCCCCCTGAGGAAACTCGAGGTTTCACAGCTGCTCCTCAGGGCCTTCAGCATATCATCAGGGTTATATTAATATCAGTATGAATAAGATAAGATATGTAAATAGGAAGCCAATGAATAAATATCATACAATAAGCACAGCTGGGTGTTTTAGAGATCAGAGCCAGGCCTGCGCACAAAAAGCTGGATTTCTTCAACAACTAACAACCTAATCGGTTAATCGGTGATGTGTCAGTATGCGCTGAATATTCATATTTCCGCTCTCGTGTCTTCGTCCTTACTGCAGGCCCAAGGACCCGGAAACTGAAAAAGTCGAAAAGCGGCAAAGAGGACAAGCGGCCGCGCACCGCGTTCACGGCGGAGCAGCTGCAGCGGCTGAAGACGGAGTTCCAGGTGAACCGGTACATCACGGAGCAGCGGAGGCAGTCTCTGGCCCAGGAACTGAACCTGAACGAGTCCCAGATCAAGATCTGGTTCCAGAACAAGCGCGCCAAGATCAAGAAGGCGAGCGGCTTCAAGAACGGTCTGGCGCTGCAGCTGATGGCGCAGGGACTGTACAACCATTCCACCACCACCATCCAGGAGGACAAGGAGGACAGCGACTGAGGAGCGGCACGGCACGGCACGGATACAGGACTCCTCCACACACTGTGTACTATTGTAAATATATGATATCTAATTTAATGACGGGGAGGGGGAGCAGAGTGGACCCCCTCCTCCTCTCCGCAGCAGACAGACAGACAGACAGACACACGGACTCACTGAGACTGAATCTGCCGCCAAAAACCAAAGAATTTCCCGGGAAACAGAGCCTGACACGTTCACAAACTGTAAAAACAGAAACATCCCTCATCGTGTTAATTTCTGTTTCTGTGAGCTGAGAGTCAAACCCTCCACCTCATCTTCCTCCACCTCCTCTTCCTCTCGCAGTGAGGATCCGTCCAGCAGCGGATGTTTCTGATGTCTCTGGCACTTTCTCTCCTCCTTCACTTCTTCTCTGTGCTTCAGAAACACGACGAGAACAGCCTCTAGATTTTCATTGTAACCGTTCTGTCTTTCTTTTTGGACCAACATGCCTCCTAAGAACTGAAATACTCCTGCAGCACGCGCGCATTCACACAAATCAAAACCGTGCAAAAAAAAAAAAACTGAACAAAAGCACGTGCAGGATGTTAAAGAAGCACGAGAGTCCTCACAGGAATATGAAAGAGACTCATCATACCATAAACATGAATACTGACACGTCAAGAGAAACTGACCAATGAGAGGAGAGTTTATTTCACACGATAATGAAATAAAAACCAGGATAAAGGCCTAAACCTGCAGAATAAATGAAAGTTACATATCGGCATTTTTAAGGTCAATGAATATCAAATTTATGAAAAATAATCTGTCACTCACTATGGAAGGATTTCACATAAATTAAGATAAAACTGACACGTATATTTTAACATATTGAAGTAATTCATTTTAATCTGAAGGAAACTTTGATTCGATTCTAAAATAACTGTTCATCTTCAAGCCCACATCATAAATAAGAATCATTTAGTAAAAGTAAAGCGTTTTTAATTTAATATTTCATGTGATTTAATCACTTCAACCTCGAGATACACGTCATGATTAATGTCAGATTATCTGTCGATAATTCGGTGAGAAATGTTAGAAAACATTTTTAAACGTGACCCTCAGACCCCTGACTCCGTGTCATGAAAATGAAATAAAATCAATCTTTATTTATCTTACAGTGCATACATGTTCCGGGTTTATTGTCTTCTTATTTCTGCACACAAACATTTTTTTTTTTTTAAGTTTTAAGATTTTCAGTTTTTCCAAAATTAAATTTTAAGACAAAGTCAGTAAATTTTCTCATCAGAGACTAAATTCATATTTCCCGTTAAACTTTGCGTTTAAAAATTACAATGTTTGATTCCTTTAACCGAACAGTTATCGATTATTTTCCACCGATTGATGAAACGATAACTCGAGTGATTGTGTCACCTTCTCAGACTTATTCTATATTTTATAAAATGACGTTGTTAGAGATTGAAATCATTTATTTACCTCGTTAAGTTTCTTGATTTGACTCGCTCTTCATTCTGCTCTCGCACTCCTTTATTATGTTTATAAAATACACAATATGTGACACACACACGCACACACTGCAGGAGTATTTCAGCTCTGTCAGGAGTCACACAAATACATAAAATGTTCAAACATCACGTCACACAGTCAGTGTCTGCGGCAGGTAAAGCTACGCGCACATCCGACTGTCTGGAGGAGCGCGAGGGATGATGGGAGGTGAGGGAGGGTAGGGGGGTGGGGTGTGAGGGGGTTATATTATGTACATTTAAACCATGTTTCCAAATAAACACTTTTATATCAGAAAAAGAAAACGAGAAACAAACTGAGCCGTTTTTTTCTGCTGTAAATTAAAATCATGAAAGGTGTGTGAGTAAAGGTGTGTGTGTGTGCGTGTGTTTCTGTGAATGTGTGTGTGTGTGTCTCTGTGAGGGGGATGTCGCAGCTCATTGGCTCACGTGAGTGGGACATTTGGATCCATATTCATAAAGTGTTCTTTGGGAGAGAAAGGAGGAGAGTTTACGCTGCGCGCGCGCCGCTATCAGCGCTGTTCAAAACGTTACAGAGCATGAAATTACCTCTCCGTCACACACACACACACACACACACACACACACACACACACACACGCACACACCCAGGTGCTGCAGGTGTGTGTATTTCAGACAAACAGCGGGACAAAGGCCTCGCAGGGCCGAAAAACGATTTAATCCAAAAAGAATTTATCACACATTTAAAAGTAAACACAAAAAACAAACATTTACACAGAACAACATCCCTTATTTCTGTCTTCATTTTGTCCGTTTTCAACCTTTAACTCCACGTGGGCCTCATGTCTTTGACGTCATTATAATAACGTAGAATAACGCAGAAAAAAAGATTTACTAATACTTCATTTACGTGAAATCACCGGAAAACGTTTTTATATTAATTCACCCGAAAATCCATTTATAATGTGAATCATTTATGTTTTATATGCATTCCAGTGAATCGTCACTTCTTTTGTTTCCTTTATAAAACTAGAGTCAAAAAAATAATTTTAACTCTTTCAGCTTTTATTTTGTTCATTTGAGATAAATGTACAAAAAGAGAATATCTTTATTTAAAAATAATAAATCTAATAAAAATACAAACCTGGAGCGTAAACTGTTTCAAACACTTTAATTTCTAATCACAGCCTTTACTTTCTAACTTTAGTACAAATATCTGACTGTTTGTTTCTTGTGCTTCTAAAACCGGAAAAGGACGCAACATGCTGCAAAAACTACAATTTCCTTCAGCTTTTTTCCTCCTGATTTTTTTTATTATTAAATTAATGTTTTGCTCTCGTCCTCAACTAAACCACAGGCCGAGCTTCTTTGTTTCTGAGCAGATGAAGGGAAGTGATTTCAACCTGAAGACATGCAGAGAGTAAAAAAGAGAGAGAGAGAGAGAGAAAGAGAGAGAGAGAGAAAGAGAGAGAGAAAGATAGATAGATAGATAGATAGACAGGCAGACAGACGGGGGAGGTGTGTAATTATTTGGGGTTAAATTACTTATCGAGTGAGTCTCTTCCTGCTTATTTCCTGCAGCCTGGAGGTCATCTGTCATCTGCAACTTCATCCTCTCCTGATAGGAAGAGTTTGTCTGCTTTATAATAGCTCTGGAGCCTGTCCAAAGAAGAATTACCCTCCTCTCCTCTCCTCTCTTCTCCTCTCCTCTCCTCTCCTCTCCTCTCCTCTCCTCTCTTCTCCTCTCCTCTCCTCTCCTCTCCTCTCCTCTCCTCTCCTCTCCTCTCTTCTCCTCTCCTTAAGAAGGAGGAACAGAAGCGAGCAGCAGAGGCTGCGTGTAAAAGCTGAGATCAATTTGTCAGAATCAGAGGTAAATGTTGTGACAGGCTGACGGGATCTCTGCCTCTACCTGTTTTCTTCTTCTCTGGTTGTGCAGGGTGAGAAGAGGCCTCTGTAATGATCCCCCTCACACACACACACACACACACAGACACACACACACACATACACACACACACACACACACACACACACACACACACACACACACACACACATAATGTATTCACTCCAGCTTCGGTGCATAATTGCATCATAAGAGCAGAGTGTGTGAAATCACACAGAGCCATGCAAATTTCTAAACAATTAGACACATTAACATTTCCCTACCAATTACACAGGACTCTCTATATGTAGATGTGTGTGTGTGTGTGTGTGTGTGTGTGTGTCCAGCCTGCACGGTCCAGCCTGCAGCGACACAGCAGCTTTAATTTAGATGCAAATGAAGGTAATAAACAGAGAGGCAGCAGAGTCACGGTAAGCGTGTACATGAAGAGAGCGAGCACACACACGGAGGCGCTCTGAGTGTGTGAGGCAGGGATTCAGGGAGTCGTGCAAAGCGTGAGGTGTTAACCACGACCTCAGCGGTGTTTATTAAGGAACCACTATATTCTCTGAATATCACCACAACACAAGCGTCACATTTCCCTGCACACTCAGAGGGTTTCGGTCCGTTTTGAAGGAATCTGTTGATCAGTGTCTTTAATCATTTCTTCACAAAGCTCCTGCTCGTGTAAAGTCGCTGCATCCAATTCTGCAAAAATGCATTTTCTATTTACTGACTTCATGTTTGTCTCACACTGTTGGGGGGAGGAGGGGGGGGGAGGAGGGGGGTCTGCAGATTTAAAAAAAAAATTACATGATGTTTTGTTACATACAGAGACCCTCGTCAGGGGGCCGAGCTGCTAAAGGAGGCGTGCTGACGTCTGCTGTAACCTCGTTCATACGAACCAAAAGCAAAGCCAAACATTCACCTTTGACCTCTCACCCTTCCTTCCTGTTTTAACTGTTGCTTAATTTAAATGTAGCCGCTGTCATTATGGAAATCTCTTTTGAAAATGATGGGATTCTAATTTATATTTTACAGAAAAATATCGAACAGCACCCACATCTGAATCGTTGCGTCCTGGGTGCTGGATAAGAACATATATACAGAAAATGAAGACTGAGTCATCACAGCAGAAGCTGCTCCAGTTCACATTTAATGGAATTTATCTCCACGTGACGTTTCAGGCCCTCGCCCTTCATCAGACCAAAACTGGAGATAAATTTCACTAAATGTGATTTAGCTTCTTGTGTGACGCCTTTAGATAGATACACTTTCTTCTCCTTTGACACGGCTCAAACACGACATTTAAAAACACATCACAAAGTTCAGACATTAAAGAAGACTGTTCAAACTATTCTCAACAGCTTTGAAGTGAAGGAAGAGATTTAACATCCTCAGATATCCACTGATTCCATGATGGGTCGAGGGAATCAAATCCTGCACACGATAACTGATGCATCCTTTGTCTTTGATCACACACACACACACCTGCATGCGCACACACACACACACACACACACACACACACACACACACACACACACACACACACACACACACTCAGGTCGACAGTGGTGGGTGGTGTAGACTCAGACTCCACATGCGTCCCTCCGTCCTGCAGCCTGTCAACAAGTGAGCTGAGAGGCCGACTGAGCAGTTGTGCCACAAATGTCCGCTGCTGTTTTATCACGGCTCAGTAACAAGAGCGGCATTGAGATGTACGGGCCTCCCACACTGCTGCTAAACACTCTGTGTGTGTGTGTGTGTGTGTGTGTGTGTGTGTGTGTGTGTGTGTGTGAGAGAGAGAGGCTGAGCTGTGTTAGTCATACATGGATTAAACGTGTCTGTTTCTCCACCTCTCATACGTCGAGGTTTCCTCCATGAATGGGTTCCTTCTTTGAGGCTCTTCTGCAGCTCTCTGTTTGTCTCGGATGTTTCTGCTTTTAAAAAGCTGCAAACAGAAACGTGCGATTGATTTTATGATTTTAGTTTTTGGTTTAAGCAGGAGGTTTTTTTGTGTCCTGTGATGGAGTGAAAGATTCTTCTGCAGAGGCGTCAACTTGCCAGAAAAATGGCCGAATCCGAAGCTGAATCCCGGACGTCACTTGACAGATTTCTCTGACTCTCTCCGTCTCCAAACATCCACACGGGTCGAGCCTCGGTGTAAAAGCCACTCTGCTGTTTTTCGGGGTATTAAACCCCCCCCCCCCCCCCCTTTCAGCCCCGCCCTGCCTCTGTTTCCTCTCAGACCGACCATGCAAACAGGATTATCTCATCCTCAGAGGTTTCATTCCGCAGAGGGGTTGGAGGAGCGTGGAGGCCGGGCTTCCCTCCCGTTGACACGCCGCCATTTTGACTCCAGCCTTCAGCAGCAGGTAGGTCAGCGGCCTGTCTGATCGATGTGCTGCAGATTCTGTTTGTGGAGCGGCAGCTTGTAGTCGTGAATAAACAAAGCTGATTCTATCACATCGATGAGTTTAGATAAATGATTTGTCTCTACATTTCTTTAGTGCGTCATTTTAATAGAAATCCTCAGAAACATTTAAGAGAGCCACACGTCTGTATCCTCGCATGAGACATTTGATTGAAGATCATGCTGTTTTCTTTATCTTACACACTTTTCCTTCATGTGTGGACAATTCATGCAGCATCCTCAAAGCAGCAGCCTCGTCTGCAGAGCTGCAGTTAACCCTTAGACACAAGTAGACAAACCTCACCAGATCGTATCCTGAACACTTGATTATTTATTCTCTTGAACTGTACGTCGTATGAAGTTAACAATTCAAAGCAGCAGGCCACAGCGCTGCCTTTCAGGAGAAGATCTTCGCAGAGTGGACGTGTAAAAAGTGAGCAAACATAAATGTTGACAGAGGAGCATCATCAGATCATCAGAAACAAAGAGACAACATGTGCATCAGTTGACCTTTGAACCCCAGCGTCCTCGTCGTGGAGCTGTATCATCTAATAATGAACTCAGAGCCTGATCCTCATTTATAGAAACTGTTTTCTGGTACCTAATGATCCTAACAGCAGAACACAGAAATGAGTGAAAAAACAAGATGGCAGCCGTCTCTGTCGAGCATCTTTAGAGACGACGGTGAAGAACGAAGAGGACCAAACCTCGTCTCAATGATTTATTCACGCTTCATGTCTGTTGTGATTACAGAGTAAAAAAGTAAAAGTAGTGAGTCAGTCGGGACATTTTGATTTCATGCAAACTTTAAAAAACTTAGAACTATAAACATGCAATAAAACTGAAACGTGTAACAACATGTCCGACCTTTTTATTCACCGTGTGCAACTGTTTCTCAGTGTGTCTTTAACTTTAGATTCTTTGTGTGTGCGCCGGGTTTTCATGATTTGATTCTTTTGCA
This sequence comes from Labrus bergylta, assembly GCF_963930695.1. NCBI lineage: Eukaryota > Metazoa > Chordata > Actinopteri > Labriformes > Labridae > Labrus > Labrus bergylta. The sequence goes on along the minus strand of NC_089207.1, from coordinate 20,985,373 downwards.
GCTGTTCACTGAAAATGTCCTCGCTGTCGGGTCAGCTTCAAAAAAGTTGAATTAAAATCGTAGGGCAGCTTTTGTTTGGATGACCCGGACAGGGACGGGTTTTACAGTTCAGGGGCGTCATGCTAGCCAAAAGTCAGGGGGGGTTAACTTAAAAAAATATTGGCACGGATTATTCAATGTTCTGCATTTTGAAATATTTACAATCAGAAGGCATAGTGGGTATTATTTCTTGATGAGTTAAATCAGCCTCTTCAGTGAGATTGACCTTTGACCTTAGGTCGTCCTTTTAAAGCTCCTGTGAGGAAAACTCTGCAAGTCTCATTCGTCCCGTTAGAATAAACTGAAACATCAGTTAACCCTTCGCTGCCTCCTCTTTGCTCTTTAATGACTCCGTAGGACTTCCCCTCTCGCTCTGATTTCAAGTCAATGTTTAAAATGATTTTTTTAGATTTTTTGTCGTCTGATTTTTTAACTTTGTTTTAATTTAGATTCTACTCTGATGTTGTCCTTGTGTTTGTTTTCTTCTGTGAGCTCCTGCTGAAAATCAAATGTTTCCCTCTCTGTGGTACAATAATACAATAATAAAGTTCATTTATTAAAAAGAGTTCATATTCTGTTTGTTTGTCTTCTTTAAAGTACTTTGAGTTGATGTCTGTATGAAATCTGCTAAACAAATAAAATGAAATAAAATAAAAAATCTGAATCTTAATTACTCTTTTTCTTTTAGCTTTTTTATTAGCCTTCCACACCTAAATTGTTATTTACTGTTAGTAAATATTGTAAAACAAATCTGTTTATTTTTAAATAATAAGATATGAGAAAAAATCCTGTCAAATTAAAAAAAAGAAAAAATCAGAGGGTGCCGTCACCCCCAGTTTGAACGTGCATGACGCCTCTGTTGGAGTTCAGCGCTCCCCTCTCTCTTAGTGTTAAGACTTACTGTGTCAGTGGTGCAGTGTTTCTTAATGTCCTGCAATGTACACCGTGTTCGGTTGATGTTGTTGTTTGTCTCTCTGACTAAATTGTTTACACTCTAAAAAAAAATCTGTAATTTGTTTTTTCTTTTTTTAAGATTTATTTTTGGGCTTTTCCTGGAGAGACGGGACCGGGGGTAGAGTCAGAAATCAAAGAGAGAGAGAGAGCAGGATAAAGGAGCCGCAGGACGGATTTGAACCCTGGCTGCCCGCTTGTAGGACTACAGCCTCTGTACACGGGGTGCACACTAAGCACCAGCGCAACAAAATTCTCCTAAATCTTCCGAAAATTAACTTGTTCAAAAAAATTAAAATCATTGGTAAAGCAGGGAATCAACAGTTCGTGCACGAGAATCTGACGAATCCACACGCAGATATTTATTTTTATAAACAACAGAATGCAGCACAAGGCGCCGCCCCCTTGATGGTGACTCTTCACCCTTGATGACTCCGCCCCCTGCGTGTCTGTGGTCGTAGTTTTATTTGAGTCGTGGCTGTAAATTCTGTCTCTCATGTCTCAGTGGTGTTTGTGATTTATTGACTTGTTGTGATTGTCCGTATAAAAGTCTCATTTATTATTATTATTTGTTTTTATTTTCCGTGTATGAACTGACCACCTGACACACGAGTTTCCCCGCTGAGGATTCCTTAAGTTTACTGACCTGATCTCAAACGACGAGGACGTTTAGTTTTCAAAACGGCGTTCAGGCCGTGTTTCATGATTTGTGACTCTTGTTGTTACTGTGTGATAAGTAATCCCGGTGCTCCTGAACCAGGACTTCAGATTTTAAAGAACTACTGATGCAGTTTTTACACGGGTCACACGTCGTCCAGAAGGCTAGCACGGACTCAAAATGCTACGTAACGACAACATCAAACGCCCTCGCCCTCGTCTCAGAAGGTCAAAGCAGTTCTGACGTTTCTACAATCTTTAATTACGAGACTCTAACCGACTTCGAAAATAAAACACTCGTTTTCTAATCTGTGAGATTCGAGGGCGACCAAAACGCGGCTGCAGCGAGCAGCGTTTTATTTGTTTTCCGAGCAGCGCAGTAAAACTGTCCGCGGTGAAAGGTTAAAGAAGTAATAAAAGTGACAGCGCTGGCATTCCCCCAAATCATCTGTTAGCAATCCGTGTTACAAAACACTGAGAGAGAGTGTGTGTGTGTGTGTGTGTGTGTGTGTGTTTGTGTTTCTGTGTGTGTGTGTGTCTGTGTGTGTGTGTGTGTGTGTGTGTGTGTGTGTGTGTGTTGGTGTTTGTGCGTGTGCGTATGTTGGTGTTTGTGCGTGTGCGTGCGTGTCAGAGCTCCGTCTACTCGAGAACTCGGCTTCTCTGGCCTCCCGGGCTTCTAGAAACACAGCCACATAGATACACAACGTGAAAACATGAAATACATGAATACTAGAGATCATCAGGTAACGACAGGAAACTATTTTTGTCAAACTTCATTTTCCAGTACTCTGATTGAAAGAAACAGAGATGACACACCACTTGGAAGTGGCGTCATAATGCAGCAGGTTCATTAGAGCACGGGGATCGTAGAGGTGGCGTGCAGACAGTCTATGGTCGTGCAGCGATCACAGAGAATAAACGTCACCACCCCCTCCCACTCGCTCCAGGTGAATTCTCCTGATTATATCCTGCTGCGTTCTCACATCAGCTCACTCTGACTTTCTGCAGAATAAATACGAGGAGGCTGGAGGAGAAACTCCGGGAGAAGAGAGAAACATTCATCTGTTTGTGTTCACACATGACGCTCAGCCTGAAAATATCTGGAGTGTTTCAGGAGTTTTTTGCGAGTATGTAAGACATTCATGTGTATAAATGTGTATGAGTGATGGGGGGGTTTCTGTGGCGTTCAAGCTCTGCAGACATTTATAGAGGTGTCAGAGAGATAATGGAGGCGAGCCGGCTTCTCTGTACGAAATGAAAATAGTTCTTCAGGCGTGTGTGTGTGTGTGTACACTCCTCCGGGTTATAATAGACTCACGGCAAGCTGTAATATTCAATCTTATCGTTGTGCAGCTGATAAAAGCTTGCGGCGTGTTTACAGTGGAGATGAGACGGACTGAAGCAGCTATACTGTTATTACATAGTAGAAGAAGAAAAGACAGAGAGTGTGAGAATGAAAGAGAACAAATTCATCCAGATCACAACACGACCATCAGTCAGGCGTACAGGTCTGCACACGAGCCAGCTCCTTCATTCATGAATTATTAAATTATATTTTTATTATCTGCAACCAAAGAAACAAAATGATCTTTCTGTTTCATCGGGTTTAGAAGTATTTAGCTTTGAAAAAAAATACAAAAATCTAAATTCATTATTTGAGTTAATTAAACAAAGTGTAAATTAAATCATCATTTTAAATGTTAACATAACAATATGCAGCATACATCCACACAGACTTAAAGTTTAGATATTAAGAATAAACATGTAAAGGGAGTAAATACTTACCTCCTATTAAGATAAAAATAAGAAACAGCATCTTGTCCTGCTCAATTCATTTCAAACTAGTGATATAACCGATCATTTGGATGATTTAATGCTGCATTCAGGTGGTGTAGGAAACATCGGAAAAACAAGTTTCCAAGTTGTAAAATGCTCAAGTCGGAAACAACAACTCGGAAACTCTGAAAAAATTAGGCGCCCGACTTGACGTCAGAATCTTCATCACATGAGGGGGCAAAATATGCAAAATAAGTTTCTCTGTAGCCCTTTAAGTGCCATTTGCTTTCTCTCTGTGGAGTCAGCCTAAAAGTGAAAGTTGTGAAGTAGGGTACTAAAGACTACTAACGGTGCATTCAAGTGGTGTCGGACACATCGGAAAAACGAGATTCCAAGTTGTAAAGTGCACATGAACACGTGCCTTGCCGTGTCTGAGGGGCTTAAGATGTGTTGTTAATGTTAACATACTTTTTATTAATTCACGTATTGCACATCAACTTTTTATTCAAAGATAACCTGTAACAGATCGTCGTCTTCGGAGCATCCACGCTGTATTTTCTGTTGTTACTGTGTCTGTGTATTGAAATCACGTGAACACACTGAGGTCAAAAGAACGACTTCCCAACTCAGAAACTTGGAACCCGATTTGCACATGAATGCAGCAGAAGCCCGGATCTGCACAACGGGCTGGATCCTCCAGACGATTTTTCCCAGATGAATCGCCAGAGAGGACATGGCGTGTGATTCATGAGCGCTCTGATTGGTTACAGGTGTCATCACAGGTGCATTCTGGGTTCAGGTGATTGCTAAGTGAGTGTGTTCTTTCAGTGTTTGGAAATGAACACAGACTGCAAAGTCTCAAATTTCAGGGGGAGAAATTCTTCAGGTAGCTCCATTTTAAGGAGGTCTGCATTAAAAAAATTTAACTTTATATTTTTTATCACCATCTTTTACTTCAAGTACAAAATCTATCAGACACTTTGAGACTTCTCAACCATCTTCTTCTTCTTCACCTTAACACTTCTTTTAAATTGTCTGTACTGTTTTATTGCTGACATTTTGAGTTGTCAATTTTTACTTGACATAATGACATTGGGCTCAGGATGTGATTTTTATAACTTCTCTGACACCTTATGTTTGCAGGGTTGATTTAAACCTCGCTGTGCGTCAGGAGGGTTCACCTTTTACCTGTTGAGAAGATGATGTGCTCCTGCGTCTGAAACAAAGCGGAGAGGATTCTGGTCTACAACCTGTCGTGTCCCGAGGGAGCTGATCACTGACGGACGTTTAAGAGAGATTAAAAGAGAACAAGATCAATCAGGAGGAGCCACAATCAATAATGCACTGTGTGGAGAGGTCTTGAGAGTTACAGACAGGGCGAGCGAGAGACAGAGAGAGAGAGGGCAAGCGAGAGAGAGGGAGAAGGAGAGAGACAGAGAGTGAGAGAGACAGAAAGTGAGAGAGAGAGAGGACGGTGCTCGTCCCATGTGTTCCTCAAAGAGTTCACGTTACCGCTGTGAGGCATTCAGAGAATGACGTCCAGCTCAGACCGTGGAGAACAGCTTTAACACCATCAGGCGTCATGTGTGGTCCCGGTGGAATTCACCCAGTGTGTGTGTGTGTGAGTGTGTGTGAGTGTGTGTGTGTGTGTGTGTGTGTGTGTGTGTGTGTGTGTGTGTGTGTGTGTGAGTGAGAGAGAAATGGATCTTGTGTGTCAGAACGTGTACCTTTTTATTTATTTAAGTGTAAAAGTATTGTACAGTAAATATCAAAAAAATAAATTCATGCCAACAATTCCATTGACTGATTTTCATCACTATTCTACAGCAAGCGAGTGTGTGTGTCTATTTGTGTGTGTATGTATGTGTGAGAAGTCTTATTCCTCACCGTGTTGTTAAAACGGCCCGGTGTAGATTATCGGCTTCATGGCGGCTCATGTGAACGTCATGATGTCATCGGTAATATTTTTGGACTCCTGTGTGCACTGGCAGGCGTGAAATGTGTGTGTGAGAGTGTGTTTGTGTGTGTGTGTGCGTTAATGTGTTGGAGTTTCAAGAGAAATTCATCAAGTCAACGTTTGTTTTTTGTTTTTGTAAAACAATCTATTTTTTTTATCAATTACATTTTTATTAATTATTATAAATATTGACATGAATTAATAAAAACAAGTTTCTGTGTTGTTCATGTTTAAATTCCTGAAATCAACATTTTTTAAAATATTTTACATTCTGAAATATTCCTGTAAAAGTCCACAGCACGCACCAGCTGAACCGAGGAGCGTAAATTAAAATAAATGTGAAATATTAGAAAGGTGTATCATAAAGATAATAAAGAGTGAGAGAGAATGGCACAGCAGGAGCTCCACACACACACACACACGCACACACACACACACACACACACACACACACACACACACACACACACACAGAGCGCTGATCCCGTATCTCCTCTGTAACGCCTCTGTTATACCGCCGAAGGCGGCACAGAGGGGGATCACTTTCCCCCCCCATGACGCCTCCATGACATTCATATTGAGGGTGAAACATCACAGGGGCATAAATATCACGTATTGAAACGGCGGTCTGAAGAGGGCTTAAGATATCTGGACCTTTAGTCACTGGTAATCTAAATAACTTTATAGTCGACGTACAGCCAACACGACTTTCCTCCATGTTGTTTTTTTTAAAACAGGAAGTGACCATATTTGAACGACAGGGAAATACAGAACGACACGTTTCTATCCAGGTATATTTAAGCAGCGTGTTTAAAGGATTAATATGAACATTTCAGTCTCTCAGACTGAAACAAAACTGTTCCTTCAACGCACTTTGTGTGGGAAATGAATTTATCAAATTCAACTTTTAATTAAAGAAAATGTTTTTTAAATGTTTGTGAATGTTAGGCTGCGGCCGTTAGAGACCCTGCATGTAAAGACGATAATGTGCCGTCCTTTAAAATCCCGTTGATGATCACTCCCTGGTTTATAATTGAGGCTGCTTTAATTAACTGGGCAGTGTGTGTAATCAGCTGGAGGCGGTGCTGGGAAATAAAAAACGGTTAATTAATTACCTATAGCAATGCGTCACCAAGGCACAAATTAGAAAGGATTAATGACAGGGACTAGATCTGGTAACATTTAAATACTCTGTTTTATGAGAGGCAGGTTCCAGCTCTGATTCAGGTCAGGTTCATTTCCAGTTCTGCAGCAGCTGACGGCGTCTTCGTGGGCGACTCTTCTGTGGGCAGAGAACGAGGAGCACATAAAACTGTGAGGCATAATTCCTGCTCATCGCTCATCCAGCAGCAATTGGTTATATGCTTTTTAGAGAGGCTGAATGGCCGCCTTTGTTGGCTCCCAATTTATCATCTGCCCGATTCCAGCATGAGGGGAACGGTGCTGCTTTTCCAGGGGACCCTCCGGAGCGCCGAGCTGCACAGCTGGTCTGTATAAGCTGCCCGAGACACTGACTGATTAACTTACTGCAGGTGCATTCACCAGCCTGCAGAGCTCCCACTCTGCAGCAGTTGCTCTTCATCACCGGCCTCTTAAAACTTTATGTGACACATGCAGGATCACACTGTCTGCAGCAGATATAATGCGAGCTAAGGGGGAAATATCAAAGCGGCTAGATGCAGAGTTGTTTTTAATTATTGGATGCTGTGTGAGGGATAGTTGCTTCCTTTTTCCTGCCTGCAGAATCCTGATCTTCCTCAATGCACAGCCCATAAAATGCGCCTCCATTGTCCTGTGGTGCTCACTTGTTCCTGGAGCTGAACTTTGCAAACCGCTGCGTGTTCACCTCAAAGGTTTATGGACTCTCTTAGTGGTAGACTTGGAGCCGAGGACGCCCATATGTAGACGATTACACAGTTGCAAGAAACAGATTTGCTTTCAGCTCGTCGTTTGGTGTGGAGGCGAGAGAATGGAGGGAGAGGTCATCCCGTGTGTTCCTGTAAACAGAGGAATGAGAGCACCTTCTCCTGGAGGATTCACGATGGCGTCTGAAGATGACGGCCCGTGGAAGCTCCGGGTCTGCAGAGGTCAAGACGAGCCTCGGTGTGGTCTCTCTCTCCAGCACCTTACATCTGGATCGGATGAGACACTTCTCACACTCAAATACAAACTAAAAATACCACACATGCTCCGCCTGGGAACTTCCACTCTTTTTACAGAAGAGATCTCACTCTGTTCAAAACAAGGGAAAGAAAGCAGACACAGTTTAAGAAGGTCGGTTTACTGGTTTAAATCACATTAAGATGTTAACCAGATGTTTATCTTAATCCTTTAGTTTAATTCTCTCAATGAGATACAAAATATTTCACACAGGAAGTTAAAAAGCAGCATTGAGTTTTGCAGGATTATACAAACAGGACATGAACAGTTAACGACACAGGACACGAGCGTTCAGTGGTGAAGTAATCTTTACTCTTTATGACAGTGGTAGAGGGCGGAGGTTGGCGTTAAACTGACGTGACACAAGTGCAAAATACTGTATGTCCATGTGAGGTCAAACAAGCCGGGGACTTGGATCTCAAAGACTGGCATTGTATTCCTTTATAAATTAAAATAATAGCCGGTGTTTGTGTTCTTTAAACGCTCCCAACTACGCGGCGTAGTTAGTCAGCGCCAGAGTTTTACGGCCCGTGTTGGAAAATGCGATCGGGAGAATGTATGTTGTGTTTTATTTTGAAATTGACTGGGCGCTTAGTGTTCCCCTGTCTGACTTCCTGTCCAGGTCGCTCTGCTCTGTTTAGCTTGACGTGTGCTTGCAGTGAGCTCTGTCAAAACTAGGTGCATAATTTACTAGAGAGGGCGCAGACACTGATCCTGTGGAAACTGCCCGTAAGAGTTTAAGTTGTGATTCATTATTACTACTGTTTAAGTAGCACCAACTATGTCGTATTTCTAAGCAAATTATTGAACGGCCATATTTGAGAACTGGATGAAAGTTGATTCAACAACATCATGTGCAGACAACATGAAAGATGGGACCTTTGTTTCCTCCAGCATTCATCAAGTAAGAACCAAAGTTTCCTCTTCACAGGTGATGTTCAGTTAATGTGAATTCTCTAAAGACTAATGTGCATCACCCTGCCAGTTGCTGTTAGGTGTATTAGCAGTATGCTACCTGCCAAAGAGCTCAAAGAACCATATGCGCTGCCAGGCTGTTTGCGACAGAGCTGCTGTTACACCTGGAGGAAACATGCAGCTCTTTATTCCCACAGGTGAACCTCTGATCCTCTGTCTGCTCTGCAGCACCGCGCCCGCCATCACTGCGCTGATATTAACACGAGTCAAAGATGTTCTGTTCTCTCTTTAGCTTTCATGCAGCGCAGTGAGAGCTGGGTTTCTGTTTTGGATGCACAAAGAAAGAAAGCGAGCCTTCACATCGCCTCAACCCTGCCGATCGACCTCAACCTTCTGCTGCGTCGAGCTCGTGGCAAAGGTTACTCAGAGACAGAATGACTTTTAGGCTTTAGACCCAGCGCACGTCTGACCGCGTCCAATATCGTTCAAGTCAGGTCTAATGGCCTTTACCTGTCCAGCTGGGCCGGAGCTGCTGCACGGCGCTCTCCTCTTCTTCACCTTGAACACCATGCACACTGACACACACACACACACACACACACACACATCCTACAGTATAACATAAACACCCAGACTGCTTCATGATGCATATTAATGCTCAGAAGAAAACACAATATTACTTTTTCTTCACCTACGACTCATGGTACAAACAACACATTTAAAAGTATTTTGTGACTTACTCTCCCACTTTGCATGGATTATTATTTACTACACATTCAATATAATTCCCAATCGTCGACACGTCAACACAGGTATTTAAAATACTAACACACATGCATCTATTCACTTTAAGCTGCCAGCCCAACGGGCACCAATAAAAAGTCGGCAGCTAATCTCCAACAAAACAAGCTTGAGTAAATACACAGTTGGTGACCTTGTGCAAAAAATACTCCGGATTATTTTTCTAACGTTGAGGTCGATTAGTTGTGGTTTGTTCTTCTCTGAACTAAGCAGAAATACTGTCCAGCTAATGTCTGTGAACTGGAAAACATAAACTCAAGCTAAGTTATAAAACCATTAAACCATTCACACATTTAGACTAAGACATGCAATCCTCTTTTACCCACGCACAGTCACAGCATGCATCAACATGCAAACAAAACCCACAGAAACGCTCAGCAAACACTGAGGAATAACGTCCCAACACACACATTCACACACAGCATGCAGCGACACGTTAGCTCCCCGCGCTGCAGCCGCTGATGTACTGCTGGTGAAGAGGATCCTGCCCCGCTCCGCTCTGACTTCACCTGCAGGGATCAAACATTCCTGCACCATCAGTCACCTGTATGTCTCAATCCGAGCGCTCTGACAAAACGCTTCACAAACCGCCACCGTCTGAGAATGGATCGCACAGAAGAGGACGCTCCAGGCAACGACCAGGCAGTAACAGATGAGAGAAAGCTGTTAGCATATTTCTGTGTCTTTATATCAGATATGTGGAGGCTAAATGTTCCTATATCATCATGATGTCAGCACACCAGTATTTCAAACAGCAGCTTTGATGTATTGAAGTAGAAACCCTTTAAAATAAACTTTGACTAAACTACATGCTAACATTTTAGCGAACCGTTTATCAGGAAACACTTTATGCAGAGGACACACTTAAAGATAAACGCGATGGCATTGGGCCAGACTCCCCCGTCTGACAATCCCGTGCAGAGATCTGATATTTTAATGGTTCCTCAGATGATCTTGTCCGATGTTTCTGTGATGTGAGATGTGTTAACTACCAGTCTCCACATACTCGGTGCAGATCCGTCAGCATTGAGCAATACGTCGCTGAGCCACGATCTGTCTCCGGAGCGTGCCAGCAGCACCATTATGCTCTGCTCCTTTTCTCCAGAGAGAATATTTAACTGGGTACATGATCGTGATATTGTTCAAAATTTAATTTAGAAATTTTTGATCTGTAAATTATTCCAACACTAAATGCATCGGGGGCTTTTAATGAAGAGAGCTGCCTTTATTTATCAAAACGTGCAGCATTATAAGTTAAGTAAAACCCCCCAATGATGAGAAAAGTCCATCCTCTGTGTCTTTTGCCTGCTCCACTTATCAGAAAATGTGTGCTCAAACAGGCCGTTTGGAGATTTTCCCTTCATGACATCACAAAGGGCAGTAGCCCCTCCCCTAGGTGGGTGACACTCCCACAGCTAGGTGTTTGTTCTGCCCTCTGAGTCTGCCTTCTCACCGTAAACAATAGGACATGGAGCGAGAAAGGCCGAGTCACCAAAGCCCTTCCAGAGAGGGGGCGTGGTCAGACACAGCTCATTTACATTTAAAGGTACAGACACAGAAACAGCCTGTTCTGAGCAGGGCTGAAATAGAGGGGTTTATAGAAATGATCAAATACAGGATCAGAGTGGATTTAGAACAAGAAATTTCACAGAAATAATTTGGGGAGCTCTGAGACTTATTTAAACTGGTTGAAGAGGAGGAGAATATGTGACCTTTAAAGTTTTACGATACAGTTAATTGCAGGTGCTGACGTCTTTACAGTGTTTGCTTTGGGTTGGCCTTTAACAGTTTCTGATTGGAGTCCAGTTTGTCAGCTCTTTGTTTTATTTCTCCTTAAAACTTTATGACAACAGGAGAAAGTGGAGGGCTTTCTCTGTCGAAGTGTCTATTGTAGTGTGTGTTTGATCACTCAGAAACGCTGTACAGATGATGTTTGTATCTACTGTATGTTCCTGATGTAGTCTCACTTAGCAGATTAAGAATATTTTAAATGTTCGAGGTGCACTGGAGCTAAAGTTTACTTTTATTGTTCATCTTATATATTTCAAACATGTGAGTGATCTTTTATTTTAGTTTAAACGTGAGGAATCCTTCAAACATCATTTCAACACTCTATATGTGATTATATTGCTCCTGTAGATGGACAGCTTGTGCGCGCCAGGCTCGGTCCTGACCCGCTGGAGGCCGTCAGAGTTGGAGGTTCAGCCAGAGTTCAGCGGGCCGCAGCCTCCGCAGACGCCCAGGGAGCCTCGTTTCCATGTGTCGCTCTAATGTGGCAAGAGATGAAGAGCTGCTCACATCCGACCGTCTGTCTGCAGGGCCAGACGTCAGCCTGACAGGGACACGCTGGGTGAGTGTGTGTTTGTGCTGCGTCTGTTAGTGTGTGTGTGTGTATGTGCTGCGTCTGACTGTGTGTCTTATAGCTGATGTTAGCATCACATCTGGAAGCATCACGATTTTAATATTTCCTCCCGTGCAAACTGTAAGCAATTAAAGATTCCTCTACGTTTGGTTTTGGCAAAACATTCCACAGTTTGGAAATCATGTTGACCCCCAGGAAGAACAGGAAGCAGGACGAACAGCGGCTGCTAACGGGGGACGAGATGAATAAAAAGCATAATACTTGAAACCGTACTCGTTCTCTTTGGTCCCGCCCACAATGAAAGACATATTGGGAATCAGTCCAGCATGAAATACAGAATTGCTCGACCCAATCTCACTTCTCCCCGGTCTTCCTACTACACTTCACTAAAAGCGGTTTCATATTAGGGGCGAAGAACCCGAGTACGCTTCACCCCAAAGTTTGGTTCATGTGATCAGTGTGAACATAAAGTACTGTACTCTGGTACTGTGAGCGAGTCCGCTTGAAGAGGTGGTCTCTGGCACGATTCATGTGTACTCGGTCACGTATGTACACATGATGTAAATGCAACCGTGCTCAAACCAGGAAGTGGACCACTATATGACGTCATTCTAAATGGCTCCTGTCGCTTCAAAAACGGGCGTATCTGCGCAGCACGGGCCGTTTCATCCTCTGAGCTGCACGGTAGACGTGGACGCAGGAAGAGGGTCATTGTTGGCGTCTCAGAAATAATGAAAAAACTTCCACAGTTAGCAGGATGGACTCAGCCTGCGAGTGGTTGCCATGGTTACATCTCCTTCTTTCTTTGCAAACTGTCCCTTGTTGTATCGGACTGTTACTAATGTGAACGCAGACCAGTGGGGGAGAGGGGAGCAATCGTGCCTGATGTGAAAAAACGCCCCTAGGCACGTTTCATGTGTACTTGAGTACGCGCCACGGGAGATGTGAATACAACCGTACTCAAACAAGGAATTGGACCGCTATATGTAGTACTTAAAGCGTCTCCTGTCACTTAAACAAAATGTTGTAGACGCGCAGGACGGCTCGTTTCATCCTCTGAGCTGCACGGTCGACGTGGAAGTAAGAAGAGAAACTTCGGTTTCATATTTTTCCATTTTTCCATACTCCATCTCCTCTCTCTTCTGGTCCAGGTTTATCCACAGAAGAAGCATCAGATATATGGTGTAAATATTGTCTTTTGTATGGAAGCTTTACACAACTGTACATCTATATTAAATAAACTGTTTCAGGTTTTCCATCCGTTACCAGACACCTAAAGGCTTTCCAAATATATGTTTGGTTCAGATTAGAATCTTTCTTTGCTGGTACTTGTCCAGAGTTTATTTTCCTGATTTAAGATCAGACTTCATGATAGAGACATTTTCCTTCCTCCTCTGCAGATCTGCAGCGCAAAGCCAGATTATATTTAAACACAACATTCCTCGCCCAAAGAATCTGAGTCGCTGTGTTTCTGCGGTCTGCCAGTCGGCCCAGCGTACCGCACCTCATCGCTCAGACGCTTAAGCTGCGATCCATTTTCTCCAGAATCAAATACACACCGTTTCTCTGTGGAGGGAAAAAAACATTTCAAAGGAGAGAAAAACTGAACCATAAGAACGTCCTGATGCTGTCTATTGAACTCTTGACACAAGAGTCAACGTGCTGAGCTTGAAGCGTTAAGTAATGTAACGTGGATTAGAGGATGTTAAATCACACCTATCAGCAGTGACACCAGGAAGTATTCACAGACATGGTAGAGTGGCAGTGAGTTGACGTGAACATGCACAAACTAATGACAGAAGAAGTCTAAATTCATGTTGGTTAGTTAAAATGTAATTCACTCTTAAAAGTGCACCAGCCAAAAAAAACGTCCTACTTTTTTTGTACCCTTCTGTTGGGGTGCAAAGTGGATCAATATGACCCCTAAAAGGTGTTTTAGGTGGAGCGAGATCACTTCCTGTGTGTCTCTGGCCGGCTGCACACTGAACGTTTGAGGCCTGAGTTTGAGCCCGATTTGCCCTCCCATCCATCGGGGGTGGAGTGGGGTTGGGGTGGCCCTGAGTCGAGGCTTGTCGCAATCGATTTGTGGTCAAAATAATCTTCACACTTCCCAGTCTGCTCGCTCTTTTAAGTTTCAGCTGTATGGCCGTGTCTTTATTCAGCGCAGTCACACTTACTTTAATCCTCCGATCATGGGACTAAATTGTGCAATATCAGCTCTGTGGAAATGCAAAGTTTGGAATAAATCTGCACGTGTCCTTTTGACGTAGCAGATGCCTGAATTCCAGAGCATGGCTGGTTCTCATCGAGGCTGTTTTAAAGTTCTTTGGCTCCATAACGGCTTGTCATGTACAACACATCGGCTCAGGCACCGACATATGGTACCGCAAAACATTCTTTGACTAATGCAATGTCAGAGTTACACGGCCGCTCTGGATGCTCAGACCTCATTGACAAACTAATCCATCACTTCAGGACGGAAAGAATGAAAAAAAAAAAAAAAAAAAAAGGAAATATTCACATAAGTATCATGTATAAAAACTACCCAGGAACCACATCAGAGCTCTGCTGGCACGAGACTGGACTCAGCTCTTTGCTTTCGATCCAGAGTCTTCCTAAACGTCTATCCAACTCCTAAATGAAGACTGAGAGAGCAGTGGTCGGCTCCCACTATGACGTTTTATATTCTGGTTTCTGCTACAGAGCCGAGACAACACGTTACATGGACAGATTTCCAACTCAGTCTGACTGAAAAATGTGTTTGAGGTAGGGATGGTCCTAGCGATTAATCTGAGCTGGAAATTAGTCGCTCGGAGTGAGGACCCATTCCAATGCAGTCGGAGAGGTAAGTTACCAGATGTTAGCAATGTTAGCGAGTTCTTTTGCAGATGTAGTCGGAGAGGTTGGTGCTCGGGCCCTAAAAATGGAAAGCGGTAAGTAGTTCTGTTGCAGCTGTGGAGGTTGCCAGGCAATAGGAACAGCGCTTAGCAATGACACAATACGGTAAGAGGCGGGAACAGCTTGTGAGTCAAACAGGACCTCTTTAGACCAGACCGTCTCTTTCATTTCGACCTGAGTGGTAAACAGACATTACGAAAGGCTGGGTCCTTTGAAAGATGAAACTCCTGAAATAAGACACAGCTACTGTGTTTCTCCATCGAGTTTAGTGATTTTGAAGAGAGCAATCAAACAGCTGGTTCTGTTAAAGAAGGTCTATCTCTGCAGGGGTGCTTTGTGTTATGCTATCAGACACTTAGGTAACTATGTGCATTTTAACTGCAGGAACCAGGGTCTACATTTAGACCCTGCCTAAAGGCTGAAGACACACTACAGTCCATTGATTGGTCAAAAGAATCACCACTTCCTGTGCGACAGCGGTAATAAAGGACAAAACACAAAACCATGTTTAAATATCCTGCGGATTCTGAGAGAGTATTTCAAGGCTGGTTTTGTTTTTTACCTCAGATGTAAGGTTGGCTGTGCAAGCAAAATCAGCGTGGTGAAAGGGGCTTAAAAGTTCTCGGGACCTTTGGTGAAAAAGATATTATAAAGAACGGGCTTTAGAGTAACTGTGTCAGTGACAAAAACGACAACCTTTAGTGGACGCACTACGTGTGGGCGCATTGCCCCAAAGGCAAAATCAGCAGCAGCGACCGCTTGTCCCACAGCCCCAAGTCTGAAGAAAGAGTGTATTCAAAAGGTTTGCACCATTTTGTCATTACGGCCTCAAACCATGAAAAAAACTGGGCCCAGGTTTAAAAATACTGGAGTTACCTCCTAAGGTTGGCGCTAAATCACTACCCTGTCTCTCTGACCTCCTTATCACTGTGTTATTTCCAATTTCTGGCACTATCTTTGGACTCACAAAAACAGCCCGTTCCTCTGAATCATTTTGGTTTGGAGCAGAGCTTTTTGGGGTCTGGGTGGTGCCAGTGGTCTGAGGCCAACACCTCTTTTAAATCCGACTCTGGCCCTAAAAAAAGGGAACTGTAATTGAATGACTGGGATGCTAACAGACACAACGGGAAAGAAGACATTCAGCTGAACAAGAAAATAGAAGATGTAGCATCACCATGGGGTGTGAAGGTGATGACAAGTCAATGCTTGCCCAAATGCTGAATATATATATATATATATATATATATTGTGTTGCTATCTTCAATCTGCCGAGGGTCTGTCAGCAATTTCATTTCTCCCTGACGTTCTGTGAGTTCTTCAGGAATGCTTTCAAAGTGTGGTTTTCTTCAGCCCCAGAATCAGGCCCATAGAGGCAGAATTTCTCAATCACATCTACATTTCACATAATGAAAAACTGCAGCGCCTGTGTTAGTCCATGTGTGCTCAATGTAAGGAGAGGCAGGGGCTCTGGAGGACCGTGCTCAGGATCAATAAACGCTCTGGCATAGGATTCCCTCGCCCCTGGCTCATGCAGAGAGAGAATATATGAAAAACATAAAAAGGCTTGCCAGCGAGCCTTTGGGGACTCCGTGTGTGTATTTAGTCTAGCTCCCGATATCCTTCAGTGGTTTCTGTTCAAAGCATGCCGAGTCTGAGCCAAAAGCAACTGCGAAAACCAGCCCCTTGATCACAGTGGCGTTGCCTTTGATTGAATTTAGCCTTCAGTGGTGGGTCGGGATCCCCGCAAGAAGGTGTGTGAGGTATAACACGCAGAGGTCGAAGTATTCATGTCCAATTTCCCTCCTCTGTGAGGCCCGGCTCAGAGCGAGGGAGGCAGGGAGAGAGAACGTTTTGTAGACACAATAAGAGGTCACGTGGTCAATACCTGCAGAGACGGTCTGGATGCTGCTGCAGGTGAATTGAATGAAGCTCTAAAGGCCATGAATACAGACCCGCTGCTTCCTTAGAAGAGGAAAATTAAAACACTCACAGTTTCTTAAACCTCAGTTAGCTGCTGTTAATAGGTGCACCAGCTGGTACCTAAACTACTGACTGCTAAATTCCACCAGTTTTAGTCGTATGCAGGAGCACGGAGCATCAATTTACCACAGAGCAGATCGAGCAGGACAGGAAGTCAGACACCAGAACAACAGTTAAACCTCAGATGTATTTTCAGAATAAAACACTCAATTTTGACGGTTCAGAACAATGACCTTTTGTGTGTTTGTTGTTGTACCTTCATGAGGTTTTATACCGCAAACATCGTATTATCTCACATGATTTTGTAATTACCGCGGGAACACCTTGGTCTCTTGACTCCAGCTGTCCGGCAGTGCTGCTATATGCTGCTCTCCGAGAACACATCCTGTTGGTGTTGACGGACGAGGGAGCACGGCGCCGTTTCGCTACAAAATTATCGTGCAAAAATAATATCGGTTTTAGAAAAAGTTAAAGGTTTAGACTCATCCAAAAAACAGTGAAACTGGAGTAATCTTACAGAAAAGTACATTTAGATTTACTACCCTGCTACTCCTTCATCCCGTGTCTTTGAATGAACAGAGCAGCAAAAACAACTCGGAGATGAGGAGGCACTTAGATGAAACCTCCTCGGAGCACTCTGATGTCTCTCCTCTGTCTCTCTCTCACCTGACTAATGACTAATTATCCTCAGGAAGCCTCCTCAGGGTGGAGGAGGTTGGGGGGGGGACAGGCGACGGAGCATTCAGACAGAGAGAGGAGGCAGACGGTGGGTGTCTGTCTCCTCCCTGGGCGTGATGAGGCACCGCCGCCTGGCTGCTCACAGCGACTCTCCTCGCAGAGAGGAGGCGCTCACATGGCGGGCGTCAGGAGCCGTTGGATGGGATGATTACGACGCCCCCCCACCTTCCACCACACTCACACATCCGCCATGTTGGCCTGGTTGCTCTGCATCACTTCTCTGATGCATGTCGTTTACATCTGTCGCCGCTGACTGTGAAACACTCGCTGTTTGAGCCACTGATGCAGAGCTCGGGAGGACTCCCACAGCTGACGAGCGGTGAACGTGTACGCACGCTTAGGGGACCAAAAATACCAGGAAAATATAAGACACACTTAAGCTCATTTTTAGGGATTTTGAAAGAGTTTCTCTTTTACACTGTGATCTGTCAGCGCCATGGTTTGCCATGAGCAGCTGAACACACGGGTTCAAAATATCACATGGGAATAAAGAGAACAACATGCGAACTACATGTTGCTTTGTCTTTGCTTTTGGTCACTCTGTGCCTGTCTGTGACGTCATGTTGATAAAGTGATGGAATATAGTCTGTATGTTGTGTTTTATTTTGAAACTGACCGGATGCTCTCTCATTTCTTTGTCTGACTTCCTGACCCGGTCGATTTATTCTGTTCAGCTTGACGAGTGCTGGCAGCGAGTTCCATCAAGCATAGACCCAGCATGTATTTGAAACAGAGCAGAGCGGCGCTGCTGGCACGCTCCGGAGACGGACGTGTGACGTGGAAACAGGAGCGTTGACTACAGTGGCGCCGTGGTGAACAGCGCTAACAAGCAGCTTGTTCAAATCTCAAGGAGAAACCTGCAGCAGGTCAGAGCAGACATTCGTTTTCCTGCTGGGGCTTCCAGGGACAGAGCGGTGATTCTTCATCTCTTATCGGAGCAGTATCTGTGTAGGTCAGCGAGGCGGGGTAATGTCTTCCTGGTACCTGGCTAATGACAGGCCTTCCCCTCCTCCTCCTTAAAGGTCAGGACTAATTCCCTCCATCAGACGCCCTGACACTGTGCAGGCGGAAAGAGGCCGCGAAGCAGCCGAATATGAGACTCAGAAACTTTAAGAGGGTGAGCGGCGGGATGAACGCTGGCTCTAAACGGATCACTGCAAAGCTGCAGCCGAAAAATGACACGGCTAATTACAGAAAGAGCTTCAGGTGCTCTGCTGCAAAGGTCAACGCTAACAGGCTGCTCCACACCGGCTCCACACAGGTGCAGGCTCAGGTACAAACTGTAAAAACGCAGCAGGCTTTATAGAAATAAGTCCCCGCTACAGCGTCTGTGAGCAAGGCATTTTTGACGCTGACCTTTGTGTGGGACAAAGTTTCATACTCCAAAGGTTTCTTCACTTTTAAACACAACCGCAGAGGAGGCGTCTTTACAGTCATAGAGTTCAAACTGACTCACCTGTTCCACAGAGCAGGTTGCAGATAAAACGCTGACCTCATGGCTTCAGAGCGAGTGACACATTTAAATCTACTTCTCATACTCAGTCTGTGTGGCAGATAAATTATGAACTTTAAAAACAGATGAGGATATTTCTGACTTCTCTGGGCTGAGGTCGTCACGTCTCTTACACCTGGAGCTGATGTTCAAACATGGCGGCATGCAGTGACAGATGTCACACCTTCCCGGCCCACTGCTTTGACCATTCTTACATTTTCCTTTTTGTACTTCCAAGGTTTTAAGTTTGGACACAGGACACGTGGATAGAGCCGAAAATCAAGGAGAGAGAGAGAGAGCGGGGAATGACATGCGCCTGCTTCGAGGAATACAGACTCTGTACATGGGTTACGCGAAAAAACCACTAGGCCACCTGTGTCCCTGCATTATCTTATTTTTTTTAATTATATAAGTTTGCAATCCACTATCGACAAGCTAGATCAGAGGTTCTCAACTCACCACCAACTCCTCCGAGAAAAATCCAGACCCAAATTTCTGATATTTTTCGACCAATCAGATTTATATACTGAAAAATTGTGCTGTTTGGAACTCAGTCATTTAAAAATATGTGACGGAAGCAAAGAAATGAACAAAACAAACATGTTTGAAAAGCGCTTCACAGACTTTTAGTAAAGTTTTTTTTCGGGCACACATTCGCAACCCACTGAAGATGGCTCTGCGACCCACCTCTGGGTCCCAACCCACCTTTTGAGAACCACTGAGCTAGATGACCGTCTCTCTCTCCCTCCTGTATGTGACACCGGCAGAGTCTCCTCACCTGTGCAGGTGAAACGAGAGACAGAGACATGACAGACAACAGCAACGTTAGAGATTATTCTTCTTCAGAGGGAGATCGTACATCCAACATGATCTGTTTGTATTTCCTCTGGAACTATACAATTTAAAGGAAGTGCATTTGCATCCTTTTAAAATAAAAGTACATTTCTTATTAAACAGGAAATAAAGTAATTGAGGCGTAAGGCCGTAAAAATGTCAAAATAAAAGCACCAGAAGTGAAAGTTTGTCCAAAAATTGAACATAAACTGAGTTACATAAACAAAGCAAAATATGTAAAAGAATCGTATTGTTAGACAATCGAGGTCTGGTGGTGGTAGGGTCAGAGTTAGATCGGGCCTGACGGACACACCCAAGAACCTGTTATCAGACAGTTAGTCGGGGGGGATTAAAGGAGGCGTCCCAGCAGACAGTCACAGCGAGTCACTGCGTCCTCCTCTTCCCGTCCAGACGGCAGCAGACGCCTGTTGCATCCTCTGTTTCCCATAAATCACTGCAGAGCGAGCCGCTGTGTCGGACGCTGATCCTATCTGAGGGCCCGGCTCTGTACAGGTGATGACGTGACACTAAGTTCGCACTGTGACCCCGCGTTATGACAGCGGCTCACAATCAGACACACCCATCCAACAGCGAGACAGCCAGTGACGGAATAATAGCCACGACTGTCAGGGTAATTTAGTGCTTTATAATGCTGCTGCCAATATAATGTATGTTTGTGAGAGACGGCTGTCCAGTCAGCTGCATCGCTACCTGACTCTGATCTTTTCTTATCTGCACGTCAAACGAGTATTTATTCAAAGAGGCCCCTCATTCGTTACAGTGCTCTGTCTTCATGCAGCTCTGTGCCACTTATCTGATACTCTGCAGCCACACTGATTTACAATGACACCATCATCACACCGTCAATACACAGGCAGGCAGCAACAGATGCCTCAGGGCGCTCTCATTTTCCCCCGCTGAGAATGAACAGACACACTTACAGTCACGTGTTATCAGCGATCAGGAAAGAAGAACAGCGAGTGCATGTCAGTAACGGATGTCCCAGGTATCCAAAGGGGTGTTTAGTTGTTTTGAACCACAGCTCGTCCACAGACTCAGCCGTCGACGTCTAGAAAGAGCCTAAAAGAAGTGAACTGGTAGCAGAAGTGTTAGATGACAGAAAGGTCAAAGGTTAAATCCAGTCAACAACTGAATGTCTCACACGCTGAGCCTGCACATTCTCTCTTGCTGTCAAGCACGTTTAAGGTGATAGATTCAGATTTTTTTTGCAGCTGTAATGAGAAAACATTTACCGATCTGCACTGACGACACCTTATTGTAAATAAACTGCTGAAAGCTCAAACTACAGAAGGAGGATTGAAGTCTGATTCTGCTCCCTGAAAATCATTGTAGAATATTGGTTATGACCTCGCTGATTATCTGTTAGAGTGAGGAGTCAGGAGGATCCGGTCTTTATCTCACAAACCGTCATTAGAGCACACACAATGAATCTACAAGCTCAGAATCACACAAGACTGTTACAGCAACACCGACCCTGGTAGGTTTTATTGCATGGCTGTCGAGATGCCGATTGGTTGGGGAGCCGCCGTCCTGATTAGCCGAGGCGGGAAGGTGTTGGACTGTAAGATACGTTGTGAGAGAGTTTGGAGCTGACGAGAGACTGATTGCTTCCCCGTTTTTTTTTTTTTTGTCACAAAGTTTTTCTGTTGAATTATTGTTGGGCGTTTATGGAAAAAAAGAAGCTCCTAAATCATAACTAATACTGCCTGTCAGCTGGAGGTCAGCAGATATTTCCCTACCAATGCAAGCATGCCTGCTGTTACCATGGTGATTTCAGATGCTGTCCGTCACTTTTTGTGCCGACACAATCGGGGGGGGAAAAAAATGTGTGAAGTCGTACGACCCAAATATCAAACATGCCAGAAAATCCTCCGGCGGGTCGGGAGCAGCTGATCAGGCTGACTGGTCGTACGACTCAACAATTGGGTCTTAATCTGGTTGAAGCCGTACAGACTGTATACCCAGCTTTTTCATGTCCTGTTACCCTGCAGCCGTAGCGGACTGATTCCTTCAATATGTTCACCTTTCTCTACTGTCACAACGTAACATTATTATTCTCCATTCCTGCCACTTCCTCTCCCCCGGTCTGTATTTACGTTCTCTGACACTTCACAGGTCTACACCTCTGCACAAAGAGAGCACACACACTTCACCTGTGCGTGTGTTGTCGCCCTGTGTCCCGTCAGCTTGTGCAAATGTTTTGATTCACAATTGATTCTTGTGTTGCCGAGGCTGAGCTCGTCCTGCGTGTGAAATAGAAGGAGGGAGATGGGAGCAGACGCACAGGAGAGGAAGAGGAGTACCTTTTTTTTTTTTTTTACAAGCTCACTCCATGCTCTAATGAATACAAATGGCTCCTCATCTGCTCCACTTTGCATGGCTGGTGGAGGGCAGTGTGTGACTCCAGCAGGCCCGGCTCCACGGACACTAAAGGAGCTAATCATTACCCTCTCAGAGCCGATCTATCACCGGGCTAGCCCCGCTCGTCTGCCTGCCTCGTCTGCTCATGATGGATGTTTTTCTGCCTCTAATGCCAGCGCGCTCTTGCATGCAGACACATAATCAGAACGGGAAGTGAAAGCATATCTCATAATTACCATTATGATCCATACAGTCAAATTACTGCCGAGGGGTTTTGGGCGCTGTGCAGCCGGCTCTCTGATGACATTCATAATCATTGATCACTGTGGAGATCCCAGCGGTGATAATAAATGAGTTATGGCAAAGAGTCTGAAGATTGATGGCAGGTGTCTGACTGGAGGTAGGACTGGGAGGATGTATGGGTTAAACTGAGGCTGCTGTGGAAGCACAGGTTTCCCCAAAGATCAGATTCATCCCCCTGTGAGCTCACAGACCCCCACAGGTCGTCTCAGACGCTGCTGTGTTTGGAGGAAAAAAGCTGCAACTTTATAGACGCTATAAATAACACCTTTAACTGAAACTATTTCCTACTACGAGTAAGACTTCAGGTTGAACAGAAAGGCTCTGGAACAGTGTTTCATATTTTTATGACGAGGGAAAAAGGAAGCCTTTAATAAAAACACAGCACTGCACCTTTAGATTTACTAAACGACAACCTTCAGGCGCTCTAGCTTCATGCAACTGATGTCTACCTTCTCAGAACGGAAAAAAAAACTTTGAGATTTGACGATTAAAACATTTATCTCTTGTATTTTGCTGACTCTATTTTCTCAGATATTCATTTTTGCCTCAACAATGTCTTCCTTTCCTTCGTTCATGCTTGTTGTTTTTCCAGAAACTGACTTTGCTTAATTTGCCCATCCTCACCCTCAGATTGTCAGATCTGCAGCTTTTGGTTTTTTAAGTGACCAATAGTAGTATTGACAGATGCTCAGTGTGATCAGTGCGTTGCAGGCGGAGAAATAAGAAGTATGTGGTGTGACAAAGTAGTTCTTAAACAAAGTGGAGTGCGGATAGTGAAGGAGAGCGCTGTGAATGATTTCAAAATAGCCTCGGTTACCCAGAAGCTCAAGCCCCCTGCACTTTTCCCCAGAGTACCTCTTAGGAAACTGTTACCCCCTTTTTGAGAAACATTGCTCTCTCTCTCTCTCTAATAGATCAAATATATTCATCTTATAAGGCAGGATGTTAGGAGGGAGTGAGGGGTAAACGAACCAAACAAACCCTTCCTGAGCCTTAAAGCCGTTTGCTGATTTCCACCTCCTGTTCAGGCAATGCTGATTCCAGTCTCTCACTCTCTCTCTTTCTCACTCTCTCTCTTCATCGCTCTCTGGGTTTCTGGGTGGTGGGCTGCTGGTGGTGTTGAGGGGGAAGGTGGGAGCGTAATCCTTGGCCTTTTCATTGGCCTGTAATGATTCTGGAGCTGTGTTGCTAATAGGGCATTATCGGGGCCCCCGCCTGGTCGGACAGCTGATTAATGTCGGAGGAGAGGACACGGGGCCCGGCCGGGCTCTGATAAAAGGGCCCTGGGATTGGAGGGAGCAGGATGATGAATGAGCTACAGAGCCTACGCCCGTGTCTCATTAGCACGGCCTGCTCTTTGAGCTAATGTAGCGCGTCGGGGGGCCGCGGCCGGCAGTGTGACCGGCTCTCAGAGGGAGAGCAGAGAGGGGCGAGCGAGGGGAGATAACGTGGAGGGAGTGGACGAGAGAGAGAGCGAGAGGGAGAGAGACTAGGAGGTGAAAGTGACCTGTCTGAGAGAGCAGGAGCTAATAGAGGAGAGTCTTTGCACATCCGTACAATCACCATGGGAACCAAAAACATCCTTCCGTGATAACTTGTGTTATGTTATTCTTTTTTTAAATGTTAGTCCGTTAAATATAAACACTTCAGGGTCAAAGTCTCTGCTTACCTTCTCCACCACGAGAGGACGTTGTGATTTCAGAATAAACCCTGGAGAAATGAAGAGACATTCACAAACTTCAGGAAGTAGAGTACCCTAAGTTTAAGCCAAAAAATCAATTCAGTTTATTAATGCAAAGTAATGGAATTTCAATCATGCGATTAATCGTGATTAACTATTGCGATCCAGTGATTGTTAGACAGGCCTATTAGCAACACAACATGAACAAACAAGCCACTCAAGTGGACACCTTATTAACCCACTGTAGAATGCTAAACTGACTTGAGCTTGTATCGCTTTGACACCGCAGGTCACACACATTCACACACATTCACACACTGATGGTAGAGGCTGCTGAGTAAGGAGACCATCAGTATTAACTCATCCATTCATACACCGCAGAGGAAGCAGTGGGAGTAACTTTGGGTGAAGTGTCTTACAAAGGACACATCAGACATGTGTTTACAGGAGCTTGGGATTGAATCCCAGACCTTCTGTGTGACGACCCTGTTGGATCCTTGTTTTGCTTTTTTTTTCATCTGTTCTGTGTTTCAAGTGCCAGAGGGTGTGGCTGTCATCCTGGATTAAGAAACACTTGAGCCCGTCGTTCTCCATCCTGAAGAGAGCTGGCCACACTTCCTCATTGTGGGAGACAGGGTGCTTCCGTATTGCAAAGTGCCTCTGCAGTCTGTCAGTGGACCGTCCCTTCTCTCTGTGCCGTATCCTGTTAGGACCTACTGTTCAGCAGGCCGATATCTGTTCCTGCTTCGTCTGATTCATTCAGTGTGGAAGTGGCGCCATTAGCCCGCCTCATGTAATTGACGCTCAGATGTGATATCAAGATGGCTCAGTGAATAATACAAAACTTCACATTGCAAGGAAACAATTTAACAACTTAACGTTTGAAAGACCCGAACCCGAACTGGCTGCATCGATCCTCGTTTGTTTTTGATTTGGAGGCACACGTGAAGTGGTGTTTTACATTTAATTTCGCACAGCATTGTGGGAGTTAAAATACAACTCATTTCCTGAAAGGATGCATCCCATCCATACTGCACAAAAC
Source organism: Labrus bergylta (assembly GCF_963930695.1). NCBI lineage: Eukaryota > Metazoa > Chordata > Actinopteri > Labriformes > Labridae > Labrus > Labrus bergylta. The sequence goes on along the minus strand of NC_089207.1, from coordinate 20,960,405 downwards.
CAGGAAGTTAGCATGCTGAAATGTTAAGTCGACTGAGGTGGACTCAAAAAATACCTACTGAACGACCACGAGGGTTCAGATTACTGAAAAGTCCACACTGCACACTGAACTGTGGCTCTTTGGAAAGAGACGGGGAGAAAGAGACGGGAGAGGCTGCTCCACAATGCTCCTCGTTACTTTGTTGAAATTGCGGATGTGTAAATAAACTTGAAGTACTTTTGAGAGTAACTCCTCCACTTAATTGTCGGGTTGAGAGAGGACCGACTCTACCACTGAGCCACAGCCGGCAATATTATCTCAGGTGTGTTCTGGTAAGACTGCTGATTGGAGGTCATCTATAAAAGGTTTCTGTGCACGCTAAACATGATGCTAAAACGCTAAAAGAATGAGGATGTATGTTGTCTCATTTACTGCGACCATCTGTACGCCCACGCCCCTCCTCTCCTCCCCCCTTCACACCCGCCCATAAAAAGCCAATTACATCAGGGCTGCGGAGCTCATTGATACATAATTAGATTATTGTTAAGGACGCTGTTCTTCTCGTGGCAGAGGAAGGGGGGGGGTTAATGTGACAGCATGCGAGTGACATCAGCAGTGATAGGTGGTGTTGTCCTGGGTTTAACCCCTGACCCTGGCCTCCATCAGAGGAGGTCGTGGAGCCAACAGGAACATTTATAAAACACTGCATGATTGACTACTTAAAGAGCTTCATAATAGTTTCTTAATGTGATAATGAGGCGGACGCCGCCTGCTCCTTGTTCCCGTGAAACCTCATATCGGCCCATGTGTTTGTTCCACTCTAACACAACCTCCGCCCCTCATTTAAAATGTATCTTTTCTTTTCATGTCATTGAAGCATTTATTTTCTCATGAACACAACATCTGCACTCAATCCTAATTCCTGACACTCTCCTGTTTTTAAATACTCGGGTAATCACTCAGCCATTTTCACTCCTGCACTCCTGAAAATATCTACATAATTTCAGGAGGACTGCAGCTGATATTCTCCTGATCTGGTTGTTCACACATAAACCTCACAGCGGGACACTGGAGGGGGGCGAGGGGGTCTCCTGAGGTAAGACGTGATGTAATGAAAACTACGCTGAAGTATCGGGCGAAGCAACAGAATCCTCTATACGACGCTATAATAAGAATATTTGTCTTTATATCAATGTGTAGTTAAACAGAATCACAATCTGAACTAAAGCGTGGAGAAGAACATACTGGAGAACAGGAAATACGAGGTGGCTGGAGGAGAAACTCCGGGTGAAGAGAGAAACATTCAACTGTTTGTGTTCACACATGACGCTCAGCCTGAGAATATCAGGATGTGTTTTAGGAGTTTTCTTCAAGTGTCAACGCACCAATAGTTGATCGTTTAACAATTCACTTGTTTTTGTTTTGTTCACTGTTCTGTTTTCATGTCTGTGTTATGGTTGTCTTTGTTATTGTTTCTGTTCAGCACTTTAATAAAAAAAAGGACATGTTTAACTTTATTCTGCAGAAACAGCTGTTGTCACAACCTGGACCGGACCGAGAGAACACAATACTGGAAATTGCTGGTCTATCAAAACATGTAATTTCTATCAAAACACTCATATATGATATGTAAAGACGTAGCTTCATGCCGGGCGTACTACCTGCTGTTTTACTTCAACCCTGCTTTTGTTTTGAAATAAAGTAAGGAGCTTTGAATGTGTGACTACTACTATTTCTGTCCCACTATAAGTGGCTTATATACATCTGTGCATCAAGAGGTATAACAGATAATAACATGACAGTTACCACAGTTACGTTCACAGCTCAAACCCCGTTAAAAATACATCACACTCATTAATTTGTGTAGAGAATAATAATGAGACACAGACCGAACCCTGTGGGACTCCATGTGCTAAAAATATGACTAAACAGATCAGCCAGTGAATAAAGGAAACATCAAAACACACGGCCGCGTGCTGCTCACACTCTACGCTATTATGAGGTTGTTTGAAGGGTAAATGTGTGTACCCCCCCCCCCCACACACACACACACACACACACACACAGCAGTCATCACTGTGGGTGGCGGGCAGCACAGTTGTTTAGGGATATATGACCCCATGGGGGGGTCAAAGGTTTATTAAAGAACCAGTAAGTACTTGTTCAAAATAGAGCCCTGGCCCATTACCCTCTCTCCCCACCCCCCACCTGCTCCACACACACACGCACACACACACACACACCCTACACATACATACAGACACAAACACACACTCACATGCTCGTTGCACCTGTTCAGAACGGGGTTGTTCATGTTGTGGTTTTACAGAGAGCTGGACAAACTCTACAGCTGTAGAGCTTGAACACATGAATTCTGAAAAGAGATCTAAGGGACGTCAATGCAACTAATTAATCGCATATCAGAACCAATTTAAGTTCTCCAAACAAACTTGAGGAAAAAAGGAAAAACACTCAAAAACACCTTAAAAAAAATCACATAAATAGACTATTCAGAGTATTTATGAGCACTGCATAGCTTTGCAGGGGCAGCAGAAAGGAAGTAAACATGCAGCAAGAAAACTATATTAATTAAAGTGGGGGTCCCGACTCCCTGAGTCATCTCAAGGGGGCGCCTGGGGGGGTTAGAAACTTGAAGGGGAGAAGGGGGATAGTGGGAGGAATCTAACAAAAGTAAAAATCAACTAGTAATATTATTTGTGACAATGACACATTAGTACTTTAAGATGTTATTTATCACTGAACATTGAAGTCTGTTTGCTCTTCTTGTTTGTATTATTAAAAAAACACACACACAATCCTCCAGCCAATCAGAGTCGAACAGTCGCTATGGATGATGCTGATGCATCAGAAAGTTTCTGTACCACTGACAACTAGCTACAAACCTCCTCTCAAAATTTAGACATTTCTGAAATGGAAAATTGCTGCCTTCTTGTGCACATCAAAAATATTTTACGTCCCAGTTGTGCAGTGGTAATGACTGCACACCCCGTACAGTGTGTGCAGATCGAGACAATAGCTAATCAGATGGGTTTTTTTGTTTTGTTTAACCAGGCTGTAAACATGTTGATCTCTGCTGCAAACACTGACATTTTTGAATGGGTGGGTATGATTCTTCCTGGTCTTTTGGAGCCAGCCTTAAGTGGTCACTTGAGGAACTGCAGGATCTTGCACTTCAGCATCGGCTTCTGGAGGTTTCCGCTGGATTGCGATGTTCAAGGAAGGCCAGAGACTATATGGAGCTGTATGGGGTCATTGACTATACATTCAGGTATAGTTTTTAATTTGGAGAAGATGGTTTGTGCATTTGAAAATGGAGGTAGATTAAAAACATTTAGTTTAATTAAGCCCTGCTACAGTAAAAGCAGCAACATTGGCAGTGCAGAAAATTTACGATTAATCTTGAAATTTGTATTAAAATATGCGCACACTTTTTTTTTCTTTTGGGAAATGCTGTTTCATAGACATAGATGTCAAGAAACATCTTGGTTCCTTTGAGTCTTCAATGTGAGTAATATTACTTGAGCTGATCTGAGTAGACGTGAGCGAGTGATTTGACCTGCAGATTAAACTCTGGTTTGCAGATCTTTGACATCAAGTTGAAACAACAAGGTCAAGCTCTAGTTTTGTTCGCATCCTGGATCTATCTGACCCTTCACCTTGGTCTGAAAAACAAACCAGCCTCCTCCTCCCATCTGAAGAGGGGAACAAGAGTTTCTCAAAGTCACATTGAAGACGCTTGCTCTCTCCTGTGAAGCGTTCGTTGATGTCTAGACGTCTCCTCTCCTCTGAAAGGCTCGGGGGCCTCGTCCCCTCACACTCATCCTCTCCTCCCTTTGTCTCCTCCCTGTGTCCCTCCATCTTCCCTGCTGGCTCGGGACAATTACCGGCCAGCGCTACTTCCTAAACATGTCATCGGGGGGCTGAGCGATTCCCCGTCGGGCCCCCGGCAGCCAGGGTCCGAGGGCGGGACCCCCGTGCTCGACCATGCGGAGCCGCGACACAAGAGAACGGCTGGCTGCTCTCCAAGGCCGGGCGGATGCAGGTGTCAATCATGGCAAAAGAGGAGGAGGACAGTGGGGGGAAAAAAAAGACTGTAGGCTGAATATTTCTCCAGACTGCAGTCATGTTATTGTGTGTTCAGCAAACCTGCGGCCCCAGAGCTCCATTGAAATGTGAAATAATATGTTTGATCTTGATTCCAGAGCAGAATCCACGCCACAGGTTTGCGGCTCACACTCTTTTTTTCTTTCCTCCAAAATTGGATCCTGCGCTCTATCTCTTACAGCGCCGCCTCCCCGAGCTTATCACAAGCTAATGACTACATCGGCACACCAGCGAGGGGGAGGTCCAACAGTGTGTCTCGCTCTTTTCATGCCAGAGGGGCCTCTGTCACAAAAGGCCGTCCACAAAAGAGCCCTCTTATTCTCTCATTATTGACACCCTTAATTGTTTGTGCTGTCTGATAATGGCCCTCAAAGCCTCACCGTATCAGCAATAACCTTCTGTCTCAGCCGTGCGGGGTGGAGGAGGAGAGGCGGGGGGTTTGTACTGTAGCTTCTCTCTGATTGGGAGCCGCGTCGAGCTGCTGCGGGACTGAAATAAATGTAGAAGTATCAACGAGGGCTTCGGCTGTCCTCCGTGCACTCTGTATTTCGCACAAGCTCGTGCAGATCGTCAAACCCTGCGGAGGTCATCAGGGAACCCCATTTCCATTTTGTTTATTAGCAGCTCTGTGTGTTTGCCAGCGCTACGATTCGGATGCAGAACCACGGGCACTCTGCAATATTGTTGTCTTATTAATTACGTGCGGGGGTGTAAGTACAAATCTCCTGATACGTCAGGCTCACTCTTCAAACGCTCTGCTTTATTACGAGAGGAAACGTTAGCCTTAATTAAACGACACACTTTTATTAGCACGGCGTGTAATGGCGGCTTGCGTTCCTGTCAGCGCTGGATGCCTCACGCTGCTGCTGCTGCTGCTGCTGCTGGTTATGCCCGTCAGTGGCCTTTAAGAACTGAGAAGTGTCTAATCCCATCTCAACTGGTGTAATTAGAGCGAGGGCTCCTGTCATTAGGCGAGCACAAATTGCCCACTTATCCCGCCTTATAAATATTTGAGAGACACTTCCTGTAGATTGTTGGAGTCCTGAAAGGAATTTGCCTGAAAGCAAATTAATAAGTTATTTATGAGGAGTGTTAATCAGTTATTGTTTTGCATTCGTAGCGACGGCGTCGTGTTTATTTAGTTATTGAGACAAACGTTCTACAATAACAGACGTCTGAAGTCAACTTCAGCGTGCAGAAACTTTCAAACACACGCAGGACTCTTGCTCATAAAGCACACACTCTTTACACACACTCACCTTTTTCATCCCGCAGAAGAACTACAAGATCCCGCAGGAGAACTACAAGATCCCGCAGGAGAACTGCAAGATCACAGGAGAACTACAAGATCACAGGCGAACTACAAGATCACAAGAGAACTACAAGATCCCGCAGGAGAACTACAAGATCACAAGAGAACTACAAGATCACAGGAGAACTACAAGATCACAGGAGAACTACAAGATCACAGGAGAACTACAAGATCACAAGAGAACTACAAGATCCCGCAGGAGAACTACAAGATCACAGGAGAACAACAGGATCATGCAGGAATAAAGAGAACAACATTTCGGCACACAGGTCACGTGACTGAAAGCTTTTTGTTAATGTAATGCAGCAAATTTCCTTTTTCAACTCTTGTGACTCTGGACTCTCATTTTCTCTTGGAGTCCTTACCTGAAGCTTGATCTAAAGGCAGCTGGACCTGGTTGAAGATCTTGAAGATGTTTAACGTCCAGTTGCCTTTTGATCAAGCTTCAACGTTTTGAGTCCTCGTGCTGCCACTCTGATGTGTTACTTGGGAATACTTTATTATAAATAGTTTAAATGCATATGATTAGTGACTGATACTGATTTCATTTGTATTTGTGTGTTTTGCGCCACCACTGCATAAATAAGTGCCCCAGTTAGTGCCCCACCCCCAGTCCAAAGAGTCTGGACACGCCCCCTCAGCTGATACTTTAATAACTGAAGTGTGCTGGAACTTCAGACGCTCTGAACGTCCACAGTGATAGTGAAACTGTTTCTGTGTGTCTGCTGTCACTCTAAATATTGTTGGTCACACAGTGCAGCAGCAGGGTGATGATAGCAGAGAGGGGGGGGGGGGGAGAGAGAGAGGCTGCTGAGGAGAAACTGAACAGGTCTATTTGTAGTGGCTGCAGCACAGAAGAGGCTTTCAACACCCTGAAGAGAGGAGATCATTGAGAGCCGCACGACTTCTTCTTCAGTCTGGACAACGATGACTGGAGGAAGATGCTGACAATGCTTTTGCACACAATCTCTAAAGTACTACATTTCAAAATAAGACGCTAAAATAAGAACAAAGATGCCATGCCGGAGTGTGTGTGTGTGTGTGTGTGTGTGTGTGTGTGTGTGTGTGTGTGTGTGTGCGTGCGTGCGTGCGTGCGTGCGTGCGTGCGTGCGCGTGCGTGTGTGTGTGTGTGCACCTGACCCCTAGTGCTTAAACATGTGTGTGTCAATCCCCGGACACACCAAACCCACATCAAGGAACCAATGGCGCCAAAGACCAACTGCTGCCTTACCTCATGACTACTCTCCGTCCACTCACCTTGATTCAGTGCATCATGCATGTTCTCTAATGCAGAATGGGAAAACCTGCAGCTAACCTCTCTAACTTTCTTTATTTCAGCTCCATGGCTTACTGTACAAACAGGCACAGATATCTCTTAAAACAACATTATGTCGGAGTTGTGTTTGGTGCACTTTGGCGCCCACCGAAGTTCTCTGAGTGCAACTACACTGTCTTAAGACACACAGTGCTGTCATGGCTCCCCATCACAGACAACATGCATATTTGGTGTTGTGAGAAGCCAAAGACTGTCTGACGAGGTTCCGTAATATTACCGGATTTTGCAGAAATCTGTCTCTGCTAGCGTCTACAGCTTGTGGTGGAGACGACTTTTTTGGCATCAGATGGATTTATTGATTTATTCGTATCAAACCTGGGCCATAACTCGGGTTAGACAACTTTCCCGAAGCAGGTGAAGCTGCAAAACATGAGACAACGATGACACCGTTAACGACACAGGCTAACGCTACATCTCAGTCTGTTCTGAATAATATCTGCAGGGATGTACACTCTGCTTCTCGCTCGCTCGCTCTCTCTCTCTCTCTCTCTCTCTCTCATCTTAGCTTCATCCGTCTCCGTCCTGTTCCTCGTAGCCTCAGCCGTCGTATCAAACAGTACAGAGACGGGCTAATTGGACCGTACCGATCTTACTTAGTGCTATGAGCAGGCGACCGTGGACATGAGAGAGACGCTGTTCTCACTGTTGAAAGTTTTTTTTTTTTTTTTATGTAGGTAAAAGCTGTGATCAGTAGCTTATTGCCTATTGGAGGATTTCTTCTTGCAGGTAGACTGTGGAAAAGTCTGACATGTTGCAGAGGAGTCCTCGCCCTGCAGCCCACCCACAACTCAGAATGTGAGCGCCCCGGCTGAGACCCTGACCCTCTCTGCATTTTTCACTCTCCCTGTTATGACTCCCCTCCGTCACACACACACACACACACACACACACACACACACGCACGCACACACACACACACACACACACACACACGCACGCACACCGTGCACTGCCCCTCACTCTGCTGAGCCTGTTTCTAAGTGAGCTCTAATGTGACATTTGAGTGACACTTAAATCTAATGTTGAAATGTCTCGTACTGCGGATGCAGTGACTGACAGCTCTCTCGCCACATGTAACACTAAGACTTATAAATTTATAAAGGAAATCCTCAGTCTGCAGCAGCCTGTCACATGTAAAGCTTTAACTGTCCTTTCAAACACACGAAGTAGAAACATCTCGCGTGTTTCTGAGTGCACCTCATACTGAGCCTCTGCAGACTGGACGGATCCTCTTACTCGTCCTGCTGCTCTATAACTCACTCAGGGCAATGACGGTGATGAAATCAGCTCCTTTTCTCTGACCTGCACCCAGCTGACATTTCTGCAGACCAATACTGTACCCCTGAAGACACCCCCCACCCCCCACAGCCCACACCCCCAACTAAAGTGAGACAGCTGGCAAACAAACTGCTGGACGGCTTCTTTCTTCAGACATTAAGTCCAGATAAGCTGCTGTGACTGCTTGTGGAATTTATATAATCTATATAAAAGACAAATGTAATGAGCTACAGAAATGTTAATAATACATTCAGCCATTCTCTAAATGTTAGGGACACTTCCCTACAAACTGCTTCAGAAGAGATGGGTAACCTCGTGTTTAGTGAACCAACCTGATGTACGGTGGCTATAATCCTCCAAGTAGGCGGCGCAGGTTTCGAATCTGACCTTTGGCTCCTTTCCCGCATGTCATGCCCAAGAACCTGTGGTGTTCAAAAATGAAGCCAATGCTGAAGTGTAAAATCCTGCAGTTCCTCGAGTGTCCACTAGAGGCTGGCTGCAGAAGCACAGGAAGTCACACACACACCCATTCAAAAAAGCCTGCACAGCAGAGATTAACATGTTTAAACTAATAGATATTTAGAGCTTTAATGCAAACTTGTCCATGTAGTAGCATGGTGTTTTGTAATATTTTAATTATGGGATGTTTCCATGGCAGGTCATTAAGTTCCTGAAACAAAAGGTGCAGTAATGAAACATTAAATGTTTTTTTTTTTTTTGCGTTTTTACTGATGGAGGAAAATATCGACGTGAGTTGAATCTTGCACGGATGAAACCTTCATCCTGACCTCTGTGGTGTAATTCACTTCTCTGTTTTCTTCTTGTTCTCATTTGTAAGCTCAATGACAAACAGCTGGCACAAAACCTTGATCAGATCTCATCCAGTGAAAACACTCGGGTTTAATAATGTCTCAGACTCGTGCATGAAATCTCCTTCACTTGTCAGATCTCCACGTTTGAATGTGGACACGCGACGACGAGGCGCTCGCCGCTGCAGGAAATTGATCTTGTTGACAGGTGTGTGCGAGAATGAAGGCAGGACACGACACAGAGATGAAAAGTGTGGATAACAAAAAGGGAAATGGGGCAGGTGTGCCAAACAATCTGTTCATGCCAGCTGACTGAAATATCGGAGCTGAAATCCAGAACAGCAGTGTGCAGAAATGTGAGTCATGAACAAGATGTGTGTGACTGATTAAAGCACAAATAATGCTTTCAATAAGACCAACAAAGAACCTGGGCACAGTGAAGGGGGAGAAAGGAGAACAGGGACAGTATGGGGGTGAGGTGTGGGGGGGAGGGTGCCTAATTTAAGACAGGCCAGAGGCCAGGTGTCCAGCTGGTGTAGTGATGGTGTAGCCTGGCAGCAAAGAGTAAACACACATTCCTACCACAGGAATGCACGCATGTGTCCATATATGTGTGTGTGTGTGTGTGTGTGTGTGTGTGTGTGTGTGTGTGTGTGTGTGTGTGTGTGTGTGTGTGTGTGTGTACAGATGGCACACACCTTTGTTTGATCTCTTATCTCATATTGTTGATTAATTGTATATTGTGTATACTATAGTGTTTGTGTGTCGACCTGTTTAGGAAACTAAACCTGCTGCCATTTGTCTCCCATGTTTGTTGTTCATGGTCCCTGACAAACTACAAACGAACTTGTAGATGTTTCGGTGTGATAAACAGGGAATGCTTAAATTTCATGCCAGAGTAACAACAAACAAACAAACATGCAACCACGTGATCGAATATGAAGTCTGCTCAAGGTTTCTTTTATATTAGGATTCCTTCCAAAGGGGGCGCTGATGGCCTAGCGGTTAGGTCACGCCCCGCCCTGTGGACAAGGGCGAGTCCTCCAAGCAGATGACTCAGGTTCAAGTTCGACCTGTGGCTCTTTCCTGCATGTCATTCTCTCCTCCCCCCCACCCCTCTCTCTCTCCTGATTTCCAGCTCTATGCACTGTCCTATCAAAATAAAGGCAAAAAGCCAGAAAATTAAATATTTCTTAAAAGTACAATCCGAAGCGACAACTTCTGGTTGACGAGGACTCTGGGCGCTTCATCTTTTCTCCGGGCGACCGCCTGCTGCTGCAAACGCTCTCACCTAATTGGGGACATTTAGAAAAAAGAAGCGGTCTCTCCAGGTGGACACAGACCCCGAGGGTGCTCACAACCTTTTTGTAGTTGTTGTTGTTTCAATTTAACTGCTCTGATCTAAAAACCAGTGACCCCTCGGACATTTGAGGCCCCTTTTTAACCGACCACATACAGAGAGCGCAGACACACACAGGTGCATACGGAAGCAGAGAGATAGTAAGGTGCTCCAACATGTACACACACACACACACACACACACACACACACACAGAGTCTGGACATTCCTCACATAACCTCCCACCGGCCTGAAGTGTCCGGAGAGCTGCTGACCGCTTCTCCTGACCCCGCTCCGAACGCTGTGCAAACCTCCCACAGACAGGACAGGTGGCAGAAGCAGAGGGGAGATGAGGGGAGAGCGGACCATTTAAAACTGACTATGTGACCCCTCTCACCCCTCCACTTCAGACCCCTGACCCCCTCTGACCTCTGACGCACCTGCACAAGCTGCTCGGCGAGATGTGGACAACCTGTTAGCGTGCACCATCCAATCTGACGCAGGCCGACAACAATCTGTATCCATGCAATACGACTTAAAGTTCAGGTTAAAGACTCGTAGGCAGGCAAACGGGGGGGGGGGGGGGCCTCTGCTGAAAGATTCATCCCAGGGGGAAAGTACGGGCCTGTTTCCTTTTACATGCTCTGAAACATGCAGCATGTGAAACCGCCATAAAGATCCAGCGGCGTCTCGTCTGTTAGAGAGAGCTGAAGACGTTTCAAATCGAATGCTTGCAGCTCATTTATGTACCAAGAAGTATTTTAAACTTCTGTCATGTGTGTGTGTGCGTGTGCGTGCGTGTGTGTGTGTGTGTATGTGTATGTGTGTGTGTGTGTGTGTGTGTGTGTGTGTGTGTGCGTGTGTGTGCGTGTGTGTGTGTGCAGCGTGGACACCAGAGCTCTCTGGGAAGCAGGAGATGGTCAAAGGTTCAGGTCACGGAGCCACACATTAAAGAGCGTCCACCTGCAGCCTGCTCCTCCTCCTCCTCCTCCTCCTCCTCCTCCTCCGTGTTTACCGCCTGTCACTGCTCCGTGAGGACGGCAGCACCGACACTTTGAACGCTGACAAGAGAGAGCTGGAAACTTTTGAAGTAGGAAGTTAGCTGGACTAACAAAGAATAAAAAGGTTGAAAGTTTAGGGCAGAAATGTTTGGATGCACCGAGATGTAGCGCTCATCACGGTCCTCATGAGTTCTAATTAACTTTCTTGCTCACCATCCCTTGATGTCGTTGCTGGCTGGACAATCTTGGAACCCATCTCTAACCGTCTGACGATGTTTCCCTCTGGAAGCAAAGAGTGATCTTTTAAAGCTTCTTGTGGAGCAAGTGGTTAGATAGGACGACATTCCAGCCAAGACTGTGACTCTGTGCATTGCCTTCATTTAAAGTCCAACCAGAAACTAGAGAAGCGAGAAAGGAGCTACAGTTAGGAGGCAACGTGTGAGAGGAGAATTGTAGGTGTGCTTTCATGCAGTTATCAGTTTAAAGACATGAATTAATGGTCGGTCCACCGATGAGTCCTGTGATGCATTTGTCTGATTGTGCCCGGCTTCTTTGATTCTCCACATTTGTTTGGTTTGTTTCTGCTTGAAGCCAAAGCCGCTGAAATCTTGAAAGCACGATGCAACTTAGACAACAAAGAGAAATAAGAAAACCCGTCTGACACCAAAATCTTTTCTGCAGATTGTGTAAACATAGATTACTTTATAAGATTTCTGTGTCAACTTCAGACTGTATAAAACCTGGACGTTGGTTCAGTGATGTCACACTTTAGTTTCTAATCGGGGTTTAGAAGCCCAAATGTGGCGGCCAACATATTGGAACAATGCCATCCTGCTAGCTTAAGATCATTCTAGAAACAGGTAGAGAGGTGGAATTTTGTAATGTAACTACGCGCACACATACTGTACTCTTCCTTCTACAGAGTGGAGAAGTGTAAACACACAAACGTTTGTGTGGACGGACGATGAGATGGGGATGTTGCTTCAAGTGACCTTAAACTACAAATTCAATTTCAAGATAATCTCGACTGGGAGTCATGACGGCCAACATTTCCACAAACAGAGCTCTTGTGCACCTACTCATGCATGTCTGCTGCAGAGAATGTTAATGTGCATGTGCATAAAGTCTCAGTTTTCAAAGGAACAGCGTTTTTCCAGTTTGCACTCTGGAACCTGTTTTCAGAAATTCACGTTTACAGGCCCTCAAAACGACGCTGTGATGTAAATGAAGAACACAGACGTAACACGGCCTGAGACTTATCAGGAACAGATGAACAGGAGCTCCTCTGGGGGGATGTTATTGACTCAGAAATGATAATGTTTACACTGCAGAAACGCCACACAGAAGTCTGGAGGTCGTTCTTTGCTAACCGCTGATTTCATGGATTACAGAAAAGTTTACATCCATTCCCAGATGTGATATGTGGTCTTTACGAAGATGGTGGTGAAATAACTTGTTTAATGTGAAATATTTTAGTCGTTCGTTTTACTTTAACTTGAACACAAATCGTTGAACTCTCTGGGAACGACTGCTTCTTTGAACATGACAAATAAAGTCCTCTCACTTCTCTGTGAATAACTGCTTCATTTAAAAATAATGATCTCAATTTGTGTTTTTCTACATCTGCCATGTTCCCCTCTATTCAAAAATACACTATGCCCACATGTTGCAGTGACACCACTTTGTTTGAAATACAGAGAAGGTCGTGTGAGACAGATTCAAGGTCAAGCCGAGCACCATCTTTTGTCCTGGAGGCCAGTTTAGGGAGAGATTGTGAACCCACATGCAGACTCATTCAGATGTGATGAGACACCAAAGTGCTCACTCTGCAGCATGACAAATCTAAAAATCACCCTGCAGGCCCGGCCTTTTGTTTCCCCTCCAGCGTACAGTCATGTGTGTGTGAGTGTTTGTTTTTTTGAATATCAAATCCCCACATCTACAATGCATAAATTCATCGCACATTCAGCAGAGAGAGCGGCGACGCCACGCAGAGAAATGGGCCTTGGATTTGAGGAGGCCATCGGGCCCCCCACTGTGTTTCTCATCCAGACTCATTTGGATGTGTGACTGGGAACGAATCAAGGAGAATTACTTCTACTCAGCCGAAAAGCTATCTCTGACGCACACACACAAACACACACAAACACGTGCACAAAGAGCACAAATACACACGACCTCCAAAATAAACCGTGCGCTGCACGCCTGATTTTCAGCAGCATTTTCTTGGGTTTTTTAAGATCTTAAAAAACTTTAATAACTTTTCTGCTTTTTTAATGTTTAAATGTTCATTTTAGATCATCTGTCAACAGACTGAGGGGGGGGGGGGGGGGGGGTTCGTTAGTGCTCATCTATAGCCATGAATAATTATCTCTTGTTGAATGGTTTGTTATTCAGCAGATGGTTGGAATCATCCATGATATCTTGGTGGGGGGGGCTTTTATTGGATTGAACTATAAGAGAAACTGACCTCCGTGCAGCAGGTTGGAGGGGGTGTGAGGATTTGGTTGATGCCAAAACAAAAGGTTGTGAACTTCAGTGACATTTGATCTTTTGGAGTCAGCCTCCAAAATAAAGTTCAGAGTGTCAGAGTGAGCGAGGCGTGAGTCCTGCAGCGTTTAACGTTTCCCAAAACGCTTAACTGTTCCTAAATTTTCAGTCCTGAATTTGAAAGTGAAATATTAAAGGTTAAGGTAACTTTCAAAGAGATTTGCACTGCGGACATACAGATCAATAAATCTGATCACGTTAACGACTCAATGAAGCCACAGACGAATCCTGCTGCAGGATTTCAGCACACATCAGAGACTTCACTTTGAAAATCATCTGCCAGCTCACAGCTTCCCCACGGTGAAGTCTGGGTGTGTGTGTGTGTGTCGGGCTCACGCTGGGTTTGGAGCAGTGTGTGTGTGTGTGTGTGTGTGTGTCGGCTGCCGTCGGAGTCCGTTTCATATATCCCCCCCCCCCCCCGTCCTGGTTCTGTTCTGGATCTCCCAGCAGCCCCTGCAGCTCTTTGATGTCCGTCTGCGTCTCATATGAAGTTCTCCGTTCGGTCTAATAGAGGAGAGCAGAGGCCGCTGTGAGGACCACCTGCACCCTCTCCTCCATGCTCCATCATTTAAGTCCAGCTGCCTCTCAGACTCCCAACACACATGAGGAGCGAGAGAGAGAGAGAGAGAGAGAGAGAGAGAGAGAGAGAGAGAGAGAGAGAGAGAGAACTCCAGGACACTTCTAGCCCAGAGAGAACACGTTTTAGACGTTCATATATAATCACAACACTTCAAACTTTGGTTTCTTTTCTACTTTTGACAACGTGCTGATGAAACCACGTTGGATTACGTTTGAAGCTCTGCACAGCATCCTTATTCTTTGTAGCTCTTTAACAATAAAAGAAACTGCAGATGTACCGAGCGTCTGAGTAAAGAAATGGGCAAAAAATATTCATGTACCACAAACAATCCTGTGAGCAAGGTTTCCAAGAAGAAAATACTGCATGTCAGCATTGTCATGTGTCATGATTTCTTCTTCTTTAGTTTGTTTTTTCCATGTTTTGTTACTAAGTTGTGACTTCCTGTTTCTCAATCCCCTGTGTGAATGTTTACTGTCCAAGAGTCGAGTGTTTCCTGTTTTATTTTGTAGTTCTTGTCCTCTTTGTCACATGTTTAGTCTCAATTGTATTTGGAATGTGTTTCTTCCCTCTGGTTGTCAGTTCATTATGGTCAATCTTCTCCGTGTCTCCTTGTGTGGATTCTTCTTTGTGCCTTTCCTGTGTTTTCTCCTTCAAAATAAAATACAGACTTCTCCTACAGTAAAGCTGCTCCATCATCCCTTCTGGGCCTCCGCACATGTGTGTTGGTGACTGTGTCTGCAGAGACTCTGTCCTCTGACTGGATTTTACTGTTCTGGTTTGTTCTGGTTGACTCGGGACGTTTCTGGGCGGGGAGCTGGTGTGTTTCCTCCAGCCAATGACAGCGCAGCAGGTGAGTTTAGTATAGTTTAGTTAATATGACGGATGTGGACGTAGCAGCAAAGAAGAGAAAATATAATCACAGTGAGGAGAAACACCAAGCAGGTAAAGCTCGTTCTAAAACGAGGGTGAACCTTGTGTTGTCTTTTACCCGTCGACGTGGAGTTGGGCTGCTTCCTGTTGGACAGGCAGGTTAAAGCTTTTAGTTTTTCATTTATACAAATGTTGAGTGATTTACTTGAAAATAAAGTGATGTGGAGATGAGTCAAGGTTCGGGACACTAGCTCTTAGAAGAAAGCTGTTGGTGGAGATGAAATGCTGTTTGGACACACCTCTGTGTCCCCTGATTGGACTACTGATAGTGTCTGTTCCTTTCTCAGTGACTGACTAGGTGCAGTCAGCCGTAACAAATATGCAGAAGAAGAAGAAGAAGAAGAAGAAAAGGCCTCTGGGATGAGAGGGCGTCAACTCTTTTTTTTTCTTCCTTTAAAAGAATCACACAACTTGTGTTTAAGCCTGATAGCTCCGGCTCCTCGCTGACTTTCTTGCCGACAGCGAAGCCGTGGGCTTGACTCGGCGCTTCGGGAATTCTTCAGAGCTCCAGGTGTCACCGCCACGACCACGAGCTCGGACAGGACACGCCCCTCCGTGTTGTCACGCTCTCATTTTAATGTCACGCCACGTCAGTCACTCAGCACCCAGGTGAGAGGCCGGCACTTACCTGCCCCTCACACAGCTGCTACAAAACAAGACGGAGGAGGCAGAGCTGCAGGCGTTCACCGAGGGCGACGACGAGAAACACAAACTCAGAGGAGGGACAGTGAACTCATCAGCAGCCTGACAGCTAACCAGCTTCATTTATACCTGTTCATAAAGGAGTGATGTCATCTCCTAAGAGACCACCAGCAGTCAGACCAATCCCAAGATTATTCAGACTGATATCAACTCTGAGGGATTTTTAAAAAGCTTAATTCACATTCCTTTCTATGCAGCTTCTCCTGCACGTCGTCCTGCACGCTCTTCAGTCAGACTGAAATCATTACGCTTGTGCTGTGACATCCTAAAAGATGATGAATACATCGTGCATTCCTCTTTCTCAACAGCTACCTTTTAGCTCCAATCAATTTTTTCAAAAGCAGCTCTTTTGCGCATGTTTAATCATCTTCCTGAAGATGAATCTCTATCGTCTGACATAGCAGCAGCTAACATAAACACACATCTCCAACAACCTTCAGTCCCCATCAATAGAGAGAGGATGTGCAGAGAGACTGAAGCTTTGGAGTACTCATATAAACACTCAGCAGATTAGTTTATGTAAAGGTTTACCTCTTGGTTTCCACCTGTTAATTTATAGGAATATTAGGCTGCATGAAGGGACGACAGTTTTGGTGTTGGAAGCGTTCTGGTTGCTGTTTCGTTTGAACACGATTTGGTGAAATGCAGTTAATGTCTAACACAAAAGTTGTATCACTCATTGGCTTTAATTCAGTCCTGAAAACAAGAGGCGAAAAAATTAAGCAAAAATCCTGCAGTTCCTCAAGTGTCCACTAGAGGCTGGCTGCAGTATCACAGGAAGTCACATACACACCCATTCAAAAAAGCCTGTTTTTACAGCAGAGATTAACATGTTTACAGCCTGGTTAAAAAAAAACAAATACAGTAGGTCTGATTAGCTCATGTCTCGATCGACACACACTGTACGGGGGGTGAATGTTTTGATGACTCATCAGTTTTGATTTGATGAATGATAAGAGTTATTCACAATAAGGCGTGTAGCTGACCTGATTGACAGTTGGGCGCGGTGTAACGGTTTGTCAGGAGGCTTAAAACCCGCCTCGGCTCCAGCTCTCAGCCTG
Organism: Labrus bergylta; assembly: GCF_963930695.1. Taxonomy (NCBI): domain Eukaryota; kingdom Metazoa; phylum Chordata; class Actinopteri; order Labriformes; family Labridae; genus Labrus; species Labrus bergylta. Next base: position 20,943,403 of record NC_089207.1, on the reverse strand, counting down.
TCGTTAGGTTGACTGAAAGTTAGGCTGAGACAGCATTTCCAGCATGGAGACCACCATCGATGGGACTCCGGCGCCTCCTGCAGGATCAGATGGGTGACGTCACTCAGGCTTCAAACATTAATATTTACAGTGTATGGTAACTACCGTAACGTTCACTGACTCTGACCTGCAGATAGAAGCTGACAGGTTCATTTCATCTAAACCACTTTGTTTGCAGAATCCTGCAGCTTTGGTGGTTCTGGATGAGATTTGCAGATCCTTAAACGGTTCTAACATCTCACCCCACCTCTGTGCATGTTTCAGAGCTTATTTGCATGAGTTGTTGTCTAATGTGCGTACTCTGAGAATTCACCACAGCTACACCGCGATGATGAGAACACACTGTTTCCTCGGAACAAACATCCCCCGACCCTCGACTTCCTCTCTTCTCCTCAGCTCATTATGGCTGAGGCTGAGAGCGGCGGGTTAATTGAGTGAATTGTCTAACAGTGGACAGAGTGTGTGTTGCAGAGCTTGTATTAGTGTGTGTGTGTGTGTGTGTGCGCTCAGCTCCAGCATGTTCTCCTGGATTGTTGTTAGAGCTCGGCTCCTGACAAAACCAGCCAGGGCCCTCAGTGCCTCGATAACGAGCTGTATGCCTGACAGGTGTGTCGAGATTAGGGGCGGGCTGTTCCCTTACACACACACACACGCACACACGCACACACACACCATCATCCCATCCTCTTACAGTAAACATCCCCATCAGCCTGCCTGCCCACTCTGGGGAGCCAAAGGAGAGAGCATGTTTGACATAATTAATTGGCTCTTTCTATAAAATGAGTCAAAAGAGATGAAAAGGGTTATCGGGCTGAAATAATTAATTTGGAGCTAAATTCGCTGACAGTTGGGTTCTCTTAACAATTCACCTTTTTTCCCCCTCGTCAGTGCCTCTTGAATGACGAAGGGCGCGATACTGGCTGCCCTGAAATGAGAGCGCTTTAATGAAATACGGCTTAAAAGGAATTTAATTAGTTTGAACCTGCAAAGAAGGTCTTGCTGGTATTCATTTTTCGTAGATTATTGCCTTTCATTATGAGGCTAATGTAGCAAGCATTTTATTCCAATTAATTTGAAATGAAAGAGGAAATTATGTGGATTAATAATGGCGGGGGTGGTTACACACATCTCTTCAATTACCATCCGTATAGTGCCCCATCCATATCTTACCATCACAGTAATTAACGGCTTTCAGGAGCGCCATTATGTCCGTCAATGAAAAGAGTTTGCTATCGCCGTCCACACACTGAGGCATCGCTGGGATCGCTAACGGGGCTAAATGAAAGGCCTTGACTGGGATTCACAGATCACAGGTTGCTGATTCCAATCAGGGAGGTTCATTTAGGCGACCTTTTGCAACGAGAAGACGGGCAACGTGTGCAGATTGAAGGGACGAGAGCAAATTTGCCAAAAATATTTGCCTTTTGTTCCGTCTGGATTCATGTTGCACCACATGAGTTTAGCTTAGTTTCATTAAAAAATTATGTTAAAAGGCAAAATCTGCAATAAAGTTTAAAAGATGATCAGATCCTGAAGACTGATTCAAAGATTAGCAACAGTTTTCTTTAAAGTCAACCTTTTCTGCTGATCCTCATTTTAAACTCTCATAAAGTGTTACGATGCTGGATGCTCAAACTAAACGTGGGCAAAGTGTCAGATCATGAGGTAAACGTATGTTGGAGTAATCCCAGGATGATTCTGCAGAGGGCGCTAAACAGCTTCTTCTGCAAATCACGCCAGAGTTCCCCGATATGAAACCAAGAATTTGACCAGACGGCTTCAAGCCTCTACGTAAGGCGCTGAAACCGCCACACCTCCTCCATACTGAAGCCTCCGCTCTCCTCCGGTAAAACACCTCCAACACCTCTCTACTCCAGTTAGCACGAAGGAGTTATCATTTATACCACACCATAATTAAACACCATTAATGCAAGCAGCGGACAAAACTGTCATTTGCTTGAGCTGCAATCACCTGTGTCCTGCATTGTTGTGTTAGCATGCTAATGTTAGCGCTGTTTACTAACTCGTAGCTTCATATTGCACATGCAATGACACAGAATGACCGTGATCTAAAAACTGTTATATGACATTCAAATAATCAGTGAGTATGTTCTTCTCTCTTTTATACACAAGGGGAGGAGCCGGCCGTCCCGTCTATGTAAACATGGCTCTGACAACAACACAGCCAGCGGGACTCGAGCTTCTCACTTATTGTAGACGGTCAAGACTCAGAGAGACACATTTACACAGGATAGACATGTCGCACATTCTTCCTTTAAGTTTGTTTCAGGTAATTCTCTATGAGTATATTTTTGCAGAAACAGGGTGTGTGCCTTTTTACTCTCCGGCTTTCTGAACTTGTAATAATAGCTGCATGTTTGTATGAAAAGATTCGACTACATTCTTCACATTCGTGCTCGTGCTGAATATGTTGGTGTGTGTGTGTGTGTGTGTGTGTGTGTGTGTGTGTGTGTGTGTGTGTGTGTGTGTGTGTGTGTGTGTGTGTGTGTGTGTGTGTGAGACTGAATGAAAGAGGGAGGAGGTGCTGAGTTTGTGGCTGCTGCTGCTGTTGCTATCACCATTAGTGCTAATTATGTTCTTTGTTGAATGGACAAAGGAGGAGTAATTGAATCCATCACCGCTCTCTCTTTTCATTGAGAGACTCAACCTGCACCATCCAATAATACCACCGGTCTCTACGCCCGCTGATTGTTCGCACATATTAACACTTTGAAGGCTTTGAAAACATTATTATGAATTTTAATTAGCTAAAAATATGCATTCTTATATCGATAATTTCCCTTTGTATCACCTTGAATCTTCAGTTGTTTTTCATCTTTAAAGGATGGATAGTACCACAGGGTTCAATAACAGACGCAGTGTCACTGCCTGCAGAGCATTTAAGTTCACCTTTAACCTTATGAGTGCATCATTGTTGCCTAAAGCATTGCCAGATTTAATGCTTAATAAACAGTGGGAGACTATCCCTGTCAGACTGGAGGGGGGACGGATGGTCTCCTGAGGTAATATGTGACATATAACATAAAGACGAACAGAAATGTGCATTGATCGCAGGGAATAAACATCACCACCCCCTCCCACTCGCTCCAGGTGAATTCTCCTGATTATATCCTGCTGCGTTCTCACGTCAGCTCTCTCTGACTTTCTGCAGAATAAAAATGTGGAGGCTGGAGGAGAAACATTCAGCTGTTTGTGTTCACACATGACGCTCAGCATGGAAATATCAGGAGTCTTTCGATGAATATTATTAGAGCGATACTGAAGTAGCGTCTCTTCAGTGAGCGTCATCAGACAAATTAATTCCCTCACTTTCTCGTTGTGACAGAGGATTCTTTCACAAAGTGCTGAGTAATCAAATGTTTGATCGTCCCTCCACCAGCGGCCTGATAAACATTTTATCACACCCCCTCCTCTCCTCTGAGAGCCGGTCCTCGCCATCTTTTGTGCTAATCTCACCCCAGCCTGCTACTCCTTCTCAATGAATGGGGGGGGGGGGGGGGGGGGGGGGCGCGCTCTCAGGGGGCCCCGGAAATGATCTGGGGCCAGTGAAGCAGCACTCGGCGGGGGAGCCACCCTAACATCCTGCAGCTCTCCCTGCGGAGCTCGGTGAATTGTCAGTGGATGCTCGTTAAAGGATCCAATTAATGCGAGTGTCTCGTGCCTTACAGGTCAGCGGGCAGGGCAGCGGGAACAGTTGGCCTTTAGTCGGGCTCATCCGCGCCCCTCAATGAAGACTCGCTGTAGCATGACTCCATAATGTCCCCTTGATGTGTCGTTAACATTTATGACTGTGCAGGAGACGGAGGGCGGCGTGATAGCGGCGTGTATGAGTAGGGGAGAAATAAATGACGCAGGTTAATCTGAAGGCCGTCAGAGCTCCACGATGAGTCTGTGAGAACGCCGTTTTCTAACACAGAGGTCAGCACTGACCGCAGGGGGCGGGCTCTCACAGCTCAAGTGTCACTTTACAAACGAGCTTTATATGTGTGATCGTGTTGTTGTTTATGTGACCACATGTGAGGTCGCCATGTTTGTTTGTTTGTTTGATCTCACTGCTTTGTCCAGGGGCCTGTTTCTGAAAGAAGGTTCAACAAACCCTCAGTCTAACCCTGAGCTCTGAGCTGATTTACTCTCAGATGGGAAACTCTGAGTTTTCGGTTCCAGATCAGCAGATTTCAATTAGTTAAATCAACTCTGAGTAGGTCCACTCGGTGTTCAGCGTGTGCACCACGACGATAAAAAGCCAATATGAATGGAGCCCCGATTCTATGATTCACCATGGCAACAGGTGACAAAAAAGAGATCCTCGTACTTTAACCATCTTGAAATATCAATATCTTCACATGGCCATAGGCTAAGGCGAAAATGAACAGGTTTTAAAAAGGAAAAAAAGGAACACTGCTGCAGTGCAGCGGAAAAGGAGAGAAAAGTGGTGTAAGAGAAAACAGCTGCTCGCGTCGGCGCGTAAAGTCTATTAATTTAATATATAATCAGAATTAGGCTATAATAGGCTATTGCAGGTCCAAACTGATTGAATGGTAGGCCAGTAAACCTATACAATTTATTTTCTTTAAGATGCAATCAAGCAGAAGAAAAGCAACTTTAAAACAGCTCAAAATTAAATATAAGATTAGATTGATATAGATTGATAGTTAACTTCATTCAGAGTCTATTTGAATGTGCATTAACTTTATCCCCATAATGCTGTATTCACACACATAGGCACATGTCCTCTCACCTTTATCTCGTTTAGTTTATTAATTAACCCTAATTAAATGAACGTCTCCCGACATTAATGTAGGCTCTAATTCCCTGCGGAGTAATGCAGCCCCTTCATACCGACTAAAAACTTCGATAAAATAGTTTGTTTTATACGCTGTAGTATTGCCACCCTAACATATCATATTAAAACAACCTGGATTTTTATTCAGACAAACAGTGAATCTTCACTAACACGGCGTGATACAGACTGAATGAAAGAATGAGGAAATGAAACAATGTTTCTGGCTCTGAAAGAGGGAGGAGTCAGAGAGAAACTTGGTGTTTATTGAAGAAAACCTGCTCTCGACCAGGATAGGTTCACAGACTCAGTTACCATAGTAACTGACTCAGAGCTAAAGTAACCTCTCCCTCTGGAACGGGCTGGAGTTACCCCTCTTTCTCTGGTTTGAGTGACCTCCTCTTCTGAAACAGAATACCCAGAGTTTCCCTCATTTCAGAGTTAACGGACTCAGAGTTTGCAGAAAACCTTCTTTCAGAAACGGGCCCATGATCTTTCTTTTACTACGGATGTAGTCTTACGAGTCTTTGAGTTCCTGAAAAACCTTCATAGATAAATAATAAAAAAATGTATTATTATTTGTTTAATTGTTTCAGTGTTTGATTCAATTTTTGTTTTTGTTTTTTTAACGTTCGTTTTTTATCTTATCTCCTTGTTTGTTTGCTTTGTTAAAATGTATTTATGTTTTTGTTTTTTAGTTAAATTTAAGTTTTTTCTTAGTTTCAGTATTTTTTGTTTTTTATTTGTTTTTTGTTCCAATGGTTCTTCTTTTGTTTGTTTGTTTCATGTTTTCATTTTTTGTTTTCTTTATTTCTGTGTTTGTTTATCTTTTTTTGTTGGTTTTAATGTTTCATCTTGTTTTTGTTTCAATGTTTATTTATTTTATTTCCTTGTTTGTTTTTTTTGTTTGAATTTAAAATTTCTGTTTATGTTTTTTAGTTCACTTTTTTTCTTTTTCTTCGCTTCATTATTTTTGGGTTATTATTTGTTTTTGTGTCTTTGTTCCAGTGTTTGTTTATTTTAATTTTTTAATTTTCTTATTTTTTTCTTTAGTAAAAATGTTTAATTTCAGTTTTTGTGTAAATGTTTTTATTTGTTTTAGTCTGTTTCTCTGTTTTTTCATGTTTTACGTCTCCTGACGGCGTGCCTTCATCACGTGTTCTTAACGAGAGCTTCGACCAGTCGTCACTAACGTCTCGTGTTCTGTTTATTGTCTTTCAACGTGTTCACGTCCCTCACACGTCAAAGAATGTTGCCTCGTGGTTGTTTCCAAAGAGACTCCCGATGATCAGCTGTTCACGTCATCGTGCTACATGCTAACTGTTAGCTTACATTCCTCATCAATCATTTCTCTTTCAGGAGAATCTCTGCGGCCGACACCACGTCCATAAATCTGCTCCGCTCACTCAGAGAAGTGGCAACCTGGAATTACCCCAAATGATCCTGAATCCCTGATTGATCCCCGAGGGGGGGAATAAAGACGTAGATTATTCACAGAGCAGGTCGAGCAGAGTCATCGTCTGCTGCGAGCGATGAGACGTCGTCAAGAAATGTTTGATTTTTCTTTCTACTGAAGTACGAGTGTTCACCAACGAGGCATAGTCGAGGAAGTCGAGGTAGAACAAACTTTAACATTTCTACTTTTTGAAACGGACGCTTGGAGAAAAATATTTGACTGACAAATGACTTTTTTTGTTTTTTTCATCTTACCAAAAACTGATAAAGTGAGAATGAGGGCCTCTCCAACAGGAACGGCTCCTACCTTATCACACATATCTCTAGAAATCAAGACCAGAATTTCTCCAGATCTGGACTGGATGTCAAAACCATTTTACATTTCTGAAACACAAACACGTAGTTTTCAAAAATTCTAAAACTATGTAAATCAAAAAAAGTCTAAAATGAAGAAAACAATTATTAAACCATGTGATTTATATTTTCTTAAGTTATCTTCACATGAAGGTGTGACTTCTCACATGACTCTCCGCAGTCACAAGCCACAAACAGGAAACAAGATGAGCCAGGATTCCACGGCAACGACGTCCCGACATTAGTGAGTTCGGTTTAATCGATTTAAGTCAGAGTTGTGTTTGTGGTCAGAGTTTGACGTTTACCTTCTGGACGTGCAGAACGATCGTTTCTCTCCATGAAGTACGGAGCTAAACTGAAGGAGTGCAAACAAATGAAATAAAAATAAAACTAGAAATAAAAAAAGAAGAGAAGAGAGATGACAACAACGATCAAACTTGGAACTTAATTTAAATAAATATAACTACAATATAAACGTGTTCTATTTTAATTTCTGGATCAGCTCTCAGTGTTTGATTTATTTTAATATTTCTTATTGGATGTTTTATTATTTGATTATCGTTTTATTTAACTTTTTGACCTCACGTGTTTCCTCGTGAAGAATTAGTAAAGATTCATTCGGCGGTCGTGTTGCTGTTCGATTTCTTTTTTTTATAAATCTCTGAACTCCGTCACTGAATGAAAAGAGTTTAATAAAGTTTGATGATTTAAGGCTCTGACTGAGAGACATAAAGATGGCGCCTTTTTAGAGCTGACCTTCTTCTTTTAATCCAGAAACATGATTCAACATGTCAAGCTTTTTTTTTTTAATCTTTTTAAGCTTCACATAGAATTTTTAATGCAAAATTAATTATTTTAACAATTTAAAATCTTTTCTCTGTTCGGCTCTTTTTTTGTTTTTTTTGTACCCAATAAAAAAATATCTGTCAGTAAAATGAAACGGCTACAAATGAAGACCTGAATTTCTTTAACGTTCTTCTTCTGTCATTAAACTCTGAAACACTTTTACAAAATTTGAGACAAATTTGCATTTTGAAAAACATTTTTATTTTACAAAACAAAATTACAAAAACCAAAACACTTTTCCAGTCCTTAAACAAGTTTAGAAACGACAGAATCTTGACAGAAAGGGAATGTACTAAAGACAGGAAGTGACCCAGAGGTGCATATCTGGTCCTTCTGTCTCATCTGTGTCATTTTAAAAGTTGGAAAGACCGTCCACAAGAAAAACAAAACTGACTAATCTGACTCAAATGGGTTCCACGAAACAAGCAAAACATTTTCTGTCATCACAAACTCCATATCACAGTCTGCAAAAACAACAAAATGACTGGTCACTTCCTGTAGTTAGTACATACTGTCAAGATTCTGTCATTTAAACATTTGTCTCAGCGCTTGTAAAAGTGTTTCACATCTTGTACTTTTGTTTTATAAAACGTAAAAATGTTTTTTTAAATGTAAATTTGTCTCAAATAATTTTATTTTGTACTTCTCAGCCACCGTACAGAACAAACTAAACGCTCAAATATAAAAAGACTTAAAGAGAAACGTTTCAGTGAAGCTCGGGACGTTTTCAGGACTCTTTTTGCATTTAAGAAAAAATCTCCCTCAGATTGTTTGAAGATTTAAATGTGTAATAAATATTTAGAAATAATCTCGTTAAAAAAAAGCTTCACTAAAACTCAGTGAAAATATTCCCCTTCTTCATACTTCCACTTGTTCTTTCTTGTGCACAGTCAGGAGGCGGCCGTAGATTTAGGTTTCAAGCAGGTTTAAATGTTCACAAACATTCAGTAACTACAGCGGCTGCTGACCCTCCTGTTCACTCCCACAGAGAACAGTTCAAGGTGTTTGGCCTTCCTCTCCCTCTCTGCAGCTCTCACTGATTTAGACTCGCTGCTCGCTCGGAGCCTCTTTGAAAGCTGCTACTGGGACGCAGATGGTCGGGACGGATCGCCGCTCTCTGCTTTTGTTTCTGACTTTCACTCCTGAAGCCCTCGCAGCTCTCTCTCTCTCTCTCTCTCTCTCTCTCTCTCTCTCTCTCTCTCTCTCTCTCTCTCGCTCGCTCTTCACTCACACCACAGATGTTTGAAACTCCTGCAGACACAGATCCCGTGTAAACCCGGTCTTGGACCTGCTCCTCTGAGATTCTCACACAGATGATGTGAATACAACGGGAAGAAGAAGCTTGTCCAGGCTCCCAGCTGACACATTTCCTCTTCCTGTGTGTTTCGTCGACCACACGGAGGAGCAGACTCCAGGGACGGCCTGCAGGCCCCGGGTGCTGCAGGCTGTACTCATCTTCTTCACACCTTTAAATCACATTCTCTCCGCCTGCTCGCTGCAAAATTAGAAGCAGAACTTCAGTGTGAGGAGCAGAGAGAGAGAGGGAGAGAGAGGGAGACAGATGGGGAGGTGAGAGACGGAGGGATGGAGTCAGAGCGGAGCGGAGAGGGCGAGTGGAAGATGAATGATAAGCTGCTGAAGAGCACTTTCTAGTGGCATGAAGGAGGACTAGCATGCTGAAACACTCACTCCTCTGCAGAACCCTCAAGAGGCCTGAAGGTAAAAATACCTCGAACAATGTTTCCTTAAAATGACCTCCTCACATCGAGCAGTCTGGATGTCTCTGCTTTACACCGTTTAAATGTTCTGTGCAGGTTTGAAGCTCTACATTCATAACTGAAGGCTCATCTGTTGAGATTCTTGGATGTTTTTAGGATGAGTCCACATTTCTTCCGCTCAGTTTCCACTTCCTGCCTGTGGGTCGACCTTAATGTCATCAAAGAAAAAAAAACAAAAAAACAGTGACAATAAAAAGTTTGATTTCAAAGGCGTCACTCCGGAGGGCACCAAAAGAAAATCTAAACGTTTAAATAATCTCGTCCCCGCTCTGGATGCGAGCAGATTGTTTTGATTGGTTCATGGATTTACTCGCATGATTCAAATGTGTGTTTAAGAACTGATGTTAAGATTTTGACTTTGAAAGCTCTCTCCATGGACGTTCTCCGAGCTGTCAGACCTTTGAGATCCTCGGGCAGGTGTCTCCGGGTCGGTCCAAAGTCAAGACTGAAAACTAAAGGGGGTCTGAAGAGCTTTTTCTGCGAGGGATCCAGAACTGAAGACTGACCTGCCCGAGGGGATCAGGTCAGCTGAGTCTGTCATCTCTTTTAAGAAAAACTTGAACAACGAGCCTTTTCCTGATTTTAGATTCTAAAATTCCTTTAAAATAATTTTATCTCTTAAAATGTTTATTTCTTCATCGTGTCCTTTCTGATGATTCTACGAGCGGCCTGTTTGAACGTCTGTTTCTCTATTCCCATCTTTGTAAAGCTCTTTGAACCTTCAGTCTGAATACCAGTTATACCAGTGTTTGTCAAAGTGGGGGGCCAGACCCCCTGGGGGGTCCTCAGGGGGTTCTAGGGGAGGTCACAGAAACTTGGAGGGAGGGGGGGGGGGGGGGATGAGGAACAAAACTCAAAATGAACTTCTACTAATATTATTAAACATTTTGACAAGTTTTTGATGACTTTAAATCCAAACTTTTTTTTCTACGACAATCTTTCAATATTTAAAAAAAACACAAAACGAGCGTAATGAATAAATAACGAGCAAGAAAAACTGGGAGAACAAAGTTCCTGTCGTTATGACGTGATGATTGTTCGGACAGAATTTAAATCAGACATCGAATTAAATGGATAAAAAAAACAAGATTTGGAATTGTTAATAAAATGAGGAAACAAATTATGAAGCTTTTTATTTAATTTTTAATATTCGCAATCGTAACGTAAAAAATGAGCTTCTTCATAAACTAAACGTGGAGAAGGAGCCGAGTGTCTCCGACATCGATCTCGATCCATGACGTGTCTGCTGCTCTCTCTGAGGAGCCCCGAGGTTCAGAGACCCTCCACAGTCCTCCTCGTCGTGCTCCGAGCTCGGTGAGAGGCCTCAGAGTGAAGCAGCTATCTCTCTGATATGAGAGCAGTTATCAGGTCAAACCAACAGGTGGTGCAGCGATGGAACTGGTTCAGATAGAAGTGATTGTACCCGACCTAAAAAGCCTCTGCATGTTTCTAATAAGCTCCACGAGCAGAAACGTGCTCAAACTAGGATCAATATTGGAGGTGCTTTTGAAAAATGGAGAGAGGTTAGAACACAGAAAGGTTTACAGACTGATGCAGAGCTGGATAAACACTGAAGCTTCAGTGTCCACCACATGACAACCTGTGTGAGCATCGACGCTAGAGAGGAGGGGACGGGGAGACAGCGCTCTACAATGTTTTGAATCTGGACTGCAGTACACATTAAGTCTTTTTATTCCCTACATTCATATTTCTTTTGAGCTGAACTTTAACAAACAACGAGCGTTCGAGTGTGTGGAGTCCCTTTTATGATTTATTTGTAACTGAATTATGTTTCAAGTTAAAGAGTATTGTCCTTGGTCCGTTTACTGCCATGAATGGTGAATTGACTTCAGGAGAGATGAACTGTTGTCGCCCCGTGCAGAAAAAAAAAAAAGCCAAACCACAATAAACAAGATAATGAAGATCCTTCCGAGTTCCCAGAAATGACGAATCCAACATGTCTGCCTGCTGTAAATTTAGATTTGGAATAAAGTGGTTTGTAATTCAGAGAGAGATTTATCATTTCAGTAACGACTAACAGACTGAGACGCTGCAGTTGTCTCCCAGAGGGCTCGGGTTCAGCTGAGGGAGTCGAGGGTTTTGTTTTTGTGGGTTTTGTTTTTGTGGCTCCTCTTGATAGACAAGTTGCAGAATTGTGCGTTAGCTCTGAACGCTACTCGTGTTGAGTAAAAAGCTCATCAGCGTGGACGTGTCAGATAAGCGTCCAGGAACAAATCAATCAGAGGCAATCGATGCGGTGTCAATGTCACCTTCTCAAACACCGACTCACTGATCAGCTGAGGGGGAAAACAGACTCTGAGTCATTTCATCCTTCATCATTTAAATATCTGAGAAACGTTTCCGGTGTTTTCCTTGACGCTCGTTTGAATAAACGTGCAGAGAGGACTCGTGTTTCCTGAGGGTGAGAGGCCCTTTAACATCTTCATGGCTTCTGTAGCTTAATGAACAAAGTTAATTATCTGTCAGCCGCTCAGGCTTGTTGGCTAAATATTGTCTCCATTACGTCAGAGTCGTCGTCCCCGCAGAGAGAAATCAGGGGCGGTCTTCGGAGCAGACAAAGAGAAGTCGTTATATCTCACTCTCTAATTAGCATCATCACATAAACCTGCATCACTTATCAAGCTAATTATTTATTATGTTTCCTACAGCTGCCTGGTTTTATTCTTTCTGTATGTCATTTTTTTTATTCTAACGTCAAAAACTTGTTTCACATTGCTTTTTAAATTTCAAAATAAAAGCTCCAAATAGAGAACATTTAATTGATTGGTCGTGTTCTTCAAATGCTGACGGAGCACTGAGGGAATGCTGCTTTCAAAATCATGCTAGTTTTTGAAAATTACCAAAGCTGCATTTTAGTGACGCAAATGCATCAGTGCCTTAAACGTGCAATCTTTCTAACGTCCAGCAGGGGGCGAATAAAAAAAATCTATCAGAAAATGACCGTACATTCAGTTGATTTATTCCCTCAGGCAGTTTTTTTCGTTGCACATTTAAGCCATTTTTTCTCATATATGTCCCCTCAGGTTATCACTGATTTAACGGTTGCATGGGACAGTTCTCTCTCGTGTCACCTTTGATTTAAAAGCTGCTTCTCTTGTCGGGATAATCCTCCTTCTCCTGCTCCTTAGCGTGCAGGTACAGGGCGCTATGGAGGAGGCATCATGGCCGCCTCCTCTGCTTTTCTTCCACAGGGGGCCTCCTCTGAGATGAAGTAGCAGCGGCTGTCAGGCTGTACACCCTGTTCCTCCTCAGGTGCTCATGTAAACAACCTCGACTGCAGGCCCGGTAACAAGAGAGCTCACTTTCCAGCTCACAGCACCACACGTTGTTCCTGTTAGAGATGCATTCTCTCCACGCAGGTTTCCCTTCTAATCGGGGGTGTCAAAGACAGAGGAGGGAGAGAGACAGAGAGGAGGGGGGAGAGGGAGCATCTCACAGGAGACGCCTGCATTCACGGCTCTGAACTCTACATATGAGCAGCCGAGTGTCGCACAGACGAGCTAACTGTCAATCACGAGGCAGCCGCCTGTGCAGTGCTCACATGCTCGGCTGTAGCGGGAAGAGACAATGTGCTCCCACATCATTTACACACCCGAGTGGGAGAGAGTCGTACGTCTGCAACTGGAACAGATTGTTATATGTGTGTTTTGAAGGCTGGGAATTATTCGCTATACGAATACATGTCTGTTATTTAGGCGGCTGGGGGAGCGGCGCTGCAGAGCTGCAGGCCGTGAAGGCGCCGGCTCTTTTCTGGGGTTGATAATAACACACGTCCTCGCTCCTGCAGGAGAGCCGGATCACTGCTGCTCTGCTCGGATGGTAGTGGCCCTTTAAAGGCGGCACAGACTGGAGCTCGTTTAGGTCTCAATAAAACTGGAATTGGAGGAAAATAGAGAAGCGAGGCATCACAATGCTTCTCTGCGAAATATGAGGAATGCATCTTTTGCTTATTCCAGTCCACTAACGCTGCAGAAGAACAGCCGACATTCGGAGTTAAGATAACCATCATGAACCGTCTGACTTCACTCCACACCACCTTTAATAAATACTAAAATAAAAAGGAAAATACTTCGGCTGATCATTGAGCGCTACATATTCCAAACCACAGGAATCAGAGAAATCTTGGATGAATATTTAAGGGTTGCTTATTTTTCTGTGCAAATTCAAGAAGTCGTGTGTGAAAAAGTTGAGTGTAAAGCTCTGTCCTGTTTCAGTCATTTTACATGTTTGACTTTGTTTAAACACAACACACAAATTCTCTCTCACCACTGGTTCATCTCGCTCGTCCTCCATGAACTCCATGAGTCTGGATTAAATCTCCAGCTCCTCCAGGCACCAGGTCCCGGTTTGATCTGTTAGTCTGGCTACACACTGGACGGTTGTCAAATCTTGACATATTTAAAACGAGAATCACAGACATGAGGACAGTTCAAACCGATGTTTAACACTGCGTTCTAACCTCTCTCCATTTTTCAAAAGCATCTCCAATATTGATCCTAGTTTGAGCACGTTTCTGCTCGTGGAGCTTATTAGAAACATGCAGAGGCTTTTTAGGTCGGGTACAATCACTTCTATCTGAACCACTTCTCTTGCCCGCCATCACTGCAACACCTGTTGGTTTGACCTGATAACTGCTCTCATATCTGGCAAACAGAGGGGTGTCCAAAACGGCTGTGTGGTGGTGCTTTAAAACCGCCTAGCTTCTCTGGTCCAAACAAATCCAGAGCATTCAGGACCAGAATCTAAAGTTAGAAGGAGGACATACTTGCTGGTTCTTTAATATAGACATAAAATTTAATTTAATTTATACTTTATTGATCCCGCGAGGAGAAATTTGTTTTTACACTCTGTCTAGTTAACATGCTACACAAACATGGGCCGAAATACACACACATGCACAAACAGGATCCTATGGACATGCACTAATGGAGAGGTCTCAGAGTGAGGGGGCTGCCCACAGTGGGCGCTCCTGAGCTGGTAGGGGGGTTAGGTGCCTTGCTCAAGGGCACCTCGGCAGTGCTCAGGAAGTGGACTGGCACCTCTCCAGCTACCAGGCCAATTTCCGGACTTGGTCCGTGCCGGGACCAAGTCCAAAAACCACGATCCTGTAATAACCTTTAAAGGCCTAAACTCCAGCACAGACAAAAACCTAAGCTCTGACAAGGATTTGTATTCACGCTGAAGAAAATATCTTTGAACATAATCCTGGTACTGATTACGTGGTAGTCACCACACGTTGTTCAGAGTGAAATGTGTCGGTTAACGTTCCAGAGACGAGGTGACATATCCACAACGGAAACTAAAAGAATGCATGCATCTCATGATTGGATCTCCAAACCATCAGCATTGAGCTTTCAGACATTACAGATGATTGGTGGATGGTGCTTAAGGAGCATTGTCAGAACCTCAAACACAGAACAAGTCTCGTTACAGATGAAGCGAGTGTTTGGCGTCATCACGTTTGTCTTTTTGCTGGTTTCACATTTTATAAAACCCCTGATTGGAGGAGACTCCTGACTACATTAAGCTCCAGATCATGCACTCTTAGATCTGCTCCAGGCTCCATATCCGCACTTATCTCTGTCAAATGATTGACAGGTCGGGGTTTATTTCCCCTGAGACCGCCCCCTAACCCCCCTGTTGTCCTCTGATTGGCTGATCTCCCTGCTCGCTCTCATTACACTCCTTATCTCTTTGCCCTGCTCATAAGGTTTATCTTTTTAATTATGTCACCGCTAACCTGCTGAAGAGGCTCCATGAGTGCCTATCAGTGACCGGGTCTCCTGTGGGCCAGACCTTTCTGCTGTCTGGTCTCACACACACACACACACACACACACACACACACACACACACACACACACACACACACACACACACACACCTCAGTCCCTCGTGGGCCAAGCCTCCCTCTGTGTCCTCACATAAAAAGCCAAAACCTTTGTGTTCAGGGTCTACTGACGAGAGATAACCCGCTCACACACGCTCGATTATACATTCTGTCTCTCCTCCTCCTCCTCCTCCTCCTCCTCCTCCTCCTCTCTGTCTTCTTCACCTGTTTACCTTTCTCATCATCCCAAATGTTCATCCTCTCATGTCCTTAAACGGGGACACAGTTCAAGGTCAAAGAGACGTTTGAAGCCACTGGACCCCTGAACCCAGAGTCGTCTTCAAATCCAAATATTATAATAAAGTTTCTGTAAGCCTTTTAGAAATAAGGTTTGTTTAAGCATCAAAAGTATAAGTATAGACCATACTCCCACGGTGGCCATGTTGCCATGACGTTACACTGAGGATGGGAAACCTAAATGTTGTCGTTGTGTCTTTCTGTTACGCTCCAGTTTTAAGTCACTTAAACGTCCCAACATGAGCGACTGCTTTCATTTCAAAGCTCCCTGAAGAACTCTGACAATCTTGAGACACAACGGGATATATGACGAGTTAACAAACAACACGTTAGCATTCAGCTACTTAATGGTTAACATTTACGTTTGAGAATGACAGATATGGACGTAAAGTGAGCCGCTTTAAAACCTCTTTAGTTCCCGAGTCAATCCAGATTCTGAATCATGTTTGGTAAGGCTGTATGGGTCGTGCTTTAGCGTCGTGGCATTCCTTTATGATTTTATATTCTCTTACCTGTTTTATCTCTCATGCTGAGTTTTTGCAGATCCTGTGAAATATCTGTTGTGTTGTTTTGTGTTGGTATGAGCTTGTGAAAGAACGTCAATATTGAATGAAGCGGGGGCGCGCTGGTGGCTCAATGGTTAGGGCGCGCGTCCCATGTATTGAGACTCTCGTCTCAAGCAGTAGGCCCGGGTTCACTTCCACCCGTGGCCCCCCTCCACATGTCATTCCCCACTCTCTCTCCCTGGTTTCCAACTCTATCCACTGTCCTCTCTCTGCATTAAAGGCACGAAAAGCCCAAAATAAATCTTAAAAAAAATATATATATATTGAATGAAGCGTAGCATTTATGAAAAATCCTCTTGTACAGTGTTGTTGAACATATATTTGGGTAACCTGAGTGTCTACAGAACCACAAAATGTGAAATAAACCCATCCAGTCCTTTGTTTGTGGTCTGCATAAGTCTTACAACACAGAGAAAAATGCTCCGTTTCAAATGTGATCCCCTAGTGATGTCACAGTGGGATTCTGGTATCTCCACCCATGGACTCCACCTCCAGCCTAGAGCAAAAATTTTGCACAGGTCTGCCATTTTTATTCTCACTAGTGAAGGAGTGATGTCTACCGAGAAGACTCAGGGGGGGCTCATTATATTTAAAGAGACACACACACCAAAACGGAGCGTTCTGAGAGAGTTGGTTTATACAGGGTCACAAACCTCCTCTGGCGCTTGATTCATGTTATATTTTGACCAAAGCACAGCACAGATGTGGGGATAATATGTCCTCTTTAACACCGCTAAAGTAGTCGGATCATCAAATGATCAAACTGCCTGTATCATTGTCGACGCTGCATGGATTAAAGCGTGATGTGAGAATAAGTGAACGTTTCCAATCCTCCTTCTATGAGGAGCCACTTTTATAACCAGAGAAAGTAAATCAGCTTGCAGTCAGACGTTGGGACGCTTCTTTGAGCCAGCTGTTGTGACCCAACAAACAGGTATTTATAAAGACATTCCTGGAAACAGTAGCTGAGCGTCTACTTCAGACCAGAGCAATCGCTCCTTCTGATCTGTGTGCAGGCTGAGTTAATCCACACTCTCTGAAAAAGGCCTTCAGGAAATACTCGGGGAAAAGCCGGGTGACATCATACATGAGCGAGGGCGTCAGGGTCAAGTACCCCAGCAGCAGGGGAACATTTAAAGCCGTCACCCCTCTCACCTCTCCTTCAGCCCGGCTCCATGTAGGTCCCAGGCTGCCCACCCCCCAGCACCTCCCGCTCAGACCATTCAACAGCTAGGCTGAGAGCTCAAAGCAGCAGCAGGGGGTCCCCGAACAACACAAATCATTGTCTCATTACCTCAGAGGTCAGAGGTCAAATCACTTCCAATAGAGGGGGGAGTAGATATTGGTTATTCATCATAAAGTGTGAAATGATCAGAGCTGCTACATGTTGACCTTTTTTAACCTGTTCAAACTGATGATTAATAAAATGACTAGTAGAGCTGTATCCATCAAAGTGTTTCAGAAGCAGAGAGGTCAAAGGTCGATTTCATGACGACATTACCTGAAGTAACAAAGGTAACAAAGAGAAGGCTCCACATTAACTGCAGGATGTGATTCTTTCACACACTCTAGTTTAAATCAATCTAAAGAAATGAAGATGTATCAGGTGGAAAAAAAACAAAAGTTTACAAACCCCGCCATCACTGAGGTGGATTCTCTCGACAACAGGGGACTCCAACCACCGCGCCTCGGACCTGTACTTGACCTCATCAGACAGGACAGCTGAAGAGAGACAGGACATGTTGGGAGGATGGGGAGGGGGGACATGCAGCAAAAGGCCGAGGCTGGATTTCAAACCTACGGCCGCTGCAGCGAGGACTATAACCTCTGCACATGGGGCGAGCGACAAAACCACCGGGCTCTGCGGCGCCCCTCGTAAACCTTTTCAGCTGCAGGTTGCAGAGATTCTGTGGATATGAAGGCATTAGTGGACCTCTCCTCTTGTGTCAAACCTTTAATGGTGCACTGATGGAACAAGTGTGAATGTGGAACGTGAATGAATCAGCAGCATGTGAGCGGGGACCCGGGGATACTTCTGTCCTTAAAGACGAGGATGATCCACGTTGTGAAACGCTCACTTTGTAATCCACATCGCAGCCTCTTTTCAAATATTCCCTCTGCCTTCTCCGTCCCTGCTTGTTGACAATGAAGTGTGCAGTCTGTCTGGCACGATATCAGAGGTGAATGTGGAGGGGGGGGGGGGGGAATAATTGATTTGACTTTGGAGGCAGCGAATCCCTGCGAGGTTTGAGGGCGAACAGAGGAGGAGCAGCCAGCGAGTGTGTAATCACTGGGTATCCATGACACCGCAGACAATAAGCCCTCTTAATAAGCCTAATCTCCATCATTGGGAGAGAGGAAGAGGCAGCAGAGCCCGGGAACAGACGCAGGCCTTTTATGGAGGCTAAATTGGTTTTTCTGGAGACTTGTAGCGGGGATTAAGAGCGGTGTTAAAGCCTTTAAGTGGCCCTGAATACCTGAGATTCATGAGAGCTGGTGACACACGGCGAGGACGTGAACACGCACACACACACGCTCACGTCTGTGGGATAAAGCAGCACGGGGGGATGTGAAGGTGTAGGGACATCATAGCGCAAATCTTTATCATTAATTACTTTATCTAATGAGGGAATAGTTGATGTGTTGACCCGCTTTCTTCCATATTGTGCAACCGATGTAACAATCCCTCTATCAGGATGCACCGATTTGTTGTAAATGTGACACAAACTAAAAGATGTTCAAAAAGAGAGAGCGAGCCGACACATGAGGACAGATAATGATCGATTAATGGGATTGTTCCTGAAGTGTGTGAAGAGAAACACTCACACATGCTATGAAAATATCTTGAGGATTAAATTCGGACTGCTCCTAATATCCCCCTGATGTGGTCGTTCACACATGCACCTCACAGCAGGAGACTATTCCTGTTGAAAAAATATGGCGTTAAAGGAACAAAGCGGAAGTCGCGGACAAAAGCAACAGAATCTCAATCTGAACTAAAGAGTGGAGAAGAACATACTGGAGAACAGGAAACATAATGCAGCAGGTTCATTAGAGCACGGAGATGGTAGAGGTGGCGTGCAGACAGTCTATTGTCGAGCAGCGATCACAGAGAATAAACGTCACCACCCCCTCCCACTCGCTCCAGGTGAATTCTCCTGATTATATCCTGCTGCGTTCTCACATCAGCTCACTCTGACTTACTGCAGAATAAATACGAGGAGGCTGGAGGAGAAACATTCAGCTGTTTGTGTTCACACATGACGCTCAGCATGAGAATATCAGGATGTGTTTTAGGAGTTTTCTGCAGGTGTGAAAGTACTAACAGATAAATAAAGCAGCCGTGGATTTGGGTCTGACCTCGGCCCTTTCTCCTCCCAACATTTGCTGTCTCTCTTCAGCTGTCTTCTCTAACAAAGGCAAAAAGAGAACAAAATCAAGAAAACGGGAAGAGCAGAAAATGATGTTTTGAATGTGCAGAAGATGAGTCTTAAAAAACCTTTCTAACCAAAGCTCTGCGGGGATGATTAAGAAGGAGACGGAGGAAGATGATCTAAGAGAGAAGCAAAATCTGTTCCTTTGGTATAGTGAAGGTATTTAGACAACTTTAGCCACTCCAAATGTTCGTAAATTACGGTACCCAATATTTTGTCTTTGTGTCAAAATGGCACAAAATATTTGGGGTGAAACACGACAACATGAGGACAGAAGTGAAAGTTTAAACGTGCAGATTAGCTTTAGCATTTAGCTCATCTGTTGCACCTGTTAGCTGTCTGCTCCTTTATGAGCTGCAGGACGAGTTCAACTTTAAAGCTGCCGTGTTACAGTTTGTTTTGCTACTCAGGACCACACACACACACACACACACACACACACACACACACACACACACACACACACACACACACACACACACACACACACACACACACACACACACACACACACACACACACACGCAGCTTAGTGGATTACACACTGATGATTTGTGTTTGACCAAAAGCATTTAGTCACAGCGCGCAGTGCGATTCAAACCGCGGATTAGGAGGCGAGCATGTCATCCGTTTGGTCAGCGAGCATGTCTAATGGCGTCAGTGATTTAGCATGTCACGTGTGTGTGTGTGTGTGTGTGTGTGTGTGTGTGTGTGTGTGTGTGTGTGCGTGTGTGCGTGCGTGTGTGTGTGTCGGCATACGAGCTAACAGGACAGAGGAGGAGAGCAGAGTGAACGAGGAGGGAAACAAGGGAGAAGTTTGTGGTTTCAGGTTTCTGCATGCAGAGAAACATGAACACCTTTTGTTGTCTGACTCAGCCGGCAGTCATGTTTTCCACCGCTGAAGACGCTCAGCGTTCTCAGCGAGCTGCAGTTTCCTCTACAGCACCGCCGACTTTAAAATAAGACCAGATTAATCCTTTATCAATCCCAAGAGGAGACATCAGGGCGTCGCAGCAACACAAAGACAAAGTCAGTTTGATAAAGACGATTCAGACGCTGAAACGAAACACCTGCTGGAACGATTCCACAGACACGAGATCTCGCAGAATCTCACGGGAATAAACGTGACTTCAGATGAGAAACAAACATGGAGGTCGTTGAACGTGGTCAGCTGGCTGTGTGGTTTGTCTTCATAAAGACACTTGTGTTGTTGCCACGGTTACACAAGCTGCTCTTCTTCTTTAACATTCCTCTCGGCTCGGGGATCAAGTTGTGTTTATGTTCACTGATCTGTTGGTGAGCTTTTAAACTGACGCAACATCCGGTTGGTGCCGCTTCCCGGTCTGAGGGGGCGCCGGTAGCCCAGTGGGTAGTGCACACGCCCCGTGTACAGAGGCTATAGTCCTTCAAAGGCACGACCTGGGTTTGAATTCGACCTGTGGCTCTTTTCCTGCATGTTATTCCCCGCTCTCTCTCTCTCTATCTCTCTCCGCAATGTAATTCTAAAATAAAGGCAGAAAAAGCAAAAACATAAACCTTTAAAAAAATATATATCTATATATCTGTATCGGAACAGAAATAAAAGTGGATTGTTGAGTCTCTAAAAGTGACCCTTACAGAGTCAAATATCTTTAAAGGTTTTTTAAATTTCTGATGTCTTTGCATCATAAATCTGAACGTATACATTTGCCTTTTTTTCCAAGATGGTTTAAGAGTTGGTTTCTGTTGTTTCTGCACTGATAATTTAATTAATTTTTTGGATTTGGATTCTCAGAAATATTCTTGAATATTCCCTAGAAGTCAGAGTCCTTGATTTCAGCTAAGACCCTGATGTGAGTATGAATAAGCGTCCACATTTCAATGTTCTCTATAAAAATCAAATGTTGTTGTTTCTTTCCTCTAGAAGAAGTTTCATCCAGCCGTGTTTGTGTAACGTTAAAGATTCACAGAATAACTGAAGTGTTCCTTATCTCTCTGTCTTAAAACACGAGCGTAAGATGTAAATGTGATCAAATCAAAACGTTATTTTATTTCACTGAAAGGACAAAGAGTTTAAAATCGACCTCAGAGGACTCGTCATGAAGTCTTATTGTGCCACGTGTTTGTTTGTCACATCCCGGGCGTCCAAAAAAAGTTGACGACAACTTCTCAAACTCTGCCTCCACGCCGACAGAGACGAACTTCATCTGTGCTCGATATATTTCTGTGCGTAAAGCTCCCGGCGGAGTCCAAATCTCGGAGGGGACCGTGACAGAGCCTTTGTGTCTTCAGACCCTCGGTGAGAAAATGTGCTTTGACCTCCATGACCGAGTGAGTGTGGAGTGTGTGTCAGGGCAGGAAATCACTGTATGATGACAATGCCATGTGTGATTAGACACAAACTGACTGTGTGTGTGTGTGTGTGTGAGGACGAGCACAGTCGGCCTTTGTTCTGCAGGGAGGAGTCCTTTTTTTTCAGAAATGTCTGTGGTGGTGACGAGCGTCCTGATGAAAGACCCTCTCTGCTCCCCCGACACCTTTTAGAAATCTTTAAGGAGCGATTGAACTCCGACTTCTCCTTTTGTCATCTTCAGAGTTTCTGTCCCATCATCATCCTCCCACAGATCCTCCACTCCCTCACGTGTTTTTGTAGAGGTTCGACATGTTTTCACGCCACGTTCTCACTCACAGGTCGACGAGTACAGCAGCTTGATCTGTCAGACCCCCTTTAGTCTGTGGACGCTGTTTTCAGTGTAAGCGTTTTGTTGTGGCCTTGAGGTCGGGGGACGTAAAGAAAGGAACAGGAAAGTTGACGGCAATAAAAAGTTAAAAACAAAGCTGTGACTTGAATCTGTCCGATGAAGGTTTGAAATCCGTCTGGAGTGAAAAGTCGGAGCTGATTTGAGTTTTCTGATAATTCGAGGTGGGGCGAAAATATCGATACAGCGTAGTATTGTGATATTTTTCATGGCGATATTAAATTGTCTCACAGCCACTAAGTATCGATATTTTTATTATATTAGAAGAAAATTTGCTTTTTTACGTTTTTTAATTACTGAAGGGGTTGCACGCTTCATTTTGAACACGTTGCATCGTTAAAGATTCAAGTTAATGTTGGATTAGACTGAAACACCAACAGTTCAGATTGTGAGGAGCGTGCAGCCTCTTTGATCACAGTGTCGGTCCGTCTCACTCCTGTCGTGAAGAAATAAAAAGACTGAAGTGAGATGAATAGACGGAGAATGTTTTCTTATTTGGCAAAACAGTTTTTGATTAGTTTAGTTTTGGTGACTTAATATGAAGTTAAAAAAGTGAGAAAATCTAAATATTTTATCGCAATTCTCAACATATTGCAAAATGTTTAAAATCGCAATAATATTGTATCGTTCATTTAATTTAATTTCATATTTTGATTTATTTGCTAATTTCAGTGTACGGTTTCAACACAATAAAACAAGATGAAATATTGTCTCATAATACTGAAACACTGTTCATGAGCAAACAGGAGCAGGAAGAAGAAAACTTAGAATACCTGCCCCTTTCCTAAAAACACAAGATACTGTTTAACAGAATAAGATGGCTAACCTGTTGTTTTCTCTTTCTTTCAAAAAACAAAAATAGATCAAGTATCAGTATGATATCGTATCGTGGGGCCACAGGTACGGTGGCTGGGAAGTGCAAAACAAAATGACAAAGTGTGAAAAATTTGAAAAATTTGAGACAAATTCACATTTTAAAAACAAAATTACAAAAACAAAAACTCTTTTACCAGACCCCAAAAACATTTACAAAGGACAGAATCCTGACTTAAAGACAATATTTGGTTAATTCTGCCAATTGTAAATTTTTTCACGTCTTGTAATTTAATTTTATAAAATGTAAAAATGTTTTTCAAAATGTGAATTTGTCTAAAATTTTGTGTTTCACACTTTGTCATTTTGTTTTGCACTTCCCAGCCACCGTACTTTTGAAACATGTTGTGCTAGACGCCAAAAACGCCTGAGTGCATCTCAGGGAAAAAACAGCTGGGGGCGCCTTTGGAGCGGGGTTGCGTGCAACGACGAGCGACCAGATAAAATAAGTGGGAAAAAGCAAACGTAGAGCTCTCGCCGCTGCTTTGCTACGAGGAGAGAAAATGTCAGAAAAAGTGCAGGTAAAAATTCCTGCTGGATTTGATTTGCTGCTTTAGCCAAAAGTGACAATGCGACTGCGACTCCACGCCTTGAGCTGAAAAGTTGAAAAATAAAATAACTTTAATGCGCGCCCCAAAACAGCTAGAAATAGGTGTCGCATAGCAGCAGAGAAGAGTGCCCGACAAGCTCGCTGTACCAGAGGAAAACTGGTTTCGTTGGCAATGATTTTCTCGCGCCGCATCTCTGAGTGTTCAGATTCTTATCTTGGATTTATTATGAGCAGAGACCAGAACGTACGAACACTTCTTATGATGAACATCTGAGTGCTAATATGTCACACCGAACTGTGTTTCACTTAACGCTGTACGCCCTCGCTGCGTCTTTACCAGAGTTTGGTCTCCACCCATTCTTCTCTGAGAGATTAGAAAACTGCAGCTGAGATTTGGCGCTTTATAAAAAACATGCGATAGGTTGATTGATATTATAAAGCTTTAGATCGAGCCGCTGATTTTGAAAATGTGAGATCAGAAGAGTCTGTGAGCTCAGACTGCCCCCCCGGTGTGTTGACATTGGTCTTGAACCCGTCTGTGCAGCGGAGCCCCCGCCTGCTGGATTCCCACCGGCTGCAGGTCTTTGGAGATTCAGGGACTTGAACGTTTGGCACAAAGCAGAGTCGTCCATGTATGACCGCTCCATTGTTCCCTCAAACACAAAGTCCTCACTTTGATCTGCGACACTGCTGCCGTCCAAAGGATATGAACTACGACCCCACGAGCGTGCGTCCAACAAAGCGGCATCGGGCTACAAAAATAATTCACACTCAAGTCGACCAAATAATTTATAAAACAAAAACGGGAAAAACTGATCCATTAAAAATGTTAAAAGCAGTTTATGAAGCCCCCCGAGTTCTGAAAGGGAGTCACCTTTCCGGGGGCCTCTGGTGTGTTTGGGGTTTCGGGGTTGTGTGTGTGTGTGTGTGTGTCGCTCGGTCGGGGCCCTGGCATTTTGCTCTGAAGCTACCCGGTTGCCGTGGTAACCTGGTGCCACATGCAGACCCCACCCTGTGATTGACAGACATGTTACAGGCGGACAGCCGGAAGACGATGGAACAATATGAGGAGGAAGTCGACCATTAGTCTGCGGACAAATCTTTGACCTCCTGATCTCTGTGTGTGTGTGTGTGTGTGTGTGTGTGTGTGTGTGTGTGTGTGTGTGTGTGTGTGTGTGTGTGTGTGTGTGTGTGTGTGTGTGTGTGTGTGTGTGTGTGTGTGTGTGTGTGTGTGTGTGTGTGTGTGTGTGTGTGTGTGTGTGTGTGTACATCCAATCAGTTGCCTTACACAGCACCAATCATATCACCCCTCAGCTTTACTGTATTTTTATCACAAGTTTTATTTGATTTAGAAGAACATCAGCAACAAAAATAAGGATTATTGTTGCCGTTATAGAAATAGATAAATATCAAATCATTAAACTTACATTTTCTCCCTTAAATAATAAAGTAACGTATCTTTATGTCGGCCACAGTCTGACTTCTCTCGTCTTTATCCTGCAGGATCGCCTCCAGCAGCTCAGTCAGGATGTGAGATTTGTGTTGTTGTGTTCACACGTGAGTGGAGCTGGTTGAGATGTGTAGTAGTGCGCCCCCTTCTGGCCATCCGTCATATATTCATTCACACTTTCGAGAAGGCAAATCAACACAAACTGCAGGAACATATTCCTCTAAAATCACTCAAGTTCTGTCCAAAGATTTGAAAAAAAAAGATGTTGTTGTGGACAAAATTAATTCATTTACAGCTCATGATATTTATTATGTAGTCAATCAAATGTTTCTAAGGGCGCTTTTCTGAAGACTCAAAGACGCAGAACAAAGGAGGAGGAGGATGAGAGCAGGGTGTGTTGGTGATGTAGAAGAGGTGAGTTTTAAGGGGTTTCTTGAAGGTTGATGGTGAGGGGGGTTGATGGTTTTTGGGAGTGAGTTCCAGAGGGCTGGGAGCAGCAAAGGAGAAGGCCGTGTCCCCCCCAAGGACCGGTGGTTAGTCCTGCAGGAGACTTGGGTCAGCAGACCCGAGCGTGCAGGTGGAGGAGCTCAGACAGGTAGGGGGAGGACAGGTTATGGAGGGCTTTGTAGGTGATAATAAGAAGTTTAAAATGATGAAGTGTTTCAAACATGTGGAAATGCTTCTTTCAAAATATTTTTTTTGCCATTAATCTCAGATTCACTTGAAGTCAATTTGTTCTAGAACCGACCCTGCGTTTATGTCATGCATCAGATAACAATTTTTGCTGAGTGGTCATTGCATGCACACACACACATACGCACAGGTTCAACAACAACAACGTTTCATTGATGTGACATGTTTAGGACATGTGTTAGCAGCTTGGGTAACTAGCTTTAAGTGTTTAAGAAAAGACGACACCGCGGGACAAGTCGCTTTAAAATCTTTCCCTTCGACCTCCTTGTGTGGTTAGAAGAACACTGAGGTTAAATTCTGTTTTATTTATGTGCGTGTGGTCACATTTAAAAAAAAACCTGAATTTCTCAAAATCAATTCAAATGTCTACAAACACCCTCTTGTATCTCTCGCTTGTTCATTTCTGGGTTCTCCCTCTCGTCCTTTGTCTGCTCGCCGCTCGGCTCTGTGTGTGCAACAGCAGACTGAACACACTGTAATGAAAAACCAATTAGCTGCTTTTGGCACCGAACATCCAACACACTGGTCCCACCTGAGACCTGCTGCGCATTAATTCCGCCCTCCCCTCTGCGAAGGCCTCGTCGTCCGGGCCCTAACCACTCCTCACGGCCGTTTTTTGTGGCTCTCTTATTAAACGACGTGCTGACACGGCAAAGCCCTGCCTGGAAATATGACTCCTGGATGTGGAGGCTGAGCCACAAAACTCCATTATTAGCTCTATCCTGGCTCCCTCTCACAGAGCCGAGGAGAGCGCAGACACTGGTGGAATAGGCGGCTGATTGTGATTGATGGCTTCCCATTAGCGGGTGTGTTATCGCTCCGGCTGGGGGGAACGAGCACTGAGTTGTAACACAACACATTACCTGAGTCTCTCTCCCCGGCCGCGCTTAAAGAGACGCTTAAAGAGACGCTTAAATAAAATATAGACCCTCTCTCCGAGATCCTCATTCGCAGCCTGAGGCTCTCCGACTGTTATCCCGTCAGCTGTGATTTGCAGAGCATTCCCACTCAATAAACACATCATTAGTATTCATATTAACGGCACACACTCTTCAGGTTCTTTCCTTTAGTGGAACTCCTGAATGTGGATGAATCCGCTGCAACTTCACCTCCTTTTTCTTTCCTCTTTGGTGCTTCCTGTCAGAATGATTGATTGGGACCAGGGCTCACAGTGTCCTGCATTACCCCAACAAATGATCTGGCCCTTGCTGGCAGACCTTGGCCAGAAAGAAATCAATATTTCACCATTAAAATCTATCAGAGGAGAGTTAGGGCAGCGGCTGTCAGAGGCGACGCTATCAAGCCGCTGCAACATTAAACCTGACACCTGCAGCACATGAGTAATCAATATCTAGTGGCTCACAGATCATTTGTGGTCACCTTTTAAGCCGTGATGGATGTCCCCCGGGGCAGTGATTCATGTTGTGACACCGTTTAACAGGGTTTTATTCCAGTTTAGACGGTCATCCCTCAGAGACGAGCGCGAGATGGAGCGCCGCGGCTCCCCCGCTAACACCTATTTCATCGTGTTCGGCCTGTCCTCGGCCATTACTGCACGCCTTTTTATAGGTTTTGTGCTCTGCTATGTGTGAAAAACACATAAGTGGGTGCAAGGTCAAACTTTATGAGTTCCAGCTCCAGTGGAGGACCGAGCGAGCTTTACACCGAGGGTCAGAAATGTGGCAGAAGTCTCAGTGGGTACGTTTTAAAAAACGAGACTGTAAAAATGTAAATCGTGGGCTTTAAAATGACTCCTCGTGCAGCGTGAGAGCGAGTAGAGAGCACCTGAAAATGGTTAAAATTCAGTTTTATTGTGGAGGGTTGTGATTAATGAGCGCTGGTTGTGAAGCAGGAAGGTGTATTATTCATGTTAACACCACTGAATGCAGCTTTGGATTTAATTAAAGCTCAGGCTGCACTACAGGAAATGTGAGTCTGCTAATGCATCACGTCCATGATCTCCATGCAATCCTTCTCCAAAGCAGCACACACACAAACATCTGATGAGGATGTTCGCAGAGCCAACCGCTTCGTGAAGAATAAGAAAATAAGAAAAGAGGGAGGGGCTCAAACTCCTCCTGTGCAACGACCAAAAGCAGAGAAATGTCCCCTTCGGTTTCTCTTCTTTGTTTTTATCTGCAAACGTTAAACATAATCTGTGAATATTTCCCTTCCTGTTCCATGAGGATGTGTGCTCGATTTGAAAAATTCATCCTGCACAAATTCTTGAATGACGGCGGTACGTTTCGTTAGGTTCTGGATTCTAAGCTGTGACTCTTCACTGTGGAGTTCGCAGGTTCTCGCTGAAGTCTGGGTCCAACATGTCAACTTAATAATTTCTAGCCATGCACTCCTGAAAATATCTAGATAATTTCAAGACGTCAGCTCCCGATATTCTCCTGACCTGGCTGTACACAAACGCACCTCACGGAGAAGAACATACTGGAGAACAGGAAACATAATGCAGCAGGTTCATTAGAGCACAGAGATGGTAGAGGTGGCGTGGTTGAGTTTTCATGGTCGTGCAGCGATCACAGAGAATAAAGGTCACCATGTTCACACATGAAGCTCAGCTGAAAAGTTTGTCAGGAGTTCAGGTGTGAAAGTAATATATGATTCAATTTGTTCTGCCTCAAGGAAGCTGAAACACCAACAAATCACCCTGATGTAGCTGAAAACTGGAGAAACAGTGGCTGTAGCAATGCATCATGGTATATGTAGGCACTGCTGTTCACAGCTCCCTTTGAACAGTTTTTTTTTTTTTTTTTTTTAAATGAAATGGTCAAATCTCTTTTGTGCCTGATGATGACTTCCACTGCAGCTGACCCGACTCTTACACTTTGACCTGACATGACAGAAGTCGGCGGAGGAGGAATTTGTTAAATTAGCTTATTTTAGATGTTTCTATCTTTCATCATCTTAAGGTGGTAACTTTTCTTTCAGTTTCATAAACAGAAAACGCTCAGGTTAGTCGACTTGATTCCGATTTTGCTGAACTGCTTCTAAGATTTAAGGCCACCAAAGATGTCTTTAGCATCGTGGTAGCAGGCTAAAAAAATATAAGTGTCTCTTCCTGTTAAATGTAAAATGTTGTAGTTCAAGGTCGCAAAGAAATTAAAGAGTTTGTGTTCTGGCAGCTTCCTCGTCCCCCTGAGACAAAATGAAGAAAAATCAAAAGATTGTTAAGGCTTAAAATCCAGCACCCAGATCATCGAAGGCAGGATTATGAAAGAGAAGATAAAAGAGGCAGCAGCAGGTGTACGAGGACAGCAGTGTGTGGCGTTTCCTCCTCGGCAGGTTTGTGAGAGCTTTCAACCTTCTCCTCCTGACCCTCGTTCTGCAGGAGGAGATAATTGCTTGTCAGGAATAAATAGAGAGATTAATGAATTCATTAGTGGCGGGGAGTTTAGCTCTTCGGAGCAGCACTTACGGCTATGACACATCACGCCTATTGTTTTACTAGCTAGTTAGCCTTGAACAATAACATTCACACAGCAAATTGGCTCACACGGCGGCGTTAAGCTCACACAAACGCCGTCCTTATCCTGGAGTTTAGCAATAAATGCAAACAAAGGCTCTTTAAATCCTGATTATTCATCTTAATTACTTTGGTCTGTGAGCGTGCGCGTCTGCAGGCGCTGCACGCAGACAGCACACATTAATCCACATTAGCAGGGAACGCCGTGGCGGACGATGTGTGCAGCTCGTGCTTCGCCGTTTTGTGCCAGAAGATACGTTGACTCTCCACTTCATTATCTGCTAAAGCGCTTCAAACCTTCAGAGTGTGCATCACAGGCCGACACGTCTGCGCCCTTTGTGATCTAAAGGTGACACCAGAGCTTTAAGTTTAGATATCAATCCATATTGATACCTGGAACTATTATGGGAAGGTGGCGTGCTCGCTGTGCACTGTAGTAGGGACCAGCTGACCTCCGTTTAGTACGGGAGCGGTCTCTGAAGCGGTTAGAGGAACACCTGTGTGGGAGGAGTTATGGTGAGAAGGTAAGGAAAAAGAGTTGAAACCGCCAAGCCTGTTGGCGTTCGTCAGGTCGTTAGAGATCTGTGTCGATACCACAGCGATTAAATAGAAATCCTAATATTGAGTTATTTTCCCTTTTTAATTTTACAAAATTGCAGGCGAACTCTTGCACATTTTCTAAATTGTACATTAACGTTGAGTTTTCAAGCAATTTAGAGCAGTAGTGGTTCCCGAACTTTTTTAGCATTTCGCCCTGTCTTGGTCTTATCTCGGTATCGACCTCTAAATGTCTTTGTCTTGTCTCGGAGCACTCTGGTCTTGGGTCATGTGGTCTTGACTACATCACTACTACATATCCTATCTGAAATACAGTATAAGACACATGTACGGTGGTTTAAACAGAGGTATCAGAAGGCTCTGGTTTATTACAAGATCTTTATTTTGTATTTTCATGAATCCTCGTTTTTACAAGTCCTCACAAAGCGACTGGAACAATCCGTCACATCAGAAACGTCTGTACAGCGCAAATAGAAAACACGCCATCCTCAAACTAAAAAAATACTAATTCAACAATCATCGAATCTGACCGAAACACTGATCATTCATCATGTTTGTTTTTACCCTAATTATCTGAAATAATAACAGACTTCCCCTAAAGACGCCACGTAGGTACAGACAGGAACACACGTCTGCACGCTTCCTCCTTCGTTTTGATTCATGAGCGTCTACAGGAGCGCCGTTAATCCCTCCGCTGTGAAAAACACCGACTGCAGACATACAGAGAAGATATTCAAACACAAAACATGGCAAGGTTTGTCATTGGGGTTACGATAACACTGATGTAGACAAACAATCTGAACCGCCTCGAATATGAGAATATATTCATGACCGTAGAAATGAAACACCGCAACGTAAAAACATACCCTCGATAACCGAAGTCAGTTTGTCGTGTTTATATCTGTAGGTATGAATCTAACATGGTCAGATACAGAGGGTCAAACTTACAGCTTTCATGATGACCACCTGGGTTATCTAAAGGTTAGCTTTAACAAAGCTCCTGCTTCATATTCAGAAGTCATAGTGGGTGTGTGGTCGTTTTTAAATCAAGTGTACACGTTGAAATGTGTTCCTAATATTTAGCTCCCCTCGTGTGTTAGAGAAGAAGAACCAAAAGTGAGAACATGTTGGGCGGGGTTAAAGGTAGAGTCAGAAGCTTCCTCCTTCAAAAAAAAAATACAGACTTCTCCTAAAGTGAAGCTGCTCCATCATCCCTTCTGGGCCTCCATACATGTGTGGTGGTGACTGTGTCTACAGAGACTCTGTCCTCTGACTGAATTTTACTGCTCTGGTTGATTCAGGATGTTTCTGGGCGGAGATGACAGCGCAGCAGGTGAGTTTAGGAGAGGATACAATTCAGCGATTGGATGCCATTCAAACTGGAGAATATGACGGACGTGGACGTAGCAGCAAAGAAGAGATAATATAATCAGAGTGAGGAGAAACACCAAGTGAATAAAGCTCGTTCTAAAACGAGGGTGAACCTTGTGTTGTCTTTTACCCGTGGACGTGGAGTTGGTTTGCTTCCTGTTGGACAGGCAGGTGACAAACACCGGTGGTTAGCTTGTGCTAGCGTGCGTTAGCTTGCAGTGTAGGTACAAGCAGTAAACGTACACACTACTTCCTGCAGGGGGTGGGGCTTCTGGGGGAGATGAGTTTAGGAGGAGGGGCCCAGTTTGTTGTGTTTACAAAAATTTCAATTGACTCCACCTTTAAAAAAAAAAGCTTCTACATGTTTGTTTTTGTTGAGAAGGTCAGAGAGAGGATATGGAATGCGTAGTGGGTGTGTGGTACATTGAAAGGTGTTTCTCATATTTTGCTCCCTTCATGTGTTAAAGAAAAAATAATTAGAGTGAGAACATGTTCAATCTGAGACCAGAGACTCAATTTCTTTAATACGGTATTTAATGTCCATCTCCTGTCGGACTCATTGAGCACCTTTTCTCTGGATCTTTGAAGGAAATAAGATGTTTAGAAAGAAACTAGCTTTAAAAAGCTGTATAAATCCTGATGTTTTTGTGACCCTCCATCTTTACTCTACAAGCTGCATCGATAAATTCAACAGTAAACGTTCGTTCAAACAAAAGTACTTCATGTGAAAGCGCTCGTCTTTCCTCCTGTGGATCCGATGATACTGTACCTGCAGGTGAACACTGAGTCCTCACAGACAGGTGTACAGTCACATCATCATTCCTTTTATCAAGAATAAATCCAACTGTAGATATAGAAGCTAATAATGTAGAATAAAAGGTCTGCTATATAGATGCATATCAGTCTAGGTTTAAGTTCTCCGACTGCGTGTTCTCTGCTGATACGTAAAAGAATCCGGAGATAAGAGCAGACTTTCAAACTGATCCCCCCCGTGTGTCTGTGTTTGGCATGATGGAGCCAAAGGTTTCAAACATCCGAGCTGATCCGCAGAACGATAGACGCTCCGCCGCTAATCCCTTTTCTCCAGGTGAGCATAGATAAAGAAGCAGCGATGAACAAAAAAAAAAAAAACATGACAAACTCTGCTCGCTTTGTTCAACCGCCGCTCTCCAAAAAAAAAAAGGATCGAAAATACTGTGTCGTCCGGCAGAAAGCACCAATCAGTCAGTAAGGAGCTCGTTACCTCCTGTTTGCTCATCCAGGGTCAGCAGGTCCCGCTGTGTTACCTGTGATTACCTGCGTCTGGCTTCAGGTCGATGCAAAGTCCTCATAAGCAGAGCGGAGCCGACACGTCCCTCAGTCCTGATGCGACTTCTCCTGAATGAATTTATATTCATACTGAAAACACAAACACACCAGAGAGGAAAGACATGAGGTACAGGATTCCTTCATGGTCTCTTTCTTAGAGTAGCAAAACCCCCCTAACCCCCCTAACCCTTACCCCCCATATACAGGTAGTAAGTAGTGTTGTTGATCTATTCTGGTCCAATTCTCGACATCTGAGTACAGGGTATTTATACAGTAGCCTTGCGTATCCTGCAGGGGTTCGGAGAGCCGGTTGTGCGCATCCACAGAAATTAATGCTACTCGTCCGGGAGATGTAATATGCATATGACCACTAGGAGCAGTGTAAGGTTAGGGTTAAACATAAATTTATGTTGCAAAAGTTTCAGCGCTGCTTCTCCATTCGTCGTTCATGCCGTAATAACCTCCCTTTGCTTGCGTGTGTGTGTGTGTGTGTGTGTGTGTGTGTGTGTGTGTGTGTGTGCGCGTGTGTCCTATAAATTTATGAAGGGGTGAGTGGGCGTGTCTAATCCCTCCCAGGCTCATCCATGATTACACATGGACGTTATAAAAGCATTTTTTGAAAGATGCACTGCAGCAAAAAAACTCTGGGCTTCAGTTATTCTTTAAAGGAAATATTTGTGATGCTTTACAGTCCATCCAAAGATCCCTCAGTGTGTGGAATAGTAATTTAAAAGTGTTTTGCAAAGTGAATATATTGAAAATGATTCCATTTCTCACCAAGGCTAGCTGCCGCCCGATGTTGCCCATAGTTATCACCCCAGCAAAGAAGATGCAAGGTAACCAGGAGCGGATATACAGAAAGTCTGGAGACGTATACCTGAGAGCAGAAGAAACATGAAACACTTTAAAGGTCACATATGATACATATTCACCATGTTTCTCTAACACTAATATGTGTCCCTAGTCTTTCTACAAACCCCCCAATGATGAGAAAAGTTCATCCTCTCCGTCTTTTGCCTGCTCCACTTTTCAGAAAATGTGTGCTCAGGCAGGCTGTTTAGAGAGTTTCCCTTCATGACATCACAAAGGGCAGTAACTCCTCCCCCAGGTGGGTGACACTCCCACAGCTAGGTGTTTGTTCTGCCCTCTGAGTCTGCCTTCTCACCGTAAACAATAGAACATGGAGCGAGAAAGCCAGAGACACCCAAGCCCTTCCAGAGAGGGGGCGTGGTCAGACACAGCTCATTTACATTTAAAGGTACAGACACAGAAACAAACCGTTTCCTGTTCTTATCTAACTATTACTTTGCATCTTCCTTACATTAGCTGCATCGTTTTCTTACTCCATATTTTTCCACAGTTCTCGTCTCAGTGACATCTAAACGTGTGTGAACTTACTGGAAGACTCCGTTGTAAACCAGGAGCTGTGTAGCCAGCGTTGCCAGCAGGGCGATGGTGACCCCGAGGCTGAAGCCACTGCGAGAGCGATCGAACGTCCACCACAGGCCGATGGAGAGCGCCGCCAGAGTCAGAGACAGCTGAACGTTGTTGGCAAAGTCCACTTTCTGATGGAGTACAGAGGTCAAGGATCGGGCAGTCCAAACATAGCTGAGTCACAGTGGTGATAACAAGGAAGACTCAACATTTTACACAGACTGTCAGTAAATCCAGAGCTCTCCAGGGCGGATATGAACAAATACTGCTCAGTTTAAGTTTTACCATCTTAAATAAACATGTTGAACAACAGCAGCAAAGGCATCGGTCTTTAAGGATACAGCACTGGCGTGGTTGATCCCGACAAACACGGCAACACAGCGCATCACACTGGACCACTCCCGCTTAAACTTGTGAGGTTCACCCAGACAGCTGTCGATGCAGGGGTACAGCAGCCCGATCATCGCTGCAGGACAGAGAGAACACAGAGCAAAACATTTAACAGCAGGCAGCACATCCAGCGCTCACGCCCGCTGTGAGTGCACGATCAGTTCTGTATTGTTTTACACTGACATGGAGGGATTACTGGACACACATGCACAGGCTCCGAGAGTCGGGGGGGGGGGGGGGGGGGGGGGAGTTGGAAATATCAAACAGACTCTTAAACATTTATTTACAGTTTTTTAATTAGCTTATATTGATTTATACTCCTGTAACTTAATTTCCTTGTGAAGCACTTCTCCTAAATGAAAGATTCTACATAAAGTTTTAATATTACAGTCACTGAGGCAGACATGAAGCCAAACAAAATCCAAAAAGCTGCCTTCAGAAACAGCTACTTGCTATTTTGATATAGAATTAAACACTTCTGCATCAGAGCTACGTTCCTGACAACCTATAACCGCCCTTGAATTAAATTAAACAGATTTCTGCACCGTCAACAAATTACAGCAGAGCTCCCCTGGGACGAAAAGCGCAGTGTGTGTATTAGCAACAAGTGGAAGCGTTGTGTTCCTGCAGGAGGCTCAGTGTGTGTGTGCATCTGTGTGTGTATCTGTGTGTGTGTGTGTGTGTGTGTTTGTGTGTGTGTGTGGGGGGAGGAGGAGAGCCTCAGGCTGTTGTGCTTTCCGCTCAGCCCCCTGGGAGCAGGCTGCACTGCGCTGAGTTTCCATCCCCAGCTCCACACCCAGGGGACGAGTTTTCAATAACGCTGCTTACTCTGCTGAAGTCCTGGCGGACTTGTTGTGCAGACTGCGTGCAGATGTGTGTGTGCTCTGACTGCTACGTGGTCAATAAGAGATTTCTTTCAAACTGCCATGGGCAAAACTTTTAAACTAATTACATAAAACAATGAATTACTTAGTCTAGTATACTTCCAGCTAAGACAATTAAAAAGCAATCATTACATTTTCATTAAGTTATGACATGATAACAGTGCAGGGTTTCAGTGTCAGTCAGCTGAGACACATGAGCATGTTTGAATCTTACAGAACAGGTTTTGTCATTTTGTCATAACTTGAGTCCGGTGAGTCTCTGTGAGTCTCACAGTGCCGTGCTCTGTGTGCCGTTGCACTGTGACACTTCACTAACAGCTGAGCTGAACTGGTTTATCTGAAGGTCTCGCTTTAACTGAACAAACAAAGGAAGCAGGGAAACGTAAACACTCTGCCTTCCAGTGAGGAGCTCAAGTTCAGATCAGCACTCTTGTCTTCCATGTCTAGAAACCTTCCAGCATTCCCTAAAAGTGTGTTATGACTTCAGCTCACTTCAACACTCTTATTATTGTTGATTTAATTAGTTGTTCTTTGTGCTGTTCTTAATTTTTCAGTAACACACATTAGAAAGGACTACAGTTTTAATATTTCACCTTAAAAATGATACGAACTACGCTTGACTTAAGCCAAATTTCATGAAGTTACTTCATGAAGACTGCCCCTGAAATCCTCCTGATCTGGTCGTTCACACATGCACCTCACAGCGGTAGATTATCACCCTCCCACTCGCTCCAGGTGAATTCTCCTGATTATATCCAGCTGGGACTAAACCCCACATCTAACTTTCTATTTCCTTTTAATTTCTAAAAGTAAAATTTAAACCAGGAAGGATGAGGAACTTAATTTGGAGCGCGTTCACATACCTGAGGCTGTGCCACAGCAGGGCGGCACCCACCACGCTGAGGAGAAGATACTGCTGATGACATCCGGGGGGAAGAGGGTGACGTTTCTCTGCACCTGAAGAAGGTTAAGCACCAGAGCCAGGAACACGCCCACAGAGAACAGCATGGCTCCGCGGATCAACAGGTTGGTGGTCCTACATGGCAGAGAAGAAAGGCAGTCAGGAGAATCGAAAAATGTGTCCTGTTCAATTTTTGAAACGGAAAGTGATTCATTCTCTTCCTCAGCTATGTCAGAAATACCAAAAAGAAAAACTTCAGTGGGGGAGTCCCTGCCTTTGGTCAGCATGATGATCTACCTGAGGTGAGTTTATGCAGAGAAAAAACCAACAGCTTACCTGTTGGTGATGACTGAGATAAAAGGCCCCCTGGGAGGCTGCAGCGTCTGCCCGGACCCTGACCACTGCTGCCGGCCGCTGGTCACTGTGCTGTCACTCATGGCTGTCAGTGTTAGGGACATTCGTGAGCCTACTTCCGGAGAATACTCGATGCTGTATGACGTCCACCGGTGAGGTTAATATGTTTCCCTGACATCACACACTGAGCTGAAAAAAAAAAAAGAATCAAGAGAGAGTGAAGACACCCGCCTGAACACAAGTTACAAGCTATGATTTGAAATTCTTTAGATTGGAGTTAACAGGAAACAAACTTTTTTCTGTTTTTTGAATCAACAACAGCATTAAAACAATTTTATTACAGAAAAAAAATGAGATTGTCCAGTTTATTGTCATGGAAAGACCAAATGAAATAAAAGACAAAACAAAGATGTTGTCTGACAACAGAGATCTTTAAGGGCGAGGAGACAAACTCTACACTTTTATAACACTACATGTGTGTCTGCCACTTCTTTAAAATCCTAACTGCTCCACCAGGTTCAAACCAAGGATAGTAGTCAAATCAATCCAGAGACTCCATGAATCCACATACAATAAAAACATCATTATCTCATGATAATCTCATCTCATGGTCTTATGAGATATTCTAATAATTTGCGATACCTGATTGTTGAGCTGTAATCATCAATATTAAAACAAATAGTCTTCAAGAACTTCACCTTAAGTGTAATGAATCTTGAATATATTGGAAAGAAACCTGTATGTGTACAATGTTTTAGTTACACAGGTGTTCCTGAGCTTTTACACGTTTTTACCTGTTTGAAATAGAGATGAGGCAGAGTTAGACAACTGTTCAAGTTCACTCACCTTTAGCCCCTCTCTGAGCCTCATACAGTCATAATAAGGTTACATGAGAGGCTAATACGGAGGTCAGCTCACGTCGTGTGACGTTGTTTGATCATCTGATTCACACGCTTAACTTAAAAAAACACTTTTTTCTATCATAAAAACAAACTTAGCCAGCTAAACTCGGCTCCTCTAGCTGTCGTGCTGAGGTCAAATGTGCTTTTATAATCATTGAGCAGTGTCAGCAGCATCGTTCTCTTCTCCTTGACTCTTTAAAATAGGTAAATAAACACCTGTGATAATAACTAACAAGTGGTTGTGATGAAGCGGAAATGCTATGTTAGCTTAGCGTTAGCCTCTAGTCTGATTGAATGGATAAATACCGTATAGTTAGCCGCAGTTAGCATTTGTTTTAACAAGCTTTAAACCGTCGTAACACCGTGTCCGGTGTAAAGTAGAGCTCTTACCTTGTGCCGACAGATACCTTCCACAAATACGCTTACATATTAGAAAAAGATATTTACGATAAAGTGAGATGCTAGGCTACAAAACAAGAAATATTAATTAGCCTTCTCTCCCCACCGTGTGTACACTTCCGGCTGTATAAGCTGAACGAACACCCAATCAATCAGCGTCGAAGGCGGTGACGTCAGCGCGTTACACAAAACGAACGGATTACGTGACTGAAGTTATTTACAGAGTACAGCTGCTGGATCTTTAAAAAGACACTTACAGCTCTTTATGGAGAAATATTCTTAACGTTAAACGTAACATACCAACACAATTGTTACCGCTATGTTTAAATAAATAAATAAATAGCCTGTATTTGTTTTTTAATTACCTATGTTATGTTTATTATAGCATGTTTATTAGCATATCTAAGGACTTGATTATTATTGTATCTCTCAGGACAAGAACATACATATGTATTTTTTCTCTCCCACTTTCACAGTTTCTCTTTCGTTTTTATACTAATGTATTTTCTTATGTAGTGTACAAATGTCCATTAATATTCTGAATAACTAAGGGGCCTGCAGGAAAGTGTTGCTATGTACATGTGGAATTGTAACACGTTACTTTTTCCCGTTAGGGGTCGCGGAGGGGGCTGAAGCCGATCCCAGCTGCCATTTGGCTAGAGGTGAGGTTACACCCTGGACTGTTCACCAGTCAATCACAGGACTGATATACAGAGACAAGTCTCAGAGCTCCTAAAAACGTGTGTGAAGTTTCTTGTTCTAAATCCACTCTGATTCTGTATTTGATCATGTCTATAAACCCCTCTATTTCAGCCCTGCTCAGAACAGGCTGTTTCTGTGTCTGTAGCTTTAAATGTAAATGAGCTGTGTCTGACCACGCCCCCTTTCTGGAAGGGCTTGGGTGTCTCAGGCTTTCTCGCTCCATGTCCTATTAATAGCTTTCATGTGACGTCACACTCTTATGGAACCGCCCACCTGGAGGGCAGAAAGGCTCTTTACCACAGTACGCTACTGAGAAGTTACTGGTATCAGTTGCCCCCTACGTGTTTTTATCTGTTTTATTTAAATAATTTCAAATGAAATAAAGGTGTTGTTTAATGTGATACACTAACCGACGAGTAGACGAGCCCGAGTTTTGCTTCTACAGAATTTAATCAGAAAAAAACAGAAAGGAGGACGTTTGTGGATTAATGCAGTTAGACCCTCCGCGGCCCCTGTGAGGGGAAACATCGGACTTCTCCTCATCCTGACATCACTTATAGTGTTGACTAAAGCTAAATATTCCTGCCGTTAACTCAAATTACTGCCCAAGAACACTGCAATTGACAGCTCATACTATCCTGAAACTATCGCTAGCTAACACTAACTAGCTAATGTTAGCTAATTAGCACTCACCGATGCTTGAATGATGAGGAATTTCTTGCCCTTCACTTCTCAAACTGCAGCATTATCGACCCAGACCGATCAATAATACATAAAGCTGCCTGTATGTTTGTA
This sequence comes from Labrus bergylta, assembly GCF_963930695.1. NCBI lineage: Eukaryota > Metazoa > Chordata > Actinopteri > Labriformes > Labridae > Labrus > Labrus bergylta. Next base: position 20,904,203 of record NC_089207.1, on the reverse strand, counting down.
GACTTTCATCCTACAGCGACGTAAGGAGAGGGATTCTCCTCTAAATATCAACAATATCACTGAAGTTACGTTCTGGTGTTATGGTGAAAAGAGTGACCATGTTAACTGATGACTTTCAGATAAACGTGACTGAAAGTGTGCTAACAAATGCCTCTTTGTTCCGTTTTTATATTATCATAATGTCAAAATTACTTATGAGATATGTTTTAATGACAGCTAAACAAAAAGGGTTTCGTTAGGACACGTAACGTGCGACAACCAGACTTACTCGACTGACAGACACCAGTTAACATGGTAACTCTTTTAAACGTAACACCGGCACGGACTTTGTCGTTTCTAGTGATATTAGTGTCCCATGTGCTATTAAAGTATCGCAAGTGGCCCAAACTCAAAGTATATCTTAGTTTTTCTATGGTTGTCAGGAGATGTTAAATTAAAAGCCTGTGCTGCAGTTCTACAGGCTTTTCAACGGTGGCCGTTACTTTCCTGAGCGTTTTTTGCCCTCCAGCCCTCCGCCCTGGTGATGTCACTGAAAGCTATGAATTGTTTACGGTGAGAAGGCAGACTCAGAGGGGAGAACAAGCACCTAGCTGTGGGAGTGTCACCCACCTGGGGGAGGGGTTTCTGCCCTTTGTGATGTCATGAAGGGGAAATCTCCAAACGGCCTGTTTGAGCACTCATTTTCTGAAAAGTGGAGCAGGTAAAAGACGGAGAGGATGGAATTTTCACGTTGAATATGCAAACTTTAAGGATTAAAACCAACCACCACCATCGGCCTCAATCAGAAAAACGTTAAACAGTTCATTTCTAAATAGAAGCACGTTATTTGTGACTTTTTATGATATTTGCAAACTGGTCAAATCCTCAGAAAGGCTCATGCAGCATCAGACTTCTTATTTCAAAGCTAAACAGCTGTATGCCCCTCACACACTCACACACACACACACACACACACACACACACACACACACACACACACACACACTCACACACACACACACACACACACACACACACACACACACACACACACACACAGACACACACAGACACACACAGACACACAGAGAGAGAGAGAGTTAACTAGATGCTGCAACAACACTGCTGATGTGTTCTCGTGCTCTAATAGGCTTACAGAGATGCAGAGGTGAGAGAGTCACAGTGCGGAGTGGATCCACTGTAATCCTCCGTCCCATTTACACTCTGTTTTTGTATTCAGCATTACCGAGACCTGCTGCTCAGACGGTTTCAGGGATTATATCTGCAACACAATAGTTTCTACCAAAACACACTATCAACGCTCTCTCGTTTCCACTCAGGGCTCAGACTTCACTCCATCATGGTTAACTGAAGGTTTTTTTGCTGCAGCTTTAATAAAACATCCCGGCAGAGAAAGCTTAGAGCAAGCCGCTGCAACCGGAGATAAAGAGAGACAGAGGATTTTTAAAGAACACTTTCCCGATTTCAATCTGAGCCAAACATTAAGACATGAAGCAGATCGAAGATTGATCCAAAAGTCAACTGGACTGGTTGAAGATCTTGAAGACGTTCCTCCCTTTCTCCGTCTACACATAAACTCTTAAACAACATTTCTGATCATCTTCACCCTGGAAGAAGTTTTACAAAAGGTGTATTTTCAGTGACCTAAAAAAAGTTTGCGTACAAAAATGTCAAAACGCACAAATACCCGCCTACATGTGGACGAGGCCTCAGTCTTTGTGTCGTCCCTCTTGTTGCCAGTTCCTTTTGTTGCCCTGAGTTTTACCTCGTTCCAGCATTTATTCTGTATTACCCTCCAGTGTATAACTTTGACCTTCCTCTTTCCTTTTTCCCCTCAGATTTGTTTGCCTACTTTTTGGACATTCTGTGTCCTGTGACCAAACAAAAAATTAATCCAGAGTTTTTGTACTCTACCCCTTGGAGTCTGCTTTTGAATCCTTGGGTGTAGCAGCAGTGTAGTGCAGGGTATACGCAGGTATACGGAGTATACCCACTTCTAAATCCCTTCAGATTCACATCAATGATTGATTGACATGAATCAGTATATGCTGCATTTTTTTTCCTAGGATGGAAAAATTAAGAGTATACCCACTTCTTTATATGTAGGCACCACTGGGTGTATGTCCTTGTGTCATCGAGTTCTTTGAAAGAAAGAATGAGGGGAAAGAGAGCATGTATCGGAGACTATCTTCAGCGATGTGTGAATTCTGATCTGCTGATATTGAGAGTAATTGGGTCAGAAAAAACGGCGTTTGTTGGAATGAGTTAACATTAAAAACACTGTGAGTGTATAAGCTCTCGTAAACCAATAACCTGGTAATAGACGTGTTTATCGTTGGTGTAGGTCTTGTTGTAGCATTAAGGAATGAAAACATGAAGTATCCCCAACAAGCCTGACAGACAAAAAGGTTTGAGTGAGAAAAAATAAGGAAAAGCTGATCATGGCTGCATTTCACCGTCTTCAGAATCTGAGGTAAAGGCAGATTATTTACGCTCTCCTTTTTTTTTGAGCTGATAAGATGAGTCTGCAGGTTCTACACAGCTACCCCACTACCCACAATCCCCTGGGAGACTCACTTAACCCTTATAATTAGAGTGATAAAGGAAGTCTGCTAGGTAAGAGGAGGGTACGGGGGCTTTCAATTAGTTGTCAAGGGCTCCGCGGAGGCCCCCTGACGCAGCCACACATCCAGGGATTCAATTCATCATCCTGCCTCCGCCGAGCGCTAAGGGCCTTTTCATTATCAGACCGCTGAGTCCCACTGTCGGCCCCTTCAGGATAAACGTGAGTGATGGCGTGCACGGGGTGGGATGGTGATGGAGGGGTGGAGCCGGGCCCTCGTCGTAAATGTCATCCCCATTGGACCGTTGCAGGTCTCAGCTCCAAAATAATAGGCCCTGTGACCTCTCTGTTGTCTATAATTAACCTCTAACCCCACCCCCTCCCCGCAGCATCCGCCAATCCCCAGACAGACACCATGATAGGAGGCTGTTTGCAGAGCCGGGACGCCGCCAACGCCGGGCTCCCTCTCTCTCTCTGCAGGAGGAGGCGTGATTTTAAGAATAAAGGGGTGAGGGAGAAACAAAAGAAAATGGCTGCTGGTATGTTTGATTTGACCTGAGCACAAAAAATTCAATGTTTATTCATCTATCCTCGAGGTGAAAGCTGTGAAATGGAGTCAGGGTGCAAAATGAATCTTTATCCTTCAAATAAGAACACAATCTCTAAAAGATAAACAAAATGTGTAAAAACATCATTTTTAGCTCTGAAACTGTGACCTCACAGGGAAGCGTCATGGTCATAAATACTGAGAAATATACATCTCTATACTTTAAAATGTAGATTTATCTCTCACAGAGTGGAGTCAAAAAAAATTATTTTATCCTTAAAATGTTAAAGTTATCTCTAAGACAGATCAGATTCATGATCAGAAATGAAACAAATACTTCATGATGACCCTTAAAAAGGTGTCATTTCTGAAACAGAAAACAGTCCTGGTGAGATATTCATACGAAGGAGTAGAATTTAAAAGGAGAATGATAATCATGCAGATCAGAGAATAAATCATTTACATGATGCTGTTGAGGAGACCAATGGTAATCTGTTCGTCCAGCATCTATAGGCCGAGGATATCTGTGACCACATGGCAGCAGCTCGTCCTCTGAGTAAAAGGGGTGAGTCCAGTCCTCAAGGATAGCCTGGGCTCTTTTTGTAGCTCTGAGTCCGTATAAGAGGGCGAGCTCATCAAAACTAGAGCCAGAAATGTATCTACACATTCTTACAATTTGTTCCAACCTCTTCCTATTTTTCAAATTGACAGACCCAAACCAGCAGATAAAAGAGAAGGTTAAATAACTCAATAAAACATTTTCATAAAAACAAGATTGACATTAAAATTCCTACATTTTCGATAAATATATTTACGCTGATGTGCCTTTGCACATATGTACGGTGGCCCTGAAGTGCAAAGCACAACAACAAATAAGAAAACACAGCGACATTCACTTCTAAAGGAAAAGGTAGGTACCTGCGGTCGACAAGGATCATCGCTGATTGGACGAACGTAATGTCTGTCTTTTTAACCGGAAATTATATGCTGTTTACGCTTTGATTTCAAAACATGATCTCACGATAATAATTACAAAAAATGTGTCTTTATCCTTTTAGATCGTGGATTTAACTCGTGCAGATTAAAGTCACGATCATTAAAACTTACAGTTTCATCTTTCTGCTAAAAGGTGCGTCAGGGTCAGACATGTTTACAAGAAATAATCTTATCCTTAAAGTTTTAGATTAGTTTTTGCAACAGATTACATTTAAATTCATGAATAATTACAAAACATTCATCTTCATCCCTTAAAAATCCTGAGTTTTATCTCTGAGAACAAGAAGTATAAGGTGACGAAAAATGTGTTTTTATCCTTTGAGCAGTAAATGTTTCTCTTCTACATCTGAGTTAGGGTCACAAATATATGAAAAAGTTGTCAAAGCTTTAAGACACAGACGAGTCAGCTCCACACAGCTATACAAAAAAAAACATGATTATTTCTCTGACAAAGATTTAGGTCAGAGCCATATTTATGTTTAAAAATTCACCATTTGATATTTTTAATGTGTCTCATTTTACAGGCTCGATTAAAGGTCAGACAGACCGACAACATGTTGAGTCATTTTCTTAGTTTATTCCAATAAAAGATACACGAGAGCGGATGATTCTGTGCCCACAGGGCCTGCTCGTCTTACAATGACTGTTTGACATCCCCTCTGTGTGTGTGTGTGTGTGTGTGTGTGTGTGTGTGCGTGCGTGTGTGTGTTTGTGTGTGCGTGCATGAACCAGGTGTGGACAGACAGGCTAGGCTTCATGCAGAAAAAAAAGAGAGTAATATTGTGCAGAACACGAGTCTCTGGTGTGTGCAGCGATGCTGACATTTAGAACAACAATGAAACATCCAACAGAGCAAATTGTGGCAGCGCTAGCTTGTCTGCTAAATAACCCCCGCAGCACAATGGAAAGTCAAATGATCCCTAATGGCAGGAGCTGACACCTGTACATAATTACATTTACAGAGAGCACAATTGCAGAAGAAGAAGAAGGAGAAGAAGAAGAATCAGGCGAGCGAGGAGGGAGTGAGACATAGAGACAGAGAGAGCAGGAGAGGAGAGGAATCATCTTCAGGACTCATTGGAGCATCATTGTCTCTGAAAATCCTCAGGAACCGTGAGGAGGAAAATGCAAATGGCCTGAATGGAGGAGAGCTCTGGCAGCATGTGTGTGGCATATTGAATGATAATGACAAAGCGGGCTGTTTCCCCTGTGAGCACGCCTGCGGAACAATGATTACAGATTGGCCGGTGTGGCCCTCAGCATCACCAGGGACTCTGATTCTAATGCTAATCACAGTGGCTTGCTGCCCACTGAAATATATCTGTACTCACAAGGCGGCAGGAAATAAGATGGACTATCCCAGTTAGGCTGTAATTGTGTAATGAAGCCCTGTTTATTTTTGATATTTCAGCTCACAGGAATGCACACACACGCGGAGGCTGCGTGCAGACTTGACCTATTGCACCACCTGCTGGCCTCAGGCTGCTACACCTGCCTGATGCACCACAGAGGACTACGGTGTGTGTAATCCTTTCTGTTTCTTCATTGGCCCTATAGAATTGCATTTTTTTGAGTGGGCAATTGAGCTTCAAAACTCAGAATAATAGGTTTGTTCTTCCTCATGGGAGTGCAAACATGGATCCATAGTGCCCATTAGAGGATTTTCAACAGAGGAGCCCCTCCTGAGCTCTGCACCTAGAAGTATGACATTATAGAGACATGTATCACGTCAAGTCTGACAGAAAAGCCTCTTGAACCTGAGCCGTAAACCCAACAGGAAGTCAGCCATTTTGAATTTATTTGAATTTAAATGTTCCAGATCCTGATTTATTCATCCTTTCTTGGTATTTCTCCTGCGGAATTATTCTTTTCCTCATATTTTAGGTTATTTGGGGTCTTTTAACATGTTTATTAGAAACACAGGGCCGTGCAGAGAGTCTGAAATCATGGAGAGAGAGAGAGAGAGAGCGGGGGAACGACAGGCCAGATTCAAACCCTGGTCTCCACCTTCTAGAACTTACAGCCCCTTTCCCTGGCTGGTCAAGCTTTTAAAGAGTGTGTCGGCAGGTGCTGTCCTCTGATTGGTTCATTTATTTAGCGCACCAATCAAGCTTCACCAGCAGCAGTACAGCTGGATGAAATCAGTGCCTCACCATCTCACACACACACACACACACAGTCACACACACACACACACAGTCACACACACAGGACAGGGGGGCGTGGCTGGGGCTGTAACAACATGGTGCGCCCCCTGTACTCTATTGCTTTTATGTAGGCTATTTGCTGAATTATCTCGTAATCATCCTTTTTTTGCGTTTATTCGACAGGACAGATTCAAACCCTAGGCCGCCGCAACGAGGAGCGCAACCTCTGTGCATGAGGCGTGCAGCTATCTGGCTGCCCCTTATCCATCCCTTCTTTATCTCTATTATGCCAACTCCTCTTTGAATCCTTGTTATCGCTCTCATTCTTTTATTTCTTTCTGTTACTGAATCGCTTAATTCATTTCACTCCCTTCTTATTCCTTTTGTTTGCATTTATTCTTGTTTATTCTTTCACATTTAAGTTTTTGTTCTTCTCTCTGTTCGGCCTGACTGAGGATGTTCATCGTCTTGAGTTCCTGCCTTTGCTTTGTCGGTGAATACACTTTGAAAAAACAAAATTGTCTTTGGTTGACTCTGCATGTGCAACAACAAACTGTGAAGCAACATAAAGGTAGACAGAAAAGTCAAATAAAAGTCATAAATGCAGAGGGAAAAACTCGTAAAAATCCAGGTCCCTGTCAGTCTGTCTGCATCTCATGACCTGACATGAGCTTCAGAGCGAGGGCGCCATTTAACTCGTCTTTCAGCTTACATGTGGTTTGTTGTTTGAGCTGGAGAGACTCTTTAAAATGCTTTATTTCCCCTTTGATAATTGGATCATAAAGGCACACACTAATCTACTCTCAATGCACATGAAACCTCCAGGAAACATCCCTCTCTCCCCCTCCCCTCCCTTCGTCTCCCCCTCCCCTTCTCTCGTCTCCTCTTTAAATGTACTTTATTTTCATTCCGAGGAGAGAAACAAGAAGGAGAGCCGAGGCAAAGTGATGCTCAGCTGCACACTCGATGTAGGTTAATGGAAGGGAGGAGAGTCTGAGCTGTGGCCGGCTCTGATTGGCTGCGGGCCGACGTGCAGCTTCTCCGCAGCACAACCTGTCACTGTTAATCAGCAGCCATCTCTTAACAGGCAGCCAGGGCTATCGGAGAGGTGAGCCCATTGCTATTCAGGACGAAACAGATGATAAATCATTTGTACATAATTAGTGCTCAGCAAGGTTACAACTGACACGTATTTTCATCTTAATTAGGAGGGAAATTTGTTCCATTAATTTAATTTGGTGTGCATGAGCGGCTCTGCACCTAACTAAGTTAATCTTACACCTGTCAGGGAGGGAATGGAGTCGAGCCTTTGGATTGGAGGGGAAATGGGAAAGAGTCTTTTATCAGATTGTTTCGAGCACAGACCTCAGAGGAGATCAGGCTGCAGAGAGAGAGAAACAGACTCAAACACAAGGAGAAAGTTAAGTTAACCTTGTGTCTGCAAAAACGCATCAAATGAGCCTGAGGTGAAGCTTTGAAGCAAAACCAGTCATTTACACATCCAGGCTTTTTTTTAATACTATCCTTTAGGACAGCTTTGATTTTACGCTCTGTTCGCACAACAGCAGAGCAATGTGTGTGGCAGCAGCTTTGCTCTCCCACTGATGGAAGATGAGCTCGATTTGATGATGGACATGGATGGCTGTGGCTCAGAGGTAGAGTTGTCGCCTCCCAACCAGAAGGTCGAGGGTTAGATCCCTATCTCCAGCAGCCACATGTTTTATGTGTCCTTGGGCAAGACACCTAACCCCGAATTGCTCACAAATGTGTATGAATGGGATTAGTTACTTCTGATGGTCACTTTATGTAGAAACCTCTACCTTCTGTGTGTGAATGTGTTTGGAGCTCCCAGGAAAACTACGTGGTGAGAAACTAAGATTTATTTTCTGATCCATTCCACAGGTAAGGCGAGCGACTGTTGGGAGGCGCCGAGGGTCGACAAACTTGAAAATCCAGCAGCAACTCAAAATGTGCAAAGTTTGCAACGACAGTAAGAAGCCTCCCTGAGTGGGCCCCACCTGACAGCAATCACTCACATTGCACTGCTGAGCATTATTCCTGTTTCAACTTGTTTGACAATGACCGTAAGCTAAGGAAAAAGAAAGAGGACATTTCTGTGTGGGAGAAGAAGCGGAGCAGAACAGAACAACAGAGCTTCTGCTAGCTTTACATTGTGGTGTTTGTTCTTTGAATGTAACATGACACAACATAAAACATAACTTACCTATGAGGGCAGCCTGGTGGGTCCATCCCTGCCGGCCATGACTGAGTCGAGTGTGCGCTGTGACAGGAAGTCGACCCGTTAGCTAGCAGGCGTACAAAACGTGAAGAAGTTAGTCGTTTCAGTATTTCCACTTCATAACCCGTCACCCTGATCTTTGGCAGTGGTGACTAGTTCTAGACTCTGTTAGAGCCTCAGGTAAACATTCCCAGGGAGCCCCTCCGACCGGCATTCATCAATATTGTGTCTTCAATAATCAGACAGCAACTAAAATATTTCAACACGAGGACATTTTTCTTTCCACAGCCCACATAATATAATGAACATTAAAACATCTTTCTGTGATTTACATTTTTTAAACTCAGGTTTTCACAGTAGTAAGGCAGACAGCAAAAGAGTGATCGCTGTGGGGACCCCTTAGAGAGGCTTCCTACTGTCATTGCAAACTTGACAAATTTTGAGCTACTTCTGTGGTGGGGACATATTATGGAAAATCCTCTTCTACAGTTTTTTTTTAAAACATATATTTGGGTATCCTGAGTCTCTACCACCCCACAAAATGTGAAATAAATACATCCAGTCCTTTGTTTGTGGTCTGCATAAGTCTTACAACACAGAGAAAAATGCTCCGTTTCTAATTTGCTCTCCTTGTGATGTCACAGTGGGATTCTGGTAAAAGAAAATCCCCTCCCCTCCCCTGGTATCTCCACCCATGGACTCCACCCCCAGCCTAAAGCAAAACAGGTCCGCCATTTTCATTCTTGCTACAGAGGAGTGATGTCTACCGAGAAAACTCTATGTCCTCTTTAATCTTTGTCCCCCTACTGGCCTTGAGCCTCAAGCATTTTCCCGCCTCTGCTCTGGGGTATTGTCACTGCACTCTGATGAACGCTGGATGGAGGGGCCCCTGTGAATCTTTTTCCCCAAGGCTCTAGAACCGCCCCTGTCTCTTATCCCACCTGCTGTGAATGCACGCCTCTTTATGCTAAAACAAATATTGAAGCAGACCTCACACAGGTGCATTATGGGTGAAAACACGTTTAATCACAGGCTGCTGTACTCTCACATTCACTCTCTCCTGATTTACAGTGCTGCTGCAGCTTCATATATCCCAGTGAGAGTCAGTGTGATGTGGTCTCAGTCCAGCACACACAGGTCCAAGGACTGGCTCTCTCCCTCTCACTGAACTGTATGAAGCTGTAGTAATTGTCCTGAAGACGAGGCTGCACAGAGACGACGGAGAGAATGAGTGATTTAGTAACTCTAATGGAATCCTCCGCTGCCTCTCAGTCTGACAACCATTACCTGAACTGATGCATAGTCCATTACAGGCCCCCCCCCCACACCACCACCTTTAATAGTGTCTGTCATGTGAAATACAGAGACGTCAGGTGCCAAAGAATGCACTCTCACCCATGTGTGAAGGTTTAACCCAACTCAAATGGCTTTTCTTTCAGACGCTGCAGCTTGGCCTTTCACACGAAAAGAGAATCAGCAGAGGAGGAAGAAGAGGGGAGGAAGTCGAGCACAAACGTGGACGCTGACTTTGTTGGACCGCGTTCTTCTCAAGAGTGTGACCCTCTGCCTCAGCTGCAGACACACACACACACACACTCTGCTGCTGAATGGAGTGTGACACAGCTGCAGCATGAACGCTTACAGACTTCGGCTGCTCAGTCAGCCAAGGAACGTTTCATCATTCAAACAGATCTCAATGAAATGTTGTAAAAAGCGCCTGAGCTATCAGGACGTTAGAGCTCGTCTTCGGTGTTCAGGAGGACTTGATTATCTCGAGGTCGTCAACATTGTCAATACTTCCGCACCACGATACAATCTCCTTGATTTTAATCATCGACAGTTATCAAAAAAGTGCCAGAGCTTTAAAAAAAACAACACGGTGCTTAGGAGAGGAATGAATCCATTAAAAAGTTGCAGGTAAACTCCTGCACATTGTCCAAGTTTCACAAATGTGTCATATTTCTGTCATTTAGACAACATGCAGGAGTATACCTGCAACTTCTGATCATTGCAAACAAGAAAGTTCTTTTTTTTGTTGCTTTGGAATTAAAACGGGTACGGAGCGTCCGCACAAGTTCAAGTCCTCGTCCTGACCATATATGGAATATCGTCTGGTTGCTGGAGAGGCAAGGTGCCCTGGAGCAAGGCACTGACCCTCCAACAGCTCAGGCGCGCTCCCTGTAGCAGCCTCACTCCGACACCTCCTCGTCATGTGTGTGAGAAGCATGTTGCTCACTAAAACTCAGGGATTAATAAAGTATGAAGAATAAAAAAAATAAATGAAACAGGGTTTGCATCAACAAGTTTTCTTTTCAGAGCAGATCAAACACAGTCAGCAATGAGGACCACAGCCTCTGTACATGGGGGGCGCAAAACACAACCACTAGGCCACCAGCGCCCCATTCTGATTCTTAATATAAAGTGTGATTTCATGCTTTTTGGGGTGACTCTTTAAAACATTGTTAGACACTCGCTGCATGTTTTTATCCACACTTTATAATGACTACAAACTGATCGTTTCTGTCACACACTTCAGAAGTAAAAGTTATGTTTGGATTACTTATGAATGTTGTTTTAAATACACTTTTTTTAACCTTTTATTTTGAAGCATAAATCACTGAACATCTGTCTCATTAAAAAACACATTGATTTCAACTTCTTCCACATGTTGCTGCTGCAAAAAAACATCAACTAGAACTCCACAGCAGGAAGTGATTCCATGTATTTTCACCGACTTTTTATATTTGATTCAACAGATTTTATTTTGAAAATAGAAACGATGAAACGTCACATTGAGCGTTTTTGTCAAACATCGCTTTGGCTCCTTTAATCAGGTCAACGTTTCCTTTTCCCAGAGTTCACACTGTTTCTGTCCGCCACAGTCGCCTGATTCCTGTCCTTCATCAGCTCCTCCCTCGCCATCGGCTCGATGATGGCGCCCATCCGGGTCACCACCTTCGGCTTGCTGATCTTTTTCACGGTCCGCTCCGTGTTCCAGGTGCGGCCCAGCGGCGTGCGGATGGTGCTCTCAAACTGAGTGTGGGTCTCAAAGGGGAAGGGGAGCGTGTTGACCTGGTGGAGCGTGATGGAGCGGTTCCTCTTCTCGGAAATGATGACCCCCGGGAGGCTCACGTCTTTTCTGGGCGGAGGCGGCGCTGCTTTCATCCTAAACTTCTTGCGTTTCCTGCGGGACAGTTTAAGTCCCGTCCCGCCCCACTCGCCCCACCCGGGCAGCGTCAGGTCCACCACCTGCGGCTTCCCCGCGGCCTCCTGCTTCCTCTTCTCCTTCAGGAAGTCGGAGACAACGTCGTCCCCGGCGAAGGCCTCCCTGATGAGCCCCCTCTGCTCCTGATTGTCGTCAGAGTCCTCGGCGTCCTCCACGGTATGAGCGAGCGGGACCTGGATCACTTTGGTCGCCTTGGTGAGGACTTGCTTGAGCTCGATCCCTCGCTTCCTCTTTTTGTTTGTCCCCGCTGGTTGACTCGCAGGCGGCGGGTTTTCTGCAGCAGGAGGGGGAACAGGCGCTTCATCAGCGGCTGACTCCTCCTGCATGAGGAGCTCCTCTGTGTCCTCCAGAGTCCTGATCCTCATCAGGGTCTCCTCCAGCTGAGCCGAGGAGGTTTCTGTGTCCGCCGCTGCAAGAGAAAGACGACGAGATGAGACACTTAAACAACGCCACAAGAAGTTTAACAGTGACGACGTTTTCAACCGAATGTGGAGACGCCCGATTAAACCGGGGAGGAGAAAATCTGCCAACTCTGCTCAAAATATTACGACTTTATTCCGGTAACAGTTTAAATGTAGTCTTTAAAAGACTCTCTTACGACTTCAGCCGTCAAAATACTTCAACATGATGTGTGTGCATGTCTGACTGTGTGAGTTCTCAGACTGGGACGCTTAAACTACGCCATCCCAGAATCAATATGAACGTACAAAGATGTGATGTCGGCTGATTTGAGTTACGGCACTTTGGTGAAAAATGGAATCTGAAAAGGGCTACATAGATGCATTTTCACAGGCAAATGTCACGCATTCAAATCCACTGTAGACAAAATGTTTGAGGTCTTATTGTTGATTTGGGCTGTAAGGGTTTTAAGTCTGAAGATTAAATAAATATAGAAACACTCTGGTTGATTTAAGAAGGTGTTTACGTCACGCTGATCCGCTTCCCTGAGATGCACTGTCGCTGGGTCACACTCGTCAGCTCTCTGTGTTTCCAACACGAGCTCAACCACGCGGCCTTCTCGTTATGAATCAGTGCTGATTATTTTTGGTACTTTACCTGCTGCGGCCTCCGCCTGCTCAGCTTCAGCCCCGCGTCGGCTCTCTGCGATTTCTTTGTAAAGGTTTGTAAACTCTGAGAGCTGCTCCTCCTCTTCCTCTTCCTCCTCCTCCTCCTCCTCCACTGCTGCAACTTTACTCTCCTCCTCCTCTTTACTCTCCTCCTTCTCCTCCACTGCAGTTTTACTCTCTTCTTCCTCCTCTGCTGCAGTTTTACTCTCCTCCTCTTCATCGTCATCCACAGATATCACAGGTATCAGAGCCTGACGCCGTTTCCTCCTGCTGTCAAACTCTCTGAGGAGCGCTTCTTCTTCTGTTTCCTTCACCTCCTCCTCCTCCTCCTCCTCCTCTTCCACGTCTGCAGACTCCTCCTCTGCCGTCAGATCCACGATCTCACTCGTCTCCTTCTCAGCTGGGTCTTCAGAAAGTTTGCCTCTCATCCACGGATTAGAGGAGTCCACTCCCTGCTCCGCATCGTTCACAAAATCAGGCAGCACCTCGGGGTCACCTCCCTCGTCCTCCTCCTCCTCCTCCTCTTCATCGTTTACCGCCGTCACCAGCTTCTGCGTGAGGTCCTTGTTCACCTCCAGCTGCTGCTGCATGGCTTTGCGAGCCCCCTCGTCGTATTTCGCCATGATGGCCTTGGATTTGGCCCACTTGCCGCTGTTCTGGTGCTTCAGCGACATCCTCTCCTGCATGCGCGCCAGCTCCATCTTGTGCAGCTCCTCTAAGGCGGCAGCGGGGTCCGACTTCACCATCTCGTCGAACTGCTTCACAAAGTCTTTGCGCTTGGCCTTGTTCTGCACTCTGTGGTACTTCTTGCTCTTGATCTTCCTCTCTCTGCGGGTTTTGGCCTCGTAGTAGGACTGCAGGGCGCGGGCTTTCTGCAGCTCTGCACGCCGGATCTTTGCCTCCTCCAGGCTCATGGCCTTCATGGACACCTCCTCTGCGGGGGGGGGACAGAGGGCGTGTTTAATTAGAAAGCCTTTCATACCGAGATCAATGAAAAGCAGCAGATCGACATAAAAACTGAGTTAGGGTTGACATGATACCAGAATTTAAACTATACGATATGATACCTGTTTTGACACCACGGTAACCAAAAGACAAGTCCTACACACCTGATACTGGGTACTTCCTGCACACTGTCCGGCTTCTAATGTTGTTGCCATGGTATCAAAACAGGTATTGATATCGTCTGATGTTTACTCGTGTCATATCCCCCCCCCCCACCTTGATGCCCATGCCAACAGTCCTATACTTGCCTTGCGGGGTCAGGATGGGGTCATGGATGGGCTGCTTGTTGGCGGAGAGGAGGGCGAAGATCTCCTCCTCCAGCGGGGTCCTCGCCTTCCAGCCGGTCACCACCCTCTCCATGGGTTTGGGTCCGGGGGCCTCTTGGTTGAGGGGGAACACCAGCTGCTCCGCCCGCTGGTTCTGCTGGATGATGCTCTTCCAGCGGGTCACCTCCGAGGCCGCCTTCTGGAAAGCGACGTCCCTCTGGATCCTCTCGGTCTCCTGCTTACTGAGAGGACTCTCCACGGTCCGGTTGCTCTGCTGCAGCGTCTTCAGCTGCTTCCTGGTCTTCGCGGACACCTGGGGGGTTTTGTCCATGGAGCCGATCAGGTCGGACAGGTTGATCTTGTCGCCCTCTCCCTCCGCGTTCACGCTGAACTCGGACAGCTGCACGGCCGCCTCCGACCTCTCCCCCAGGGTCTTCTTCCTCTTTCCCCCCAGAGCGCTGATGGCCTCCAGGAGCTTCTGCCGTCTTCGTTCATCCTCGCCGTCCTCCTCCTCTTCCTCACTGGTGACATTTTCGTTGAAATCCTCCTTATCCTCTTCTTCTTCTTCATCGTACACCACCTCCGTCTTCTTCACTGCGCTGTCACCAGCCACCTCGGAGCTCTTCTTCGCTTTCGTTTTGCTCAATTTCTTCTTAGAGGAAACTTTCGCCATGATGCACAGAGTTCAACACCACCGGACTGCTGCCGAGCTGTACACACACGTGTGCCGCAAAACCAAGCCGCTGTCGTAAAGTGTAGCGTGAGCGTCACTGTCGCAAAACCCTGCTTCGTCCTCTTCTTCTTTCATATCGGGTAAAGGCGCACTACTGCCCCCTACTGTGTCGGAGAGTGGACGACAATTATATATATATTTTTTTTAATTAATTTTCCCAATCCAAAAAGCAGCATATTTAGATGACAGAGTAAAAATACAACAACACAAAAATATACAATAACAGTATACAGTATGTGAATAAATGCAAGATCTGCAGTAGGTCACAAACATATCTACAGTATGCATCAGAGTGTATAGAGTGTTGTCACATGACGCGTCACGTTCATCATGTGACCTGTCTCCTTCGTCCACACTTTAGTTCAATATGGCGGCGGCTTCGTCTGTTTTCCACAGAGTGAGAACGGGCTCCAAAATAGGAGCACAGTATGACCAAGACGGCAACCTCATTCAGGTAAAAACACCTTAAAAAAAAGATTCTACTTAGTTTTACCAACACGTAAAAGACGAACAAATATCGACACACTCCTCCGTAAAGCGCTGCAACTTCACGGTGACAGATGTTGAGGTTTGATCGGTCACCGTGTTATTTGGTGTCTTTTAGCCGAAGGAGTTTGTGGTTCTCGTCCAGTAAACGTGAAGTGAATGCCTCTTTTGTTAGGTTGTGCGTACCATTTGGCAATATGATAACAAAGTTAACAAACAGGACTTGGTTAGGACACTTTCCATCTCTTATATCTGAACTGCCAACATGCAACACTGTCACGAGTTAAATCGTAACACCTGCACAAGCTAGCTATCTCAGTTAATTAGATTAAACAGCCCATCTGGAAAGCCACAGATCTTCTTATCCAGGGCTACCCGGATTTCCCTCAATCCCTCACAAAGATGTGGGATGATAATGATGGTGGTGATGGTGATGGTAAAGACAATGATGGTGGTGGTGGTGGTGGTGGTGGTGGTGGTGATGGTGATGGTAATGATGACGATATGTTTGGTTCCCAGGTGGAAACCAGAGAGGATGAGGAGCAGAGCATCAAGCTGGCTGAGATCCTGGAGCTCCTGTTGGCTGCTGGATACTTCAGAGCCCGCATTAAAGGGCTGTCCCCCTTTGATAAGGTACACATAACCAGGACCGGTCTGTGCTCTACTTGTGCCTGTCTGAGGGGGAAACAAGTGGCCTTGTTGCAGAATGGGTCTGTGGTTTAACGGCACCCATACATCAGTGATTTAAAAAAAGAAGCTTAACACAGATGACAGTGCTACTCGTGTACAAAAACAGTAACTCAACCCATCGTCACTCATCCTGTTTCTTCCTCTTCAGGTGGTCGGCGGTATGACCTGGTGCATCACCACCTGTAACTTTGACATCGATGTGGATCTTCTTTTCCAAGAGAACTCAACCATTGGACAGAAAATGTAAGTTTTTTTTTAGTAAAGGATTTGCCCTTATGAGATATTAAGCTGTCTCATGTCAACATTGATTATTGGACAACAATCAATCAATTTTTATTTGTATAGCCTCAACTCATAACAAGTGTTATCTCGAGACACTTTACAAAAAGCAGATAAAATACCTTACTCTTACTCTTACTCTAAGAATGTTGTAGTATTTGGTAACCGATCCAAATATATGGCTACTCTGAGGGCGCACATTGAGACATGTCCATTGATTCACACTTGCAAAAAAACACCTGAAAACTTCCTTAAGTTTTTCTGGCTGAGCTGCAAGTGTGAATCCAATCGGCCGAATATTTCACTCCAACTTTACCCAGAATTTTCCTGCCAGCCTCCCTAGTAAAATCACAGGGTGAGCTTCTTCTGGGAACTGCACCACAGTTTAACATTGTATCCTGAAAGATCTATGTGCAATGCATCCTGGTACATGTAGGCACTTGTGGCCGTCAGCAGGAAGACTTTCATTCTCAGTAAAGCATGCGCCGTAAAATTCATTAATTCAGGTAGCTACAAATTCAACACCAAATCGTCACAATACAATTCAGCGTTTACAAACTAACCAGTTAAAAAGCTGCAGGTGAAAAGACAGCAGACCAAATGATAATTACAGCACAGATTGATGATACACGGTTGTGTCTAATCCTCCCTCTTGGTTTTTGATAACAGTGTAACAGCAATTCTAAAGACTTTACACAAGAGCTGGATCAGTCCCTGATGAGTATCTCTTCCTCTGCAGAGCGCTGACAGAGAAAATAGTCTCTGTGTTACCCAAGATGAAGTGTCCTCATCGCCTGGAGCCGCATCAAATCCAAGGGCTGGATTTCATCCACATCTTTCCAGTGATACAGGTGAGAGAATCCATCCACAAGAGTGTCAGGTGCAGAGCATTTAAAAATATGAATACTGTCTATGACCATTAAAGTAACTTTGTAATGTGGTTTGTCTGTATCTGTTTGGCTTGCACATTTAAATGTGAGTGAAGATGACAAATAAGGTGTCAAGGATCTGTGCTTTGAAGGCATCTGTGATCCGTGAAGTTTGCAGAAGTTCTTTGTTTTGTTTTCTTTACTTTTCCTTATATCTGATGATCCTTGTGTTGTCTTCCGTCAGTGGCTGGTGAAGAGAGCCATCGAGACGCGGGAGGAGATGGGAGACTATGTGAGAGCGTACTCCATTTCTCAGTTCAACAAAACCCACAGCCTTCCAGAGGTAACAGAACCAGAGCCACAACGTGTTGCTGATCTTTCACATCACATCCCAGATTTTGACTCTCATCATGTTCTGTGAAACTCTGTGATGTAGGATGAAGAGTTCAATCAGAGGAAAGACAAGGCTGCGAAGGCCGTTCTAGACGTGTTGGTGAGTTCATTCATTCATTACATAAATGATGTCACTACTTCATCCATAAATGAAAGAATATTCTCATATTATCAGGCTCAGTCCCATTTCTAATCTTAACCCCTCTTGTAAGAGTAAGATGAGAGCGTAAGTGCGAAATCCCCTCTAAGAAATGGGACGACCCTCCCTGACACTGAAAGGTCATCAGTAGTTGACGACGGCATTTACATAAACAAACGCGACGACGCTATGGGATAGGCATTCTGGGAGATTTCTCATAACACCTCCATTCCAACAAGAATCAGGATACCCAATCCCTCGTCAGAGCGTGCATTTAGGAGGTGGCAGAGGGCAAGGGGTATATTGGGACTGAGCATTTATATTAATGTTGATGCTGCATGGCCTCAAACAGTCAGTTTTCTGGTCGTGTCTCCAGCTGATGTGTTATTCTTTCTTCTTCAGGAGGTGTACAAACCTCAGAGGAGGTACAGGAGGCAGAGAGACGCCGGAGAGCTGCTGGACGAAGAGTCCAAAGTTCACTCCACTCTGCTGGAGTACGGCAGGTCAGAGTTCACCTCAGGAGTACAGTGTGTGTGTGACGGTGTGTGCGTGTTCTCCTTCACTTTCTGAGAATTCACTCTTGTCCTTGTGGCTCTCAGACGCCTCACTTTTATCTGCATTTAAAAAAAAATCATGACTGTTTGCCACTCGATAAGCAGTCGTATGAACATCCAGTGCTTCTTCTCTTCTTTACTCTTGGATCATTTCTCTCCTTGTTCTGTCACCCTGAGGAGTTCAACGTTTCTGACTCTTTCTGTAGACAATGTGCATCACTCGAGTCAAATGTGAAGTCTAAGACGCCCTGCACATTTAACACTTAAGACCTGCAGCCTATATGAGTGATGTCCTGTATGCTCATGTAAACATTAAAACAATTAAATGAATCTTTGCTTGTTTAACCATCATACAGGACAAAGAGGAGCAAAGACTTGTCGCATTTGAAAAGCTGAAAAAGGCAGAGAAGAATAATAGAAGAAGAAAAATATTTAAATTGTTGTACCTTTCAGTCAACTTAATAGGTTTGCAGGACTCATCTTTGCAGCTCTTGTTGTAGCATTCACAAAACACATTTTGTTTTCATTTGTCAGGGAGACGTGATTGGTTCATCAGATTGGTACCTCGTGGCAGACATTGGTAGAAGTTTTTACAGGCTCACAACTGATACAGATGACAGATTTTCTTTGTTCCTTTTTCAGAGCACATGAGTTATTAACTTCTGTCAGGACAGTAAGACAATTTCAACCAAAAGTCTGCAGACTTCTTTTACCTTAACTCCAGTCATGTCCTGTTGTAGTCTTGTTCTCCTCCGCTTTATCTGTCTGACATGTTGTTTTCTCATCCATCCCTCCACCTCCACCTGTGTACTAGAGTGTCAGATTTCCTGCTGTAAGTACTGAATGAACGTGTGAAGCTTCCTCTCACTGCGTCAGCGTGTTTATCTTTCTTTTATGGTTAATGTGCCAGCCTGAGAATGCAAACCCATATTTCAGGCATGATGGATGCACACTGTGGAGCTGCTTTCATGCACTTTATAATTTATCCTGTATTTGAGATGTGTTGCCCTGAGTGAGGAGCTGTTTCATGTTATATGATGTGCTGGTGTTGCAGTGTGGCATGGTGGTGTATTTCTTCTTCAGGCTTTGAGGCTTGATTTATGTCCTCGCCTTGTTTATCTCACTGTATTTTCTGTCTCTCTCTCCAGGCGGTATGGATTCAGCAAACAGTCTAAACAAGACCAGGTAGGTTCTCCAGTGGTTTATAAGGGTATTATTTTAGGCCTCTTTGCTTTATTGGGTAGGACGGCTAAAGACTGACAGGAAATGTTGGGAGGAGAGGGCCGAAGCTAGACTCAAACCCACGGACACTTCAATGAGGACTAAAGCCTCTGTACATGGGGCGTGCGACATAACCCCTAGGCTATCTGGCACCCCGGTTCTTCAGTGATTTGACTTTAAAGTTGACCTACAGTATTATGCCGCTCCCTAGATGTTGGAGTAATCCCAGGATGAGTCTGCAGAGGGCGCTAAACTGCTTCTTCTGCTTATCACACGATAGCACCCCAATATGAAACGGAAAATTACACCAGACGGCTTCAAGCCTCCACGTAAGCTGCTGAAACATCGAACATAGACTCTCTTCTCCCAGCACTGGAGAGCAGCCCACCCCTGGCAGCCCTGCAGCGTTCTGCTGTCTGATGTCCTCTAGTGATGTCACTTGAGTCAGCGTTGGTTGGGGCTGAAGGGTTTGATAAATAGAAATATCTGTTGGTGTTGATTTAGAAAGAAAGCCGTTTGAGTCTGGTTTGATATAATAAACTGCTTCTTGTCTTTATCTTATCTCCCTCTCCAGGTGGACGAGCGGAAAGCTGTGATGGGCAGCAGCGGCTGTCAGTCGGCGCCCCCTGGGATGGCCGAGGTGTCAGAGGAGGCCGACCTGCAGGCAGCAGAGGAAGTGAGCACTTCAAAGATACACAGTTGAGCTGACAGCAGAAATGATTGAATATTTTAAAATTCTATTTTTAGTCTTGCAATTGAAAACGTACGAGTGTAATGAGAATCTGTCAGCAAAAACAAAGAATTTAAGAAGCCATCAGAAGCAGAGGTGACCCTGACCCAGGCCGGGCCGCCTCTTTGGATCAAGATTTGGATTACTGTTACCTGGACGACTTTAATGTGAGACTTTAACCCTCAAGTGGTGATAAAGTTGTAACTGTGATTCTTCTCTCTCAGATGCGGATCAAAACCCTGATGACCAGCATGGCCGCCATGGCGAGTGAAGAGGTCGGCATCCACTCAATGTCTAGAATTCAAAGATGAATTGTTCATTATGATCTTGTGTTACAGACGGTTTGTGTCCGTGCAGGGGAAGCTGACAGCGAGTGCAGTGGGTCAGATAGTGGGACTGCAGTCGGAGGAAATCAAACAGATCGCCTCGGAGTACGCAGAGAAGGTGAGAAACAACACGCTCATATTTCAACCTGTAAGAAGCTGCTTCTCTTGTTTTCTCAGCTTTTAAAAAAATCCTCATTCACAAAGGCAGCAGTGATTCGCCTGCTGAGCGGAGGATTCAGGCATTCCTACAGGAGAGAAATGTGAAACTCCTCCCGTCTCCTCACCAGCTTTAGAAAAGTGAAACACCACACAATGCTGCATGCTCTGCAGCTCTCTCCAATGGTTTGAATTTAGACTGCAGTACCCATTTTAAACACTAGGTGTCAGAGTTACATATTGCTACTTCCAAGAATATCATTACTAACCTGATCATATCAGTATATTTCCAAATCAGAGTTCCTGTACGCCGTCCAAGCCAAACTGCTGCTGTGTTTCTGAGCTTTTTATTCATAAAGTTTTAAAAAGGTACGATACGATCTGGAGCCTTAAATCTGGGTCCTCGTGTACCTTTTGTGGAGAGTCACACGTTGAGACCCTTTGAGTCACTAAAAAGATTTCTTCTTTTGTCCTTGTTTGAAGCGTTTTGTTTTGCTGAAGTTTTTTAGAGGGAAACATAAAACAGGGAGATTAAATCTGAGGTATTAACTGCTGCAGACATTTAATGGTGACATTTACAAACACAGAGCACATTGTTCAAGCAGCTCTCGATGAAATCAATAACGCTGCTGTTTATGGTTATTTATTAACGCATGTCCTTGTTGTGCTAAAACTCCATTTCCCATGTGTCCCTGCAGCAGTCGGAGCTGTCCTCTGAGGAGCGATCGGAGCGCTACGGCCCGCTGCAGCAACACCGCAGAGCTATGGCTTCACTCAACAAGCAGATCGAGCAGAAGACCAAACAGCTGGAGGAGGTCAGGAGGTCACGCCCCATGAGCCGTTTTTAATGACTTCATTATTTAATGACTTTAATCACAATCACATAATTACAGAGTCACTTTGATCCTGAGCTTAGAATGCATCCTGTTTGATGGATGTATTGCAGATTGCAAATGGTCGTTTTACATCCTAGCTGCAGCACTTCTTTGTTAGTTCACCAGTAACGTATTTTAAAAAATATCTTTTGACAGCTACAAGCCAAACATGCAGAGGTGAAAGCTGGCTCTGACGAGGCCAAGAAGAACCTGGTGGAGGTAAGACCGACCGTATTAACCTGCTGAAAAACACAGCACATCCTCCGTTTGCTAACGTCCTTTTGTTCGTTTTATATCTGCAAGCGTGATCGATAACTCTGCTGAATGTTCATGTGAGTTAATTAACGGGAGATTAAACGTTTGACATTTTGGTACCTAACAGAGGATGTAATAGATCTTTATTTTATAAAACAATATGTCAGCAGAAACTATCAGACACAACAGAGGTCCCGTCTGTTCTGCTGTCATGAGAACAAAGTTCCTCAAACCTTAAAAGTGCTCATCATAAAAAACGGCGACCACCATTTAGATTCATTTTCTATTTAAACAGTGAAGAGCACAAAGGAAATTAAGATGCAGGATAAAGTGTCTTACAGCCGGCATTTCTGAATCTTTCCAAAAGGCCACGGAGCAGTCGGAGAAACTGGAGAAGGAGATGAAGTCTTTGGAGGAGATGGAGGAGCAGGCGGACAGCAGGTGAGCGGAGGAGAGTCTTTATGGCTGTTTTTCAAATCTGCACTCCTGAAGATATCAAAGTTAATTTCAGGAGGCATGCTGAAGTTTTCTGAACGTTTGAAATCTGCTATATATCTGACATCTTTATGTCGTTTGATCCTCCTGACAAAATAAATCTGCCTCTGAGATCTGTGCACTCTTCTGTATTTGTTAAAGATCCTGGAAGTGGCGCCTCAGAGGTTCAATGTTTTAAAGAATCATATTCGATTGACATGACATGAAACTCTTTCATCTGTTTATGAACCCTGATGACTCTTTAATAATGTTGTGTTACGTTGAACAGCCTCCTGGAGAAGCTGAGAGCTCTGGTGACCATGAATGAAAACCTGAAGCAGCAGGAGCAGGAGTTCCGCACACACTGCAGAGTGAGTACACACACACTCAGACACTTACTACAACAAACGATGCAGCTTCGACCGTTGACAGTCAGCGACATGTTTTATGCTCACAAATTTAAAATCTCAGGAACGCCAGAGAGGAACATCTTAATTTATGTTCATAGTTTCTCACAAAAATCCTCACTGAAGGATCACCTGCTGTTGGGTGGGTGGTGGAGCGTCAAAGGTAGAAGCAACACCTGCAGGGGGTTTAAATTCAGCTGGTTTATTTTCATTTTTTATCCCCCTAAAAGAACGTCACCATCTGGGATCCACTCCTCACACACCTGTTTTTAGAGAGATGTTTTCTGGTATTAAACATTCAATGATTCTATTCTTCTCTTCAACGTGTCGATGATGTGTGCAGGAGGAGATGACCCGCCTGCAGCAGAACATCGAGGAGCTGAAAACAGCATCTGGACAAGACACAGAGGAGGAGAAGGTACACATCAGTATCCAAAATCAAACCAAACAAGAAGTATTATTTAGGGATGTTCTTTTCTAGAAAAAAGGCCTTCAGGTTGGTCAAGAGCTTCAGTGGCCTCCTGAGGAAAATAGTTAAAATGAAGCCTGTGGGGTCACTGGTGGCCTAGTGGTAAGTCCCATGTACAGGGTCTGTGGTCCTCCAGGCGGGCGGCCTGGGTTTCAGGTGACCGACCTGAGGTTTTTTCCCTGCATGTCGTTCCCCCCCCCCCCTCTCTCTCTCTCTCTCTCTCCCCCTGGTGTCTGACCCTACACGCTGTCCTGTCTCTGTGTACGGGCATGAAAAGCCCAGAAAGAAACGTGTGAAGTGTAACCTCTTAATCTGCTCTCCGTCTCGTCCTCTGTTTCTGTCCCTGTTCTCAGGAGAGGAACCAGCTGATAGACAAACAGTACAACACGGACAGAGAGAAACTGCAGAAGATCCGCCTGGTCATGGTAACTACTGCACATTACATGACGCAACAATAAGATGGAGCTGCAGGGGAAGTAGGTCAAAGCTGCCGATAACGGGCTGCAGATAAGAACGAGACAAATTGATAGCACTGACAATAATACAACAAACAAAGTGATGAGTCAGGGGGTCACTCTCTGCTGTGTTTGCACGTGTGCTTATCGGCTCAGCTGATTATTCTAAATACCAGAGGAACAATCCGTTGTTTGAATGCATTATGTTTTACTTCAAATCTAAAATCAAGGGGCGCTTTCCTTTAAATCCACAATAAGGACTTTATTTTGTTAACTTTTACTACAAATCTGTTTCTTTGCAAAAAATAATTAAAAGAACTTAGATCCATCATTTAAGTATAAGGCATTATTATTTGTTTAAAGGGACCGTGCACATTATTGAACATGTTAATATGCCAGATTGCAGCCATTGGTTGATTTCCATCTGTGGTCCCTCAGCAGGTCAGTGGTTCACACTTACAAATTTACATAAAACCACAACGACAAGAAACGACCAAACTGCAACATGGACTGTTTGTTAGTCTACAGAGACACATATAATACGAGCTTAAGAAGAGGTTGTGTGATATTCAAAACAAACCAGGATAAAGTGACCTTCACAGTTAAAGTTTCTGCTACAGGATGTAAAGTGACGGGGGAATTTAAAGGAAGAATTTGCGACTTTTGCTCCAGTAGATGTCGCCCTTGAGCACCAGCATGAAACCAAAACAAACTGCTGTTTGGCCACGCCTCCTCCATACTAAAGCCTCCGCTCTCCTCCAGCGAAGTCAAGAACAAGCGGTGGACAGAATTGCCCTAGGCTTGAGCTGCAATCACCTGTGGCCTGTATTGTTGTGTTAGAATGCTAATGTTAGCGCTCTTTAGTTAGCTTTTAGCTTAACATTGCACACACAGAATGACCATGATCAGCGCACAGAGGAAGATGATATCTTTTTAATCATGGCATTAACATCTTAATGATCTGGGACATTTCTTCCCTCTGTTCAGGCTCGCAGGAACCGTGAGATCGCCATCCTGCAGAGAAAGATCGACGAGGTGCCGAGCCGGGCCGAGCTGACCCAGTACCAGAAGAGATTTATTGAACTCTACAGCCAGGGTGAGTTCTTCTGTGACATCATGTCTTAACTAGAGTTTGAAAAAAATCATAAACAAAGAAATAACATCTCGATGTGTTCTTTTCCTGGTCTTTCAGTTTCTGCGACGCACAAAGAGACCAAACAGTTTTTCACTCTGTACAACACGTTAGACGACAAGAAGGTTTACCTGGAGAAAGAGGTGAGGTATTACTTTGTGTTTTCAAATTCAGCAACTTTGTTGGCGTCAAAGTTTCAGGGACAGTTTAGCCAAAATGATCAAATGTTTTGACTTTATCCAAAACTTAATTTTTGACAATACAAGAGCGTCTGGATTTGTTTGGACCAGAGAAGGTAGGCGGTTTTAAGGCACCTCCACACTGCCGTTTTGGACGCCCCTCGGTTTGCCAGATATGAGAGCAGTTATCAGGTCAAACCAACAGGTGTTGCAGCGATGGAAGCGGGCAAGAGAACTGGTTCAGATAGAAGTGATTGTACCCGACCTAAAAAGCCTCTGCATGTTTCTAATAAGCTCCACGAGCAGAAACGTGCTCAAACTAGGATCAATATTGGAGATGCTTTTGAAAAATGGAGAGAGGTTAGAACACAGAAAGGTTTACAGACCAATGCAGAGCTGGATAAA
Organism: Labrus bergylta; assembly: GCF_963930695.1. NCBI lineage: Eukaryota > Metazoa > Chordata > Actinopteri > Labriformes > Labridae > Labrus > Labrus bergylta. The sequence goes on along the minus strand of NC_089207.1, from coordinate 20,878,920 downwards.
CACTGAAGCTTCAGTGTCCACCACATGGCAACCTGCATGAGCATCGACTTTAGAGAGGAGGGGGCGGGGGGAGACAGCTCTCTACAATGTTTTGAATCTGGACTGCAGTACCCATTTTAAACACTAGGGGTCAGTTACATACTGCTCCTTTAATAAAATGTTGTTTTGTTTTTGTAGGTGAATCTTCTGAACTCCATTCACGATAACTTCCAGCAGTGAGTATTGAAGCTGAGTTCTCTTGTGTTTTTCGTGTCTCCTGTATAATCCGACTCCGTAGTAATGTTTAACTGGGTTCTGATTGGCTGCTGTGTTGTTCAGGGCCATGTCGTCCTCAGCAGCTAAGGAGCAGTTCCTCAGACAGATGGAGCAGATAGTGGAGGGAATCAAACAGAGTCGCATCAAGGTGAAACTCAAACTGCTCTGTTAGGATTTCACTGTCTTTGGGGGTTTTATGCTGAGGTCGTCTTTGAACACACACTTCCTGTCTGCTCTCTCAGATGGAGAAGAAGAAGCAGGAGAACAAAATGAGGAGAGATCAGCTGAACGACGAGTACCTGGAGCTGCTCGACAAACAGAGACTGTACTTCAAAACTGTCAAAGACTTTAAAGAGGTGAGGGGACAACCAGCAGCTGACTCATGCAGCTCACTGATTAAAGGACAAGTTAGTCTTCTTTTTGTTGCCATGGCATCCAAACAGGTACAGATATATTTTTTTGTTTTCACTGGAACCGGGTCGAAGTTTAAAATCTTGAATCGTGACGTCACTGACCGCTTCGGACTTAATGATTCTACTTTTATACGCATTATAAAATATGAGGGAGAAATAAGTTGAGATGATATTTGTCAAGCGGTGCGGTTGTTGAGAGGAATCTCTGTGATTGGCTGTTGGGAGGTTTCATTTATCTCCAGCTCTTGACACAGGTTCAGGAAAGCCCCTTGAGCATGCCGCTGTAGTATCCATGCTTTCAACCATTAGTGCGGTTTCTCCATATTTGTCTCCTCCACCTCTTCTTTTCTTTTTCCACTAAAAGACCAAGGGCTGACAGCGCCAGCGCCATTTTAAACTTTTTATCAGACATAATTCTCCATTAGTAAGCTACCTATAATACGAGTGGTGACCGACAGCTGTGTGAAAATCGTCTTCTCATATCATAACAACGGACTGCTGGCGTGGAGAGTTATTTCCTCTAATGCATGCACAAAACGTACGTGGTGGTTAGCCGTCGGCTGTAGTCTTTGTGGTGTGTTCAAGTGCAACTTTTTGGCCAAGACGTGAGGCGACGCCACAGACGGCCTTTGTCCCCCCTAGTTCTTCGCGGTCTGCTTTGTGTGTCAGGGCCTTAACTTTAAACCAGGACAGCTCTGATGGCTGCACCGCCTCTAATAACGATTTTCCTCCTTCTTCTGTCGTCAGGAGTGTCGGAAGAACGAGATGCTGCTGTCGAAGCTGAGAGCCAAAGGAGCCTCTTAACCCCGGGTCACCTGGTAACCTGTAAATTAAATGTGTAATTTAAACGAGCTAAACGATCACAGATTGACTATCCATGTAATCTCACATTCCACATTTCATTTCATCATCGTGTTGAGCTGACTGCCTTTGTAATCCATCACTTAGAACATGGATTTTTCTTTTGCACTGAATTCTTTACATGTGCCAAATCAGCTGACCACGTCAAGCGATGCTCTGACGTCTTTCTTACTTTCGCTTGACTCTTAGATATCGTTTTTTTTTTCTATTCTTCTGAAATCATGCTGTCTTACTTTGCAGACTACGTTTTGCTTTTGTGCCTCTGAAGTTTCGATTCACCTCATGTCTTACTTTCTGTCACCACCCTGTGACCGTGTACAAGCAGTGTCTAATAAATAAAGGAACCTTTGTATTAACCCTTTAAAGCCTGTGCTGTTACTCATGTGAGATAGTGTGTGTTCTGTCACACACATTGTGCTGATTGAAGACATCAGAACAATCAGAAGAGTTGTCTGAGGTCACTTGATGACTCTGAGGAAGAAACATGCTGTGTGTCACCAGAACACTCAACATTTGCACCAAATCATACACTGTAAATATGAATGTTTGAAGCCTGAGTGACGTCACCTGTCTGTTCATACAGGGGGCGCTGGAGTCCCATCGATGGCGGTCTCCATGCTGGAAATGCTGTCTCAGCCTAACTTTCAGTCAACCTAACGACAGGCTGAGAGCTGGAGCTGAGGCGGGTTTTAAGCCTCCTGACAAACCGTTACACCGCGCCCGCCTGTCAATCAGTTCAGCTGCACACCTTATTGTGAATAACTCTTATCCTTCATCAAATCAAAACGGATGAGTCATCAAAACATTCCCCCCCGTACAGTGTGTGTCGATCGAGACATGAGCTAATCACACCTATTTGGGTTTTTGAACCAGGCTGTAAACATGTTAATCTCTGCTGTAAAAACAGGCTTTTTAGAATGGGTGTGTATGTGACTTCCTGTGCTTCTGCAGCCTCTAGTGGACACTCGAGGTACTTCAGGATTTTGCACTTCAGCGTCAGCTTCATTTTTTAACACTGGAGGTTGCTGCTTGCTCCAACAACCCACTATGAGATATTTTGCGCACAACAACATGTCCACAGATAGAAGTGTGATTGATTTAATGACCCTAAAAGAGGATTAAGTTGCTAAGAAACACAATAGCTGCAGCTTAAACGTTACTGTTGGATTTGAACTCGGACCACCAAAGTTGCTTCGAGTTACTGAGTAGGAATTCCGACTTTGGCGGGGCTTTCCCGATGACACAAGGACGCATCGGACATGTGGATGCAGGTGCTGGGGATCGAACCCCCCCCCCCAACCAGCCGTTTGAGATACGACAGACTCTACCAACTGAGCCACAGCCGCCACGAGATGTAAAGGCATTTCTGCATTGGCTTCACTTTTAAAACCAAGAGGTGACGTTGTTTGACTCTTTTTATTCTGATGCCTTTCTTTACATTTAGATCTTTTTCCAGGCTATACAATCCTGTAAAAATGAAAACTAACCAAAACAAAACGTGACTGAATTGAGGTCACATGAACATGTGTTTTACTCTGTTTCATGTTTTGCGGCTCGCTCTATCATCTCCTCTCTCTCTCTCCAATCTCAGTGATTGTGATACCGAACAGACAGTTTGCATGTCCCTCTCCGTCATGGCCTGATTGGGCGACACACAAACCTCTTCATGTACGAGGGGCCAGAGCGCTCCTAGACTCATCAATTCCCCCTGAATATCCCTTCAACGCACTCCAGCATTAGAGGACAGACTTTAGACTGGATCTGTTTCAGCAGAAGAAGAAGTTAAAAAGTTAGAAACGGGCTTCTTCATGCAGAGAACATCACTTATCAATGTTACTGATGTGTCTCTGATTATGATGTGTACAGTCGAGTATCTCTGCGTGTCCCTGTCAGAGCTTCAGAGCAGAAGGAGGCGTTCAGGAGATAAAAGCAGGAAGTATGAGCGGAGGAAATGAGCACAGACAACAGTGGAGTTCAGTAGCATAAGAAGAAAGGTGCAACACAGCAGACATGATAGTTGGTAGGACATGATCACTTGTGTCTGATGAGTTTCATTATGAATGTGTCGTCTCTGGTGCTGTTCCCCGCCGGCCTCCTGCTGCTCCTCGTTCTCTGTGTGCAAGCAAAAAAAAACGAAGCAGGTGTCTCGCCTGAGGATCATGGCAGCCGACTGCGAGGACTCTGGAAGCTCCACATGAGGGACGCCCTGAAGGCAAAAGGTGAGCGAGAGTCTGACTTCACTCAGTGACATCTAAACTGAAGGTTTTGTTTCATTTCTATGTCATGGAGGTTAAAAGTGAACTGTTAAAGAAAACATCATAACTGTGGAAAGTGGTTTAAAATGTATGTTAAGTTTTTAAGTCAAGTTTTTTTTAAATGGTTCTGCTCGCTGCTCCTTTTCAGATCCGTAAATCTGACCATCCCGTGTTTGACATTCGGGATGTAATGCCACCTTTAATGCAATAAAAATCGATACAGAAAAGGACAATATAAAACGATTTGACAAAAATATACATGTTGTATACAATACTCCTCTTCACCAGCAGAGGCTGCAATCAACATTGTTATATAATGACAACACATTTTATTTGATGGTGCTTTTTAAAACACTCCTAGAGAGTTTCAGAGGGAGGGTGCAGCGAGGGAAAAGATCTGTCTGTTTATTTGAGTTGCAGCACATGTGGGTATAATTAAAACGTGTTTTATTTTAAGTCATTAAAGTCCCTTCAGTAAGCGTGTAATGTCGCTGCTCAAAGCACAGATCTGAATGACGTGTGTTGTAAACTCTTTTATTCTGTTAATGTCCAACAAAGAGGGAGAGCGATAACATTAGAGATAAGAACGATTCACACAGGCCGTGTTTGGTCTCGCTCAGGATTCAAATAAATAGACGATAATGAAGACGATGGCTTTCATAATAAATTATCAGAAAGAATCCGACTTTTAAAGAAGGAGCTCTGAGAGGAGAGTAAAAACAAACATTTGTTTTCATTCTTTATTTAATCTAATCTTCTATGTTTTCTCTTTGGTGTGCTTTAAAAAGTTTTTGTTTTTGTTTCTAACTCTTTGCAAATGTAATCTGTTTTTAATATTATAAAATTATTATTATTATTATTTTTATTATATATATATGATAATTATTTCATCATATCAGCTGAAATTAAAGGAGCAGTCAGTAAGATGTGTGGTAACTGAAATGTTAAAGTGACCTTACTATATGATCAGACATTAAGGAAACATGCTATGTTGAAGTGCTGGCTTCTCTGACAACAATGCAGCACCAGTATGTCCTCCTTCTAACTTTAGATTCTGGTCCTGAATGCTCTGGATTTGTTTGGACCAGAGAAGGTAGGCGGTTTTAGGGCACCCCTACACGGCCGTTTTGGACGCCCCTCGGTTTGCCAAATATGAGAGCAGTTATCAGGTCAAACCAACAGGTGTTGTAGTGATGGAAGCGGGCAAGAGAACTGGTTCAGATAGAAGTGATTGTACCCGACCTAAAAAGCCTCTGCATGTTTCTAATAAGCTCCACGAGCAGAAACGTGCTCAAACTAGGATCAATATTGGAGATGTTTTTGAAAAATGGAGAGAGGTTAGAACACAGAAAGGTTTACAGACCGATGCAGAGCTGGATAAACACTGAAGCTTCAGTGTCCACCACATGACAACCTGTGTGAGCATCGACTCTAGAGAGGAGGGGGCGGGGGGAGACAGCTCTCTACAATGTTTAGAATATAGACTGCAGTACTCACTTTAAACACTAGGTGTGAGAGTTACATACTGCTCCTTTAAACTGAGAACATTTGGATCCTTTTCTTAGAACAATGTGAACAAAAAGAATGATTACAACGACATGACCTCCGAGTTTTGCATTAAAGATATATTCAAGATCATCGACATAAATCTGTGACATCCTGCGTTGTGTCATATGATCAGAAATACTCTCAGGTTTCTGTTTCTGACTTTTCATATTTGATGAATTTGTAGTTTTCAAAGTTTCTTTCCCTCAGAACTCATCGTGTCTCTTTTATCAAACAGCTTCCGGTCCTCTCCCTGTCAAAACCAGAGTGAATCAGCAGCTGCTCTACTGTCGTGTCGGGATCGGTTACCATCTGCAGATTCTGCCCGGCGGCTCTGTGGGAGGTGTCCACAAACCCACCGAGTTCTGTGAGTTCAGTCCACATGTATGACCGTTTATCTCTATGTATGAACAAGATCCTGTTTGATGTGAAAGTCAGAACTGAATGTGGGGGAAAGGCGTTTCAGTTTGCTGCTCTCTTTAAGTGGATAATATACAGACGGAGCAGAAACTCAACGAGCTGCTCTGATTGGATCATTTTAGGAGGATGTTAAATTACTTGTAGGCGGAAACATCTGGCTGTCGATGTTCTCCCTGATATCTTTAACAAATATTTACAGTTTAAAATAATCGTTTCAAAGTCGATCTAATAGAACAATACCTTCCATCAGGGAGAATGGCGTCTCTCTCATGTCCACAGAACGCCACGGTCGCCTGCTCTCAGCACTTATTTCCTAACCTGATTGTTCTTCCCCTCCTGCAGGTTGGCTCAAGGTGTTTGCAATGAAACACGGCGTGGTTGGAATCCGAGGAGTTAAGAGCGGCCTGTACCTCTGCATGAACCGAGACGGGCAGGCATATGGAGCGGTATGTAGTAAACTGTGTTACACAAAGATTAATGACCTAACACCTCGGGTGAGGATTTATAATTTAACCAGAAACAATCAGCTAACACATTGTCGTCGTTCTCCAGGAGCAGTTCTCTGACGACTGCCTGCTGAAGGAGAACCTGGAGGAGAACCACTACACCACCTACTCCTCTCTGTCTCACCCGGGCCTCTATCTCGCTCTGTCCACCAAAGGAGAGCTCAGGAAGGGCAACAGCGTGGGCCGAACCCAGGCCTGCACCCACTTCTTACCGCGGAAGACACCGTGAAAAGCATCCACTGCCGGGCGGCTCTTCCAGATATGAATTCGAAGTAGGAATACAAATTCAAACCAGGAACCTCCTCACTGTGAGGCGACAGCGCTAACCACTGCAGCCTAAACTTGAGATCCACTGGGAGGAATTATTTGGAGATTTACTTCCTTGTAAGAAACTCAGACAGTACTCAACCTCCCGTAGGAGCCCACCACACTTTGAGGATCTTTCATAAATAACGGACGCTCAATGTGCGATCATAGACTGGACAGGAAGTGGAAGTAGTGCCTGGTTGGACGCAGAAGTGACTTGAACCTGCATGTGTTCTAACGGCCAGCAGGGGCAGCATCCCCGGCTTTCCAGGACATTTTGAATATGTGAACTTTTTCCAGAATTATTTATTTATTGTCTCGAGCGACGGCTTCAGGTCCTCGGTGTCCAGCTCTTCATGGTGCTAATGTATAAATGTTGGAGTTACCTCTTGTTCCAGCGTCCAGAAACAATAATTTATGCAGCGTAATTATCTTATAGATGTATATTTAATGAACGTGAACACACAGAATAATTTATTATGTTGAAAGTAAAACGTGTGTTTCAGTTCAAACCGTTCACTTTGATCGTATTCATTTTATTTAGAAGTTTTATTTATTTTCATTGTGAAATAAAAACATCTATTTTTATATAATCATGTTGCAGTGAAGTCATCTCATTTACGTTGGTCGAGATCAAAACCCACACCGAGATATCAGCCGATATCGTTCTCAGATTTCTCTCCGATCTTTAGAGATAAAGATATAAATGTTTACTGTGTTGGTCCTCCAATGCTGTTATCAAACTCTTGTGAAAAAGATTTATGATTTAGACAGTCAGGGGCGTGTCCAGAGGGGTGGCATGGGCCCCCCTTCAAACCTGATCGGCCACCCCAAAGTCCAAATCTATGATTGGCTATTTACCTCATCAGAGGTGGGACTTAAGAACATATCAACTCTTCCGGCTCTTTTCAACAGGCTGATAGTCGTACTTGCAGTTGTAAAGAAATACTTTGCACTTTCCATAAAAAATTCCAAGGAAAAACTTGTGCACACAGTCGTAATGTAAAAGGACTTAATTGCCAAAAAAAATATTTTTGCAACTTAAGACAACAGTTTGCATGCAACTTTCTGAAAACTTAAAATTGTGGCTTTGCAGAAAAATCTCTGTTTTTGAGTCCCTGTAGAATCAAGCTATGAAGATTTACATGTTGCCAAATTGTGTTTCTAACAAGAACATATCATCAGTGGGGATAGAAAGGGTAAAAACAAATAAAATTAATTTGCTTGCGTGAGTCCACAAACATCAGGCCACCCCTCCATAAGTCAACGCCCCAGGTGGACCACAGTTAAACAAGGGCTAGCATTTATTTTGTAATCTGTAACCACTTCCTGTTTATGTGCTTCAGTTCATGTCTATGGCTGAATCTCAATGTCCTCCCTGAACCCTGAGCCCTGAGCCCTTACTGACTTTATTGACGTCACCTGGAAAGTGATTGAGTGATTGAGGCTGCGAGGGCTCCAATGGTTAAATACAAATGGGACAGTACTTTGTGACTTCTCTGTAACCATGACAGCATGATGTAATGTGGCAAAAGCTTATTTAACGTTTTTTACTTTTCTCACTCACAGCCATGGTGCTTATAAAAAGTTCTACTCAGTAAAGGCCTCTAAATAGATTTATTCGTTGTGGGATAAATAAATATTTATCTTATCTTATGGGACTAATTTCTCTCTCTCTCTCTCTCTTTTTGTTTATAGACTTGCAAATAAGTTCTGAATTAGCTGTAGTTTCCAAATAACCTCTTTTAGTAGACTGTAAATAGAGCGTGGTTTCACCTGTTTTTTACCGTCTCTACCTTTTTTCAGTTTTATGGCATTTGTTTACCTTTCAATTCTTGTGGGCTTCCCCGGGAAATCATATGTTTCCCGTCACAATGCTATGAACTATGGGTAATTCCCTCACGTTAAGTCTGCAGATATGCCCACTTATGGACAGGGTGCATAAAGGGCTCATAAAGTTAGCGAGAGATCCCTCAAACACTTGATGATTGACAGTGGGACAGCACTAAGCCCTCACAGAATTACCAGGAACGAGCACCAAAGTTAGTGAGTGTAGACAATCGAGATTGGGCCCATGTTCCATCTACCAGAAGGGCCTTACTGTATTTCAAAATAAAAGCACGGTTGGATTCAAACAGGAAGTAAAGTACGCTTAGCTTAAAATAAAAGCCGAGCAGAATCAGTTTTGAAATGCTAAATAATGGGCATCCCTAGATAGAAGCAAATATCTCACCTGTCTTCACAAACTAAAATGATCCCTGGGCTCTGAATGAACTGATCCTTTAATCCGTCTAAAAAGACAGCTGACGTTTCCGACAGTACCTGTGTACAGGTGTGTCTGCAGGAAGCAGCTGGACAGTGAAGCCACCGGACGATGTCCACTCAGTGACCAGCCTCCTCCTCCACCTGTCTCCACACACACACACAGGCACGCACACACACACACACACACACACACACACACACACACGTCTGAAAACCTACCCTCAGAGTGGGAGGTGCAGGGTCACCTGATCCCCTCTCCAAGAGGCAGCGATCCACCTGCTCAGGTGTCTGTTAGAAACAAAGTGCAGGCCCAGCAGGAGGGCAGCCTTCAGGACGGAGAGTGCAGAGGGAGAAGAAAAAGAACAAAAAGGAGAGGAGGAGACCGAAACAGGAAACAGGGGAGTGGGATCTCTGAAGTCGGGGGGTGATATGGTCTTAGACAACGCACAGCTGAGCGTGGACAATGGCACCATGACGAAGAGCTTGGTGGAGATCAGTACGTTGGATTCCTTCCGGCTTGTTTCTTTTTCTTCATCGCGTCGTCTTTCCTTCTTGATTATTTTTGTCTCCATATCATCGTCACTCATCGAGCTGTTTCTGGTCCCTTCTTGTGTTTTCAGATCCTGATGCCAACACAGCTGCCCCCCCAACAGTGAGTACAGAACATGAAGTGGGATTAGTGCTGACACATGAAGACCTGAGAAAAGACCACCACACATCACATGACGTCTGTAGGCAGGAGGGTTAGGGGTTTTCATGTTTTCCTAAATGTGTTTGATATTTAAAGAGTTGGACTGTTTATTGGTTGGCATGTTAACATTCTCCTGATAGGGTCAAAGGTCACACTTGTTATATACAACAGTGATTAATGGTTTAATAGTTTCCTCAAAGCTTGTTTTCATTTGATAGTTATGTCCAGTATTTGAGTCTGAGCAGAGGCGGCTGGCTTTTTTATCTTTTTTTTTTTAAGATTTATTTTTGGGCTTTTTGTGCATTCAATGGAGAAACAGGACAGTGAACAGAGCCAGAAATCAGGGCGTGAGAGTAGGAAACGACATGCGGGAAAGGAGCCACAGACCAAACCCGGGCCGCCCGCCTGGAGGACCATAGCCTCCACACATGGGGCCCCCGCACCAGCCACCAGCGCACCAGACGACGGCCTATTGAACTTTTCCCTCACCCCTTATGATATCTACTTTTTTTAAAAACATTGAGTTTTTGCTTCTCGAGTATGGTTTGTCCTTACAGATATTTTTAAACTTATTGCGATAGCCCTAGATAGTCTGGCACCTCAGGGGTGTAACTTTGTGTCTGCGATTGGTTGATGTGTTTGCTTCCTTAAAAAAATAACAGAATCATAAAAGGTTTGAAAACGCAACCTCTGCTTGTTACAAAGTCGTAGGCGCTGGTTACTTCCAGCACCCTCCACGATACACGAGTAGATATAGATACCCTAAACGATATTTATGTTATAGAGAGGATGGACTTTTCTCATCAGACTAGGGACACATATCAGTGTTAGAGTTAGATACTGTTTTATTTGCATGGGAGATGGTTTCAGAGTCTGCTGTAATCAGAAAACAAATTTAAAATGTTTGGTGGTTAAACGTTGGTCACCAGTTTGTAAGTTAACCTGTTCTTCTTTGTCTTCTTTCTGCCTCAACCTCTCATTCTGCGCTGATATTTTCCTCAAGTTTGGGATCAAAAAGGAAAATTTATCCGTCTATAAATATTGTAGTCTGTACTTTTCACAACTTCTGCAAACACTAGTGACCTTTCTTTACCAATTGTCATCTTCCTTGTCGCTCGATTAAAACCCAGATATCACTTAATCAAAGCCCATGAGGAGATGAACTTCAGAGCTGATTATTTCTCTTTCTTGCTCTCATTTAGGAACCGAAGGCCGAGGCACCAGAGCAGCCGGACCCCTCCAAGATAGAGGTGGTCTCGGTGACAGAGGAAGACCTCCCCACTGTCGAGACCCCCAACACACTAAATGTCAGCCCCCTGGGCAGCTTAGACGCTGACGCCCAATCAGAGAACGAACCTGCCAAACCTGAAGAGTCCAAACCTCCAGCTGCACCCTGCCCGAGCATGCCAATCACCAAGGTGCAGACCTTTATGAGCGGTAAGACTCTGTGATGGTGAGACGGAGTGGATGAGGAGGTTACAGCACACAGAGTAGAGTTACAGGGGGATCTGACTGAAACATGAGAGGACTAACACACTCTGTGACGAGGATAATAGAGCAACAACTGTCCCAGATTCAGTCACATGTTCTACCCTTCAGCTCTTTGTTCGGCCGTCTTTGTCACTTTCACATGAGCAGACTGTTCCCCCCCCCCCCCCTCAGCAGACCTTTCTTTGAGACTCTTAATCAGCTCATTGTTAGCCAACCATCAAGTCCAGGGTCTACTTCAGGGTCTTCCACCAGTTGGATTGGCGTGGAAAAACCTCTGAGGGAAAGTGCCAGGACTTATCATAATCACATGCCCAAATCAATGTGCCAGGTTTTCCTCCAGATCTCTTAGCCTCCTGGCCTTATTTCTTAAGTGGAAGAAACTTATTTTGGCTGCTTGAACCTGCTCTCTCTCTTTCTTTCAGTCACTAGAGATTGCAGATACAAGCAACCAAAATAAGTTGTTGTACGTTTTAACCCTCATCTATAGTCACAAGTATTTTGTATTATGACCAGAAACTAGGTTGGATAAGACCCCCCCCCCCCTCTCTCTGTTTGAACTGTCTGCAGCTAATTTTGTATGAAACTTGAACACTGTGAATGTCTGACGGACCGTTTTGTGCCCGTAGAGGATGACTTGAAGAATAGCTGGAAGAGCAGACTGCTGGCTCATCGCTTGGAGCTGCTCATCTTCTCCTGCGCCATTGTGGCCGTCATTCTCGTTCTGGGCATCGGCCTTGGAGGTAAGGAGCTCCACGCTGTGTGGTTATAATGGAGCCGCTGTAGCATGGCATGCCTCTGCTTCATGTATATTTGATGTGGCCCTTACCTGTTATATAATTTAGGTCTGACCCACGTAGAGACCACATGAGGTCACTGACACATTGTCCCCGATACCCAGCCTTAATTGGACGCTCAGGTTTGTTATGAACGTAGTAGAAGATGTGTGTGTGGTTTTTTTTACAGTCCTATGAGTCTTAGAGGAGGGAAATACTTAGAAAAGTGAACATAAAGAAACTTCTGATGCTTCATAGCTTTCATTTTTCACACTCATTGTTTGATTTTTTATTCTAATTTGGTGTAAAATCATTAAAAACACTCTGAGTGCACCTGTGGTCTGACATCCTGGAGGTGCAGGAGGCGGGTTTCACACTAACAGTTCTGGGAAGCAGCTGGTGTTGAATGTTGTGCTGATAACAGATCACAGCTCACACGGTTTAAAGATCGGATGTATTTCTAAACAAACACTGAGCTGAAGTCTAACAGGTCAGCTACACCTTGTTGGTCACCTGCCGATGAGGTCGGTGTAAGTAGTACAGTAGACTGAGTGCAAATGCAGCAGAGTAAAGACCTAGATCTAGACTGTTACAGTTACACTGCACCCGCCTGTCAATCAGGTCAGCTACATGCCTTATTGTGAATAACTCTTATCCTTCATCAAATCAAAACGGACGAGTCATCAAAACATTTACCCCCCCTCCCCCCCGTACAGTGTGTGCCGATCGAGACATGAGCTAATTAGACCTATTTGGTTTCTGCTCTCTGCTGTAAAAACAGGCTTTTTAGAATGGGTGTGTATGTGACTTCCTGTGCTTCTGCAGCCAGCCTCTAGTGGACACTCGAGGAACTGCAGGATTTTGCACTTCAGCATCCGCTTCATTTGACAACTCCTGAAGTTGCTGCTTGGATACGATACTTGCTGATTTTGGATATCAACCAAGTCCCACACAGATTCCCTTTGTCAAATTAACTCTGTGTGTGTGTGTGTGTGTGTGTGTGTGTGTGTGTGTGTGTGTGTGTGTGTGTGTGTGTGTGTGTGTGTGTGTGTGTGTGTGTGTGTGTGTGTGTGTGTGTGTGTGTGTGTGTCTGTGTGTGTGTGTCTTCAGTGGGTCTGAGCTGCGTGGGGAAGTTTCGCTGCGGCTCTTCGTCTCAGTGTGTCAGCGCCTCGGCTCAGTGTGATGGAGAGGTTCAATGTGAAAACGGAGACGACGAGCTCGGCTGTGGTGAGACAAACGATCAACACAAACATAAATAAATGAGTCAGTTACTCAACTCAATGCAAATATAACCAATAAAAGTCAGAATACTGATAAAGAAAAACTTCCATCTGATGACACAGTCCTGTGAGAGCAGCAGGAAGTCTGTCCAGGAGGATTTATTTGACCAGTTGATAGTAAGAAAGGGGTTGAAAGAAACAATAGGAATGTAGATCCACAGGTTTCACAAAGAGTATCATTCAAGATGGCCCCCAAAATGACCACATCATTACAGCAGAGTTAAGATAGAAACAAACACGAAGAAGAAGAAGAAGAAGAAGGACCGAGAGGAGGAAACAGCTCAGAAAGATTCAGATTTTTTAAATCTGTTTGATATCCTCTTTCTGTCTATATGACAGTGGGTCTGTCTGCTCGTCTCTTGTTTTTTATTGTGCGATGTGTGTGTGTTTCAGTGCGTCTGAGTGGGGGGAGCTCGGTCTTGCAGGTTCAGAAAGGGGGGGTCTGGAGGACGGTCTGCTCAGAGGGCTGGAACAACCTGCTGGGGCTCTCTGCCTGCAGACAGCTCGGATACTCCAGGTTTGTTTTGTGGTTTTTTTCAACGAGCCAATGGGCTTAGATCAGTGATCTCACCCTGACAATGATGTCGCACTGACAAATTTTTATCGAGGGGGGCTAGAACCGAACGTTACATGCGGCTAATGCTACAGCTAACAGGAGGATGTAGGAGAACGCAGAATGTGAGACATGTTCCACATAAATATATCATAAATCAAGTGTATCCTGTGTAAATGTGTCTCTGAGTCATGACTGTCTACAATGAGTGAGAAGCTTGAGTCCCATTGGCTGTGTTGTTGTCAGAGCCGTGTTTACATAGACGGGACAGCCGGCTCCTCCCCTTGTGTATAAAAGAGAGAAGAAGAAGAACATACTCACTGATTATTTGAATGTCATGTAACAGTTTTTAGATCACTGTCATTCTGTGTCAGTTTACATTGCAATGTGAAGCTAAGAGCTAATTAAAGAGCGCTAACATTAGCATGCTAACGCAACAATTCAGGACACAGGTGATTGCAGCTCAAGCAAAGGACTATTTTAAGGGGGACAGGAGCTTAAAACAGCCAGACTGTCAGAGTCAGACTGAGGACTAAATGCATGGTGGGTTTTAGGCTCAGTGTAATGTAAAATGGATATTTTTGTACCTGGAGCATACACGGCTACTCTAGAGAGAGTTTAAATTTAGAGCTGAAGATGAGCGCAGTAGATGCACGTTTGTCAGATTTTAAAGAGTTGACATGCAACATTATAAAAAAACCCTAACCCTAAGTGTAGGATGTTCCATTATTCAAGAATAAAACAATAATAGTTGTCATGTTAAAGATGTAGAAGTCTGTTGATCATCGGGTGTGCATTCTGTGCTGCTGCATGTGTTTCTGTCAGGTACGTGGAGTCATTCTACGTCTCTCTGACCTCCATCGAGCATGACCTTCAGCTATACCTGGTGTCCATCAACCTGAGCCAATCAGAGATCATTAAGCTGCAGAACGCCACAGCCTTCAGGTACAAAGCAGTAAGCACGCCTCTTATTTGAATGATTGAAAAAGGATGCAAACTACCTGTTGACGGTCAGTGACACCTGGCAGCATATCCTGTGCATCATCCAGAGAATCTCCATCGCAGCTTGTTGGGTCGCTTTATTTGATCAAGCTCAATACAGAGGGGTGCACTCACACAATCTGTACCGTGCCCCGGCATGTTTGACCCCCAAAGTCCAGTTTGACTAGTGTGAACTGAAGAGATGTGGACGTATCAGCAAGAGTTTAAATCTACTTTCACCCCTGAGTGAAGCTGCCATTTAGTCAAATTATTACATATTACCTGACATGAATCGGAATATCGAGTCATTTTATTTTTTTGCTAAGTTTCTCTTTGGCCTCGTTCTCCTCCTTCTCCTCCTCCTCCTCCCTCTCCTCTTCCTCCTCGTCCTCTCTTCCTCCTCCTCCTCACAGTAAGACTCAGTGCAGCTCAGGGAAAGTGACCACTCTGAAATGTCTGGGTGAGAACACAAACCGAGTGATGTTGACTGTTGAGTCATGATGAGCACACATGTACTCCTCATGTATTCCTGCACGGCTTGCAGATGTGTGTATTATACTGTGTGTGTCTTATCTCTTTTGGTTTAAAATAACGTCATGACTAACATGTCACTGCTGTGTGTGTATATTTGTCATGTTTGTATTTTTGCATGTATATTTTGCATGTCGTTTGGATATTTGAAGGTTTTCAAGTGTTCCCTGACAAAAGTATTTACCAGTTTGTCGACTGGTCTTTAAACTCCCAAAAACAGCACACATCGTTCCGCTGTTCATCTCCCTCCAATGGCTCCCAGTTACTGCTCACATCAAATTTAGAACTTTACTCCTCCTTACCTAAACTCCATAAACCAGGTCTACACTCCCTCTCGCCCACTATGTCTGATCCAGCCTTCACAACAGTGTCCTAAGTCTCTAGGACATGGTGCAAGAAAGCTCGAGCCACCTAAGCCCTTCAAGAGGGGGCGTGGTCAGACACAGGTCATTTACATTTAAAGGTACAGACACAGAAACAGCCTGTTCTGAGCAGGGCTGAAATAGAGGGGTTTATAGACATGGTCAAACAGTGGATTACAGGATCAGAGTGGATTTAGAACAAGAAACTTCACACACATGTTTTGGGGAGCTCTGAGACTTTTTTACACTGGTTGAAGAGGAGGAGGATATGTGACCTTTATCTGAAGCATGCTGCAACTATTTAAGTTAATCCAGTGTGTGTTTGAATCCACGCCTCAGATAGGCACAATGATGTCTCTCCTTCCCGTCCTCAGAGTGTGGCTCCAGGCCTCGCTACAACACTCGTATCGTGGGGGGCAACATCTCCCGGGTGGGTCAGTTCCCATGGCAGGTGAGCCTCCACTTCAGCAGTGAACACCTGTGTGGAGGCTCCATCATCACGTCACGCTGGATCCTCACTGCAGCTCACTGTGTGTACGGGTGAGTCATGTGCAAACACAAGACAGACACTCAAGACATTTTATCCAGAAGAAATACTGATGGAAATATTGGATCATAGATTCGCTCGGATTGCAGCAATTCAGGCCGGGTACTAGGGTCTGAACAGCAAGCATGTGAAATGATTCGACAAGCGTCTAATCTCTCAGAAACTGGCTGCTTCTTTACTGAACATGTGTTTAAATGTTGTGATTGCCTTTTAGTGTAAAGTCTCCACTTCAAGGCACCGATCTCCCTGCGTTGGTCAAACACACTGATTCTGATGCGTCCTCTCCTGTCTCAGGTTTGCAGACCCCTCCATGTGGGTGGTGCACGTTGGTCTGACGGAGCAGCCAGTGCACGGAGCTCAGTCTCTGTCTGTGGAGCAGATCATCTACCACGCTCGCTACAGACCCAAAGGACTCGACTACGACATCGCACTCATGAAACTGTCCTCTCCTCTGGTTTTTAACGGTAACAGTGTCCCTCTCCCCAGACGTTACTGAGTCCTCACTGTCTCCTTCTCATCCTGCTGCTTGTGATGTGTTCATTGATTCATAGCCAAACAGTCTGTGTCACAGCAGCTGTGTCTAAGCTGCTCCAGCATCAGAGGAGGAAAAGAGTTTAGTCTCGTGGTGATTCCTGTTATAATGTGATGGCTCCAGGTTGCTTTAGATGACACAGAGGCTGTAATGCCTGCTACTTATTTTCTACAGACCAATCGGAGTACTGTAGGTCCACTAAAAGATCTTGTTTTGTCCCCGACATGCTCAGATTCTTATTCTAAGTGTGATCTTTCAAGGAATATCAGACCGTTGCTATGAGTAACTGGCCAATCAGAATCAAGTACACAGCCATGTAATAAGTCTAACTAAGCCTGAGTCCCTTTCGTAGTTTTAGTAGGTCAGACCTCTCTTCAAGTAAGGCGAATCCCCCCCCCCTCCCTCTCAGGTGACACGAGTCCCCCCCTCCCTCTCAGGTGTCCTCCTCTCAGACAGATGAGTGTCATTATCAGGATCAGTCATCTGAAGTCTGACTCTCGCCTCTCCAACATTTATTCTTCAACTTTTTTTTGCACCTTTAGCCCGAGAGGTGGAGTTAGCTCGATGAGGCTAAACAGTGATAATGATCTGTCTCTCTGGGATTTGTAGTCCAATGACAACTTGTAGTTCATTCACATCCTCCTCTGCAGGCCTCGTGGAGCCTATCTGTCTGCCCAACCACAGGGAGGAGTTCCAGGCGGGCACCATGTGCTGGATCTCTGGTTGGGGGTCGACAGAGGAAGAAGGTGAGTCACTTCAGAGTGATGTAATCATTTCTTTATTTCTGAGTCCTCTGGTTCTGATTTAAAGCGTTGTGTTTGCAGGAGAGACAAGTGTTGTTCTGCGCTCAGCCACGGTGCCGCTCCTCTCCACTAAAACCTGCAACCACCCGGAGGTGTACAAGGGCCTCATCTCCTCCTGGATGATCTGTGCAGGATACCTGGAGGGAGGGACCGACTCCTGTCAGGTACACATTTGGGTGGTATTCAACAGAGGAAACAGTGCATCAGTACATCATCATGCATTCTGAAATCAATGCTCCATAAAAGTTTATTATGAAAGTCACAAGTGGAGAAGATCCCACGTCAACGTGCATCTTTAGCTGCATTCTTGTTCATGGAGCATTAAAGGAGCAGCAGCACAGCAGGATTCAACTTCACAAACTGAGTCTGAAAATTACCCTCAAGTAGTTTTGGATGTGTGAGCATCGACTCTCTGGAGATGGGGACGGGGGGAGGCGGCTTTCTCAAATGTTTGAAATTTGGACTGCAGTACCCATTTTAAACACCAAGTGTCAGAGTTACATATTGTTCCTTTAGAAAAATAACTTCTCTTAAAATATTTTGAGTAGAGGGAAACCACAGGCTGCAGCATTACTAAGTTAGTTTTTGTTTATAATCATAAATGTTATAGTTAATATTTGTTGAACCGTATGCTCCAACAGAACAGCAGCCGTATAGACAGCCATCATGTTTAACGGTTACCTGTCTGGCTCTTGTTTCCCTGCATGTTTTAGGCTGAGAGCTGGTCAGACAGATTGGGACTATAACCACTCATCTGTCTGTAACAGCATGTGTCTGTGTACGTGTGTGTGTGTCTTCAGGGGGACAGCGGGGGTCCTCTGGCCTGTGAGCACTCGTCTGTTTGGAAGCTGGTTGGAGCCACCAGTTGGGGGATCGGCTGTGCAATGAGGAACAAACCAGGAGTTTACACTCGTATTACAAGCTCACTCGGCTGGATCAGACAGCAGATGGAGGTCAGTACATGAGAAGAGCTGGGGACCGTTTCAGGACCTCAACAGTTTGACTAAGTTTGACACTAGGTGTCAGAGTTACATATTGCTCCTTTAAGGGAAAGATTTTTCGAAAACAATTTTTGTTTTACACAATGAAATTAAAAGAGAAAACTAGTGAGTGCACATCCAGGCCAAACGCAGCATCTGCCTTACAGGTGCAGGGCAAGAAATGTACGGACTGCAGAGGAAAAGGAAAAAGGACGGCACACTGCACGGCTCCTAATGGGGGATTTTATTAAACCAGGGACACATTTCAATATACAAGAGGCCTGAGTTTGCCCTGGTTTGATTAAATTTGCACATTGGGAACTGAACAGTGTGCAGACTTTGACATGCAGCAGTTATCCCTCGTGTTCCTTCAAATAAAATGGCTGATTTTGTCAGAGTTTGTTGGCTTTGAAAAAAACGATCTCACGGCTGTTCCTGGTTAAAAAATCATTGTCCTCTTCAACAATAAGGTCTCATCTCTGTAGGGATCCTTTCTGTGATGATGTCATCGACACTGCAATAATCTGAGCCTGTCAGGGCCAAAAAACGACTTTTAGAGGACGGACTTTGATCAGGCGCATTATTCCCCGATGCTAACATTGTAGTCTTTCTTTTTGTTGCAGCTGTCGGCTGAAGCCGTTCCAAAATGTTGTACCCGTTAGTCATTCAGACCCCAACATGACGAGCCTCAGTTATAAAACATACCAATCCCTTTTCAAAAACAGAATCTAAACTGGACTTTGAAGGAACGTGCCCTCCAACACACAGCCCATTGTTCTCCATTAAAGCCCGACGGTTCTCACAGGACCAGCTGTCGGTGGCCGCGTTGTGTGATGTTGGAGCGACAGCTGGTTCTCCTCGTTAATGGAATTTGAATCCAGCAGCTGGCGGCAGGAGAGTCGTCTTATTTCTCTGAATCTTTGGACGGCTGCTTCCACACAAAGTTCCTTTAAACGTTTCGATCGTTACCGAGATCTCTCTGACTCAGGTCAGGGGTTTAGGGTCCAGAGTCAGAGGACCCGGGTGGCCCACCTGGGGCGCTGACTTATGGAGGTGTAGCGTGAAGTTTGTGGGTACGCAGATGCAATAAGTTTTCAAGGTGGGCCCATGCCACCCCTCTGGACACGCCCCTGCTCTGACTCCATGACACAAATGATCAAGCGATGAGCAATGGCTGAAAATAATCAGGTGTTTAATAACTAATCTCCTTCTGTATTTATCAGCAGCAAACATTTCTAGTTTTACACTCAACAAAAACATAAATGCTCAAGTGTGATATTATCACAGCTAAAAATAGATGTTTAGACATAAAAGCCTCTTAAATCCCTCCACCTGTCAGGAGCTGATTTTAAAACTTTGAATTGTGGTTTTGTGGGCTTAAGTGCAGAAGACGTAGTAAAGATGAACCTTTAAATCTTGTATATTGATGTTTTTATCTCTTTTGTCTTTCAGAGAGGAGAATCTCACAGCCCTGCGACTCTGAGCAAAGACGACTGAACCAGCTCTCTACCTCTCTCTGAACACTGTGGGACTTCCTTTTAAAAAAAAAAAAAAAATCAAACTCCACAACCAGAACCGTAAGCACTGCAGAGACAAGAGACAGAGCCTGGCAGAGAGTTAGGCATCGTTTATTCCAAAATAGAAAGCTCTAAGGCAAAACAGACGAGAGAAAAGTGAAGAACGCTTCATAAAAAGCAAGACAGACGCGAGTAAAGAGCCGAGAGCGCGGGCCCACCAGGACTCACCCCCCCCCCCCCCCCCAACACTAACACCCGCCTCCCCTCGGCTGCTTCATATTTCAAGTCTCAACTTTACAAGAGGGATATAAACCAGATCACTCAAACTATTGACAGACGACTGTTGTACAGTACAATGTTACAGATATTCAAACAAGAGGCCACCCAGCTTGTGCAGAAATATCAACACACTGATAAAGATTTCCAATGCTTTCACTACGTGTGTGTGTGTGTGTGTAGTGGCGGCGGAAGGGGGGGGGGGCGCGGAGGCTGCAGAGCTTCAGTCCCGGTCCTTCAGGCAGCCCACCAACGACGAGTCCAGCTTTTCCAAACTGCTCTTTGTTTTCAGCGCAGTAGCATGTACATAAATAAAAGTTTAATGCGTGCAAAGAGTCCACTGCTGCTTCTTGTTGTTGATGATGGGTTTCCACGTCAGACCCTCAGCGTCTGACCCTCAGCGTCTGACCGTCCACGTCTGACCCTCGTGATTGTGTGGTTAGCATAGTGTTCTGGATTGTGCATTTGAGAAAGTGACGCCTAAGCTACTAAAATGATTAAAAAGACGCACTGAATGATATACACAATGACGGTAAAACTGGAGCTGCGTTTTTAAAAAAGTCTGAGCCCCACAGTCAGCTGAACTGTGTCAGACGTCTTCAGGTAACTTTTACACAACATAGAGACAACACGATGAACGCCACGCACACGTTCTGCACTTTAGTGTCATTTTGACCCGTGTGACCCCGAGGAGAGGGTCGGACGTTCTTTTTTGTGCTTCTTGGCAAGAATTGTTTAGAAAAGAAAAACGCGTAAGGCCTTGTTAGTATCGTTTAAAACCAATTTAAATAGCAAATTTTTCATCAGCTTTCAAATTCCTTTTTTTTCTATTTTTTAGAAAACTTCAAAGAACCCTGGAAAACAGAGTCGCTAATCTTACTTATGAATCTGTACATAAATATTCCTTACAAAACAGGAGAACACAACAAAATGGAACAAAAACACTAATTACATATGTTTGTATATAAAAATAAGCATCTCTCCATTTTTTTTCCTCCCCCCCCCCCCAAAATGTCTCCGCGTCGGCCCCGTGCGAGAGCCGCGGAGCCCGCCGTGAGAGTGCGCACATCTACTCGAAACACAAGCATGCAAAAAAGTGAAGACAAACCCTCACAGGTACGACTTAAAAGTGTTGGCATCCAAAAAGAGAATTCAACTCAGGGAGGGGGGGGCGAGGGGCCGAGAAAACAACTCAGTCGACATTTAATAACGGAGCATACAAACTTGTTTCGGGTGTTTTTTAACACTTTTTTTTTTTTCTTCTTCCATATGTTTGATTTAATCTTTTTGAGCTTAAATATACAAAAAAAGTGCACTCGCATACGTCAACCAAATAATTAAAAAACGGGTTTCTCAAATGAAACTCGTGATGTACACACACGCAGGGTTAACTGCCCGTTCAGCAGGGTGGAGGGTTGGAAGAGTGCAGGAGCGTTCCCGGGACGTCCTGTAGATTTGTGCTCTGTGTGTGTGTGTGTGTGTGTGTGTGTGTGTGTGCGCGTGTTCTGGAGACTCGCTTGGCGCATGTTGTGTGTAGATCAGAGTGTGAAGGAGCGTGTCCTCTACTGCAACGAGTCGCTGTTGTCCAGGCCCAGCCCAGCCATGTCCGCGTCATCGTCCTCGTCTAGGCTGTCTCCCGACTCGTCCTCGCTGTGGCCCCCCATCATCACCTGCTGCACCGCCAGCGTGGCGCCGTCTGACGTCAGGCTCTGTAGACCCTCCACGTTCATCGTCACCATAGTACCTGAGGAGGAGGGGAAACGATGCTTAGAATTAATGAACGCCTTATGAATATTAAGCCCACTGACGATGATCCCTGCGGCGTGTGAGGTCATAGAAATCTGTTAAGTCAACACATCGTAAAAAACGCCATTGTTATCGGGACATGAGCTTCTCCAATAACCACATCACAAAAGTGGGAAGGTGCTGCGTACCGTCTGGCATGGTAACCTGCTGGTGAGTCCCTCCTCCAGCGATGGAGTCGGGCCAAAAGCGCTGCAGAGGTCGGTTCTGAGGAGTCTTCTTCTTGGTTTTTGGCGTCTCAGACGAGCTGGCGTCCAACATGGGCTGCAGGATCCGCCTCCGTGCATTTATAAACCTGGAGACATGAGACCGGTCAGGTTACGTTTTGTACAGGGGATGGTGCAGTCTCGTGGTTCTGGACTTAGGTTTGTGGACCGCCTGAAGAGGGCGCCTCGACTCACCAGTTGTTGACCTGCAGAAGTGTCAGGTTTGTCTGAGTGGCGATCTGTTTCTTCTCGTCCTCTGTCGGATACGGATGCTGCAGACAGAAAAAAAAATACTTCAGTGTTTTGTCTCCATGACAACAGTCTGTTGACAATGGCCACTGTGCAACCGACACTGCTCTGTTACTTTTTACTGCATGTTTTATATTTGAGATTGTTTATTTCAATATCAGACACAGAGCGAGGAGGGTGTGGGTACAAGACACGATCTGTAGGAGACAAAACTACAGGAAATATCATACATTTGGAAAAGAGCGCCCGTGACGTCAAAAGCGCTTTTCTGAGAAGTTGAAAGATTTTCAACTTGAGCGCTTCCAGCAGCCACACAAAAAAGGCAGACCACACAGAAAACAATGCTGAGCGCTGCGCTTTTTCTCAGGGCGGCTGCCTGCTGCTGTGAATGCTCGCTCCTCATTGAAAACAATTGGATAAAAAGACGCTGGCGCTCAAAAGAAAAACGGCAGGTGGACACGGGGCCTTAGAGAGGCAGAGACTCGGTTCACACAGACTCACCCCGATGTGCTGGAAGAGCCACGAGCGCATGACGTTGGTGGCTTGTTTGGGTAGAACTCCACGTTTGTTCTTGGTTGAGTTGTCGTCGTGATTGAAGAGGTTCAGGTCCTGGTGGAACTGCAGCTGGAGCTGAGCAGGGAGACGGACATGAAGCGACTTTACACAAATAAAAGTGTTCTAATTCAAACCCTGTACCGTTACTTTATTTGTATCCACTAGCCAAAAATCAGACTCGTGAGTTAAGGAGTGGCAAATATCAGAAAATCCTTAAATCTGCAGAATGATAATTCCATTTATGAACCACAGCACAGATGTCATAGCAGGAATCCTGTTTTTATGACTTCATATTTGCAGAAAGTATCCTGCTCCATAATGTCGGTATAACACATTGCATAATGGGATAAATATATTGTTCTTTGTCTTACATTTTAGTGAACATGCAACAGATTTATTCTGCAAACCATTTCATCACACAGAGTCAAACATGTGCAGACAGTCTCACTAAGAGGTGTTCTACCTGATTGTTTTGGACACGTATTGTCCCCGGAGAGAGCGCCTGTGTTACCACCTGGCCCTGTGGAGTGACGACTGTAACAGGCTGGTACACCGTGCCACCTGGATGAAACACACACACACGTTCAGCACAGTATAATCAGCTGAGAGCAGGCTGCAGAGAAGCTCTGAGCTAAGCGTCCCACTGGTTCATGTCAGAATGTCAGCTGCAGTCACAACAGTACAGTACCTGAGGAAGGGGTTGTATGCCATGGTGACATACCTGCGACCACCTGGGCGGGGTTAACCGCTGTCACGGTAACATTCCCTTGTTGCAGAGCCGACGCTTGCACCATGATCTGACCTTGAGGACTGATGGTCCCCGAGATGGAGCTGGGGGTCTGCAGAACATAGAGCACATGTTTGATTTAACTTCCACATGTTGAGCAGGTCACATTATCAGAAAATAAAACAACAACATGCAGGTTTATGTTGTTGCCATTGATGCGTCGCACCTGAGTCTTGATGGGGGAGAAGCTGGGGGCCTGGCCTTGGACGGGGGAGTAGGGGCTTCCCGGGTCTCCACTCAGCAGAGTCTCACTGTTCATCTTGGTCTTGAGACAGGCGATGTAGCGGCTGCAGAAGTCCTTACACAGGTCGCTCACCTTCTCCAGCTCCAGCAGGTGGATCCGCAGCACCTGGATGGCTTTCACCATCTGAAGTAGAAAAATGTACAAAACAATTAAGAGTGAACTACATGGCCTTGGTGCGAGGTTAGTCCTTTTTCATATTTTATAATCCAGGACAATTACACGTTAACTGCAACTTATAAAAAGATGCATACGCCTGTCCAGAGCACAATCCAGAACACACAGCACACGTTTTAGCACCAGCAGTTGGGATAAGTGTGTCAGATTCTTTCTTCTACATGTAGCTCTTTGTTGAGAGATGCTGAATTTCAAACATCCAAGAGGTCAGAGTCAGCTGCAGCACGGTGATGCATGTTTTAACTTAAACAGCAAAACCAGATTCACAGAAATTATGATGCTGATCGTTGAATCTGATCATCCAGGGAGGGTCCAGTGCTCCAATGAAACGAAGCATTAAAGAATCAACGGTGGACACGACTGCATCACACTGTGCTGCTGAGGTCACAGGTCATTGTCTTGAGTGTGTGTGTGTGTGTGTGTGTGTGTGTGTGTGTGTGAGCAGGGCTTTCCACACATTTCTTGTGAAATACCTCATGTGCCTGATTTAGTTTTGTCAAATACCTCAGCACTTAAAAATGTCTCTCAGTTTTATCATGAGCCCCCAAAAATAAAAATCTGGAGCCAGAGATCAGAAAGATGCTGAATGTAGCTTTCCTTTACCTATTTATGAATTTAATAATAAAAAGGATGCTCCTGATAGGCAGCAGAGGTATCTCACCAGGTTGTCAAGTTCGGGGTCCTCGCTGAAGAAGGGTTTCCCCTCCTTCTCCTGACAGCGGACAAAGTTCTCGATGTCCACATCGAAGCTGGCCGAGGTGATGCAGTCTGAGCTCATCGTGGACTGTTCACACTTCTCAAACAGCAGGGCCAACAGAGGGAACAAGGGGTGCCTGTGAAAGGTGCGCCCACACACACACACACAAAAGAAGATGGTATATTTAGTTAAAAATAAGGATGTGCATTTTCTCTGGAGTATATAAAGCATGGAAGACAACAAAAGGTGTTAAAGCATCCCGCTGCGTGAGGATTAAAAGGCAAATTATCTGCCGTGCATCTTTTATGAACCCTGGACTGCAGCATCATGACTCTGCAGCTCTGATCTTTAATAAATTAGCTCTCAGTGAGAGCGCGTGATGTATTTTTAGGGCCTGATTAGACTAGAAGTGTGCAGCGAGGACAAACAAAGACAGAGAGCAAATCAGAAAGTCACATGAAAAAGGGGAGGACTCTAACGAAATGATGGATCAGTTTCTGTCCAATCTGAAAGGAATACATTTAAAACCAACAAAAAAAAAAAAAAAACTCGATTTAGAACGAGGTGGAACGTCACTCGGCTTCTTCCTCACTAAACACATGCAGTTTTTCTCTCTACCGGTATATGGAGGCTTTATCCGCGTCCATGGGTGTCTGCGGCTCTGTTGGTTCCGGGCTCGGCGCCTCTGCCAACGTCTCCTCGATAAACTTCTGCTCCGTATCGCTGTCCACCTTCACGATTTGTATCTGTGGTGGGGGGAAAAAAAACCACAAAAAAGGAGTTAGAAAAAGAAAGCAAAGCATCCCGGAGACGAAAAGAGAGAGACGGAGGAGAGGTGAAGAGGAAGGCGGGGAGTGAGAGACGTTAAAGACATCATGTGAAGAGCTGGAGTAGCTGCAGGGAAAGATTCACAGAGCCTTACTTTAACACTTTAGAAAGTCATGAGGACACCATTTGAGGAAACTATACATCTTTCATAAAGACTCACTTTGGTGTGATGAGAATTCAGACTTCATAAACGCAGACGTTGAATTGTCTTTAGTTTACAGTCCTGCACATTAAACTGATTAGTCATCAATTTATTCTTCCAGTTTTGCTCAACCAGACTCAGAACGGTTTCGAGCAAATCAGGTTTAAACATTCAGTGAATCTGTTTTGGGGATTTCGCCTTTCACAGTAAATAAATGCAAGTATAAATCAAGTAAACAGCTGTGCCCATACTATAAAGAAAGTTAAATTAAATGCATGCAAAATCAAACTACTAATGATTAGAACTAGGTGTGTTCCGCCTGTTTAATATAAAGACTGAGACGTACAGTCTGTGCAGGAATGTGCAGAAGTTTACAGAACAACTAAGAGTATCTCTAGAGGACGGATACACCATGTCTGCTTCTCTTTGTCAGCAAATTATAAGTAGACTTCAACCAGACAGTGTCTAGTTACAGTCCCCATGCAACCCTTAAACACTTCCCTGTCACACCTGTCGCAAATAAAGGGAAACATTAAAAAGAGCGCAGTGAAGGAACATCACATTCACTGTGGCCAGGTTTCTCCTCCTTTTTTTTTGCTTCCACACATTTTTTTTCTTCACACCGTGTCTGCCTACCAGTGATGCAGAGCATAAATCCCATCCCCGACCATGTGACTGAGCTCAACAATGACTTAGATTGAGCACAAACGAGCTAAAAATAATCGTTGCTTGGGGCGGAAAATTTCTCATTAGTCATAGATCCATTTCAGCTCTCAACACCCCCCCAAATTTGGCACTCAGATGAGGATGTTTGGTAAGCGATTTACATAAGCACAGACAGAAACACTGAGCAGAAAGCAGACTTCACACTGCAGCAGTGTCTTTCTCGTACAGTGATTTATTTGTGGTGGTCAGCCACAGACAGACAACACGCTGCCAGCAGATTACTAGAACTGATGTAATAGTTTGTTCTACATGCAGAAAGTGTTTCCCTTTGTTTGGCTTTCCAGACAGACTTATCGTCTCTAAAAATAACTGAAAGCTGAAAGTGGTAGCCTGAAACATATCGGTGTTGTTTGTCGCCTGTTATTCGTCTGTTAACTCGAGCGAGCGAGCAGAAAGAGTGCAGTAGGAGCAGGCTGTGTGGGCCTCGAGGTCCCTCTCACCCACCTGCTGCTCTCCCTTTGGGTACTTGTCTATGGAGACCGACTGGGCTGCCATCACGTTCACTGCAGATGCTGCAAACACTGGGGCATTATAGAGAGCGGGAGGGACAGGTGGCCAACCTGCACGACACACAGCTTCAGTTAGACTACCTGGAAGAGATGCCTACGGTGAAGCATGAAGCAAAGCATGTCAAAATGAAACCACATGATGTCAGAATCAAACATTATTATCCGCAGCTTGGGTGTGATTTAAACGTGAACCACAAAGACAGTCGCTCTGACATTTTTAAGTATAATAGCTTTATAAGAATAAACCAATGTTTCCATAAAACCCTGACTTTCTGAACGCTCGTTATCTTATGCAAATCATCATCACATTCACCCTTTTATCAGCTCTTAAAAGATGCTTCACTGTTGCCTAGCAACTTTAAAAAAATGTACTCTATGAGCTAACATACATAATGAATTAAGCTTTCATAAGATAATAAGTCGTGACATCAGAGGAAGAACAATAGTCTTTTTTTTTTTACAGAAGAAAATAATAAAATATTATCTAAAGCACCCTCCTGTTTGCTAACACCCTTTAAAAAAAGGACTAATGCAGTTCCTGTCCTTACATTAAAGTAGTTTATGTTCATTACTTTTCTAAATGTTGTCAATGTAGAAGATCTCTGAATATTCATTTGGTGTTTGTTTATTTATTTGAATTTTGTCTTTAATTTTTATGTTGCAAATGGAGCCGCTGTGATGTGAGACTCATTTCAGACATAAAGTTTAATCATCAGTAAGATAATAGTTCAGAGGGGATGAACAATCTTGTGTCATTATTCCAAACAACAAGTCATTAAGATGGCCGTTTGTGAGGTCAGTATGTACGACTGATTTTCCTCTTTAAAAAACAGAACAAGAGATGGGGTGGCGGTGACCTAGTGGTTAAAGCGTGTGCCTCATGTACAGAGGTAAATGGACTTAAGCTTGTATTGTTTTTGTCTTCTGACTACTCAAAGCACTTTTACACATCGAAGTCACAACTACACATTCACAGGTTGCTGTGTTAAGTGACCATCAGAAGTAGCTGGGGATCGAACCCCCGACCTTCAGGTTGAGAGGCGACCGACTCTACCAACTGAGCCACAGCCGCTCTGGATGGGCGGTCCAGGTTCGAGTCCGACCTGTGGCTTCTTCCCCTCTCTCTCTCTCCCCCTGATTTCTGACTCTATCCCCAGTCCTGCATCTATAATAAAAGGCATAAAAAGCCCCCAAAAATAAACCTTTAAAAAAAGCAACCATGTAGCAGTTGCAGAAAGCAGACATACAGTAAAACATAATACATGAGGTGACACATGAAAACCAGCAGATCCTCAAGAAAGGCAGAGTATTTTAGCTTCTTCTCTGTTGCCATCACCTCCTTGTTCTTATTGACGTGTTTGTAAAAGTTACCGCTCTTCTAAATCATTCATCCCCTCTTTTTTATATATATTAGGTTTTATATTTCTACTGTCTTCACATCTTTTTACAATCACAGATCCCTTATTTACTTTTATTTGAATGTTTCATTCAGCCTTGTTGTATACTCATCAGTCTGTTCAACAACTTTTTGTTCCTATTTTAAATATATTTTAGTTTTTTTGTGTGATTTGTTGTCTGTACATCAATGTGTTTTGTGTTTTATGTTTATAAGCTGCTTCAAACTTCCTCCAAAGAGGAACAAATAAAAGTGTTTTGTTGTGAATAGATGAAGGGGCACATTTATAACCATTTTGGGTTTTTTTGGGTTTTTTTTTTTAAACAAACATTAATGATCACAAGTCCTGGAAATACCTTAAAAGTTTAATTCTCCAGCCATGTGGTTTGTTGTTATAACAGTGAGCTTATGTTACCCTGCTTACACACCCACTTAGCATGTAGCCGTGTGTTAGCCGGCGGCACAGAGGGGTAAAAGTTTAAGAAAGCCTTTGGGCTAATATTAGCCATCTGCCCTTTAGGTGTGCTAACGTTACAGCTCTTAACAGACAAAGCAGCCCGCCTTGTTTACCCACAACATGAAGCTAGCTCCTAACATTAATGCTACATCCATTAGCTCGCCAAATTAAGATTAAGTGAAGAAAAAACCCCGCTTCAGCTAACATTAGCAGCGCGGCTAGGTGTTAAGGTTAAAAGTGTTTCTCATGCTGGTACGGGGCAGCCAAAATGCAAAGCGCCATATTTAGCTAAGTGGGGGGGGGGGGGGGGAATCACTGCCAAAAAGCAAGCTAACCCAGCTAGCCAGGTATAAAAAAAGACCCCGCTGCGGATTGATACGAAGCGAGCGACCGAACAACGAGGCGGCTTCGGCCGGTCTTTGAATTAACAGTTAAAATGACTGTGTATCTAAATGGCTGTGTGGAGTATGTTCTGCTCCACTACGGTAATGTAAAGAAGCATCGGCGGCACACAAGGCTAGCCCGGCTCTTCGTCAAATCCTTCCCACATCAGTCAATCAATCAAGCGGGGACAGCTGCCCTCTGCTTCCCCTCCCTCCGCGTGAACGTTACAACTGTCGGGCCTCGTTTCTCGCCCTTTGCTTTTCCTCTATCCTCCTCTGCCCCCAAAACGCCGACATATTTTTTTACCCCCCCTCCTCCTCCTCCCCTGTATACAGATTTTTTTTTTTTATTCTTCCCGGAGCTTCGTCGCTTCTGCTTCCCCTCCGAAAACACCCTCCGCCGCCCCGGCTAGGTCCGCGCTCCTCGCCCCGGGGCATTATTGCGTGCGGCCCAGATTGTTTGATTGATAGGGAACGGAAAAAGAGGGATTTTGAGTGACAGCTTACCTGAGTGCCAATCTTCGTCACACTGACAAGCGGCTGCAGCAATCGGGACCCGCAGTTGTCGCGTTGCGTCATCGCGTAAGGGCACGCAGGGGCGCTCGGCTCATGAATATTTATGAGGTGGGCGGAGTCATGACGTCCTGCTGCCTAAAGAGTCCCTGAGCACCCTGCTGGGGGTTGGAGTTACCAGGATTTAAGTTACACACGTAAATAAGTATTTTTAAGCAATGGGTTGATAATTACACACTCATTGCGTGTCATTTGTTCACATATACTGAGTTTTTATCAGAATATAACACTCCCACACTCCCTAGAGATTTGTGTTTGATACTATTCCCCCAGGAATTAATTGCTGTTTTCATGCAACCCAGATATTATGCATCAAAAGAAGCTGCATTAAGCATCCGAATGGAGTTTGGTTCCTTTGTGAGCATAACAACTAATTATAGCACAGTATTAGAGAGAGAATACATCGGAACAAATTTAGTAAACCTGTTTCTTTCCTTGTTAGGGATTATAAGCATGAAGATATAACCTGTAATAACGTGTTATTGACCAAGAGAAGGGGCCTATTTTGTGTCAGACAAGGTTTTAGAGGCATCTCTGAAAATGTAGGTTCATTTAGTTATTACACTGCAGAAAACTCTATTTGTCTAATTTATGGTGAACAATGTCTACATCTAAATCAGAAAGTACACATCCTATTTCAAGATACACAACAAGAAAATGTTCTTGGCCTATTGGTAGATTTATCACAAGCAATTTAGGCCTTATACATCGCTTTTAATATCTCTAAATAAGATGTTTGTTTGGACCTTTCAGATAAATATGGCGTATAATAAGTGTATTGATATATTTAAGACCAGAAACCAAACACACACACCTCACACAACTCAAATAATAACTCAGCTTCTTTTTGCTGCAGGGATTGTCTTCATGGACACACCTGTGGGTTTGACCTTTATCATTTTCCCACACACTCAGTTTAATATGAATGTAAGTAAACTAGCTGCATTAAAGAAAAGCTACTGAGCTCTCTCTCATATTCAAACTAAAACTATTCATTATTTTCATACGATGCTCCTGATTCCTGAAATGTCATCCAACACATTTGAAAAATTAAGACTCTGCCCTCATATGGAGCCTTTAAGGGCATAGTAATGGACCATTGTGCATCAATTTGTAACTTTTTTAAGCTATGTTGCTGGCTGTTTTCTAGATATGTGACTGTTTTCTTTTTAGCTGATTTTGGGGTTTTTTCCTACCTCAGTGTCTTTCCAGTTAAAATAAAGGTTTTTGAATTGAATTACTTGTTTCAATTGCAGATCCTTAGGACCTATAGGACCGTTCTTTGAGGAGGTGACTGGATTAACAACTCATAAACCTGAAAATTATGCATTCACAAACACATGCAACTGGACGGAAAGGAAACTGCAAATGTAACCAGTTTAGAAAAGGTATAAGACGTCAAATCAAAACCTTACAGGGACCTTAAAAATGTAAAGTGTTGATACGGTTAAAATATGTAAAAGCCTGAAATATAATCCTTAATGTCTCCTTTAAGAGCCTAAATTGCACCTATATGTATGTAGCTTTTTATTGTCTCTTTTGGCCTGATTTTAAACGCCCCATTAGGAAATATATCCAATATAATTAAATCACGTTGTGTTTCTTTAATGCCCTAATTTGCACAGCCTAGTTTTTATGTATATCTCCATCTTTCTATGTCTTTATGCATATTGTTTCATCACACACACACTTATTGGCAAACATAAAAACAGATGCTGATTGTTTACCCCGAAAAGAATGTGTACAGCTCGAATAATTAGGACGCTGTGTGCAGGCAGGCGGGCAGGAGTGCACACTGTACTCATTAAAATAGAAACACAGATAAACCGCTTGCACACTCAGCTTTATTCAAATGACCCCCCTAAGGCAGAAACAGCATAAAAGAAGCTTTTGATCTTTGCCTACCCTCTTTCATACGCCTTTTCTTTTATACAAGACAAAACAGAATCACACTTTCCATTTCTCATTTGTGTATTTTAATAATATAACAGCATGATCTCATGCAGATCTGACAGGTAAAGGGGGGTGATCATATGTAAGGAGGGACAACATCATCATCTTCTTCTTCTTCTATAAGCTCTTTAAAGGTTTCCCTCTACTGTCTGCCGGCCGAAGGCTGAGGGAGACGAAACTTGGCCATCTCTACATCCAGGTCTGCGAATGTGTACGGGGTGTAGCTGTGGTGCTGGTTGTTTTGGTAAGTGCTGTTGTCAAACGGCTCCTCGGGCTCTGGAGGCGCCACTGCTGCAGCCTCTGCAGAAGGCCGGAGGGGAGGGGGGAGAAACAGAAAACAGCATTAGAGAAAGCTGATTAAAAAAAGGTGAGCACACTCATCTCTCTGGAGGTTTAAGGTAACAGAGAAGACTTCATGTTAACCAAACGCAACACGGGGTCTTAACTTATTCCCTTTTCACTGATTTAAAGCATCAAAAGTTGCACTTAAGTCCTTCTCAAGATATTTCTGATAGATGAGATCTCTTTAAATCAACTGCACATTTACATTTTCACACGTGCTGACAAAGGTGGTTTACGGCGGAACATTTCCTACAGCCTGCATTACCCCCAACAGAGTGTGGAGACACGCGGGTGTGAAAAGCCTCACGCCTCATGTTTGTTAGGGGAGATCATGTGAAGGCACACATGCTTCAAGACAGAAACTCCAGAGATAATGACACTGGACGAAGCAGGCATGAAATGTTTTTTTTTTAAAGGGCAACAAGTCAGAATCATTAGAGTGCTAAAAACAAGACTTTGATGCTTTTGATTGTTCGGAGGTGCAAACTGATCTGATCTCTGTCCTGGGACCTCGTTACCACGCTGTGACAGTCAGCTTTCAGACAACATTTGAGGAAACTCAGAGACACATTCAAAGACACATTCACATTTTGTCATTAATCAATACCGTCAATCAATAAAAAAAGGGGAAAGAAATGAACAAGTGGTGAAATTAACAACCAAGGGGGGGGGGGGGGGGGGGGGTCGTTCCAGAAAGCAGAGTTACCCAGTTGGTCTGAGAAGAGTGGGCTGCA
Organism: Labrus bergylta; assembly: GCF_963930695.1. Classification (NCBI taxonomy): domain Eukaryota; kingdom Metazoa; phylum Chordata; class Actinopteri; order Labriformes; family Labridae; genus Labrus; species Labrus bergylta. Next base: position 20,846,019 of record NC_089207.1, on the reverse strand, counting down.
GGTTTGATCCGCTGCTTTAAGGGGTAGTTCTGTCTTTTTAAACCTGGGTCCTATATATCACATGCTGTAGGGTCTGAATACTTAAAGGTTAAATGGGGTCTAATAGTTGCTGCTAAATCTTTGGACCAAATGTGTCCTTAGACGTTAACCAGAAGTTGGTGTTTTTGTCCCTGACAGGCTCGAATTGTTAGGGCCTGACAACGTCACAGAAAGGATGCTACAAAGATAGAGCTTTTTGTTTAAGGGGTCGGCCTCTTTTTTTATTTGCAACTGGCTCTTTAAAACCACCAGGCTCCGTTTATAAAAAAAAAAAAAGTCATTTTGATCCTGCACAGCTTGAGAATTGCTGGTCTGCCTCTGCCTCAATCGTCTGAAAAGAATCATCCTGTCTGCAATCATTGCTGTTGCACCCCAAACCCGCTCACAAAGAGGCTACCTTCAGAGTTCCACATATCATGAGGTTTCAAACTCTTTCCTGCAGTGTTTTTGTGTCCTGGTGATACAACCTGTGAGCAACAAAATTCACCAGCTGAGGGATGAGGGATGCGCAAACTTGATGATTTGAAATGCAACAGAACAAAGCTGTGCAGCAGCACGATGAACCTACATGCATTATGTTGGTGATGCAGAAAATCACAGCCTGCTGATAGTGCAGCTACCAAAGGTCAGGACATTAGTATTTATACTGGACTTCTTCTTTACTTTAATAAAAGTGTCCCTCATTATGGGATAGCTTCAGACCTAAATGCACTTCTTGACTGCTTGACTGCTGAGCTGACCGAGTTAGGTCGATCTGTGGATGTCAGGCTAGAAAGGAAAGGACGCACTGAGCTGTGTATCGAGCGGTAAGATTAATATAAGACTTCAAGAGATTTTCTTTGAGTATGCATGGAAAGGGACAGAGGATGGAAGTCGAACCCGAGGCTCAAAAGCTGGTTCATACTCCAGAACTATTCACCTCTTACTCATGTAGACCCTGTTATGTGTCAAAACAGGACCCAAGGGTTAAAAACACAGCTGACGATTGGTTTGAATGTTTACATTTTCTGATGTTGATTCAAAATTTGGATCATGATCTGCATAACTGAGTAATTCTGCTTCATGAAACACCTCCACCGACTCTAACCACTCCCAGCTTCTGCTCGTCCAGCTGCTGTCGGGGACTCGTCTTCACTGAAATAACAGTATGACCACGTGCACTCTAACATTACTGTCAGCAATAGCAATACCTGGCACAAAGAAATCATTTACCTGTAACATTAACATTAACCAGACCACACCTGTGGCCAGTTTATCATCCAAACAGAGACATTTCAAACAAGAACAATGAGCAAAACGGACCTATAGATGTCAAAATAAAAGAATCATATATGGCACAAATACTCTGGGAGTGAAGGTGGATATGCAAACTGCAAGAAGGCCAAGAGAAGGGATAAGAAGAAGTGTCCTGAGTCAGAAAAGATGAAGTTAAAGGCAGAGACATGAGCAGGATTAGTATTAGGACCCACAAGCATGTGGATGAGTCAAAGATATAAAATGGGAAACTTCAGTTTGCAAGCCAAGGCGAGGCAAAGTCAAATGGGAAAGGAAAATGAGTGCACCAAAAAAAGCCCTGCAAACATAATATAAATCCATATGCACTACATTCCCCTCATGCAGAACTGAAACTGAAAACCAAGGCAATGAGAGGTTAGATGTGACAGTGATGGCGCAGAGAAAATGTGAAAGCAACAAGTACTACTTCATGGGATGAGTGGTTAACACCTTAACTTTACATGTAATCTGTTATGAGTGATAAAAAGAGAAGTAGGGTCATCTGTGCAGGCTAAAAGATCCACAAAAGAAGAAAGAGAGAGGTAGATATTTTGGGAACAGGGTGGTGTAGTGTGTACCCTCAGGTGCTTCAACTGGGACCTCCGCCTGCAGCTCCTCTCCTGCAGCTTCAGCTACGACCGGAGCAGTATCCACCAACTCTTCCGCGCTCTCCACAGGGGCAGAAACTTCAGCTGCAGCCTCAGCAGCGACTTCTGCAGTTTCCACAGGGGCAGCTTCAGATTCTACAGGCTCTGCAGCAACTTCAACTTCTACAGGGGCAGCTTCAGCTTCTACAGGGGCAGCTTCAGCTTCTACAGGGGCAGCTTCAGCTTCTACAGGGGCAGCTTCAGCTTCTACAGGGACTTCTGCAGCTTCTACGGGGGCAGCTTCAGCGATTACAGGAGCAGGATCCACCAAATCCTCCTCCACTGGGGCAGAAACTTCAGCTGCAGCCTCAGCAGCCGCTTCAGCCGGGACAGCTTCAACTTCTACGGGGACTTCAGGAGAGGCAGACTCTTCGGCAGCATCCACGGGGGCAGCGGTGGCTTCTGCAGGCTCGGCTGCAGCTTCTGTGGGCTCTGTGGTTTCAGCTGCAGCTTCCTCTAGGGGTGCAGCCTCAGTGACAACTTCAACATCAGGGGTAGCAGGCGCTGCAACAACATCTACTTCTGGTTCCACTGCAGCTACGGCTATAGCATCCAGGGTGCTCACACTGCCCTCTAGTGTGTCTTCGGTGGCGGTGCAGATCTCAGGAGCAGAGTCTACCAACTCCTCTGAGCCAGCAATGGGGGCTTCCACGGTAGCTTGAGTTTCTTCTGCAGGTGCTGCTGCAGCCTCTTGCACGGCCTCAGCAGCGGATGCGAGAACAACTTCAGCTTCAGGCTCTTCCTTCACTTCTGCTTCTTCTTTCACAGCAGATACCGACACTTTTGGGGACGCTGTCTTTGCTTCCGACTTCTCGTCCTCAGAGTCAGAATCCGAGTCAGAATCTGAATCGCTGGACGATGAGGAGGAAGAAGATGAATCAGGTGCAGCATCAGCAGGCTCAGAAGAGGCCGCGGTGGCTGGGCCTTCATCCTGAGTGGTGGAGGCAGCAGCTGGAGTGTCTTCAGGTGCTGAGGTTTGAGTGCTTGCATCGACCAGGGGCTCAGCAACTGTGGGAGCTGCGTCAACTACCGGTGTGGCTGCGTCAATTACAGGTAGAGCTGTGTCTAGTTCAGGAGCAGAAGCCTCTGCTGCAGCCACTGGATCAGCAGCAGCTTCAGATGCTACAGCTTCAGGCGCTGCGGCCTCAGGCGCTGTAGCTTCAGGCGCTGTAGCTTCAGGCGCTGCGGCTGCTGCAGCTACAATAGTTTCTGCAGCAGCAGCCGGGCTGGACACTGGTTCAGGTTGTGCTGTGAAAGCTGCAGGTTCTGAAAGTCTAACTGGGAAGGCAACTGCAGTCTTGTAGGCTAGCAATTTTGCTCTCTCATCTGGAACTTCTGCTGCTAAAGAAGAGTGTAAATGATACAAAAAATGGTTAAATAATCAAGTACAGTAGTAACAACTTCCAAGGGAAAATGTGTCTTTCATCCATTTATGTTTTTCTGGAATTTTCCAACTTTTAAATTTCCAAAAACTGCTAAAAAAAAAAAAAGGAGAAACAGAATTACCTGAAGACAATACTATGCATTAATCAAAACAAACTTACCATTAACCTTTATATAGTATCATTGTAAAATAAAACACCAGAAACAATCAGCAACACTTCAACCTTATTTTAAAGAAGATGGAGGATTACTGGGAGAGAAAAGAAACAGATCTTTGGCACAGTTCATGCACTGAAAGGGAAGAGTGTCATGTTAACATAAAAACACTTTTAGGATGTAACATTATGGACACAAAAAGGTGTGAAACATCATTTTACAAAAATAAATAACCATCATGAAAACGTTTAACTCTAAATATTAGACTTGAGAAAGGAAACAGAACCGACTGTTCCTTACTCTTGCTTGCTGCCTTGGTCTTTTTCGCAGCTGGTTTCGGGGGCTCTTCAGCCTGAGTGCAGAACGGCGCAGCCGAGCGACTCCTCAGGACGCCCCAGCTCTCCAACCGGAGACACTGCAGGAGAGAGCAGACACCTCTGACTGTGAGAACCAAACGCGCAACGAGAAAACTTCAACCAGCACTCAACTTGGACATGATGCAGCGGAGAGGTCAAAGGTAAAAATGAGAAAAAAAAACAAGTAATTTATACATTTGGATTTGAATTTAAACTGATTTTGTTTACGCTATTTCTTTACAGAAATGAATATTGAGATGTATATCTCATGTTTAGACATTCAGCTTAAAAATATAGGAGTTGGAATTTTGGTCCATATCACCCAGCCCGAGGAACCCAAATTAAAGGAGCAATATGTAAGTCTGACACCTAGCGTTTAAAGTTTAAAGTACGAACTCTAAACATTGTAGAGACCTGTCTCCCCCCTCCTCCTCTCTAGAGTCGATGCTCATGCAGGTTGTCATGTGGTGGACACTGAAGCTTCAGTGTTTATCCAGCTCTGCATCAGTCTGTAAACCTTTCTGTGTTCTAACCTCTCTCCATTTTTCAAAAGCATCTTCAATATTGATCCTAGTTTGAGCACGTTTCTGCTGTGGAGCTTATTAGAAACATGCAGAGGCTTTTTAGGTCGGGTACAATCACTTCTATCTGAACCAGTTCTCTTGCCCGCTTCCATCACTACAACACCTGTTGGCAAACCGAGGGGTGTCCAAAACGGGTGTGTCAGGATGCCAACATGAAAGACCTGATTGACAGGCGTGTAAGAAACCGGTGTAACAGTTTGTCATGAGGCTTAAAACCCGCCTCAGCTCCAGCTCTCAGCCTGTCGTTAGGTTGACTGAAAGTTAGGCTTAAAACAGCATTTCCAGCATGGAGACCACCATCGACTCCAAAGCCCCCTGCAGTAACAAATGGGAGACGTCACTCAGGCTTCGTCCATTAATATTTACAGTCTTTGGTGTTTGTGGCCACTTCCGGCCACCCCTGTAGATGTCAGTGGCCCAGTTCGGCCAGTAGCATGAACAGTAGCAGATGTTTACAGACACTTTATAACCTATTTACATTTTTGCTAAAATTGTTACGCCATATTTAAAATAAAAAATGATCTTAACATTGAGCCAAAATGTTTAATAAAATTACAAAAACAAAAAAAACGTCCTCACACACAATCCGAGCTCTCGAGCTTTCCTTATATACGGTCCTGACTCATTTTTCCACAATATTCAAACTCTACGTGAAAACAGAGTTAAACTGTATATTTGGAATAGTTGGAATACAGGTATGTTTGTATTTAGAGGCTCCCCAGGTTTTTCAGGTGTCGATAAGCCTGGATGTGTCCTTTTCGGTGGTGCGTTCAGGGTCAGGTTCGTTGTGAGCTAACGTTAAACTGTGTGACGTTCACTGTCTTCGTAATTCTGTATTTAGATCTTTATGAATGTTTAGAATAATAATAAAAAAACACACACTTAACACCTTTAAGATGCAGTGAAAGTGGTTTTACCTTGAGGGAACCAAGTCGCCCTAACCGTAGCAAGGAGGTCGCCATTTCGTGTTCCCGGTGTTGTGCTCCGGCCGGAAACTGAGGAAAACACAAAGGTTCCACAACATTAAAAATATGACGAACACTGACGATCGTTATAGTTCATGTTCTTACTTTTTTTTTTTTATCGTTGATATAAATCAATTTAATTTGGCTTTACTTATTATTTTATTTTCTACGGAGCCCCCGAAGTCCCAAAAAGTAAAATAAAATATATTGTGTAAACAAAATATTTATCTTACTTATCTTACTAAGGAAGTACACCAACTCGACTTTATTAATAGTTACTTGATGAAGTTATCTTGTGGTAATTGTTGGAAATAAATACAAAATTTACTCGAATAGATGATAAGATAAGAAGAGCACCAGATACACCAGAGCAAAAACACTCATTAAAAACTTATAAGTGATTCAGATAAACTATGAATAGGCTACATGAATAACGAGTAGTTAGTTATTAAAAACAGCAGAATACTGTTATTTATAAGGCGGTTTTTTATATTGTGCTATTATTTAGATGGGGGTTTCTGTTTTCTGCCTCTTCCTGTACCGTATACGGCCTTCTCTTTAAATATAAATAAATAAAATATAGAATCCCAGATCCAATCATCATCTGATTAGATAATATAATCACAGTTAAAGGCACACTGTGGAGATTTGGTGGAGGAATTTGAAAGTTGGAGAAGTGAAATAGCTCGATTGGAGTATTTTTTTGTATTGTCCGTTTAGTTTATTTTATTGGATTTTGCATTTGTTAATGGTGAAGAATGGGGGCAGGACTTGACAAGCCTAGGCTTCCTCCTATCACTTTTCGAACGAGTCAAATGTGTATTATATTGAAATTTGCTTTTTATTTTAATTTTATTTTATACAGATTTTTTTTTTTTCATTTGTTTATTCATTTTCATCTATTTTTTAATCGTTCGAAATAAAGAATAAAAGAAAGAGAGATGGAAACAATTCTATGCTTTATTTTCTGAACTAAATACACAAACTTTACTCAAAGGAACAAATTCAATTCAATTCAATTCAATTTATTTTGTATAGCGTCAACTCATAACAAGTGTTATCTCAAGACGCTTTACAAAAAGCAGGTAAAATACCTTACTCTTTGTCTGTTAACATTACAAAAGAGCAGGTAAAAAGACCTTACTCATTGTTATGTTACAAAAAGCAGGTAAAAGACCTTACTTATTGTTATGTTACAAAAAGCAGGTAAAAGACCTTACTTATTGTTATGTTACAAAGACCCGGCCTATCCATCATGAGCACTTTAGCAAAGCAGCAAAAGTTACAGTGGTAAGAAAACACTGCCTTATTAAAAGGCAGAAATCTTCGGCCGGATCCCCGGCTCATGACGAAACAGCCTTCACAGGACTAGACTGCACCGGAGTTGTAAAGGGATAGGGGGAGAGATGGGATAAGATGGGTCCCTGGAGAGTTACGCTCCCACCACCATAACTCCTCGCTGAGTATTTTATCTTCAGTGTTACAGGGACCAAATGTTCCTCTGAGGACAGTTTGTGTTTAGAGTTATGAACATATACCACAGAATCTGTACACTTCTCCAACTTTCACATTTCTCTACCTGAACTCAGCAGCGCACCTTTAAGAAGTTGCTCAACATGAGGGTTGTACTTCCTCATACTTAGTGTTATAACCTGTTTATGTGTCATTGACTGACGGCGGAGGTTTAGCTCAGTGGTTACATCACAACTTCCTTTGTTTGGGTTACTCTACTCCAGCGGTCCGCGGACTGCGGGGTTCGAACCACGGGCGCTGTCCTCCGCTTTTCCCCCCCATGTGTTCATATTTTTCTGTGACTTCAGCAGCACGTCTGGGGTACTCGCTGTAAATCTACGGGAATCATTCGTGGTCAAATCGGCCTGTCTCTCGTACTAATTATTAAACAACCTTGACGATTAATTGATCCAGAACACATTTTAGTTTTAAATTAAGCAATAACTTCCAAACAAAAGAGAGAGCACCTTGTTCAAATATACCTTTAATATTTACATCAGCTCTTGGCGTTGCCATGGTTTTAAAGGCTCCATGTAAAAGTGAAGGCGAAACATCTCGATCGCCCCCTGCAGGCCGACTGAAGGTAGTACATGTTGCAACATCCAACCAGCGAAAAGGGGCCATAATGAAACTCAAATAATTGTATTATTAGTATTTGTAGAGATGATTGTCGCTTTAGTTCATAAGCTACACTCCAGGTGAGTGTTCGTCCCCATGTTTACTTTCATAAAGTGTTCCTGTCTCCTCCATGACCGGCCGAGGTTTAGCTCAGTGGTTACATCAAAATCACAAGCCTCCAACCATAGACTGTCTCGTGCAGTTCCTTGCCAGAGATTCGAACCACGGGCGCTGTCCTCTGCTGTTTGACCCCTTTACCCATCCGTACCCCGACTAAAATCCCTCTTAGGGACTCTGGGTATCCCGTAGGTAGACTGTGAAAAATACTTTGGACACATCGCAGGTACGACTCTTCACAAACTCCAGACGCAATCATCAGAATACATTATTAATTAATCTACATCGCCCCCTGCTGGCTGAATGCAGTACAACTCGTAAATTCCACTCATGGAAGGGACAAAAAAACAAACAAATGCTTTCTAAAGACGCCTCATATTAGCCTGACTGTTAAGGAGCTACTGTCTGTTAGTTAACTCTTATTTAGTTTATTTGCTAGTTTCAGAGTATGATTTCCAACACGATAACACAACATACTTTGAACACCTTTTTCTCAAAATATATTTACATTGCCCATGAACAACCAGGGTCATTACACACACACACACACACACACACACACACACACACACACACACACACACACACACACACACACACACACACACACACACACACACACACACACACACACACACACACACACACACACACACACACTTTAACGTAGTACGTGTCTATTACCGTCCTCATTAAACTTAACACAAACAGCCTCTGTAGCTGTTCAGGTAATTATCTATTTCTGGATTTAAATGTCTGATAATGTTTAAATATACTACATATTTACATTTCAACACGTATTTTGCATGTTTAAAAAAAAAAAAAAAAAAAGTAATCTTGTATAATTGCTGCAGCCTTTGTAGAGTTCTTGCACACCTTGCAAGACCTCACAGGTCAAACATGTTGGTATTTATTTTACATGTTTTAATAAAGACTGATTAATGATGTCCTTCCTTATGGGTTCATTCTTTATACTTGGAGCGCTCAGTTATCTCCTTTTCTGACTGCAGAGCTCCTGACATACAGCCGGAGCAGTAAGTTTACAACATGCCGTCTGTTCTGCACGTTTTCTTTTCCTTGCTGATGTCGCTATAAATTAAGAACTGAGCCTCTATTATAGAGCCTTCTGTATACTTACCGGTACGTCCTTTTTAATGAAACTCACACTGCTGAATGAAGAGATATGAAAAATAAAAATTCCAATATTTGTGACCATATGATCATTTCACCGACTGTTGAAGAAAGAGACAAGCGCACAACAAATAGGAAGTGGAATTTATTATTATTTTTCCCTACATTCAGCTCAACACACAAAGCTTATTTCACAGCTCAGAGTTCCCTTATCTTGCAGAAATGTACATCTCAATCCCTTCAGAGAACACTCCCATTCAAATATCTAACTACTGACAGACGCAGCTGGAGGTGGGGTTTGATGACACTCTGACAGGAAGCAGACTGTTGGCAGTCCACTATGGAGCACAGACGTACAGGCGGGAAGGCGACAGTAGAAAAGCATGTTTGTTAAAGTGCTGGTGTTCATTTCTGGGCCACTTCATCAAACTTAGGCTCTGAAAAAGACACAAAGAAGAGAAATCAACTCGTTGAATGTTTTTACAGATCCCATCTTCTCCTCATGTTGTCAGTCTGTGAAAACGTCTAGAGCAGCTTCACATCATTTTATTCATCCGATACTGGAGTCAGTAAAAACCCTAATTTCAGTCTCTGCGCTTCATTTATAGTTGGTTTGCACACAAAGTGAGAAGCCGCAGTATTGCTGTAAGAAATGAGGTTTGATCTCACCCTCACATTCATAACCAAAAAGCATGTGGCCTCGTGGTCTTAGAGTTTGACTCACCTGTGAATGTGAACTCTGGGAAAGCTGTGAGGTCTCCACCCCCATAGAGTCTCTGGAGCTTTGCAACCTCCTCTGCCACAGCCTTTTCGTACTCCGCACCTGCATCCACTAGCCCGCCTGAGGCCCTACAGGAGGAAGACAAAGGTCAATCGTCAGCAGCACAAAGTCCCATTTCATTTACTCACACATGTAAATAATTAAATGAGCACTAACTCACAATCACAGAACATCCACTGACACACCAGAGTCTGTCAGACCGCGGTCGCAAACATTTTAAAGGATCAATGATAAAGGTACCTTACTGTATGATCAGACATTAAGGAAACATGCTATGTTGAAGTGCTGGCTTCTCTGACAACAATGCAGCAGTCAGTATGTCCTCCTTTAAACTTTGGTTTTTTGGTCCTGAATGCTCTGGATTTGTTTGGAACAGAGAAGGTAGGCGGTTTTAAGGCACCCCCCACACGGCCGTTTTGGACGCCCCTTGGTTTGCCAGATATGAGAGCAGTTATCAGGTCAAACCAACAGGTGTTGCAGCGATGGAAGCCGGCAAGAGAACTGGTTCAGATAGAAGTGATTGTACCCGACCTAAATAGCCTCTGCATGTTTCTAATAAGCTCCACGAGCAGAAACGTGCTCAAACTAGGATCAATATTGGAGATGCTTTTGAAAAATGGAGAGAGGTTAGAACACAGAAAGGTTTACAGACTGATGCAGAGCTGGATAAACACTGAAGCTTCAGTGTTCACCACATGACAACCTGCATGAGCATCGACTCTAGAGAGGAGGGGGCGGGGGGAGACAGCTCTCTCCAATGTTTAGAATTTGGACTGCACTAGGTGTCACAGTTACATATTGCTGCTTTAACAGCCACTTAGCTCGCAGCTAGAATTTAAATCTTCACTTCAACTAGAGTTTTGAGACTTACTGGCTTTTTGTGGAGTATTCACGTATGGAGTCCAAGAAGAGTTTCTGAATTGGGTCCATTTGAGCTGCGAGTCACAAGGAGAGAAATAAAATGAATATCACATCACAAAGAAAGTGCTTACAAACCAGGACAACAGGTTTGGATATCATCTGTTCAAAAACAAAAATAACCAGTCCAGTTTTTAGAGGAGCCCACATGCACATAGGATTTTGGGTATTAGGAAGAGTAACCAGCTACAGGCAAAAGAAAGAGAGGGTCAGTGGAAAGGTTAAAAAGGTTGCTGTGAAAGGTCATGCTAGATGACAGAACTGCTGTATAGTATACACTGCCAACCCCCGACTCTAAACGCAGAGCAACCAGGGTACAGAATCACCCGTAACATTTACAAAGAAAAACAAAAATAAGAGGAAGGAAAGTTTACATTTACACATTATCATTAACCAAATACAACAATCGGACCCTCCGTGTGGGGAGTGATGACAGATTAGGTTTACCATGCCACTCAGTAAGACGTGTGAGGAGAGTGAGGGAGGACGGAGGAGAGAAGCTGGAGGTTAAGAACAAAAAGTATATATGACAGGTGATGCCGGGAACCTTAGCATTATCCGTTATCAGTGAAGACAGCATCGTTAACATTACCTTTAATAACCACAAAATACAAAACAAACATTTCAATAACACCACAATAAAGAAAAGAAATCAAGAGGAGGACTAGAAATGTTTTCTGTCATGTTGGAAAAGTTTTGAGGTAAAAGGCTGGAAATGAAAAAGCAAAGAAATCGTCTGTGTAAAAAAAAAAAAAAAAAAAGGTTGAAAGCACGAATAGCACAGATAAATGCAGGAAGGTGCAAAGTAGGAAATCCAAGAAACAGAAGAAATGAAAGGATTAAGCAAGCTGAGATTAGTGTGTGTGTGTGTGTGTGTGTGTGTGTGGGGAAAAACAGCATGAAAGGAAAAGTGTGCAAAACAAAAGATGCATGACAAAAGTCTAACAGTGAAGTGTTACAGAGTTAGTACATGCATCGTGTGTAGGATGGTTGAACAAACACATTAGGCGATGAACTACAGCTACAGGAAAGGTGACCCAGGCACTTGGTGATCTGGTGCTTATGGCATGGTGGACGGGGGATGAAAAGGGGAAATATCGTTTGAATGTTAAAGAAGAAGTGACACCAAAAGTTTTGCATCGACAGAACCCAAAAAAAAAAAATTTAAAAAAAAAATTGTGTTTGTGATGTCCGGTATCTTTACAGTTTATCGTTAATCCTCATCACAAACGGCTACTGCATAATTGTATAAGGGGTGCTGGTAGACTGCAGGGTCCACAGAGGAAAAGAGAAGGATTTTGGGGGAGGGGGAGGTAGTAGTGTGTACCCTCAAACGGTTCAACCGGTTCGGCTAGGGCCTCAGCAGCAGGCTCGGCAGCGGCTTCTACAGGAGCTTCGGCAGCAGGGGCTTCAGGAGCAGCTTCAACGGGAACTTCTGCAACAGGTGCAGCCTCAGCCGCAGGGGCTTCAGGGGCCGCTTCAGCTGCAGGTTCTTCAGCAGCTGGTGCTGCTTCAACAGCTTCAACGGGAACCTCTTCTACTGGTGCTGCAGTTTCAGCTTCGGGGGAAGTGGCTTCAGCAGCAACTTCAGCTATGGTTGCTGCAGCTTCAGCAACTACTTCAACCACTGGTGCGGCTTCAGGTAACACTTCAGCAACCACTGGTGCAGCCTCGACGACAGCGTCGGCAACAGCTTCAATAATAGGTGCAGCTTCTGCAACAATCTCTGCTACGGCTTCATTGACAGCTTCCATCACAGGTGCGGCTTCAGCTTCAGCGACAGCTTCCACCACAGGTGCCACTTCAGCAGCTTCGGCCACGGCTTCAACCACAGGTGCAGCTTCTGCCACGGCTTCAACCACAGGTGCAGCTTCGGCCACGGCTTCAACCACAGGTGCAGCTTCTGCCACGGCTTCAACCACAGGTGCAGCTTCTGCCACGGCTTCAACCACAGGTGCAGCTTCTGCCACGGCTTCAACCACAGGTGCGGCTTCTGCAACGGCTTCAACCACAGGTGCAGCTTCTGCGACGGCCTCGACTACTGGTGTGGCTTCTGCGACAGCTTCCACCACAGGTGCGGCTTCTGCGACGGCTTCAACCACAGGTGCAGCTTCTGCAACGGCCTCCACAACAGCCTCGACCACAGGTGCGGCTTCTGCGACGGCCTCGACGACTGGTGCAGCTTCTGCGACGGCTTCGACCACAGGTGTGGCTTCAACAACTGCCTCAGCTACAGCCTCAGGTGCAGCAGCAGCAGCGGTTGTGGACGCCTCGACAGGTTTTGCTGCCGCTTCGGCTGCTGCTGCAGCAGCGGTTACTGCCTGAGAAACATCACTCTTGGGAAGATCGAATGTCTTGTGCTGGACAAGTTTCTCTATATCGAAGTATGTTTTACCCTGGTCTTTGTCTAGGACGAAGGAAGAGTGCAAGCAGACAAGATGAATTATTTCCCTACAAACACATTTTAATGATCTCATCACAAACTGTCCACTATGAACCTCAAATGTCCCAACATTATAAAGAAACATCATGAAGAAGCATCTGGTGCATGTTCTGGTTTACAGGAAAATAATAAAAAGAATCATAGGTCTATGAGTTAGGCCTAGGGAAATGGTAAACACACTAAGAGAAGAGTCAAAGAGGAACCCGTGACACTTCGAATCTTTGTATCCAGTTAAATGTTAAGTTTCAAAATCTCAAAGGAGGAGTTAAAAGCAGCTGATACGGGTTTGATTCAGTTAAATAATCATCGATATCTGTGGGAGAAAAGCAGGAATTACAAGTCATTCTCATCCAACACATTAGTGAATACCACAATCACAAGAATCTCTGCGATTAACTGAACAAGACAAATGCATAAAAATATTCTGTATTTGCCAAAGCAAACATTTATGTTAGCAGCAGCAGCAGCTTCAAGAAGGTGATAGTAAAGAGCCTTTTTATTTACAGAGCTGAATCCTGCAGCTAGGAAAAAGCAGCTGTTGTTTCTGCCCTGACATAGGGGACATTTCGGGGGGGGGCCTCTGACCTTTGACTCTTTGTTGTTACTTTTTCTCCAGCAGCACCACATTAGCCTACATCATTCTGCTACATGAAAGGCTGAACTGTCTGCAGCCATCAAACCATTAGTTCAACTTTTTAAAGCCTTTAAATTCAATCTTCATCAAGTTTGAACATTTACTTCAGGACAGCCGTGCATTAGGGGTTTAGGGGAGCAGGAGCATGGTCTGCTTTGTAAGGACACATTAGTCCTGCGTGATGTTACAAAACTGCACCATGTGTGATCACTTTGTTCAATGACATCATGCTTGTTGTATGATACAGGCTACACCTGTGCCACTTTCTGAGCTGAAGTAGGTTCATGCAAAAGCTGAAAGAAAAAAAAAAAAAAAAGTCAAAACAGGGCCGCTGATCTTCTGAAAGCTTACCTGAGTCCTTCTTGGATGACTTCTTAGAACCACCAGATTTTGAGCTAAAGGCCGCAGCTGAAGGTGCTCTACTCAGAGTGATCCAGCTCTCAGCCTGCAAACACTAACACAAAACACACACAGACACAGTATTGTTGACATCCACTCCCCTTTTTGTTTAACCTTTAAAAAACTTAATGACATCTAGTGGTGAGGTTGCAGATTGCAACCAGTTCTCCCACTCCAACAAAAGCATGTGTGGATGGAAGATCTCCTACAGGGAATCCAATTATTATCCCACACAGTCGTCAGTGAACCAGCCCATGTTCACAGCAAACTATTCAGTTTAAAGTCAAGAGAAAAACTTCCACGGCAAAACTTTTGAGACTCGGATCATTTTAATATTCTGAAACTTCAGGCTCCTCGCTGCCAGGACAGTGTCCAGAGAGTAGGCATGCCCCCCCCCCCCCCTCTAAATCTTACTGGCCACCTCCAACTATTATTGGCTATTTATCCTGATCAGAGATGGGACTTCAGTTGAAATCCACCATTCAGCCTGTGTTGCAACAGGCAGCTCAGCGTGCAGATGTTTGGTTTGAGTCAGATTACTTTAAATGGTGACTCTGGACGTACAGACTTTCTTTTGAGTCCGTGAAGCTCAGAAGATGAAGACGTCATCATCATCATCATGTGTTACTTAAAAGTCTGTGTGATGAGTGCAGACTGAAGGGGGAAATAAACGCTCTTCATTCAGCTGTGTGCACACAAACTTCAGGCTTCACCCCTGCACAAGTCAGCGTCCCAAGCTGGGCCACCCCAGTCCAAAAAGTCTGGACACACCCCTGCTCACTGCCCCCCCCCCCCCCCCCCACCCCCTCCCCCTGTATGTCAGTGAGTTAAAAACAGTTAAATCCTGTCATACGAGTCCAAGTCACCCTTCCTTGTAAACATTTCCAGTCCAACCACTGACCACATACTGGTGGGGGCCCTCTAACCTTGCACAAGCATGCTCACACAACCTACAGCTTCTTGTTAAAGGTTTACCACACCTCCCCATGTCGCTCAGCACTTGTCTGCACAGTCAAGGAGCTTCAGCTGTCAGGCCTGTGTGTCTGCTTTAAGCCTGCTGAGATGATCAGGCGTACACTTTAAGTAGTCTGCAACAACTTGGATGGAGTGTGAGCTTTCAGGAAGTTATCCAAAACATGATTTAACTGAGAAAAACAGCCGGTTTAAAGCGCTGAGCATGGAGCTGGAGTCAGTGCTGCCTGCAGGGTAGAGGCTGGTTTCAAATGTGGAGCGCAAAGAAAACAAGAGGCCAAACTATGACAACGTACTGTGCGAGTATTTACCATAAGAGCATGCAAATAAAGCAGTAGAAGAGTGTTGTTTTCACGCATTACCTTGACACAACCCAGTCGTCCTATCCTCAGCAGGGAAGCCGCCATCTTTCTGTGCAGTCTGTCTGTGCTGCTGTGGATAACGTTACATCACGACAACAACAATAACAAACAAACAACGTCTGAACATCTTTCACATTCAACACTGGCTCGTTTAGCGTCGTGCAAGAACAACAAGAACAACAAGAACAAAACTGCAGTAAAAGCTGCAAATCTTGATGTGTTGTGCCTGTGAGAAGCAGCAGCTTTGTTTTTCATTCAACAAGCGTCACACAAATTACCTGTGGATTTTTTTTTTAAAAAAGAAAAGGCTTCTCGACGCTTCTCCGGTGGTCAGGTCTCCAAAGACAGCTCTCTCACAGCAGCATGGACATCACTCTCACACACTTTTATGTAACCCCCTTCACTGTGAGAGTCACCGCCCCCTTCCTCACAAACATGTGTGTGCTCTGCTCTCTCTTCACTGTTTTTTTTTGTTTTTTGTTGTGTTTTCATCTTTAATTCGACTAATATTCGGTTGATATTCGGTCATTTTGCCGATGTAGAACAGCGACAGTGTAGTTTAATCTCCAGGTTCGCGTTTGAATGAATGCTCACTCTCTCGAGCTAAATGTCATCGATTAAAGTCGACCAATCGACGTTAGTTCTTACTACTTGAACACTTTGATTGCACATTATGACCCAGAGAGATAATTCTGCGTGTATTTCGCATTAAACCTTATTTGTTCAACAGTTAGACTCTTTTGTGTACATTTTGTACTTTCTCGAAGGGGGCGTGTACGCTCCTGTGCGGTCTGTGACGTCGATTACGCGCGACAGCGTATCCTTCCTTCCTGTCCGCGTGGGTCTCCCTCTCCTGCCGTCGTCGCATGCTACAAAAACACAACAGACATGAGTGCTGTGGGATTCTGCGGAGAGTGGTTTCTCTTCACCTGCGACACCAAACTGGTGGCAGTCAACACCAAACAGGACAGGTGGGCGTCACGTGACACGTTTCCTCCGCCAGTTGTCACGTGTTGTGAAGTTTGTTTGGGTTTGTTTACCGGCGAGCTAACAGCTAAAGCTAGCTGTGCTGTCAATCACTCAGAGCCAAGGCAGTCAGATTAGATTACATGTTCTTTAACATTTGACAGACAGGTACAGGACGACGGAACCCAGAAAGTAAACAAATATATTTTCCACATGTTATAAAAACACAGATCATTTCTTAGAAAAATATATTTATTTAAACAAAATATTGTTTTTCTATGCACATTTATGTCCCTTTGTATTCATTTTAATTCTATACTGAGGTATTTGACTAACACAACTTTTAAGACTTGTGACGTGTCAAAGATCATTTTCATGTTTTTACACTCAAAAAAATTTACTCATTCAAATCAATATGAATAAAACTACAAACTACAAACTTTTATAAAAACTGGAGCTGCCTTTGGGGTTTTGTCTTGCAGAGAGCCGTTCGTGTTTGACTGCAGCGCTGCAGAGAAGAGGCCGAAGAACACAAAGGAGGACACCAGCAGGTGAAACTGTCAGAAGACATTAAAGTCTGAATGTTCTGCTCCTTATACAAACTGAAGGTTTGATGAATAACTTTGCATTCATAGATCATATCTGTATCATCTTTGAGTCTAAAATAAATATCCTGACATGCCTTGATAAATCAAACGCATGAATCCCTAATGATAGAAATCAAAAAGGAGATGACGGGGGGGTTTCTCCTGTGCAGAAATATAAAGACCTGGATCATTGAGGCTTCATGTTGATGCTGTATGAAAAAGCTCAACAGAGTGTACTTTTTTTTTTTTTTTTTTTTAAACCAGCTGTTTATTTTGTCTTTCATCAGTGATGCTGGAGCATCAGAGGAAACAGGAAGTGACAAAGTCCTGGCCTTCGCTGTGTCTCCTTCAGGAAAGCTGGTGGCGCTGACGGATGACAACAAGAGGCTGGTCCTGTTTCGCTGTGAGCCCTCATGGCAGTGCGTCAGCGTCAGGTAAAGGACTGAAGCTCTGTTCTCCTGTCACAGCAGCTCCATGCACTGTCCACACATTGATGTAAGGTCTGTGTGTGTGTGTGTGTGTGTGTGGTACAGGTGGGTGGTGAGGAGGTGCACCGCCCTGCTCTTCAGTCAGACTGAGGACGAGCTGCTAGCTGGGGACAAATCAGGAGACGTTTACTCCTTCTCGGTGACGGAGCCGCAGAGCAAAGGGGAGCTGAAGATGGGACACCTGTCCATGCTGCTGGCTGTAGTAAGAACCTCCGAGCAGCAGAACCCCCCCCTCCCCCCCCCCCCAAAAAAAACCTCTCCTGTGCTGTTCAACTTTTATGAGCACACATCCTGTTGCTCATTTGATCTTTTATTGTGTTGTCGTATTTGATCTTTGATTCTTAACAAACAACGTAAAACAAAGTTCCTCAGAGTGCTGGTCTAGTTTTCCTGCACCTTGCTTCCTGTGCCCTGCTGGAATCATCACACACTTTTCTCAGCCTTTGTCCGATTGAATGATTTCTCCTTCTGCTGACTTTCAGACCGTTTCCCCGGACAACAAGTTCCTCATCACAGCCGACCGCGACGAGAAAATCCGCGTGAGCCACCTCAGGTCCCCGTACAACATCCAGTCCTTCTGCCTCGGACACCAACAGTGAGTGTCTGCGACTTTCTGCTGGGGAAAATAAAAAAGTGAAATCTTTTACGTTTTCAGGACACATTTCATGTAGTATAAATCGGCCGGCTCTAATTAATTCAGAAGTCGAGCATGTGACAGGGCCCAAACAGCTGAAAGATGTCGATGCACACACTCCGTCACAGGTGTGAACCGGTGATAAACCCACTGAACGCAGCCTCGGAGAGCTGCCAATGTGCTCACAGATACTGGATTTATATTTTACTAATATCCGGCCCCTCAAAAAAAGAGAGAACAACCTGAACAGCAAGCTTTCACCCTGTGTACTGCAGCTCAGTAACATGAAGTGTGCTCAGATTGAATCCTGCGTGTTCTTCTTCTTAGGTTCGTCAGCTGCCTGCTCGTCCCTGCAGGTCATCCACACTGGCTGCTGTCTGGATCAGGGGTATGTGTGTGTGTGTGTGTGTGTTTCCTTAAGCTGCATTAACACACTTATTCAAAGGCAAAGAGGAATTTAATAACATCCATGAGCTTCTTTATGTTTCCTTTTAGCTTACGCTCTGTTATTAAAATAGATTTTTTGTGCGGCCACTCCGAGCTCTTCCAGTTGAAAATCTCTTTTCAGAAATGTGCTGTTTATGTCACGGGCGCTCTTTTCTAAATATACTGTAGTCCCCCTGTACCCACATCCTCCTCGCTCCGTGTCCAGACACAGCAGGAGGACCAACAACCTCCGTTTGATGCTCACAGTGACGAAAAATAGAATATAAAAGGAAAAAGCAGCAGTGTTGGTCACACAGCGCCAGTTGTCATAGTGACCGGATGCACATGCAGCGTTTAAATTCTCATCGCACAAGTGCATCATCCAAGAGCTCCAGAGAGCGCAGCCAGCACTTTTTTTGCTCGTAAAAAACAGCAGTGGGACACATGGGCGGGGCCTAATATGAAGGGGTGTTGTTTGTGTTCATCAGGACGGGACGTTGAAGCTGTGGGAGTTCGAGTCCGGTCGTAAACTGCAGAGCTGCGACCTCAGTGAGCTGGAGGAGACGCCGCCGCCTGACGCCGACAAACAGAAGGTAAGAACTGAGTGACGACACATTACCTGCTGTAGTATGGGACGCCATGACAGTCGATTGAGCGACAACACCCGGAGGAGGAACGGTAGAGATGTTTGTGACTGTTTGTGTAGCAGGTCAATAGATCAATGTTTCATGTATGATGTCGAAACATCTCTCTACATCGTCCAAACGTCTTCTCGGCGCTCTTTCACAAAGCAGCCTTCAGCTACGAGGCAGCCAGTTAGCTTGTCTCTGTTCTGTTTGATACAACTGCTGAGAGGAAGAGGGCGGAGGAAGATTAGAAGAGAGAGAGTGAGCGAGCGAGAAGCAGAGTGTTCATCCCTGCAGATATTATTCAGAACAGATTGAGACGTAGCGTTATCCTGTGTCCTTATCAGTGTCATCATTGTCTCATGTTTGGCAGCTTTACCGGCGGCGTGTTTTATGACGGTGCCGTTGAACTCGTTGACCTTCGATGGCTGCCACACTGAATTCCTGCACATTGTTGCTTTAATGGCTAAATGATAACAAACGAACGTGTCTTATTGAACTCAGAGGTCCACTGAGCAGCTGGCACAGCTTCAGCTTCTCTGTCCTGTCAGGCGGAGCCTCGTCTTTGTGTTTCTCTGCTGAGCTGTGTCAGAGCGGGGGTGAAATAGGTCACACACACGGATCCCCGGATCCAGAGCCGAGAGGAAGGGATGTCTAAGTCCTTTATTTTACACAAACAAGCGTGAGAAGCTTCTCTGAGACTCCTCCTGTCTGTTTCTGTTTTATTTCCCAGAAGCCCACTGTGTGCCGCATCAGCAGCTCACCGGATGCTCAGCATGTGGCCGTGCTGTGTGACAGGTGAGTGTCACTTCCTGTTTGTCAATCACTCAGTTAGGACTTCAGGTAGAGGGGACAGAAAGCTGCTTTCTCCTCGTTTGTTGATAAATTACATTAGAAAAGTCAACTGGAAATAAACTTAAAGGAGCAACATGTAACTCTGACCCCCTAGTGTTTAAAATGGCCCCCTCCTCTCTATAGTCGATGCTCATGCAGGTTGTCATGTGGTGAACACTGAAGCTTCAGTGTTTATCCAGCTCTGCATCAGTCTGTAAACCTTTCTGTGTTCTAACCTCTCTCCATTTTTCAAAAGCATTTCTAATATTGATCCTTGTTTGAGCACGTTTCTGCTCGTGGAGCTTATTAGAAACATGCAGAGGCTTTTTAGGTCGGGTACAATCACTTCTATCTGAACCAGTTCTCTCCTGATAACTGCTCTCATATCTGGCAAACCGAGGGGCATCCAAAACGGCCGTCTGGGGGTCGCCTTAAAACCGCCTACCTTCTCTGGTCCAAACAAATCCAGATCATTCAGGACCAGAATCTAAAGTTAGAAGGAGGACATACTGGCTGCTGCATTGTTGTCAGAGAAGCCAGCACTTCAACATAGCATGTTTCCTTAATGTCTGATCATATAGTAAGGTACCTTTATCATTTCACTCACTACACATCTCACTGATTGGACCTCTCAGAAAGGCTCAAAATGAAAAAATGACCTACACATTAAAATACCAGCAAGCTCCACCTCCATGATTTTAATGAGTGAAAACGTTGATATCTCGCCTGCTCTCATTTTCAGTTCTTCTCATCGCTTGTCTTCAGAAAAGTTTTCCAAACTGTCGTCGTGCAGGATGTGTGTACACGACTCCCTCTCAGGAGTCTGTTTTAAACTCTGACATGTCAGCTGCCTTTGAGCTATATTTACTTCCTATAGTTTAATCTATTTTTGGGACATACAATGTCCACAATGGAAGCACAATGTCCCTGTGAGGCTCCTGGATACTGTCTTTCACTGCACATGTAGGTCAGAGCCATGACTCCCTCTGATGATCTGATCTCCTGTTTTTTGTTCTCAGAGTTTCCACGCTTCAGTTCTTCTCTCTGAAAAAAGACTCCGAGCAGAAAATCGTCCCTCACAGCAGGCTCCCTCTGCCTCACTGTTCCACAGACATGACCTTTGACCCTGAGGGTCGACTGTGGGTGCTGATGGACTCCAGAGAAACACCGCTCCAGATCTACACACGGACACAGGACTGCTGGGAGGTACAGTCCTCATTCATTACTCTGCAGCCTTTTAAAGCCTCGTTCACAACAATCCATTTTTATGCTTTTATTTTGATAGGACAGCACATAGAGTCGGGCTGTTTCATAGCTCCTCAGAGGATTTTCCTCAAACCTCAAACCTCGCTCCTCGGTGCTGAAATAAGACACTTGGGACTTCATTCAACATGGAACGACTTCCTGTTCAAGTGAGGAAACAGAAAAAAAATTAGAGAGAAACGAGAAGCACCCTTGGAAATCAGGACGAGAGAGCGTTGCCTCTGTACAAGGTGCAACTCATCTACTGGGCCATTGGCGCCCCCTGCTGGAGGAATTCTAGATGTTGAGTCGTCATTTAAAATCTATATAATTCAAACAAACTTTACCCAGGTTTTCTAAATCAGCTGAAGTCACCTCTAAGAACTCCTTCTGGTCACCATGCTCCTCTGTGTTCTTCTTTTAAAGCACGCTCTGTAGGTGTCCCGAGACAAATTGCCCTCGGGGTTTTTAAACTCCATTATCTCACCTCATGCTGTCCTCCCTCTGATATTCACACATCATTATTTACATTCAGCGTGTGGGAGGACGAGGAGTGTGAAGAGGAAACTACTCGCTGATGTTTCTGTCCGTGAGCGCTCCACACATCCAAACAAGGACGTGACTCATCCCGGCTGCTCCACACACACACACACACACACACACACACACACACACACACACACACACACACACACACACACACTGCTGCCTCACACACACACACACACACATTGTCACTATGATTCTAATGATGTCATCATGCATCTCTCTGTTTACAGTTAATCACGTCTCTGGTGTAAACACAGCCCCCTTGGCGAGTGGCGCTCTGGTTTCCCAGTGTTATAAAGAAGCTGAATGCGTTCCTCTGCAGCTGGAGACGACTTCATGTGTGTTACTTTTGCCGCCGTGTCTATCTGTGGTATTTTGTGCTAAACGTGCGCCCTCCTGTTTGTCCCAGAGTGCTGCGGAGAGCGCCGAGCTGCACCGAGCAACCGCAGCCCTGCAGCCTCACAGGGAGACCCTTCATGGTGAGTCACACACTCGTCCACCTGACCTTACGGCCTCTCGGCAGTGCATCCTCGCTGTCCTCCCTCTCACATCCTCTTCCCACTCGCCCCCCACCGGACAGAAATAAACCTGCAGTGTCACACAAGCTCGCACTCCGCCTCCCCCGAACATCTTGCGCTGCTTATGCGGGGTTAAAATCCAGGACTTTGAGTCAGTTCTTGATGATCTGTTACATCTGTGTGAGCTCTAAAAGAGTCTACTTCTTCATTTGACGCCAGCAGACTCCAGACTGAAAGTTTCTGCTCTGACTCCGCCTCCAATGATTTACTTTTATTGTGTGTGACTGAAACATTTAGCGGAACCCCACTATGCTTTTAAAATCCCAACTATACACAAAATCCAACCAACAGGGAGAACAGAGTTTAATACTTCAAACGCTGTGCGCCGGTTTCTCCTCCGTGTGATGTCATTTGTCATGTGGACAAAGATGATTTGAGAAGTGTAGCTGTGTTTCCCGTCTTCATCCTCTCTCTGTCTCTCTCTCTCCTCAGCCGCCATGAAGTCCAGCAGCCGGTACGAGAACCTGTACAAGGTGACCTTCGACAACGTGACGGCGTACCAGCAGAAGAAGCAGCAGAGGCTGAAGGAGCAGCAGCTGAAGAGGACGGCAGCTCAGAACACCAATGGGAACAAGAAGAAGAAGAAGAGGGAGAAGGAGACGACGGAGGCTGTGACGCAGTCTTCATGAACGGACCAATGAAAAGAGGGTCTGTGTTTATGAGTTTTTATGTTTGGCTCTAATTTCTGATTATTTTTATTAATAAAACCAAAAGCTGTGCCTTCTGTTTCCTCCATCACCGCCGTGGTTCTGTTTCTGCACATGACCTCATGAACAGCACAACACATTTTTGACGCCGTGCAGAGAATAAATTCAGCGGCTCTGTATTAGAGGAGAGCGTTTGAGTCGTATTAAAACGGAAATATGAACATCATGCGGACAGAACAAAGTGAGAGAAGCTGCTTTGGAGGAAGGCCGATGAGGAGCCTCAAAGTTCAACAAAGCCGTCAAGCCTTCTAATCATCGACAGGACTGGAAAACAACGAGGCGGTGCAGAGCGTTACATTTTAGGACAACATTTGGATTGTGATGTCGTAGAGCTGCAGTCAATTTGATGTTTTCGACTTTAAAGTGTGCAGATTTCATTTCTTAAAAATCAACATAAAGACTAAAGAGAATAGTTTGTCATGAGGAATCTGTTCATTACCGCCTCAAAATAAAATATCCTTAAACAAAGATTTAATTGGCCACATATCGAAACATGGCGGCAGGATTAAGATCGAGTAGGGTGACATTTGTCTGCAAGTTAAAAAAGAAACTTCAACATATATGGAGGTAGGCTGTGCTCAGCCTTAGAGAGAGGGGGAGGAGCTCAGATGACTTCGGATAAGAGGAAGAAAATGGATGGATGGATGGATAGATTAATCTAGAAACACAATGATCAATTTAATGTGGAAATGTGACAATTGGCCATCCAAAGCTTAAACCTGATGTTCTGTGTAGAAAAGTTTAAACCCCCCCGAAGAGGCTGACACGAAGTCTGAGCAGACGAGCAGAGACATTTCTTATAATTAAAGTCATCCTTTTATTTTTTGTAGGAAAGAACAAAGATCACTATAAATCTGTACAATCTGTAAAAAACAACACATCTCAAATAAAAAACAAACAATGCAAGTCGTGTATCTAAATATTGTTCACTGAAGTTTCTGTGCTGTACAAATGTTGACACTTCCTGAAAAAGGCTTTGGGTCGTCCGTCTGCTCCTCAGGTCCATCCACGGTTTGTAACGCTGTCTCAGATCTGCTGCAACACACACTCGCTGTCTCAGATCTGCTGCAACACACACACACACACTCTCACACACAGATCAGACTCCTGCTGCTCCTCTGCTCTTCATCAGAGGACAGGCCGACCCGGACCAACATGTCCGGCAAGTTCACTTCACGTCACACTGCTGCACTCGTGCTCTACGCTGCAGAAACAGAAACATTTGTCAGATTTAGAGGACGTGTCGTGTGAAATAAAATCTCAAAGTTCTGCTCCTTCTCACCTTTTCAAAACGTTTTACTTCTTCTTCCCTCCGATGGTCAGGCTCTCGCTTTTCTTCTTCTGCACCTGAGGAGAGGAACGTTATCGGTCACAGTTTGAACAAGTGAAATAAATCCACATAAACATCAGTGTAGAAATCCTCTGACCTCATTCATGGCGTCATCGATCTGTTTGAGCTCCTCGTATCGGTCTCTGGACTCTCTGAGCGGCTGCACCATCGCCTCCTCGATCTGTGGGAACAACTGATACACACAAACACACAAACATTACTCCTGACTGTTTATATGAAGGTAACCGTCTCAGCAGCAGGGGGGTTTCTTGTAAAGGTCACCTGAGGTCCTAAAAGTGTTCACTGTACCAGAAATGATTTCTTCATTCACGTTCGCTGCTCCCAAAGTACAAATTTATGAATTATGTCCGGTGTTTATTGTTTACTTTTAGCCAACCTTACAATGGTTTGAATCCCTCAACCCTTACCTTCATCCCTTCACTCCTTGACCCTTACCTTCGACCCTTACCTTCATCCCTTCACTCCTTGACCCTTACCTTCATCCCTTCACTCCTTGACCCTTACCTTCATCCCTACACTCCTCGACCCTTACCTTCCTCCCTCGACCCTTTCCTTCATCCCTTCACTCCTTGACCCTTTCCTTCATCCCTTCACTCCTTGACCCTTACCTTCATCCCTACACTCCTCGACCCTTACCTTCCTCCCTCGACCCTTTCCTTCATCCCTTCACTCCTTGACCCTTTCCTTCATCCCTTCACTCCTTGACCCTTTCCTTCATCCCTTCACTCCTTGATCCTTTCCTTCATCCCTTCAGTCCTTGACCCTTTCCTTCATCCCTTCACTCCTTGACCCTTTCCTTCATCCCTTCACTCCTTGATCCTTTCCTTCATCCCTTCACTCCTTGATCCTTTCCTTCATCCCTTCACTCCTTGACCCTTACCTTCATCCCTTCACTCCTCTACCAATACCTTCCTCTCTCAACCCTTTCCTTCATCCCTTCACTCCTTGACCCTTACCTTCATCCCTTCATCCCTCAACCTTTTCCTTCATCCCTTCACTCTTTGACTCTTACCTTCATCCCTTCACTCTTTGATTCTTACCTTCATCCCTTGACTCCTCGACCTTCATCTATCAACCATCATAAATCTTCCCGTCATGCAAACCTCATTCATCATGTCGATCTCAGCTGCGCATATCAAAATAAACTTTTCTAAATCATAACATTTCTTGGTGTGGTTTTTGTAAGTGGAAAAGTGTTTGATACATTCAGAAATGTTCCTTGTTTCTAGTCGCAGCGATTAGGAGGGTTCTGGATTTCCCTGGTTTTCTAAAGCGATGGCAGAGAGAGCTCATGGGAAATGTAGTTTTTAGAGTTCTAACCATGTCATCAGAGTTCACTCACTCTAAATTTGATAAGTCGGAATAATATCCAAGAGATTTTTAAACTTTACTCAAAGGACAGTTACCCTGCCAACCATTTTGTAATTCCTTTTACTTCCTCATCACGTTCCTGCACGCTCACCTTCATCACGGTTTCAAACATGGGGATGAGGACGAACTTGATGAAGCCGATCTGAGCCGTCGGCTTGGTGACCTTTTCTCTGTCCATGAACGGAGCCACGGGGAGTCCCTCAGCCTTCTCCCGGTCGCTCTGAGCAGCACGGATACACACAGAGGAGACAAAGCCACAAAAAGGAACCAGGTTACACTCGAGGTTCTAATTCAATCAATAAAAATAAAAACATCAGAGACTTGCAGAAACGTTTTTTGTGTTGCTCTCACCTGCATAAAGTACTCCTCCAGCAGACAGTCCACCCACGGCTCAGCCACCTCCATCGGCCGTACCTCGTTGGAGATGTCGCAGCATTTGATGAGCACCATCTTCAGCTGCACGGAGAGCACGGTGAGACGGTCAGGGGGATGAAATACCAGCAGAAAAAGAGACAACATGGAGCATACAGAGAGGAGAGTCAATGCTTCTTCACTGCCTAAAAATATGTTTAATGTCACATTTACTTCTAGAAAAGTTCAGAAGAAAATTGAACGTGAAGTATCAAAACAGAATCATAGCTTCAAGATTGATTGTTTCCTCTGTAAGCATGCCTGGTCAGCACTATTTGAATGCTGATTTGCAGCTCTTTTGCTCCACTTTAAAAACGTCTCGCTCTGATCTACGACCTCTGAAATCTGACGCCCCTGAAAATGAAACTGTAAAGGAAATGAAATTCTTACACAGGTGACGTGCTCCTCGTCCGTGTAGTCGAAACTGTCCACCTTCTGTTTGAAGGAGTCCAGGATCTCCCCGTGTCGAGCCATGTCCGTGGCCAGGATCAGAGTGATGGTTCCCTGTCAGAAACAGCACCGGGTGAGAAAATGCAGCAACAGACACTCAGACATGCAGAAACACTGATCTGGCTTTCCTGGCCAGCCAACCGGGAGGAGACTGCGGGGTAGATTTTATAAATCCTGTCTGGCCTGGGAACGCCTGGAAAACGTTCCTGGGGGGAGAGGGACGGCTGGGACAACTTGCTTAGCCTGCTGTCACCGCGATCTGACCCAGGATAAGAGACAGATAATGGATTGAGGGAGTCTTACCTGTCGTATCTGTTTGAAGGCCTCGGGGTCAAAGCTGGAGAAGATGTTGCAGTCGGGCTGAGAGAAGATCTGAAAGGCGACAGCACAGTGATGATTCTCCAGGGGAGAGATATCATTGTAACGAACCGCCAGATCCGTTCTGGCATTTATCTGGTATCTGGAGGAGAGGAGAGGACAAAATGAGGGGGGGGGGGGGGGGGGGGAGGAGGAGGAGGAAGACACAAAGGGAAAGGAGCGAGGGATCAGAGAGACGAGAGGGCGGATGTGTTGAGATTTAATCAAAAGACAGAGGGATAAAAAAGGCTGGGACTAAGGAGGGAGGGAAGGTGTGAAGAGGTGTGTGCGCGTGTCTTACGTGTTGTTGTAACCGGGGTGGTCGAGGTCGTGACACACAGCCGCCGTCATCAGAATCAAAACGTCGACCTGAGTGAACTTCTCCTAAAAGTAAACACACAAACACACACGTTCAGATTATTGTTTAATTAATTCATGCAGCAATTAAGTCTGTATGTGTGTGTGTGTGTGTGTGTGTGTGTGTGTGTGTGTGTGTGTGTGTGTGTGTGTGTGTGTGTGTGTGTGTGTGTGTGTGTGTGTGTGTGTGTGTGTGTGTGTGTCCTCGTTAGCACACACTGCTGCAGCAGATCCTTTGTAATCAGTCATTAGGTCTGAGATAATGAAACCTCCGGTGAATAGTCGTCTCGAACAAACACAGAGGGAGACTCTGACGCTCCTCTCTTCCTTCATCACGCCCCCGTCCTCCTCCTCACCCTCTCGGTCCTCATCCCCCCTGAGCTCTCCTAATCCCCCCTCATCCCCCTCCTCTGATGACAGCAGTGAGTGTTTCACTTTTCACGTTTCACTTCATTACACTGATCATAATAACTGTGATTACAGAGCGGCTTTAATGCAGAGTTCACTGAGTGAATGAGGAGGCTGTAGAAGAACAGGAACAGGAAGTTAATGAAAGAGGGCGAGAGATGCAGACACACAAAGGAGTCAAAGGAGGCGGCAACAGATCACAGATCTCATGTTTCCATCGCGTCGTCGTGTCGCAGGTTTACGTCATGGATCGTTTTTCAGATCAGCGTGAGAGTGTTTTAACCCAGACGGACTCTGAAATGCTCTGACATCCTTTTATAACAGGCTGTTTAAAAAGTGTTGTAGTCAAGACTACACTTTAAAAAAACCAAACATATTAAAGACCTTTAGAGATCTTTAGAATTTAACTTTTAATTAAGTAATATCACCACCACAGCTAGGTGTTTGTTCTGCCCTCTGAGTCTGCCTTCTCAACGTAAACAACAGGACATGGAGCGAGAAAGCCAGAGACACCTAAGCCCTTCCAGAGAGGGGGCGTGGTCAGACACAGCTTATTTACATTTAAAGGTACAGACACAGAAACAGCCTGTTCTGAGCAGGTCTGAAATAGAGGGGTTTATAGGCATGATCAAATACAGGATCAGAGTGGATTTAGA
The DNA here is from genome assembly GCF_963930695.1 of Labrus bergylta. NCBI lineage: Eukaryota > Metazoa > Chordata > Actinopteri > Labriformes > Labridae > Labrus > Labrus bergylta. The sequence continues at coordinate 20,817,729 of NC_089207.1, read as the reverse complement.
ACTAGAAACTTCACAGACAGGTTTTGGGGAGCTATGAGACTTATTTACGGAGGAGGAGAATATGTGACCTTTAAATCTTCATTCAGGTCCTTAGTGAGTTCAGTCCTGCAGCAGGAGTGTCTGTTTACCTGCAGGCTGCAGAGGCAGATCATGCTGTACATCATCTGAGTGACACAGAAACAATGGCGGAAGTTGTGGAAGGGGTTGTTCTTGTAGTTGTCGTGGATACAAAGCTGCAGAGAGAGGAAGAAAACCAGGAGGTTTCAGACCTGTGTGTGTGTGTGTGTGTGTGTGTTCAATAACTTAATGAAATAAAATGATCATGCAGGAGATTCACGTCTCACCAGCCATCTCTTGAGCGTGATGGGGTTGATGTTGAAGTCTTTGACCAGGCCGAGGTCATGGTACATGTGCTCCAGACAACTCAGCATCTTTCACAACAGAGGAACCAATAAATGATGCGCCTGCATTTTATCATAGCTCTACTAGACACAGTTTTCTTTTCGTCGTATTTGACCATTTATCTTTTTTTTATGACTTGAGCCTTGCCACACTTTTTGTATCAGCTGATATACGTGTCATGTTTTTCCTGTGAGATGCACACTTATCAGATTTCTCCTGATGAGTGGGCTAAGTTCATGTCCTAACCTTCCAGCTGCCAGAAGGGCCTTACTTTACTTCAAAATAAAAGCACACAGCAAGTAAAGTACGCTCAGCTTAAGGCAGTACAACATTTCAAAATAAAGCCTAACAAATGTTCTTAGTGTAGCAGCTCTTTGGTCCAGTCAGTTCAGGGTTATTAAGATAAGACGTTTACTTCAATGACACACTATTGAACGACTGTGAAGAAATAAAAAAAACAACATTTAAAGAATTTAAAGTTTAGTATCTGACAGTCGTGACCTTGATGGAGGAATGAGTGGATTAATCAGGATGTTAATCTCACCTCGTTGGGCTCCCACTGCCAAGCATCGAATGTGGGCAATCTAAGAGCTTCTACTGTCTCCTTAGAGAGGTGGTACTACACACACACACACACACACACCCAAAAACACACACAAGCAGGGAGAGGGAGACAGGGGAGGAGAGAGGGGGAGTGTGGGTGAGACGGGTTAAGCAGGATGGTCCGTCTTACCTCGTTGGCCTCCCACAGCCAGACGTCAAAGGCAGGTTTTTTGAGAGCGTCTATGGTCTGCACTGACAGCATGTACTGCAAGCGACAGAGCTCGCATTAACCCTGTCTGCACAAGCCTGCACCAGGGCCACACATCTCTACACACTAACACACACACACACACACCTACGGCTAAGCTGAATAAAATCAACTTCATCACTTGTTTACTTTGTATTCCTGAAGTCTTGAACAACATCTGCATTCTAAATGTAACACAGACGTAGATTGTGCAGGCTGTGACCTCGTCCCTGCCAGCAAACTTTGAGTGTGTCGTGGCGTTGGATGAGATGATGATTAACTCATAGTGACCTACTGCACTGCATTGACTGATTTCTTGGAACAGATTCTAAACTTTATACAAGAACAGGAAGTAGTCGCTTTGACGTCATCGACCGTTTTGTAGAGAATCATTAGCGAAGCGAAACATGACCGAATTTAGAGAAGAGGCTGGAGAGGCGATCGAAGGGTTAACAAACACTAAAGCTGCAGGAATCTTACATCTCAGCGTCAAAGTCAAAAGTCAAAGTCAACTTTATTGTCAATTTCAAAATATGCCAGACATACAGTGGAATCGAAATTGCGTTTGCCTCCGTCCCGCGGTGCAATACAACCAACATAAGGTAAAATAAGATAAGGTAAAATAGATCAAATAAAATGAGGTAAAAATAAGATAAATAATATTTACATTAATAAATTCTAAATTGTGCAAAAGGTACAAAATGGTAAATAAAATAAAATTGAAAGAAAAAGTAAACTTGTGCAATATGTGCAATGTGCAGTAAACTAAGTGTACTTTTGAATAGTTAGCTTCAGAGTTATTAATCCAGAGTTCTGTAAACTTGTGCAATGTGCAGTAAACTGAGTGTACTTTTGAATAGCGTGTTTTAAAGACAACCAAACACTACATACAATTTAGGTTTTGGTCTCCACGCTCCACATGTCAATCATGAGAAGCCCCACCTTAAATCCTCCCCTCCTTTCTGTTTTTTTTTATAGCCGTTTTCACATCTGCACTCCTGAAAATATCTAGATAATTTCTGGAGGACTGCCCCTGTGAACGCACTATTAGACTCTAAACGAAACATTATTTACTAAATGAACTTCATGCTGTCTTAGAGTAGACCAGAAACTAGAGATTGAGACCATAAAGTCACAAGGAATATGTTTACTGTGAAGAAGGAACATTTTAGAACAGACTTTGATAAAACTGAATTTCTCTTACAACCAGTGGGTTCGCCCCCTGCTGGACAATAAAGGACTTTACAGGTTTAAGGGCATTCCTGCAGAGGCTACATCCACTTCTTCCTTAGTCTATGGAGCAGGCACAGAGCGAACCTGATCTATAAAAATAACCATACACACGTCACACCTGTCACATCTTTATAACATATAAATCGTCACACTTTCGGCTAAAGGTAAATAAGGCAGCATGTGCTTTAGAACATTTGTTGCATGCTCTTCCTGGAAACACAGTAAAGGTAGAGATGATATCTGCCTGACACCAGCAGACTCACCTGTTTCACACTACCACACAGAAGTGAACAATGTGTGTGAGTGTGAGTGTGCAGACTTACCTTTGGGTAGGAGGGAACGTCTCTGCGAGGAGTCAGCTTCTTGTTGTCTTCCAGGAAGTTACTAAAAAAAACAAACAATAGTTTCTCTATAACTCATATCAATGCTAAGGTTTGCATGTGCAGGAAGCTTAATGGCACGTTTACAGATTCGATTTGATCCCAACCTGCAGGTAAAGCGTTAATGAGGTCGAGCTGCCCCCTGGGACTCCATTACTGTGTTAATGAACAACAGGAGGTGCAGACTCTCCTCTGCGCTCATTACGTCTCACTGATAAACACACCACAGAGACTCGGCCGTCATGGAGCAGAGATGAGTCTCTCACCTGTTGTTTCTGGACGCCATCTCCTCCCGCAGGTTTCTGATGTCGTTGCGACATTTCTCGATCTCCACCACCTTCATCCCCTCCACTGCAGAAAGACACAGACACATTTATTAAACCCACATGTCCTGAACATGAATTTAAAACGATTAACCCTTTGATACTTTGTGTAGCTGCAAACATATGAAGTCTCCCTGTGCGTCTGCGGGTCATCAAGTTCAATCAGCAGGCGGTTCAATCATTTGATTTGCTTTATTGGCCTCTCGGCGCCCTCGGATGTTTGAGCAAACTGTGTCAGGTCTCAGCTTTCACAGCTCTGTCCAATGTTGGTATCTTGTTTCATTAAACCAATCAAACACTAACCCTGCACTCGCACAACAACAGAGAAAGAACTGAAAGCATAAAAACTACACATGGACTGTGAGTGAACAGATCAGTCATGACCCAGCAGTCAGATCTTTGATGATGTGCAAATCTGTAAATGCAACCACAATTTAAGGATACCACTGACTCTTTCAGCCCATGCAGCAGCAACATCGTCGTTAGTTCCTATCCTCTTATACAACCTGCAGGAGTGTGACTGGTCCTCAAATGCCCCTCTGCAGGCTACAGCGTCTGTTCAGTGTGTGTCCACTACAAGTTGTTGTTGTTGTCGCTGACAGGCTCAGGTTGTTATTCTCTGTCTGACACAATGACAGGAATAATCCTCCCCCCCAGGAAGAGGATTATTTTAAACCAGAAGCAGTCTTTACCTCTCTCTCCTCAAAGCCACCAGACTCCTTTGACAAAAACAGAAATTCCATGTTGAGGAACACGAGTAGCTGCTCTATTGTTGCCTCCGTCATTCAGTTAGTTTGTGATATTGTGGACTGAGCCTTTCCATGGTGGGATCGGATCCAAAGACAAGGACAAGTGTAACACACGAGAGCACAAGGAATATAACTGATCCAAGGTAGACCAGCAAGCCCCATCTTCTACAAGGAAACATGACTTCTTTCATCAACGGAGTTTGGGGGCTTTACTTTTTAAAGATTTGTTTCTGGACTTTATTTAAGAGAGGACAGCTGATTGAGCTGGAAATCAGAAAGAGAGAGAGAGAGAGAGAGAGAGTGTGGAATGACATACAGGAAAGGAGCACAGGTTGGATTCGAACCTGGGCCGCCCGCTTAGAGGACTACTGTACATGGGGCATGCACACTAACCACTCGATATTAAAGAGAGTATTGTAAAGGATGTTTCAGATGTCAAAACATCCTCTCTCTCTTTAACATAAAGGCCTTTCTGTAATGTTGTCAGACATTATCTGAGCAAAAACAAGAACTTCTTGTGGTCGCTCTTTGATAAGGCGCTGTCTCTAAAGGTGTCATGTTTTGCTTAGGCTACGAGCGTGCCATGCTGGGCACTTCAAGCTCCCACAGGTTAGTTTAGAACTGAAGACGAAGCCTGTCGGAGGAGGAGAGGTGAAACGTCTTCAAGGTCTTCGAACGAGTCCAGTCGCCGTTGGATTACCGGATGGATGTTCCAGCAGTCGTGACAGGATAAAAACTTTGTGCAGAAAACTCTCCGAGTGCCTCGTGAAGTTGACTTTAATATGAACGTGCGACTGAGAGGAGCATCAGGGGGGTGTTTGGAGGACGTCTGAGAGTCGGTTGATTGAACTCTCTGGTGTCTCTCCGTGTCCTCCTCTGTCTGCCTCCTCGCTCGCTCTCTCTCATCACTCCACCTCCTCCTACTTCAACAGAAAAGGCTGCCTCCGACAACACTCCAGCTCCCATTGGAATAGGTGACCATGGCGACCGCGGTGATGAGAGGATGGAGGATCTGTGTGGGCGCCACGCTGTTGCTGTGGCAACCAGGTATCGAGGCGATCGGCATGCTCGTGTGAAGTGGCTCTGCGTCAGATGTGAAACTACTACAGGAGTTCGGCCTGCAGGGAGAGTGGGCACCGAGAAGTATCAGTTTTAATCTATGATGCCGTTGGTTCTGCAGGGACCTTCTCATCTTCCTGTGGTTCTTAACCACATCAGCAGCGTGTTTTTAAACCGGGCAGCTACAGTTTAGTCTGAATGCAGAATAAAAATTCTCATGTCCTAAATTCAGAGCATCTGTGGAAAATGTGTTTTTGGATTATCATTTTGTATTTATAGATCGTGCTCTTCGTCTTTTAGCTGTAAACCTTCCAGATGAAGTCTCAAACAGCCCCTCTGCATCTCAGGTTTTTTTTCTTTTCAAGGTCTCCTCCTCTTAAGAACAAACACACCTTGATTTAGAAAACAGCAAACACAATCGCTGAAGCAGTATTTTGGACTGTGGCTCTCTCCGGCTGGTGTCTCAAAGGCTCCTCTGGTTTGAGAACATTACACACTCCTGAGACAAGACATGACGAATGAAATCAGATTTTCCTGCGCAAACATTCTCCTTAAATAAAACAAACATGTCGACATTTCAGCACTGAGCACACACCTGTGGAATCTCTCACACTTTGATTCCACAGAAAGCTGCTTGAGTGGAGTTGGGGAAATCACCATGGTGACAGAAGCAGACTCAGGTCATGTTGTCTTGGCGACTGAGAGGGTCATTATGAAATTTCAGCTGCATCACGTGTTCACACATACACACACACACGCGCGCGTGCACACGCACACGCACGCACACGCACACACACGCACACACACGCATGTTCATAGTCAGAAGGAGAAAACAGATTCTCTGTGACACGCTAAGGTGTGTGTGACGACATGCAATCTGGTGTGTGTGTGTGAATGCATGATGGGAGATTGAGTCGGGGGGGGGGGGGGGGGGGGACAGATGATGCATGAAACTCAGCCCACACACATGTAGAAACACCGACACATACATGTTTGCGTGGGTGCTTCTCACACAGCGGTGTTACATCACGTCACGATCCTCGACACTCTGCGGAGGATTTTCGCCTTAAAGATATGATTATGACATCTTTGGAAGGCTTCTTTCAGAGCTGTGTACACGTCTGTTAATCCATTCATCCGTTAATCATTCTTTTAATTTTGATTAATTTCAACGTGGACATCAAGTCTATTAAGAATTATCGAAATCTATAGCTCCATAAATGTGTTTTAGTTACTGTTCTAACACGATTTTTGCAAGGTAATAGGATGCTGAGGTGTATAACCTGCAGTTCTTCGAGTGTCCACCAGAGGCTTGCTGTAGAAGCACAGGAAGTCACATACACACCCATTCTAAAAAGCCTGTTTTTACAGCAGAGATTAACATGTTTACAGCCTGGTTCAAAAAAACCAAATAGGTGTGATTAGCTCATGTCTCGATTGGCACACACTGTACGGGGGGGGGAATGTTTTGATGAGTTTTGATTTGATGAAGGATAAGAGTTATTCACAATAAGACGTGTAGCTGACCTGAGTAGTGCAAAGACATGCTCGTTAGGTTAACTGGTGACTCTAAATTATCTGTAGGTGTGAATGTGAGTGTGGCTGGTTGTTTGTCTCTATATGTCAGCCCTGTGATTGACAGGTGAACAGTCAAGGGTATAGCCCCGCCTCTCACCCTTAATCATGCTTTAAATGCAAACAAATCAAAGATGGATCTCAAGGTGCACATTAAACCAGACAACAGACCGATCTGTGGTTCACTCTCGTGAGGCGCTTCTGCAGCGCACAGATGGAAAACTCCACCAATCATGCAATCGAGCTGCAGATTTGTTTAGTCTGCAGACTTGATGTTAAACTCACATATTTAATTTGACCTTTAAATCTTTAATCTCAGCCTCAGGAGGAAGGTAATGGATGTAATGATTACAAAACCACCACTGATTAAATGTTCCAAAAGCAGCCGAGAACACCGAGACCTATATAATAATAAAATAAAGATGACGGCAGAACAGTGCAGAGCGCCCCGTCACCTTTTATTGAATGCATTTTATAACTGTTATCTTGAGGGAATTGGTACCAGGTGCCAAAATGCCAGCAGGTACGAACTATGTAAACTCTGCCTGCATGAGAGAGAGAGAGAGAGAGAGAGAGAGAGAGCGAGCAGGTCAGCAGGCTCAGAGGAACAAACTTCCTCCTCACAGTTCATAAAACAACAAAACCGAAGGAGAAAGTGATAATGGACAGCTGAGGAGGTGTGAGACCCCAGGGCGGTCCATCATATAAGTGTGGGGACGGTAATAAATTCACTGTTAACGGGTTAAGATGTGGTCAATGTTCAGTAAACTAAAAACACGAGGTCAACAGCCTCTGCAAGGAGTGTAAGCAGATCACGTTACCTGCTCTGCTGAGACTAATCAAATCGCGGCATCTTAAACTGTGTGGGGGAAGTTCAGACAACATGCAGCGAAAGCGTGCAGGGATGTCTTCTGTAAACTAGAGCTGTCACTAAACCAGGATTATAAACTTCAAGATAACGCTCATTAAAATCAATCTATATTGATACCAGAAGTCCTCGGTGCCCAGCACTGGGTCATTTTTGTTTTTGACCCAGTTACCAAAACTTGCAGACGAACTCCTGAACACTGTCTGTACAAAAACGATAATATTTTAATAATACAATATTTTTAAAAAGCGTGCAGGAGTTTGTCTGCAATTTTTACTAATTAAGAAAAAAAATGACCCAGTGGTGGGTCAGTGTTGGGTTGCATATTGTCCGGACAGTGGATAGAGTCGGATATCAACGACATGGAGAGTGTAAACCGGGCTGCTCACTTACAGGACTACAGCCTCTGTACACGGGGCACGCACACCAACCACTCATCTACTGACACCCCTTGACTGTCTTATGAAGTGTGAGTGAAATGAAGCTCTGGAGCAAGTTCAGTCAAGACGACTAAATATTTGCCTTCAAGATCGGGTCCATCTCTCGTTCATCCCTCTCACGCATGCTCACATTTCAGCTGTCATCCTCGAGGTGTCATTTTCTGGGGCTGTGATTGGGTAATCAGCTGGCCTCATCTAACCAATGGCATGGCGTTCCTCCCTCATTGTCAGCCTGTCAACGTTCTGCTCCTCTTTTAAATATGTTTCTTTCTCTGCCTTTAGTTCCTTCATGCCAATGTCTCATGCGCCCCTCGTCCTCCCCATCACCGCCCGTCTTCACAGAATCATCATCCATCAACTTTTCACCCATCCGGTCCCAACAAGTCATCAGCCTCACCACCACCAGGGTCTGGACTCCATGGGGGGGAATTAATCTGTTGATGCTCAGAATTGTCAGTCTCCAAACACATTAACCCCCCCACATGGAGTCCAAGCACCAAAGACCTTCTATCAAGTCTGATTGAAGTGTCAGTACTTTTCGATAAGATCAACAGTGAAGTTTTTTACGGCAGCTTCTGGTTCTAGGAGTACATTTCCACATTTAAATCCTGCGCTGACATTTCACAAAATCCGGGAAACTTTTCTGCATTTGAACAAGCTGATTTGTTTAGAACTCACAGAGCTACAGCGTCACTACAACAAAACAACCAGCGTTTCTACAGAGTAGCCCTGAAATAGAAACTCTTTAGGATCCATATCGTCCAATAACATCTGCTGTAAATAAACATTTTTTTTGGTATCTTTCCTCTCATAAATCAGTCACCTGTCCGTGAGCAGATCAGCTGAGGAGAGTGTGTGTTGTAAGTGGTGTGTACACATGACGGCGGCGTTTTATGGTGGGAACAGACTTACGCTCGACTCTCTTTTCCAACATGGCGAGACGGTTCGTGACCTCGGTCTTCAGCTCGTTGATTTTGAATGCCCTGCAGAGAGAGAGAGAGAGAGAGAGAGAGAGAGAGAGAGAGATGATTATCAGGATCTGAGACTTTGATCTTTATGGCTCTAAACTATGTTATTGTGAATCTTTACACCTCTCTGCTGCAGGTGAATGTTTACACCTGTTTGAAGTATTTAATGAAGTCTTTCCAAATAACCCTGCGCTGCTCTATCACTCGGTAAGGTGATGACTCTAGTCCGCACATATTTATTTGTTATATATCTAAAGGACCTTTCAGATAGGACGCTGTGTGCACGAGCAAGAAGCAGCTACGCATGTTGCTATGTGACCAAAACAATAGTCTGGAAAATAGCTACTTTCGAGGAGGAGACGAGCAGAGAAGAAGTTTGTTTTCATCAATCCTCAGGACACGACAGGATGTGGCAGAGTTTAGGCTCGTCCTAAAGTTCGAAGGACATACTGGCTGCTGCATTGTTGTCAGAGAAGCCAGCACTTCAACATAGCATGTGTTCTTAATGTCTGATCACAGGGCCGGCCCGTGGCATAGGCAGTATAGGCAAATGAGTGAGGCTGAAAAGTTGAAGATAAGAAGAAGAAATAGAAGGAAAAATGCGGTTAAATATCACTAAATATTATTTATCTAATATAATTTCCGTGCTATTGTTTAGTAATGATACAAAAGAAGCCATGAAAACAAAACTAGGCCTCCATCACATATTTATATTTTCTTGCCTCCTGCTTGACGCAGCGCATCACAACACAGCTGCTTGTTACCTGCTCGTTGTGGAGGAGGAGGGCAGGCGACTTATTAGAAGTGAGTGACAATGAGTGTACCGATTAATATTACGTTTATAAATGAGCGTGATGTAAAAAAAAAACAACAACAACAAAGCCCTCGGGAGCTCAGGGACAAAACAGAAGAAGAGGAGGAAAAATATGAAAAAGACACAGAGGACACTGATCAATTATTTATCTGTGGTAGTTAAGCTAGCTTGTTATGGATAGATGACGTCAGTGTTTCCTAATTCCTAATCAATAGCTCGAGTTAACATCAGTTATTTCCACTGTACTTTCATAAGGTAAAGATTATACATTTTAAGAAAATGTTGTCTTTAATAGTTTTAAGCTCTTGACTTTAGAGTATTGCTGTCTGAGAGCATGAATGCATTTTGTGCTAGAGTTCCTCTCTGAATAGATATTTGTGCATGCTGTAGGTCTGGATGTGAGGAAAACATTTGGGCTCACCTGAAAAACTATGCTGAGGTTTCTGTACTGCTCTGAACAGAAAATAATATTTTGTGTTCACACTATATTATAAAATGCAGATTGTTTCACAAATGCTCATCTTCTCTCTCCAGATACAATCATAAAACATTTAAATCCATCCCCTGCTGTCCCTGGGCCGTCTGTGACCACTTCTGCTCCCTAAACTGTTTGGTATTGTTTGTTCTGTTACACTAGTTATTTGTATTTATATTATTTTGTGTTTATTTATAATAAATATGAGAGTTATTACCAATATATTCATGTTTGTTTAGAAGTATTTTTTATTTTTAAAATAAAGAAATTATGTTAAATGTAAAGCTGAATGTCAGTTTTCTTTAAGTGGATGAATTGGATGAATATTGACTTTGGTGGTCAAACTGGCTATAATTTAAGGGGCAACGGCTGAAATCTTGCCTAGGGCACCAAAATGGTTAGGGCCGGCTCGGTCTGATCATATAGTTAAGTCACTTTATCATCTCACTCACTACACATCTTACTGATTGGACCTTTAATTTCCCCTCTAGGGATGAATAAAGTACTAATGATTCTGATTTAGATTAACATCCTGCATGTTGGATCTGATGGCGTGCTGCGTCTTTCCCTCTCCCGTCCTGTTCGGTGAACATATGCTCTATCACATCAAAGTGTGAATCGATGATTTATCAACCAGTGTCTCCCAGTAATGCTCCCTGTGCTAGTTGTTTGAAGTGAGAGCCGATGCAGTGAAGTCATTATCAGACTTGCTGGGTAAAGGCTGCAGCCCTGCAGAGAAAACCTTGTAACTTTTATTTTGAAGGATTAATTGCTCCGGTATAAATCAAGGCCGCCCTTCAGACTCCTGAGATTATGAAACAGAGAGGAAACCTCTTACAGTAAAAACGTCACTGACTGTAAAACTGATTACGGTAAGAAGAGGATTATTAGAGCCGATTTATTAGAAGTGTTGGCGTAATGTTATGTAACCAACAGCTTCCCCATTTAATGTACGTTGTATGAGACTGCTAACGTCCATGTTACAGAAACATGGCGTGACCAGTTATTGTAAAAAGACTCAGATGGCTCCAAACAAGGCTGCTTGATTCAGATTCAATTCTTGACTGTTTCATGCTGTGTGACGTGATGATCAGAGGTTGTGCAGCCGTATTTTCTCCCCTCTCTGAAAGCAGTTTGAAAGATTCTGTTTGCACATTTATCTCACTCATGCCGTTAGAAAAAGTGATTTTATTGGGTTAGTCGGACTAAAACTGCACTTTTAAAAAGCATTCAAATACTCAATGGCAACACAGTTGGACTAACACGCCTTGATAAAGCAGTTTTGAGTCGATAAACTGTGCACCTCAATCGGGCCCAAATTGAGCTGAGCATGCTCCAAGTTCAAGTGCCGGGCTTTGACCCAGAAGTTGAACTATGCAGCTGCTTAGCATAGCAGAAAACATGTTGTCGTCTTAAGCTAGAAGGACAGCGTGCAGAACACGTGTACCAAAAGTAAAGCGTACAGTATGTACAAGAAATGTGCAGAGCTGTAAACTTGTAACCACATAAAACTTGTTAGCGAGGTGAAGTGGAAGAACGTCCAATAGTGACTAGCTGAAACGGGGAATATCGCCACCTACTGTAGTGGAGTCGGACATTCTTCTGTCAATTAATTGAATGTACGTCGATGCATTTTCTACATTTCTACAAACCACTTATCAGACGCTTTTATCAAAAGAGACGAACATCAGAGAGTAAAAACAACACAAGAGAGGTTCCAGAGAGGAGCAGACAATGACAGGAAGTGTAAACAAACAGCTTTAAGTCTGATTGGACACACAGGTGCTGACAGGAAGTGACCAGAGGCAGAGCACAGGTGCTGACAGGAAGTGACCAGAGGTGCTGACAGGAAGTGACCAGAGGCAGAGCAAAGGTGCTGACAGGAAGTGACCAGAGGCAGAGCACAGGTGCTGACAGGAAGGGACCAGAGGTGCTGACAGGAAGTGACCAGAGGCAGAGCAAAGGTGCTGACAGGAAGTGACCAGAGGCAGAGCACAGGTGCTGACAGGAAGTGACCAGAGGCACAACATCAACAGCTGTTCTTGTTCTATAAACTGGGACGAGGATCAGTCGTCTGATGTGATGGTCAATCGAGCTTTAACTGTGCATGAAAATGTACAGGCTGAGAATCTTTGCTGCAGATTTTTTTTTTTTAAAGTCTGTTTCTGCAGCTTGCGATTAATGAACGTCTCACACCGACCCTGGAGTAGTTCATTCATGCATTAAAGATAACGCTACTAACAGTTAATGATTGACACAGGAGCTTTAAGTAGGAATAAGAGAATCACCAAGGTCTAATCTTTTGTTTTCAAAACGTCTCTGTGTATGAAAAGATCCCAAACCGACCCTGCAACTTGATTAATCATGAATAAATTATTCAGACAGCATACCAGCAGGATTATGACGCAGGCCTTTTGATGTGTAAACACAGCTGATCAGTGTCCCTCTGATCACTATCAGCAGTTAATAGGTGTGCTTTAAAAATGGATTGCATAAACCGCAAGGTGAACCGTCAGTGAGCAGAAAATCAAGGTTGAGTTTTCAGGCTGGTCTTAACAAAACAAGACAAGAACAATAATGTAATAGAAGCTTAAAGCGGTGATTTACGGCGACTCAAACACTAATCAGAGACCGTCTGCACACGTCTGAACGTCCACAGATTAAAGAGTTAACAGAGAAAGTGTGAGCACAATCGGTCCGCTGCTTACCTTGAAAACTGCTCGGCCACTTGCGTCAGTACATTCTGAAAGAGTTCCTCTTTATCTGCAGAGAGAGAGAAAGTGTGGAGCTGTTACATATACACACACCCACCTACACACACACACACACACACACACACACACACAGTGTCAACACACTGAAGGACCACACACACTCAGGTATAAACAGGTTTGATCCCACAGAGGCAGATTTATCGCTATAAACACAAAAGAAAAAGTGAGGAGGGATAATGTTCCTTACTCGCTCGCACTCCGTTTCTGCTTCACAAACACACCGTCATGAAAACACGCAGAGTTTGTTTTAGCCAATTGCAGAGCGCCCAAGCAACAGATGGCCGAGGCGGCAGAGTGAGAAGACAAACGATAAATAAAATGTGCCTCCTCTCCTCTGCTCGGCACAGACGAGAGGAACCGGCTGACAGCTTGATGTGTTAACAAGCCTCTTCTGATTCCTTTTCCCACACAGCCGCAGCACACAAACAAAGCCCTGCCATTGGACCACAGCTCTACTGTTGTGGCCAAAGTCCAACGCGGTGTGCCAATAATTTCTCAGCTACGAGAAATTGTAAAAAAAGAAAAGAGGAAAGGATATTGTTCTGCCGATGGCAGCTAGTACATTGTGTCACTCACATTCCTTCTTTGATGCAGGAATCAGAGGTCAGAGCAGACTGAAAACAGAGTTGTTAAAAAAAATTCCTCTCTGTGATTAATTAAGCCGCTGCAGCTGGAGTGACTCAGAGGACTGGATCGCTGCAGGCAGGCAGCTCTCAGGTGACACACAAAACGGCATCATGTCTTTACGCAAGCTATGTCACTTTAAAAACGTGTTTTTATTATCAACTTAATATGAAAACTGGAGGAGGCCTCATCGTTTAAAAGTGAAGCCATCGGCAAGCAGGGGGCATTTCGGCTGTAGACAACCTGCTCATGACTGGAGTTGTAAAGTGCGTCTGCATTTTCTATTCAGAGGAGCTGCATGTCGCCATTTTACACGAGGATGGAGACCAAGTTGTTTTAAAAAGTTTGCACTCTTGAACCTGTTTTAAGAAAGTTGTGTATTAAGGGGGGGCTGTGGCTCAGGGGTAGAGTCAGATGATTCCCAACCGGGGAGAGTTCCAAATTGCAGAGATCCAATCGCAGAGCTCGCCAGCCAACTAGCAACTTAAAATAAAAGTTTGATGCGTGAACCATATTGTAGTATATTGCTTTACGGTCTTTACATGTTGCACTATGAGAAAGTAATCCTTCCTAGGCGGTGTGGATGATTGTTGCTGATAAAAAAAACGTGATGAGGTTTGTTGTTGTGTTGCACGGACTGAGGAGGTCGGAGGAGTTTCCATAAAACGCTTTTTAAAGCTTTAACTGTGGAGAGAGAGATCAGTGGTTTTATAGATGTTTGTCAAGGTGTGTGTGTGCATTTGTGTGTGTGTGCGTGTGTGTGTGTATGTGTGTGTGTGTGTGGAAGGGCTTAGGTGTCCCTGGCTTTCTCGCTCCATGTCCTATTGTTTACGGTGAGAAGGCAGACTCAGAGGGCAGAACAAACACCTAGCTGTGGGAGTGTCACCCACCTGGGGGAGGGGTTACTGCCCTTTGTGATGTCATGAAGGGAAAATCATCAACGGCCTGTTTGAGCACACATTTTCTGAAAAGTGGAGCAGGCAAAGGACGGAGAGGGTTGACTTTTCTCATCATTGGGAGGTTTATACTAGGGACACATATTACGCAGAGTGATTAGTGCATGTTGTGCCCCCAAAAACATGTTTGGTCAAATATTCGTACCGAGCAGTCAGAAGTAGAAATCTGAAGTCCCATGACTAGTTTACAATGATTTGGGAAATATTCAGACAAACTGGACGAGAAGAATTTGACTGAATGTGTGGCAGGTTACCATGGTTACATGTGTGTTTGTTATATTAACAACAAGCTTCTCACACCTGTAACACTCTGACCTGCTGTAGTTTAAGGTGTTTAAAGCTCGATTTGAGAGGGTTTGTTTAGGTGTGTGTGTGTGTGTGTGTGTGTGTGTGTGTGGTCCCTGGAACTCACCAGCGAGCTCTCCTCCAGTCATTGGCACCACTCTGTACGGTGACCTTCAACACAACATGACACGCACACACGCACACGCGCACGCGCACGCGCGCGCGCACGCACGCACGCGCACACACACACACACACACACACACACACACACACACACACACACACACACACACACACACACACACACACACACACACACACACACACACACACACACACACACACATACACACACACACATACACACAGGGTTAGTTCTGAGAGCAGAGCTGGTGTGACACTAAAATAAGTCCCTCATTCGTCCTCTGAGCAGGCACGCTGTAATTTTCCTGTCACTTACTCATACACACACACAGACGTGCACATGAACACACACACACACACACACACACACACACACACACACACACACACACACACACACACACACACACACACACACACACACACACACACACACACACACACACACACTGTTTACAAGGTAGATTACCAACACTTAAATGATGTTTCAGATTCTAGACAAAGATAAGATAACAAACTAACAAACACACACACACATGCCGACACACACACAAACACACACATTTTCATGCTCTTTATGTCCCTGCAGCTTGTGCATACTGACGTCAGGTCTCAGATTTCCCGTTTGAAGTTAAACTGGGAGAGTTTATCTTTTCGTTTTGGTCAAAGTGGAAAATTTCAGATGACGCCTCACAAGCTGCTGTCGTCGCTCTGAAGGTCACCGGGAGCCGCAGCAACTTATTAAACTTCCACCTCAGATAATGAAACTTGTTGCATCGTCTTCTGATAAAATGGCAGTCATGGAATAAAGCCCCTTTGAAGGAGAAACATGGGCTCATTATGTACATATCTAAGGATCAAAAGAATAATAAGGTATAAACGGGTTTGGAATCGCTCGAGTAAAACAAAAAAATGGACCTGCACCTGATCAGAGTAATACAACTACGGAGGGTCGTCTGTTCCACCAAAAGGCTCAGATTGTTATTATAAGTGTGTGACAACATTAAAGAAAGGATCCCTTGCAGAGACAGACCTTTTTGTGACAGAGGACGTTGCTCTTTTATACAGAAAGCTCAGAGTGTGGTCGTAACAAACAATTTAAGTTTACTGTAACTCTACTTCTGCTGCAGCTCAAACAGCAGCTCCAGTTTAACAAGCAACATGTCATTTGTTTCTGATTTAGTTGTTTATGTATCTGGTATTGCTTGTTACTGTAATAGTTCTTTGTAGGTTTTCAGTGTTTCCTGTTTTATTTTGTAGTTATTTCCCTCCATGTTTTACTTCCTGTCCTTGTGTGTTTTCCCTCCGGTTTGATAACCCTCGTCTGTTTCACCTGTCTTGTTTGTCACACCTGGTTTTGATGACCCCATGTCTATTCAGGCACTGTGTCATTCCCTTCCCTGTCAGTTCCTTATATGTATAAGAGCCGTCAATCAGCTCGGCCAATCAATAACTCTAATCCCTCTTTAACCCCCCCGTACAGTGTGTGCAGATCGAGACATGAGCTAATCAGACATATTTGTTTTTTTGAACCAGGCTGTAAACATGTTCATCTCTGCTGTAAAAACAGGCTTTTTTAGAATGGGTGTGTATGTGACTTCCTGTGCTTCTGCAGCCAGCCTCTAGTGGACACTCAAGGAACTGTAGGATTTTGTTTTTGAACTGTCACAGTAGTTTCATTTTTCAACTCTGGAGGTTGCCACTTGGCTAAAACCTTCATTTCAGCCTCGGCCTGAAACACTTCCCTTCAGCTACTGTCTCTTTAAGACCCCCCTCCCCTCCCCACTTTCTTATGATTGGCCAGCTCTCTAGAAACCTTTAAGGGGGGCATAACGCTGCAGGGCTGCCAGGGGAGGCTGCTCTCTAGAGCTAGGAGAAGAGAGTCTATAAGAGGTTTTCGGCGGCTTACGTAGAGGCTCGAAGCCGTCTGGGGAAGTTCTTTGTTTCATATCGGGGAACTATGGCGTGATTTGCAGAAAAAGCTGTTTAGCACACTCTGCAGACTCATCATGGGATACTCCAACATGTCTTTACCTCATGATCTGTAACTTTGCCCACGTTTAGTTTGGGCATCCAGCATTGTAACACTACACTCAAGTAACTGCAGGTTTTTTCACTTCTACTTTGGATTCATCTTGAGCACCGTTGGTTGCCTATTGGTGAAAACATGAAATGAATGTTTAAACCAATACACCAAATATTGGCCTTTACATGACAACAAGACTTCAGATGTACTCAGCTACAGTTTGTGTTTCGTCCTTATGAATCGTACATTTCACAGTAGCTCATCGTGGTCGTATAACAGCCAAGGAGAGGCGAGGACATGGGGATTTACAGCCAATCAGCAAATGTGTCCTTCAATCAAAGAGCCGGCTGCTGGACTCAACGAGGTTCTGTCAAACAATCAATTTATCAATAAAGACATCAATAGGGATACCTCTCTGAGTTGTGCGGCATGGTGGGGTCGATGGACACCATGGCCCCGGAAGAATCCAGCAGGGTCAGATTTGTGTTCCTGCATTTGGACAAAAAACACTTGTGAGGGTTTGTCTGGAAGTCAGCGCAAATACAGCCTCCACCATCAGACTTTGTCGTCCCACAACCACCGCCGTCCTCATTCATGCACGGCATGCTCCGACCTCCACCTCAGCGGCAAGGAAGTGTGGACAACAGAAACGTGAGGAACACAAAAGAGAAATCCTTCCTGCATATTATCCCATATGCTCTTTGGTAAAGCCTCTCAAGATAACACTTGTTATGAATTGGAGCTATGTAAATAATGATTGGTTGATGTGTGGCTGCTCGTTGTTTGTCTGAAACTCTGTAAACTGTGCCCGTCTCGACCAGGACACTCTTGAAGAAAGTTATGTCCTGGTTAAATCAAAAATGAAAGTTAAACCCAGCAGTGTTGTTCCTGTTTTGAGCAGACACACAGAACTCTGTCAGTGTATTTTTCTTCACCTTTCATCATGACATTCACTTTAATTTGTTCCTCTTGGGGGAGTTTTTTGTTTTTATTGTAATCCAAACAGAGAGACGCGTTCAGAAGAGCTCAGACTTCTGTGTTACTTTGAACAATTCTTCTATTGTGAGACACCTGGGCAGGTGTGTGTGAAGAGACTTCAGGTCATATACGTTCTCGTCTAGTGTTGCAAAGGGGTGTAAAATTTCCAGTAAATTTTAGTTACATTTCTGTAAACTTTCCCTTGGAAGTTAAGCTGGGGAATTTTGGAAATATTCCAAATCGGAATCGTTCCATGGGAATTATGGGAATTTATGGGAATTAACTGGAAATTGAGGGTAATTTAATCAAACTGTATCATATCCAAGTATAAATATAAACATTTTGTTTTGTCATAAGCAGAAATCCATGCAAAATAATACAATTAAAAAAAATGACATTTCAACAGATTTATTTGTAAGTAGAACTTTATCAAGTTTAAATTATTTTATTGAACAATCAAAAATGTGTGGCTTCATTAGTCTTGTGCTCTGGGCTTAAAGTGTGGTCCAGGGTTCTAGAAATCATCTGTGCATGTGATGGAGGAATGCACAGTTCATGTAGGGGGCGTGGCCTTAAATAGCGCTGCAGTAAGCAGTGTGCTATGTGCATGTGATATTCAAGTGTACTTGCATGGAATCTGGTTGTTTTAGTCAAGATTATTCTCAAATATATTTCCCCAAACTATATAGCTAAATTCCCTGTTAAGGGCCAACCTTCAATTTTGTAAATTCCTGGTTTAATCCCATTTATACCCATAAATTCCCATAAATTCCTGTTAATTCCCATGGAAAGTTTCCAACTTTGAAAATTCCCAGAATTTTGCAACCCTATTCTCGTCTCTAGCGGAGTAATGAGCACAAAGATACGTTATCTTAAAATCACACATTTCTTCTATAAAGTACAAACATACGTGGGATTAATTAATTAATTTGCATCATCCTGTTGGTTTTATATTTGAACGACTTGTCCCTACATCAGCCTGAGTATCGAGATCTGGGTTGTTTTAAAAGCAGAGACACATTCCTCTAACACGGCATCATAAATCTGAACAGGAGCCAAGCTGAACCTGAAAACAAACAGTTGAGCTCGATTGAATTTTAATGATGGTAACTAGACTGTGTGACACGTTATTGATTGTATAGCAGCACCACAACAAGCCTACAGTTCCACTGTGTCCATCACACATTATGAGTATCTTATAAATGTCACATAAAACAGGTGTATGAGTGTGTGTGTGTGTGTGTTACCTCGCCACACCCAGCACTGTACAGAACAGATCCTTAATGTCACACGGGCTGCAGAATCGACTGAACACCACCTGAAGGTAACGGCACAAAAACAAACACAGGATGATAAGGGCAGGACGTTTAATCCATGAGAAAACAGCTGATGCAATAAAAAAATATGAAATCCACATTAAAAGCGTCCTCATGACCAGTGAGGACACGGAGACTAGCACATTTGTAAGTTATGGAAGGTCTGCTCAGGTGTATTGTGTTTGTTTACATGGACATGAGGCCTGAACAACGTGTGATGAACTAACAGATATTAAAGGTATTAGATATAGCTCTGTTTCTTTGTCTATCTGCTCTTCTTCAGGTTTTACTCAATACCTTTTCTTTTTTTTTGTTAAGAATTTTACACTTCAGCATTGGCTTAATTTTTTTTACATTTCAGGATCTGCTTGAATACTTTGTTTCAGCTGCTGTCTCTTTACCCCCTTCCCCCCACACACACACTTTCTTCTGATTAGCCAGCTGTCAGAACGCTGCAGGGGTGCCAGGGGAGGGCTGCTCTCCAGTGCTGGGAGAATAGAGTCTATGTAAGAGGTTCCACTGTGTTACGTAGAGGCTTGAAGCCGTCTGGTGAAATTCTTTGTTTCATATCGGGGGAACTTCTGTGATCTACAGAAGAAACTGTTAGCGCCCTCTGCAGACTCATCCTGGGATTACTCCAACATTCCTCTACCTCATGATCTGACACTTTGCCCTCGTTTAGTTTGAGCATCCAGCATCGTAACACTTTATGAAAGTTTAAATGGGGATCAGCAGAATAAGTCGACTTTAACTCTATTCAAATAAATCTAGTCTCAAACTAACTCCTTTTCTTATTTCTACAAGCACATTTTTCTCTTCTTATGTAGCCACTTATTAAACCTCCGCAGACCTCCTTCAACAGGATATTACAGCTCTCCTTTCACAAACAGTCAATGTGTGTGAAAGTGGAGCAACCAACCACTGGGGACGAACTCTTGAGTCTGAACGTGAGGGCTTCCCACGCTCGGGGCTCTTCCTCTGATTAAAGCCTGAGCACGCTGCAGCTCGGTGACAGTAAATATTTTTCATTTCTTCCCCTCCTCCTCCCGCTCCGAAAACAAGGTCGTGCTCCGTCACTGAACATGACAAATGATTTGTGAACATACAGAGCGAGGGATGACCCACATAGATAATGCAGGCATTTGCATGTGATGGCATCGAAGAGCAACAAACAGCCGAGTGGGAGTGAGAAGTGACTGGGGGAGGACTGGCAGCGTAAGAAGGGGGGGGGGGGGGGGCGGAGGAAGAGAGGTGGGGGAGGGTTTAACGAGTGCTGTCAGGAGGGCGGATGAAGAGATGATTGTGGAGGAGGAGAGAGGTCAAAGAGCTCTTCAGCGGTCTGGTGGTGGCAGCCTGTCACAGGTGGAGGAGACAGGGACCGGTGGAGGTCAGCGGGCAGAGAGCACTTCACAAACATCAGACGCACACATGCACACACACACTTCTGCTTACTTCTGCTCTCAAACACAGCAGGAAAAGATTTTTTTTTTTTTTTTTTACACTGTAGTCCTGGATTTGTTCAGCTTCATGCAGTATAATTATCCACAATTCGACGCTCGGCTATTATTTCCTCCTACAGGATTTTTATTGTCATGAAATGCTGGGTATAAGTGCACAATGTGACCCACTGTTATTCCAGCAGATAATGCATCAGAGCCATAATTTAGATATTTTGGGGGGGTCTTAATGACAAATAGTTACACAACATTTTGGAAAAGCTCCAGGAGAATGCTTTAACCAGAAACAGGACTCACTGGCTTCAATGAAATTACAGAAAATGAAAATTTTATTTACAGAAAGGATCCCTGCTGAGAGAGACCTTTTGTTATTTGCTTTAGATGCTTTTTAAAAAAAAACAAACAGAAACTGCTATTTCAAAGCCACCAGACTCCACTTACCAAAACAGTCATTTTACCTCGCAGAGCACTCATCCGCCACTGCTTTCATCTTTCAGTGTTTCTGTGTTTTAAATCATTTGTTCAAAACTGAAATCCGACACAGTATGGGTGTGATACCGGCTTTTAGAGAAGATTAACCGGCCGATGCAAGGAAAAATAAGTAACACCCGTTTACTGCAAAATAAAGTTATGATTTTTTGGGGGCGGCAGTAGCTCAGTCTGACATCGTAGGTCCTGTTTGTGCATGTGTGTGAGAAGCAATAACAGAGTGTAAAGCCAGACCCCTTCAGTGATTATTAAATACAATTCAAATTCAACAATTTCATCTATATGGATCCTTATGGTAATGTTGTCAAAAGAGCCCGACCGATTAATCGGCTAACTGATAATATCAGCCGATATCAGCATATCAAGTGACTATCCGTATCAGCTAATTTAATCACAGATATGCGTCGATATTACTCAATTCATTCACTGGTCAGATAGCATTTAAATTGAGTTTCGTTGTATTACACTAGCAGTTCTTTTACCAGCAGAGGGCGCTATATGGCTTACAACACACATTATCACTCCAGAGTGTCAAGCAGTGATGCACGTACATGCTCAGTTACTTTCCAGTTTATTGTCCATCTTGTCTTCATTATAAATCTTTGTGTGTTTGATAACTGCATCTGAGTAAAATGGGAATGAATGTGTAGATCTGTAGAAGATAGAGCTAAGAAAGATATCAGCGATATATCGTTATCTGATTTTTTCTCTTCCTAATATCGATATCAGTAGGATCCACATGAAATCAAAAGGTTTATCTCTGCAGGGATCCTTTCTGTAATGTTTTCATACACACATGCAGGCTGAAGCAATCTGCTGGAGCTATTCCAGAAATCATTTATTAGCTGTTTTAACTCAACTGGTTTTAACAGCAGAAAAAGGAGCACACTCTTAACAGTAATAAATCTTCAGGTGCACGACTGCAAAAAGCCGAGTCAGCACACTGAATGTTCCTCAAAGTTTGGATTGTCTGGGTAGAGCAGCTGCGTACAGATCAACAAAGGACGAGTTTCAGGGCAAGGCCTTCATCGGCGCTGATCAAGGCTTTGTGCACACTTTAAGTGTGCTGACTTGTTTGTCTTCTTAACTGGTCTAGCATCAGGACCCACCACCAACTCCTGGATGAGAAATCGATACCCCAAATTCCTGATATTTTTCAACCAGTCAGATTTTTGAAAAATATATTTTTGTGCCTTTATTGTAGAGACAGGACAGCAGATAGAATCGGAAATCGAGGAGAGAGAGAGAGTGGGGAACGACGTGTGAGAAAGGAGCCACAGGTCGAATTCAAACCCGGGCCACCCGCTGTGATGACTACAACCGCCCGTACATGGAGTGCACAAACTAACCACTAGTCCACCTGCAAGTCCAATCAGATTTATCAAAAGTAGATTAGAACGGTTGGACCTCAGACGACAACAAAACATGCGTCAGAACAAAGAAACTGAACAAAACAATCATCTTTAAAAAGTGCTTCACAGACTGTGACACATGTTATTCCCAGGCACACTTTCACAACGACTCCCACGACCCACTTTTAGGTCCCGAACCGCCAGTTGAGAACCACTCATTTAAACCTTAAGATATGTGAAATTGAACCCAGTTTCCATGCTCGAGTTTTTGATCAGAAATCAGCATGTACTGTCCGTTTAATCAGTTCAATTTGTGTTCTTCTTTTCTCGTTTATTCCATCTTGTGCTGCCCTCCTGAGTCGGTTGTGTCTGCATGTACTTCTGTCAACATTCGCTGTCCATTTAACAGAACGGTGAAAAGAAAAGAACTAAAGGACACAACATGATGACGACGAGCAACGCATCAGCTGCATATAAGCGTGCAGCAGGAGTGTCCTGTGGGATATGATTGTTCAGATTGAGTCTGTGTCTGCACTAAATCATGAATCTGATGACTTCAATACTCCGTTTGTTTAAAAGACTAATGCTCCCTCTCAAAGGCTTTAAAGCGAGACACATTCATGTGCTTGTGTTTTACATGCTGCAGTTGATTTCAATAACAAACCCCATTTTATCATAATTGCTCCCCTGCTGCTGCTGCTGCATACATCACTCAGGATGATGATCCTGCACTTTAAAAGCAGCCTCATCCACTGTTATGCTAATGGAAAAGAAAACTGGACATGCTAAACCAGAGTTTGATTATTCTTGGACAACAAAGGGGACACAGAGAACGCAGGGAGAATAAGTCAGAGCTCGTAGCTCAGGTAGTAAGAAAAGCTGAATATGCAACAGGTATACAACGTAAACAAAGAGAGAGCAGGGACGTGAACACACATCTGAGGGTGACATCTGAGGAGCGCCGGCATCATTACGCCGATGAATGAATGCATGTAACCTTCTAAAACTAGAACTAATCTAATATTTCAACCTCAAACCTGATCCGAGCTGTCATATCTGTTACATAGCATGTACATGCCTGGCAACAAGCGACCTACAAAGGCACAGCTCGATAATATCGACCGTCAATACAGAACAACCTGCACACACACACAGACAGACACACACAGACAGACACACACAGACAGACACACACACCACAACCTTCAGATGTGATAGGTAACTCTCAGCAGTTTAATCAAACATGTCCCTGTCTGATATTTAAAACACTCTGAGCTGTAGGAGTCGTTTCAACAAAGGAAACATCCTCTCAGCGAGCGCCACAGTGAGGAAATAACAGCTCACACACACACACACACACACACACACACACACACACACACACACACACACACACACACACACACACACACACACACACACACACACACACACACACACACACACACACACACACACACACACACACACACACACACACATTCAAGGTCTGTGTGGACTCCATAAAGAAGACAGAAAGCAGTAAATGCAAAGTGTCGCTGAAGTATAACTTTGTTATATGGCCTCCTTTATGAGCTGCTGTTCCTCCTCCATTGGTTCGTCAATGTAAACAGAGCTCAGGCTCGACACACGAGTGTGGTGATGGAGATGGACGGCAGCAGAGCAGAGCTTCTCTATTAGCAATAATGGGACCAATAATCCTCAGTGTGCACTGCTCTCTGTTCTGAGCCTGAAGGAGTCGTCCAGGCAAGTTTTTTCGATGAGGGAATTCAGCTTCTCTCTTTAAAACACAAGAAGGATTTCTGTTTGCGGTCAAAGCAGCATTTGTGATTTTTCTCGAGGTGTTTTGGTTCTTGTCTTTGAGATTTTCATTTTAAAGGCAGGGTTGGTCATTTTCTCCAGATCCACTTTGTAAGATTTTGGTTGAAATTGTCTTTAGGTCCTGACAGAAATTAACAATTCGTGCTCTGAAAAAGGAACGAAGAAAATCTGTCATCTGTAGCAGTTTGTAAGCCTGTAAAAACTTTGACCAATGTCTGCCACGAGGTACCAATCTGATGAACCAATCACACGCCTCCCTGTCTCCCTGCTCCCTCTCGACCTCTTGCGTACACTAGCCTACACTCAAAGCGTGTCACCGATGATGGAGTTTACACTGTGAGTTTACTTACCGCTGAATGAGACATGAGACGACGTAGTTTCTACACAATGTAAGAGATGAGCTGAGGTTCGCTTCTGGAGAAACGGCACTCGTGCATGTAAGTGAGGGGCGTGGCTTTAGAGGGAGCACAGAGGGGAGTTTTAGAAAACTACCAACCCTGCCTTTAAACTGATATGACAAACAGTGTGACAATGAACAAGAGAAACGGGAGAGGGAGATGAATCACAAGAGAGCTGAAGAGAAACATGAATTCATTGAGCTGACTTTGGATAGTCTGATGAATATTTTGCACCTTTTTTCAACCTTTACAGACCCAAACAAGCTTCTGTGAGAATCCTGGTTTGTTGCAGCCTCGGTTGAAAGACGACTTTTGGAAACTTTGGCTCTTTAAGTCTCATATTTCATGCTTTTCTAATCGTCTTTAACTCCTAATTTAATCTAGTTCCGATCACATGCGTATTAAAATCATTGCTGTCTGTTCATCAGTTATTCCCAGCAGTGCACACTCTGCAGGACCCAACAACAAGAAGTAACAGAAAGGTCATCTGTGGCTGACATGTGTCGTTTGCATACATTTGCTTTCGTTGCAGATACATTTCAAAGTGTGCACGTTTTATTCAAAGATCCTGCTGACCACGATGAAGAACGCCGTCATGGCTAAACATTAGAAGTCTTGAGAGTTGACGCGACAGCTCCAGTGTGTGCTTCTGTAACCTGATTTATAAAGTAAGATGTGCATGTTGGGGTTAAATGCACAAACTGTGAAGTGTATTTGGAGGTCAGAGTCTGAGTTACTCTTCAACCCGAGAGAGAGAGAGAGAAAGAGAGAGAGAGAGAGAGCGAGAGAGAGAGAGTGGGAGAGAGTGGGAGACGATCATGTGACATCACTCTGTTCAAAGCCACCAAACTCCTTTGACGCGAACAGTCATTTTACCCTGCAGGACCGGCGAGCTGTTGATCGACAGCAGCCTTGAATGGTTGGTTTGTTTGGGTTTTTGTGCGACTCGAGATATTTTAATTTCTCAGTTCTGATCCAACACACTTCTTGTGTAACCCACTTATCCAAAAAACTAAATGATGGAGGCACCTGTCGACTAGAAACCTCTGCGTTCTGCAAGGTAAAATTACAGTTTTTGTGAATGGAGTCTGGAGGTTTGGAAGACTTTAAATAAAATATGATCTTGTTCACTCTACATGTCTGTTCCCGACACAGAAGGTGATGATACTCCCTGATGATGATGATGATGATGATGATGATGATGATGATGATGATGATGATGATGAGGTTATCATGAGAGGTAAACTCTCTGCAACAAACAGGAAGATGTTCAGGCTGAGGGACTTGTAAGCATTGATGCGGCACGATGACAACAAAAGAGGACGAGATGATCGCTGAGCTCGAACAGGAATCAGATGTTTCATGTTTCTTTGGATAGCTACTCTGGGAAAGATCCAAATCAAACTCAGCACGCACAGTTTCTCCATTTCTCCAACTCCATTTGAGAGATGAGAAAGAGTCATGTGCCGTTGACTTCTCGAGATTTTTCGACTCGATAGCAGCGCTGGTTTTTGCTAAAGTAAATTTCTCTAGATTTTCGAGAAAACAACTAAACTGAAGTCAGCAGTGTTTTTATCGTTAGATAACGACATAAATAACTCGAGTCCTTAAATAAAAACAACTGAAATGCCGTTGTTATTGCAGGAAAACAGAGTGAAATAAAAAGGATGGACTTACTTAGGGCTTCTTTAGATCATAATTTACACAGATATAAACACTTATAAAGTGTCTATCCCTTTATCTTTTGGTAACATTTACTAATGTTTTCATGCTTTTAATCCCGCTCCTTAGTCACCTTTCAGCCAACCATCTTCTCTATGTGAAGGACACTTCAAAATAAACCCTGTTAGGGGCCAGTATTTATAAGGAAGCTGGCATGTTACCTTCTGTGGAGCTTTGTTTAGCCAGGTACGAAAGAGAATAAGATGATTGTATTTTACATTTTGCATTTCAAAGTAGCCTATATATATTATTTGTATGTATCAGATTGTGTCGTTTCTGAACTGGTCGAGCCTCAGGACCTGCCACCAACTCCTCCATGAACAATCATGATCTGAATTTCAAAAGTTCAGTTTGGACGTCAGACGGTGGAGAACAAAACAAACATGTTTAAAATGCGCTTTCCACAAGCGACACACACACATTCACGACCCACAGAAAGCTGCTCTGCGACCCGCTTTTGGGTCCCGACCCACCAGTTGAGATCCACTGTATTAGAAACTAACAGATGAGGAAGATGGTTTGTTGTTAGGACAAAGATGAAAAAACGACAGATGCTTTACTCGGTATTATTTTTCTGACTCCTGAATATTTCACTTCTTCTCATTTTAACTTGATTCACGACATTTACACACTTTAATTTGTAGCCATATCTGTCCTGTTTACTGAAACTTTCCTTCATTCTTGACATTAACACCTTCATCTCATTTTAGCATCCTTATTGTTGACATTTGGATTATTTTATTTTCCACGCACATAGATCGACTTTGACGTCATTTCGACTTTAACGTCAAAATGCAGAAAACAATGTTCCTCCTCTGGTTTCTAATTCTTATGCTTTGTATTTATAGCCGTCTCTTCCATGCAGGGAAACTATAACATTTATGGTTAATTCAGCGTACTTGCTTTATGCATCGTTCAACATTTCGTGTGTCAGCAGCACACTGTGTCTTACCTTCTGGATCCTGCCGTCCACGTCCAGGTAAATGACCCGGTATGAGGACGAAGCGGAGCCCATGATCCCCCTCTCCTCTCCCCGGAGTCGGTGCGTCGCTGTGCGGTTACTGCTGCGGGCTCCGTGTCACCGCTCCGGTCCAACTCCCGCCTCCGTTAAACAACCAACCGAGGAGGGGGTGAAAGCGGAGTCAGCGGTCCGAGAACATCCCACCTGCCTGCCTGTGTACCTGTCAGTGAAACACACTGGTACAAACTCTTTGTGTGTGTGTGTGTGTGTATGTATGTGTGTGTGTGTGTATGTGTGTGTGTGTCCTCTTCTCTGCTCTCTGTCACCTCGCGCTATCTAACAGCATCTCATAAAGCCTGTCCACGCGCGTCCCCGCCCCCGACTTCTCCTTGGGCTGCGCGCGCTCACCTACACCAACACACACCGAGACACACTTGAACCGAATGATACAAATAGTCTACATTACACTTTTCCAATTCTGTCTGTTGATACTTACGTGCAGTATATGCGGGGAGAAAAGTCCTGCGTTTGAACCAATCAGAGACAAGTTGGAGTGATGTCACTGCCAGAACCGAGTCACACAGCAGGACAGCACAGGTATGAAGCGTCACTCTACCTGAGAGTTTATAAAGGGCCTTCACCAGGTTTATATGGATGATTAGAGGTCAGATGGTTCGGTGACAACAACAATTAATGTTATGACATTTTATTCACACATCATGATAAGATTTTTATACCTGCAGTGTATTTATAGGTACTCACCTGTCATTTTTTAACAATCAGTCGGCCATTAGAGCTAGTAACTATACCTATTCTTGAGAGGTGATTTGTAAGTCAATTTGAGAAAGACGATCCCTTCAATTCACAATAACTCCAGATATTTTCATGCTGAGCGTCATGTGTGAACACAGACAGCTGAATGTTTCTCTCTTCACCTGGAGTTTCTCCTCCAGCCTCCTCGCATTTATTCTGCTGCATCATGTTTCCGGTTCTCCAGTATGTTCTTCTCCACTCTTTAATTCAGATTGTGATTCTGTTCAACTACACGTTGATAGAAAGACAAATTCTCTGTGAGGTGTGTGTGAACAACCAGATCAGGAGGATTTGAGGAGCAGTTCTCCTGAAATGATCTAGACATTTTCAGGAGTGCACGTGTCAAAACGGTTCTGGTCACAGTTTGATCATGTTGCAGGAAAAAAAAACATTTCAGGACTACAACTAAGGTAGGTTTCAGTTGAGGTTATTTCTTGCTATGCTCCCTGTAGAAATTTAAAAGAAGAGAAAATGGTGTGGAAACAGAAGCAGAAGATGTTTGTGTTAATCTGCGGTGACTGAGGCCTTGAGGGAAGCCAGGTTAGCATTATGAGATAGAAATCTGCTAAAAAAAGGCATTAACCTGATTGCTATGCCGTGTAAACAACATCATACTAACAGCATGAAGCTAGTTTACTATCAACCTGTTTGCTGCACACTTGTTTTGGTGCTCGATTAAGTGCTCCTGTTAGTTGTTGATATTGTTAACGTCAGTATAAACAAAAACCAGGACCCGAAACTCTGACCCCTAGTGGTTAAAATGGGTACTGCAGCCCAAATTCAAAACATTGTAGAGACCTGTCTCCCCCCCTCTCTATAGTCGATGCTCATGCAGGTTGTCATGTGGTGGACACTGAAGCTTCAGTGTTTATCCAGCTCTGCATTGGTCTGTAAACCTTTCTGTGTTCTAACCTCTCTCCATTTTTCAAAAGCATCTTCAATATTGATCCTAGTTTGAGCACGTTTCTGTTCGTGGAGCTTATTAGAAACATGCAGAGGCTTTTTAGGTCGGGTACAATCACTTCTATCTGAACCACTTCTCTTGTTTGACCTGATAACTGCTCTCATATCTGGCAAACCGAGGGCGTCCAAAACGGCTGTGTGGGGGCGCCTTAAAGCCGCCTACCTTATCTGGTCCAAACAAATCCAGAGCATTCAGGATGTCTGATCACATATGTATATATCTTTATAATTATATTCGGTGTAGGAGTAATTATAACACTCATATTTCCCCTCTGGAATAATAAAGTATTTCTGATTTTATTGATGTTTTTGCTGATTTTTGACACTTGAGGGTTTTCTGGATTTGGAGCAATGCTTTAGGTGTCTGAAATAATGAAGATAAATGGAAAACAAATCTAAAAAGATAAACTGTGGAGAAGTGGAGATGCCTTGGATTTGATCTAAGAGGCCTTTACTGGATGATCCATCCATCATAAAGATTGAAAACGAGGGGAAACGAGGGCATGAGCAGGCTGTGCTGTTATTCTGATGAGTCACTGCAACACCCAGCAGATCAAACTGTTACTGCAATAAAGCCACATTAAATCCTGCAGCTGAGGGAAGGTTTAACCCAAACACCAGTGAGTTATCTTAGTTCAGAGGCCTTTACTGGTTTTCTGTCACACCAAGCTCTGGCGTTTAGATCCTTTGCTTTCCTGTTAATATGGCCGTATCGTAAAACAAAGTGACTTAAACATGGGGTCTCATTTTGGTTGAGTTCAGTGGAGTCCTGCTGTATCTCATCGTGTGTGTGTGATATTTGGTCTGCGTGTGTCACTGAGTGGGTCTCTGACTGTCAGGAGCTTACCGTTTGGGCTGACACCTGCCACCTCCAGCTGAGCCTGAAGCCCCCTCCACGCCACCAATCAGACAGATTTAGCTCCGCTGTAGTAAGACGCTATCAAAAACACAACCCTGCAAGAGTTAAGTGAACAAAGCACACGGTTTATTTTACCCAGAATGCTTTGAGTGACTGAGTGAGTGAACCGTCCCTTAAAGAAGTTCATTCACAATCACGAGAGGGGGATTTTTTTTTTCCTTTTCTTTACAAAATCTACATCCCAAGAAAAAGAAGTGACAACAAACGAAGGCACACAACGTTTCAAGTACGGGCTGAAAACACACGACATGCGGTCCCGGTCTGATAAAAGGCTCACTATGAAAATGCTGCCACGTTTAAATAATCCCAGAGTTTAACATTTACATGTTCATAACATTGCATGGTGTTTGGATTTTTACTTGTATACAGTTTACAGCCGATAAATTGACGGAATCATTTCTAAAAAAAACCTGCAAAATAATCACCAATAAACTGTTTTATTTTAGTTAAGTTACCATTTCAAACATGGTCTAAGCCCACAGGATCACTGATATATAAAGAGAGAGATAATTTAAACACCAACTGAACAACATTGCACTTAAAAATATATTAAGTTACATTCATAACATCTCTCACCCATCGACACAGCAGAAACACATCATTTATCAGATTAGATATAAAAATACAACTTTGGTGCCTTCAGTTCAAAACAGACGAGAAAAAAAAAATCACCACAAAGCAGACAAGAATAACTTAAAAAATATAAACTTTTTAAATTACTACATGATCACTACAATCTCTTTGGTTCAGTAAGGCGAAGGTGACACTGAGAAACAGCAACTTCCTCACAGCACGGAGGGGGTGGGGGGTTTGGCGGTCTACAAAAGCATGACTCACTTTTGACTCTTGGTCCACAGGATTCTTTCAGTTTTATATTTGAAAGGGGGAAAAGAAGATCTTTTAGAGGGCACTGTTACATACATTTATTACGCAGAATATCAGAAACAGATTTCTAGATTTTGCAGGTTTTGAGCTCAAAGGTCACATATGATGCATGCCAGTGGGGTAGTGGTTAGTGTGCGCGCTCCATGTATGGAGGCCTCCAAGCAAGCAGCCCAGGTTCGAATCCGACCTGTGGCTCCTTTCCCGCATGTCATTCCCAGCTCTCTCTCCTCGATCTCTAAATAACAGCATAAAATAAAAAAGCCCCAAAACTAACACGTACAGGACAAATCAGAATTTTGAAATAAGAGGTACTCATCAGTACACAGGGGGGCGCCAAAATCAACCAAAACCAAAAGTTTCCTCAACAATCTTAACGTATCTTTCTAAATCTTTAGTGTAGTGTGTATATTGTTTCTTATAAAGTGCTGATATACTGTATATACTGTTTATAAACTTCAGTAGGAGCCGACAGCCGAAAGTTTGGAGGGGCGGTAAACATTACCATGGTAACAACCAATCAGAGACTTAGCTGTCACACTCTAGGATTGTGGGTAGTGTAGTGCTATTCTCTGAGACTTCAGAACTTGTGTCTTCTGCAGGAGCATAAACCCTCGATTCACATTCAGATGGCTCTTGGTAAGTCTACCTGTGATGGTTATGACATCATGGCTAATAATCCAATCCCCTATGGAGAACATGAACCACACTTTTGATCACCATGTAAGGTTTTGGATAACAATAAAATAAGTCAGAAGAATCCATAAAAGAAATGGGCGTGATGGAAGTTGCTGTTTCAAAGGCTTCAAAATAAATAACTGTCACTTGTAGTTTAAAGTCCTAATATACACATCAAGGTAAGGCCAGTTTTTTTATGTCCGTCGATCCTCTGAGAAGACCGAGCAGGTAGTGTGTTTCACTTCTAATCTGTCCGCACAGAGCAGGTGTGCATTTCTGTGTGCATGTAAAGGATGTGCAGGTAAATCCTCCAGACTCCAGTGATCAGCTGCAGGTCTGTTTTGGTTCTCCACACACACACACAAACACACAGACACGCAAACACTTACACGTGCATGTGTGTGTGCATGGTTAAGGTCCATGTCTCGTGTCAGTGACAGTCCATTTTTTGTCTGACACACACAGTCCATTTCAGGCTTAGACTAGTGGTTTCAATGCACGGTGTGTGTGTGTGTTTGTCTATTCAAAGTGCTCAGTGCTCCTTCAACCTGTGAAAGAGAGACAAACATTTACACCATATCCATGAGTTAGGTGTCATTAACTTTTACAATCCAGCATTTAACTCAATGAAAACTGAACATGTTTAGAAGTTGCGAGACCTGGTTTCTCGTTAGAAATCATTTTGAAAAACAAACTTAATGGTTTTATTTTGATCTGAAGAAAAATCGTAACTGATTTAATTAAGATAATAAACAGGAGACACTGCAGCGTTATCACAGATCTCCTCTTCGAAATGAACTAGATCAGATGCTTGATGTTTCCACATGTGTGAGGAGAAGATGTAAGTTTTGTCGGTTTAGCTGAATAGTTGTCTTCATGTTGGCTCTCATTGGCTATTGCAGGTATTCAGATGGAGGCAGCCCGACCTTTTAGCTGGAGTCCAGATCAGGGAGGCTCTGACTCGAGTGGGAGTGGTAAAATAATCATATTGACACTACACACTTGAGGATTATGTGGATGGTTGAGAAGAGCCTTATGGGGCGTAAAAATCAGGCCTACAATCATCTAGTGTGTAGCCAGCCTTACCCATAATATATATATATATATATATATATATATAGTACTGTGCAAAAGTTTTAGGCAGGTATGAAAAAATGCTGTAAGCTAAGATTGCTTTCAAAAATGGAAGTGTTAATAGTTTATTTTCATCAATTAACAAAATGCAGTGAATGAACAGAAGAGAAATCTAAATCAAATCAATATTTGGTGTGACCACCCTTTGCCTTCAAGACAGCATCAATTCTTCTAGGTACACTTGCACACAGTTTTTGAAGGAACTCGGCTGGTAGGTTGTTCCAAACACCTTGGAGAACTAACCACAGATCTTCTGTGGATGTAGGCTTCCTCAAATCCTTCTGTCTCTTCATGTAATCCCAGACACACTCGATGATGTTGAGACCAGGGCTCTGTAGGGGCCATGCCATCACTTCCAGGACTTCTTGTTCTTCTCTACGCTGAAGATAGTTCTTAATGACCTTGGCTGTATGTTTGGGATCGTTGTCCTCCCTGATGGTATTACATGATGGATAAGTATCTGCCTGTATTTCTCAGCATTGAGGATACCAAATCCTGACCAAATCTCCAACTCCATTTGCAGAAATGCAGCCCCAAACTTGCAAGGAACCTCCACCATGCTTCACTGTTGTACTGCTCTCCAGCCCTTCGGCGAACAAACTGCCTTCTGCTACAGCCAAATATTTAAAATTTTGACTCATCAGTCCAGAGCACCTGCTGCCATTTTTCTGCACCCCAGTTCCTATGTTTTCGTGCATAGTTGAGTCACTTGGCCTTGTTTCCATGTCGGACGTATGGCTTTTTGTCTGCAACTCTTCCATTTAGATCACTTCTGGCCAGACTTCTCCGGACAGTAGATGGGTGTACCTGGGTCCAACTGGTTTCTGCCAGTTCAGAGCTGATAGAGCTGATGGCACTGCTGGACATCTTCCGATTTCGAAGGGAAATAAGCTTGATGTGTTTTTCATCTGCTGCACTAAGTTTCCTTGGCCGACCACTCCGTCTACGATCCTCAACGTTGCCCGTTTTTTTGTGCTTTTTCAAAAGAGCTTGAACAGCACATCTTGAAACACCAGTCTGCTTTGAAATATTTGTCTGGGAGAGACCTTGCTGATGCAGTATAACTACCTTGTGTCTTGTTGCTGTGTTCAGTCTTGCCACAGCGTATGACCTGTGACATGAAACTGTCTTCCACAACCTCACCTTGGTAGCAGAGTTTGGCTGTTCCTCACCCAGTTTTAAGCCTCCGACACAGCTGTTTCTGTTTCAGTTAATGACTGTGTTTCAACCTACATGTGACATTGATGAGCATTAGCACCTGTTTGGTATAATTGGTTGATCATACACCTGACTACAATCCTACAAAATCCCTGACTTTTTGCAAGTGTACCTATAAGAATTGATGCTGGTTTGAAGGCAAAGGGTAGTAACACCAAATATTGATGTGATTTAGATTTTTCTTTTGTTCGCTCACTTTGCATTTTGTAAATTGATAAAAATAAACAATCATTATTTATATTTTTGAAAGCATTCTTAGTTTACAGCATTTTTTCACAACTGCCTAAAACTTTTGCACAGTACTTTATATGTAGTATGTTTTCTATTACACTGGATAAAACACAAGAATTTAAAAAATAAAGTCATACCCACACACCCAGGTCCCACCTATCCCAAACATTAGTGAACCGTCCTTCATAACTTTCTCAACCTTTGTTCCATGAAAAGATCAAATTATACAAAGGAGTATTAGAGCCTGGGATTTTTTGGATTAAAGTCGTAAATTTACGAGTATAAAGTTGTTATTTTCATCTATAGTTATATCGGAAGAGCAGCCGCCTGTGCAAAAACGAGGAACGTGGAGTATCTTGTAATACTTTAGTAAAGATTTCACAAATCAGTAAATACTTCCTTGTGTCGTTTGTAACACAGATTGATTGAGTGTTAACTCTGAGAAACGACCTGTTTGTGGAACAACAGTTTGATAAGGTCTCTAAATATCGGATTAGGCCCCGTGTCCACCTCACGTTTTTTTTCTGAGCGCCAAATTCTCTTTTCAATTGCTTTCATCGAGGAGAGAGTGTTTGCAGCAGCAGGACGCTGCCTGGAGAAAAAGCACAGCGCCCAGCGTCTTTTTTACAAGCGCTCCACTCCGAGCACTTTTCCAAATGTATGATATTCCCCGTAGTTTTGCCGCCTACAGATTGTTTCTTATACCC
Organism: Labrus bergylta; assembly: GCF_963930695.1. NCBI lineage: Eukaryota > Metazoa > Chordata > Actinopteri > Labriformes > Labridae > Labrus > Labrus bergylta. The sequence continues at coordinate 20,782,804 of NC_089207.1, read as the reverse complement.
ACATCCTTTTTGCTTCGTGTCTGATCTGATAAAAAAACATAAATATTAAACATGCAGTAAAAAATAACGGAGCAGTGTCGGTCAACCAGCGGCCATTGTCAACAGACTGTTTTTTATAGGGACAGGACGGACGTGCAGCGCTTTTCCTCTCAGCACACAAACGCTCAATGAAAGTGCTCCCGAGCGCACAGCCAGAGCTTTTCTGCCTGGAAATATCGCTAGGTGGACACAGGGCCTTAGTCGTGTTGGTGCTTTACATATGCAGATATGAAACTACAAATTCTTTCAGCACATCAGCGTCAACATGGTGATGAGTATCAGGACACTGAAAAGAAACTGGGACTCTTCTGGAGAGAGAGTACCAAACTGACTCGGGGGAAGTTGTCTCTTTTGTGGCAGAGAAAATGGCTTCTCTTCTGATACAACCTTTCAGAATAATCGTTTGAAAATAGCCTCATTTGAATCAGATTACGAATTCCTAGTGTAAATTAACGACTTTAATCTCTACATTTTATAACGTGGCTCTAATACTCTGTCGTAGAATAACCTTACAATGATGGTCATAAAAGAATGAACAAAGGAGGAAAAGGGTTAACTCACATGACGCTTGCTTCAAGTTTATATTCTTTTATATTTTGTGCTGCAGATAAATTAAACGTCAATACATTTGTATTGTAATAACTGGTTCTCTAATGTTTGTGCTGTTTTTAGCTAGAGCTGAATTTTCCTATCATATTGACGAAGAATCAAGTGTTTCAAACTGTGTATGTGAAATATTTGGTGTCAAAGAATGGAAGAAAAGGAGAAGGGAAAACAGATTCATATAGGACTCACTCTACGGTGGAGATGGGACGGGATTTAGACGAGGACAGCTCCTTGGTGACGAGCCGTAACAGAAGCTGTACACACACAAACGCAGAGTCACACATTTGATTTAACGACAGCTTTCAGCAGCGTTACTGTTCTAGAGGGGCGCTGCGTCTTTCAAAATAAAAGCTTCTTTTAATGCACATCAAGGGGGGAAACAATTTAACTTGCTTCCTTCCATCATTGATGTCATGCGGTTTATAAAGAACTCACCAACAGAGCGAAGAAGTCAGCCGCCATCAGCATGTAGAACACCCGATCCCAGCCTCCTGCAGACAGCAGCCCGGCCAGCAGGGGGCCCAGTGCAGCTCCTGAGACGACAAACATTAAAAAGATTGTTTGAAAATAGTCCTTAACAGGTGCATTTTTTCCAGTCGGAGACTAACACTGAGTCCAGACTAACAGGGAAGAAAATGTCACAGCTAGTGGCAGTTTAACTCTATCAAGTCTAGATCTGTATGAAAGTAATCGCAGTAAAAAAAACGTGTGTTGCCAAAAAAAACATGTGCTCTGCCTCTGGTCACTTCCTATCAACACCTGTGCTCTGCCTCTGGTCACTTCCTGTCAGCGCCTGTGCTCTGCCTCTGGTCACTTCCTGTCAGCGCCTGTGCTCTGCCTCTGGTCACTTCCTGTCAGCACCTGTGTGTCTGATCAGACTTAAAGCTGTTCCTCTGCAATCCCGGAGGTTGTCTCCTCTCTAGATACTTGCTTGTGTCGTTCTTACTCTCTGATGTTCGTCACTTCAGATAAATGAAGCGTAGAATATTTAAACTTTTTGGAGCAGTGCCGTAGTCAGCGTTGCCTTTTGGTAGTTTTGCATGACAGCAGATTAAACCTTGTTTCTGTGACTTCCTGATTTCAAAACATTCTTTGCTGTATTAATCATTTCAGCACAGTGACGTTGTGAATGTTTGCTGATCTGTGATACTGACCTACAGATCCTGTGCCGTCGATGATGGCGGTGACTGTAGACAAAGCTCTGGCGTTGCCTTTTAGGCTCTTGTGGGTCCCCTGAGGTTAAAGATACAATTATAGAGAGAGGAAAATAAGATGATACATAAGAGAGTGTCTACATTCATTAGACAGGAATTAAAGAATCTTACCAAGTCAGCGGACACTGCAGTGGTGATGAGTGAGTACGGTCCATTGACGAGACCTCCACACACTAACAGCATGCCTGAGAAACACAAAGTTGGCCGCATATATATTTTTATTTTGCATCGTGTTACTCTGAGTTCCACCTCATGATCAAAATATATACGAGGCTTTTTGGAGTTCAAACCCTCCGTGCAGTACAACATCTATCTGACAAGCCTCTCTCAAAAACAACTGCTCGTTGTGATAATTACACGGCATGAGAGCTGCGGCTGTCGCTCAGCAGCTGCACCTCCTCGCCGGCTGTATCACACTGTCGGCTATAATGACATTTACTGAGTCCTCTCAGCATATTGTGGGGATAATGAGCTGCAGCTGTGACCATCAGGGGCTCCGTGTGAACGAATTAATCCAGATCAGTCGGGCCAGTGAATGAGCAACTGAAGATCGTAAGGGCTCATCTCGTCGGCTAATCAAAGCTAATAAGCCACTCTGATATATTTAGCCAGGATGTGTGACCTCATTTATCTGGATCTAATACATGACTCACAGCTGGACACACAGAGGGACGTTAAGCTCAAGTATATTTCTTTTTTGTTAGATTTACATTGAACATTTCTGAAACAGTGTTCAGAAGCATTTATGAAATATTACACAGCAGATAAAACGGCTTAGTGATGAGCCAAGGACAAAGTCTTAAAAGTGCTCACTTCATTGTAAAGTTGTATGGTCGATAGAATTAGTTGGGAAAAGATTTAAAGAAAGTTGGGAAAAATATGGATTCTTGATATTTTAGATATCTTGTTTTGTCCACAATATGAAGATTTTCAGTTTATCGTCATTGTAATTTTTTTTATCAATCAATCAATTAAAGAATCAATCATCCAGTTGCTGGAGAATAATCACTGGCTGAGAAGTGGAAGCTAATTCTTACCGATGGTTGGGCCCAAACCGAACTCACTGATCATGGAGAAGCCGTACAGCTGCAGGGACAAGAACAAAGCGTGCCGATTAAAACATATGCACTGTGATTGCGAAAAGAAGTCAGTTTACACTTTAACATTGTGAATAAAAAGAGAGCTGCACGCGATCCTGATCAAGTTGACAGACTGTGTTTCTGGTCAGTAATAAAAAAAGACGGCCCTCTTGGATTGTCAGCAGGCTGTTTGGTCTTAGGGTCATTATTGCTACCGTAAACTAAAGTAAAATCTTTTGTATCAGTGCGGGGGCGGCAGCAGTGGCAGAGGGGTTCGAATGTGTTTGAACATTATCGTATCATAATTCTAAATTCAGTTGATATTTTGAAAAAGTGACAGCTCCAATAACCACTAGGTGACCCAAGCACAAAATGCACTCGTTTAAAGAAACCTGTAGCTACTCTTACTCTCAATATTTTCACTCTTTTTCTGTTCAGTTGGTAGCGATGGAGAACAACACACCGCTAAACTATGGAGACGACGGCTCACCAACGGTCCAACTAGGATCAATGATCAATGGCGATGATCTCCTTGGTGTGTCAGAGACTGAAGACTTACCGTGGGAGCCGATAGCAGCAACATAACTGCACACGTGGTGGCTCTCTTCCCCAGTTTATCAGAAATCACTCCTGCCAGGATCCCTCCTGTGCGCACACAAACACATGATGAGCCAGGAACACAGCTTATATCAAGACGAGAGGAAAATGTGAAAAGCACCTACCCACGATTCCTCCCACGTCAAACAGGGTGGACAGATCTCCAGCCTTCTTTGCATCTAGGTGAGCTGAAACACACACACACACACACACACACACACGTACTCAATTTTCCGTCACTTCAATACTCCTTCTGTCAAGGCCTTTTGTCCCACACGAGTTGTGGTAATAAAACGGAGTGGGACGATCTGCCTACACACTAAAACACAGCACAAGAACAATCTGACAGGTCGCCGTATCAGCTGTTAGATGACATTGCAAGAAATGTCTGTTCTACTTCACACTAGGGCTGTCTTTTTTTATTCCAAGTTCGAACATTATTTGAACCCGGGGGAGAGAGTTCACTGTAATGAGCTGTTCAAAATATGAACTCAAAATATACATTAAAACAGGCCGTCTGAAGTAGTTAGTAGTTTTATTCAGCAGAGGGCGCTGTCAGCGTGACTTTACGTTTCATTGCACTCTTGACCTCGGTAAATTAAGACAGTAATGTTGGTTTCCGTATCTATCCACTGTCCTGTCTCTACAATAAAGGCATGAAAAGCATTACATCCTCACCTGCTTTAGTGATGTAGAGCGGCAGCCAGAAGAGGAAGGTGTAGCTGACGAGCTTGGCAAACAGCAGACACAAAGAGAACTCGATCACTCCCTGCAGAGACAGTGTAAGGACATGACAAGTGTTATCTCAAGACACTTTACAAAAAGCAGGTAAATGACCTTACTCATCATTATGGTACAAAGACCCAGCGTTAATTCTTCATGAGCACTAAGCAACATTTAGCAAAAGTTACAGTGGCAAGAAAAATGTCCTTTCAAGAGGCAGAAATCTTGGGCAAATCCAGACTCATGAAAAACAGCCATCTATCGAAACTGTGCCAGGCTTGAAAATGGGAAAGGGGGAGATGGGATAAGGTGCCGGAGGAGGGAAAAATAAGACATTTTGGATGGTGTATCAGTGTGTGTGTGTGTGTCTGTGTGTGTGTGTGTGTGTGTGCGTGTATATGTATATAACTGACTGGTATCCGCAGAGCTCCCATGAAACTGATGGCAGACGGTTCAGCCTCCCTCTTCACCACCACGACCGGCTGCACGGGGACACACACGCTGTCTCGCGGTAACAGCAGCTCTGTGTCGTAACTCTGAGGGAGAGACAGAAAGATCAGGAGCAGCGGGCGGATTCTTCGTTTGTCCCACCAAAGGAAGATTAATGAAGGGAAGTTGTTCAAGAGACGATCATGTGCAATGGGGGAGCTCTGTTTGAGTTCTGTGATTTTTAACCCAGAATTTTTCTTATCAGTTGATCAAAAAGAGGAACAGATTTAACTTTTTGATGATAAATTCAATTATTTAAAAATACCCTGCTTTAATTGTAGCAAAGAAGAATATCAAACACCAGCACTGTTGTGACAGATACTTTATATTCAGCATTAAGCCAGCACTGTTTGAGGATATCTGGTGTGACAGAAGGGAGGAGTTTGCTGCATTAAGTGACTTTAAGAAAAACCAGTCCACTATGAAGCCTGGAAAGAACTTTTGCATGCAGCAAACCCAACCCACCTGTCAGACCCTGAGGATGAATTCAAATGTCCCTGCTTCTTTTTATTATGGACTTCACTAGCCCCTAAACTCCACCAGATGAGTGTACGGTCCATCTCCGCTCCGTTGCGGAAGCGTAGCTGATAGGTTTCACTTTATTCAATGTGTGTGCTTCCAAGGCCTCTGCTACACTGCGTCTCAGCTCCTTCACTCCGGAGCCCCCTGCAGACTTCTATTTCTGCAGGTTGCTGGAGCACTGCATATCAATTTACAACAGGGCAGATAGAGCGGGACAGGAAGTCAGACACCAAAACAACAGTAAAACATCCGGTTTATTTTCAGAATAAAACATTCTGTTTGACAATTGGGACCGTATGTTTGTTTGTTGATGTGTTTTATACGGTTTTATACCACATACAGTACATCGTATTTTCTCGCCCTGTCATGAGTGTAATCTGTAATACCCGGGAGCACGGAGCTGTAACGGAGCGCCGAGGACACGCAATGCACACGTATCTGGTGGAAGTTCTGGGTAACATGTCCCCCCAAAAGATAGCTAAGGGCTGTCCATTATGTATTACTGATTTGTCATCAGGTCCTTACAGGGGACATTTGTATTCAGCCAGTAAATGTTTCTAATGTTCATCCAGCATCCCACCAAGTCCGACAGAATGACTGCACCTGAAGCACCCACGAACACCTGGAAGCACAAAAGAACCAACCTTCCTGTTTTGAACACTATCCATGAAATAGTAGTGGGCCTGAATGGATCAATAAGGACATGTTAAAGTGCAGCTAACTAACAGTCAGTTTAATGTATTTGACTTGTTGTCTGTTGGACTAACATGAATACACACTGAAACAACAACAGATCAATTTTAATCAATCATTTCAGTGTTTCAGGGAAGCCTGAATGTCCTTCTTCATTGTCAAAAAAATAATCATACAACTGAAATTAAATGAATGCAAAATATTTGAGTTACTGCCCATGACAGATTTAGTCATGTGTTTTGTGCCCCTCTGACTGGTTTTAAGTGGGAGGGGCTCAGTCGGATACAGAGGTGATGTCACAAACTTTCTCACACCAATCAGGATCCTTAAGAAAACCTTAAGTTGTTTTGAACTTCTCTTGCCACTCATAGCCGAGAGTATTTCATGTCATGGCCAAAAAACACAGATTTTGGCCGCTGTATGTACCGTCAGATCTGTTGTATATGACGCACTTTAATATTTACTTCTCATCAAAAAAGTTTTTAAGAAACAGACTTTAAGGTAGCCTCATTGCAGTGGCCGTGGGTTTGAATCCGACCGTGGCCCTTTGCTGCGTCATCCCTAACTCTCTTCATCCAACATTTCCTGTCTCTCTTCAGCTGTCCTATCTAATAAAGGCCAAAATGGCAACTTAGAACAGATTTAAAGTTGGGTTGTGAAGTGTTTTAAGGATGTGTACGGATTTAAAATGTGTATATAGACAGAGAGTCAAGATAGCATTAACTTAAACAACCGCTGTAACACACACACACACACACACACACACACACACACACACACACACACACACACACACACACACACACACACACACACACACACACACACACACACACACACACACACACACACACACACACACACACACACACACACACACACACACACACACACACACACACACACACACACACACACACACACACACACACACACACCTGAGTTTTGTCTTTGTACTGCAGATACATCTCAGTCTGTCCGTTTACACCGTTCCAACACTTGGTTGGGACCTGCAAGAAGAAATAAAAACACATTATCCACACAGTTACAGTTCACATGTAAGTGTAACTTGTACCAAAAAATCCTTCAATGACTCATGCTGGATTCGTCACAGGGTTGAGCACACATTACATGCAAACTACTGCACACATCCTCTATAATATTTACAAACACAATAAGTCCCTGATGGCTGCTCAGAAAGATAACATGTGTCTCATATGAAACATATCAAATACACAAAGAATGGAGGTTTAATTATATAAATGTTAAAAGAAAGAAAATGACTATTTTCATTTATTCAAATAAAAGAAACCGTAAAACTCTGTGCTTACATTTGTAGTCGGTGATGAATTTTGAGCGTGTATGCTCTTCAGGTCGTTTGGATCTGGAGAACGGAAACAGATAGATTCAAGTTAATAAATCAATCCTTCATTTACAGTCCTCTCAGTTTTCGGATGGCTGACAGTATTTTATGGCTCTTTTGTATGTCACTAGTGTGCTGTTCAAAACTGAGTTGGTTGTCCAGTGTCCCCCCGATGTATTTGAAACTGTCATCCATTCATAAAGCAGTTTGTGTTAGCTAAAAACTCTCAAATATAATTAGCTAATTAAACATCAACTCACTAAACTAAAAAAAAGTTAAGCCTATTAATGTGTGCAATATGTTAAATCCAGCAAAATATGAGGCAATCAGTTTACTACTCTAATATCATAGTTTTCCAGCCAATGAGGAGGCTGCACTCACGCTCAATAAGGAAGAGGAAGCAGACGACGCCCATGGCTGCTATGATGATCCCCGGTACGATGAAAGACATGCCCCAGTTGGAGGAGACCCAGTATCCGGCGATCAGAGAGCCCAGGATGTTTCCCACTGAGGTGTGCGAATTCCACAGTCCCATGATGAGTCCACGCCTGCCAGACACACATCAGGGTGTAAGATACTTTCACAGTTCTCTGTCACTCACCTGCCTGCTGACGACATGACTGTCTTTGCCCTAAATAAAGTCACTTTGTCCTATTGTGTTAAAATCATGATCTCGACCCGTTAGTTTGTTATAGTCGTGTAACCTTTGAGTTTTAAAAGTTCTCTTGACAGAACACGTAACATAAAACTATCAGATCAAGGCAGCGACCCAGAAACACTTGTTTTGCAAGTTTAACTTAGTGTTTTCCCCGAATGGATTTTGGTGGCTTTGAATATCCAAATGTTCCAGTAGCTTTGACTAGACCTTACCTTCCTTTTCCAAACCAGTTGCTGATGCAGGTCACTACACTGGGCCAGCCAGTAGTTTGGACCAAACCGTTAGCTACCTGAAATAGGAGGGACAGTTTTATTTTGTAGAGTGAGGTATTTAGGAAACACAGGTATTTAGTGACAGTCTTAAAGGCCTTTCAGATAGGATGTGTGTGAGCTGCGCTTTCCACGGAGTAGGGCGCAGAGCAGAAGGGGAGCACACACGAGCAAAAAGCCCAGACTTTTCTTCTGCTGCGCAGGGGGAGACGAGCAGCACAGAAGTGTTGTTTCATTATTTAATAATTAGTTATACTGCGTCTCACCTGGACAAATACATAGAAGCCCAGGCTGTGGATGTTGTAGACGTAACCCAGTCCGAACAGGCAGGTGAACAGACCGCTGGCCAACATGCCAAATGTCAAGTACAGTCGGATGGGCAGGCGCTCCCCGATGATTCCACTGCACAGAAATGACATAAAATTTATAACCACATTATTCTCATTAATACAACTTTCTGCTGATGATTTTTCAACACTACATTTCAACACACATGTTGATACAAAGATGACTGAGGCTCTTTTGTTCTAACACGCCGTTTAAATAAAAGTGTCAGAGTATAAAGATCTTTGACAGTCCTACTGGATACACAGGTGTCAATGACTGGTGATATTTAGTATGCTGTTACATATAGGAGGTGTTTGTATATCATCGTCTTACCTGAGGTACATTCCTACTGCGTATGCACAGAGGAAGGAGTAGTCCATGGCTCCCAGCAGCTGTTTGTAGTTCCTCTTATCTGTGGAAATCAAGAGGAGATGTGCAGTTTAGTTCACTGTCAAGTGTGTCAATAGGTGTTTGGGTTGACCAAAGTTTAAGAAAATAATCACTTTAGAGAGCAGCAGTTTGTGTCTAAAGCTCAGATTGATTAGGAACTCCATAACTGTCACTGTTGAGTCTACTCAAATCCTAAATATCACAAAAGTCATTTAGATACTTACCGAAAGGTTTCCAGCTGCAGTCAACGTCTGTGTGGAGAGACGGCAGGGAGGGCTGCTGGCCGCCGCCGCTGCTGCTGGAGGCCATGGTGGCTAACTCACTGACGGATGAGCAGTTCTTATGGAGCTCGCTCTGTGAATTAAAGCAACAGTTCAAAGGACAGAAAACACTGTCTTACACACAGGCAACGTGAGAGGAAATATGTGCAAGGGAGGTATCCCCGTTTAATTTCTAGATTCTCTAAAATACTCTCTTAACCTCACAGATTTCATTTTTAACTACATCAAGGGCTATTTAGTGTTGATTGGTGAGGCAAGACACCGTGAATAAAATTAGAAAATATACTGCTTGCTATTATCTACAAGTTTGACAACTCTTCCAATAATAATTTTTTCCATATCTACTAAATGAAGCCTTAAATCTCTTTCACCAGAGCTTTAGCAGTTCCTGGGAAACTGGTGCAGGGTGTGTTATTGAAAGTGGGGATTATGCAAACGTTAATGCAGCAGATGTTACCTTGACGATGCTGATAGGTTTCCTGGAGAGGTGAAAGCTGGTGTAGAGCAGGAAGGTCAGCATAAAGGTGAGGGCTCTGTACCTGCAGAGAGGAGACACAAGAGGGCAGCACTGAGGGCTGAGTCGACAGAAAGAAAGTTGTGTGACACTTGTTCACATTTTCTACATACTTTCTTCTCTCCTATATGTCCAACAGGACTAGCTGAAACCTTCATAGGATTCCTCCACATGGCTGAAGTAGCACAATAATAGCTGAGCGTATTTAGGGATAATCATGAAACATTAATGAATAGTCAAAGACGCCTTGTTGACTTAATGTCCCGGCCCGTCCTGTCCTGTTATGTAACAAGCAAATATATACAACGTGTGTGATCACCCACTATGGTGACCGTGACGCACTCTTTGGCTGATTCGACCTCCCACATGTGGCTGACTGCCATTAAAACACACAAAAGACGACAAAGAAATGAGTGTTTTAAGGCAAACCAAAAATTGATTTCAGGTGTGGCTGAGTGTCAAAGAAATATGTAAAGAGACTTCTGTCATGACGACTCGTTCCTTCACCAAACAGAGTGTCAGAAGCAGCTCATTACACGGCCGTCATGCTGACCTTGTTAAGCAGTACACACAGAGCGTTAATGAAGTCAGAAGATCTGCTGCTGAAACCTGCAGACACGTAAACAGGCCATCAAACATACAGGATATCCTGTAATTTGAGTGTGTACTCTCCTTACACTCTGATGTATTAATCTCTGCGTCATGTTTGTACACTTATCTCTGCGCTGTTGTTATCTCGGTCGTTGAGGTTTACTTTTACCCACAGAGTTCTGATTTCGTCCACGGGTCTATATTTTAATGAACCTGTTTTTTTCTGTGTGTACATGTGTGTGTGTGTGTGTGTGTGTGTGTGTGTGTGTGTGTGTGTGTGTGTGTGTGTGTGTGTGTGTGTGTGTGTGTGTGTGTGTGTGTGTGTGTGTGTTCAGTACTGATGAGGAGCTGCAGAGTAACCACCATCTGGCAAGACAGTAAACAGTCTGAACCAGGGATCTGTCATGTATAGTAGCTCAGGAATTAAAGTGGTTTTTCAGGCTCTGCAGTGGACACAAGAGACAGATGAGGAGCAAATGCACAAATTCTGATGCAACAGCTGGGCGGCGTGCTGTGAGCCTGTGAGTAAATGTGTGTGTGTTTGCTGAGTGTAGCTGGTTTCCACAGGCAAAAGCTAGACAGCTGTGGCAAGACGCTGCTCTTATGATTGCAGGCGTTTTACAGTCCTAACCAATTTAGAAATCATGTGACATAAAAAATAAATAAATAAATTTAGTGCAATAATCTGCCAAAAAGCAGCTTTGATTTGAGAGAAAATAACGCAAAAGCTGAACAAGTTTTAATGAGAAATTGGTCAGGGAGACGAGGGCATAATCAGTTAGGATTTCAAAAGTCCTGTGCACTGAGCCCAGCCTAACGCGGATCAAGAACCAGACTGCACTAAAGCCATGCTCATATGTAATGACATTACCTATTGCAAAAGATTAGATACCTTAAAAGACTAGTTAAATCGTTCGTCAAATAATCCCGACATACCAAATCCAAGTACTAAACTTTAATGGGCAAACAGCAGTTTGCTTCAAGGTCACAGAGACAGTTGTGTTGCTCTGTTCCCTGCTCTTCTATCTCGAAGGCGATAAAACCATGGTAGAAAGCAGAACTGTGATGCAAGACTTCCATTCTCTTTGCACATGCTTGCCTGACAGGTTGGAGGACACACACAGACACACAATATACACTTACTACACAACTATGTGGTTGACATTAAAAAATGGAAGTGACCATTACAGAGACGGAAGACACTGATTGCAAGACTGATCAAGTTTCAGGAAATCCTAAAGCAGAAAAAGTTAATTTACCAATAATACTACTAAAATCTCTAACAGGGGGCGCTCAGAGAGACACTCAAAAACATCCTGAATAAAAATATAAAGAGCTGTGTCATTTTGTTATGCAGCAAAGAAGCTTTTTTATTTTATTTAAGGAGCATTTAATTTCACAAACAGGTAGATTATTCTGTTGTTTTTCATGTACATGCCGGCATTGTGCGGCAGACTGTAAATAAAAGTACCTGTGTGACATTTGGCATTCAGCCCATGTGGATTTGACTTTGTTTTCTGTACAGAAAATATATAAAGACATTTATCATGCATCATTATTCAGCTAAAAAATATTGAAATATGATTTCTGGTCCATATCACTCAGCCCTAGAAGCAGCAGAAGCTTTGAATAAATAATGAGGAGTATCATGCTTGTAAAGACTGCAGGCTGTGAAATAAGATCTGAAAGTCAGCCTGGGTAGAACAAGTATCAATGCACGGATGATTTCCCAAGCCTGCGGACTAATCCACAGAAGCATCCTGCACATAGAGGCTCTATTCAGCCTTCTGCCATGGGCTGTAAGTTCAGCTCTCTGCTTCAAGTTCTTATTTCTATACTGGATACTGTATGTGCTACGGGGAGCTGACTAATAGGAAGGTTTTGTCGTGTTCAGTGGACGCGAGGCACAAGATATTAAAGGTGGAATTTAGCTTCTAGCTATGGGAGTCACTTCATTTTTGACATTATGTATTCCTGCATGCAAATTTTAACCGCTTTTAAAGTGTTCTGCAGCGTTTAAGAAATCAGCTATCCAAAACGAGTTTGGTCCATTGTGCAGATTTATTTTACTCTATAAGATGACTGGACTACAAGTGAATATCTGCAGTAATAGGGAGTTGAACATGACTTCTGTTGGGTTGTAAATCCTCGTCATATAAGCCTGACTTATTCAAAGGTCACCGTAATGCGCAAGTAGTTGAGTCTAGTTTTGTTACATATTATCCAGCCGACAAAGTCAAGCCTTAGAAAACAAATGATTCTCACAGTTCCCTAAAAAGACCTTCAGGACAGATGAATCCTCAGTAAACATCGAATCGTGTTATAAACACAACATTTTGGAAAGAAGTAATAATAACGTTTTTTATACTAAATCTTTATACTTCAAGTGCTGCTGGAGCTTTTTGACATTTTAAGAAAAGCCCAGTGATATTCTTTATCCTTCTTCTTATCAACAACAAAGCCTGTTAAAACACCAAAACAAACAATGAATGTAATATTGTACCAGCTGAAACACACTGTCGCTGTACCGGTCCTCTAAACTCTCATTTCTGCACCAAATGTGTTTTTAATCTGCTTCTGAAATGTTTCCTAGCAAATATTGTTTAATTCTAAGTTGCAAACAAACCAATATTTGTTTATCTAAGTGAACAGGGCTAGGGTAAGGCTGTAGTGCATACTGCCAGACCCCAATCTGTTTTTGGCAGATCCAGAAGGATTTCTTCTATTTTATTATCTTTTATTTATTGACATTAGAGGTAGGGTTAGTTAGCTGTAGAGGTCACTAAATGCATGCAGCTTTTAAGTCCAAGACAAATTTCCCTAAGGGGACATTAAAGTGTATCGTATCTTTGTATTGTGTTCTCTAGCCTCCCCCTTCACACTGTTTTCCTGGTTCAAAGGACAAGTTCTGTAAATCATCTTGACACCTTGTTTGGATAGTAAAGTTTTGCATCTCCCACCTTCATACTTTCCTGCTGGGAAGCTGCTTCACTGGCAAATATAAACATATTAGATAGATGCTCGTACCAAGTACAGTAACCAAAGCAGATTTGTGATGTCTTTGGTAGACTTGTTTCCTGCTCCAGTGTAATTGACGTAACAGTTTAGTCTAGGTGGGTCAATGTGACACCACCCTGATAATGATAATGTATTTTAGGATATATGCGATTGCCTTTCGAAAAGTTCTGCAGATGTGATTGAGCAAGACACGAGTACAGAAGTGTGATGTTGAATTATGTCTCCTCATGAGTATTCTTCTTATGTATAAACTTTCATCAACATAAGCCATCTGAGTCATCTGAGTCTTATTGTGTGGAGTCAAAGTCTTAGTAATTTCTTCAACAGTCAGATGTGATTAAATGAAAACAAAAACAAATCTGTTTGGCCTGAAGTATGAACAGTTTTTGATGCTTTGCTACCAAAAGATTTGAATATCGAGGTACTTCACATCATATCCAACTTAAATCCAGATTTCATTTACTTTTCAGCGGTAAAACAAAGTCTGTTGTTTGTGATTTCAGTTTAAAAAAAAAAAACTAGAGTAAAATGAACTTTCTAAAACAAATACAAAACCTTAAGAAGTTTCTGTTGGAAATAAGCTTCTAGGACTGAAGGTTCCTGGAAACATGGCTTTATTTTAGAGCACTGAATCAGAACTACAGACCCAGAGGAGAAAATATTCTACAATTCATTAAGCAGACACTTTTATCCAAAGTGAAATACATCAGAGAATAAGTACAACACAAGCAAGGATCTAGAGAGGAGGAAATAACGTCATTGAGTGCAAATGAACAGCTTTAAGTCTGATCGGACACACAGGTGCTGACAGGAAGTGACCAGAAGCAGAGAACAACATCGACAGCTGTTCTTCAGACAATATATCAGGTTAACCAATGATAAACACAAGTGCACAATAGATTCAAACAGACAGTTAAAAAGATAATCCTGATCACAATCCAAGAACAAAAAGGACCTGAAACTGCAAGGAACGACTTTGACAAGACAATACCTGCTTGCATTCAAACACACAAGCAAACACACATACAGATTGAGACTTACCACTGGTCCCTGTTGAAGGACACCAGCAGGCGGATCCCAGGAGGAATAGCTGCCATGTTTAGACGCTTTAGTACTGACGGTTACGGAGAGGGGAATCTGTTGAGGGCTCACGCTGAGCAGGCTGACTGTGTGCATGCAGATGTGGTAGTGCCGCCTCGGCTCATCTCCATCTCACAGGAAGCTGCTGGGAGGTCCACAGCAGGGGGAAACATGGCTGACACACAGAGCACTGGAGCAAGATGGGAAAACTGGAGTCTGAAAATATGAAAAGAGGAAGAGGGGCAAGAAATAGAGTGTCAGTTACACAGGTGGTTTCTCCTGCTAGGCTAAACTTACAGGAAGTGTCAGACATTAAGGTAAAAAGGAAGACCAAATCAGTACACCAGAAGCTGCTACAATTCACATTAAACAAAATGTATCACCACCTGTGACATTTCAGGCCCTAACCTTTCATCAGACATGAACAAGTGAGGATACACACCTCCATATATGCAACCCCTGAGGTCACATCATGTAATACAAAGTAAGGAACAATATTGTTTTGTTGTTTGGGTTCTCTTGATTTGAGGGTTATGTTCTGTTTTTTGTTTTTCCCGGGGTTCGGGTTCTCTTTGCTGTGTCACTTTTTAAACCTGTTTTTAAAGGCGCTATGTAAACAGATGTACTATTGTTCTGCTGCACAGGTGTTAGGGGACGACATACTTTGCATACCAATAGTTTATGACATGTTTATACGTCAAATAACGCTATCCCTCTGATCTATCAAATCATCTTACATGCATGATCTTGTATTTTCCCCTTACCCACCTCACCTCGCCAGCTGAGTATCTGCTGCTCTGCACATGCTTATTCATGCCTGAGGCAGCAGCTCGGCTCTGGGAGACCACATACTGAGCAGAGGAACCACGATGAGCTGGACCTGCATGAATACTAGTATGTCTGCTTATGAAAACTAGAGAGGGTGGCCACGTCACAGCCAGTGGATCTATCTATACATGTCTGCCTTAGACTTTTATGATCATTACCACTAGCTGTTACATGATGTGCCACATATACAGTAGCAACTCTCTGGTGTCATATATTTGGCTTCCTGGTTTCGTCGTCTAGTAACCTAAAATCAAAGCTCTTGAAGGTGTAGCTGTAATCTCACCTGCTACAATTTGGTCAGGAGGTTTTTTTAACATCCAATAAATGATTTAAACATCTTCTAACATCGATTTTAAAAGAAGCAGAAAGACATTAAACCATCTCTTCCTCCAGCTCCACTTCAGTGTTTGCTGAGGCAGAGAGAGCAGAGCAGCATCTGAAACTTCAGACGGTACTGTAGGCTGATATTCACATTACTCTCCTAATGTGTGATAATATGTCGAATAATAACCATTACTGGTGAGATATACCGTGAAATAAAGGTACACCAAGCCTGTAAACACTGAGGTTGTTAACAGCTAGCTACTCCACACCGCGGCTAGATCAAACATTTAACCGTCTCCTGGGCTCGTGCTCGAACTAAATTCGTCACAAAGACTCCGGATCATTGTTCTTACCTCGGAACAGAAAAGACGACGACTTTCTGTCTGTTTCTGTCTGTTTCTGCCGTCAGTGTGGCGACGTATCATCCACTTCCTTGTTTAGTGTGAAAGCTAGCGTCTGTCACCGAAGAGCGCCACACACACACCACACACACACACAGCTGGGCTGGCGGCGCGCGGCGCACGTTCTGCTCCGCTGCTCTGACGTCATGATCTGGCTCGTGCTGCTGGAGTCGGGATGTTTGATCTCTGATCCGACAGCCTCTCCATCTACATTTTTTTTTTTTACATGTATTTGAATTGTTATCTGTATGGAAGCCCATTTCCGCCAGTAAAAAAAATAAAATAATAAAGTCTCATTATTTTTACTTATCTCATTATTATGTCTTTATGTTTCATAATTTCGACTTTTTATCTCATAATTATGACTTTATTATTTTCATTTTTATTTTTTTAACTGGCGGAAATGGGCTTCCATATATCTGAGACTAAAACAAATTTTACTGAATAATCTGTGATGGAGAAATATGATGTGGAGAGAAATATTCTCTTTTTTTCAAACCTTCCCTTATATAGCAAGTAGCCTATGATATCCACTAATGAAAATGTTCTGAAAGGAAACATATGCACCAGTTTAAAAATTAATTGTAAATGTACTTAATTAAAACACTGGAAGGGCTGACCAATAAGAAAGCCACCAGGAGTAATGGCATTTACAAAGACTTGAAAAAACTCTTTAAGATTCAAGATTCTGTCTATTTGTCATTTTTCTCACATTTGCATACATTCCTAGGACATTGCTACATTCCTAAAACTAAAGGTGACCGAGTCTTTCCTGTTCGACCCCTTTGGCTGTGGATAAACCTGCTGGAGGAGATCAGGGAAGCAAACACACTGCCTTCTTTGAAGTCACTTGAAGTCAAACTCACTCTTTTAGACTAGATTTTTGTTGATTGTATGGTTTTATTGTTGTTTTATGTGTTATGTTTTATCAACTGTTGCTTGCTTTTAATTGTATGTAAAGTTCTTTGTAACTTGTTTTGAAAAGCGCTATGAAAATAAAGGTATTATTATTATAAAACAAGACCAAATGCTGAACTCCGAGCCCCAAGCAGTGTGACAGAAAAACCTTTTTGTAATTCATTCCTAATGTTTTGTTATTTCTCTCTAATTATGGATAGATAAAGAGAGAGAGAGAGTGAGAGAGAGAGCACCTCTGTGGTCCACCATTGCAGTGGTTCCCAAAGTGAGGCTCGTGAACCTAAAGGGGGTTGCGAGCCACCAAAAGTGGGGGTCTTGAGATGCTTAAACCTGTGTGTTTATTTATAAAGTTTTGTTTTTCCATTCAGTGCTTGGAAATTATTTGTATTCTGTTCTTACTATAAATTGCTGTGAACTTCAGAATCAGAAATACTTTGTTTGAATAGTCCTTTGGTGTGTGTGTGTGTGTGTGTGTGTGTGTGTGTGTGTGTGTGTGTGTGTGTGTGTGTGTGTGTGTGTGTGTGTGTGTGTGTGTGTGTGGCACTGCACTATGTTATATGCCTCAACCACCTCCATGGACAGTGGGGGTCTCCAGTCTCTGGCACCCTTATTTTGGGGGTTCGGTTCGTGAACCCCTGGTCTATTCCTATTTTCTGATGTTAAAAAAAAAAAGATCAACCACCATGTCAGTGATTGTCACAATAAACGTTTAGAAGATAATTCAAGATAAATGTCATTTAGGTCACCTCTGGAAACCATGTGGTCTCCTCTGTGTCTGCTTATCTAGTGTTATGATCCTACCACTCAGTCAGTGCTCTTCAGGAACATGAACATTTGTTCCTCTAAAAGCTGGACATTTCCAGAGAGCATAAACCAACTTGAAGAAGGAATGAAAGTAATTATCTGCAATGTCTTCATTTAAATACATGCATGTGAAGTAAACATGTTGAACTCTGTTTTTTTTTTTGCACCTCTTCTTTTCCAATTGGATTCTCCTGCCAGGAGTGAAGATTACACAAGAAGAGCCTTGAAATGCTAGATTGGTGAGATATGGCCCACTCTACATCTTTCACCCTCTCTACTTCTTATTCATTTCAGTTTTTTCTCCTGTTTTAGTCTTTCATGCATTAAAAGCACTTGTCAGTTACGTGTCCCTCCATCCGCGTGCCTATTACTGAAGCTTCTTTCGTCTCGCGCTGCATGTCATCTTCAGTATTAAAATGCTTTCCTCGCCCAGCTTTCAGGAAAACAGAATTACATAGACCACACACATGACATTTAAATTACAGGCTGCATTTGAAAACCCAGCATGGATAAATTGATGTACAGTGTTTTTAAATTGATGCACACTCACAACAACCATTACAGGGGCCAACCCAGAATCGTAAACTCTGATTGGCTACGCAGGATTTACATTTAAACCATCTTAATGGGCTTTGTTGCTTATTTCCAGAGGTGGGACCTATTGCATGTTGAAACCAACTATTCAGGCTGTGTTCCAACAGGCAGCTCATAGTGTTGGCTTGTGGCCTTCAGCATGACCCTGCTGAAGGCCACAAGCCAAAACGCGTTGGTCTGATTTGTTAATGAAATGAATTTTCATGCTACAAGTGTTGGCTGGAGCTTTTTGACCTCTTCAAGCCTTTCCCTCTTCATGCACCTTGGTATGTTGGTGTCAGAAAATCCCGCTCTGCTTCTGCAGATGTTTGTTTTCAACTTGTAACTTTGGACGTGGATCATTTGCAGACAGAAGGCGTAAATAAACGCTCTTCATTCAGCTGTGTGCACACAAACTTCAGGCTTCACCCCTGCACAAGTCAGCGTCCCAGTTGGGCCACCCCAGTCCAAAAAGTCTGGACACACCCCTGACTACTTTATTTATTTTAACCCTGTGTTTGACCTCTTTGCTGCCCTTGTTTTTTTTTTTTTTTTTGTTTTTTTTTTTTTTATAGCAGAAGTTAAATTTCTATCTTCCTCGAAATTGTTCGTGGAACTTGATTTCAGTACACAAAGAAGTCCGGGGTCAAATTAGTGCATTAAAAGCTGGTGTGGCAGCATCAGCCTGCCACCCTGGGGATCTACGCGGAACTACACCGTTTTGTGGAGCGCGGCCGACGTCATCAGTCCGCGTCACATGGGGGGGCGAAACGTGGGGAGGAAGAAGTGGAGCAAAGCAGCGTAGTGAAGCTTCTCCACGTGAACCGATGCGAACTGAACATGGCGTCGACTCAGGAGCCAGAGATCCAGTTCGCCCAGAGACTGGCCTCCAACGAGAAGCCCATCCGGACCAAGGCGATCAAGAAGCTGAGGAAGTACATTAATGTCAGATCTCAGAAGGAAGCAGGTGAGCTAGCAGCACCGCGTTTCACTGCTCTGCTAACAACTGCGAAACTCAAACTATCGTCACTGCTCGGAAATAGCGGCTAACACTAAGGCATTACAGGGTGTGATTAAATAATGTATTCATGTTTTAAAGGGACTAATCCCAGCTTTATGATAGTTTGGAGGGTGATTTAATCCCTGGTAGCTCATGCACACGTGTGGATGAGAGTTAGCTTGAAGATTAAATGTCAAACACATCATCAGTAATCTGTGAGAAAGCAACGATAACCTTTAAAATCGTACCTGGTGGGATCCTATTTTGGCTTGCTAATAGGTGAAGAGTCCACCAGGTGTGTGATTTAAAATGATGTCGCAGGTTATCACAGATCAAAAGTTGCCCTCTCCTCCACACAATGAATGAATAATAATCAATTTTAGATATGCAGGTAACTCTAACCCTTTGATATTTGTTTTCCTCCTCTGCTCAGGTGGTTTCTCAAGCGATGAGGTGCTCAAGCTGTGGAAAGGTCTCTTCTACTGTCTGTGGATGCAGGACAAACCCCTGCTGCAGGTATGACCTGCTTCTGCCTGTGACCTTCTTTTAAACGCCTCAAAATAACAGGAAGAGGACGAGAATAATCCTTCTAGACAAAAAAAAAGAAAACAAATCATTCTGATCACTGGCTGCAGACCCGGAGCTGCGAGGTTACACACAGGTTAATAAAGATGAAGACTTCTTTTGCTGAAATGCATTACTGTTGCCCTCTTCTGGTACACTCGGCATGTGACGTCCATGTGTGGGAGAAACACAGCAACAGAATGCTGGATGATCTATATTTACTAACTTTACCGTAACCTTTCTTACCCTTGAACGTTACAGACAAATGATATAATTGTTTCCTCCAAAAGGTGACACGGTTGTTTTTCTTTTCGATATCGAAACCATTAGACACATCGAGTTATCTGTTAGACTGGAATATAAATACAGTGCAGTAGTGTTTTGATGATTGTCAGTCACAGAGGATGATCAAACACAGAGCCGTCAACCGTCTGTCAAGTAGACAGATATATGTGCCGATATCTTTCTCCGATCTGTAGAGATAAATATATAGATATACAAATGTATTGTGTTGATCCCTCAAAGGCAGTTATCAAACACTTTAGAAAAAGATTTATAATGAAGACAAGATGGTCACTCAGCTGGAAAGTAACTGAGCATGAACATGCTGCACCGCCTGACACTCTGGAGAGTGATGATGCTTGTTGTAATCCTTATAGCGCCCTCTGCTGGTGACAGAGAACTGCTAGTTTAATACAATGAAACTCAAATGAAATGCTTTTTAACTGGTGAATAAATCTTGTAATATCTGCGCTAAAATTAGCCGATACCAGTAGTCACTGGATTTGCTAATATCGGCCGATTAATCCGCCAGGCTCTAATATCATGGCTGCTCATACGGGGGGGGGGGGGGGGGTTAAGGGGAAAGCTCTCTGGAAACAACAAAACGTTCAGTTGGATATAATGTTTCAGTCGTCTGCAACAAGTTGTCATTAAGAAGTATGAGGTGTTACCAGTTAATTTAATTTGGATTGATTTATGAATAAATATTTAAAAAGCTCAGATTATTTGATAAATGTCAACGTCTGTAAGCCTTTCATATCCATGTTAGTCTTTATTTTTTAGCTCATTCATGTTTAAATGTGAAACTCTCCTCCCTGATAGGACATTAATTCTTACTTGTGTTTCAGGAGGAGCTGTCGAACCAAATCTCCAGCCTGATTCACAGCTTCCACCACATCGACGGACGTAAGTGAACCACGCGTGGTTTCATCCTCTCTCGTTATTTCAGTGTGAACGAGTCAGAATCAGGCCACGCCCCCCTGAGAGTGGTGCTGTTTTGTTCATCATGTGACGATGATGTGTGTGTTTGTTCACCTGCAGAGATTTTGTACCTGGAGAGTTTCCTGCAGACCTTCAAACGGGAGTGGACCGGTATCGACCGGCTGCGGATGGACAAGTTCTTCCAGGTGAGCGTGAGGAGGATGCTCGATGAGATGACACTTTCCATCAGCTTGTAGTTTCAGACTGTAGTAATTCAAAGCTTTCCTTTAAGAATATGTTTGATTACCTCAGACCATGAATGTAAAGTCTAACTTCAGTTACTTTCTAATAAAAAATATGTTTTACAAACTAAAATGATCCTAAAAGATCCCGTTATGTGATTTATACAACCAGTGCAGTTCCCGTTCAGGTTGCGCTTGTTTGTATTGTTTGGTGAGAACGTGGCTGGTCAGGATAGACGAGGGACAACGTGTAGTTCTGTGGTCAGCCAAGGGGCCCAAATAAGTTTTAAAGCGAGGGAAGCCTTTAGTTAAAGAAGGTTAGCTAATGTGGACATGAATAACATTAACTTGGGCGAGTCTCCTTCTGCGTGTGTGTTGTTTACAGAAAGGAGGGCTCTATTCAGTACTTAAGATTTAGAGAAATGAAACTCTAAACTTTCGCTGCAATGTCAGATGTCCAGTCCAGTCCACTCAGCGACCTAAGTACCATTGACTTAAACGAGTCTCTTTCTGCGCATGCGTCGCGTGTGTCCTTTTCCGCTTGTCTCGTGTTTCAAGTAGGTTTTGATTCCATCGTGCTGCGCCCAAATGTTTCAACAACAACATGAGCTTATCTAAACTTCACAATCCGCAGTGCACGTCTTTGGGTGAACAGCAATACACCCGCCCAGTGTGACGTCTATCGGACGAATGGTTGTTTAGAAACTCGACTAACAAACACAGAGAGAGAGAGACCTGGATTTAGAGATAGATAAAAGACTTCCTTGTCCACCAAGGGGGAAGTGTGTAGTCCCAGTTTACACGGTTGGTACATGGATGCAAACATGAGTAGACACCTGAAGCGGAATAAAGTGTTTTACTGGTGTCTCTGTTAAAGTGACAGCCATCACAAACACTCCTGCCTTACCTGCCTAATAGATCATTACTGATGTTTTGGACCTTGTCACATTTGTTAACCAGCTGAGACGTTTCCTTGGAGAACTCGGATTACAAACTCAAACTTAGCAAAGTGTCGTTAGAGAGGCAGAGAGGGAGTCATCAGGTAACGTCATCAGGTGTTGATTCTGACTCGTCTTTATTGTCTTCAAATAAACATCTCCAACAACCTGACAGAGCTGACAGGTCGTACGAACTCTGTCTGGTTTACAAGCTGCTGGATTTGGTCAGCTGTGGCTCAGTGGTAGAGTCAGCCCTCTCTCAACAGGAGGGTCGGAGGTTTGATCCCCAGCTCCTGCAGCAACATGTCCGATATGTCCTTGGGCAAGACACTTAACCTCAAATTGCTCCCGTTGCTTTGTCAGCGGGGTGTGAATATGAATGGATGAGTTAGTACTGATGGTCTCTTCACACAGCAGCCTCTACCATCAGTGTGTGAGTGTGAACGTGTGACCTGAGGTGTAAAATCAAAAGTGTTTTTTGAACATGTATGTGGTGCATTCTGGGAAATGTTGTTCAAGATCAATTAAAATAAACATTTCTTTCTTTAACAGCTGGTTCGCTTCATGTTCAGACGAATGTTTGAACTGCTGAAGAAGAAAAACTGGGACAGCAGGTAATGTTTCTGTTTTGTCTGTTTACGTAGTAAGAGCTCACGCTCTTTAGTAAGAGCGAGAGGGTGTCGTCTGTTTTAATCATGTTACAGTTTAAAATAGGACATGGGGTGTTTATAGGGTTTAATAACAGGATGCCGACTCGCCCACAAAGACTGCTGTTGACATATTCTAACGTGATTTAGAAGGGAGTAACGGTGTGCACTCGTTCTCTCTCCTCAGCGTGGTGTCCAGGTTTCTGGAGCTGCTGACGACTCAGCTCCTGCAGAGCGGCAGCGAGGCGCCCTGCGGGCTGCAGTTTCACGTCCTGGACGTCTACATGTCGGAGCTGGCAGCTGTGGGCTCTGCAGAGGTACTACACCACTGTGCACGGGCACGCTTCTGCTTTTTAGGATCAGAAATCTGTTCTCATCGTGAAATGTGAGAGAATGTGTCGGCATTGTGGGAGTCTGACACTAAAAGAAGTCATGAAACAAATGGAATTGAAATGTATTCAAATTCGGTATCAGTATCAGCCCTGATTTTCAAAATGTTTGCATCCCTGATCGCTTTTGTTGATTTTGTTCGGCCATCTTTTGCTCTCCGTACAGACAGTGTTTTCCTGCATACACCAAAATCCAGACCCCGAGTACAGTTTAGTGTTGTAGTACTCAAAATCCAGACCGTTCTCGAGACCACTTTTTGAAGACTTGGTCTCGTCTCAGAATAGAAAGCATTTTTACTCGGCCTTGTCTCGGTCTCAGGCTGGGTGGACTCCTGATTTTAAATCAAGGCCACCACTGATCGGCTATTTTTCCTCTTCATCACTATGATAGGAAGGAAAATGTCTCTTTCTAAAAGAACAAATAACTTGAATTCATTTGTAGTTAGATTTTTATCCCCCGGTTACAACTGCAACCTTCCCGGTGTTAGGGTCTAAGTGAGTGACACGCCCCCTGCACACAAGATGAGGATTTTTCAGTGATATTTATGGACTCTGTCTCACCCTGCCATGGTCTTGGTCTTGACTGAGTCTTGATCCCTACAATTCTGTCTTGTCTCGGTCTCTGAGCACTCTGGTCTCGGTGTGGTCTTGACTACAACACTAGTACAGTGTCTGCATGTTTAGGTTGCATCTGTGAATCGAGATCGTTTAAACCACAAAGCCAGTCAAAGGGAGTGAAAGTTTCAAAGAAGTTGTCTTCCGTCTCCTCGCCAGGAGCCACATTTCATGTTGCACTGCCTCAGTTTGCAAAGCATCCTGGGAGTGTTCTGCCTACTTCTCTGCATCAAGAGCAATATGTCCACTACCTCTTTTTAAACGGGGAATAATTCCCCTCACTGGAGCCTTCTAAAGGGCGAGTTTGGGTCGAGCGGGGGAATTTGGATGCAGCTCTGGTAACTTAAAAACTTTCAACAAACCTTGATCTCAAGCTGGCAGAGTCTGAAATTAAGTTTTTCCTCCATCACTGCTTCCTGACAGTTTCTTAAATGGAATAAATCAAACAAACTTAATCCCTGACTTCTCAACTTCAGAGTTGCAGGCCTGCACGTTTATAATTCCGGGTTTTAAGGTCTCACTGCTGCCCCGACTGTGTTACAGAAGCCAGAAAACAGAAAACAGACAACCTCTTTGGGTTCTCCTCATATTGGAACGTTTTTTATACGACCCAAACTCTTAAACCCTGCGGAGAGAGGTGAAGAAAACAAAGCAGCTAATTCCATCCTTTGCCCTGCCTCAAGGTTTTGTCCTGCGTTTGCTTGAATCTGCTCTGAACAGGAGGGAAGCTCACTAATCTGAATGTTTCCAGCCCGTCTCCGTGGAGTCCTGACTCTTTATCTGTCACACCGGATAAAGAAGACTAATCTGTGTCTAAACCAATTTAGCTCTTCTCCTGCTGCAGATTTAGTTAATTTGATCCTTTCATTTAGGTCTAAATAAAAAGGAGGAGAGTCATGATTACATCTTGTTTCCACTCTTGTTTCTCAAGTGGAAATAACGTTGGTGTTGGTCTGTACGACCTGAGACACGTCTGCGTTGCAAAACAAAAGCTCTGTTTAATAGCACATCAGTGCAGACAACCCGCGTTGCAGTCTATGGTGCAGACAGTCTCCAGATCGTTGAGTTAATCTACCGCTGGGCCTGCAGAGTCTGAATGTCACCTTCCTGTATCACCAGCATGTCGTTCTCTGTTCCGGTAAATGCTGTGGCGTCATACGTTGAAGGTGCAGCAGCAGAGTTTTGACTTGCAGCTACAGCTCCTACGCTGTTGTGTTGTGAGAGTGGAAGTTTAAATTCTGTTATCCTGAAAACCCTGCTGCATACCACTCCACACTTGTAGCTACATCTTCATTAGAAGAACAGGCGTTGTTCCAGCTGTGTTTTGCGATGATTGAACATTAAATGAGTACGGATAGCAGCAGCACAGTTTGTCCAGGAGCACTTCATCGCAGACCTGTCAGGATCTGAGGGGCCTTAAAGGGATACTTCACCCATTTGCATTAAGCTTTGTATCATTAGAAACCTGGTAGTATTTTTGAATGGTCGTGCATCCCGCCCTCATTTTCCCCTGAGGCAGGAAATCTTTGTATTTCTTAGTCTGAAAAGGAGCTTCCAGTGACGCAAAAATCGTCATTTTGCACCATCGTAAACTGTAATGGTTAGCGGGGTGAAACTACAACGCCAGTTCCTCATATTTTTGACCACTAAAGCTACACCAATCCCAGATCAGTGGGTGGGAACTCACTCCCAGAATCAAAACTTAACGTCCGCCATATTGCTTGGAAGCTATGCTAACAGGCTCTATGGAGAAAGCTGATAATGGCAAAAAAAGCTGATATGGATGAAGGGGATTTTGAAGGTCTTGTGCTCGAATCGGCTGTTTGGGCTATCTCTATGTGCCGCAATATAGCGGCGAGACGTCTGGCAGCAACCGTCTCACCGCTATATTGCTATATTGCCATATTGCCAGCTCAGCAGCTGAGACATAAGGCCTGCCTGTCGGCGGCGGTGAGGACGAGGAGCCGGGGCCGGCTCGAGCTGGGGCGGACTGGTAGTGTTGGTGCTCTCACTGTTTGTCTATGGACACAGACATAGAGTCTGTTTTCTGCCAGGAATTTCCAAGATGCCAATTCCTGAAAGACATCTCGGAATCAGTTGAGGAAATGGCCGTATTTGTAGTCTATAAATATAGGACCTTAGTGGGAGTGGCCTGCGGTGCTGTGCATTCTGGGATTTGGTGTCTTTCATCCACATGAGCCAAAAAGACACTTTCTGCCTTTTCTCAGTCAAGAAGGCACCAACTTCAAAATGTATTTCACATTTCTACTACATATATGACCCAATGTCAATACAGATTCATGTTTCAACCGTGTGAAGTATCCCTTTAATGCTCCTCCCGTGTTCCAACACGTTGTCTTCCTGAGTCATCTCAAATGTGCTCTTCTCTTTCCTCTCTACAGCTCACTGCTGATCAGAATTTAATACTCATCGAGCCATTCTGCAGAACAGCAGCAAAAACAAAAGAGTAAGTCCGTGTTATCTCACCCTCTCTGTCTCCTTCACACCCCGTCCCTCACTGCAGGAGTGTGTATGAATCTCCTTCCAGATGGTTTTCTGTACTTCATGGTGGTGCAGCAGGAGTTCTGTTGATAATCTTTGATTCTTTTTCCACACCTTGTGCACGTCTCATTCTATCTGCATTTCAAAGTGACTGTGCAGTTTAGGATCAGTCTGAGCAGGAATGTCTCAGAATATTAAACACAGCATCGCCTCATCCACCTGTTGCTTCTCTTTGTGTGTTTTTTTTTTTTTTTTTTTGGTTATTCTAGTCGGAGTCTTTTCGGAGCCATCTGCAACAGCATCTTCAGCACCATCATCGATCAGGCTCCGTTTGCCATCGAGGACTTGATGAACGAGGTGAAAGCAGCACATGAGTCAGACTCCGACTCGGGACAGGCCTCTGAAGAGGACCAAGAGGAAGAAGAGGAGAAAACAACAACAACAAGAAGAAGAAGCAAGCCCGTCGGCAAGAAAGGAAAGCAGATCAATGGTACATCTCCAGAGAAAACACAGAAATCATACACTCCTGGATCTCTGTTAATAAGAACATATTTCTAAATAAGTAGTTCGATGTCTTACTACCACACTTTGAGGAAAATCAAGGACACACATTTAGAGTGTTAGAAACCTCCTGTTTCTGTAGAAGTTCGTTTCTCTTTTAGAAGTGCATCCTTAGTTCAGAAATATGATCAATATCCAGATATTGAATATGCAGAGTGCAGAAGCAGACTTTTTGATAAAGTGAGAATATGTGACTAAAAAGGCTGCAGAGGTTCTCCTTTCCCTTTAAATGTTTAAACTTCAGTTGAGCTGTTTTCTTCTTTTAAGGCCGAAAACCAAATGAAATCGAGGACGAGGAGGAGGAGGAAGATGATGATGATGATGATGAAGAAGATGAGCTTCTTCACTTGGAGGACTCGGACACAGAGATGCCGTGTGATGAAGACGTGGGTCCAGTCCTGCAGGTGAATGAATGACGGCACTCTGACTCTGTTTGGGGTTTCTATCTGTGACAGCCAATCAGCTCTGTGTTTTATGTTCATGCAGGCAGATTGTTTTTACTCTTATTTATAAAAAGATATGATAGCAATGTTTTAAAGGAGCAATATGTAACTCTGGCACCTAGTGTTTAAAATGGGTACTGCAATCTAATTTCAAAACATTGCAGAACGCTGTCTCTCCCCCTCCTCTCTAGAGTCTTATTAGAAACATGCAGAGTATTTTTATGTCAGGTACAGTCACTTCTATCTGAACCAGTTCTCTTGACTGCTTACATTTTTTTATTATAGACTTAAACTCCATTAAAGGATCAACCCTCCCCTCCCCCTCAATCAAAGCAGGGAGGTCTGATAATCACTGCCTGTATCGCTTTAAGATTCGCTTTTCATGTTTAACTAACAGAACAAAATAAGCTTTAAAATGTCCTTCAAGATATCTTGCAGATCTAACCTAGATTGTCCAAGTGTCCTCGAACACACCACGAAAGTTGAAGCCCCTGAATGTGTCTTGGTGTTCTCTTTGGGAGTGAGGGTCCTGTTAGAAGACACTTTGAAGTCTAACAGTCTCAAAATAGAAACTTGAGGGATTCTTTGGAGAAAAGGAAGGAAAGGAATTAAAAGTTTATCAGCAGGTGGATTATCGTGTCTTTCACTCTGAAGCTTCTTCATCTGCTCATCAGTCCGATTCAGAGGAGAGACACGTAATGGAGATTAGTTTCTGATTAGCTGTCTGTGTGTCTGTGTGTGTGTGTGTGTGTGTGTGTGTGTGTGTGTGTGTGTGTAGTTTGACTACACAGCCCTGGCAGACAAACTGTTCGTGTTCGCCAGCCGGAGCAACACGCCGAGCCACAACAGACAGAGACTCTACAAGATCATCAAAGTGTGAGTACAAGCTTAATGCTAAGTGTGCTTGTGTGTGTGTGGCTGCCTTAAGGACAGATAGCCAGCAGCATTAGAAAACAAGAGTCTAATTCCCTCTGAACTTTTTCAATGTGTTTCCTCCTTTTGTCTTAGATGATTTAAAATAACATTTACTTCACGATTGTCTGGTTAATAATTCTTTCTGGTTTTTCAAAAAAGCAGATTCTTAATGAATCTGTGACAACCACACTTGTATGTCTTCCTGTCATCAAATCAGACTGTGGTCTCAAACGTTATAGTTCATCAGCCATGAAAAGATCAGCTCATGAATAATTATTTCATTCTGTCAGAGCACCTGATGAGAGTCCATGTCTGAACTTCTTTACACGCCAATGTTCAGTGTTTGTTATGACGCCACCTACTGGTAGCAGGCGGTAAGCCGGTAAACTGTTATTGTATTTTGGGGTAAAAAAAATCCTCCACAGATTCAGAGCATTCATCCGTATCCTCTGTCCACAGACCTGTGAAAACTTCACCTGTAAACTCTCCGACAAACAGCCAATCAAAATGTGTGACATCGTTGTTGCTTCAGAGTTATGACATCATAACTTCTCACCATGGCTCCGCCTCTAAACAACCTGTCCCGCTCTAATCAGCTAGAATCATGAAGAACACCTGTGTGAGCGTGTGGAAGCTTTAAGCTGGTCCTCTGCTGGAATCCTGGTTCTTTGTGAAGTTGTGTTTTTATTTCTGAACTCATGTTTGTATTCTCCTCCCCTCTCTTCTATTCTCTTCTCGGGGTCCGGTGTCGTATTTCAGGCTGCGTGACATCAGTGAAGGTAGGAGCTCTCCATCACACCGTCTCTTAATTCACTCTAGATTTGATATCGAATGAAAACAGAATCACTCTTCTCGATCTTTGACCTCTCTCCGTCTCCTCCTGGCTTTCAGGCATCTTCCCTCAGGACGACTATCCGGAGGAGGTCTCCACAGACGAGGACGATGAATATTTCGGCAGCAGGAAGAGGATGAAGAAAAGAAGACGAAACAGGGAGGAGGAAGAGGAAGACCAGGAGGAGGCTCCAGCTGCCAAGAAAAAGAAAGGTATCTCATGATTTACAGCCTGCTGGGAGATGAAAAGTTATCAGAAAATGAACTGAATACACTGATAAATAATTCATGAATTTAAATCATTTAGAGTTTGTAGGAAACAGAAGTTTTGTTGCTTTAAAATATTCAGGTAACATTTCACTGTGTTTCATATTCTGACTCTGAAACCAACATTTGTTCACCTCACATGCTAAAGTGACGAGAATGATGCAACGTTAGATTATTTAAAGGAGCAGTATGTAACTCTGACACCTAGTGTTTAAAATGGGTACTGCAGTCTAAATTCTAAACATTGTAGAGCGCTGTCTCCCCCCGTCCCCTCCTCTCTAGAGTCGATGCTCACGCAGGTTAACCATGTGGTGGACACTGAAGCTTCAGTGTTTATCCAGCTCTGCATCGGTCTGTAAACCTTGCTGTGTTCTAACCTCTCTCCATTTTTCAAAAGCATCTCCAATATTGATCCTAGTTTGAGCACGTTTCTGCTCGTGGAGCTTATTAGAAACATGCAGAGGCTTTTTAGGTCGGGTACAATCACTTCTATCTGAACCAGTTCTCTTGCCCGCTTCCATCGCTGCAACACCTGTTGGTTTGACCTGATAACTGCTCTCATATCTGGTAAACCGAGGGGCGTCCGAAACGGCCAGACCACTCAGAGAGAAGTACAGTGCAAACAGTGACATCTATCTGATCCGTGTTTCTGCTTCTTCAGGGAAGAAAAAGGAGGCATCCAAATCAGACAGTCAAAACAAAGACTCAGGAAATGATGTCAGTGACGCAGCTGATGTGACGGCAAACAGTGACAAGAAGAAAAAGAAGAAGAAGAAAAAGAAGAAAAAGAAAGCCGTGCAGGTAGGTGCTGCAGATTCTGAGGAAAACACCAAGACGTCTGAACAGGAGCAGAGTCTGGCTCAAGATTTGAGTGCAAGCGAAGAGACTGTAGGAGGTAAAACAGAGAGTTCACAAGAAGAGAAGGAAAGCTGCATCTCATCTGTAAAAGTCACAGATGCAGCAGCTGCAGACGGGCAGGCAGAAACTCTGCTCCTTTCTGAGGTGAAGAAACAGCCTTCAGTCACAGTCACAGAGGAAGCCAGCGAACAAACCCCAGACAGCCAGGACCAACCGGAAGAATCGACAGAAAGCAAGAATCAGGAGCTCCAGCCTGAGGTGGCCGAGGAGCAGCAGACTTCAAAAAGTACAGAGACTTCCTCTGGAGCTGCAGCATCTGAGAAAAAGAAGAAGAAGAAGAAGAAGAAGAAGAAGGGCCTGAAGTCACAAACGGATGAGATTGTGGCTGAGTTGGAAGAAGCAGAAATAACGACAAAAACACCTGAGACTGAGACAGAAACTCCTGCCAAGAAGAAGAAGAAAGAGGAGGAGGGCCTGAAGGCTGAGGGAGAATTGAAGGAGGCTGCAGATCCCCCAGCAGCACTTTGTGAGGAAAATGGAACCCCAGCAAAGAGGAAAAAGAAGAAAAAGAACCTGCAGCCTGCCGACAAGGAGGAGGTGCAAGAGGTTGAGGGTGCAGCTGAGGAAGAGGGAGGACAGGCCGTAGCTGGTATTCCATCACCAGAAGAAACGGCCACCCCACTTAAAAAGAAGACAAAGAAGGCGGCCGAGCGGGAGGAAGCGACAGCTGAGGCTGCACATGACAGCTCTGCAACCCCGCTGAAGAAGAAAGCAAAGAAGAATGAAAAAGAAACGGAGGCTGCGGTGGAGGATGAGGGAGCGGCAGTGGTGGCAGAAATGGCTCAGGTGTCGGATGCTGAGAAACCGCTGTGTGAGACGACAACACCCGCGAAGAAGAAGAAAAAGAGCGGGAAGAAGCCGGCGGCAGCTCAGGCTGGAGACATCAAAGATTCATCCGAGGCGCAGGTGGATGGCAGTGCAGACGCGGAGCTCCTGCTGGGAGTATCGGAGGTGCCCTCCTCTGGGAAATCAGCCAAGAAGAAGAAGAGGAAGATTCCTGTGGTGTTCGAGTTTGAGGCTGAGGAGGTGGAGGCGGCTGCATCGATCAACGGCCTCGCAGCACCGGAGCAGACCAACGGAGACAGTGTGAGTGTTTGGGAAAAAAAAAAAAAAAGTTAAATGGCTCACATTAGATTTAAATGTCTGAACACGCTTTAAGACTTCTAAATAACTTTTTTTATTACAGAATGTGAGCGAGCAGTCAACGCCTCTAGCTGCTAAAAAGCCCAAAAAGAAGATGAAGACGCCCTCAGGGTCCGACTTTGTCACGTTTCAGAGCAACGCTGCCGTTCCAACGCCGCTCTTCTGCAAGACCAAGGGCGGCCTCAGCACCCCCCGGTCCAGCAAGACCAAGGGAGGCCTCAGCACCCCGCAGCACAGCAAGAAGGTAAACATCTCAACTCAAACTACTTTCAATGAAACCGTCTGTTATTTTACTGACGGATAGTAAAGAACATTATCTGTAAAAAGCTGTGAGAAAAGAAGAAAATAATCCATCCAGAATTGCTCAAATTCATTGCCAACATACTCGTTCAAACTGAGACAATGTGCAGGAGTTCACCTTGCAACCTGTTTTTGTTGCCATGGTATCAAACGAGTATTATTATCAATCGATTTCCACTACGGTCACACTAAGTATAAAATCCTGTAACCATGACAACCCTATCCTCATCTCTCTTGCTTCCTGTAAAGATGTTTTCATGCTCATAAGAACCAGAAGCAGCACGAAGCAGCACGAAACCTGTTCTTACCTAAGTGATGGCGTTTTCACATTAGGCATGATTGTTTGTGGTACCGTGCCCGAGAGCATTATACAAGATGAGTGATGTCATGTAGTGGTCCACTTCCTTGTTTGAGCACCGTTGAGTTCACAGACGGTGCTTGAGTACACCTGAGTCGTGCCCGAGACCACCTGATCCAAAACACCGTTCATATTAGGAAAGTTCTGGAGGTGGAAAAGAGCAGATCGGAGACAGACGTAATAGAACTTTTCTACTCCTCAGTTTAGCTAGACACGACTCAAACTGTGGATTTTAACACAATCATTAAAAATCTAAATGCATCTCTATGAATCTCATCCCATCCTCCATTTTTCTCTCGATACGATAATACTCCAATAAGAAGCAGTCTGACCTGAACCCTGAACCCTGAACTGAGTACACCTGACTGTGATATAAAAGCCTCTTTATAACCCTCCATGTAGGGACATCAACTCTGGGCGGCAGTAGCTCACACTGTCGGTTCAACTCCCCGTGCAGACCAAAGTGTGGAAGTTAAGTCTGGTGGCTGGAGATGTGCCGGGTCACTTCCCGAGCAGCCTGATCACCATCTGTCGTGATCCCCGTGTTGCTGCCTCACTCTGACGTTTCTCCATTAATGCACGACCACAGCTCGTGTGCGTGTGTGTGTGTGAAGCATGTCTCTCTATAAGTGTGAGACCAGAATCTCCCCTCAGGGATTAATAAAGAATGTCAAATAAAATGCAAATCAAACACACAGATGATTTTTCTTGTACGAGCTACGACGTTGCATTACCGCTCACTCACTACGCACTCCACGACAGCAGAAGAAGAGCGATATTCAGATCCTCAAGGAACAAATGTTCAGGTTGTCTTCAAAACAGTAGTGAGAGTAAGAAGCGATACTTTGAACATGAAGAAGGATGGTCGTCGGCGCCGTTGACTCATAATCATGCCCAGAGCGAGCCCTGCACCTGTTCATTTAGCCGATTTGTGTGTGTGTACCTACAGCCCGTGCGTTTAGAACTACTTCAGTTTTTTGGAGCGAACAGAGCGCTCTGTAACAAAGTTTGTCTTTAGATTACAACAAGCTGTGACATTAGTAACGTGCAGCCACTGATTGTTGTCACACTCCCCGGGACTCTTGCAGATCCCAGGTGGTGCGAGCGCAACACTGCAGGCGGTTTTGGTTTCCATTGTCTGAACAACTGTCAGCTTTTAGAGATTTTCTAAGGGGGCTGAAAGAAGATATTTCAGAAACAGTTGGCAGCAGTTGAATCAAAAACAGCTCTTTACTTCTTCTTCTTCGATTTTGACACATGATGTTCAGAGTTCTATTTACTGAATCAATAAACTGTTGAACCGTCAGACCTTCAACTAGATGAGTCACTGCACGAGATGGAAAATAAATCTGTGAATGAAATGTGGAAATGGATGCTAAGAGTGTGTAGAGTGAAGGTTTGTTTTTAACTCTTCATGTAAACACGGATGTAAATACTCGGGCGCTAACTGAAGTGATATCTGTCAGGAATAGTCACTTCCTGTGATCGTTTTATCACTGTTGCATAGATGAAGTGTGATGTTTGTATGATGATATTTGAGCCGTTATGCTGCTGCTGTAGGAGACAACGACGAGTAAAAAAAAATGGTGTCTGCTCTGAAACATTTTCTGGTCAACCTGACGTCACTGGCTGTCGACAGGATGTCTAATGATTCACTGCCAAGTAACATCCCACAGTTCAAGTCAAGCAACCTTTTTTTAAAAAAATGGGAGAAGGATTTAAACAAGCGGCGACCTCTAGTGTTGAAAAATGAAGCCAATGCTGAGGTGCAAAATCCTGCAGTTCCTCGAGTGTCCACTGGAGGCTGGCTGCAGAAGTACAGGAAGTCACATACACACCCATTCTAAAAAGCCGGTTTGTCAGGAGGCTTAAAACCCGCATCAGCTCCAGCTCTCAGCCTGTCGTTAGGTTGACTGAAAGTTAAACTGAGACAGCATTTCCAACATGGAGACCGCCAGTGATGGGACTCCAGCGCCCCCTGCAGGAACAGACGGGTGACGTCACTCAAACTGTCCTCACAGTCCCTGAGTCCAGGCTGAGAATCATCAGAGAGACGCTGATTGTTCAAAGGCTCATGCTGGTGCAGTGAGGCAGATTTGCTGCATCTTCATTTTCAAATCTGTTCTCAGCAGAACAGCACGACTCATAGGAGGCGGAACACAGAAAGTTTTTGAGCCCTAGATATAAAAATCTTCGAGGCTGAAGCATATCTGATCCCGTCTGTGAGTCTGCTCCAGGCCCCTCGTGGAATAGGAACCAAACGCTGCATTCCTGAGTTTTCTTTTTATGCCCAGATACTGTAAGGATGAACAATCTTTTGCATTTTCATCATCCTGGGGCGAGAAAAACAAAATCTGTAACCGACCAGAAGAGTCGTTCTCCTGCTCGTCTGCTTGATGTCAGATTAAGTGAGAGTCATTGTTCTTAAAGAGGTGAATGAGGTCGACTCCCTCTTCTGTGTGTTTCTGCTCTCGCCTGATTGTAACGTTACTGACCTTCTTTTGTGTTTTTAATCGACAGAAGACTCAAACTCCCAAATCGGAGTCCAAGAAGGTGACTTTCGGCCTCAAGAACAACAAGACAGCCGGTAAGAATGCCACACATTTATGTGCTCACTTACCATAACTACAAGAAGATGAGTGAACGAGGAAGGAGCACTTGTGTCTGAATATTACTGTGTTCAGAGCTAAGTGGTTCAGTGTGACAGGAAGAACAGGGAATGGAGCACTTGCTATCTTCAGCTGAGGGTGTAGAAATAGTTAAGGGCTCTTCGCAGAGAGTTCATTCAGGTGTCTGTAGTAATTTTACTGACTGTCAGTAAGAGACGGAGCTGGCAGAGTGGATTCTGCACCTTTAGAAACAGAGAAACACCGTGCAGTAGTGGTGTGATGATACACTCTGCTCGTGAGACGAGGTGAGACTTCACACGATTTTAGAGAAAAGTTCAATGATTAAAAAAAAAAAAGAAATCACTGAAAAAAAAAGTATTTAATTCCATTAAAAGTCATGAAATGCAAAATTATGCAGGTATGTTTTGAAATGATACAAATCATCTTGTAATGAAATGTTACTGATCTTAAAGGTCCAATCAGTAAGATGTGTAGTGAGTGAAATGATAAAGGTACCTTACTATATGATCAGACATTAAAGAAACATGCTATGTTGAAGTGCTGGCTTCTCTGACAACAATGCAGCAGCCAGTATGTCCTCCTTCTAACTTTAGATTCTGGTCCTGAATGCTCTTGTTTGGACCAGAGTAGGTAGGTGGTTTTAAGGCACCCTGACACAGCTGTTTTGGATGCCCCTCGTTTGCCAGATATGAGACCAGTTATCGGGTCACACCAACAGGTGTTGTAGTGATGGAAGTGGGCAAGAGAAGTGGTTCAGATAGAAGTGATTGTACCCGACCTAAAAAGCCTCTGCATGTTTCTAATAAGCTCCACGAGCAGAAACGTGCTCAAACTAGGATCAATATTGGAAATGCTTTAGAAAAATGGAGAGGTTAGAACGCCGAAAGGTTTACAGACCGATGCAGAGCTGGCTAAACACTGAAGCTTCAGTGTCCACCACATGGCAACCAAACGTGAGCATTAACTCTCAAGAGGAGGGGGCAGGGGGAAACAGCTCTCTGTAATGTTTAGAATTTGGACTGCAGTACTAATTTTAACCACTAGGTGTCAGAGTTACATACTGCTCCTTTAATATATCAAAAACCTCTGATTCCTGCTTCTTTTTTTATGGCACGCTGTCTGTGTGAATATTATGGTTTCTAATGGGAGCTCTAAGTGTTCAGTCTGTCTCAGTCATGTTGTGTAACCTGTGAAGTATGACCTTTTGTTTCCTGTCACGCTGCAGAGTTCAGAAAGACGGATCGCAGCCTGTTGGTGAGTCCAGACGGCTCGTCTCGAGTGCCCTTTGACCCCCAGCAGAAACCCAAGTTTGGGGTCTTGAAGTCTCCGCCCACCCCTCTCTCCAAAGTTAAAAAGACCCCCACCAGCAGCAAGAAGGCCATCTCCAAACTGTCAATCGTGACTCCTAAAAGACGAGCATCTGCTGCAGATTTCTTTTGAATGCCGGCGCCCTGACAGACTGTTGGTGCAGATGTAAAGGACTGAGTTACACACTTCTGTTTGGACTGATTTATAAAGAGGTATTTTTGTGTTTATTACACGTCGGTGTTTCCTCTCCGAGTGACTCCCAAGTTTTAATAAAGTTGCTCATTACAGTTTTTCCAATTTTATCCTGTGTCCAGCTTCATGTTTCTGTCCTATGAGTGTGAAAAAAAAAAAAAGTCTACATTTAAAAGTAGCCGTAAAGTACAGAGGTTCCTTTGACCTCTTCACCTTAAGACAAACACTGTTTTTCCTTCAACCTTTAAGTAAAGACTCTGCGCTGCTTTTAGATCGACTGCAGCCCCATGGAGGACAACACATCTTCCTCATTGCTATGTTAGAAGCCAGAGCGTTAATTGAAGATGAAGCAAATCTAAAGATCCTTGCCCAGGACCAGGTGAGCTCGATCACCTGCTGCAGTCAGGAGAGCGTCAACCTGCAGAGCAACAGGAGAGATAGAGAGTCATGTTGCACCTTGTACAGTGAAAGTTTTATTTAACAATGATTGCATGTGTGCATCATCAAATAACAAACTGTATTATTATAGCACCTTTTGAATCCCAGGTTACAAAGTGCTTCATAGCAACAAGATAGAAAACATAATGGCATGTTAAATAAAATATACAATAACAATCTTGGTAATGACAAGAACAGGAAGTGGTTCTAAAAACTGATTCAGGACGAACAAAACAAAGGAGGTAAACACTACAAATCCCCGTTTCCACCAACTGGCTTGGTCCAGTTCAGTACGATATGGTTCGCATTTATTTGTGTCTCCACTTTCAAAAGTTGAGACTGGTACCAAAATAACCTACCATACGGTCCTACTTTTTTTGCTTCCCTTCTGTTTGGGTGCCAAGCGACCCCTTTTCGACCCTGAAGGGCGGAGCTAGACACACTGCAGTCTGTTGATTGTACTTTTATCCTCAAATGGCTTCAGATAAATATGCAAGTTGAATTCAGGACTCATCTTTTCTCTGGCTGAGGGTCACTTGACATTTTGACAAAAGACGAGGGAGGAAACTAAAAGTGAGCCGAGTATTTAACTTCAAATGTCAAGCATCAAACACATTAACATGCTCAGCGTCACTTCGGGTGCAGGACGGGTCCCTTGCAGACCTTATCAACGTGGTAACCTTTCTGTCTGTCGTGTGGGAGAGCGGGCTGCTGCACTGTGATTGTATTGGTGATGTGCGTGCAGGTAATTTTACAGACTTGTTGGAGGCCTTAGAAAGTCACAGATACTCAAACAGATGTATCCATCTGTGCTTTCACTGAAATGTGACAGAACTGATTCTCTATTCAGATTAGTAAAAACTTGGAGTAAAATATCCTCCACTGTAAATTCAACACATTTCCACATTGTCACACAATGCTGATATGTCGGGTAGCAGGGATTTCATGCTCAAGGTTTGGAGCTTTTCTCTGAAAATAAATCAAGGGGGAAAAAGGACGGGAGACCCCTGCCAAAAACAACAAAAGAAGGGAAAGTGCAGAGCCAGCCGCGGAAAAGATCCTCACCACATCGCTGCCCAGAGTGTGTGTGCACCACAGGCTCTACTACCTGGACTCTCTTAATCCTCCTCCTCCCCCTCCTCCTCATCCCTGAGCACAGATTTGACTCAGGTGTGCAGCAGGTAGAGGAAGGAGGGAGAGACGGTAAGAGTGTGACACTAAAACTATTTTAAATTTTTTTTTTATAACATCATTAAAGCCATGAAAAGCAGAAGAATGTGCCACTTTTTGTTCCAATAAATGTCGCTCCTGAGCTTCAGCATGAAACCAAAACAAACTGCTGTTTGGCCACAGCTCGTCCTGACTGAAGCCTCCGCTCTCCTCCAGAGACACACCTCCTACCCCTCTCCACTCGCGTTCGCACGAAGGAGTTGTCAAAGTGGAACGCACCATTAAGCAAAAGCGGCAGACAAAATTGTCCTTTGCTCGAGCTGCAATCACCTGTGTCCTGCATTGTTGTTAGCATGCTAATGTGAGCGCTCTTTAGTTAGCTTGTAGCTTTACATTGCATGTAAATTGACACAGAATGACCGTGGTCTAAAAACACTTACTAACTAGTGATGTGTCGGACATGAACGATTCGTTCAAAACGAACGAATCATCTGGGTGAACGAACTGAACTGAATCACTTACTGAAAAGAGTCGTTCATTTCTCAACTTCAGTTGCGCTCTCCTCTCTCCCGTCTCGTATCTCTCTCTAGACCGTAAGAGTCGCTCAAAGCCCGCCCTCCCTCTCCCTTTCATGTCAGTGATACGTACTGACTGAACCAACAGGACGGAGTCGGTCGGGAGCTCTGTGTCGCTAAAGCTCGCCCCTACTTCTCCCTCTCATGTCTCCAAAATTGAGGAAGTAGAAAATATATCATTTAACATTTAGGTGTCGCGAAAATGTATGTGCTTTTTATAGCTGCTGCCAGTTTACAAACGGCTTTTATATCCAACTTAATTTCACTCAGCTGACTGTTTTAACATCTACTAACGATCGTGTTTCAGTCAGTACAGTGTGTGTGACTGAGGCTGGTGACTCGCAGTCTCGCTCGTTCACGTTCACTGAACGAACTGAGAGGAAGAGCGGCGCTCTCATTCAGTGAACGAACTGAACGAGAGCTCTGCGTCCGAGTCTCTCTCTTCCTCTCAGTCAGACAGTCAGTGAGTGATTTGTGTACTGAACGAACTGAACAGAACGGTCGGGGAAAATAAATGTGATTGTTTTAGCAGCTTTCAGTTTGCAAACTGTAGCTTTAGCCAACTAAATTCTCAGCTCATTGGCTTATTATTCACCACCGGCTGTTCTCAGTACGATCGCGAACAGAACTAAACGTGCAGCCGTGTTTC
The DNA here is from genome assembly GCF_963930695.1 of Labrus bergylta. NCBI lineage: Eukaryota > Metazoa > Chordata > Actinopteri > Labriformes > Labridae > Labrus > Labrus bergylta. Next base: position 20,743,705 of record NC_089207.1, on the reverse strand, counting down.
AGATTATTCAATTCTGATTCACAAGCAGAGCTGCAGAGAAGTACTGAACGATTTGGTGAACGAATCTTTTGAACATCACTATTACTAACCTCCAAATAATCAGTGAGTATGTTCTTGACTGAAACAGCTTTTATACACAAGGGGAGGAGCCGGCCATCCCGTCCATGTAAACACGGCTCTGACAACAACACAGCCAGCGGGACTCAAGCTTCTCACTCATTGTAGACAGAAATGACTCAGAGACACATTTACACAGGATACACTTGATTTCTGATATATTTATGTGGAACTTGTTGCACATGAGGCTTAGAATCAGTGCAGCGTCTGACTGACTGCACAGCTCCAGATGTGAGTTGGTTGAAGTGACGCACTCCATGTCACACTTCTCATTAGAGCCGTTGCGAGCCGCCACCAATCTGAGGTGTCCTATTAAGTGTAACGATCGGTAGAAGGTAGAGATGAGAGGAGCGTGTAACCATGGACAGCACTAATCCACGAGTACTCGAGGATTGATTTGTGGGGATCCATCTTTAATATGATTTGTTGTCTTGCAGCTGAGAACGTAAAGTCATAAACAACGTGTTGACTGAGGTATTAAATGAAGTGAGTGTTTTAAGCTAACACATTTATAAAAACTCTCCGTGTGCTTGTTAAGTCTCAAAGTGAGGATTAAATGAATTTAGTAGTTCAGACAGAAGACAGATATCCGGAGTGACAGCAGAGGAAATTGGATTTAAAAAAACAAATCAAAGGTGCTAAACGAAACCCTGCAGATTATTATCGAAGCTGCTGACAGGAAATCAAGTCTGTGCTGGTATACGGTGCCACTCTGTGACGCTTTTCAACAGGACAGGAATGGAGAGGAGCAGGAGTTTGTTTTTATAAAAACCTTGTAAGCTACGTTTCCTCTCAAAAGATCGTGGAAGTTTCCATCTCCTCTCCTTTGTCTCTTGACCTTCCTCCTCTGACCTTCATTTTCTTTTCTTTATTGCCAATTGATCCAAAATTAGATTTAATCATCTGCTGAGAGTCCTGTATTAAAAACGTCAGCACAAAGAGAGAGGCGCCGACTGATCCTGAGAGGTTTCTCTGGAGAGTCTCTTCTTGTTAGTGTTTAAACGTCTAACACCAGAGGGATTCATGCACCAAACCTTATTTAAAAGTCTTCATGTTTGTTTTGACAGAATCCTCTCTTTTTTTTAAAATCCGTCGTCAAAAAAACATCAACATCAAAAACCGGAGAAAGACAAATCCAATTCCCTTTCCCCAGAAACATTTTCCAGCTCCTGCTGGGGGGACCCCAGGGCGTTCCCAGGCCAGATGAGTTATATAAACCCTCCAACAACTTCTGAGTCTACCCAGGGGTCTCCTCCCAGTAGGGCATACCTGGAAAACCTCCAAACAAATGCGTCCAGGAGGATCCTAATCAGATGCCCGAACCACCTCAACTGGCTCCTTTCAATGTGAAGGAGTAGCGCCTCTACCTCAATTTCCCCTGAATGCCTGAGCTCCTCCCTCTCTCTCTAAGGCTGAACCCAGACGCCCTTTGGAGGAAACTCATTTCAGCCGCTTGTATCTGCGATCTCATTCTTTCAGTCACTACTCACAGCTCATGATCACAGGTGAGGGTTGGAACGAAACGGTAAATTGAGCGCTTTGCATTCAGGCTCAGCTTCCTCTTCATCATGAAGCACAATGCCTGCATTACTGCTGACGCTAAGCCAATCTGCCTGTGAATCTCACAGTCCGTATTACCCTCACTCGAGAACAAGACCTGCACGACTACGACCAGAGTAGAAGATAAGGTAGAAAGTATAACTACAACGTGGTCTTCGTCTAATTCACCTTCTCTGCTTCCTTCCAAGAAGTTGCATTCTCTGCTGTGTGTGTCTGTGTGTGTGTGTGTGTGTTTCCTCCAGTTCCAGTCACTTGATTTCTACACACCTGCTTCTTATTCCCAGGCGAGTACATGTTGTACAAAAACACATTCTGCTCCAGGTTCCTGAAATAAAAGACATGAAAAAATAACACTGTTTATAAAATGTGCAGCCTGGACTTCCTTCTGGGATTTCTGATTCTCTTTTTAATGAATCAATAGACACACACTACACACAGCAGCCTCGCAGGGGAAATTTGATTGTCTGTCTGGTTTGTTTAATGCAGCTGTTAATGGTTTTTGACCCAACAAATAATTGCAAATATCAAAACCACAGAAAAAACATGATTAGATTGACCCTGAGCGTGAGGTAAAGTGCAAATAACTTAATGTGCGATACATACTGGTCAGTTCTGAAAATACAAAATGAACAAGTCAGATTGAAAAGTAAACAACAACAACAACAACAACAATAACAAACAGCAGTAATAAAGAATTTAAAAGCAGAGTCATATTATGTAACAGCGATACACGACTCCTGCTAGCGAGCAGCGGCATGACAGCTGTTAGCGAAGTTCAAGATGCTCTGCTGGAATGAATGGTAACAACCGTTATTGCTAAAGGAATCAAATCTCATCTGCCAGGGTCTTCACCCACACCAAGCCCTGACATCACATCACATCACCCCCTCCCTCATCCACCTTCACTGCCTCCCCTACTGTGGATGAGAACACAAAATTCAACAATATCAGTAAAATGGATGAAGTGAAATGGAAAAAAAGTCCATCACAAATCTGAGGCCAAAAAGAATAGTTGACCGATACCGGCCAAAAGCGCGACGTCTAGAGGTGTGGGAGCACTTTGCCCAGATAATCTTGAGCTAGACGAATAAACAGGAGCCATTTCTGCAGAGACAAACGGCTCTGATGTGCCATCAACAGAGCACTTAGACACAAACCTGCATGATCCGTCTCCTGTCTCAGAATCCAAAGGGAAGCTTTGACTTTACATTTATTAGAGTCACAGCTCTAATACATCTAATGCATTTAAAGAGACACACACACCAAAACAGAGCGCTCTGAGAGAGCTGGTTTATACAGGGTCACAAACCTCCTCTGGTGCTTGATTCATGTTATATTTTGACCAAAGCACTGCACAGATGTTTCATTTAGACCACAGGGGACTGTTTGAAAATGTGGAGAAGGGGATAATATGTCCTCTTTAAAGCAAAGGCACTAACAAAGTGCATCACATCCTGACATCACCTGCTATACTGCCACCAGGGAAAACACAACTTTTGTGTTAAAATCTGAACCTTCCTGCTTTATCAGAAACTAAATGGAGCAGATTTGGTCGTAGTAGACGCTGAAGGCTGCAAGAAAAGGCTGACAACTCGGGATAAGCAAAGAAATTTGTACTTTTCGGTTTTAAAAATAAAATGGCACAAATGTCCCCATGAAAACCAAAAGTCACTCGAGTAAAGCTGGGCACGACATCTTCCCTCAAACATCACACAGAAGTGGTGCTTTTTGGACTCGGCCTTTCTGCTTATAATCGCTCTAAATGTTCAATTTCCTGTAACTCTTGCAGGAATTCAGGTCACACCATCCCTCTGCAACATTTCACAGACCCTCTTCTGCCTCTCACCCACAGCCTCGGCCAGCAGTTGCAGCTTTTACCCAAATGCTGGAATGCACTGATTTGCATGAAAACGTTGCAATCCGCCACAACCTATCATTTTCATCTGGTCTGCGGCAGTTTATAAAGGTCATGATGGAAATAATGATCCAATAAGCTCTGATTATGTTAGTGTAGATCTGCAGAATCAGGGATGTGATTGAGTTGACTGACAGGCGAGCTCTTTGTAGCTGTTTGTCAGCTCCACCTCTCTGTCTTGCTCTAGACTGATTGAAAGTTAAGTCGACAGCGTTTCCAAAATGGTGGCTGCCAACAATAAGCCTCAGGAACCAATGGGGGACTCCACTACATGTTGTCTACTAGGCTTATACTTTAATTCCTCTTGGGACACATCACTGAAAGCTTGTCTGCAAGAGAAGCCCTGAGAACTTTTTTTGTTCTTCCACAATTGAGGCGTCGCCTGCAAGCTAGTTCAGGCCTTCAACTTGAGCTACTCTGATTTCACACTCTCATCAATCACCCAACAACACCTCCTTCCAATTAACAGGTTGCAAGATCTCCGGTCTCTCCCTCTGCTCTGTTATTGACAGCTCTGATCTGCACCAGTACTGCACTCTCACTCAGACTCACCTCCACCCAGGCATCCACCTGTCACCTCCGACTGGGGGGGGGTTTCATCATTCCATCACTCCTCAGATTTCTGCATGTAAATTAAAACTGTGAGGAGTGATGAGGTCGGAGCCTAGACGCAAAACACAAACTATGTTCCGCTGCAATGAATATTTTAAAGGATACAAACGAGAGTTGTCTGGTTCTGGAAATAAATGTCTGAGAAATACTTCATTGTGTTTTTACCTTCTTCAAAACTCGACAGACCCAGGACATTAGCAGAAGAAATGTGACAGCGTGCTGGCAGGGAGATGGACTACATACTCCGTGATAAATCAGGACACTTTGTATTCAGTCACAAAACAGGTCAATAGACAAATGCTCTTTGGGATGAAGGCCAGCGTGAGATAAAAACCTAAGCAGTCAACTGAGAGAGGAAACAAAGAACTGACACATTGATTCATGAGGAATGTGGCACTTTGTAGCGCCTGATTCATCATTTAAATCATAAGGAAGAGACAGTGTGTCTCTCAGGTTTCTGTAAGTTAATTTTATTTTTCTTGTGCATCGATAAATGAAACTAATTGAGTTCATGGGGCCTGAAAAATGATCTCAAACAGCCGCAATATCTTCTAGCAGATAACCATTTTATTATTGTTTCATAATCATGAGAGGTGTGATTAAAACCTCGATTTCTAAAGTGCTAACAGCTTCATCACACCTGAGCCGTTCTCTTTTCGTTGTCCATAACGCCATCTATTCAACATCAACATCACATTACATCGCTCGCATTACGAAAGACTTGAAAGTCTTCCACATTCAACCTTGTTGGGAAGCTAATCTTTGGCTTTGGAGGAGATTCAAAATATTTCGTCGAGGTCTGCTTGACTCCCAGCTGCATCATCGTTCAACATAAAGGTCACATATTCTCGTCCTCTTCAACAACCAATTTGAATAAGTCTCAGAGCTCCCTGGAACATGTCTGTGGAGTTTCTTGTTTTAAATGGTGTGAACTGTTTTATAGGCTCAAGCCCATCCATCCATTCATCCACCCATCCATCCATTCATCCCCCATCCACCCATCCATCCATTCATCCACCCATCCATCCATTCATCCCCCATCCATCCATCCACCCATTCATCCATCCATCCATCCATCCATCCATCCATCCATCCATCCACCCATTCATCCATCCACCCACCCACCATCCACCATCCATCCATCCATATATCCATATAGCCATATATCCATCCATCCATCCATCCATCATTCCATCCATCCAACCATCCATCCATCCATCCATTCACGCATCCATCCATCCATCCATCCATCCATCCATCCAACCATCCATCCATTCATCATTCCATCCATCCATCCATCCATCATTCCATCCATCCAGCCCATCCTTCCATTATCTATCCACTTTTTCCTGTTCGGGCTAGCGGGGTAGTGGAGAAGCTGGAGCTGATCCCAGCTACCATTGGGCAAGAGGCGGGGTTACACCCTGGACTGGTTAAGCTTAAAACCCCTCACTCCAAAAGTTGACAGTAAGCAGTTTGTCCGCTCTTCAGGAACCCTCTTCCTGCACATCAACATCTCAACATCAGAAACAAATGTTTGAGATTAGACAAATAACTTTTGTCTCTCAGCATCCTTTTATATCCTATCAGACAAGAAGCAAACAACAAGAAGCAGGTTCAGAAAATAATAGAGGACAAAAAGCGGTGTGAGCCCCGCTGAGAGGGAGAGGGAGGTCTTTGCTCTCTCTCTCTCTCTCTCTCTCTCTCTCTCTCTCTATCTCTCTCTATCTCTCTCTCTCTCTAATACAAACACATCTCCTCACTGATGCTCCTCTCCCTCACTCTGCACAGCCTCTTCACGTGTTAGCCTCCTCTCTCTCTCTCTCTCTCTCTCTCTCACTCTCACTCTCTCTCTCCTCCTGGATTAAATGGAAACGTGCACGCACTCCTCTGCTCTGTTTGGGATTCTGCACACATCTGGGCACCCTATTGTATGCAGGACAAGTTATTTTTCCGTCTCCTGGTCGCGTTTGTATTTCAGCAAACTGAAAAACTGCAGACGGGCTCTGAGGACAACTGAGGTTAGTTGGGTGCATGCTCATTTTGAAAAGATTGCATTTCAGTCAGGCGCTATTCTGCGCAATATTTTATGAATGGTACTTTTCATCTTTGGCTTTGAAGAGCTGCAGAGCGAGAGTTTGCTTAATCTCTTAAATCTTGTATTTCTATTTGCACACTCTTGTCCTGATTATTACCTTTCAGTATGCCTCATTATTTCTGTGATTATCATTATCATAATGTGATACTATTCCTTTAATGTCTTTATGCAGGAATAAGTTTCTTTGTGCTCTGCAGATATACATTAACAAAGTGTAAATGCTGATTTTCTTTTCAGGCTATTGATGCCTCTTCTCTTCCATGTGTCTCTCTTTGACGCTCTCCTACACAGGACCAGGTGTAAGATGTTGCAGGAGCATTTCTCCTTCTCGTCTGGTCTCCTCTTCATCTATATGACATTGCAGGCTGTGAGCTGTGAGTATCACCCAATCATTTCTCTCGGGCTGTATCAACTTTCAAATCTTTCTCACTCTCGTTTTTTTCTTCTTCTTTTCATTCTTGTATTTCACCCACGCTTCTCCAAGTCCAATCTTTCCCACCGATAATCATCATGAAACAAGTCGGTGTTAATCTTCCAGGTTGATACACATCTCAGGATTATAGTAGTTTAACGTGGATGCATCCTTGTATTTCCCCTGCAGAGCGGAAGCAATTACTCAGCCTGAAAGCTATATTGGATCAGTATGTGCACATCCAGACTCCCACACATGCATCCCAGTGTCAGTAAATCAGATGTGGACCTCAGAGTGAGCCGGCTGTCCTCCTCCTTGGGATGTAATTATTCTGAGGCTGCTGGCCAGCTGGCTGAGGTGCCTTTAATCACAGCTTTCACTCAGGAATAATTATTCCCCAGTCATTTCATCCAAATGCCATCACTGCTATTGTCATCTGGATTCTGGGCACATGTGCAGGGAGGGGGTCAGTCAGGTGTTAAACCAAAAAAACAATCAGAAAAGGATTGAATTCACATCTGATTAAAACAATTAAAAGACTCTACTTCCTGCTCTCTGCATCCTGCATCCTGATGTTATGTGATTTTTTAAAGAATCAGAGAGATGTTAATCATCCTCAGGAGGAAATCTTGGTGTTCCAGTCGCTCGTATTAAAAATAGAAGCAGGAGTGCTCGCTGAGAAATTTCAAACTCACACTAAAAATGAGATTATTTACATTTTCAAAACACATCTGCCAGCAAAATGAAGAAGAAATGCTGTTCTGCAAACCTGCAGCAGTTTTAACAAACCTCTCATGTTTATGCTAAAACATACTCAAAAACAATATTTAAAAAGATCCAGGGGCATCGGTTGCCTGGTGGTTAGTGCAAAGGAGCAGCAGCAGACGTTTGGCAGCACAGTCATTCATGCACCCGGCATTTAACGGTGCAGGGACAACTGCTCAGTGCAAGCCAAGTCCATTTGGTTCAGTTCAGTGACGCCATGTGTTTCTAAGGCAGTGAAAGAAAGTTGATTCTGTACATACACTTCATCATAGCGTTTCTTCTTCTTCTAAATCCACCCTGATCCTGTATTTGATCATGCCTATAAAACCCTCTATTTCAGCCCTGCTCAGAACAGGCTGTTTCTGTGTCTGTACCTTTAAATGTAAATGAGCTGTGTCTGACCACGCCCCCTCCCTGGAAGGGCTTGGGTGTCTCTGGCTTTCCTCGCTCCATGTCCTATTGTTTACGGTGAGAAGGCAGACTCAGAGGGCAGAACAAACACCTAGCTGTGGGAGTGTAACCCACCTTGGGGAATGGCTACTGCCCTTTCTGATGTCATGAAAGGAAAATCTCCAAACGGCCTGTTTGAGCACACATTTTCTGAAAAGTGGAGCAGCAGCAAAGATGGAGAGGATGGACTTTTCTCATCATTGGGGGGTTTGTAGACGGACTAGGAACACATGTTAGTGTTAGAAAAACATGGTGAAGTGGATTTAGCATAATGACGGATGGATGATGGCCCGATTGATTAAGAATGTTTCCTCCTTCAGCCTTTGTTCATCTGGAGTTCAGAGATGCAAACTCACTGTAGAGGATGCTGAGGACTCTGTATGACGTCATGAGCGTGCAATGTTACTCTCTCTCTCTCTCTCTCTCTCTGTCTCTCTCTCTCTCTCTCTCCCTCCCCGGCAAGTGCTCTCATAGAAAGAAAATACAAAATCCCATGTGCGTGGGTTGAAGCTACTGCTGTGATTGTTGGTGGAAGGTTTGCTCATTCATATAGAAAGTTAGGAGATATAAATTCACTAATGTGAGGATGTTGATTGATTTTCAATATTAGAAATCATTGTTTTAAAAAAATTCAGATGTAGCCAGCAGTTAGCGTTAGACGACTTCTAGACAAAACTGCCTTGAAGCAACTAAGCAACTCGAGAAGCAACCATGTGTTCAGAAATTGAAAAATGAAAGCGATGCTGAAGTGCAAAATCCTGCAGTTCCTTGAGTCCTTGGATGAATGGGTGGATGGCTGGATGGGTGGATGAATGGATGGATGGGTGGATGAATGGGTGGATGGATGGATGGGGGATGAATGGATGGATGGGTGGATGAATGGGTGGATGGATGGATGGGGGATGAATGGATGGATGGGTGGATGAATGAGTCCACTAGAGGCCGGCTGCAGAATCACAGGAAGTCACAAACACCCATTCAAAAAGCCTGTTTTTACAGCAGAGATTAACATGTTTACAGCCTGGTACAAAAAACTAAATAGGTCTGATTTGCTCAATGTTTTGATGACTCATCCGTTTTGATTTGATGAAGGATAAGAGTTATTCACAATAAGACGTGTAGCTGACCTGATTGACAGGTGGGCGCGGTGTAACGGTTTGTCAGGAGGTTTAAAACCCGCCTCAGCTCCAGCTCTCAGCCTGTTGTTAGGTTGACTGAAAGTTAGGCTGAGACAGCATTTCCAGCATGGAGACCACCATCGATGGGACTCCAGGCCCCCTGCAGGAACAGACGAGTGAAGTCACTCAGGCTTCAAACATTCATATTTACAGACTATGGTTCAGTGTATGTTTTACTTAGAAATCTGTGACTAGAGATTAGTCTGGTGGTTATTTCAAAGTAAAGATCATTTTAGTCGGAGATGTCTCTGGAATAAATTTCCTGGAGAGTGAAGTCAGATCAGGCAAGCGTTGAAGACGCCCTCCTGGTAGTGAGCACCTGTGTTTGCTGCTTCCTTTTTAATTCGGTATTGATCTGTGCGTCTGGAGTCATTTGTAGGTTTGAAAACGAGGTTTTAAAGTGATAATGGATGCACAGACTGTTCCTGCAGCAGCACACATGCTTTTCTCCCTCTAAACTTCGCCCGAGGGCAGAGCGGCTCTGCAGGCAGAAATAATTCAAGTGTTGGAGTCTTTGAGTTCGAGGGCAGAGTTCGAGTTAAGTGATGTCTGACAGACAGCGAGACAAAAGACACGAGTAAGGATAAGAACTGAGAAGAAAGTATACAGCAGAAGCGCGTAAGGAAAGAAAGAGTTTGGAGTTTAAACCAAGTTCAAGCTTCAAGAGAGACATCAGGAGCTTTTGTCCTCCCCTGAATCGTCCTGACACGATACTGTAGTAGACCTTCTTTCACTGCTGATGCGGCTGGAAATCTTTTTATTTTAAATTATCGTAAAAAGCTTTTCTTTAAATGTCAGCACACTTCAACACTCCAATGACAGGCGGTTAGAAATTGTCAAATTCAGCATCCATTGTGAACTGATTGATACCTGTCTCTGATAAATGTTGTTTCTAATATTTGATTCTGTTTTGAATCCTGACCTTCTCAGAGCTTTCCAGATGCTCGTCACAGTCACACAAGTTAATTGATTTTTTCTCCTGAGTGTTCTTGAGACATGTGACTCATAATTTTAGTGTCACTGGGTTCTAAGGCTAAACAACAAAGTAGTGACAGAAAAGCTGAACGTGAGGGCGATGGTGGCGCAGTGATCAGTGCGCACCCCATGTATGGAGGCTGTAGTCTCAAGCAGGCGGCCCGGGTTCACATCCCACCTGTGGCTTCCTTCCCGCATATCATTACCCATTCTCTCTCTCCCTGATTTCCAACTCTATCCACTGTCCTATCTCTACATTAGCCCCCCCAAAAAAGAAAAGGTGAACGTGGTATATTTCTCTGTTGACTGCAGGAGAACCAGAAAGAGAAAAGATGAAAGCTTTCCTTCTGATAAATAAAAACAAGTTCAAATTAGAACACAAAAATGTTAATTTGTAACGCTGACACCTAGTGTTTAAAATGGTTACTGCAGTCCAGATTCTAAACATTGGAGAGAGCTGTCTCGGTGGCAAAAGCAGAAACAGAAATAAGCAGTACTCCCGACACTGTGACATTTTATGAAACGGGGGAAAACACTTTCTCTTCTCACATTTTTATAGAATATGAACATTTTGGAAGCTCAATGCCATTCAAGAAAACGTCACATATTTGAAGTTCAGGAGACGTAGGTGGATGACTGACAGGCTAACAGGTTAGCTGTCATAGGAAGTGAAACGCTGAGACCGCCATAGCTCTGAATCCCTGACAATCACACCATCTGACCTCAGACCACAGAGGCTGAAATAATGATCCGGGAGAGTCTGTTTTTTGGTTTTCTGCAGGCAGGTGAGTTAATGAGAGGCAGGTGAGCAGAGCGGGAGAGCTGATTAGCTACAGCGTTGCAGCAGAGAGCCAGGAGAGGGAAGCCAGAGACAGACACAACAAAGGAGAAATGAACACAATTACAGGGGAATCTGCTGTGCTTGTGACACAGACATAATAATAGAATCATAATCAGGTTCATTGCTGAGAAGCTGACACATGCAAGGAAACTGTCTCACTGTTAAATAAACAAAAATAAAGACAGTAAACAGCAGGGACTCCAACTGTCAAGAAACTTTCATTAAAACTTCATTATCTTAAAATATCTTATGCATTAGGACCCCGTTACCTGAACCCTAGAGCAAGAAAAGTACAGGAAAGTGCAAGATGTTAGCAAGGAAGGAAGCCTGCACAAGTTAACAGTATGATTTAGAAACACAAGGTGCAAAGAACAGAGACAATCCTGATGATAAACGCTGTTTTTAGTTCATGGAACGCCACTCAATAATGACACGTACTGCCGTCCAGGAACAATCTCGTCATAAATCTAACTGTATGGTGCAGAATGGAGAAGTGAAAACCCTCCAGCAACACCCTGAGGGGTCAAGGACACGAGCCGAAATGCGTTGGCCGGATTTGTAAATAACAAGTGTTGCTGAAGCTTTTTGACCTCTTCGTGCACCTCGGTGGTGAAGTTGCGAAATGGGGACACAGTTTTTGCATGGTGTTGAAGGCTCTGCTCAAGGTTTTGATTAGAAGCAGCTGGCTGTCAGCTGATTACAGACCACACTTTACCACACTTAACTTTCATTTTTATTTCAATCAAAGCCAAAAGTGAGACCCTCCCCTCTGACTCTCGTGGCCTCTATGAGTCCATTCTTCCATCCTGTGGTCTGATCCGGTGATCAGTCCACTCCCATATTACTAGATGGTGCGTTTAACTCCTGCCCAGATCGAGCATTTTTGGTTCCCTGTGCTTGGCTCGTACATCGTCCCAGTTCAGCTTTGTGTCTTGAGTGTTGAACGTCTGTTGAACGCAAAGCTTCAACAGACACAAATATCAGAGATAGAGATTGAGCGTGGTTTTAGTATGAAGATGGAGATGAAAACAATGGAGAGAAAAGCATTAAAAAAAAAACGAAGCCTCGTGTGATTACTGGTAAATCCCATAAATTGTGTTGTTTATTTTGTACCGCTTGGATACAAACCTGCACGCCTAAAAAAACAAGATAATTGGAGGCAAGGATTATCCAGCTTCTTCTACTTCAGAGCTGGATTTCAGTGAAACCTGGAGGCTCGACAGATGAGCATGCTTCAAAGGATCGAGTTTGTTGGATGGCGAGTCAGGGAAGAAAAGCTGCGAGGAGGTGATGCAAGGATCGTTCTCACTGTTAGACAGATTTTTTTCTCTGCAGGGCATTCATGGTGCTGTTCACCGAGTCTGGAGTGGTAGAAGTGTGGTTGCTGTGTGAGGAATGAACGATGGCTGCAGGGAGAGGTAAATCGAACTGGTTAAGAAGTTAAACTCAGGAATCATCAGGAACAACACGCTGAGACGATGACTGATCCAGGGTTTATCTTTGACCCGGCTCTGGATTTTCATCGACCCTTTACATGAGGAGTCATACCTTGAGAGTTGTCATCAAATGATAAATACGGTTCAAGTTGACCTTTCAGCATGTAATTGCTCCTCAATGAGTCGGAGCTGGTCCTTTGAGGTTATTTAGATGATTTTATCGCCTTGAGGTTAACCTTTAAAGTGATAGTTTTCCTCGCTCAGAGATGAGAGCCACTCGGTCTGAAGACGATTAAAAAGCACAAAATTCAACTTCTTTAAAGCTGAGTCATCAGAGGCGAGTCCCAGAGTCCGATGTCTTCATTTATTCTTATGATATAAAAAAAAAAGTGAGAGGGGCGCGCTGGTGGCGCAATGGTTAGGGCGCGTGTCCCATGTATTGAGACTCTCGTCTCGAGCGGTAGGCCCAGGTTCACTTCCACCCGTGGCCCCTTTCCACATGTCATTCCCCACTCTCTCTCTCCCTGGTTTCCAACTCTATCCACTGTCCTCTCTCTGCATTAAAGGCACAAAAAATAAATCTTTAAAAAAAAAAAAAAAAAAAGGGAGAGATAATGGTAACACAGATTTGAAGCTGTTGCTGGATTGTATTTCCATTACGCCGTGCAGAGGAGCGGAGACACGGCGGGAGGACAGAATGTCACGCTGCTCTTCAGAGAGGCGTTGTTATCGATGGCTCATTAGCTGGAGAGGCAGGAGGCGACCGCTCCGTCACCTACAAGTCACACACACACACACACACACAGAAACACACACTTTCCGATTGATTGAGAGCAGCAGGATGTAATGATTTCTCTGTCATTAAATCATCCTTTTGAAGCTGTGACAGGAAGACGACTCTTCAATAACTTAAAGAAAAACACACACGCACGCATGCACACACAGCGCATTGTGAACTCGCCTTTTCATGCCTGTCATTTTGTTGTAGTACTTGAAATCAAATGGGGCCCACTTAGGGAGGTTTCCTACTTTCTGGAAAAAATGTGCACATTTTGGGTCGCTTCATTGGTCCAAAGTTTGTCAGCCCTCTGGGGCCCCCTTACTGGTCTGGGGCCCCAAGCAGTTGCCTGCCTTGACTGTTGACAAGCAGCGCCCCTGGGGAATGCTACTTTCAACGTCTTGGTACAAAGTTTCTTAAGAGCCTGTAGAAGAAGCTTTTGGTATCTTTTCTTTCCTTGTGGTCCTGAATGCATCTTGTCATACTGACTTCTGTCCCTCTCAAGACGAGACGTTCTCAGTAGAAGCTAGTTCTTACTCACACTGCTGTGCTGTCATAGATCTAAACTGAAGGGGTAAAAAAACGTATTCAGATCTGAGGTTAAATAATCAGCCCTTTTTAATAGAGTGAAAGTCAAGTCTGAAAGGAGCTAATGATTTAATCACACACTCAGAGGAGGAATGTTCATGACTGTGAGAGCTGTCACATCACTGGAGTCATGTCACTAATGAAGCTTTTTTATAACCATCACCCCATTACTTTTAAATTAATGAGAGCTTGAAGGTTGATCCCACACACATCTGCAGGTTACACAACATGACTGAGACGTACTGAACACTTAGAGCTCTGATTAGAAACCATAATATTCACACAGACAGTGCGCAATAAAAAAGAAGCAGGAATCAGAGGTTTTTGATATATTAAAGGAGCAGTATGTAACTCTGACACCTAGTGTTTAAAATAGGTACTGCAGTCCAAATTCTAAACATTGTAGAGCGCTGTCTCCCCCCGCCCCCTCCTCTCTACAGTCGATGCTCATGCAGGTTGCCATGTGGTGGACACTGAAGCTTCAGTGTTTATCCAGCTCTGCATTGGTCTGTAAACCTTTCTGTGTTCTAACCTCTCTCCATTTTTCAAAAGCATCTCCAATATTGATCCTAGTTTGAGCACGTTTCTGCTCGTGGAGCTTATTAGAAACATGCAGAGGCTTTTTAGGTCGGGTACAATCACTTCTATCTGAACCAGTTCTCTTGCCCGCTTCCATCGCTGCAACACCTGTTGGTTTGACCTGATAACTGCTCTCATATCTGGCAAACCGAGGGGCGTCCAAAACGGCAGTGTGGAGGTGCCTTAAAACCGCCTACCTTCTCTGGTCCAAACAAATCCAGATTATTCAGGACCAGAATCTAAAGTTAGAAGGAGGACATACTGGCTGCTGCATTGTTGTCAGAGAAGCCAGCACTTCAACATAGCATGTTTCCTTAATGTCTGATCATATAGTAAGGTACCTTTATCATTTCACGCTCTACACATCTCACTGATTGGACCTTTAATAATGATACAAATCAATTCTGAATGCAGACACATTAAGCAAAGCTTTTTAATCTGCAAGAGAGATGCAAAAAAAAAATTGAGACATCAGGATTCTGTTTCCTTTCAGCATGAAGTCGAACGAAAAGCTCACACTGATACATAACAAACTCTACTTCATCTGTTCAGTGTCTTTATAAATTATTAAGATATGCAAAAAGGATCCCAGAGAGGGGGCTTGAGAAAGCATTAGTATTTAAAAACCACTTGTTGGACATAAGCAGGATGATGCAACTTTTGTGTTATGATACCAAAGGAACGGATTCACAAGGACGTCGTGTCACAGCACGTAATCTGTAGGAGAACAGGTGTCTTCATCCATCCTACTTTCTATTCTGTCCCCCTCTTCCCCCTTGTGTCCCCATAAAGAAATAATGAGTGAGATTGTTTCCTGCACAGACGGTGAGCAGAGAATCCCTCTGTCATTGTTGGTGTTCACAGAAAGGTTTAAACATGTATTTATCTCAGCGTCAGGATGTGGAGCTTCAGCTCTGGTCGTTTTATTCAATCCTCTTGTTAGTGTTTCTGCACGCTGACAATAATTCTGCATCCATTCACAACCACCAACTAAATGCAGGATTTTCTAAGCACTGGCTGCAAGGAACAACAAAAAACACGAGTGTGACAAACAGCTTTGTGATACAGATATGTAAGTGATTAACTTTTTCTGTCTTTTTATGCTTTGGGCTTGATTCAGCCTGATTCTTTTTGATCCAGAAGTGAAAAGAATTTCATTTGTTTTCACACATTCACAAAACTCCAGAAAATGTTTCCAATATTTCAGGATGAGCTGCATGTGTGCGACAGACACATTCTTTCTTATCTCTGTTTGGGCTTCTGCCCTTAAAGGACAGTGGATAGAGTCAGGTATCAGGAGAGAGTGGAGGATGATATGCAGGCAAGGAGCCACAGGTGGGACATGAACCTGGGCAGCCTGCTTAGGAGGACTATGGTCTCTGTATGTGGAGTGTGACATAACCACTGGATCTGCGCCACAAACAGACGTATTTTCAGAAAAAAACGCCTACCTTCCCTGGTCCAAACAAATCCAGAGCATTCAGGACCAGAATCTAAAGTTAGAAGGAGGACATACTGGCTGCTGCATTGTTGTCAGAGATCCAGCACTTCAACATAGCATGTTTCCTTAATGTCTGATCATATAGTAAGGTACCTTTATCATTTCACGCTCGACACATCTCACTGACTGGACCTTTAATTCTGGCTCATTAAAAAAAAGGATTGTTGAGTAATCATAGGAAACAAGATGCAGATCTTTTCAAAGATTATTGACAAACTTTTTGTTTTGCCGCTTCAATCTGTCAGAGTTTTTCCTCCTATTATAGAAACATTAAAAACCTGCAGTTTTCATATTGAGGCATTAATGCGGATAAAACAGAATGATGACTAATAATTCCCATTTGTGTTTGATTATTCTTCTATCCCCGCTGGATGTTAGACAAATTATAGCCTTGAGGCTGGGCAATTGTTTACTTAACTGTTTTTTTCCTTCGACTCAATCCTCTTGAAACACACACACACACACAGTCATCACCATAACACACACTTCAAGCATCGGCACATTGTTTTGTTTTTAAAGATTTATTTTGAGCTTTTTTTGTGCCTTTTTAATGCAGAGAGAGGACAGTGGATAGAGTTGGAAACCAGGGAGAGAGAGTGGGGAGTGACATGTGGAGGGGGGCCACAGGTGGAAGTGAACCCGGGCCTACCGCTCGAGATGAGAGTCTCAACACATGGGACGCGCGCCCTACCACTGCGCCACCAGCGCACCCCCAAGCATTGGCACATTGTTACACTGAAGGACTTCACTGTGAAAGTACTTCTCCTGCACTTTGTATTCTCTAGTTATATGAAAAGCACCTGAATCTCTACGGCACACATTCTTCATTCTTATTAAATTACACAATAGAAGGTCAGAATAAAAATGGTACATAGGCTGTACTCGTGTAGCTCGTTTCTCTGACCCCTCGCAGCATTTTTACGCTGCATGACAGGGCGATATGTAAAGTGCCCTTCACTATGATTTAATCCCATGCATGTATTCACACACTGGCAACCACCGGCGTCGAAAAATGAAGCTGAAGTGCAAAATCCTGCAGTTCCTCGAGTGTCCACTAGAGGCTGCCTGCAGAAACACAGGAAGTCACATACACACCCATTCAAAACAGCCTGTTTTTACAGCAGAAATTAACATGCAACCTAAAATAAAGGAAACATTTCTTAACACTTTAAGTTAAGACCACAATGTCCACCTTGAAAGCCTGGCTCAGATTTTTTTTAAACATTTTTGTAGTGACCAAAAGAATAAGGTCGTGGATACAAGTGGCTGAAATTAGTTTCTTTCATTGGGTGTCTGGGCTCAGCCTGAGAGATACGGGGAGGAGCTCGGAGTAGAGCCGCTACTTCTTCGCATCAAAAAGAGCCAGCTGAGGGGGTTCAGGCATCTGATTAGGAGCCTCCTGGACGCCTCTCTTTGGAAGTTTTCCGGGCACGCCTGACCGGGAGGAGACCCCGGGTTAGACCCAGTGGTTGTGGTGGGATTATATAACCTGTCTGGCCTGGGAACGCCTCGGGATCCCCCAGGAGGAGCAGGAAAACGTTTTTTGGGGAGAGGGAAGTCAAAGAGACCAGAAAGGGGTGGAGGATTAAGGGCGGGGCCACCTTTGATTGACTCCTATAAGACGACCAATCAGGACGGAGCTGTAACAATAAGAGTCTCATAAACACAATTTCTTTTTGATCCAGAAAACAAGAATAGAAAGGGTCTGCATGATGAAATCACGGCTTGAAGGCGGTTCACAAACAAACAGAAACTACATCTTCTTTTAAACCGTCGATGATACGAATATAAGGGTTGCATCAATTCGGAATCTTCATAAGAGATGATGAATTCACACTTATTATTAAAGTACATGTTGTCCTTTCTGCCCTTTAGATTTGAGGACGTGTTGGTTTAAAGACACACAGTAATCTTCCATTCATATTCCTTATAATGAAACCCCTGCATCACACAGACTGGGTGCCATTATGACCAGCACTGTACAAGGAGCTTGTGATTACATAAAGAGCCTCTGATGTACAAGCTCCTTCTGCAGGCGTTATTATCCTCTCTGCATGTCTGGGAAAGGCGCTCACATTTATTTCTACAAGGAGTGTGTGTGGGTGTGCTGATGCACGTTTGTATGAGCATTAGAATATCACCCGTTCACTTCAAGGAACTGCTGTAGAAATATTCATCAGTTATTATTTTAGCGCCAATTCATAACAAGTGTTATCTCGATTTACACGCTTTACAAAGAGTATGTGGGATAATATCCAGGAAGGATTTCTCCTTTGTATTCCTCTCGTTCCTGTTGTCCACACTTCCTCGCTGCTGAGGTGGAGGCCGTGCAGGAATGAGGATGTTGGTGATTGTGGGACGACACGGTCTGATCGCGGTGGGGTTGGCGTCCCAGATCACATACATACATGTATTTGTGTCAGAGTAAAGTAGCTCATTCATAAATATCTTTGTGTGCATTTAAACACATGCAAACAGCACTGGCGCACTAAGACGTGGTTTGCTCTGCAGCACAGTTAGGGGAGCATTTAACCCTTTACGTGTGTTTTGAGAATTGAGGGGTTTTGTCTGATTCACAGATTAGGATGTACAAATGCTGTGCAATCATTTTATGAATCAGGCGCACAGTTTTTTCAGTGTTGTTTTTCTTTAGTTTCTTGGACTATTCATCGCATATCAAATTAAAAGAAAGTGAAGTTTTGTAAGAGGATTTTTTACACAGTTTTACACAGCATGCCATACATTGTAATCATGTCTTTGAAAACTTTGCAACATCAAGCAAGAAGATGGAAACATATCTCTGTATCAACAAATAAATAACGCTCCAGTCTTTATTTCAGATTAATTAAAAAAAGTTTAACAAAAAGTTTCCACATCAGCTTTTTCTCGTCCTCCTGCACGTACTTACCCTTCCCTTGTATCACTCTTTAAATGCATTTTTCTTTAAATAATGACCTCATCAGTGTTGACAGATCAGAAGACAGGATTTCCAGCTGCTTGGTGCAAAAGAAATGAAGGCTCATGCTAATTTAGTTTTAATTTTGGATAGATTTAAACAGGATTATGTAAAATAGTTCTATTTCCTAAGGACTCCTGAGACCGACTGGAGAAATTAAATGTGCTGTCAGTGTGTGTGTGTGTGTGTGTGTGTGTGTGTGTGTGTGTGTGTGTGTGTGAGTGAGTGAGTGTGTGTTTGCATATCTGTGTGTGTGTGTGTGTCTGTGTGTGTGTGTGTCTGTGTGTTTTTGCATGTGTGTGTGTTAGTTTCAGTCTTAAATTGAAATTAATCTCTCTCTCTCTTGTTCTATCTCTTGTCTGTCAGTGCGTTTACATGGAATAGCTTCATTATTTTTTTTTTTTTACATGGGATAGGATACAGATTTGCTGCTCGAACGGACAGCTGTCACTTGTCTGAGTATGCCGATCAGAGAATTGTATAAATGGCCGGAGCACGTTGACTCACGTGGCACTGGCCCCTGTCAACAAGTGGTTATAGAGCCACTTTCGGTTGACCTAAATTCCACAGCAACAACAAACTATCTGGCGGCATTCAAACAAAGATGGCGTGCATTATTTACATTCTAATAATGCGTCCGTCCAGAAGTGAGTTGTTGATTTCATCAAAGCGATGGTGTCGTTTGACCTTTCCGGCAACAACACTACTATTTATTACGTTGTCTCCTTCCACTTCCGGGTGAAATCCTCAGCGGAAATTCTCGAGCATGCGTAGAACGCGAAATCCGATTACGATACGATGGCTGAGTTTACATGCCTTTCGTTTGCTGACTATGAACGACTTATGTAGGTGTTCTTTTACGATTATGAGATGTCAGTTATGGTCCGATTTTGGTCCGATGTAGGTCGGACTAAGATGTTTACATACATTTTAAAAGTCCAAACAGTTTCTTATACGATCAGAAATTCAAATATCTAGCGCCATGTAACCCTACTGTGTGTGAATGAGTTTGTCTGTGTGTGAGTGTGTGTGTGTTAGTTTCAGTCTTAAATTGAAATTAATCCCTCTCTCTCTTGTTCTATCTCTTGTCTGTGTGTGAATGAGTTTGTTTGTGTGTGTGTGTGTGTGTGTGTGTGTGTCCTTTTATGTTAGTGATGACTCTCTCTCTCTCCAGCTGTTGTGTGTGTAAGTGTGACACGATCTCAGCTGAGACAACCATTTGTAATTGGAGCGTCTTGGTGGAAATAATGACGCTTGCGTGTGTATGCAGGTTGACTGATGTGTCGTTTCATAATGAGAGCTCGTCGGCTGCTGTGCCGCGGATGCATCGCACACAAAGCTCACCCTCTAAAATAGATTTAATGAGTTCGTGTCACAGCAATGACAAAATGAAGCAGAATCAGGCTGGGAGACAGAGATGCTACAATAAGCTGCAGCTTCTCTCGTCCTGAAGAGAGTCAGAGGAGATCTTAATAGAAATGTAAATAACGGATAATTGTCGTAATCATGTCTCATTAAACATCTTTGTTTAATGTAAAGTCAGAGCCTTCAGCACCAAGCAAAAACTGTCTCTAGATTTTGGAATAAAATGACAGAATTAGCTGAATTAAAAGACACCGCTTCCATCGTTGCAACACCTGTTGGTTTGACCTGATAACTGGTCTCATATCTGACAAACCGCGGGGCATCCAAAATGTTCCAAACAAATCCAGAGCATTCAGGACCAGAATCTAAACTTAGAACTAACTATATGATCAGAGGAGCTGGTGATTGAACCCAAACCCCTTCTGGTTGAGAGACTCTCAGCCGCAGCCGGTCCTTTAAATTGTATCATTCACTTCATTGCAATGTTGAAAAAATGTCATCACACATCCAGATTCCTTCACATCGCCCTGTTTGAGGCCCGATCACACTCCTATTCATTCATGGGTTCTTATTCAAACCCAAAGATGCTTTTCCTCAAATTAAATATGGATTCTTTTCTCTGACCTGATAAACAGACGTTTCACAAATAACAGACCTTTACCTTCTGCTTCCTGACCTGGGATAAGAACACGTCCATAATTCATCTTTTCTACCGCACACTTGTCTCTGTTTTTTCTAGGTGATGAATCTGCTGGGTCAGTGTCTGTGATTGCTGTATAAGTGACTCTGACTAAGTGCTGGGTGCACTTAGCCCGACCGTGTCTCAACACTGTCGGGCTTCTTTGACTGAACTCTCTAATTTAAAAAGTTTGATCCACTTGATTTGGCATCAGCCATTAATGAACCAACTTCTTAAAAGTTGTCCAATAAGATTACTTTACATTCTCACAGCACCATCACACCCTATCAGCATCAGGGTACCAGACAGGACCGCTGAGAGTCATCTTTTTAGAAAAACACCCCCTGCTGCTGCTACAGTCTGCACGCTCAAAAAGACTGAAAAAGGTTTTTTAAAGAAATCAAAAGAGAAGGTGACCCAACTCACAGAAACACAGCAGGTGATGAAAGATCGTGAATGGGGACAGACCTCTGCAAGAGAGCGAGCCCTGCAGAGCAAACGATACTAGACTTGATTGTTATGAGGCAGAATCCAAAGAAAGCACCGGACCACACAACTCACTTACAGCAAATGTATTAAGCATAGACTGTAAATATTAATGGACGAAGCCTGAGTGGCGTCAGCCATCTGTTCCTGCAGGGGGGCTTCGGAGGCTCATCGGCAGCGGTCTCCATGTTGGAAATGCTGTCTCAGTCTAACTTTCAGTCAACCTAACGACAGGCTGAGAGCTGGAGCTGAGCCGGGTTTTAAGCCTTCTGACAAACCGTTACACCGCGCCCACCTGTCAATCATGTCAGCTACACGCCTTACTATGGATTACACGTATCGTTTTCAAAATCAAAACAGAGCCTTTAAAAAAAAATGTCACCCCCTGTACAGTGTGTGCCCGTGATGACAATAACTAATCAGACTTATTTAATTTTTTTGTACCAGGCTGTAAACATTTTAATTTCTGCTGTAAAACAGCTTTTTAGAATGGATGTGTATGTGACTTCCTGTGCTTCTGCAGCCAGCCTCTAGTGGACACTCTATGATTTGCAGGATTTTGCACTTCCTCATTCGCTTTATTTCTCAAGACCGAGGGTTGCTGCTTGGTATTAAGGTGCAAAGTGAAGTCACAGTACGAGATAATTGACTTCACTTTGTTGGCATTGTTCCTCGTTCTCGCTCTGCTGAAAAGATTTCTGTCAGAATCAACGTGGGGTCGATAGAAATACATGCATTAGTGCGGCGCTGAGAAATGTTCTACAGACACGTGAGGCTTAAATGAGGTTTGAGAACAAGTCCAGATTGAGATCAATCATCAATCCATCAATCATTATTGTTCTTGAGACGCTTTACAAAAGAGCATATGGGATAATAAGCAGGAAGGATTTCTCCTTTGTATTCCTTTCGTTCCTGTTATCCACACTTCCTCGCCGCTAAGGTGGAGGTTGGAGCAGTGAATCAGGACGCCGGTGGTTAAGAGAATACACAGTCTGATGGTGGAGGCTGAAAAGGTTTCTTTTAGTTGAACATTTAATAGTCCGCTATTTTCTATTTGAAGTCTTTGATCATGTTCTTTGCTTGTGCAGGTTTTAGGGCGGTAAAGTACTAGAACATATTCTGAGAAATGACATCACAAAAAGCAAAAATACTGGTGAGCCACAGGTCGTCCATGTGCAGAATTCAATTTGTTAATTGCCCCTTCATTTCATATGTTCATCGTCTATTTTATAAATCTCCTGGCAGTGTTTTTATTGGATCATTCTCTGATAGCACCTTAAATAAACTTTCTGTCCATGGCTGTTTGTGATCACTCGTCTTCACCTCTCGATGACGCCTCTCACTCTGACCTTCTCTCTTTTCTCCAGCTCAAGCCACCAGTGACCCCGATAAGAGCGCCCTGAGTGGGGGGTCGGGAGGAATCAGCATGGGAGGCCTCAAGTCTGTCCTGGAGGATGCTGTGTCGCCGGCCTTCGGCGCCACCATCATCATCATCATCACGGTCATCGTGTCGGGCAGCGCCTACCTCTGCTTCCTCAAGTACGTCTGCGCCGGCTGCTGCAAACCCATGCAGGTGGCCCCCATTGTGGACGTGGACCCCAACAAGGTGGAGGAGCAGGTGTAGCAGGGCGGAAAGAGAACGACCAGGAGGAGAGAAGAAAGAGGCACAGAACAGAGCCTGTTAGCAACAAGAGATGCTTCTAATTGTGGGATTCTGGTCGTGTCAGGCCACCAGGTGGAGATATTAATGGAATCGATCCGTCAATCAGCGGCCCCCTGCAGGTCTGCAGAGGACAGGAACATAGCGGGTCACACAGAAAGCTAATCAACTGCTTTTGTTGACAGCAGAATCTGGGTCAAACAAGGCCTTAAGTACACTCTATGAAAACAATCAGTAACATATTTCTAACACAGAAAAACGATTTGTCATGCTTTTCCTGGAGCTCAAATAGTCAGGATTGCTCCATAGCCCTCTTAACCGAGTACGCAGACAGCCTTTAACTTCAGGGATCAGAATTATCTGCAGACCTGTGCCAACCTGAGAGCCAGCCATCGTTGTCTGGACCGTGAACAATACAGCATTCGCTGCAGGGTCGTGTCAACATGCCTGGAAGGTCGTTTGAGGATTTCAGTCCTGGCATTTTCAGTTTCAGCTTGTTAAAATAGTTGCTGGACACAAATATGAGGCCTGTTTGTTAACAAACACACAATGTGACGGACGAGGTTAGGAACTCACCAAACCCCAGGAGGGAAGAGTCTCCAAACAGAGCCTGCTGAACCTGCTGACGGTTAGAGCAGAAAAATGTGACATTACATCATCGGATGGAGAGCATGACCGTCAGCATCAACACAGCACAGTCTTAGTCTGTGCCCTTTTTTATCTATATTTTCATGAGCCTGCTTTAAAAAAAAAAAACTGATGATCATAAATGTCATCTGAGAAGAACTCAAATAACACTCGAACAAATAAAGTCGATGACGAAATCCATCCGAAAATGTGTTTGGAACTAAAGGAAAGAACGTTTCGTTCAAAGTCTATGTGATTCCTGTTGTCCTGAAAGTCTCTCAGAAACTTTCTCTGGATGTCCTGACGTTTAGGCAGAGAAAGATAAAAACATTATTCACAAGTCATTTGCTTTCCCATCTTTCAAATTATCCTGCAGAAGGCAAAATGCATCAAGCTGTGAACGTCTCCGGGTGACATTATAAACCCAGACACAAGATTTTTTTGTTGTTCCAGTGAATCCAGACAAAATGATCTGAGGATGTGTTCAGGCACGTTGAAAAAACACAAATGCATTCAGCTATCAAACTTCTGTTTCTTACTGCTGTTTGTCTGAACACAGATTGATTTCCAGCTCCCATCAATGAGTCATCATTTTTAAATTCAATATTTAAGCACTTTACTTTACTAATTAGTGTTTAAAGGCAGGGTCGGTAATTTCCTCCAGATCCACTTTTTAACATTTTGGTTGAAATTGTCTTAGAAATTAATAACTCATGTTCTCTAAAAAAGGAACAAAGAAACAAATAGGTGAACTCAGGACTCATGTGTCTCATACATTGCTGTGTGTCCTCACTGTGTGTTTAAGGCTGTGGATAAATGTGAGGCTAAGGTTGGGGGGTGGGGGGGAAGGGGGCAGCACAAAGAACATGAACACAATAAATTGAAAAAGTCAAACTCAAATACCTTCTCTGTACACGTCTGTGTTTGCTCCCTTTAAAGGAAATCCAACGCTGTTCAAAGTCGATTCTCCAGCCACGTTGGAGCTCTGCTCAACTGGAGACGACTCGGATATATTATTATAACTTTTGTGGCTCTGGAGGAGTCTGTCACATCTTAAGTGGGAGGTTATCACAAGCAGAATTTCAATTTCCAGCAAAAGGCGTGTAAGTGTTCAAATGGTGTAATGACACCATTTATTATCCTGAAAGGAACACGTTGAATTTGTCTGCTAAAGAACAAAGAGCTTCTTTCCCCTGCAGTCGTAGACCTCTGAGGGTTCTTAGACAAGCTGTGCTTTAGTGAGTTTATGTTCTGAAATGATTACAGAAGTGAAGTGAGCCCTACAACGCAAAGTGTTTGTCCATTAATTTAAGGTCAAAAATGTTCCACAGAATGAAAGACCCCTCTCAAAGACTGGAGATCACACTCACAAAACTTCTATAAACCCACAGGCTGTAATCTGGGGTTCAAGTGGCACCTGAAGCCTTTAAACGCGGATATTTGTTTGGTGTGTCGACCGTCAACATCTTAAAGGCACAGTGTGTAGATTTCACACTGTGCCATGTTGGTTTTGCTGATACGCCACTTGGCTGAGACGGCATCTGTGCAGGAAGTCGTCAGCTTTCAGACACCGACGTAAGGCGTATACATGCCGCGGTATCCCGTTTTCTTTTGGAGTTCACCAGGTAGCATAATCCAATTTCTCAAAATCCGGATAAAGGCTTATCCTGGTGTCTGAAATCGGGATTTGATGTTTACATGCACAAATGTAAAAAACCTGATCAAAACTCTAGTCAGTGTAAACACACTCATTGTTCACTCCTGATCAAAATATAAAACTATATATATATATATACAATGTTCTTCTGTGTTTGGTTTAGTTTGCTTTGTTCTTGTTTTTGCTGTTTGTCAAAGCACTTTGTAAACCTGTGTTTTTAAAAGGTGCTATATAAATAAAGTTATTATTATTATTAAAACTACCACACAACATCAACGTAATACATCATGAAAATGCACACAGAAAAAATAGATGAATAAAGGACCCTGCGGCTCTTACTAAGAGAAGTCTATTATCAGATACAGGCCTACAGGGAAAGGTACATTTATGCTTTTATGCCTAAAGCAAGCACTCATGAATATACATCTTGTGCTTTCATGGAGGCAGCTGAACATTCAGAAAGCATCCTGCTGTAATCCTGAGCTGCACTGATGGAGGAGTGAAGTGAAGGCTGAGTCCACATAAGCAACTTATTCAACGAGCAGCTACAACAGTGTTACATGGAGCTGTTAGTGTACTCCACTTTAATATCTTTTTTTTGTTAGATAACACGTCGCTGTCTTTGATATAACATGAAAAATAAATATATAACAGAGAGCACCTTCATGTTGCTGCATGCTCTGATGTTCTCAGCTTTCTGTCCATGTTGTGATTCTGTTGAGCTGCAGAGAGCTAGGTCAGTAGACCAGCAAGTCTGTGGAGTCTGGTTTTATAATTTGCATCATTTTAAGCAGATTTAGAATAACAAGCATTCAGCTTTTCAATCACCTTTCAAATGGAACTATACAAAGGACTCTAAGACATTAAAAAAAACAGGAGACATGCCATTAAAAATAGAAAATGTGTTGAAAACAAAAGGACAAGAAGGAACTCTTACACGGGGGCTGCTGTGGCTCAGTTGGTAGGGTCTCCTATCCAGAAGGTCGGGGGTTTGATCCCCAGCTCGTGCAGCCACATGTCCAATGTGTCCTTGGGCAAGACGATCAACCCCAAGTCGCTCCTTCTGCTTAGTCATATAAATGTGTATGAACGGATGAGCTTGTGTGATTCCCTGAGGAAGGTAAGTTAAGATTTTTTTGACTCTGGACGGGGGTCCATCTCCAGAGCGTTTTCTAGCAGCGCCACTACGTTCTGCTCCGTTTCAACAGAGCTCGCTGCAAGCACCCATCAAGATGGTAAGAATAGATCGAGCCGGACAGGAAGTACAGAGCCTCCAGACAATTTCAAAATGAAACACAATATACGGATTTCCGATGGTATTTTCCATCACTTCATCTACATGACATCAAAACAGGCACTGAATGAACGAATCATCATCAGAAAGAAAAAGCAACATCAGGGTTTTTCCTGCATAGAGAATTCCCCCAAAGAGGTTTTACCCAGTGGCAAAGGAAAATCATGAGCGGCAAAAGAAAAAAAGAGGATTCAAATTGCAAATCAAATCCTCGTACGTTAAAAATATCAATACATCAAACGACTGTTGAACAAGCAGAACATAAACTTAAATACGACGTCTCTGACTTGGCTCACGCTGGATAGCCAGCTGATTGACTGTTCGTTTCTTTTGACTGGTTCCGGACGCTCCGCTGACACCCACAAGCGCTAAATGTGGGGTGATTTTCCGTTTGGCGAGTTAATTTCAAAGAGCAACCAACTTCATGGCGGTAAATATTTATCCCAACAGTCATGTTAAAACTATACTAAACCGCGTATGATGTAGCTGCGGCTACTTGTCCCTGCTCCTCTGCTGTCTGCAGACGGGTCATCGCGGAGGCACGCAGAGACGAGACACACCATCATACATGGCTACAAACGCACACACACCGGAACGCCAACCACCGCGCGCACCTGTTTACTTGTAGTGCAGAATATGAGAAATGTGTTCTTATTTGAGTCCCTGCAAAATTAACTTCATGCATGTTCAGACATGTACCAAGAAGCTGTGTTGTTTCCCTGCAGAAGAAACAACACAGCTGATAATTGAATATGTTTTGTTACACCGTGCTCCAAACAGAATCTGACAGTAATTAGAAACTATTTTTGTACGTGAGACTGTGCGAATCATCAGGTGTGACGTCCAGCCGCTCTCTGCTCTGATTTCCTGTCTCCGGAGGCAGCTCATATGGGTAATTTAATTTAATTCATTCATATGATCCGTGCAACAAAAGAAGTGATGCATGACACAATTTGATTTTTCAGCTGGCAAAGAGAAACAAAAGATCCAGGCATGAACGAGGGGAGGAAGACAAAAGG
The DNA here is from genome assembly GCF_963930695.1 of Labrus bergylta. NCBI lineage: Eukaryota > Metazoa > Chordata > Actinopteri > Labriformes > Labridae > Labrus > Labrus bergylta. The sequence continues at coordinate 20,716,157 of NC_089207.1, read as the reverse complement.
CATTAGGAAACTTTGGACATCATGTGGTTTGTGCACAGCGCTGAAAACAAAAAGGTGATGCATGAAAAGCAGGCTGATTGAACGTAAGTAGCTCCCTGTGTTGTTGGGCTTCAGTCTGATGACAGCTAAACAATGAGTTTGATCAACACAGTTTTATGGACTGCCACTGTTTTCCATCCACTTTTAATGTCACACAGGAGTGACTCTACAGCTCTCTGACACTCAGGGAAATCAAGAGTAGTCCTGTTTTCAAATTAATGTTCCAATATCAGGTCCACATTGGACAAATCACAAATCACACATTTGCTTATTTACTTTGGATCCCCATTTTTTGTAACTAACTAACTATTGTTCAAGGGTCCCAAACCTGTCGAGGAAAAAATAAGGAATGGGATCAGGTTGAGAAGAAGAAAAATGAAGTACATGAGGTATGCAACATCCTGCGGTTCCTGGAGTGTCCACCAGAGGCTGGCTGCAGAAGCACAGGAAGTCACATACACACCCAAGCCTGTTTTTTTTTTTTTTTGTACAGCAGAAATGTTTAAAGTCTGCTTCAAAAAACAAATAGGGTATCTCTCGTCTGGCTTGAGAAGTACCTCACGGTCTCCGAGTAGGAACTGGATCATTGCTTAGCTTGAGCTAAGGAACTCCAAAAGAACAGCTTACTGAAATGAAACAGGTGCTCAATATTCAGTCACCATTGGTGGGCCCGAAAATGAACATGGTTTCTGAGGACTTATTCTCAAATTATTTAATTTAATTTTTAACGACCCTGAACCTGGCCTGTATAAAGTGAGTGATGGAAGTTACCTGCAGGAGCTATTTTACCCATGAACACTTTGAGAGCAGCCATGCCTCCAGGAGGTCACTGCTCTGAGAGTAATAGCAGTTAGCTAATGGGCTGCTGGTGGTAACTTCATTTTCAACTGACAGATGTAATTGAATCGAGCGTCTTCAGCATATCCATTGACTTAATCTATATCTGTTGTCTCATGTGCGCCTTCATTATTCACATCTTACCAGGAAGACGTCCATCTGGCCTCGCTCCAGCTGTCGGTGTCCTCCTCACTCAGCCTTCAGAGAGTCAAACTGAACCGTGGTTTGACCCAGAACATTCAGCTACCACATATGATAGCAGCAGACGTGAATCACAAACGATACAGACACTGATGGAGTGTGATGTTTCTAACAAACAACCCTGTCAAGGCGTCTTTATTGCATATTGTTTATACAAGCTCTGGGTTACATGTCCCTTAATACATGTGGTTGTACATCTGGGAGAATGTGATTGAACATTTGGCTCGGTAATGGGAAAACACGTCCAAAAGAAGAGCTCTTTAAATCAAACAGGGGCTCATTAACCAGCCAGACGAGTCTCTGCAGACTCATTTTCACCCAAATTGACTAATTCCAATATTTTCCCAACGACCCCGGAGTGGCTGTTCTACCACTTGGCACACACGTTACACAATCAGTAAGATGTGTAGTGAGTGGTTTGCCAGATATGAGACCAGTTATCGGGTCAAACCAACAGGTGTTGCAGCGATGGAAGCAGGCAAGAGAACTGGTTCAGATAGAAGTGATTGTTGTGATTTTTTGGTTGGTGCGATTTTGTGCGGATAAATAAATACTATATAAATATTTTTGGCCTTAGAATACTTTAAAAAAATATTAATGAATGGACAAATACAAGTGTATTCTGTGGGGCGCCAGCAACCTTGTGGTTAGTTCACGCCCTATACACGGAGGATGTCCTCCAAGCTGGCAGCCTAGGTTTAAGTCCGGCCTGTGACTCCTTCCTCACAAGTCAATCTCCAATTTGTGACTCTTTCCACTGTCCTGTCTCTAAAATATAAATGCATGAGAACCCCGACATAAACCTTAAAAAGTGTATTGTGATGACTCAGTGGATATGAAGCGGATGATTTCTTTAATCCGTCGTATCTTTAGTTAGAACATCCTGCTTTACAGAAGTGTGAATCGTCCGTGGCGGACAATCCCTCAAAATAACCTCCAGTCAAGTCATTTTTATTTACCGCCCGAATTGTAATTCATCCTCTCACTGGTACCCATGGCAACAAGAGCAGGCAGGCGTGTGTCTGCTCTTGGGGTCAAGATACAATCAAAATGGAATTCAGGTTGAACAGAAGAAATCTCCAGCGGGATTTGTTCACCTGAAAGAACACTGTATTAGGGTTTATCACCATCAAACGGGCATTAAAGACGGGACATGAATTTAAATTTCAAGTTATGATGTTTTGTTCTTTGTCTTTGAACAAATGTTTAAGTTCATAAAATCACTCACTCTTGAAGCATAAATGTTATAAAATTATCTTAAAAGTCAAATCAGTAAGATGTGTACAGAGTGAAATGATAAAGTGACCTTACTATATGATCAGACATTAAGGAAACATGCTATGTTGAAGTGCTGGCTTCTCTGACAACAATGCAGCAGCCAGTATGTCCTCCTTCTAACTTTAGATTCTGGTCCTGAATGCTCTGGATTTGTTTGGAACAGAGAAGGTTGGCGGTTTTAAGGCACCCCCACACGGCCGTTTTGGACGGCCCTTGGCAGGGGGAGAGACAGCTCTCTACAAGGTTTTAAATTTAGACTGTAGTACCCATTTTAAACACTAGGTGTCAGAGTTACATATTGCTCCTTAATCAAATTAGATCAGTTAAAAGATCTGAGATTCTCAAGTTCGTTTCACCACCAGTACTAAGGCTCCACCTTCAGAAGTTCCCGCCAGCAGGCTTCAGGAGTAACCTCAGTCTGCAGAACCTTTTTCATCGAGCATCAAAAATCCTCTCACATGTCACATCTACTGCATCAGCATGAAAAGACGTTCTCTGTTCTCAAGATGAAAAAAGGAAGAAGTGGAAACAACAAGAAGAAGCAACACTCATCTCTCATGCTCTCTGAAGAGTTTCTGCAACAACAGGCTTCTTTAATTGGAGGTAAACTGCATTTCACTCCATCATCTTATCCTACTTCTCTAATAAAATGCTTCAAGGTATAATATGCAACATTCTGACTATTGTGCAGTAAAGACTTCTTAAACCAGAGTGAAGTCAAACTCCCTCTGGGTTTGTTGTTCTCTGCCTTGTGTTCACAGTGACGGGGCGGGGCTTCTTCAGCATGTTTATGTTTCTCTCAGAGACTTCAACATGTTTTTTCTTCTTCACTTGAACCCCCTTCAGATTTAATGAGAAAGAGATGAAGGGGTTTCACTTCCTGTCCCCCCTGCAGAGAGGGGAGCAATGTAGACGGACTCTGTTGTAATCTCAGAGTCTGTCAGATACAGAATTAAACAACTGAAATCCTCCATAAAGCACAAATCACTCCCTGCAGACGATAAAAAAATTAACCAAACATCTTCTGATCTTTGTCAGCATGCTGAAGAACAAAGAGGGACAGCTGGATAAACGTCTTTCATGGACTTTTTTTCTTTTTCATAGAAGTAATAATGGATATAAATCTTGTCCCTCTGATTGCCAGCGAGGGTTTAAAACATCACAGCGAACGCCTGCCTGGAAGCCTGGTTGTTTTAAGCCGGGTACAAACTTTCTGAGCAAAGTCAGCCAAGGCCTGATTACCTGATGGTTCTAAAGAGGATGTTCCTGTGGTGTGAGGGGTGTAACTGATTTTACCCTCCATGATCTGCTTGGAAGACGATCTGGGATGCCCCTGATTTGAAATCGGCCACAACCTTCCCCATGTTAGGGTCTAAGTCAGTGACACGCCCCCTGCACACAAGGTAATGATTTTTCAAAAGGACTTGACTCGGTCTCGATCCCTAAATGTCATGGTCTTGACTTGGTCTCGCCCCGGCCTTGCTCTCGGTTAGTGTGGTCATGACTACAACACTAGTGTGTGGAAAACACAGAGGACGGCCCGAGCAATCACTCTGTGAATTGCCTCGTGGAACAGAACAATAGCCAATCAGGAAGCAAGCTGACTGAAACAGGAAGCACAACACACATTACCGTGGCAACGATAGAAAACGCGAAGCATAACGTTAGGTGGACGTCAGAAATGGAGGACCAACTTGTTGATTTGTGGCAACAACACAAGTGTGTATACGACATGTCTGTACAACAAAGCACAGGTGGCTCGACCATCATGTTTGTTAAGTCCTGATTACTCTCACCTGTGTCTCTCATTACCTCCTGATTGTGTGAGTATATATTCCCTGTGTGTCCTCCTTCATGTCACCTTGTTCCAGACTTTTTTCTTCCAGTGTTTTTTGCCTTTTGCCCTCCCATTTTGGATTTGTTTGCTCCGCTGTTTGCTTACCTGTGTTTACCGACCTGGACTACAAACTCTTCCTTTACTGAACTCGGCCTCGTGTGCATTTTGGGTCTATGTATTTATGTGCTTCTGTTGGTTTCCATAGCGCGTACATTTGGGTTGTTTTCTCCTCTTATGTATCTGGTTATCTCAGGATGACATCGCTGGTTTCTCGTGACAATGAGTTCATTTCTAACTGGATCCTCTGAAATCTCCCACTGAGGGATTTTTTTCTGGCACACTGGAAACTGACAGCTCGGCTCCAAAACCACTTTAATTTGACATTAACACGTCTAAATAACCTTCAGCTGCATTAAAAGCCCGGGGGAATAGAGAAGGACACCAATCTAATCATGAGAAACAAACAATCCTGTTCCCATAATAAAAGAACGGAGAACGACAGATAAGAGGAGGACACATCAGTGCAGAGTCCTCCCCCCTACCCTTCATATCCTCTCTCTCTCTCTCTGGGTTTCTGTGTCTCTCATCCTGGGTCCAAGCAGCAGAGCTATGATGCCCGAGTCTTCTTGGCTTTAGTTTCATGTTCTTATATTTTCTCATCTTAAATTGTTTGTGCAGAACTAAAAAAAAAACTTTTCAGTAATTGCAAAATGAGGGATTACATTCTGGGGTCAGTCTCTGTTTCCCTGTGGGATAATAAAAGACGACACATGTGGCTCTCTTCGTCAAAATCCTCACCGCCAATTTCATTTTTTTTGCATACTCTGGGTGCGCTGTCTGTCAGCACTGCACTACTAAGCCATTGATTGCTGCCACTCTAGTCAATGCTCCTGTTTCCACAGCGAGCACCACAGTCCGTCTCCGGAGGTTGACAGCACTGCAGCGCCATACGCTCTGCTCCCTTTCAAATATGCTGCAGGCACGCATCAAGATGGTCATAATAGAACGACCCAGACAGGAAGTCAGAAATGGAAACACACAGAGTGTCTGGTCAACTTAAAAATAAATCACAATTTACAGCCAACACCAAATGATCAACAAATCAACCACAAAAAGACAAAGCAACATGCTGTTTGCACGTTTTCCTCTTTGTTGCCATGTGATCTTGTAGTTCTCCCGTGATCTTGTAGTTCTCCTGTATGCGCGCTGTCCATCTGAGCAAAACTGTGGTGCTGACGGACCGCTGCACCCACGGAGTGTCAGGAAATTGGGGGTTACTGCCATTTTCCAGGGGCAGTAAGGTCAGGTGCTGGGGGCAGGGTTATCGTGACCAAAACAGAAGCAAGCTGAACTGTGTTGTGACCACCTCGGGGACGGATCAGTTAACGTTGAGCTCAAACACAGATCTTGTTTTCATAAAGTTTTTCAAGTTTCCCCGTCAACTTCTAAAACAGAACAGAACCGACCCAAACACTGTGACAGGCCTGTTTGTGTCTGTGCAGTGACAATGACACATCGCTCAGATTTCAGATAATGATGAACTTTATCAGTTTGTCTCCGGAACTTTCTGCCATTTTTGCGCCTGCGTCGTCCTCATTTTCAGGAACATGTACGGAGCCAACGCGCCAAACAGATGCAGGGGAAGTGTGGCGCCCATCGTGCATATGCTTGGTATAAACAACCAGGGCTCTACCGCTCTTCTCCTGCTTGATATTCTACAGCACAGATGAGAAGTGGAAACATAAAAAACATTAAAGCTTTATCAGCGGGAGAGCAGCTCCTGAAGCTCAGCAGAGAGAGGAGAGACACGAGGAAACACAGAAAGTTTGTCAATGAGAGACAACTGAAGTGCCTTGCATATAAACTCAACCCCCTCAAACTTCCTTGTTCACAGCCTTGTTACCTGGAATTCAAATCCACACATTTGAGATTTTTTCTTCATTTTGATGAACACACAACAGCAGTCAGAAAAATGGTCTTCTTCAGGGAGGTTAAGTGAGAGAACCTGATCTGAGTTCATGTGTCCTCTCTGACCTTCCTCACATCCTCCACTCTGAGCTGAGTAGGAGCTCTTAACCATCTGGTAGACAATACACAATCCCTCAATACAAACTAAACGGTTTAAAAAAAATAGCTTGTGCCTAACTCAATTAAAATAATGTTTCTGGTGGCTTCAGGGCTATAGTGAATAACGGTGTTCTTATCTTTTTCAGTGATGATGTCGTGTTTTATGCCGATCTTGTGCAATGTGTAATGTGCAAAATGCTGCATGTTGTTTGAGGTGTCATTGGTTTCTGCTCCTCTGTTGACATGCAGATTGTTGTTTTTTATTCATAAATATAACCAAGGAGGCAGGGGCGTGTCCAGACTTTTATGTTTTACTTGGGTTGCCCAACTCGGGCTCTGACTTAAGCAGGGGTGGCCTGAAGTGTGATGTGCGCACAAAGACACACAAATAAAAATCGAATGATTTACCCTTTCTAACCTCACCCATGATATCTAATTTATAAGTCCAACTGGCAGTGTTTTGGTCCTCGTATCGTTGTATCACATCCCAGCACGTGTGTTTTGTTCTGTCATTTAAAGTTTGTTTCCGGCTGTATGGCTTTGTTTGCAGTGTTATTATGTTGATCTCTCGTCTGTGCTTCTCGGGGTGCCGTCATCCCCGCCTTCTGTGCAGCAGGTCAATGAGGGCATCTTGTTATGGCTGCCTGCAGACACAGCACAGCTCAAGTTTATCCCCGGTGCTGCCGAGTGGCTCTGCAACGTGCTGGATGTATATATCGCTCCTCACAGGGTCATAATGTTAGGACAGATGGCCTTTCATGAGGGTACGCACGTCTTTGTGTGATGGCTTCAGCTTTATTACGGTGTTATAAAAACCTGCAGGAAGAGATGTATGTATTTAATCATGATACCCCTGTCTTCATAGAATTACTAATAATCATCTGGCTGCTTCATGTGGGGAAAACAGGGACACAGGAGAGAGTACTTTCAAGTAGACTGATGCAATACAAAGCATTTATCCTAAAAGAAGCATCAACATTCGGCTCGGAGTAAATGACTGAGACGAGGGTGGAAAACAGAAAAGCATTCACATAGAGGCTGCACTCTCATCCAAGAGGCAGGCAGACAATCACATCACAAAAACAGACGAGGTCCAGAAGCACCAGGAGAAGGGCCAAAAGACCCTGCAGGGGAGGCTTGAAAGCTTGGCACAATATACAAAAACAAACCATTATCACAGCTAAATACAGAGAGAAGGGGATGTTCATCAGAGGTGGATGATGCCAATCAGAGCAGGGCACAGTCTCGCCAGGACAGGAAACACACAAAAGACGTAAATGTAAAAAGGGGAAAGGTTATCGAAGACTGAATGGGATGAAAATATCAGCAGGATGAGACGTAGAGCTGATGAAGTCCCCTCACACACACACACTCCTAATCATGTCTGGATATAACCTGTAAGAAAACAAATGTTTGAATTGGGGCGCTGGTGACGCAGTAGTTGGTGTGCAGGCCTCATGTATGGAGGCTATGGTCCTCCAAGCGGGCAGCCCAGGTTTGGGTCTGGCCTTTGGCTCCTTTCCTGCATGTCATTCCCCACTCTCTCGCTCCCTGATTTCCGACTCTATCCACTGTCTTAACTCTCCATTAAAGGCACAAAAGCCCAAAAAGAAGTCTTTGACAAATGTTTGAGTCATAACTGTGTGTTTGTTAACACCCTAGCGAAGCCCACCTGTGGCATCGCCTCATGACGCCATTTGTCTTTGTCAAAAAGTTGCACTTGAACACACCGCAAAGACTACAGCCGACAGCCAACCACCACGTATGTTCTGCGGATACTTGAGAGGAAATAAGTCTCCATGACAGCAGGCGGCGGTCGTCTGTAATCGTCGTTCCAAAAGGGGAAGCCAGGGGAAATTGTTTTCGTCACTTCCGTTTTTCTTCTGATCCGCTTAGCTGAACAGCCAATCAGAATGATTCCTCTCACCAACCGCGACGACCGACGCCGATTCAACATGTCGAATCGGCCGAAGAAAGGCAGACGAGGGCCGATGGGTAGCGACGTAGCTGGACACACCGCAAAAACTCGGGCGAGGATTGCTCACCGTCAGTCCGAAGCCAATGATCTCCTGCTGAGTCAGAGCCTTAAATAGAGAGACTAATGAGAGACTAATGAGAGCTTGTTCGAGCTTTGATGCTCTGAGGTGCACAACATATCAGCCTGTGGTCGTGCGACAGCCGTGAGACGTTCATGTGTTGTGCAATGATGTTACTTCTTTAGGCTGTGTTCTCCTTTGAAATCATTTTTACAAAATAATCCTGAAAACAACCAAGAGAATTGATAATTGTGTGTGTGTGTGTGTTTGTGTGTGTGTGTGTGTGTGCGCGTGTGTGTGTGCATGTGCATGTGTGTGTGTGTGTGTGTGTGTGTGTGTGTGTGTATAAGAGGTAATTGCTGTTCCCTGCCTTCTAATATTGCAGAGCGATGCTGAGCATCACACTTCAGATCTGGCTTAATTTGACACTGAAATGATATTTCACACCATCAACTGTGTGTGTGTGTGTGTGTGTGTGTGTGTGTGTGTGTACTCGTGTACATGTGTGTGAGAGAGTGAAATTTGCGGGGGATGAGATAGGGGATGAATATCTTGATAAATATCTTGTTTACGGTATATGTCCTCTAATAAATTTGCCTTTTGGACACCTTTCATGTTGATGGTTTGAAAAGCACAGGTGTGATAAGAAGATAACAGATGATTTAATTTAATTACCCTGCCTGTAATCGATCATGCTGCCTTAATATCACAGTGTCATGTCTACTGAGACACTTAGAGGAGATAATCTTTGGTTAGTGTAATAAATAACGTTTGTGTTTTTCCTGCTGTGACAGGTTGAATGTTGGTCCACAATAATGGACATGTTTCCCTCCCTTAAAAACACAACCAGCATCCATGAGACCAAACTGAGTTCTGTTTCCACTTCACTGAGATTTGGTGCTGTGGGTGACATCCTCATGTTATAATGAAACACGTCCGAGGAGGATGACGGACTGTGAGTGAAATACTAATATTAGTCTTAAAGACTTTTCAGTCAATTTCACAGAGGCAAACAATCTCACAAGGTCAGATTAAAAATGATGAAGTATGTTACGAGTCTAGTTGAGCTTCCTTTATCTCAACCTTTTGGCGTAGAGTGGTTTGAATTATTTAAGAGCTGTCTTAAACGCACAGTGTGTAGATTCTGCCACCAGGGGGCTCTCAATCAAAACAATAACCAAAGATAACGTTGAGGCTGGCGGGGAATCATGGGAGTGATTCTCTCTTCTACTCCACCTCCCCCCACCAGATGAAAACGAACTCTGAGGACAACCGGGTGAAACCGACAGCAACGGTATGGCAGCTTTCCGTAACAACTCACACTACGGTCTTTGACATAACATCTGCTGTTTCCACGGCAACGATAAACATGCGTCTGTCATGGCAGCTCTGTCCCGTTCGAGGATTTTTCTGGATTTGATAACTGTTGGAAATGTTTGAGGCAATGTAAGTACACAACAACATCAAAACATTGAGCATATGTTGTGGATTTTTAGTCAATTTTTTTATTAATTTAGATATTTTAGTGTTAAAATTCTTATAAAATTCTACATATATTGTACCCTTGCGCCAGCCTTTTTCTTGTCTTCACCTATAGATAGATCTATAATATAGATCAAGCATATTTTATTATCTGAAGTTTCTGGTCTCAGCTCACAACGAAAGCACTGATCAACCAGCCTCTCAAGGAGTAGAGCATACGGAGGGGACTCTGCGGTCATTGTGCCCTCACTGAATGTGATGAAAGACTGAATCACCTCCAGGGCTCAACAGCAGTTACCTCCAGGAAACAGGTGATGATTTAAGTAAAGGCGGTGACATTAAAACCCCAAATAAGTGCAGATACTGCAAACTATTCTACACCCAGAAGCTGCTTCTGTTTCTGCTCCAAAGTTCATTTCTCTTCTTTTGATATTCCACCAACTGCAGGGCTTGAAGTAAGCAGAGCAATAGTTACCTCCAGTAAACGGGTTTACATAAGCGTGGTAGCTCATGATGCTAACCCCTCTAACGTTAACGCCCTCCGTCACTGCAGAAATAATCACTTTGCTTTGGGGACAAGCTGCTTCTTCTGCGTTCTTCTCCAACGTTAGATATCACCACCTTCTTGTCCCTGCTTCTCCTGTCTCACTCAGCAGCCCCCCCCCCCCCCCCCCCCCCCCCCACCATTCTGCCTCCATGTGTTAAAGATATCAGATGAGGCACTGACGATGTAAATGTCCCGCTTTCAACTGGCAAAGTAAGGACTCTCATCTTCTTGACCCTCGTCCAAGGAGTGGAGGAGAACAAAAGGCTTGTGTTATAATAGAGAGAACATTAACATGTTAATTATGATTATTTAAATATCATTCTAAAGATATGCAGATGAGGTGGATTCATTTCCACCTCATGTATAGAGTCACAGTCAGTGTGGTACTGACCCTCTGCATCCCCCCCATCCCCTCATAGACCTTGCAGGATGCTTTAAATAAGAATGACATGCATATTTGTTAGAAAATGTAAATGTGAAGAATGATGATTACGATAGCACATCCTGATTGTTGATTTTGAAGTATTTGAAGGATGCATAATGGCAGATGGGAGCGAGCTGGCTGCAGGTTTTCGTGTAAGTACAGGTGATTCAGTGGCTGACACAGATGCAGACAGTGGACAGGGAGTAAAAACAGAGATGGAGCAGATGGCAGAGAAACAGGGCAGGACATTAGTGCAGAGAAGAACATTATGAACAAAGCAGAGATAAATCTGCCTCAAACTTCACCACCTCAGTGAATTTATACAAACTGGTAACAGAGCCAGAGGTCTTATAGCCCAGAATATGATGAAGCAATAAAGTACAGATGTGGTATCTAAGGGAGCTCAGGAGGGTAGTCGTTCGCCCTCACAGGTAAACACAGGCCTCTTTTTACACACACACACACACACACACACACTCCTGGAAAGATTTTGAAAATGTCAGAGTAGTCTGTCCCTGAAATCGTCCTGAGTGGTTCCCACATGTTACTCACAGCTGGAGACTTTTCCCCGTCAGACAGGAGGGAAGATGTGATATAGAAAAGAACAACGCTGTCCACCATTGTGGACAAAGCAGCAGCGTCAGGGACAACCCGCCTCGGCTCCAGCTCTCAGCCTGTCGTTAGGTTGACTGAAAGTTAAATGAGAGCATTTCCAGCATGGAGACCGCCATCGATGGGACTCCAGCGCCCCCTGCAGGAACAGACGTCACTCAGGCTTCAGCCATTAATATTTACAGTCTATGCATTTCATATGTATTTTGGATTGTGTGTGTTCTCTGATTGACTGTGGCTCAGTTGGTGTCTCTCAACTGCAAGGTCTAGGGTTCGACACCCAGCTCCTGCAGCCACATGTGTCCGATGTTACTATTTAATTGAAAGATCGGCATAAAAAAAAAAAGAACACATAGATTTCAGTTTGTAGTGATCAAGTCCCTCCAAGTCTCTGTGACACCCTTTGCAGCACCCGGAGGGTCAGGACGTCAATCTTGAAAAAAAAAAAGAAGATACAAACAACATCACCCTCGCATCTGAATTTTCCAGAATATTTCCTGCTGTGTTCTTCAAAGTGCTTACCCTGGCTCCTTAGACACTGCCACTCACCCTCAAAAGAGTCCGAACATTAGCAGGAGTGAAACCACCACCAGAGGAATCATGCTCTGACTGATGTCAGCTCCCCTGGTCTTTAGCAGCAGGTGAACAGAAATGAAAATGATTTAAAGGTGAAACCAAAATGTTTTTCTTCTCTAATCTAAGAACAGGTTCCAGAAAATTAGGATAGAAAAGGCACTTTCAAATATCTGAAGAAACATGAAGTTTGCTTTTTTTGGAATGAATTGACAAATTACTTTAAATAAAGGAGTAAAGCCCAGGAGGCAAACTGAACCAACAAGAGGCAGATATTGCACAGTGAAGAGTTTGTAAAATAGAGTGAGAAGAGATGATAGAAACACTTTCCTACAGCTGTGTGTTTTCTGATCAGCAGCTCCCGGTGGTGACGCATGACGAGCAGCTGGAGAAGAAGAGGTGTAACTGTACTACAAGAGGTGTGAAAGCCAGGGTACATTCAGCCCTGTGATCAAAAGTGCTGCAGGCGGGGAGGCGGCGTGTGAGTCAGACTAAATGAGCTACAGTAAACAGCAGGGGGGGGGGGGGGGGGTGATAATGAAGGCAGGGCAGAAAAACATTTAGCACATGACTAGAGGGCAGCTCTGACACAACAACAACAACAACACGACACACTTTTAGGACTCAAAATATAACACTGTAAGTGCAGCTAGGAGTTCTGCAACGAGTCAGCAGGTAAACATCACCAAGTCAGGTTTCAAAATGCTTCACATTTTCTCTCTGTGTTTTTAACTTTGGTGGCATTTTGGTGAAGTTCAGGAATCAAAGCTTAACAGTTATGTTTAAGGAAAAGATCAGCGCTTTTGTTTGAAGGTAGAATGTGTGACTTGTTACATTTAAAAACAGCAGAAATCCAGACTATCCTGTGTAAATGTGTCTCTGAGTCATGACTGTCTACAATGAGTGAGAAGCTCGAGTCCCGCTGGCTGTGTTGTTGTCAGAGCCGTGTTTACATGGACGGGACGGCCGGCTCCTCCCCTTGTGTATAAAAGCTGTTTCAGTCAAGAACATACTCACTGATTATTTGGATGTTATGTAAGAGTTTTTAGATCACGGTCATTCTGTGTCAATTCATATGCAATGTGAAGCTACAGGCTAACTAAAAAGCGCTAACATTAGCATGCTAACACAACAATGTGTAACAGGTACGGGATGGAACCTGCTTACAGCTTAAAGTATGTCTGTAAAAGAGAAAGAAAACACACTGAGTCGACTGTAGTTATTCACTCTTCTGTCGCTTCTGCCAGACTTTTGTTAAACAAATGTTTAAATACCAAAACATACAAAATATGTTACTTCTCTAAGTGCATTTCAGACACTCTGATTAATTTACTAAATACAAAATCTCATTTTACTGCTCAAATTAACATCCATGTAAACACAAGCTCATTGTGGTTTAATTACCTAAACTAGCATTTTGCCTCTTAGCAAGATTTTCAATGGGAAAAACCCATATTAACTGACAGAGCTACCAGATAAACAAATAACATTTAACTGATGCAACAATCTTACTTTTGTACATAAACAGAATGAATGATCTATTTATTTATTTTACACAGTATCATGAGCGTTTTTGACCAACTGAAAATCAGAAGGGAATTGAAATTGAAAGTTACGGTCATGCACAAGGCACTTTTCTTAGCATGCTAGCACTCAAAACCGTTTTTACTCTCTTTACAAACACAAGACCAACAAAGTGTTATAGAACCAATAAAACTTTAAGTGGAATTAAATCTACATCATATTGTGAAAGTTCTGTGTTTTAAACTTCAATTACTAACCTGTAAAAGACAAAGAAAACACACTGAGTCGACTGTAGTTGTTCACTCTTCTGTCGCTTCTGCCAGACTGAAGCAGAGCGCAGCAAAGACAATAAACAGCCCGCTCAGCAGGGGAGGTGCTGCCCCCTTGTGGCATATACAGGAACAACTTCAAAATAACTTCTTTAACCAAAACACAGATACGTTTGTATAATATTCATACAAAATAACCAAATACAATAACAAAATGTGACAACAGATTTTGGTGTGTCACAAATGTAGCTCGAGCCAAGGACAATTTCTCCTTTGTGCATATGTGAGTGGAGAGGGGTTGGAGGTGTGTCTCTGGAGGAGAGCGGAGGCTTCAGTATGGAGGTGGTGTGGCCAAACAGGAAGTTTGTTTTGTGGTCATGCTGGAGCTCAAGGGCGACATCTACTGGATCAATTGGCACATTCTTCCTTTAAGTAAATACTGACATTGGAAGACAAATCAAGTATTTTAAGACATTTTCAAACATGCACAGCTGAAAACTTCTAGAACATTTCAGGACAGCCTTCCTCTGAAATCTTCCATTCATGTTGGTCACAGCTGGAGATTACAGAGGCCCGCAGGAGGACAGGCATGACGTCAAAGAGACGCCACAGCGTGATGTTTATATTTCCACAGAACAGTTAGGCTGATCAAGCCTGATGCATGATGACAGGTTTTTGTTATCGAAACGTATTCTAGTCATGAATGAAAGAGTGGAAAAGAACATTGGCACAAAGACCGCTCCAGTCGGAGGATAATCATCACCTTCACCCACTGGCTCGCAGTGAATGTGAATGGGACCAGCTGTGTTCACAGTCACACGTCGGCTCCACCAGACTTCTTGTGAAAAGAAAACTTAACAGGGAGCAGCGAGGCACAGCCAGGAATAGTGGGCCCAGTGGAAAAGGATCACCATGGGTCCCACGTAGACCAGCATACGTCACGCTGGACAGAATAGATGGAGCCGGACAGGAAGTCAGACAAGGAAACTCACATAGCGTCCGGTCAATTTCAAAATAAAACACAACATACAGAATCACAATCGTCTTTTCCATCATTTTATCAACATTATGTCAAAACAGGCACCGGGTGAACAACAAATCATCCTCAGAGAGATAAAGCAACATTTTGCACGTCTTCTCTTTATTCCTTCTTGATGCTGTAGTTCTCCTGTGTTCTTGTAGTTCTCCTGTGATCTTGTAGTTCTCCTGTGATCTTGTAGTTCTCCTGTGATCTTGTAATTATCCTGTGATCTTGTAATTATCCTGTGATGCTGTAGTTCTCCTGTGATCTTGTAGTTCTCCTGTGATCTTGTAGTTCTCCTGTGATCTCATGTGATCTTGTAGTTCTCCTGTGATCTCATGTGATGTTGTAGTTCTCCTGTGATCTCATGTGATCTTGTAGTTCTCCTGTGATCTCATGTGATGTTGTAGTTCTCCTGTGATCTCATGTGATCTTGTAGTTCTCCTGTGATCTCATGTGATGTTGTAGTTCTCCTGTGATCTCATGTGATCTTGTAGTTCTCCTGAGACCTTGTAGTTCTCTTGTGTTCTTGTAGTTCTCCTGCGATGTGTGTACAGCTGATCATGGCTGCCCTCACGCTCCAGAGACAGATCCAGTGGGGCAGGGCACACCCCGTACGATGACGCAAAACCGTGGGGCTTACAGACTGCAGTGCACATGGACTAAGTGGACATTGGCAGTTAGTAATATTATCACCTTTCTGGCATTGGGACTGTCTGAAAGCATGTGGCCGTTTATTTGTTTTTGTTTTTCACTGTGAGGTAATATTTGTAAAACATAATGTCATATAGAATGTACCTGTGATGATGGTTCATTCTCTTTAAATCCCTTCATCTTTCTTTTCTTTCTTCTTAATTATTTTACTGTACACTTAGGTACTTTATACATTTTTTCTAGCTCTAGCTCCTCCTCTGTTCGTCTGCTGAAATGTTGTCACTGACATGTGAATGTAGTTATCTGAATGCTGTTGTGACCGTGTTTCTTTTCTTCATATTGTCTTGGCCTCTGTTAACGACTCTGCAGGCTGAAACTGAAATGACAGGAATTCTGTTGGAGTGACCATAAACCCCCAATCATGTAGTAATGCTGACACCTGCTGGACTAACAGTGTAGTGCAGCTGTACTTCCGTAAACACACGGAGAGATGCATGTATCGATCCTGTGATAAAATGACTTGCAACACATTTAACATGGAATCACTCAAACAAGCAGAGATTTGTTTTGTGTTTTCAAGTGTTAGTCGAAGGTTTTAATGTGTGTTTATTTCTTTGTTGTGACAAACAGAACATTTTAAATCAGAGTCATTTACTGTCATGATCACACGTGAAGAGCATACAGACCATAGAACTTATTTTTTAAAATATTAATACTTCAAATTAAAGCCGATCTCGGTATTATGCGCGGTCCCTTTTACTCGCCTGGTGATGCTGCATGTTTTGATAAAGAAAGGCAGCTCTCTTAAATAAAGGCCACAGATGCTTTTAGTGTATAAGTAGTTTGCAGAAAAAGGGGAAGAAGTGCAGCATGTTGTCAAGGTTTACAAAGCAAGACTAAAAGAGTGATTTCTTATTTCATTTTTTAAACCCAATCAGTTCAATATTCTTTCTGGTGTACATTTACAGTTTTAAAGTCTTTCCCGTCTTTGCTGTGCACGAGTTTGGTTTGAAGATTTAGAGTTTCGTCTTGTACTGTTTTTTTTGTGAGAAGTTCAGAGTTTTGGATTTTCTTTAAACCAAAATAGTGGTAATGTGTGTGTGTGTGTGTGTGTGTTTGTGTGTGAGGGTAACTAAGAGAGTCAGATTCTTGGGGGGGGAGGGATTTTGTGATGGTGGGCGGGTCTAAGCCTGATGGACAGCAGCTTTGAAGGGATCGCTCCTGATATTTTTGGAGACATTAAGCTGTTAGACAAACTGGCGCAGGGGAAAACACACAGAGAGGAAGAGAAATAGCATTCCTCCGAGCTAAACAAACACCAGGAGGATTTTCTGCATCATCGCTAAGAGGAAGAAGAAGCTGACACACAGATACATGAGCCTGTGAGGGTCACACCTGGAGAGTACGAGGTCAACAGAATAACTACATATAAATGCATTTTCTGACTTTACCAAAACTTTAACGTTAATATTTTTTTACTGTGTTCAATGAATCAACTCATGAGGAAATGCCATCACTACAGAGCTGCGCCACAAAACTGTCATCAAAGCGTTGGACTCTTTTGCCTGCCATCTTGGATATGAAACAATATGGTGCTGGCAGTAACTCATTCTGTACGGACTTGGTTTTGGGAACCGGAGGGTCGCCGGTTCAAGTCCCAGTGCAGACCAAATCTGGAAATTGGCCTGGTAGCTGGAGAGGTGTCAGATCTCTTGCCGAGGTTCCCTAGGGTAGTTGTTCTCAACTGGTCTAGCCTCAGGTCCCACCACTCCTTGATGATAAATTGTGACCCACATTTCTGTTATTTTCAAAATAAAACAAGCATTTTTAAAAAAGCTCTCCATAAACTTTTTGACAGAAATATTTTTTCTGGAACACATTTGGGACCCACTGAAAACAGCTCTGCGACCCACTTTGGGTCCCGTCCCACCAGTTGAGTATCACTGCCCTAGAGCAAGACACCAAACCCCCCCACCTCCAGCCCAGGTGCCTCGATGTCTGAAGCCCCCTCACTCTTGCATCTCTCCATTAGTGCATGTTCATAGGATCCTGTTTGTGCATGTGTGTGTAGCATGTTCAATAACAGAGTGTAAAAATGTAATTTCCCCTCACAGGATCAATAAATCATCTCTTCTTCTAAACAGAACACCGTGACCTCTGCAGCCTCATGCCTCCTGAGACTCCCCGCCATTTTCTTGGATTATTCAGGAGTGCATGTGCCACAGTGTTAATGATTCAACTCGCCATCATTTCCCCTTAATTTGCTGTTTTAGTTGTGTGAATTCTGCTTATAAAGTATTCTGATGAGAGTCCACTGAGATGGAGACAGTGTGAGCATGAGCGCCCTCTGCTGGGGCCCCTGCAGACTTGAGCGGTGCAGCCTGTGCATGGCTGCCAGTCTGCACTGTGCTGTCTTTGTGCATTTTTGGAGACTATTACTACAGGATTGGCTTTCAGGGACCTAAAAGACTTCTGTACTTATCAGAATAAACGGCATGCTGATGCCAAAAGGAAACGTTTATGCCTGGTTCTTCACACAACGCACAAGAGAGGCTACACATGTGGGAAGAGGACTCTGATGGCGTTACACACAGGCTGCCTGAGTGTTTGTGACACTGACAGTGACCTGTTGGAGGCAGAAGCAGGTTGTTAGAATAAACTTTAACCAGAAATAATGTTGGTATAGACAGTTCAGGATCACTGCTGAGGGTAAAGAACTTGTGATTTCTGCAGTCTTTGGTGAAGTGTTTCCTCTTTTTGATCGCTATAATCCATCATCCTGAGCATCCTGACCTCCCTTAAAACAACACGAGTTTGTTTCTCTGGAGCCTCAGACAGTTTGTGGACCGACAGGAGCACAGCTGTTGGGCTCCTGATCAAAGCAGACTGGGGCCTGAGCGATTGTCAGTCCCGGTGTTCAGCAGCGCCATTCTGTTCGGGATTATCACACCTGTGGTTCAGGGATTAATCCCGGCAGAGACATGGGAACCAGGGACCAGGGGGCTCCAAAGGTCCGCTGCAGAGAGGGAGGAGGGGGTGGAGCAGGACTCCCAGGCCCCTGTGAGCCCCGAGGTGCCTTTAACATTTGTGGGCCGACAGGTTTGCAAGGTGGGGAGGCAGGTGAGGAGGAGGCTTTGACGCTTAATCTTCTGGTGACCGGTGCGCTGGCTGATTTAAAACTGAATTTGGGCTAAAAGACTTTGCTGTTATTCTTTATAATATATAAGAAAGTGTCACAGTTCTTCTCTATGGATCTCAGCGCCTAAAACAACTACAACAACAAAAAAACTAAAACAAAAGCTCACTTTTTACAAGTCCATCAAAAGTCCAACATAAAATCCTTAAAGGGGAAAAACACAATGACCATGAGGAAACGGTACAGAACATGTGTATAGGTAGACGTATAAACTAGTGTTGTAGTACTCAAAATCAGTCTGGAGACCACTTTTTGAAAACGTTTTCACTTGGTCTTATCTCGGTCTCAGACTGGGTGGACATCGGATTTTAAATCAAGACCGGTCAAGACCACCACTGACAGGCTATTTTTCCACGTCATTACTGTGATTAGAAGGAAAACGGCTTTTTCTAAATTAACAAATAACTTAAATTCATTCATAATTGATTTTTATCCCCGGGTTATGGCTGCAACCTTCCCGGTGTTACGGTCTAAGTGAGTTACACAAGATAGTGACTTTTCCGTCATAGTTATGGTCTTGGTCTTGTCTCAGGTCTCGGAGAACTCAGGTATGTCTTGGTCTAGGTTAGTGTGGTCTTGACTACAACACTAGTATAAACTGACACAGAAGGGAAGAAACACAAAGAACATACCCTGCATCCATGTGGTGTCGGACACATCAGACATACAAGTTTCCGAGTTGTAAGATCCACATGAACACCTGCTATAGTCGGAACAACAAGTCGGAAACTCGGGAAAGAATCAGGTGCCCGACTTTCCAACTTGACGTCATAATCGTCATATATTTTTGCTCAAATAGAAACATCTTCCTCGTAGCATCCATGCTGTTTGTTGTTGTTGTTGTTGTTGTTGTTACAACATGTCGCCTTTACAAACTGAAAGCATGTGAACACACTGAAGCTGGACGAACGACTTCCCAACTCAGACACTTGGACCATTCGAGGAGTACCTGAATGCAGCATTTATACAGAGGGCAATCAAACACAGGGGAGACAGACTAGACACAGGTAAGACTGATGAAGGCGATCAAAGAGGGAGGAAAATGCAAAGACGTATCTGGAAATGCTGCTTTTTACTCGGTTTGGGCGGCAGCTAAAACAAACAAGTGTCCCCTAAATGTTCATGTTTGAGACTAAATTGATTCACATACTTTGGGATACAAAAGAAAAGCTAAAGCAGAGAGGCACATAAGAAGTGCTCAAATAAATAAGAAGTGCTCAAATTGAATTTATTTATTTAATAGGGACAATGCAATTTAACGTAATTTCAATACAAAGCATGAAACTGATGTGCTGCATAAAGAGTATATAGCTATTGCTATTGAGAATCATCTATCCACTGGAGGGCAGTCTTTACCACAGAATTACCTCAACCCTCTCACACACACTCATTGTCATCATGCAGTGTGTGTGTGTGTGTGTGTGTGTGTGTGTGTGTGTGTGTGTGTGTGTGTGAGTGTGTGAGGGGAGAAAAAATGCCAGTGTGACTCTCGCTGATGAGAAGTCCTGAGCTCGTACGTTCCCACTCTGCATGAAGCGGCTCTGCAGTCCTGTTCTCAACCGTCCAATTATCATCTGACTGTTTGTGTGAGACTGCAGCTCAGATAAGGAGAAAGACGGACGACCTGCAGAGACCAGGAGCGCAGAGGCAGGAGGAGAATTACAACACACACATACACACACATACCCACACACACACACACACACACACATACACTGTTGTGACTTTGTGGTGATGTACCCTCCCTGTCGTCCTGTCAAAATGTGTTTCACAGCGTCAGGGTCATCCTTTATTTCCCGGTTTTAAGCCTCTCTCTTTGATTCACAGGCACACACACACACACACACACACACACACACACACACACACACACACACACACACACACACACACGCACACACACGCACACACACGCACTCACACACACACACACACACACACACACATCATGCTATTTCTTTAGATGTGAGAGAGCACACTTCAGGTGAGTAAAGTTACGAT
This sequence comes from Labrus bergylta, assembly GCF_963930695.1. Lineage (NCBI taxonomy): Eukaryota > Metazoa > Chordata > Actinopteri > Labriformes > Labridae > Labrus > Labrus bergylta. The sequence goes on along the minus strand of NC_089207.1, from coordinate 20,695,559 downwards.
ATATAAGCCTCTCTTGGTTTCATGACGAGCTCAACCTCTAGGCTTTTCATAAATTACGAGGCCTCAGCGTTAAATTGAATTATTTCTTGTGTCCTGATTGGATAATTAAAACAACAGGTTGGAGATCATTCAGTGATTAATCCCTCAAGATTTCACAAGATGGAGAATTTTCTAAAGACACCGAAATCTGAAAATTAAAGACACAACGGTTGTTGTCTCAAAAGAAAAAAAAATCCAGTGTCTTCATTAAGGACTGAAGTTACAACCCCATGCTGTTAGATAGATATTATACAATAAAGCCATAAACCTTGAAAAATAAACATCTATTTTCAAAAGTAACTCAGCATACATTTCTAACTTTAGAAAAAAAAGATCTACAGTTTGTTTCTGTAACAGTAAAGGCTTTTTTGTGATCGTTTGCACAGCTGCAGTTTTTGGTAGTTTTAATATTTTCTGCCATTTTTTTCTCCTTCTTTGTAGGCGGCAGCAGCTCAGTCTGTAGGGACTTGATTTGGGAAGCGGGACATTGCTGGTTTAAGTCCAGGTGTGGACCAAGTCTTGGAGCCAGGCATCAAACCTCCAAATGCTGAGGCACTCTTTAATGTGCAGCCCCTCACTCTGACATCTCACCATTAGTGCACATCCACAGGATCCTGTTTGTACATATTTGTAGCATGTCTAAACAATGTCAAATTGAATTTCCCCTGGAGGGAAAAATGAAGGATATCTTCTTCTTCTTCTCCTTTTTGCATCGCAGGATGTGAAGTACAACATGACCTGACTTTATAACATTAGCTTCATGTGGTTTTGATTCCGATTCTTCAGTCGTTTAAATCATTTGAATTGTTGATTTGATTTGATAAATAATTGTCGGACTGACATTTTTCTTGCATCACAGCGTCTCCATTTGCAACATAAAAATGAAAGACAAGACACAAAGCGGATCAATTTTTGAACGGACACAGCTTCACAGCAGAGTTAAAGCGAGGGCACATGCGCCTGCTGCGACCAGCACCAAGTCATGTTTGTCTTCTGTGTCTTCATACGTCGGACGGTGATTGTTTCTCGGGCGCTACTGTATTCAGTTCCTCTTGCATTTTTTTCATCTTGGCTTTTTGGATGTACTCTTGTCTTTTGTCTTTTTGCTGTCTTGTCCTGCTTTGCGCCCTTCAGGGACAAATAAAGTTGAAGTTGAAGTATTCTCATTCACATGTTCTTATCAGCAGCAGAAAGACCTCGATACATTCGGTTTGATACAAAGTGCTGAATGGTTTGAGATATTTGCAGGACGAAAGGCTTTCCTGCTGCAGGCACAAAATGGTGTCAGTAAACACAAATCCATGGATAATATTTTGGTGAGTAAATTATTGCCGTGAGACCACGCTGGGATAAACTGATGCATCAAATCTTCCTTTAGGACCTGTCAGCACCCTCTCACATCTCCTCTCCACCCCGAGGATTACTTTTTCCTGAGTACAATGTTTTTTATTATGACATGGGGGATGAGTCCAAGGTTGGTCCTTTAAGCTACTCTCTCTCTTAAATGATTAAAAAGGACTTAAATCCACTTCTCCTCTCTCTGTATTCCAGCACAATGAGGCGACCACAAAACCAAACCTCAGGAACGCTCCCAGTCGACAGAACCAGCCGGCCTCCCTGCCCTGGGATCAGGCCGCTGACCTTTTTATGAATAGAGGAAGATATTGACTGACAGTGCGGGCTGAATAGGAAGCCTGGTTAGCTCCCAGTTGAGCACTCGGGTAAGCTGATACCCCCGAGTCCCCCCACTGCCCGAGTAAACACGGCCAGTGTCAGCCAGTCCCAGTGCGAAAAACTGCAACAGTGACTAAAGGGTCATTCTCCTCCAAAGCCTGACCTTCCCTCCCCCTTTCCCTCCCCTGCCTTTCCCCCCTCCTCCCCTCTCCAGTCCGATGTCACAAGGCCAAATCGATGCATCTGACCCGCCTTTCTTTCGGGATGAACTTTCCCCCTCAACCTAACAAAGCGAGAAAGGAAAAGAAAACCTTCTTCTTCAGGGAGTGTTTTAGTCTCAGTGCTGTACAAACAAAGCTGCCCCCCCCCACCCCCCCGCTCGAGTGTGTGTGTGTGCTGATGTTCAGATAGTGAGATGGATGGACATTCGGAGCAGGACGTCCCATCGTAAAATAGCCAAAGTGGTCCTGAAAGGGAAGTGTGTGTGTGTCTACATGTAGCTGTGAGAACTTTAAGTGTGACAACTTTCTCACCTCCTCATGTTGGCTCTGACTGACAGCTTTATGGCTGAATGTGCGGCCGTCTGTTGGTGTGTGTGTGTGGCTCTAGTTTACGCAGTGTGTCCTGCGTTAGTCGGTGTGTCTCTGCCTTATCGGCTGCGTGTTGAGTCAGCATTTAGAGTCTCCTGCTGAGAGAGATCTCAAGCAGAGGTACAGACTGAAGTAAGATTCGTCTTCTTCACTGCAGTCCAGACTCTGAAGTGTCCTCACAATATAAAAGTCAGAAGTGTCTCTCTGAAGGACTTCTCCTCCTCTCTGTTTGTGTGCAGAGCTAAAGGAACTTCAACCCAGATTCACGACGTGTCCAAAGAGCTGTCCAACCTGCATCCGTTGAATAATACATTCTTCTGCCCTGTGAATTTCACTTTCTGCAAACAAACTAAATCTGGTGCTTTTGTTTTGATGGAGGAGATACAGAAGTGTGGTGCTTTCTATTAACAAGCCTTCGACGGTGGTGAGCAGAATAAAGATTTCCCCGGTGTTGACAGTAAAGTAAACAGTAAATGGACTTGAGCTTCTATGGCGTCTTCGACTGCTCAACGCAGGTCACACCTACACACATTCACATTCTCACTACTGGCTGCTGAAAACGCCGTCTGTGGACACAGGCCCTATCTCCCAGCTTCAACGTTTACTTTGACCATTTTGGCTGTTTCACTTTCATCCACATGGCTCCAAGTTCTCCCTGTCAATCACAATTTCACTCTTTAAGATACGTCTTTATTTCATGTTATTCATGCAGTGTTTATCGTCTGAACCGACTGATACGCAAAGAAATCGTATTTTCTGTGCATTTCAACATATCAGGGTAGGCTGAAATCACCCTCAACGTTTGGAAAGCAAAGCTCAAAATGGAGTTAGCAACTAGGAAGCAGATATTTGTGTTGTAATTTTGGCAGTAATGACAGAAAATCAGTCACTTTTGACCTCTGGAAATTGGACGAGAAGAGAAAAGGCGAGGAAAACAAGCAGATAACGCCTCCTTCCCTCTTCTCTGTTTCTCATCACTCCTGTTATTGTGACCTTGATGCAGAAAAGTCAGAAACAAACCAGATGCGGCCACCAATCCTCCTCTGTTTCCTTCTGTTTGTCTGTGCCAAGTACCATCCCTGCAAACCATGAGAGAGTGGTCATCCACGGGCCGTTCCCATCGCTGGCTCCCAGTGGAGAGGAGCTGGGAGCAGAGAGAGACATCATTCCCACCTCATCCCTGCAGGGAAGGAAGAGGATACTGGGAACAGTAGGAAACTGGGAATAATGGGCAGAAAAGTGATGTGAAAGCGTTAAAAGGTGGGAACTGAGGCAGTAAAGCTGCGGGAGGGAATCCTGTTAGATCAGAAAGGGATGAGTGAAACGGTTGTCGTAGCTTTAATGTAGAGAACGCCTTTGAGACGGATATGAAGAAATACAAAACAGCAGGGAGTCACAAAATGGATCGAAGAAATGTGCAATTTTCTTTCTATATTTTACTTTTACTCTTCATTACGCTGCAGCCATTAAAGTCTGTTTCCAGCTGCTGGATGAAGCATATCGGTGCATCCTCAAAACCTTTTGTTCCTTTCAGTTGTCCATTGTCCCAAAAATCTTTTGAAAAAATACACCTTATCAGGTAAAACTCAAGCTAGCTGCACTATCTTGGAGCTGACAGACAGACAGATATCACTCTCAATTGTTACATCACTCTGACCAAGACGTCAAGGTGGTCAAAGGGTCAAGTTTGGGGGAGGTCAAAACATAGCAGCTGGCAGCCCTGGATCTGTCCCTCTGTGTGTGTGTGTGTGTGTGTGTGTGTGTGTGTGTGTGTGTGTGTGTGTGTGTGTGTGTGTGTGTGTGTGTGTGTGTGAGATGAAGGGCTGGGAGCACATCTGTCCAAACAGCTTCATCTTCAGTCGGTGTTTGCAGCTCTGCAGCTCCATGAATAACAAAAACACCACGCTACACTTTATACTGGCCCCTGTTATAGCCACTGTGTGTGTGTGAGTGTGTGTGTGTGTGTGTGTGTGTGTGCGTGCGTGCGTGTGTGAGCAGACATTTATTATCTCCAAAGAATGTTATAAATGTTGTTTGTGGTTTGATAAAGCAGGAAGTTGAAGGGCTTTCTCTCTCTCACTCTGTGGCTGGCGGGGTGAACGACAGGTGAAGGGGCGGAGAAGCAACCAGGTGGATCTCCCCAGACCAGGTGTGACACAAACACACACACACACACACACACACACACACACACACACAGCCTCTTTGAGTTCACAGGGGAGACAAGTGTGTGCATGTGTGTGTGTGCATGTGTGTGTAAACAGCCGCCTCCCAACACCCTGCAGAGCTCCCCGGACTCGGCCGTAAAGCAGCAACAGTGGTTCACTTTTATGGGAGCTGTTTCACCTTTTACATGAAATCAGCTAAAACACACCTTTCACACAAACAGGTGCTGCTACAAACAGGTTCTGTGTGTTATGTAAAACTGCTCTAAGTGGATATCTACGACAACTGTGACTCTCTGACAGCGTGAGTGATGGTGCAGTTAGAGAGCGGTTGGCTGTTTGAGGGGAATAAAGTCTTTGTGTAAATGTCACATTGCAGACTTTATTTACACACATTTCATTAACTGCCCTGCAGGAAAAATACCTTTAAACAAAAAGACAACAAAAAGGCTTTGTGTTGCAGTAAGAAGTCTGCCCTTTTCAACACCTCAGAAAAAGGTCCAACCGAAAGTTTGTTTGACATTTGTTTCGAGCTCTTAAACCCTGCCTGTGGCTCTAAATCCCAAACCCAAAAGTTCTACCTGAAAAACATAAATCTGATGATTAATGGTCCAATGGTTAGATTCTGGTCCTGAATGCTCTGGATTTGTTTGGACCAGAGAAGATGACCCCCACACAGCTGTTTTGGATGCCCCCCGGTTTGCCAGATATGAGAGCAGTTATCAGGTCAAACCAACAGGTGTTGCAGCGATGGAAGCGGGCAAGAGAAGTGGTTCAGATAGAAGTGATTGTACCCGACCTAAAAAGCCTCTGCATGTTTCTAATAAGCTCCATGAGCAGAAACGTGCTCAAACTAGGATCAATATTGGAGATGCTTTTGAAAAATGGAGAGAGGTTAGAACACAGAAAGGTTTACAGACCGATACAGAGCTGGATAAACACTGAAGCTTCAGTGTCCACCACATGACAACCTGTGTGAGCATGGACTCTAGAGAGGAGGGGGCGGGGGGAGACAACTCTCTACAATGTTTAGAATATAGACTGCAGTACACAAATAAAACAAACAAATCAAGCCAGCTGTGATCTTTAACTTGTATGTCCTGCAGGGTAAAATTGCAGTTTTGGTCAAAGATGTCTGGCGACTTTATGAAAGGAGACGATGCAGCTGCTGAATCAACTTCAAAAAAAGTTTAACATATAGGTTAATCTCTGGAGGGAATATATTTCTTAAATATTGCCAGACTCTTGGAAAAACAATCTGAGCCTGTCGGGGACAACGACAGGATCTTTTAATGGACGAGCACTGAGCAGATGCCTCTAGCCTGAAGGTTTATATTGCACCTATTACAGCCTGTTTCGCAGCTGCTGGAGCAACTCAAATACTGTTTGTACCTACAAGTCATGACGAAAAACATGTGAAATAAAGACACAGGAATAAAAATAATGGAACTAGTATTTCCAAATGAAAGGCTACAGGAAGGTTGCTGACCACTTTTTAGTGGAAAATGTGACGACTGCAGCATTCAGTGTCCACAAACATCCACACAAAGAGATCAATAAAACTGTCTTTTAGCACACTTCTCTTGTTCAGGACCGAGGAAGTAGTAAATACCAGACATGAGCATTGTGTGTGTGTGTATGTGTGTGTGCATGTGTGTGTGTTTTCCCCACTGACCATGAAATCCTCCTCTCTCTCTCTCTCTCTGTCTCTGTCCTGATCTCGTCCTCCCTCTCCCTCCTTCGTATCTTTGCGATTGTTGAGCTGCTTTCACATTCTGCACAAAACATAAATCAGCGAGTTACAGGAGCAATAATAATCGCCATGGGAAAGTACGCTTCTTCTAACACGAGGGAGGATTCAGTTGGAAAACAGGTGCACTTGGTTTTTATCCTCCGTCTCAGGTCAGAGAGGTGAACTCATTCTGCGTCTGTAAAAAACCTGCAGTAAAAGTTCTCTTTTGTTGTCAGGGCCGAGGCAGGTCAGGAAGGGTTGTAAGAGTTAGAAGGAGCGTTTTTATATGTAAGTGAAAGGATGTTTCAGAAAAAAAAATCTGTTTTTGGGACATTTCTGTCCGGAAGGAACTTAACCGCCTCTTAACCAACTGAACTGTCTGCTGTGGTCGATGGTTTATCGTTAAACACACAGAAACACACAATGCCAGCTGAACCTCAGGGACTCTGCTCACAGTGCTGTTATCAGCACACACACACACACACACACACACACACACACACACACACAGACGGTGACAGCACTGAGGAGAGAGGCACTGATCGTTTATTAAGTCAAATATTTATTTAGCTTCTCAGTCAGTGAGGGAGGTTTTGATTTATACAGTTTCCTTTGAAGAGAGATTAGAGAACTTGAAGACTGTGAGGGGAGCTTTTTTTAAAAACACGTCTCCTCCTGTCAGCGTAACTCAGCAGATCAGCTTTGCCTTTTGTTCACTCCAACCGATATTATTTTTCATTCTAAATAAACCTGATGTATGGTTTGGATAAAGGTGCTAACACTTGATGTCCCCCTCCTGACATTTAAGGATATGAGGAAATTCCAGCTGATGTTCAGGGAGCGAGCCGTCCCCGGTGATCAGTCGTCAAAGTTTTGAGTTTCTGAGTAAACTCAAATGCCCTGGCGTCGACCCGCAGACAGCTGCAGCTGATCAGCGCTTACTCACTCACCTTTATGGAATTACAGAGGAACACAAACAATCGTACCTATTTCACATTTGTTTAAACTTTTCAATCAAAGGGAATTATAATGTAAGAAAGATGATTTTACAACAGTTTTCACAGTCGTGCAATCATTGTTACATTTAGTGTAATTTTTTTAATAGTCACACAAGATTTATTTGACAGAGACAGGACTGTGTACAGAGCCGGAAATCATAGAGGCGGAGTAGAACGATCTGCTGCACAGGTGCCACAGGTTGGACTCAAACCCAGGCTGTCCACCCCAAAGGACGATAGCCTCTCTACATGGGATGTGCAGACCAACCCCTAGACACAAAGTCACCCCCATTTATTGTATTTATAACCCTTAAAGAGGACATATTACACCCCTTTTCCACCTTTTCAAACAGTCCCCTGTGGTCTAAATGAAACATCTGTGCTGTGCTTTGGTCAAAATATAACATGAATCAAGCACCAGAGGAGGTTTGTGACCCTGTATAAACCAGCTCTCTCAGAATGCTCCTTTTTGGTGTGTGTGTCTCTTTAAATGCAAAGAGCCCCCCCTGAGTTTTCCCCGTAGACATCACTCTGGGGGTTGAGTCCATGGATGGAGATACCAGGGGAGGGGAGGGGATTTTTTTTTTTTACCAGAATCCCACTGTGACATCACAAGGAGAGCAAATTAGAAACGAAGCATTTTTCTCTGTGTTGTCTAGAATTAAAATAAACTAGAATTAAACACTAATTCTTTTCAACAATATCTATCTAGCACGTCTTTCTTCAGCTTCCTCTCTGATGCTGTATCGCCTTTTATTTAGCTTTTTATTGTTTAATATCGAGCTACAGCTCATGTTTCCAACATGTAGTGTCCTAAATCCTGATGCAGCAGATGTCCAGAAAGAACGCAGCCCGGAGGTGATTAGGTGAAACCCCTCACATCTTGATTTTTCTGTTTAGATCTGAGTTTCAACTTCCCCTCTTCAAGCATTTGTTGTTCCAATCAGCCAGGTCTCTTCCCTCTGATTGAGGTGTTTGTTTGGAGGATTTAGATTGTGTTTAGGATCTGTGATCTAAGAATATTTACTCCAGTGGTCCGTCAGTGTCTGTAGCTGCGGATGAAGAAAAAACAGATGGCTCACACCTTTAGTTATAACTCACCTTCTGATGACTCCACTATGAGTGTTTTTTCAGTCTTTAATTTCTCCACTGTGTGTGTGTGTGTGTGTTATTTTGTCTTTCTAACATCTTGAGCCGGCTCTTTTCATGTCATGTGGGTGAAACAGGTATGACCCGGGAGTGACAAAGAAAGCTGTTTGACTGACGGAGGAGAGAAAAACAAAAAAATGGACGAGTAGCTGGCGAGAGAGTGAACAGGTCCCTGAGATGCCAAATCTCCAAAAATACAATTTCTTTCACAACTTTGAGAACAGGAGATTGTTTCCTTCAAACATGAACCATTAACGGTTTGTTCTGAGATGCCAGACGTAAACCACTCTGCCCTCGGAGCGTATGAACAATACCCAGACTGTCCGCACAGTCGCCCTGCTGCAGGCGATGCCTGTGAACCGTCTGCAGCCGTCTCTCACATGAACGTCTGTTTTCCCCCCTCCACGACTCCAGCCGAGTGCGGGGGGGGTCCCGCCTTAAGAGGCAGCACTCGGAAACAGGATATTGTGAGAGACCTTTTGTGTGTTTGACTCTGACTGAGAGAAGAGGAAAACAGCGTAGTTTCTCACCTCCGTACGGCCGTGTTGGAGGCCGAGGTGATTAGGTAAAGCCCCCCCTTCCCCCCCCCCACCGAGGGTGAGGAACAGAGAGTGATGCAAGGTGTCTGTGTTTATGTCTGTGCTCAACGTTCATAATACTCACACTTCAAAGGAAAAAAATCACAATAATAAGCGACACAGCCGTTATTTGCTGAATTAACGTCCAGCAGAACAATGTATAATTTGTGACTGCACAGGAAATATTAATAAGAAAAGGTCATGACCTTGTCTTGTCTCAGATCATGCAGCCTAAGCCTAAAAAAAGTAAAATATAAATCAGATTGGTTAACGAACACACAGGGTGGCTAGAGTCGATCCCAGCTGTCATTGGGCGAGAGGTGGGGTCCATCCTGAACTGGTTGCAGGTCAATCAGGGGGCTGAAATATCAAGACAAACTAACAGTCATGCTCGCTCCTACGGGCAGTGTAGAGTCACCAGTTAACCTAACGAGCATGTCTTTGGACTGTGGGAGGAAGCCCGGAGTACCCAGAGAGAACCCACACATGCACGTGGAGAACATGCAGACTCCACACAGAGAGGCTCCCGTCAGACGGGGGAATCAGACCAGGAACCTTCTCGCTGTGAGGAAACAGCGCCAACTACACGACGCTGTGCAGCCCCATGTCAGTGACAGTGACACTTTATAAGTGTTGTAATGTAAGGCTGACGTAGTTACGTTAATCTGCTGATAAAGAGCATGTTATGTGTTTCAAAGCTCCAGAAGAAGCAAACTGGTGAGAGATGGAGTTGAGATGATCGTGTCAGCTGAATCAGTCCAATCAGGAGTTTTGGAGACTTTCCACATAAAGATGAATCACAGTCGCAGAACGCCCTGAAACAGGTAAATGATGAATTATGCTGAAAACCAGCGGTAACGTTGTTTGAATAGAGAGAGAGAAGTGGGCCATGTGTCTGAATGTGTGCATGACTACGACGTCACGTTAAGATTCAAAGGCTGAGAGAGATATTTCTGCAGCTGTGGAACGTTTGTGTGAACCATTTTAGCTGATAGGTGTGTGTGTGTGTGTGTGTGTGTGTGTGTGTGTGTGTGTGTGTGTGTGTGTGTTGGACCGCCTTGCCTGAGAATCAGACTTGATTTCTTTATCACATTCAAACAACGCATCCGACAGTAGCGATGCTGAGCCTTTGTGTGATTGAGTTTGGTGTATTTCGATCTGCAGGTTTGCTGACTCGGCTAACGTGTGTGTTTATGTCTGTGTGTTTATGTCTGTGTGTGTGTGTGTGTGTGTCGGTGTGTGTATGTGTGTGTCTGTGTGTGTTTATGGGGGGGATATTTGGTGTGTCTTAATGTCTGAGGAATGTTAATGCGTGGTGGACAGCAATCAGGGCAGAAAGCAGAACAATGGAAAATGGATGAAGTGGGAGGATAAAGGAGCTGGCAGGTCAGATTAATGACGCTGAACAATGCTCGGTGTAAATGTTGAATGCTGTGAAGTCTGAGTGACCGATACGCCCGCAGACAGTTTGATTGTTTCTTTACCATGTGCTCTTATTGTGCATTCAGTGTTCGTTCAACTTGACAGAATAACGCTAATCTGAATAAGTCTTAAGCTAATTTTTAGGATCAGACAACTTTTCAGCAAAGCAGCGACAATTACTAGCAGCAAAAGACAAACGCTACTGCTACTTCCTCTGATGGTTTATGGCGATGTTTCATATGCATGCTTCTTCTTAATGCCTTTGTTTTATTATATTTGGACACTGTCTCTACCATGAAGCACTGAGGTTCAGTACAGATCTTAAGGCCCTGACTCGTGATGGAGTTAGCTGGCCTGCATGGTCTATCCTGCACAGAATCATTGGCATGTCCTTATTTAGAAGGCTTCACCTGCTTCCCTCGTCTTCTACAAGATTCAGTCTTCGGTCTGGGACCCGGTCATTAAGGTATTCTTGATATCTTTTCCCAAAGTGTGAGGAAATGAAGATTCAGTTCGACGCTCCTGCAGTATGATCTGTGTCGGGGGGGAGTTTAAAGAGCTGTAAAACGTGCTCCCCATGTTTCATCACAAAAGCACCGTCCTCGTCACTGAATCCACTCGAGTTGGAAAGTAAAAGGCCATTATTACTGCTGATCTCTTTACCACTTCCAGCTTTGAGCAGTCATTAAAAGTCAAATATCTCCCATCATTACCTCTCCTCCCTCCATTTCTCACCAGGAGGACTATCCTGAGAGCGACAAAAGATCCCAGGAATGTCTCCTCCTCTCTAGCCGGGTAATGCTCGGGCCTCAGGAATGTGGAGGAGGTGGAGAGAGAGCTCAATGAAAAGAAAAGAGAGAAATGAGGAGGAGTCTCCCCCCCCACCCCGTCCTCCCTCGTCCAGGCAATCATCTCCAGTCGTCTCAGCGTGAGAAAGAACAAAGCAGGAGGAGAGCGAGAGGATTTGGTTTCTCCAAGGCCCCGTGCACCGTGTCTCTAATTGCAGGAATGAGAGGAATGTGATGATGGAGTCTTGTTGGGTGCTGCTGGTCTAATTGTTGGTTTGCGTTCTGGTGGCAAAAAACATAAGTGCTGCATACTTGAAGACAAAGACCAGGGACAGTTACAGCACTCAGACGTGAAAGACGCACTGAGAACAGCTGTAGAGGTGTTAGCAAACAGAAAGGTTGAGTTATTCTCAGAAGTCTGGCTGCAGACCCGAGACGTGAACTTCACTTGAAGTAACTCCCAGAAGACTTCGCTCAAAAACAGCCAGAATCATTTCAGTTATGAGCTGGAAGATTTTTCTGTTCAAATATAGTCGCCTAGCCTAGTGGTTAGTGAGCGCGCCCAATGTACAGATGCTGAAGTCCTTGAAAGCAGGCGGCCCCGGTTCGTATCCGAATAAGGGCACGGTTGGCTGTGAAAACGCAAGCAAGATCAGGGTTTACCGTACCGAACTGTACCAAACTGTACTGAACCAAACCAGACCACTTGGTGGAAATGGGGCTTTAGTCTAGTCACAAAACTAGTCAGGGTATAAAACACAATGTTTAGGTTGAAGTGATGTAATAAATTGATATATAAATCTCTCTGCTCCGCTCTTCTTTCCCCTCATCTGCTTCTCAATATCGCCTCTTGTGAGCTCCGTCTTCCATCTGTGTAGCCTCTCTTCCCCGTCCTTCCATTCCTTGTAATCTCCGCTGCACATCTCCCTCTGCATCTCCTCTCACAACTCCTGCTGATTTCTTTACTTGTTCCGACATGCCGCTCCTCCTGAAAACCTCTCTACCTCTCATCTGTAATGTTTTTTTTCTCCGGCAGCCTTTTGATCAGAGACGTAAAGCCGGCTCGCTCTCGCTTCCCCCCCCCCCCCCCCCCCCCCCCCCCCCCCTTCGCGTTCCCTCCTGCCTCACGGATGAAGATGAAAAATGTTTGGATCAACAGGGTTTTCTGATGCGGAGGCCTCGGCACACCGCCTTTGCTGCTCGCTGCAAAGCCGCAGAGATGAAAAAGGGAACTCGTCGTTTACAGCCTGGACCTGTCCCCGTGCAGGCTGCTGCAGGGGGAGGGGGGGGGGGGGGGGGGGGGGGGAACAAAGGCAGGAGTGACAGAGTGTGTGTAGATATCTCTTTTATTTAGAGGCCTAACAACCAATGGGATCTATCAGGGGAGTTAGATGTGAGGAGAAGCGACAGGAGGCGTGCGGGTTTGATCAGGTATACATGTGGTCTCTGTTAGAGGAGATCTGTGCTTCATCTTCGGCCCTGTCCTACCTTCTAATGGTGGGAACTCCTCTGGGAACGAGGGAGATGACTTTACTGTCGGAGCTTCCACGGCGCGCTCTGCATAACAAAAGCTACCAGGCTGAGCTGCTTTTAACAGGATGTGTGTGTGTTTGTCTGTTTGTGTGTGTGTGTGTGTGTGTGTGTGTGTGTGTGTGTTTGTGTGTTTGGGCCAAAGACAGCACTTTCCATCGGACCACCTCTCCTTTTCCTCTATTGCTCGCCTTCAGGGATAGATTAACCTATAACACACACACAAACACACACACACACACACCCTTACATGCATGCATGCACATCCAACACACTATTTCCACACAGGTCTGTTTTTGTTTTAAGTTTTAAAATAGAAACTATTGCAGTTGTTGGCAGCAAGTTGGTCCAGTTTGAAAACTCACAAACAAGCCTGAAGAGACGACACATGTGGAGTATGTCCACTGGACATGCATGTGTCTGTGTTCAAATATGATTGTTTCTTTTATTCTCCATCTAAAGGAGAACACACATCACCTAACCCTTAATGCACACCATCCTAAAGCCTGTTTGTGTGAGCAGTGTGTGTGTGTGTGTGCGTTTGTGTGTGTAAGGCTGTGAGAGTGTGACAGTGTTGACCGAGTGAAGGTGGACTTTCTTGCAGGAGCGTGATATCAAGTTATCAGTGTGTGTTGTGTGTGTAGGCGTGTGTGTGTGTGTGTGTGTGTGTGTGTGTGTGTGTGTGTGTGTGTGTGTGTGTGTGTGTCAGAGGGCAGAGGTCATGACAGCACCCCCGAGGTCCAAAAGTTCAGCGGAGGTCCTGAGAGAGTCGCCCCACTGCCTCTATCTCTGTGATAACACTGCTAAAACAGCACACACACACACAGATCCGGATGTGTGTGTGTGTGTGTGTACGTGAGGGGAGCGGGGTCACTGTTAAGCTGCTGTCCTTCACTATCTGTGTTTGTTTGTTCAGACGGCTCTTTATTCCACTAACACCCCTTAAAAATGACACACTGACAAACTGACTGACAACACAAACAATGATGAAGAGGTGAAGACGAGGGGAACGATTATGAAAGCTTGTTAAATGTATTAATTCATTTATTTTCTAAATACTTACAACACGAGGTAGATGTTTGAGTTTATGTTGTTGAATATGTTAAGGGATTTGAAACTTTGTCTCCTTTTTCAAGATAAATATAATGTACATTTTGAAGCAGACGTGATTTTTTAGCATCTGCAAGTTTTATTGATTAGTTTTTTTTTGTTATTTCTTTTTCTTCTTTACTTATCGATTTAAGGAAATTTACTTCTGGAACCAGAGATGGGCAAAAAGTGGGCAGTCACTTTTGAGCTCAAGCGCTTTATGATGACTAGTAAGCAGCCAGCATGCTACTAATTAGCATGCAAGTGCAGTCGAACGTCACTTCCGGCTCGCCAGAGTGACCACGCCCCCGTTTGGGTGAAAACAAGCCCTGAGAATGTATCGTCGGCCTGTAGATTAGAAAACACTGGTAGCCGTGCAATTAAACGCGATTGCGAAGCTTTTTGTACTTCAAACTATTTTAAAAACACAATTTAGTATCAGGTTTTCATTTACAAAGGACAACGGAGGGTAAAATAAGAGCTCTGTGTGTGTTTGGACTGAAACTAGAGAGGATTAAAGTGGTAAATCGTGGGACCGCTTTGATGGAGAGAGATTGAACAGACACATACACGATTAATTTTATACCGTTATGATGCCGATCTCTGTTCGGAAATGTCATATTTTAAATGTTTACACACATGTCATCAGATTTAGGCTCATACTTTTTAAATTACGGTTTTCACTTTTTAAGACTTTAAATCGGTAAAGACCCCAACTTGTCCATTAACCGCCATTCATTCAGATGGAATGATTTCACCCAGAAAGGGGCGTGGCTTGCATCGTTTTGGGCAAAGTACCCGGATGGGTTGCTCTCATGAATAAGCAACTAGTTAGAATGGCTAGGAAGAATGTGCGACTTTTTGAACCAGTAGATGTCGCCCTCGAGCACCAGCATGAAACCAAAACAAACTGCTGTTTGGCCACGCCTCCTCCTTACTGAAGCCTCCGCTCTCCTACAGCGAAGTCAAGAGCAAGCGGCAGACAAATTGTCCTTGTCTCGAGCTGCAATTGCCTGTGTCCTGCATTGTTGTGTTAGCATGCTAATGTTAGTGCTCTTTAGTTAGCTTGCAGCTAGCTTTCTGACACAGAATGACCGTGATCTGAAAACTCTTACATAACATCCAAATAATCAGTGAGTATGTTCTTGACTGAAACAACTTTTATACACAAGGGGAGGAGCCGGCCGTCCCGTCCATGTAAACATGACTCTGACAACAACACAGCCAGCAGGACTCGAGCTTCTCACTCATTGTTGACAGTCATGACTCAGAGACACATTTACACAGGATAGACTTGATTTCTGATATTTTTATGTGGAACATGACGCACATTCTTCCTTTAAGTAAAGCAAAATTACAGATTTATCAGATTCTGAAATAAACACATTAAACTGTTTTTTTTACGAGAGTAAATGTGATCTGTAACTGCACTCGTGTCTATTTCTCTAATATCTTAATAAATGTAAGCATTGTCGTCCATTCACATGCTCGAGGGTAAAGATTCTTATCAAGTATAGAATTATGACATTAACATCACTATCAGTATGAAGAAATCTGCTGCAGTGTTTATGTTCCTCTGTCACAGATTGTTTTCTCTGTTCTGATTATTTATGAGTGAAAAACAAACACAGTCATTTCTTCCCATCCCTCTTTCAGCATGTGTGCCAACTCCTCGAGCGTTAAATGTTTATTACTGAACAATTTCATTATAAACTTGAACTCTCTGTCTCTGTGTGTGTTTTTAACACCATTCAATCCCCATCTTATCTCTGCCGCTGTACGCTCGCGGCCTCGCACACCACCCGCTCACTTTGACACCGCGCCAGCTCTCTGTCAACTGAGGATTGTTTCGTCCCCCCCCCCAAAAAAAAGTTTATATTTGCCCACAAAACCAGGCTCAAACAACGTCGACTTCTTTTGTGACCTTATCAACAGCCACAAACCGGCATCACAATCAGAGTCACGACGCCATGGGGGGAAAGGACCTTTTTATTCTGCCATGTTTAGAAAGTCAAACAACTGTAAGCTGGCACTGAAAGGGGGATTTTTATTTTCTCAGGCAAATGAAACACTCATGTCTCCACTATTAATTAAACTCGTGGTGCATTCACTGTCACGTCTGTTTTTATTGTCCGTCTGTCCCACTTGACGCTGTCAGTGTGCTTCCTGACTCTTTAAATTTAAAGCCGTGTCGCTTTATACTCTGAGAACTTCTCAGGCGAGCAGCCGCGTCCCTCCATCTTCCTCACTAAATAAAGTGTAAAAACACATTTAAAGTGCAACAACAAGGGACCTTATTTTCTCTGGCCTCCTTTTATTCTCCATAATTGCAAAAACAAAGAGACGTATATATGTTTTGCCCCTCCCCCGTCCTCCTCTCGATTTCTCCCACCAGCCAAGAAGGCCTAAAGCTGAGGCGTGTGTGTGTGTGTGTGTGTGTGTGTGTGTGTGTGTGTGTGTAGGAGATGCCTGTAGGGTTTTGCATGGTGAGGGGTCACAGACCTCTTGCTTCCCCTCTCACCCCAAGGCGTAAAGCGGTCATGTGAGACGCACAAACCACGGCTAACGAAGGGAACAGGAGGAGGAAGAGGAGGAGGAGGAGGAGGAGGAGGAGGAGGAGCAGAGCTTCAAGGCAGGGCGGAGAGATTACAAGTGGAGATTTTTTTTTAAAAGCACGCCAACATGGAGAAAAGAAAACCGGCTTGGAGTGACAGATAGGGGGGGATCCTGACATCAACGTTGAAAACATGGTGTTCAGGTCACAATAAGCCCCTCTGATAATGATCTCCTGAAAACGTCCTCAACAAAGTCTGACTTATGAATCCTGAACTTTGCTTTTACAGTGCTTATCGATGAGCTAAACTTTTGCAAATACGTTTTTTAAAAGGACGATGAGAGATAAAAGTCAAACCTTTGAGGATGAAATCCAACGATAAAGACCTCAAACAGATGATTCATGTGAAGCCTTCTGCAGAAACAACACAAACCTGAGTTTTTTTTTAGCTTTGTAAAGTGTGTTGATGTTCCTCGAGTTGAAACGAGGATGAAGAATCTCTCCTCCTGTGTTCCTCTCATCATTGTACTTTCACTTTGTCTCTCCTTTCTTCTTCTCTGATGGGGGGTCTGCAGGATTTAACAGTCGCTTTAACCTCTTTATTCCTCTTTGTTTCCTCCCTATGACTCATCGCACTTTGTCTTTGTGTTTTATCCACAAATAGAAGCAACGAGAGCTCATCCAGGATCAGCTTCTCTGCCTCCTATCGGCTCTTCTTTACAGCACAAACAAAGACAAACAAAGTTTTTGTGAAAGAGCTCCAGTAAATTGACTCATTCTTATTTGTCGGGCATCGTTTGTCGTTGTCTCTGAAAAGTGTTCACTGTTGTAAAGGAGGACGTTTGTCGCGGTTGTTTTCAGATTTTAAAAAGGGCTTGTTATGTTAAGTGGAAGTTTTAGATCGCCATGACAACCACAACAACCACTTCAATACATTTAGTTAATTATTATGATTATGATACTTAAAAAAAGGGACTGCACCTAATACTGTGGAGTGTTCAGAGCAAATGCAGAGCACAACAACCAATATCAATGAAAAGATAAATGAATGTGGGACTGCACGATCTTGCAAATAAATGAATTTGCAACATTTGAGTGTTAGCAGGAGTAATAAGACGGGATGTAGCCGCTGTGATGGCTGCAGCACTTAAGTTCGCGCATGAAGAGTAAGGAGAGGAACTTTGGACACTTCGAGGGCGCACTCACACGAGGCCATCCATACCTTGCCTAAGCCAGCTCACATCTGAAGTCCAGTTCGTTTGACTCGTGTGAGCGCTCCGATCCGTGCTTCCTTGGCCCTGGCACGCTTTGAAGAGGTGTGCTACAGTTCATGCACGAGTACAAGCACGGGTAAACAACATGGACAGCCTTCATTATCAATAAATCCCCGGAGTGTTCTGTCTGTACCTGACTAACTTGACACAAAATAAGACACAAAGTCAGTAGCTGTAGCTTTCATGCTCTCTGTGTTGTTCCAATTTGCAGACTTTTGTCCTTTTTATTTTAGATTTTGGAGTCCTCCTGTCCTTAAACTAAGCATGCTTCATGATCATGTAAAGTCATGCATGTGTTGTATCAGGACGTTAAGTTAAGAGGTAACGGTGCTCAGGCCCGGTTAGTCCTGGAGCAGTGTGAGTGCAGACCAGTGGGGGAATGAGGAGGGGGGACAACTTGGCCTAGTGCGAGTGCGCCCTGGGACAGACCTTTGAGAATGAAAATGAACTTTCTCTGTGCACACACTGTTTCAGACTCAGACAGCTTAAGATGGATGTAAACGGAGCGTGTACAAAGCCAGTGTCACATCTGCTCAGAGTGACAGAACGAGGGTGAGTTAGCGACCCCTCCCTCCTCATTCGGAGCGCAGAGTCTGACCGACAGCTTGGGATCGAAGGGTGATGAGGGAGGCAGAGGGCGAGCGGAGTGATGAAGACACAGGGAGATAATGGAAATCTAAAGGAAGAGAATGGGAATAAAGGAGGAGTGAATGGGAAAAAGTCAGTTGAGAAAGGACACAAAATGAAAAGAAAGATGTCATGAAGAAGTGTCTCTTCTTCATTGTGCCAGTGCTCTGTTCTCAGTGCTGATGGTGAGTTTGACTAAACTTGGTCTGACGGGTCAACGAGGCACCAACACTAACATTTACCCAACACTGCCTCGACACAGCCCGACACACAGGAGACATGTGACAGAGGGCGAGGGGGAGAGGAGGGAGGAAATGTGGGAGAGGGGGAGATAAGACGTGGGAGGAAAAGCTGGTAAGTAGGAAGGAGAAGAAGGGAGGAGGGGAGAGACGTTTTTTTTGGGGGGGAAAGGAGGAGTGGAGGATGGAGATAAAGAGAGAGAGGAGGAGGAGATGGGATGATAGGGAATAAATGAGAAGGGGAAAGGAGACTAAAAAGATAGATAGATAGATAGATAGATAGATAGATAGATAGAGAGATAGATAGATGTGTTGCACAGACAGACAGGAAACTATTCGTGGCTCCAACAGGCCTGGGAAAAAAACAGTTTGGTCCATGCGTGTGTATATGTGTGTGTGTGTGTGTGTGTGTGTGTGTGTGTGTGTGTGTGTGTGTGTGTGTGTGTGTGTGTGTGTGTGTGTGTGTGTGTGGTTGTGTGTGTCCGGAGCCCTTTTGTCCCTTTGTTGATCCCACACTGATAAAATCTGCCCGACAGGAAGCAGCACAATGCCAGGCAGGCCCTGAGGAAAGGCTGGATCAGAACCTCTCACACACACACACACACACACACACACACACACACACACACACACACAGATACATATTCTTTCTCTTCGACATAAATAAGACAAATGCAAACACAATGTACTCGACTCAGATGTCAGTCTAGTTGAATATGTGGATTATTTTTTCAGTGGAGCGAAACACCAAAAACCTCCATCAGCCTGCAGGAGCCCCGTGTTTTACCTTTCAGACACAGGAGCAGGGTTTCCAACAGGTGATGCTATTGGACACATATTAAATAATTTACTTTATTTTTACTGTTACTGCAGCAGTGGTCTGAGCCACCCCTTGGTATGTGGGCTACTGTTCTGTAGCATCATGCGATGCATTCAGGCCTTCATGATCAGGGTCAGACCCAGAGGGGATGATTTTTGGACAAGAGGCTGGATATGCATTGCCACACTTCAATCCTGATTGACGCGTCGCGTCGCGTTTTTCTCGACATGAAACCATGAACATCATGTTGTATTGAAGAAGACTTAACTCTACAGTATAGAGATTGAGACCATAAATTCACAAGGAAAATGTTTAAAATGAGCTGACAAGTGGAAGCATCTTCTCGTCTTATACCTTACAATCATAGGGCTTTCACACTTGCAAAAAACTCCTAAAAAACTCCTGATATTTGCAGGAGGAGCTGTACATAGGAACCCAAGTTGCCAAATATTCTCTTGGACTTCTCCCGGAGTTTCTCCTCCAGCCTCCTCATTTTTATTCTGCAGAAAGTCAGAGTGAGCTGATGTGAGAACGCAGCAGGATATAATCAGGAGAATTCACCTGGAGCGAGTGGGAGGGGGTGGTGACGTTTATTCTCTGTGAACGCTGCACGACCATAGACTGTCTGCACGCCACCTCTACCATCTCTGTGCTCTAATGAACCTGCTGCATTATGTTTCCTGTTCTCCAGTATGTTCTTCTCCACTCTTTAGATCAGATTGTGGTTATTGATATAAAGGCAGATATTCTTATTCCAGCGTCATCCTCAACTTCTGCAACGTCTTTCCTCAAGAGATCCCCTAGCTCATCCATAACCTCTTTGAATGTCCTGCAGTAAACAGGAGTCATATACCCTGCAGGATTAAGCAATGACGCAATTAACAAAAATGCATGGTAACTCTCTACCTGCACCTGCATCATTATCCAACAAGAGAGGAAATAATAACCCTGTTGGACGTTTCTTTTAACTCAGGTACTCGTTTAAAAGCAGAATCTTTCACACATCAGACACAAGAAGATGATTGGTTCATTTGTGTGTTTGAGGAACTCTTTACTTCACTGCTAAGAAGACACAGAATTAGAGACCGGACCGCCCTCTCTTCTTTGTAAAGGTCAAGAGAGGGCGTAGGAGCGGAGCAATAACAAAACAAACGGGTCCAAACAGAGGAGAGGAAGAGGAGATGTACACGGTGATGATTCCAGATGATCTCATGTCACCGACAAACACAAACAAAGCAGAGCTGAGGATCAGCCCCTGGAGACAGAGGGGGAATAAAGGGTTAATCCATCTGTTAAAGCCTACAGGCGCCCCGCAGAGCAGCAGTGGACAGAGGAGGGAGAAGTGCAGAGATTTAGTCACAAAGTGCATCTCTATCGTCACGACAACCAGGTCTCTGTTTCAGCAAGAGGTGGAACGAAAACTATGAAAAACTTTAAGGAAAAACCTTACATGTTCAATGCTTGGAAACAACAAAGACACAAACAAACGCTCTTCACTGCAGACGTGAACAAGTCACAGTCTCCTCCTCTCCCACATGTCCGACGTTGGTTACAAAACTTTAGAGTCTCCATGAGCGATAGCAGACTTAAGGTTGTATATCGTATACACAGAAGCGTTCAGCTAAAAGTCGCCAGTTAACATGGTCACTTTTAAGACCGTAACACCGGTATTATCAGAAAACAAAAAAAAAAGCACCAGCATTTTGCAACGTCAATAGATCCGAGTTGTTAGGAGGTGGAGTGAGGTGGACCTGCATCAAATGCTGCAGCCAGGAGTTGAACCAGCTGATGTTTCCAGGACTGTGGTCTCTGTACATGAGGCGCCGGCTCTGACTGAGCTAAACCAGCGCCTGCACCAAGAGCATCTCTGAACTTGTCTTTAAAGAGTCCCTCACATCAGACTTACTAACAGGCCTGTCCGATGCTGTCGCTGTAAGGTTTCTCTTCTGCTCTGATGGCACAGTTAGCCGCTCTACACTCGATGTTGAGGTGCCAATGACTCTAGTATTTCCTCGTTGGCACCAACTTTGAAGTTCTGTCCTTTTTGTCTACTGTTAACTCTTAAAAAAAGTGCCTGTTTGCTCAGTTTTACCCTCCCCCACTCCCCCTCTCCCGCTCTCTGTTAATTCTGTGGCCTTTGGGACTCTCAGCATTGACGAGCACAGAGCGTTAATGGCACATTAGAAACAGACAAAGACACTCAGAAGACAGAGAGGCCGGAGAGGAGAAGGAAGAGAAACAGAAGACGATGACTCCTGACTGCATAGAAACCAGTTAGAGACACAGTCAGAGGGATACAACATGACAACTTTTTACTGAGAAAGGAAGAGGAGGAAAGCGAAAGTGAAGACGAGGGAAAGAAGAGAAGCGGAAATTGGTCGAGACATTATAGCCGAGGGGAGGGAAAGAAAGACGAGCCCTTTCTTCCAGACGCCAGCGTCCTTTTATCGATCGATAAAAGGGAGAGAGTGAAACAGTGTGCATCTCGAGAAAGTTTCAATCCAATAAGAGCTAATGAGATATCATTTGAATCCCAAAGAGCTGGGAGATAGTGGTGCGATGAGGTGAAGAGTGGGGGACAGGCCTGAATGAGTGAGAGTGGATTCCCAGGGAGAGAGCCGGTGAAAAGGGGCAGACCCCCTGTTGGTCAGCGCTATTTACTCTCCCTCCTCCGCTCTGTTCGCTCCCTCTTTTCACCCCTCTGCTGGTTTCCTCTCTCAATCAGATCCATTCTGCTGCTCGGAGTTTAATCCACCAAACACAGGCTGAGAAACACGCTCATTAGCCCTCTATGTGTGTGTGTATGTGTGTGTGTGTATGTGTGTGTGTCAGTCAATAGGTTACAAATACCAAGAGTTAGATATTCCCCTCTCTGATGCTATGATCCCAATGAACTCCACTTCAGCATCTGAGCTGTGTTTGAAAAGATGAACTGGATAAATCTGAAGTAAAGCTCAATCTTATGAATTCTGCATACGGCAGGAAAAAAACGACGACGTTAAGGCTTTTAAGTCTGCAGGAGTTTTAAAAATCCTTCATCATTTTAAAACAGCTATCAGCAAAATCAAAAGGAAGAACAGAAAGGTAGAGAGGGGTAACAGCGATACATCAGTCAGGAGACTTTAACATGATAATACAAACAGATAAAATAAGATGTGACATAAAGAATATGTGCAAGACTAATCTGTAAAGTTCTGCAGATTAGTCGTGATTAAGAACAATGGCATAAAAACAGACTCTGCTCTCAGACCTCATTTTCCATGATCTAATAACATTTAGGTGTTGTTAAAAATGCCCTTTAAGGTTTATAAATATAGATATCGACAGAATATATCAAATAGAAGCCAACATCTGTAGGTCAGTACACGTCTACTGTTTGTAAACTCAGAGATTCAAGTACTCTTAAATTCTCCGAGTATCTTCTGGATACTTTAAAGGCTCCTGTCTCACAGGCCGGGCGTCTTCCTTAATGACCTGAAGCAGGCCGAGCTGTGGAAGGGGGCACGTCTGCAGAGTCTGCCACATACAGCAGCTCTGACACTGAGTCCCTGACCTCGGAACAACGCTGAGCTTTCTTACACCGCAACACCATTTGGACGACTTTCCTCACTTAAGCAAAGTGCTTTTGGGCTGATTAGCAAATCGCTAACGGTCGCCGCTGTGCATTAATCACCTGCTGCGGAGCCTGGAGCGGAGGGGCGAGACAGAGAGAGAGGGAGAGAGAGAGAGAGAGGAATGGTGGGGAGGATTGCTTAAAGAAAAACAGCCTAATAACAATGTCCATTGAACGGCTGTGCTGTCGTTTCTCCTGGGAAAGCTTTACAGTCCTTTCCTGCTATACAACAGACCGACACAGTGTGTGTGTGTGTGTGTGTGTGTGTGTGTGTGTGTGTGTGTGTGTGTGTGTGTGTGTGTGTGTGTGTGTGTGTGTGTGAGAGAGAGAGGGCTAGAGAGAGAAGCCTGTGCATGCCAGACTTTATGCAGAACCATTGGATGTATGTGTGGGAGCCTCTTTTGGTTAATGCATGTGTTTCATTTGTGTGTTTGTTTGTGTGATTTTAAATTCTTTGTCGCTGTGCCAGTTTGTGTGTGTGTGTGTGTGTGTGTTTGCACGACATCGCCTGTACAAAACTCAAGACTGAGAATTTCACTCAGATCTGATTTGGCTGTTGTTACTATTTATTTCTTGTATTCCTGTTTAGCTCCGAACCAAACAAAGAAAACATAGTTTCTTGTTTTGAGTGTTTTCTATAAGTGCCAGCTTTTAAACATTAAACTTCAGAACATTTGAAACTACTTCCTTTAATATTTTCATCATGCCATGGTCGCTTTAAACCACATCAACTAACCAGACGCAGGTCAGCGTTTGCGTCAGCCCTTGAAGCTAAAAGACATCATAGAAGCGTGCAGCGGGCTCCATCAATAAAGACACTGTAGAGCGTAATGGTGCTTCATGCAGGCTCCAAAGAAGGACCGCAACGATTTCTGTGGAAACAGGATGGTTGACTAGAGTGGCAGGGAAGCGATGTACTGCACAGAGCTGACAGAGTATGTGGAAATGAGCAGTTAAACCATCGAGGAGAAGACAGCGGTGACAACATCAGACTTAAACATCAACAGTCCAAGATGCAAGATGCTAATTTGACTTTGACTTTTACCTCTAAAGAGGCTGAACCACTGATGTTAGGTAAGGTTGCGGAGAATTTTGTGCACTCGGGACTTGAGGTCTGGTGAATGGACTACAACACAGCTGAAAGAAAACGTCTGAAAACATCCTGAAGTTTTCAGGGAGAGCTGCATGTGTGAACACAATCAGAAGAACTTTACCTGGAATTTTTCCTGCCAGCCCCAAAAGAAGAAGTACACGAGTTTCCCATGTGAAGTCAGGAAGAGGCGATATGAGGATGCAGCAGGAAATATTCAGGAAGATTTACTGTGAAAGAGTAGGAGGGGGTGATGACGCGTCCTGTGTAAACTGCTGCATCATGTTTTCTATTCACCACATGTTTTTCTTCGCTCTTTTGTCCATACAGTGAAGATGTCGACCTACACATTGCTCTGACTCTCATCAAAGCGTTGGATCTAATTTCTTGCCTCCCCCTTCCTTGTTTTTTTTTTTTTTTTATACTTTATTTCAGGTTGTTTTACTGCATTTCAAGTTGTCATATTTTATCACAATTTTTGTTCATCCTGGCACATTTTTATATATAAGTTTTTAAACATACAAGAATACATACAACATGAAATAAAATAAAAATAGAAAATAAAAAAAATAGAAATATGCTTCGAGGTGCATGTGTGAACAAGCATGTGAGGAAAATTTCAGGGGCAGCCTGGCTTTCAGGAATGCATGTGAGAGCCTTTTTGTAAACTGTACAGTCTGCCATGCTGACGCCTCTGCTTTCTCTGTGAACAATGACACAGCAAAATAAAAAGAGCTCAAAGATTAGACTGAAAAATAGTCGACTCAGGGTCTTCTCCCCTAATGATTGGAATAATTGACTTTTAACACACAGCCCTTGTGTTCCTGCCTTTTGAATGTGTGTATTTATACTCGTGTTCGTGCAGCAGCTCATCTGTGTCCGTCAAGCTAACGTGTCTCTCTTTGTGTGCGCCACCTGCAAAAAGCTTAAAAAACAAAAAGGGCCACAAACAGCAGCAAGCTGACCCTGATCTGATCAGGTTTCAGTTACGGTCACAAGTCACCATCACTCACTTTGAACAAGCCCTCACTCACTTTCACACACACACACACACAAACACACACACACACACACACACACACACACACACGCTCAACACACCCTAACACACACACACTTCCTACCCAGCTATCCAAAACACATTTTACTCCAGAGACTTCAAGGGCACAAAAAGTGTCAGAACTTAAAAACCTGCCGGAGGTAAACTCTGCTGCGTTTGAAGTCGACAGAGGAGGGAAACCACACACACACACACACACACACACACACACACACACACACACACACACACACACACACACACACACACACACACACACACCTGAGGGGGAAAAAGCTTTTAAAAAGAAGGAAACCCAAGTCCCGAGCACCTGTCCCGTCAGCGCGGCTGGCTCGGAGCATTGTTATGACATGTCAGGACAAAGCGCTGTGTCACAGTTTTATTCTGAGGAGGAGATGCACAATAGGTGTAGATTGCATGTATTTAAACGCTCACAGTCATGAATAGCATGCCGGAGTGACGGTTTCTTCTGTGGCAGATTTTGTTTTAATGTTTGAAGTGAATGAGTCGCCACAAAAGCAACAGTAAATACATCATGTTGACATCTGGCTTGCTGAGGAGAAGGTGAAATGAAGGGGAGAATTCCTGCAGACAGATGTTAATCACAGTCCAAGACACATTTCTGTGAGTCACATAGATTCAGCATTCAGTATACTAAAAGATAAAGATGTTTCTGAATATTATCCAGGCTGCAAACTTTCATTGTCACAACAACGTTAGTGTGAAAGCAATCCAATTAGTCGTCACCAAACAGGTGGATTAAATGAAACGGGCCGGGTCCATCGCCCTCTCTGCCGGTGAGCCAGACATCCACACTCAGTATTTTTCATCTTGCACACATACCTGAGGTGCAGTGAGGGGTAATCTCTGGCAGATGCGGCGGGGAAATTAAAACACTGAGGGATTAGCGGGGGGGGGGGGGGGGGGGGGGGGCTTTCGGGGGGGACCTGTCAGCTACACTTGTTGTGAGCAGCGAGGAGGACAGTTGGTCCAACAGGTTAATCGTCTGTTCCCACCTCCACACGTCCTGCCCCGGATAGTTTGGTGCCGTGAAGACATCTTTGTGACATCCAGCGTTCCAGACCGGTGACTTAGCCGTTTCTCTCCAGCCCCCACCTGCTCGCAACAGGCCAACACACACTCAACACACTCATGCTGACGGGGTCCGCTCTGTCTGGCCCCCAGCTGTTTGGCCACAGATGGGTGGCTTCCTGTCAGAGTCTTTTCCAGATGTAAGGGTTTTTTTCCCTCCCTTTCTTTCATTGCCTTTCTTTCCCTCTCTGCTCCTCCCCTGAGGTGTTTTGTCTGTCTGTCCCAAATCATCAAAGCTCATATCTTGAATCCTATGAAGGGTTTTTCTCCGTCTTTACGCTTCCTTGCTCTTTTGACTCCGACCACTGCCGGTTTTAGAGTCTTTCAGGCCCTAAGAAATAAACAAGCCGCCGAGCTGGGTCATCCACCCAGGACGCTGAGGTTAAATCATAAAAATTGTAAAATGAGAAACACCATTCGTCTAGTCTTCATGTGTCTCCACTGGTAGTTCTGCGGTGTACAGTTATTTACTGTACACTTACTCGCTGGTGTCAATCGACTGTGCCACTGTTTGCAGCTTCACCAGGACCCAGAAGCTGTCAGAGGCCCTTGTTGTCAATGCTGCAATATGCTCCAGAGGTTTCTGTATAATTTGACACCTCATGCACTATTTCCACAAATCCTGATCGAGATCCCAAAAGGGCCACACAGAATTAGAACTCCTGCAACAGTAGAATAAATTGATACTTTTTTTTTTTTTTAAAGACCCACTTGGATAAATGCTGATGCTTAATCAACTTAAATGAAATCAAAATCGCTAGAGCCCTCGTTATTTTTGCAGATCAAAATCTAAGAATTCATAAAAATGCGTTTAAAGGATGTGTGAAAATGCTCAGATGGCATCAAATAAAATTATTTTTATAATCCTAAATTAAATTGATGGCTGATAGCTGGAGCAAAATGGTTTCTAGAATTTTAAGATCTAAAGCACCTTTAAGATTCTCCAAATAGGGACATCACACGCTAAAACAGCGATATAGGTCTGGTATTTATATTGCAGATAAACTTTGGTTTTGCATTTTGCTCAAAGAAATGAGGAAATCTTGAAACTTAAAAAAATTAACATACATGGTTCAAATATCTCCTGGAGGGTTGAGACATATTTAGTTCATGCTTCTACATTTAGAATTATTATATCCATTTGTCTTATTGGTTTTATTTTTCTATAAATCTGATGGAATAATGATATCCATACATCAACGATTAGGGATCACTGGATCACCAATACCTTTTGGAAATTGGTTGCACAGTTTTAATGGATGTTAATAGTTTGAAGATACTGCTAGAAATAACATCACAATACACAAAAAATACCAAAGTCAACAACCAATCAATGATGTGCTTGTTACAAAATGTATAAGAGTATGAAACAAATCAACCATACTTCATAACTTCATGATTTTAACCTTCTTTAATTCTCCATCGCTCGCTCTCCTTCCTCCAAAGTCCATTATTCTCCTCCTGCATCTTCAGAAGAAGGTATCAGAGACAGGGCCATATGGCTTAACAATAGCCACAAGTGTTAAAATATTAACTTGCTCTCCACCTCATTACGGTTCTCTTAAGTCCAACCCCCGACCCTCCAAGCCGTGAGGCCCGGCACCAGCAGGATGTCCCCCCCCTGCGGCCTTCATAAAGGCCAGTATGGCATCGTTAATGGTGCTTGTTGGCTTAAGATCGACCTGCAGCTTAGCAGGAGGTGCTCTGTGAAATGGCGTCTATAGAGTCCACAGGGGGGCTCAGTGTATTGTTGGTGTGACTGTGTGACTGTGTGTGCGCTGGTGTGTGTATGTGTGCATGTGTGTGAGTAGCCCTATAAACCTGAATGTCTTACGAAAAGAAAGGGCGGAGGTGGAGGCAGCGTTAGGGGCTCTAGAGATATGCACACTTAGCACAATGATGCACAATTTATGTAGGCATCAACACAATAATGGATTCCAACAATCATTATGAACGGGTAAAGTGTTATTTTGAAAGAGATGTTTTGGTTTGTTCACAAAAACGACAAAAATTGACAGTTTGGGTGTCAGTGTTGTTGGATTTAAGATAATTATCATATTTGTACCATTATTTTGCCCTCAGTACGATGTACGATCAATATGTGCAGAAAAGGCCAAATGTACGATCATTTTACATTTTTCATGTCTCCTCAAACAAACATTGTTTGTGACTTGAAAGCAACAAATCCCATCAGCATGACTGAGATAGCCATCACATCAGCTCCATTCAGCACCTGACCAACACGCCCCCCTCTCTGCTGCCAGGCTCTACCTGCCAATCAGATTATCACCTGATGGCCGGCCCGGGCTCCCCGTCCTCACTACCGCCGACAGGCACGCCTTATGTCTCGGCTGCGGAGCTGGCAGTGGCCGGCGGCGGCCAGCAATATAGCCGCGAGACGGGTACCAATTAATGCAATGCAAATGGGTGAAGTATCCCTTTAAATGCAATGAGCTCCCTCCCTGAGTTTTCCCGGTAGACATCACCCCTCTGCAGCAAGAATAAAAATCATAAAAATTTTGGGTTGGGGGTGGAGTCCATGGGTGGAGATACCAGCGGAGGGGAGTTTTTTTTTTTTACCAGAATCCCACTGTGACATCACAAGAAGAGCACATTTGAAAAGGCCTGCGAGATCTCTGTGTTGTAAGACTTATGCAGACCACAAACAAAGGACTGGATGGGTTTAGTTCACATTTTGTGGGGTGGTAGACACTCAGGTTACCCAAATAAATGTTCAAAAAAGTGGATTCTTCGTAATATGTTGCCTTTAAGGGTTTGCAAAGAGGCTGGTGGAAAATGGATAACTGGCATAACATCGAAGCACTAAAGTAAAATTGATGAGATCCAGGCTTGTCAGGGTGACAAAAGTGGAATCTGGAGATCACGGAGCGTTTCATGAAGTCCCTGCCAGAAACCCCAGGAACAACTCTCCCAATCGACTGCACTCCTTCCCTATGGTGAAGGTGCAAAAGATGTGTTAAAGACCAGCTGGCCATCAATGAACCAGTGAGGTGGTGGTGGGATCCGGGATGTGAAACAAGAGGGCTTTCATTGATGGAATTGACTCGAGAGACGTGGAGGATGTGTGGAGTGTATGTGCTTGGGCACTCAGCAGCTTTATTGAGCACCTTGGAAGCTGGAAAAGACTTGGAAATTCACTTGGCAACTCACAGAAATTGAGCCAAAATGATAGTTTGTACTTATACATCTCACAAGCCTCCTTCACTGTCCAGGGGTCATACTTTTGGGAAGGACAGCATGCACTCTGTTTGGCCATTTGGGCGTGAAAAACACAAACGTAGGAACTGATCAAACGTGGTACAGGTGCTTCGATAACATCTTGTTTTTCAGCTGTATCCCTGAAGTGTGTTTTCTACAAAAGCGTAAAATGAGACGAGATGACTCTCCCTTCAGCTCCATCACTGTCTTCTTTTTCATTTTCTTTTCCACTCCTCTTCCGCCAAGGCTCCCTCTCTTTTTTCTGACTTGTCATATTCTTCATGCCCCATTGTGAGAGGATTAACTCCCCAGGTGTCAATCAATACTATTTCCTTTCTCTCCTTTCCACTCTACCCCCCACATCCACAAATTTCCACCGTTCTCCGGTATCTGTTAGCTGAAGCTTGAGTCTTCTGGAAGGAAAAGCCTTTCAAAACAATCAAAGACCATTTGGATCCAGTCCATTTTGAATAAGATGGGGTCAATCTTGATTTTAGTCAAAACTGGAACTTGAAGGTGAAAACAATGTTCTAGTAGCATGGAGTCACAACAGAGCTTGACATGTGGCTGATGAAGAAATGAGGTGCAGGTTTGCAGTCAGGCGGAGATTCAGTTGACAGAAAGGTAGAGGATTCACAAGACTTTTCTCAATCTGCATGTTGGTATGTAGTTACTGTGTTGGCTAAAGACAAGGTTTTAGTCATTGCCTCGACCCCTGAGTGCAACTTGCAAAGTTTGAACTCCCAAGAATGTGCCCTTGAAACTTGCTATAAACTGTTGCAGAAAGTTCAGTAGAGATCATATGATGCTCTCTGTCTTTGGGTCCTCGTTTCAAATAAAGCAATTCTCCTTCTCCTCCTGTCGTGTAAGATCACATGATCGGTACATCGCGGGTTGATCTTTGTGCACATAATGAATCTGCTTCATACTCGTTTCTGTTTGACCAAATGGTTTTTGTTCTCTCTTTCCAACAAGCAAAATGTCCCACTGTGAGGGACTGGTGTGGAAGCGCAACTACGCAAGACCGTCCTGAAATTCTTTCGAAATTTGGAGTAGTACATATGTGGAAAAAGACTGAATAATTGGTCCAGGAAAAGCCACTACAGGTGCTGAAAAACGGCTCTAGATGAGGTACGGATACAAAGATTAACAAGGGGCAAAGCTCAAGCACACAGTTAACTAAGGAAGGAGAAAACGAAAAACATAAACCTCAGAAAAACAAGGAGACAACATTGCAGAAAAGGGGGGGCGAGAGAGAGAGAGAAAAGAAGAGGCTCAATCTCTTGGATCAAGATCTGAAACATATGGAAGAGGCCCTGAAAGCCGAGGGATAGAGAGAAAGACGTCCAAGGATAGCCAATGATCCGGGAAAGAGAACGCTGTGTGAGAAGAGAGGACAAAGAGGAGACACTATGGATAGAGACAGAACGGTTCACAGAGGGTAAGAGCAGAGGTCAACAATGTGCCGCACGCTCGCTGGCTACCTGGGTTTTTCAACATGATGACAATAAAGACACCTCAAAGTCTCTTTCCACTTCAACACGATCAAATACACAGATGTCCCATTCCCCTAAAATACCAAATAATATTAGAGGAGGTCTATCAGCTGTCATTAAAACGGTGATACTCCTGTCTTGTTTGTCAGAACCTGAGTTTAACCAATCACAGTGAGCTCTATTGCTAAGCTTCTCCAAACACCGAATTCCCAGACTGGGAATATACCTCAGCAATCAATATTAATGTACAAAGACATGATGATGGCTGAGCTGTGTTATGGCACATGTCCACGAGGATTCGCCAAACTAAGAGAGAGTCTGCTAGAGGAGAGAGAAAGGCAAGGAGAATGTGCGGCGTCCGTCGTGCGTGCAGCCAGCATTAAATAGTTCAGATAAAACTTAAATATTATTTTTTAAATCAATTTGAAAGTTATCCAAAAAGGAGTCAAAGACTTACGAGACTGTCTTGTTTACAGCGGGATTAAGGAGGACCACTTTTGTGTGTTTTAACGACCTTTCTCCGGTGTGTGTGTGTACTTTTTGCTTCCTGCTAGCTTAACACTGTTACCTCGTGTGTATTCCTGCTTCGATTGGCATTTAATCCATTTCAATCTAAGTCGGGGTTACACAAAGAACACAGTATTCAAATGGACGTCTATTTCAACAGGAAGTGGGTGTACCTCACCTGTGGTACCAGCATTCAGTCTGCAAAACAAGATGAAACGACAAAAGGTGAACGTGCTGAAAACAACGCTTAAAAACAGCAATCTCTCTTTTCAGCCAACCAACCAAGAAGGCAAACGCACCAACAGAGGAATCATTTAAAGTGGAGCACATCCTAACAGAACACGTGCACAACTTCTTAAACGTTTTGCCTTGGTTAAAACCACAATCGAAATGGAGACTACTCAAAGAAAGTCGGAGTCTTTTATACATGACTGGCCTTCAATGGCACGTCAGAACATTAAGAAATGTTCCTAATTGGATAACCTAAAGTTTAAATCTTTGAATTGTTGGGCCAACGGATGGGAAACGGGGAAAAAACTGCAGGAATAAACACAAGCGCCTTTATTTTTCACCTTGGGGAATATCAGTGGTTTGAAATCAATCAACACAGTGCGGCCTGAAACCCTGGGTCGATTGCAGTACTCTCATCACATGGACATTTCTTTAAGGCCAAGCTTTTTACCCCAACTTTGTGGCCTCCTGGTGACACAGAGTGAAATACGTTCTATAAATCCTCCCAGTATGAGCTCCGCTTGGTCTCTAACACAACAGCTGTTCCTTTGAAAGAAACTTTTCTGCTTTTCCCCTCCTCCCTCTCCATCTCTTTCTCCTCTCCACCAGCTCTCTGCTCCTGCCACCACCTCTTCCCTGTCACTGATCCCTGCCCTTTGTGAGGCTCCTTCCCCTTTCCATGAGCCACTGATCGAGGATTTACTCCCCAACTGTCAATCAGCACTGTTTTTCTTTCCCTATAGCCCCTCCTCCACCACATCCACCTTTCTCCACTCTTTTTATTTTACATCGACTCTTGTCTTAGGGGGTGGAGGGTGTTTTATTTCACTTTTCCATTCCAACATTTGATGCCTCTCTTTTCCCTCCTCTGTGTCACTTTCTCCACCTTTCACAGCCGGGCTGTTTGCTCAGCTCTGGACGGCTGAGTTTTGAAAGGAGGGATGAAGGAGAAAATACAGAAGGAGAGAAGAAGAACCAAAAGAGTAGTTCAAAGTGTAAGACTTTTAATAAAATATCAAAAGCTCTCACTTCTGAGAGCGCTTGATATTTTATTAAACTGAGGGGTGGCAATGTGTTTCTTGCCTGTTAAAGATATGACTTCACTGAAATGAAGCGGAAGTCCCAAAACCTGCAGTTCCTCGACTGGCCACTAGAGGCCGGCTCCAAGAATGAGTCGTTACTCATCTGTCCACATGTTAAAATGTCCACCTTTTCAGCAGAATTAAACATGTTTTGTTCTCCATAGCTCATTTCTCTCTGTCTGAATGTTTACACAGCTCACCTGTTTACATCATAGAAAGGATTAAAGTCATGTAGAAATAGGGGGCGTGGCCTCCTTGAGTGACAGGTGGGAGCTGCTAGCTGTCTGCTAGGTGTCACCACAGCTTATTCAGTCACTAACCTTTAACCTCTGGGCCGTGTTTGTGCTGATGGAGTCTTTTTGAGAGTTCTTCATGTAATATTAGACTAGGGCTGCATGGTGGTACAGTGGTTATCGCTGTGAGGAGGTTCCTGGTTTGAATCCCCGTCTGACAGGAGCCTCTCTGTGTGGAGTTGGCATGATCTCCCTGAGCATGCGTGGGTTCTCTCCGGGTACTCCGGGCTTCCTCCCACAGTCCAAAGACATGCTCGTTAGGTTAACTGATGACTCTAAATTGTCCGTAGGTGTGAATGTGAGTGTGGCTGGTTGTCTGTCTCTATACATCAGTGCTGTGATTGGCTGGTGAACAGTCCAGGGTGTAACCCCGCCTCTCACCCAATGACAGCTGGGATCAGCTTCAGCATCCCGTGGCTTCCCAGAAGATAATGGATGGATGGATGGAATATCAGACTGATAATCTGTCGTGCTGTGAGCTTTATTGTACTAACTGACTGTCCAACAAGTCTGAGCTTTAACTTGTTCCGTTGTTGAATTTCTAGTATCATTTTATCGATATGTTAGCACTAACTCACTCGTCGCAAATGCACACATCCAAATAGGGTTCCTTCTGGCCTTCCAAAAGCAAGATGGTGACAGCCAAAATACAGAATTCAAAGCATGGAAAAGGGAGTCTACTAACCAATGGGGGACGTCACAGGGCTATATTCATCTTTCATACAGTCTAAAGTTTGTATGTATGAGCTGACAGTGTGTGCTCCTCCCTGTTTCTCCGTCATTCTGAATAACCATCGTCTCTGTCGCCTCTGAGACTTGTTTTCAGTTATTCTCAGTGGTACATTTGATTGTTTGCAATAATATGCCCAAGGTCTGTTCACTCACATTTGGTCGTACATGGATCAGAAGGTGCAAATCAAGCTGTTGTGATGTCTTACACTTTAATGGGAATCAGTCAGCGTGAGAGAATGAACCACACTTCTCCCGCTTTTCAGCAGAAGAACAAGGCGTAACGAGTCTGAAACGTTCGGCGTTCAGTCAGGAAACGGATCTGTGTTTACATTTTTGTAGCCTGAATGCGCTCTGACCCTTTCATGTTGTTTCTTTTAAGAGGGCTAAATATTGACTTTCTACTTTCCAAAAGTGATTTCATTTTTCATTTTCCCACTATTTGACACTCGCTGTTTGTGTTGGCGTCTCTCTGTTCTGTAGGAGAGGCGGGGAAAAAGCCTTGTGATGTTTGGCCTTGAAACAAATACTTTGAGACTAATCACAGGTTTCCAGAGGGCTTTTCAAACATTCTTCAAGGCATTATTTGTTGGAAATGCAGACAGGAGTGATACACTTTTCTACAGTCAAGACACAGTTATATAAAACCCAGCGTACAAATCTTCACTGTTAGCAGATAAGAGAGATGTGAGATTTAAGGTATGTCATGAGGTTAAAGTGTGCAAAAGCCAAACACACTTTTCTGCAGCATGATGAGCAGAGTGCAGAGGTGTTTGTATAGATTCAGAAGAAGAAGAAATACATCGCCTATTCAAGTTTTTTTACTTATTAAATGATGGTTTCATTTCTCGGAGTATCTTCACATGTTACCCCTCAAAGTCTGCACAACCTTTAAAATATGCAAGCCATGAAGACCTGCTGTAGCTATCAGAGGTTTTGTGTCAGACTTCAACCACAGTCTCCCACAGCCGGCTTGCAGCTGCCAGCTTCAGGTGGCAACTGTGTAGTTTCATTTATTTATTATATTTTATTCACACAAGAGCTCTTCAAGAGGGACAGATGTTTTTTTTCTTCAGTTTGTCTATGTATATTGTATCTGTCCCTATCAAATAAATCATAAATAAAATAAATAATGTTACTCTGTTTTAAATGGTGAGTGACATAGCTTAATGATGTCATCAACAAACATACAACCAGGTGAGACGAATGACCTCAGCTTTCTGTCACAAAAAGATAATAATATTTATATGAGAACAGTTTTTGGGGTTAAGCGTCTTGCCAAAGGACACATCGGACATGTGCCTGCAGGAGCTGGGGATTGAACCCCCGACCTTCAAGTCAAGAGACGATAACTCTAGACACAGCTACCTCCAGCTGATCCAAAAGGCGACTGGAACTTAAGTCTTGAATTCCCTTGACCTACACAAACAAATCAAGTTCTTAGTTTTGCTGTTGATCCTTTAACATTGGGATTATACATCATGTGTTTCTTTAGGGTAAAGAGACATAGAACAAAAATGATCTTTATAGAATCATGTAAAAGTTCTCTTGTGTTTGGGTTGCAGCCGCTGCAGCTCCTGAATGCTGATGTACGGCCAATTTTCAGACAAAAAGAAAAAGCCTTTATCAGCGTCTTCATCTTCCTGAGGGAAAACATTTGATCTGCTGCTCTGCTCTCTCTCCATCCAGACTCTCCTGAGTAATGTGCAGCTAAACACCCCTCACCACTATCACATAATCTCAGTATCATATTCTGTTTGTCAGGAGACCGAGGTCAGCAGAAAGCGCCCTAACAACACTCAGGATCAGCTTTATCAGTGCGCCGCTAACCTCTGCTTTGATTCTGGACCTTCTCCTGCTTAGTGTAGAGTTACACCGGGCAGAAACATGCGTCCATTTGTGACCCCCCCCCCCCAACCTCCTGCACTGATGACAACCTGCAGCATTAGCCCTCACTGTCTGTCCGGGAGGCGGAGGATTCAGGCTTGGCCGAGCTGAAACACAGCCTGGTTAGTGCTCAGCCTGTTAGGAGTCCTGATAACAATCTATGCCGGATCAATAAAAATCAATGGGAGCTAATGGTGAAGCCCTTTCTCCTCTTAAAGGTCTGCTTCCTTTGTGGGACGCTTTGTGATCAGACCATCAGCAGCGTCCCCACACCATTAACCCCTCAAAGATCTCCCAGGAGACCCCGAGTTAGGAAACAGATATGAGAGATCACCTGTTTGTTAGTGTTTGTGCAGGTCTGTATGTGTGTGTGTGTGTGTGTGTGTGTGTGTGTGTGTGTGTGTGTGTGTGTGTGTGTGTGTGTCTGTGTGTGTGGAGATAGGGGTAGAATGGAGCTTGTAAAAGTCAATAAAAAAAATGGATAGATAATGTGAGAAGAAATAGGAGCAATCAATGATTGGACGGTTAGTGTAAAGAACAAATTACCAATCTTATTTCTGCCATGTCATTTTTTTCAAAGGCACAGGTCAACAAAACTGAAGTTAAAAACCGCAACTAATGACGAGATGGGGAACACAAGAGCCACTGCAAGACTTTCTGTGTTATTGAATGAGTGATTCATCATGTAACAAGTGTACACAGCCTAAAAACAGAAAATGGCAAATGGCCTGACTCATCCTACAGTGGAAGCAGTAAAAGATGGACACACATAATCTGCTGGTGCAGAAAAACAACAACCGACAAACACTCAAAAGCTGATGAAGGGATCGAGACAGAAACAGGAAAACACAATATTCCTCCACAAAGCCTCCAACACATGACACCAGATCTCCAAATCAAATTGAGGGTTTATTTGCCAAAGTGTGAGCGGGGTGGTTAAAATGTTAGCCACATTAGGAAACACATTCTCTCCTGATCTATTACTGCTTATTTCTCTGCCTCAGATAGAAAAACATGTCTCTCTGTGCTTTGTTTGAGCGGCCTCTCTCCTGCGTCTTTAAAGCCTCAGTGACAGAGTGTTTCTCTAATTCAAAGACCAAACTGCCCTGCACCTCTCCAGGTCAGCAGCCAACCTAAAAGGCCGGATTAAAGGTTGACTTCTCAGGTGAAATGATGATCTGACGGCGGCTGTGTTTGTGTTATTGCTCATTCCCTGACATGTGTGTACCTTCCTGTTAGCGCTCGGCTGCGTGTGTGTAGTCAAGGTGTGAAGGTGCTTAATCTGCTCTTCACAGCCCACAGAGTCGCTTTGTGATCCTCATCTCTGAGCAAACATCGGGGAGTGGAAGGTCTGCAAACACACACAGGTCTGCACGTGCATGGAACACACACACACACACACACACACACACACACACACACACACACACACACACACACACACACACACACACACACACACACACACACACACACACACACACACACACCTGTACACGCTCCAGCATATGAAGGTGGACGTTCACGCATCTGATCGAGCGATACTAACCCACAAATGAATGCACCGCATCTGCACATACCAGTTAAAGGTCTGTAAGCATGCAGCTACATGCAAACACAATGCACCACAGTCTCACACAAGAGCTTGTAAGATGAGCTTGTAGTCTTGTCAGTCAGCACCAATTTAAACGGATGTATCAGAAGGAGGTTTCATGCATGCATCACAAAAGCCTTTTCCTGTCAGTAGGCACGATCTCATTTTGTGAACAAATAGTTAATCCTGCAGAGAAATATGTAAAATACTAATAAAAAAAATAATGAGGATCAGATTCATCAAAAAACACAAATACAGTTTAGAAAACATCTGCATCCAAGATGGACGACACACACACACACACACACACACACACACACACACACACACACACACACACACACACACACACACACACACACACACTTTTATTGTTTACTGAAATATATTCTCTCAACAAAGTCGGATTTCCCTTTATACAGTGTGCTATATAAAGTCACAACATGAAAAGTTCATCCAGCAAGAAAATGACAATAAGCCAAACATAAACAAAATGTTAAAACACATCTAATGAAATCAACCGACTGGAAAACAAAACGACTGGAATGCAGTTTCATTTCAGACTAACAACGACTAACACATTAATCAGCCGTAATGACCTCATGGTGCAAGTTTTGCAGAACCACATAAGCAGAGGCAGGCAACTGCTCGGGACCGCCAGGCCAGAAGTTGCAAAGTTTGGAATGAGTGTAGGAAACCTCCCTGAGGGGGCCCCATCTGATAGCATTCACTGTCATTGTGCAGCTCAGCATTATTCCTGTAAAAACCTGAATTTGTCAAAGAAAGTCAAAAAGAGGAATTATGTATCTGGGTGTGAACAAAGAAAGCAAGACGGAGAGTACAATTTTTCAAAAGGTATACTAACCTTGGACTCAGACTCTAAAATTGCCGCTGCACATGAGAACGATGCTGCCAACGGAGGTCTGTTAGTCTCTGCAGACTGTACGAGGTTAGAAATGATGGATGGAAATAATGCAGTTACCCGCCCTCCTTAGTCACAAATATATGACCCTCAGACGTACATTCATGGAGTAAACCACACATTCTGTGGACCCACGTACAGTATAAACAAGCTCCTTTCTACATACAGACTGCAGCGACTGTGCTGAGTCAAACGTCCAACAGCCACTAAGAGCAGTAAACACGTCGTTAACCTGCGATACACACTCGTGCAGACGGATGAGAGCCAGCTGCAGGTTTTAGAGCAGGATTAATGCGCTCCTGAAATGTTGCATTAAACACAAAGGGTCTGAATGTATCAGGGGACGGTCATTTTGTGAGTATGTGTGTGTGTGTGTGTGGACTGTGGGGTTTGGCAGCAGACAGATGCAGGGCTGATTGGATCCAGACTCGCTGCACTGATTAGAGTGATGAAATGGGTCAATCTACGATGATGGCGTACTTCAAACGTTATTCACAGAGTTTTAATAAAGACGACCTGATGAGGAACACGGTTTTTAATGTGTGGGGAGTTGTTTAGTGTTCACCGGGAGAGAAAAATGGGAACCGATCGAGGATATATATGAGCTCATTTAACACTTGTGAAATACGTCCTGCTGTCTCTTGGACATACATCGGCTTGTACTCTCGTTGGCCTGAAATAAACGATACATGGACTTGAGCTTGTTTAGTTCTTTTCTAGTCTTCTGAATACTCAAAGAGCTTTTACACCGCAGGTCACACCATCACATTGACACCCTGATGGTATAGAGGCTGCTGTGGAAAGAGTCCATCAGAAGTAACTAATCCATTCATACCCCACTGACGGAGCAGCGGGAGCAACTTGGGGTAAAGTGTCTTGCCAAAGGACACATCAGACATGTGTCTGCAGGATCGAAACCTTCCTGTTGAGAGACGGCCAGCCCGAAGTGCTTTGTCTCTGTAGAAAAAATGCCATGTGTCATTGGCTAACTTTGAGCTGCAGTCAGACCCTGATCTGTGCTATCCGTTTTCATACCTCTCACATATATACACACACCCATCTTTAGACAGCACCACTGAGTGCCTTTCTTAAAGAGGCAGGATGTGTGAGAGGGGATTATCTGTGCTATAAACACAAACACACAGGTATCAGGTGGATGAGAAACAGAATACAGGATGATAAGAGTCGACTCTAAAGACAAGACTTAATCCTCTTATCTCATCGGCCAGGAGTTTAAGATCCAAGATGGCGTCATGTTGTTTTTTTAACAACTGCATCTTAACAAGTTAAAGGGGCAGAAAGTCAGATTGGTTCTGTCCAAGGAGCAGAAGGTAATGTCTGTGGCTCGATTGGTTCCTTTCAGACGGGAGAGTATCACATTACATTTCAGCGCAGGATGCAAGAAAAGCTTTATTTTTAATTCACCACACGTCTTTTATCTGCCTCCACACAAACCTCCGGCAGCCTTGAGAACAAATGCAACAACAACTGTGGGATTTCCTCTACCTACTTCATTCTGACCTTAAACATGAGCAGTACGTGTCCTTTTCTGAAGGCCAAGGTAAATAAACTAAGATGTTAAAAAAGAGAGAGAGTAAGGAGCTCACAAGCAGGCCTTTGGGCGATCATGAAGAGAGAGCCAGCAAGAGAGAGAGAGAGAGGGCGAGCAAGAGAGAGAGAGAGAGAGAGAGAGAGAGAGAGAGAGAGAGAGAGAGAGAACAATGGGGCAAAGGGTCCCGTCATGGAAGGCTTGAAGGGGAGGAAGAGGCCGACCGATCAGGTCAGGTCGGCTCTGTTATCATAACAGCGGCTAAAGCAGTGCTAATGTGGGAAACAAAACAGAGATGTGAATGGAAGCAGGGAGGATAATAAAAGCTCTGAGAGCACCTGGAAGAGGAGCAGCATTCAAATCAGCAAACGGATCAACTTTATAAGACACAAAGACAGAGAAGAGAAAACCCACAGAGTCTTACTGAACATGAGCCTCACTTTGAGGAAAAGACCTCGATGCATTCAGACGCGGATGAGTGAAATGTTGAGTTCTACAGTTACAGAGTTAATAATGTGGAACACTAAAGGACTGAATCATTTCATCCAGGGTTTTAGGAAAGTAAAATCAAAGTCATCAGATCGGGAGAGCTATTAGCACAGATGTTACAATCATAATCATCAGTTGCACAACTTGAGTTCTGCAAGTTCAATGCTGACTTTGACACCGTCAACTTGAGCGGTGTTTGAAGGTTGCAGCTCAGCAGGAAGTTGCTTCTGTCAGTCAAAAGTTACAATAAAAATATGTTTTTTACTTTATATATGTCATTGTGAAAAAGATGTGCACAACTCTATATAATAATTATGTCCATATTAATGACTTTGGCTCCAGCCAACCGCAGCCAATGGATGGATGGATATATGGATGGGTGGATGGATGGATGGATGGATGGATGGATGGATGGATGGATGTATAGGTGGATGGATGGATGGTTGAATGGATAGGTGGATAGATGGATAGATGGATGGCTAGATGGATGGATGGATTGGTATATAGATAGGTGGATGGATGATGGATAGATGGATGGATGGATGGTTGGATGGGTGGGTGGATGGATGAATATATGGATGGATGGATGGATGGATGCTTTTTACCATATCCAGCGGTGGTCTCGGGTGTCTTATCAGAAAGCGGAGGGAGAAGAGAGGAAATATCACCCTAACCGGATGTTATTTAATAATTACATGAATGCTCTAATATTCTACCTGATTTATGACTGCAGCTTTTATTTTCTCAAACAAAGTTTTGCAGGACGCCCAATGAGGAGCCTTGAGAGTGACTTGATTCACTGCATAAGTGCCCTGTGAAAATAAAAGGGTTCTGTACAAATGAGGCGAGTTTCTCCAAAGAAATATTGGCCTGCTGAAGACATCAATATTGAAAAATACAAGGCCAAATGGCTGTCAACATATTGGCCTATCCTTCATTTCCAGACACACTTTTTGCTTGCCTTTTGTACTTCTCATCACGTGTCCACCAGAGGCACCGCAGACTTTCCCTCCAATGTCCACTCGACTGCTCATCAGCCCTGCAGTCACCTGGGTTTTCCACGCCCGCCTTTTCACCTGAGACGTATTCTCTCATCAACCTTTATCCGTACAGTTTGTCTCTCATGGAACCACTCTATCATGCGTCTGCCTTATTGCCTTTTGAATACCTCAGAGTTTTTCATCTGTGATAGAAAGCGTTGACCTCCTGCTCACCAGTTCATAGAAAAATCGAAAGCAAAACAAGACGTTTTTCTTTTACAGAATCAGTACTGTCACCTATGAGAGGAAAATCGAAGTGGCTGTAGTAAAAGTCGTAAAATAATGACAGAGAGACATGAACTGTTTTAGTTGACTGCAGCTTGTTTCTCTTTGGACAATGTTGAAATTGAAAGCGAGTGATGCATCTCTAGTGTGACGCCGTCTCTTCTTCTGTTGGCTTTTTTTACGAAAAATGATGTATGGGCCCAGAAGATGAAAAATAAAACTTGTTAAAAAGTGTTTTAATCCTCACTGCTGCTCACCTTTATGTATAACGTTACATTTGTGGAGGAGATAAGTTTTGACATCAACAAA
The DNA here is from genome assembly GCF_963930695.1 of Labrus bergylta. Taxonomy (NCBI): domain Eukaryota; kingdom Metazoa; phylum Chordata; class Actinopteri; order Labriformes; family Labridae; genus Labrus; species Labrus bergylta. The sequence continues at coordinate 20,653,864 of NC_089207.1, read as the reverse complement.
GATGAGCCTGCAGATTCTTGCAGGAGTGAGCAATTTGCCTGTTGTCAGCTGATGTGACCCAGTGAAATACTATAAGACCAATTGACAGCAGGCTTCATTAGGTGTTATTGAAAAGCTGCTTTACAGAAGAAAATGTTAATCCTTAAAACTAATGCTACTCCATGCACACAGGCTATCCTTCACTGCTGCATTAGACTCTATCAATACCTGCACCTGTTGCCCGGTAATGGCCTTGTGGGAATTAATTCATGACACAAAGTTGGACTTAAATTGATGCAAAGCAGAAACACACAAGAATGATTTGCAGAGCTGAGGGCTGGAGAGCGACAGAGGAAGCGCTAATTGAACATTTTTAATATGTTTTTTTTAAACAGCAGGTCATTCACTAAACTTCAACACTTTCATTACCTGACAGTACGCTGCTGTGGACTGATAACGACGGCCATACCTCAGCAGGTTATTACTCTGTGAACAACATTTACAGCAGGCATCAACGGACATGAAGATGTTGGGTCATTTGTGCAGAACTCTGGTGAAACACAAAAGTGGTGATGAAGAGATGGACATGAAATAAGAAGTGTCACTGCGAAAAACCTCTGAGAGCCTGAAGAGTGTCTTTAACCCGAACAGAGAACGACGACGTGAAGCCAGTGAGGGATTATGACTCTCTCTGCAGCAGAAGGAAACGTAAGTTCTGGTATTTGCCATCATAATCTAACTGGACTTTTAGACATTTTGCATGATGGGGTTCCCTTCAATTCTACAATTTTACAATTCACTTAGCAGACTCCAAAGAGGTTAATGCAGTATTTGTTCTAGTGACCTGTCGATCGCCCCAAACGGCCAAGCAAAACAGATTTCTATTAGTCCTACATCACTCTGTGCATTTCAGGGAGAGCAGGGGGAGCTAGCATGGAATCCCATAGCATCTCATACAGACTCTGAGGTAGTGTTGTAGTCAAGACCACACAAACCGAGACCAAGACAAGACCAAGCAAATTTATGGATTGAGACCGAGTCAAGACCATAAATATCTCTGTCACTCACTTAGACCATAACACTACTCTGAGGGGTGTGTGTGTGTGTGTGTGTGTGTGTGTGTGTGTGTGTGTACATTTCTGTGTGTGTGCAGTTTTGGTCTTGTGTCCTTTACTCTGACACTCATCTCGTCTCAGCCACGCTGTAACCACATCATCAGTGAACGAGATTTGTAAAAAAGGTAAGTGTGTGTATGTGTGTGTGTGTGTGTGTGTGTGTGTGTGTGTGTGTGTGCCTGTGGTTGGCAGGAGCCACACTGGTCTCATTACCCCGGTCATGTGAATGAGTGTGGATGCATGCGGCCGCAAATGGAGAAATCTTTCTTATCGATCGGCCTCCCTGAGAGCGACTTGTGGATTTACACGTATTGATTCAGAGAGCGATGAGAGTATTTTTATATTTGTGAAGATTTGTCTTTCTGTGACACTCTCTTTCTCTCTCTCTGTCCTCGACTGTACTTTGTCATTTATTTCTTTTCCCAAATATTTCCATTCAATTCCCTAGTTACCTCTGGTGCACTTCCCCTCTCTGTTTCAATTTAAGAGCCTTCACTGCTAAAAGAAGAGGTCGTGATTAACCTTGAGGGAGGGTTTGGGATGGAGCGAGTGTGCAGCGGCAGGGATGAAGGAAGCGTAATCGAGGCAGCAGGGAGGTTCTGACGCAATAGTTAGAATTTTTAAAAAAGGCACCAAAAGAGTGTGAGGAATAAATAACACGGATGAGTTTCAACATGATGAGGCAGATGTTTGAGTGGAGCTGAAATCAAAGGAAGGAGAGGAGTGCTGTTGTTTAAATTCACTCTTCAAACTCCAGGCGGAAGAAAAAGTGTATCATTATTCAGCATCACTTCAATTCTTTCAGGCAGATGCCAGGATGAGGATTTAAATTTCTTTAGATTAATATCTTTGAACCTGAACGTGTCTGTGTGCAGGGAAACTTAAAATTAAACTCAAAGTGTTTGCTGATCCTTCAGGACAGCAGCGTGTTTTAGTAAAAGCAACGGATAGCTGCGGCATCTTGGAGTGCTCTGAGGCAACAAGGACGGAGGAGCAGAAGGAGGCTGAATATTGGCAGCCGTGTCAGTTGGCTGCTGCTTCTGTGCATGACCAGGCATGAGACAACGAGCTCAGAGCGAGACTGAGAGGATTATTGGCCGCCATGGACCTCCACAGTCAGGGTCAAAGGTTGTGCAGCAGTTACAGGACAGGCAGAGGGCGGAGGAGGACGGAGGTGTTTTATGTCTGCTTGTGATTAGCTTCCTGGTTGGTAAATGTGTCCATAGGAGCCTGTTTTTATTTTTGTTTTTATAAGCATGTCAGTCCACTGGTCAGTCTTTACGAGAACAGAAGCAGCATCTATGATTTGTAGTTCACACTCAGTGGAAGTTAAAAAAAGAGGTTTGAGTGATTTTAGCAAAAGGGGGGTCAATGTTTTAACCAGCTGTTAAAGGCAAAAACAAGTAAATGTAAATGCTGCAATGCAGACAGATGTCCTTGATTAAAATACATCCACTCTAAGGGTTTGTTTTTGTCAGGTTGTTAATCTTAGTGTCTGACATCCTCACAGAAAGGATCGCTGCAGAGATAATTGTTCAAGAGGAAGATGCTGTTTTTTAATCAAAAACAGCCATAACATCGCTCTCTTAAAGGTCACATATCCTCCTCCTCTTCAAACAGTTTAAATAAGTCTTAGAGCTCCTCAAAACATGTCTGTGAAGTTTCTTGTTCTAAATCCACTCTGATCCTGTATTTGATCATGTCTATAAACCCCTCTATTTCAGCCCTGCTCAGAACAGGCTGTTTCTGTGTCTGTACCTTTAAATGTAAATGAGCTGTGTCTGACCACGCCCCCTCTCTGGAAAGGCTTGGGTGTCTCAGGCTTTCTCGCTCCATGTCCTATTGTTTACGGTGAGAAGGCAGACTCAGAGGGCAGAACAAACACCTAGCTAAGTGTCACCCACCTGGGGGAGAGGTTACTGCCCTTTGTAACAAAAACTGCATTTTACTCCCAAAAACACAGGGATTTCTAATCTTACCTTTGTGGCTTTTCAAAACAAATCTTGATATTAGAATGACCTTTTAAGGCTTGTTTTCATTAACGCCAATTATTTGTGCTAGCGGCACGTCTTGTCAATACAAATCCAGTGCAGTTCAGCGTTTTTGAACGACTTCAGTATCTGTTGATTTGGTCGCTGCAGGGCTGAAGCACTCTCAGTTGGAACAGCCTCACCATGCTCCATGCATCATGCTCAAGCAGGGGCGGGACTTCTGATATCAGCTTTGTCAACAACAATGGCGGAGGAGAAACCTACCTGACTCGTCTAATTATGGAAATACGTCAAAACATGGAAGTTTGATACTTTTAAGTTCTGTTTTATGGGGACTAAGTCAGAGACAAATTCCTACATTTGCATAAAAAAGTCAAGAAACAGGTTTTCTACATGTGTTTTTTGTGAATGGAATCTAGCTGCTTCTGATGACAGGGATGTTTGGATTGTTGGAGGTTTAAAAGCAAACATTTAACTAACTAATTTAAAAAAAACTGCTGGTGAAACAAATAAGCCGTTTTGATGGACCCTTAAACCTTAATGTATGTAGAACGCTGGATTTATAAAAGTGGACTGTCCCTTTAAGGCTGGTTCTTCATCCATGCAGCACATGCCGTTCTTTTCAGCAGGTGTATCAGGAGACTTTTGATGTTTCCAATCAACTCATCGTCGTCCGGACGTTTAAAGACTGCGCGGGGACGTGACGACAACCTTTCATTCACAACATGTCGACAAGTTAGAGACAATCACGTGTTTTCCCTCCGTCCTCTGCAGCGTCGGCCTGAGCCATGCGTCACACTAAACTGTTACATCCCCTCCGCCTTATATCCGTGACCATCCTTCCTGTGATGCTCGTCCAGAAAAGTCTGATGTCTCCACATGACGTTATAACCATGTCATCCAAATCCGATCCTCGTTTGTTCCCTTCTTCTTCTTCTTCTTCTTTTTGAAATGAGCGCTGCGTGACATCGTGAAACATTTAACCACAGAAAATCCACTTCGCCTATCATCAGCTATCTGGACTTCAGATTTGTCTCTCTAATCAACATTCATGGGCCTAATGGACATTCCTTGGTTTCTGCAAGACGATCAAATGAGCGAAGGGGGAGGTTTTAATCTCTTCAATTACTCTCTATCTCCTGGTAATACAATCAACCCGCGCGGGCAGGCCTTCAGTGGCTGCAAATCAAAAACAAATGCCGGGAAATCGAGTATTGTCTGCTGTTCTCCGCTCTCAGCTCTTTGTGGGAGAGAGAGAGAGAGAGAGAGAGGATGAGAGAGAGAGGGATAGATTAGAAAAAGAGTCCCTCAGCGAGTCAGATGAGGGAGACGATAAAAAGTTTTTTGGAAACATATTCGACACCACCGTGAAATAGGATTTTCTGCCCCGAATCAAGAAAAAGCTGAAGCCCCGACCCCCATTCCTTCCTTATTTTTTTTCCCTTTAATCTAATTTGAAGGTTTTAATGGGAGTAAGGAAACGATTTGGGGTTGCTGGATCTCTCGTTGCCTGAACGCTCATAGATGTAACTGCGATCCTGCCTTTATTAAAAGTGCTTTCCTTGCTGGCTTTTTCCTTGTCGGCAAGAGAGAGAGAGAGCGGTTTTGGATGTGAAGCTGTGAGCTGGGCCTCTCCTGGCACTAAGAGTCCGGCCGAACCCTTCGCTCTTTACACCCCATCTACTGACTCACCTCACACCGGAGCCAGAACCACAGAGAGACGATTAGAGGTGCAAAATGAATGTGAGCACAAGTGTAGAAAGAAATGAAAATAGAAAGAGAAAAAGGAAAAAAACCGACCGTACACTCGGCTGCCGCTCTCGTCGCTTTTCCAAGTCCAGTTTTGCTTTCCTGGAAATCAGATCACCTCTGCATCCCGCTCTCAGAGCTGCAGCTCTCCTCTGGATTCAGCTGGAATTCAGTCTGCAAGGCCAGCAGATAAATCTCACCATCTCACTCTTTTCTTTCCCTCCTGCTCACTTCCTCTCTGCTCTGACCTTCTATCCCTCAGTCTCCATCGTGCTGCCCCCGTGACCTTCTCCTGGCTCTACTTCAAGCTCTACAGCGGCATCGTAAACCATGATTATGTGCTGCTGGAGCTCGCTGCAACAAGAGAAGAAGAGGTGGGGGAACATTAAGGTTTGGAATGAAGCAAGAAAAAAGAAAAAAGTGCAATTTTAGGATTGAAAAAAGCAAATGAAAACAAAGAGTCTTCAGCTCATAACACGGCAAACATGCTTTGGAAATTTGACATGAAATGTTCAAAAATGTAAAACTGATAAAAACTCATTAATCATCCCCTAAAATCTGAGTAAAAATTAAGCCTTAACCTGCATAACTAGCATAAAACTGTGAACGGTGGACGGGGAGAAAATAAGAAAGTGGGAAGGCAGAAAAAATGTGACTGTGGACATAAAGGTCAAATCACAGAAATAAAGCAAGGAACGAGGGAATCATTTTAAAAACACGAGATGAATAAAGGTCAGGAGAAGACCTCCAATGAGAAGGAGGCAAATTGATAACCACTGAAAAGATTAGCTGTACCTACAAAATAAGAGTTCAGAAGAAAAGGGTGAAGAGACATTTTTAAAAAGGTGCAGGAGAGAAATACAAAAGCTGGTCGTTCATGTAACAGCGATAGCTCACTGGTAACCTAAGCAACAGTGGCAGAGCTCCAGGTGATGCTAATTTCTACCATCCGTCTTCTTTAGCACCGCGGCTAAAAAGGGTTAGCAGAGGCCTCAGCGCAAGTCACAAAGAGTACAGGTAGATAAATAAATAAACAAACGCTTGATTCAGAGGATAAATCTTCTTTCCGTCGGGCAGTGAGGAGGCAAAATCGAGACCACAGCTCCGGTGGTTTTCAGCGTCATCCTGCAGAGGAGAGAGCATCAAGAGAAACGAGACCCTAAAGACACGACCAGACAGCTGCATCGTGAAGGTTCATGCCACTTTTACTTGCAGTCACCAAATGGTAAAAAAAAACAAAAAAACAGCCTTCTAGTCGTTGAAATAAAAGTTTTGGAAAACATTTTAGTAATCCTTTTTCCCTGCAGCCCAAACACCAGCGAGTCCATCCTGCAGGTATTACTTTTCATATTGATTGTTTCTCCCCACCAACACATTAACTCTCATTACTGCTCCACTGAACCGCCTGGCATTTACAAAGACAAATTCCTCCCGGCGCGGGCTCACCTAGACCTGGAATGAGGAGCTCGGAGCCCCACACATACATCAGCTCGCTGCGGATTCTGCAGGAGGCTTTACAGGGGGAGTGCCGTCTTTTTTTATTTGAACATTGTCCTGTTTAAAATAGTCAATTAAGATTATTACACATCTCTAAGGCCCCCGAGTCCACAACAGTCGCTGTATGACCGACACTGCTCTGTTACTTCTTACTGCATGTTTTTTATTTGAGATCGTTTATTTCCCGATCAGACACGGAGCAAAGAGGATGTGGGTGCTCACTTCATGTGTGGAGGCTACAGTCCTTCATATCAGGAAGGCTTTTGATTGGCTAGAACAGAAAACCAGCATTTAGGAATAACTCTGCATCCATGTTGTTTCAGACATATCGGAAAAACAAGCTTCTGAGCTGCAAAAAGCACATGAGCGCCTGCTCAAGTCGGAACAACAACTCAGATTTGACGTCAGAATCGTCATCAACATGAGGGGCAAAAGATGTTTTGTGAAAGTTACGATATTTTTGATTAATTCACGTGTTGCACATCAACGTTATGCTCAAATAGAACTCGTAACAGACGCATGCACACATCGTCCTCGTAGCACCCACGCTGTTTGTTGCTGCTGAGGTGTTTCATGCGGCCGGACTGCGCTGGGAATAATTCCACTTTGACCAATGTCGTGTGTTCATAAAGAAAGAAGTGATCTTTGTTATTCTTTCTCTTTGTGTGTCCACGCCCGCTTCACAGCGTCTGTGGACAAGTGAAATTGTCTCCTCACGAAAAAAAAAGCTGGAAGATCTACTTCATGCTGATTGATGTCGCTCAAGTATGTGAAGGAGGAAGTGCTGTGGGTGTGTGTTTTTGTGTGTGTGTGTGTGTGTGTGTGTGTGTGTGTGTGTGTGTGTGTGTGTGTGTGTGTGTGTGTGTGTGTGTGTGTGTGTGTGTGTGTGTGTGTGTGTGTGTGTAGAGGGAGACAAGGGAAGAGGAAGGGGGGCAGAGTGTAATTGAGTTAAAGTCTCCCAAGGCCAGAACTGAATTAAGAGCAGATTAGAGGCCGAATGCTGAGTGTGTGTGCGTGTGTGTGTGTGCGTGTGTGTGTGTCTCCCTCTACACCTCTGAATTGCTCCCCTGTGTATGTGTGTGTGTGTGTGTGTGTGTGTGTTTGTGTGTATGTGCACATAATGGTATCAGAAAGACGATGAGGTGTGGTTCAGATTTAAAAGCCTGTTTTATTTTCATTTTCATTCACAAGTACCCGAGGACAAACGCTTCTTGTAAAACAAAACGTGGATGTTGAAGATATGAGGAGATGAAACTTTACGGCTCCAGAGGGGAATTTAATCCACGCTGAGACAAACACAAACCAGACTGGATGTGTTCACGATATGATAACACACTGTGTTAAACCTTTATTATGTTCTAACAGCTGCATTGATCAGCTTGGACATGGACTTTGAGGAATGTTAAAAGTGTCACTCCTAGTCAGAACCCAAAGAGAATCATCTGAACCCTACAGAGCATTGTTTCAGTTTGATCGCCCACAACTTCAGTCAACGTTTGTGGAGACCAAAAACATCTACATTTGCTCAACAGAGGGATTTGATCCACAGAGGGATTGTGCTGGACAAGTCTGAAGTAATATCCTCCTTATGACATCAAGCATTTGACTTTGGAAGTGTTGTTCCTTTGAGCTGTTTGACTTTGTGAATACTGGAATTTCAAACATGTGACCAAATATGTGATTAATTGCGATTAACTTTTGAAAATTTAGCGATTAATCACTGGATTTAATCTTTTGACAGCACTAAAAATCTTATAGGAAGTCTAATTGCACGGAGAGATTGTGAATGCAAAGAAATGATCAGACCCTTTTCTGTAGTTGTGCACAAACGGAGGGTAAACGTGGCCCTCAGGGGGTCGGACAATGTTGACCGAATATCTTTTTAACTGCAGCACATCTCTCTACAGAGGGCCACATTCACAGATTATTTCAGCCTAATAAAGAAGTTTATTCTAAAAATCTAAACCTTGCTGAATAATTTTTCTGCCAACATGAAATAAAGGTAACGTGGTCAGAGTTTGGAAACAAAGATACTCGGGTAAGCTTCGGCTGAAATGAGGTGAAAAAAAGGAACCAAAAAAGATGGACCTTAAGTCTCTTTAAAAATGTTGTTTCTGACTTAAAATGTCTCGTTCTTTCAGAGGAGGTTACTGCTTTAAATTAAGGTTATTAAAACATGATGAAGTAATTCAATGACTAATATGGCTCTACATAGTGACTCACAGGGAGGCATCTTATAGAGAGGACAAGTCCGCGGCCCTTTACTGAGCACTCCCCATATATCAGCCTTTTTTAAATGTGTGTGTCATTGTCACTGAAATGTCAGGTCAGTCATTGATGAGTCATTCATGATTAAAGTTCAGATGTTATTAATCCCTGAAGAGAAATGTCCTGCTCTCATTTGACCCATCAGGACTTTGAAGAAGCTGTGGGGACAAACACTGCAGCGTCTGCGTCAGCGTCGTAGAAACCTCCTAAAGGTGTCCCGAGCTGCACCTTCTTCCTCTTCTGAAACGTGTTCTCACACATGTTAAAAACATTTCAAAAAGCCTCCTCCGACTTCCTGTTCTGACGTAGTGTCTGCAACGCAATGTTGCATGAGCACAAATAAGGCGTCAGGCATGGCTGCTCTGCACTGATGATGTCATTGTCCCGCCTTGTGTTTTGGCCGTATTTCGGCGAGATTACGAGTGTTAGATCAAATCTGTTAGTCTCATTGACTTTGTTCGGTGTGTGACTGCCTGTTAGCAGTCAAACATTTTCTTCCCCTCTTTGTCTCTGCTGTGACTGATGGGGTCTACGTCTACATCGCCTCGCATGTGTGACCGTAAAACTGTCCGGTGTTAGAAACGGGGACTGTGTTTGTGTGTGTGTGTGTGTGTGTGTGTGGGTGCGTTTGATTTGCATGCGTCAGCGGCATGTGTGGATTGGAGCGGCTGCCTCTGGGCCTTTGTCCCCTCCAGATGTTTCCCTGAACCACCCAAAGAGCTGCAGCCAGGGAGCAGAAAACCACTAGAGGCCGTAAAGCCGGGCTGTAAATTTGTTGCGTGCCACAACCTCTATTTGCACCTGAATGAGGCCATGCTGTCAGGCTCAAGTAGAGGGGGAGAAACTGTGGAGTCCCTGCACACACATACATACAATGCAGCACAGGCACAGAGTAAGAAATCTGCGCGCATCCTCCCCCTCACTTGTTGACGAGGCTGTGCAGGACAGAAGCTGCTTTTAAATGGAAACCAAGAACAATAGTTGACGTACAATTCCACAACGAGATGAGGCGAGGAGGAGCTGACGGGGGATGTGAGGAGAACCTTTATCTGGATGTAATGACAGATTTGGTCAGCTGCTCACTGAAGGGTCCTTAAAAATGTACTCAGTGTAATTACTGATGGAACAATCGTAAAATCTCTTTGAATTTGTTAAGTGCGTTTTGTTCAAAACGTCGTCAGGAGACGGGATTAAAGTTAAGCATGTGTGTGTTGGTGACTGTATCTGCAGAGACTCTGTCCTCTGACTGGATTTTACTGTTCTGGTTTGTTCTGGTTGACTCAAGATGTTTCTGAGCGGGGAGCTGGTGTGTTTCCTCCAGCCAATGACAGCGCAGCAGGTGAGTTTAGGAGTGGATACAACTCAGGGATTGGACGAGATTCAAACTAAATATGACCTAAATATGACAGACGTGAACATAGCAGCAAAGAAGAGAAAATAAAATCACAGTGAGGAGAAACACCAAGCGGATAAAGCTCGTTCTAAAACGAGGGTGAACCTGCAGGCGTTGAGTTGGCCTGCTTCCTGTTGGACAGGCAGACGGCAAACACAGCCGGCTAGCTTGTGCTAACGTGCGTTAGCTTGCAGTGTGTTATATTCACAATTAAAAGCTTTATGAGAAGGAGTGGTGTGAGAGAGTGCAAGACCTTTGCAAAAGCTGCAACTTTAGAAAACCAAACTTTGCCTATCTGTCTGAGGTCATCCACTTTCTCCTCCTGCCTCCTTCATGACTTTGTTCTATATAGTGATCAAATGTTTTCTTGTTAGTGTCAAACAAGGAGCTTCATTGGGAGTAAAGTTTGTGTTTTCTTTTAATCACTCTCTCTCTCTGCTTTCTTTCACTCCTTTCCCCCTCCCCCCCATACCCTCTCTCTCCACCTCTTTGTTCCTGGCTCTCGCACGCCCACACGTGCACGTACATAATGTTACTTACGCTCGAGACGAGTACTCTGAACGCCACATTAACTCCATTTTGTCACTCGCCACGGAGTCGTGTTAACACTGCGACCTTTCAGTGCACAGGCTGACGTATCATTACTGATACCCTGTAAGAGAGCCTGGGACTGCAGCTCTGAACGGCTCCACGCTGACGACCATCAGAGGGTCGTTAAACAGCCGCCACCTAATCATCAAATCACTCGCTCAAGGTGGAGCAAAGGAACCGTACACAAAGACCAGAACTCAAAGTTTGATCAGGCTTTGCATCAGTTGATGTTGGACCGGAGGAATGTGATAAATAACGCAGGAAGTAGATTGGAGGATAATGTTTGAGTAATGTGATGGTCGAGAGAGGACAGATTTCTGAGTACATCAGATAATGTACACCAGTTCACCAGTTCAGTTACTTCATGCATCCATTAAAATACAACAATTTTAAGCCGTTTTCACATCTGCACTCCTGGAGGACTGCTCCTCTGATAGGCTGTAGTTGTTTAACAAACTGAACATCATGCAAAGTGTCTAACCTGAAACTCTAGTCGACAGGAAGTCGATATGAAAATGACACAAACGTGGTAACCCGTGGCAACCAATAAAGCAAGGCAGCTTCCAAACGGCAGTATACACAAACCAACCAAGTCTCTGTCAATGTTTTGTTATACAGCAACACATCAGAAAAAAAAAAAATCTTGCTCGTATAAACCTCCTTGGTGTAAAACAAAGAGGCTATGTGCACACAAAAAAACAACACAAACATGCAGCAGTGATCTTATTTGAGCTTAAATATGAACATCTGGAGACAAAATGGACAAGGCATTTTCTTGAGTCTTTGTGGGGCTAAAGAGAGTGCAGACCCTTGAGATGCTCTCTGCAGTCCAGAGTGGGCTAAGCCTGGTTTTATTATGGAGAGCACACACACACACACACACACACACACACACACACACACACACACACACACACACACACACACTAACAGCACTGGGGGCTGCACACTCATCAGCGAGGCAGAAGTTTCTGCACAATGATGCAAACCCACAACTCCCAATTTTTGGGGAATGTGCGGCGCTGAATTCATGTTTGCTTATGAATGTTTGTAATTAAAGTTACACTGCTCGATGCTGCTGGCAAACAACACAACCACCGAATACTCCAGATCACACTTTTCAAAACAAGCATCTTTTTAATGGTGGTCTGTGCACTCCTGGAAATACTCGCCGCCAGGGAAAAGAGTTTCCAGTGTGGAACGTTCCTCTTGTCTAATTAAAAAGTAGAACAGCTGACTTTCTCAGAGAACATCGACGATCATGGACGTGTCATCGTTCACTTCTGTTATTTCATGAAAATGTGACACAGCACCTGAGGCTCATCTGTGCTTCCTTTACTTAGGAAAACAGATACAAACATTTTATTTTTACAATATGTGACATTTTAAACAATAATAAAGCAGAACATTAAGGGGGGAGGAGGGGAGGCAGGGCGCTGAGGGAACAGCTTTGTTTTGTTCTGAGAGACTGGTTCTGTATCCCGGAGCCCGACACATCAATTTAGCACAGAAAACAACAAGCGGGACGGGAAGTCAAACACAGATACTACATTAACTATCCCTATACTCACACGTTTCCTTTATGTTGGTAAGGATTTCAAAAATGCATCCACTAGAGGGCGTGGTCCTGCATGGCGTCAGTTCCCCTCCACTCTCCACCAAACTGTTCTTTTGCAGTTCTCTGTCCCTGTGCCCTGTGAGGTCAAATTATATATACGTTCATGACTAGGTCGCACAATCTTTCCCCAAAAAGTTCCACCATTGCCCAAAGTATTCTTCTTTGTTGTGTTTTGCTGCTCTGGCTGGAACTGTTGGCCAAACTGCTCGACACTGCCCCCATGATTTCCGGTGGTATTGCAACATTTAGTCCACAAAGCGTGAAGAAAAAAAAAACTCTGTCATAAACGTATTCGTGTCAGACCTAAAGCATGAATTAGCTTTCAGCATCCAAACAGGATAAACGTTAGCATAACAATGTTTTCCTTAAAGCAGCTCAGGAACGTCATGCAGCATGTCTTCTATTTACGGACCTGCACATAATGCAGATCATTCATCAGGTGAAGGTTTCTGAGGTCCTCCCCCGAGTGCTGCGACTACATTCACACAAACATAAATCAGCTCGACAACGAGAAGCCAAAGCTGCTGGTTAAGTTTGCTAATTCAAACCTCTCATCACTTTAAAGGGGGAGCGGGGGTGGGGTGGGGGGGGTCTACCTTTTGCAGAGGCAGCAATATCCCGTCATAATTTAAAATCAACAGGCTCGGGGCTGTGCAGGCCAGACGTGGATTACATAGTCAAACAAATGCTTTAGCCCTTGTCCGTGGCTATCAAAACAGCCATTAGCATTTCCGCGGCTGGTAATCGCTGGCGTTGAGAAAACAGGGAGGAAGCCCTCTCAGCTGGCTTCCCACACATCGTTACAAAGTGGGCTTAAGCACGCCTGCCACTCATGTTCTGACCGAGCGCACACACACACACACACACACACACACACACACACACATGGAGACATTTATTTTCTAGACATTCACACACTCGCACGCTGTGTCACCGGATTCCATGCCCTCGGGCTGCTGGTAGACACGACGGGTTCCCAGGGGCAGATCGTGTCGGGCAGTTTGAAAAACCAAGTAAGAAAACAATTAAGTCATCAGTGGTCAGTCTGCAGAGGAGGAAAGGGAAATCACCAGACGTAATTTGAAGGGGAAACAACCAGAACAATAGGATCGACTGAGATGTGAAATTTGTCAGTATCTTGGATCTTTAGGAGGTGAATTAGCTCCGATGTGACCCTGAGTTTTAGCTGAACACATGCGAGGACATGGGGAGAGCTTTTGGAGACGCTGTGGGGTGGTCGTGTCTGGGATTGAGTTTCACACAGAAAGGTGGAGTGGCTGCAGCAGTTTGGATAGCTGTGCATCACCAGGTTTCAACCATGACCCCTGATAAAGCTCCTCACCATGACTGATGTCTAACGTATGCTTTATAAGACTTAAAAACTGCAGTAAAAACACTGAAGTCTGACACATTCTCACATCTAAATACAAACACGTTGTTACGAAGACTGCAGGGTCACAGCTTGTTTGATATTATTTCCCATCATGCTCCTGTTGGCAAAATAAGAAAAACAACAATTAAGCAGAAACTGAAGCCGCTTTAGTCAAGGCACGTTTTAAAAAAAAAAATAAGCATGGCCTCTGAGAATATTTCACACCCGTGACTGATGCATACAACGTGCTCTATAAGACTTTCAAACATCTTCGCTCTGACTCTCGCTCACATCTAAATCCCCGTAAGTCACTCACTTTGACATTTAACAGAGACAACGTATCTCAAAGTCACTTTTTTACAACGCTGACATGTCGTGACACTTAAGATTTGTATCCAGCATGACGCCAAAAACAGACAAACAACGGAGCAGAATCTGTGTGTGTGTGTGTGTGTGTGTGTGTGTGTGTGTGTGTGTGTGTGTGTGTGTGTGTGCGTGCGCTGTGGAAATGTTGCTGATCTGCTTTTAATTCACTTTATAGACCTGTACATAAATTAGGATGTTTCTGAAACTCTGAAATTCTCGATCAGCCTGCGCGGTCAGCACTCAAACGCTCTCCAAACATCATGCATGCGGGATAAATGAATCACTGATATGTATCCCGAGGAGGCGGAGGAATCAAACTTAGCTGCTGCCACAGGTGTGAACTAACTTACATAGAAATGTAAATCACCTTCTGTTAAAAACGGTGATGTGGAGATAACAGGTTCAGTCTCTCCCTGACTCTGCTGCGCTGATATCAGGAAATAGATCAACATCAAAGGACACACAGTGAGCCGTCGTGATCAATCACAGATGTTCTGTGAGCCTTTCAGCTGCCTGAGAAATGTTGAAGTAATTAACTATTAGCAGTTCAAAGAGGAGGTGAGTGGCAGGAGCAGACCCACCTGAGTGTGTGTGTGTGTGTGTGTGTGTGTGTGTGTGTGTTTTAACACCCGCCCTTTTCTAAAAGCTCAGTGCTCAGTTGAAGTGACAATCAGCACGCCGCTGTTGTTTATTTCACTGTTGATCTTTCTAAGAACAACTTCACGTGTCTTGAGGAAAAGACCTTCAAACACACATTAACCTAATACACACCACAACACATGTCCGACCTCTAACAGACAACAAACAATTCACTCAAAATAAAAACCTGCAGCCATGAAAAGACTGAAATACTAAGGTCATAAAAGGTAATTCCTGTATTTTTTGGGGGAAATTTGGCTACAATTCATTGAGGCTTAGAGCGCACTCACACGACGCAATCTGTAACGTTCTCAAGCACGTTTGACCCCCCCAAAGTCCAGTTTGTTTGACCACAGCAACCAAAGACTCGCAGGCTGCAGAAAGTTTGGGAATTGCTCCGGCAGATTTGCTTACAGAAATGGCTGTAACGGCTGTAACATAGCTCTTGATGAATCAAAATGTGTCCTGTAGAAGTTGTTGTTCTCCTCACTGACAGGCTCAGATTATTATTCGAAATCTGGCAACATTACAGAAAGGATCCCTTTAAAGATGTAGACCCCTCATGTACAGTATTTCTTGCCTCATAACATGACAAGTTGCTTGTTTACCGCTCATCAACCGGTCAGTTTGTCGATGCAGTGTAAGAAGAGAAAGGCTAATCTGGCTTTTTTAACTTTTCAAACTCAGGAAAAATGCAATAAATGGATTTCTTGAAGGTGGAGAGAGGTGTGTGTGTGTGTGTGTGTGTGTGTGGGGGGTCTCTGATGGTTTTTGGGAGTGAGTTCCAGAGGGTGGGAGCAGCAATGGAGAAGGCCCTGTTCTCCCAGGTCCAGTGGTTAGTCCTGCAGGGGGGGCAGGAGGTTTGTGTGAGCAGACCTGAGAGTGCGGGTGAGAGTGTGCCGGTGGAGGAGCGCAGACAGGTAGAGGGGGGGAGGGGCCAGGTAATGGAGGGCTTTGTAGGATATAATAAGAAGTTTGAAGTGGATACGCTGGGGGGTGGGGAGCCAGGTGGAGGTTATGAAGGACGGGGGTGATGTGGCTTTAATGTTTGATTCTTTGAAGTTGAATGTTTTTTACATTTTAAGGAATTCTTTCAGGGAGAATCAATTACCCTACAGTAGGTGGCGATATGCTCCCTTTCAGCTAGTTACTGTTGGACCGTCCTCCCGCTGACCTTCCTAACAAGTTAGCAAACAACATACTGGTGGTGAAAACATGGACAGCTCTGAACCCTTTATGCAGGCTCTACGCTTTACTATTGGTGATGAACGCTTTCCCTCTAACTTATGGTGACATCTGAATGCAGACGACAACGCGACACGGCGAGGGAACTGTGGCGCATGCTCAGAACGTCCTGTTTGGGTCTGATTGAGGTGTTTATATTTGAGAGGCCAACCCTGTTATCTCGGTGTGTTTGTCCGACTTTGAGAAATGTAATTTATTGAATCGACTTTTTCTAACTGCATGTAAATGTCCTGAGTGAGTCCAGCACTCTGCAGGTCTGGTTTACTCTCTGCAGACATGTTTGTAGTTTAATTTGTCACCTCCCCCTGCTTCGTGTAAACCAGCCATCCCATAATAACATGTGCTTCTCATAGGCAGCATGAACTGCAGCCTGTCTGAAGCTGCTGCTACTGAAAAGACGGTGTGAGAGCTGTTTACATTTCTATAAGCTTCATGTATGGCACACTGCACGGTGAGCTCTGCCAAGCAGTGTGTGTGTGTGTGTGTGTGTGTGTGTGTGTGTGTGTGTGTGTGTGTGTGTGTGTGTGTGTGTGTGTGTGTGTGTGTGTGTGTGTGTATGTGTGTAGTAAAGACAGGGAGATGGTTGAGCCATCTGTCCTCACCACAGTGGAACTGATAAAGCTGTCAGACCAGAGCCGTGTGATTCCCTCCCCCTCATCATCACCTCTATGTCACTAATTACAACCTGTGTGTGCGTGCGTGTGTGTGCGTGTGTGTGTGTGTGTGTGTGTGTGTGTGTGTGTGTGTATGTGTGTGATAGCCAGCATATATTTATCATGTAATTACAGAAATCAACTTTAAAAAAAAAAAAAAAAAGATTTATAACCAAGTCGATGTTTAAGTCCTCGTCATAGATACAGTAACACTTCTGCAGGTAATACACACTATCCATCTGTGTGTGTGTGTGTGTGTGTGTGTGTGTGTGTGTGTGTGTGTGTGTGTGTGTGTGTGTGTGTGTGAATACTGTAAGTGTGTGTATATGTGTGTGTGTGTGCGTGCGTGTGTGTGCGTGTGTGTGTGTGTGTGTGTGTGTGTGTGTGTGTGTGTGTGTGTGTGTGTGATAGCCAGCATATATTTATCATGTAATTACAGAAATCAACTTTAAAAAAAAAAAAAAAAGATTTATAACCAAGTCGATGTTTAAGTCCTCGTCATAGATACAGTAACACTTCTGCAGGTAATACACACTATCCATCTGTGTGTGTGTGTGTGTGTGTGTGTGTGTGTGTGTGTGTGTGTGTGTGTGTGACAGGTAAACGCGTCACAGATGGTGACATCACAGCAGGTGGCAGCTCTCCAAAGCTGGTAATGTGGCGGGGAAGGCGGTCTCAATGAGAGAACAGTGACAGAGCCGTCGCTACGGGAGACAGATACACCCTGGATACGAACACACCCACTTCCTCCACACCTTACACACACTTAGACACACACACACACACACACACGCACACACACACACACACACACACACACACACACACATATACACACACTTACAGTATTCACACACTGAGAAGGTGGCTTAACAGACCGGAGTGTTCAGAGGTGATACTGCAGCTCTCAGGTGTTAGTAGCTGTAACCTCAGACGTTATTGTATTCACTTTCAGGATAACGACACTGAGAGGAGCAGCTCAGGTGTCCTGTGGCTTCTTTTTAGAGACTTCAAGTCTGTGGTTCATCCTCAGTTTCAGGAAAACATCTCAGTAAGAAAAGGTATACGCTGCGTTAAAATACTTTGTCAGTGCGGTTCTCTTATTGTGGGCTCATTAGTTTAGCGGCCTTTCTTTGGGTGATTAAAAGTTTAACCCTTGGTTGTCTTGCCGTTAACAACACACCCATTAGACTAAATTAAAGATACATCTGGGTGTGAGTAAGAAAGAGCAACAATGATACATCACTTCACTTGTCTTAAAGCAAATATCGTACCGTATCGAACCTACCGTAACCATGAGCAACCTTAAAGGCATTAAAGTGCATCATAGAAAACAGTTACTCTAACTGTAGCTTTAAATGCTAAATGTTCTGTCTTATCTCTTCTGCTTTGTGCTAATGCTTTTCTTTATATTGCATTGTTCCCAGATTAAATTATTTGTTTAATGTACAAATGTCTGTTATTGTTAAATCAGTTTTTTTTCTTTAATCCTTCAGACGTTAAAATCTGCCTTCAGTCTTCATCCTTCGGGAATTATGGTGAATTCATTGTTTGGCTTCAACATAAAATGTCTTTCTGCACTTTTGCAGGTCTCATCTTAAGGATCTGTCTCTGTTGTGTGTGTGTGTGTGTGTGTGTGTGTGTGTGTGTGTGTGTGTTTGTGTGTTTGTGTAGATGTGTGTGTCCTGCTGTGTGTGGGCCAGTGAGAACCTGAGTGTGTGTGAGTCTCCAAGGTCATTTCTCCTCCTCATGACCTCACTCTTTTCTCAGCCCCCTCCGCCACAATAAAACTTCCTCCTGAGGCAAAACAAAGGGACTATTTTAGAGCACAATGATCTTCCTCTCTCAGAGACACACAAAGTAACGGCTCCTCAGGTACTTATGCCTGCATCGCTAACTTGGAACAGACACACACACACACACACACGCACACACACGCTCATGCATTCATTGAAACATGCACAAACATCAGACAATATGTGGAACTACATGAAATAGAAAGGACATGGAAATATTGTTGTTAGATTTTAGGATTCATTGATTAAAATGGCGGCACACATTCTGCAGCAGCGGAGTGACTTCTTTTATTTTGCCATAAACACACACACACACACACACACACACACACACACACACACACACACATACACCTACACACACACACACACACACACACACACATGCATACACACACACAATGTTGATTTTGACTTAATCCCACTTACACCATCATGCCACACAACACTCAGATATAGAACAAATGTATATTAATGTGCATGTGAAAATAGTCCCTAGCAAACCCCTGAGTCTCTTTCTCGGCTGCACGTCTGTTTCTTGAAGCCGTACTCCTCTGGTTTGTGTTGTTCTGTTTGTGTCTTATGTTGTTTTGCTCTAAAACATACAAACCTATCTATAAATCTCATGGTTACCGGCTACAACGCTGTATTAAAGCCATGTGTCCTCGGCTGCTTATCTGACGTTGAATCTTACGTCATGTAACTAAGTGAACCTATATCATCGTCTGTGAGACAGAGCCACAGATATCGTGCACTCAGAGCAACTTGGCTGAACAGATGAGACACATAAAGACGCACTTCAAGCCAAACGCTGATTGGAATTTGGGGAGATGCCTCAGTAACGACATAAATAATAAACTAAACTTGTTCCAAACATATATGTGATTTCATTTGTTGTTACTCTGTGGCTGAAGTCCTGAGCTCGTCTGCTGAGGTGTGTTCTTCAGTTCCACCTGGGCTTCGACCCTGTGACCCGCTGAGGTAAAGGTTACAGCCCACAGGGCCAATCGACGCCCCCGCAGATCCTCCAGGCCTGCAGCCAACTCCCCCCCCCCCCCTGCTTCCTCTGAAATACACACAAAGTCTAACTTCTTTATTTTATTCTTCTGAAGTCCGTAGAGAGCTTTCATAGTGTGTGGTTGAGACTTTTTTTTTTGTGATTTATGATTCCCTGCATGTGTTAAAAGCAATGACACAGAGTACGGCATGCACACAGCTGTGCAGCTCCCTGGGCGTGTGTGAACACTGAATGACTGTCTGAGAAAAGGAGGGTCACTCAAAGTCACTGCTAAAATCCAAGAACATGTAATCCAATGAGTAGACAAAAGGAAACTTTCTGTGTTATTGCAAACATTTCTTGGGAAAGGCCAGATACTGGGGTGGTCTTTAAGGGTACTGTGTTGGTCTGCAGGAAGGTCAGCGGGGAGCAGGTCAGAGAAGGGGAGTAGTTATAGATCAGGGGGTCTGTCATGGGAATCTTTCTCAGCTGACTGTAATAGGACAAGGACTTCTGTCTCTGTTATTGGGGAGTAGAGGTGGGAGAGAGGGATCTCTATTCTCCCACAATGCACTTCTCTGCGTGGGGTTCAGAGAACAGGAAACTCAGGACTGGGCGTAGCTCCTCGGTGCAGGGATGGACGTAGCGTTTGTATTCTTTTTCCCAGAGGCTGCTATATTTATGTCTATTGTTTTGGACAAGGAGCTCCCCCCATGTCTGTGTGTGTGTGTGTGTGTGTGTGTGTGTGTGTGTGTGTGTGTGTGTGTGTGTGTGTGTGTGTGTGTGTGTGTGTGTGTGTCTCCACTGTCTGTGTGTGTGTGTCACTGTCTCTGGCTGGGCAGTTGGCCAAAGTCCAGTAATGAAAATAACATGTTGACCAGAGGATGACCGCAGCAGCCGAAGATGACAGCAGCGACTTTCGTTCTCTTTGTCATTTGTTTTCTTGTGAGTACGACTCACAGATTCTCACAGAAGGTCGCCTCATCGAGTCGTAAAACAAACCCGACAGACAACACAACAATGGCTGGGAAGATCTGTGCACACGTCGGCTTAAAGACAAGTGTGTGTTTTTGAGTTGTGCATGTACGGCTGTGTCTTACTTTCACTCTTATGTGTTTCTGTCTACCTCAAAATGAATACTCGTGCAAATGCACTGTGCCACGATCAAGTAAACAAAGGAGCTTTTAGTTGTTTGCAGGCTCTACAGTTTATCATTATTTGTCAAAAGCACCTCAAATAATTTGTGCAGCTCGATCCTTACTGTACAGTAGGCTGCGTCAGCGTGCAGCCAAGAAGCAGGCTGTCATTGAAGGAGATCTCTCTCTGAAATGCACCCTGACTCAACAGAATAAAAACACTCATTTGACTGGCAGAGTGGGAATTAGTCGTCTACCTCTCATGATCAGTTTATCAGTTTGTTTGTGATATTTTGTGTCTGTTTTAAAGGGTCAGCTTGGATCCAACTCCACACAATAAAGCTCTTTGCAACATTTCCTTGAAGGATTTTTGTTACCTCTAAGTTCCTTACAGACTGAATTCAACCGCGGGCTTAGCACTACTGCTCCTTATGAGTCCACTGAACTTCATCAAGTTAAAAATAATTATGTTTCTTACCAGTTTTTTTTATATATAAATCTGTTTGGACTGAAGATTAAGAACTATTAATTCAACTAGAATGTATTCCTCACACATGTTAGAGGTATATTTTAGTGTACTGTTTCTGTTCATATTTTTGCAGTTGCATGCATCGTCCCATTTGTCTACCTTCTGCAGCCTTGTACCTGCTGTTGAACAAATCTCCCCTCCATCCTTCCCCGTGTTTTTTCCCATGATAAATCAGCTCTGACTCATTAGACTCCTGTGCTCCGTCCAGACTATTGTCTGCCGTCGACTCTGCTGTCTACCATCTGCTAATGATACACTCGAGCAATACTTGTCTTAAATGAACCCCGACTGTGTGGCTTTGCGTTTCTAACTGACATTTGATAATGATGTCAACCTTTCTGTCACTCTCGCTTTCTCATTTCAGACTCGTTAAAGTTTGTTCAGTGGCTCTACACTTTAGAACATGACGCTGTGAGAGGAATCAAAAGTGACATTTCCAGACGCACCACTCCAGATGTTTGTTTTGATTTGCTGTTGAAGTCATGTGATGAAGTATGATGAGTACAAATGTCCTCTTTGAAAGTTGTTGAATGGACCTAACACAGTCTTTAAAAACTTACAGTCAATGCTAACAAATTTAGTTAAAAGTTTTAGTTTTAGTTTTTTTTTGTTAAGTAACTTAGGCTAACCACCTAGCTTTGTGTCCGGGCAGAAAATCGCTTCAAGTCCGTCCTGTCGCTATGACAACAGTCTGTCGACAACGGCCGCTGTATGACCGACACTGCTCCTATAGTTTTTACTGCATGTTTCATATTTGAGATTGTATATTTCCTGATCAGACACGGAGCGTGGGCGTGGGTACAAGACCCGACCACAGCGCCTTTCTGAAAAGTTGAAAGATTTTCAATTATTCATATTTTCCTCTAATATTCAGTGTGAGTCACTTTGTCAGATAATATTAACTCTACAATATTAACTACTAACAGAATGTGGGCCGCTGACACATGAAGCCTCCATGTGAAGCGTTCCCTCTTTGAGCTGCTGCAGCACTGTCGGATGAAAAAGCCCCCTCACACGGTTTATAACATTTCAGGCCCTCTGACTTTACATTCACACAGCATCTTTAAATAGTATCACTGGTGGGAATAAACATTTTTTATGACTGTTGAATACATTTTTCTGCACCAAGGGCTAAAAAAAGCAGAATCCAACTTGCATCACCCACAAAGAATCAGCAGAAAACTCCCTGCGGTTGGAGCAGAGTTACTAGAGTTTGTTTCAGCGATGCTGTGTTTCCTTTTTTGGAGAATGTGTTTAGTTAATATTGTGAAGTTGTTTTAGTAACAGATAAACTGATTGATGACATGTAGGGAAACTTGCAGATTCTACAGTCTCTACAAAAAAACAGGATCATTTTAAGGTCCAATCAGTGAGATGTGTAGAGAGTGAAATGATAAAGTGAGCTTACTGTATGATCAGACATTAAGGAAACATGCTATGTTGAAGTGCTGGCTTCTCTGACAACAATGCAGCAGCCAGTATGTCCTCCTTCTAACTTTAGATTCTGGTCCTGAATGCTCTGGATTTGTTTGGACCAGAGAAGGTAGGCGGTTTTAAGGCGACCCCCACATGGCCGTTTTGGACGCCCCTCGGTTTGCCAGATATGAGAGCAGTTATCAGGTCAAACCAACAGGTGTTGCAGCGATGGAAGCGGGCAAGAGAACTGGTTCAGATAGAAGTGATTGTACCCGACCTAAAAAGCCTCTGCATGTTTCTAATAAGCTCCACGAGCAGAAACGTGCTCAAACTAGGATCAATATTGGAGATGCTTTTGAAAAATGGAGAGAGGTTAGAACGCAGAAAGGTTTACAGACCGATGCAGAGCTGGATAAACACTGAAGCTTCAGTGTCCACCACATGACAACCTGTGTGAGCATCGAGTCTAGAGAGGAGGGGGCAGGGGGAGACAGCTCTCTACAATGTTTTGAATCTGGACTGCAGTACACATTTTAAACACTAGGTGTCAGATTTACTTATTGCTCCTTTAAAACAGCTTTTATTGAGTATGGATATATAAATAAATCGCTCCCACAATGTGTCGTCATTTCATGGAAACTTTTGTCACTTCTTTAAAGTAAAGGTGACGTGGAGCAGCATGAAGTTTTTGTTGTGTGTTGACAATCCAACATGAGATAAGATGATTAAAAAGAGGACGCCGAGCAGTGGGTGGGGTGGGGCTCCACGCTTGATTCTATAATTAACCTTCAGCCGTCGGGGAGGAAATGCCGTCAAACGGCAGTAAACAGAAACAGGGAGGGGGGTTGGGAACTGGGCAAACGAGGCCAAAGGCTTCGTCCTCTGGACTCACTGCCAAGCTTCTCTGTTTGGAAACATGGACTAAAATGGAAGGTGGATTTTCTGTGTGTTTATGTGTGTTGGGCAGCTGTGTTACTTGTTGATGCACACTTAGACTCTGTAGGACTTCGACTCAGAGGTTATTTTAGTCCATGGTCTACATGATGTATTTCTATAAAATGTTGCTCAATACATTGGTTTCCAACCATGGGTTAAGGATCTCAAAGAGTGGGCATGAGGCTCTGTTGGCTCTGAGGTTCTGAGGTTATCACAATTAGATTTGCATATCAATTAAAATCAGGATAACACACTTCTACCTGATTAACCCAAAGGTGTTAAAAGTACATGTTTCTTCACTCAAACGTATCAGACAATTGACTGACCTAATCAACAAACTTACAACGTGGATTCCTCTAGCAAAATGTTTTTGTGCTCAAACAGGCCGTTTGGAGATTTTCCCTTCATGACATCACAAAGGGCAGTAACCCCTCCCCCAGATGGGTGACACTCCCACAGCTAGGTGTTTGTTCTGCCCTCTGAGTCTGCCTTCTCATCGTAAACAATAGGACATGGAGCGAGAAAGCCTGAGACACCCAAGCCCTTCCAGAGAGGGAGCCTGGTCAGACAGCTCATTTACATTTAAAGGTACAGACACAGAAACAGCCTGTTCTGAGCAGGGCTGAAATAGAGGGTTTTATAGACATGATCAAATACAGGATCAGAGTGGATGTAGAACAAGAAACTTCACACACATGTTTTGGGGAGCTCTGAGACTTATTTACACTGGTTGAAGAGGAGGAGAATATGTGACCTTTAAAATGCAAACATGCTTGTGTTAGTGTGTCCTGGTGGCCAACAGAAAACACAACCTCCCACCTTAATGAAACGCTCTGTCTGTGAGTCCCCGAGACGACCCAACACAGGTGTGAACTGCAGGCCCTCATTGTTCCATGTTATCTCAGTACCCTCCTGTGTTGTCACAGTGGACTGT
Source organism: Labrus bergylta (assembly GCF_963930695.1). Lineage (NCBI taxonomy): Eukaryota > Metazoa > Chordata > Actinopteri > Labriformes > Labridae > Labrus > Labrus bergylta. The sequence goes on along the minus strand of NC_089207.1, from coordinate 20,629,644 downwards.
GTGTGTGTCTCCAGCTCTGCAGAGATGGGACATACCACCGCACACAGACCGGGGGGGGGGGGGGGGGGGGGGTGTACTCTCACAGAGGTCAAAGCAGGGTTGTTGTGATTGGGGAGCACTTTGTGTTGATGCAGTAAATTTGGCTGGTTAATTGTTTCTGAGAAGGTCGATGACGGGTCGTAAAAACAAGCTATTGTGGGAGGAAACTACAGCTGCTGATGAGGCGACATGATGGCACACAGATGAAGCTTCAGGAGGGATGATGGCTGGAGTGTGTCTTCTGTTTTAGGCACACATACTCTTTTCCTCTAGCTGGCTGAAGACTTACTCGTGATGCGAAATGAGAGTCTCTGATTCCTCTTTGTGTGTGTGTGTGTGTGTGTTTCTGTATCAGGATTGTGTCATGATGAATGCTCCCTTTATCCTAATCAGTCTTCCTCTGTGGACAGCTGATTGATCCTCCTCTATATTGATCACGACTCCCTCCCCTCTGCTCATCCTCCTTTAATCAGTTATCCTTCCCTTTTGCATCATCCGTCACCTGTTCTTCTTTTCCCAATTTTTCTCAAAATGTCCTCTCTTGTGTGGCTAAATTCTCGACTGTTACATCTTCTCCTTCTTCCCCACTCTTTTTGATTTCCTCCTAAAGTTGTCTTTCCCCTCCTTCCCCCTCCATAGCTCCTTTCTCTCATCCTGAAATCCTGCCCGCTCCCTCTGTGCAGCCCAAAGTCAGAAAGTTGATGATCTTGCAGGAAAAACTCTGTCGGCAACACTGAGCAAATCAATAATGTGAGTAAAAGCAGCTTTGTGTGCAACACCGCTTCAATCTTGAGGGCGAGATTCCAACTTCGTTTCAGGTTCTCCTCTTTTACTATCTCTTCAGCTTCTTTAAATGACGTAGTCTAATGAATGTTACACCATGAAACAACCACTGCAAATTTACACCACATTGAATAAATGTCTTGTCTTATCAAGCACATGCTCTTGAGGACTTTTATTGGCCTCTCCGACTCCACTTGTTCTGGTTAAACTGTGCAGAGTCAGAGTTCATATCAATATCTTTGCCTGATTCAACCGAATGATACGCTCATTGACCCTCATTTTGAGACCGACTTGCCCACATGTGCACAGCTGGATGCATGCATGTTCACTACTTTCCCAAAGTGGGTGCTTGGCGAGAAACTTACATGTTCATCTGTGGAGAACTAGTAATGGCAGTTGTGTGCTCCATGTTTTGGACTTTTAATGCAATAACATCTTGTGTTTTGAACTCTTGACAAAGATGTTAATCCGTCTCTGTCCTAAAGTTGACGATCCATCATTGGTGCATCTGTCAGGAGTGAGTGATCATCAGCTGGATGGCAGCACAGTGAGAGCAATTCAACAGATGAGTTAGCAGAGGGACACAGGAAGCTGCTTCTCTAAAGTAACTTCAACAACGTGCAAACTGCATTTTAGAGTCTTTGTTGCAATCTTTCACCTTTGACTCTAAGTCGGCTGGTTAACAGATAAACTTGAACTTAGCATGTGGTCAGAAGTGCTGATGGTTTTCAAAAGGAGAGATTCTTACTTGATTCTTACAGAGTCACGTGGATGCGGGGTAATGCTTTGAAATGGCTGGAATAAGAAACGAGATCACACGGAGGCAGTTTGTGTGTGTGTGTGTGTGTGTGTGTGTGTGTGTGTGTGTGGTGCCATTGTGGGACAAAAGCGGTTTATTCTGCATATTTTGAGAATTATGAGCCTCAGTCCAGTAAAGGCGTTCAGACATCAAGCTGATGGTCTTTGCTGAAGATTATTTAATCACAAGGTTACATTCATGATATTCTCTGTGTTGAAGCTAAGCTCGTCAGCGGTGATGTCGTGCAGGATATACGCAGATATACGCAGGCATACCCGCTTATTTTTCAGTCTTCTTAGGTAGGATGCTGCAACTTTTTCCTATGATAGCGACAGGATGATCCTCCCTTCTCTGTCTCTAATAGTACGCGCTAAATAAATTTTATTTATACCCAATTCTTCTGGCCCACTGCACCACTGCTCGTCAGCATGAGCAAATTCTTAAATGTACTGTAAACACTCAGTTCCAAGAGAATAAATAGATTTTTCAGCACAGTTTATATTGAGGAAAAGTTTGAGTCACATGACTTTCAGTTCCCATTCACACAAAGACATTATAATGAAGGTGCAGGGCTGGCCTTACTGTTGTTGCAGGCGTACAAAACATACATGCAAAGTGGGCATTGCCAGCTGGTTGAGGGATTATCGCCTTTTCGGCGGGGTGCTGGATCTGCCATAACACCTCCCAGCCTAAATCACAATCACCTCCTGTTGTGACAGAACATGTCACCTGGTATATATAGATCGCTGCTTTCACTAACGACCACGCAGAGAGGTGAGGAGGAGTGAAAGTTGGATGAGATACCTTCATCCCCTGCAGGAGTGTGTGTGTGTGTGTGTGTGTGTGTGTGTGTGTGTGTGTGTGTGTGTGTGTGTGTGCGTGCGTGCGTGCGTGCGTGCGTGTGTGTGTGTGTGTGTGATTGACAGCAGCAGATGGTAGTGGTGACCAGGGTGATCCTCTGAAGTGAAGCATGTGGGGTCTCCTTCGACCCCCCTGGTGGTCACCAATAAACACTGGACACAATTACTTTCTTGTCCAAACAAAGAAGAACCTGAAACAAACAAAAACAACACACACCTGTCCGCAGCTGCCCGATCATTAGTAAAAAGGTGATTCAAACATTTTAGACAACCTATGGTTCAGTGAGAGGGGCTGTGAGTCAGGCTGTGGGGTGTTATGTCAGGTTCTGCTCCCCTTTGAATATGCATGATTTCACAGCCAGATGGCACCATGTAATAATAAGGGACTCGGTGCTGTGAGGTGAGACCAGAATGCATGTTTCTAATGATGGATAATGCTAATAATGCAATAATGAAAGTGAGTGGGATCCTTACAGCGTTGCTAATTAGGCTTCACCACATTGAAGCTATTCCATTATTGGACTGTGTTAATAGCGCAGGTAAGAACATTAAGGGATGTCTTTAGTTTTACTGACGCCAGTATCAGATATGCAAAGCTACTCTACTGGTTTCGCAGACTGACAACATGAAAGGGGAACATGAGGAGATGATGGGATTTTGACGGGATTGCTTCAGTAGATTTCTTCATCCTGCACAAGCAGAATGGGCTTGAATGATGATGACCTCTAAGGGAATGTGCTCAATCAAAGTACATGCACATAAAGTGTTCTCTAGCTGTGTAACAAAAATGCCTACCTCTGTAGGGATCCTTTCTGTAATGTTGTAAAAGATAATTATAAAGCCATTCTCCTAACAATAACCAAACTCCATTTACAAACAGTCATTTGATGCTTGTGCATCAAATGACTGTTTATGTTGATGTGTGCTTCAACAGGTTTATTTGTTGTGCTTTTGTTTGTTTCATAAATGTTTAGTTGGATCAAGTCAGTGACAAAAAATCTCAGATTGAAGCTCTAACTGTACAATGAACAATCTTTTTTATTTACCCAATAGAAACAGTCGTGAGCGCCATTTCTATCTTGAAAGCAACCAGACTCCATTGACAAAAAAAATCTATTTTTATCTTTGACAGCATGACAGACGTGACCACTGCTTCGATGTGCATTAAAAAAAAGGTAAGCTCACATCAAGCACAAATTTAGTCTTAGAAAATAGTGCCTTGTGTTTGCAGTTCTACACCCTGAGTAAAGGTAGAAAATGAAAACTGGGAAAAACTGCTGTGATCTGTGAAAATATGTGTGAGGAGGCGTTTTTTGCAGGAAAATGTTGACACAGGAGGTGGCTTCAAATACTGAATGTGACCTCATGCTTACTCCATTATGAAGAAAACATCAAGTTATTGCCTCTCCTCTCTGAAGGGCAGAGACTGTCTCTCTATCTATGAACCTGTCTGGTTCACTCTGCACAGGCCAGGAAATGAAGTCGTCGTAAGCAAGTTTCAAAACAGCCGTTATTATCAGGTAACCCCTCCTGTCAGGGTGTTAATTGAAGAGTGCTTGTTAACTGCTAATTTAACACCTGAGGAATGTGCTGGCTGCGGCAGATAGCACCTTATCTGCAGCGAGGATGTAGGAGTGCTGGGTGGTGGACATTCCCCAGAGGCTGAGCTGCTAACCTGGGACATGAAAGCGGCTGAAGGGTCAGCACAAGGCCACATGCCGGAGTACGCACCGTGAATGTGTGGGGGGTCAACTTACAGTAAGTGAAAGGCTCGACCTGCAGACCGGAGATGGAGGGAGGGAAAGCAAAACAGACGCAGATAACTGGAGACAAAAGGAGGAATGATTCGCTCAGAATGCAACTGTGAGGATCCAACAGCAGTGCTCGCTGAAGAGAAGTTTTCCTTCACTGTTTGGAGTCAAAGAACTTCTTGACGACCTGCTGATTAAAAGGCATGCTACAGGAGGGGGAATGAGAGACGGAGACAGCTGTCCGATGGCGGGCATGCTGCTACCTCCTAGCAGGAGGCTATCTCAGGTCACCAGGAAAAAAGAGAGAGAGACACACAGTCATGCACACTCCAGATGGTGAAAGTGTATTTACAGTAGCACCGCCTGGCATTCAGCGTGCCTGGAGACTTCGGCTCGCTAATTAGATAACTTTGAGTTATCGAGAAGGGCCAGGTATGATTCTTGATTAAAGAAGTTTACTTATATTTGAGGGCGTCAGTGATGAATGGCCATATTTGTTTGGGAGAAAATTGACATTTCTAAAAATTACGTTTTTTGTGGCGGATGGACAACAACAACAAGTCTGAATGAGGAGACTGGTTACACATACCGATTGTGTATGTAGCTTTTGTCTACACCATTACTCCCAGATCTCTGAGTGAGGCAGCTTGGTCAGCTCAACATGTGGATCCTCCCTCTGCGTCAGTTTTACATGTGCAAGCTCCACGGTCAAGTTAGCATACTAATGGACCATCAAGTTCCACTTTTAAATAACAGAATAGTCACTGTAACAATTAAGCATTTAAGCTTGCTGAGAAACATTTTGGATTTTATACGTTTTGTGATTAATATTGTCAACCAGCAGCAGTTTGGTTGGGCTTAAAGGCCCTGACATACCAAGGAGATCGTCGGCTGACGGTCCTAGTTGGACCGTCGGTCAGTGGTGGTCGCCCTAGTTTTTGCGGTGTGTCCAGCAACCCGTCGGCCCTCCGTTTGCCTTTTTTTGGGCCGATTCGAAATGTTGAATTGGCATCGGTACTATACTGACTTAAACTGGAGTCGAGAGACGATTAAAGAGCATCAGCTGCACTTTCATAAAGATTTCTGTTAAGAGATTATTTAGAAAACTGAACCACTGTCAGACTTTTACTGATTGCTTCTATGATTTTATAACAAACTCTGTTTTCCTCTTCATCTGTCCTCAACAAAGATGGCCTCCCTGCAACTTTAACCAACCTGCCGTACTTTGCAACTTTAGCCCACAAAATATGAGTACACCCAAGATCTCGTCACTCTCCTAAAGACTGTGCATGCGGATGTAGAACTCAGTCACTAGAGATGTGACAACTTAAGGACGTGTTGCTTATGTAACAATCCAAACTAATTGGTTCACTTTTAAAGACGTCAACTATTAGAAGAAGTCAGGATCGGCTGTTTGATCTCACATGGGATTTAAACCTTTGTCCTCTGAGTAGAAATCCTGTGTTTGTCCGACCCATCCGTCCCCAGAGTTCCAACTCAAACAAACTTCTGACAGACTTTAGGACCCTTCAAAAAACAAACCTATTATTAGAGCTACTAACCTACTATTTGAGCTGGGGGGCCACTGACCAAGCTTCTGTATTTGGTGGGCTGGTTTGAGTGCTTGTTTGTGGAGGGGTGACAGCGTTAAACAGCTTGGTGTCACAGTCGTTTCACTCGGTGTCATAAGGCCGCTGGGCGTTCCCAAATCAGGCTCCGACACTTAAAGAGTCACTGTCACGCCGCTCATCTTTCTCAATGGAGCTGTCAATCACAGCAGCTCCACCTCAACAACACAAGAAGGAGCGGGAGGGGTTTCTGGTGTGTATATGTGTATGTGCTGGGGGAAATGATGCAGGGTCTTCGGGAAACACTGACTCATCAAATTCCATCCCAGGGTTCTGAGCTCGTCGAGTCGGGGGATCCTGAATTCACAGATAACAGCGCTGTTTTATTTATTTATAAAGCAGGAATTCAAAAACCTCCAGAGGACCTCGAAGATTGTCTTGATTTCAGTCCCACTGGCAGAGGTGGAAAGGGGCAAATTCAATTTACTCAAGTTACTGTAATTGATTAGTTTTTTTGTGTACTTGAACTTTTGAAGTAGTTTTTCAAATCAGTACTTTTACTTTGACTTAAGTAGGTTTTATTTTAAGTGTTATAATTTGCTACATTTTAAATCACATCGGTTACAGAGTTAAAAAATGTAGACATAAAGAAAAAACAAAAGATGGACCCATAAACAACTTCAGTGTGAACCGCCAATAAGCACCACAGAAGAAGAATAACAGCAACTGCAGTGAATGCAATTTTGTCTTGAAACATCTTAACGTCCCTGATACTCAGATTTTGGTCTCGGTTGGATTTTTTTAAACGTTTGTGTGTTTCCCATGTTGTGTTGTGTTGTCTTTTAATGTGAATGTGTTTGGCTGCGACCTGTGCCAGGTCCGTCTTATAAAAAGAGATTTTTAATCTCAATGGGACTTCCTGGTTAAAGAAGAAGTGTCAGGGAAAGCAGGGGGCCTCTGAGGACTACAGGGGGAAGGACTGGTGAGTGTGAGTGTGTGAGACGGATGTGTGGTGTGAGGTCTGAGGGGAAAATATTGATTAGTCAGTGGCTACACTGTAAGAGCCCATAGGCCACTTATACCAGTTTACCTACCCCAAGAAGATTTGCAAGTTCATAAATAAATTAATCATTTTTTTTTATTAGCAATCACCTCAACTACAGCCACACCTGAATTAAACCCATTACAAGTCAGAAACCATCAAGGATGAGAAAAGCCGACGGTCATAATACTCTGAGTAGAATGAAAAGGAGTATGCAAGTTTTATTCAAATTCTTGCATCCAAAAAAGACATCATATGTGCCTCACAACTTCTTCAAAGTTGTTCAGTTTAGCCGACGCTCTCATGAGCCTCTCCTGCGTCTCATATCTCAGGATCTCTACTGGAAACGTCTCTCTTTGATTCATGCACAAATCCAACATGTGCATCGAAACATGCAAAGGGAAATACACTTACAGATTCAATGAGGGATTGTTGGATTAGAACATGTTGTTGCTGGTCGTCGGACAGTCTGTAGATTTATTTCATTTGACCCATGAGCAACATTTCCGCTACACCTGTCTCCAGATTTTTTTTACGAGTGCTCGTGGACATCTTTGAAGTTTTTTCAAACACGCCGATTAATTAACTGTCCTAAACATCAACATCCTCGTCAAACAATTCCCCGCAGAAGCACAGATCTTCAGATCCTCACTTTTCCTCCTCCTGTCCAACATTAACAAGACCAGGATGGGCCACATATAGGGCCGGGGGCTTTAGAAGGTTTTACACTCAGAGTCAAGGGTCGGCTAAGTTTAGTGGCGCCCTGGAGAGGGAGCGAGTGTTTCACCAGAGACTTTGATAAAAGGAGCCACCTCCTGCAGGAGCAGCAGCTAGCTGCATATTGAATGTGAATTAAGGCGGAGGCCTGTCCACCTCTATTGTGTGGATAAAAGAATAGCTCGTCTTTCATGTTCTGATGTTAGCAGCCCTCTGGGTCTCCTGCTATCAGCCCTGCTGATCTGTGAGCTGCTACAGGGAGGGACTCTGAAAATGAAAAGCTTTAGCTGCATGCCGCTGATATGATAATTAGGATCGGACAGAGATCTCACAGAGCAAAGGCTTCACAGGCTGAGCTGCATCTTCATTATGCACTTTGATTTATTACTGCAAATATTTCAAGACAACACCCTTTCTTGAGTCGAAAGTTTTCCTCACAAGTTTCAGCCTCCTTTAACTCGCCCTGCAGACAGATGACAGCTCACCAAGCTCCTTTTTTTCCGTTTGTCCCTGTCCTCCTGCCCCTCTCTCTCTCTCTCTGTCTCTCTCTCTCTCTCTCTCTCTCTCTCTCTATGCACTCTTATGGAACTCATTACCAAGACTTTCTCTCCACCCAAGTCTCCAAAACACACCAGGGTCACATACATTTTATTAAATTATTCTTCTTATTATTTTAACCAGCTGGGAGTTCCAGATGTGTGGGTAATGCTGCAAGGGGAGCGTTTTGTGTGTGTGGTCACTGCAAAAACCTGCCAGAATGATTTTCAATTGCTTTCCTGTGGTTGTCTCATTGCTTGGCACTTGTATTGTCTTCTTCTGTTTACAAGCCCCGCCCATCTGGCACTGGGGTCAGGTTAGAAAGGACTCGAGGAATGATGCAAACACACAGATTGCTGCTACTATCTTTTTAAATGTACAATATCTGTAATCTAGCCTTTCCTTTAGATGAGCGGTAAACTCATTTATTTGTGTATTGCATGGTCCAGTTTCATTGGCAAACAAACCTCAATAAATTTAAATCTAGAAAGACTTGTCTGGTAATTGTTATGGTCTTGAAAAAAGGGAACGATAAGTGTGTGTGTCCGCTGCTTCCCGTTGCTGGGTTCTGAAAGTTGTCTTGCGGTGGTTCAGCTTCTCTCTGTAGTGACTGATCGATCTGTGTTGAATTGCTCTGCCTGCTCAATGTTTGCTTTTGTTCCAGGACATCAAAGGAGAAGTAAAAACAATGAAATGGAGTCTTGTTGAGGCATTCGCTGCAGCTCTAAGACCTGGAAATAGTTCCCTCAGAAAATGTAATCTAAGAGCAGACAAAGAACGCCAGGATTAGTCTCTTTGCACTATTGTTGTGAACAAAGTTGATTTCAGGGCGCCCTCACACCAGGCTCGCTCGCTCCGTCGCTGAAGCACGATTACCCTCGCCGCCACCCCCACCCATTCTGCTGGCCTGCACTCACACTGCTCCAGGACTAACCGGGCCGCAAAATGCGCAGTCCAGTCCGAGTCCACACATTGGAGAACAACACAGAGAACATGACTAAAGCTTGACTGACTCTGTGGCTTATTTTGAGTCATGTTAGTCAGATACAATCAGAACACTCTGGGATTTCTCGATAATGGAAGGTGGCAATCGATCAACGTTGTGTTCCCGTGTTTGTGCTCTAAAATCCACAGAAACAAAGCAGTACCTCCAAAAGATGTTTGCAAATAAAGCATGTGTTATTTGTACGGTGAATACAGTGCATCATGTAGAAATAGCTAACACAAAGGGACCGGGTCATTTCATACTGCACGGGTACTTTTACAGCGCACAGGATGGATTAGTTGGATCGTTTGTATTTGTATCATTTACAGCTCTGAAGAAGAGGTGAAGGGCCACGGCGCGCTGTCAGAGCGTTCAGCAGACAAATGAGTTTAAGACCCGGCAGCTCCATTCAGGTCCACATAGAGGTCGACCCACCGACAGTGGGGTGTCCTCAACAAGTTAACCCAACTGTAAACAGGTTTCCTCCAGCAGACAAGGCCTCCATACATAACAGACGGGGCCTCCTACTGTTAACCGAGGGCCCCGTAGGAGCGCTCGGGGAGGCTACTGTTTCTGCCACTGTCAGTGAGATGGATGAGGGGGGAAACAAGGAGAGAGGGAGAGTCTATGTAGACCCAGAGACATCTTGGACTGTGTTTGACACATGCACACAAAACTCCACAACCCCCACACACTGGCACAATGAACATATGGTGTCCCCAAACACTTTAACACATATGTTAAAGAAATTAGATTACCACTGACGATGATGACCAAATTAGATTTGTCACACTCTCACACGGGACTGGAGAGTGCTTTACACACACGAGGCGGGGCACACACATGTATGCACACACACACACACACACAGGGACACACGTGTGCAGCACAGAGGTTGGAATTCTGCACAAAAGATTTGAGGGATGACACCACACTGTGCCAGAGACAAGCAGAGTGATGGATATGATGGATCAATCATCCTCTCTGTTTAATCAGGACATCAGTCACCACACTGGATGGGGGATGATGGGTGAGGTGGGATGGCGGGAGGCGGCGGTAAGAGCAGAGGAGAGGAGAGGGCAGGGCACAGCTCGAGGCTCTTTAAGACCACATTTAACCCCTGGTGAGAATCTTTATGGGTTAATGGAATGAGGACGCTGCATATTTAAATTGTTAACAAGCACATGCATGACTGGCAGATTGTAAGGAGTAAAAACAAAAAGTCTAGGCGTCCTTAAGATGGTGAGTAGCTGATGAAGGGAATAGTAAATCAATGGCTTAATAAGCTCGACATTAGAGAGTTCAATTAAACTGAATCATCATTCAAAGCTACACAACAACAAGTCTTTAGCCATGCATATATATATTTATTTCTCGTTTCCTGCACATAGTTATGGTTACATCTGTTTACATCTGTTAGTCCGATCACTGTCCACTTATATCTACTCTTTTTATATTTTGTATTTTAAGTTAAGTTAAGCTTTAAGTTGTATTTAAATTGACACTTTATATTTAGGTTAAAATGTTTCGTACTTGCACTGTTGTTAATTTACTGCTCTGTGTGCCTTTGAATTGCCCCCCGGGGACAAATAAAGTTTTTTGAATTGAATTGAATTGAATTGAATTGAATTGAATTGAATTGAATTGAATTGAATTGAATTGAATTGAATTGAATTGAATTGAATTGAATTGAATTGAATTGAATTGAATGCTTGTATATCTTTACAGCAGCAGGTAAAACGGCTCCCAGCATCCTTTTCAACAACCAAACACATTGTGATATAGTAGCCTATAGCGTCCCTGCTTCCTACAGGGGGGCTCGATGGGCGCTAACAGGATGAGCCAAAGAGCCAATAAAACCATTTTCCCTCCGTCTACACACAAACACTTCTTTAAACTGTTGCTGTGGGAGCTTCACAGCTGTGACTCACATCCACACTTTTCTTTCTTTTTTTTAATGATCTCGATTCATGGAGCGCTGGTTGCTTAGTGGTTGGTGCATGCACCCTATGGCTCCTTTCCCCATTCTCTCTCTCACAGATTTCTGACTCTATCCACTGTTCTGTCTTTTAATAAAGGCATAAAAAGCCCCCCACCCAAATTTCCTGATTCATGTTGCAACAAATAAAGATAAATAACAAAAAATGTCTCACTTAAAGATAAACTGTTTTATATCTCTAGCTGCACATGTCAACCATGACTACTTAACAACTTTATTGATTTACACGTCTGTGCTTTGTCTCCTGAACAAGTAAATAAATATCATAGCAGATAGTTCTGGCTGCCTTCAGTGTGTAACAGGCCATGTCCAAGTACCAAGTGTTGACTTTCAGTGTAAAATAATGAATCAATGCTGAAGTGCAAAAAAAATGCAGTTCCTCAAGAGTCCTATTGAGGCTGGCTGCAAAATCCAAGAAATACCCATTAGGTCCCAAATAAAAATGCTGACTTTCACAGTAGAAACAAACACGACTGTTTGTCAAGACTGGTCAAGCCTTAGAGTGATGCATCATTAGCATAATTAGGGGTGTGGCTGTGACTGAAAGGTGGGTGTAGTGGAGGAGTCTTCCTGGCCTGTCTCTGTTTCCAGATTGATTGAATCTTAGGTGGAGTTAACATTTCCAGCATGGTGACTGCCATCGCTGGGCTTCATAACGCCTCTTCAAAAACCACCGAATGACGTCCCTGAGACTACGTCCATGTTTTATACAGTCTATGCCAAAACAATGTGGCCATATGTTTCCTAGATCTAAACCACCTCTCAATGTGTTTGAAACTGTTGGATCTTAATGCATCCTAACCGCCTCCTGGCAACATTCACCACTGCACCCTGAGCTTCCTCCCTCTGATCGTCACACAACGAGACAGCTTCACTTTGCTTCTTAGGGCGAAATGTGTAGCAAAGTTTATAGCATAAGTAGTCCTCAAATCATACTTTGTGCTGCTCCTTCAGCGCGTGCAAACAGGAACTGAAGATGACGCAGATGAGTGAGTTAAAGGGATACTTCACCCGTTGAAACATGAATCTGTATTGACATTGGGTCATATATGTAGTAGAAATGTGAAATACATTTTGAAGTTGGTGCCTTCTTGACTGAGAAAAGGCAGAAAGTGTCTTTTTGGCTCATGTGGATGACAGACAACAACTCCCAGAATGCACAGCACCGCAGGCCACTCCCCCTGAAGCTAGGGTCCTCTATTTACAGACATTTACTACAACACATACGGCCTTTTGATGAAAAAGGCCGTATGAGAATGACAATGACAATGACAATCGGTGCAAATCATGACACATAGATATCAGGGCAGCACTTTCTTACAATTCTGCTCATCCCAACTTCATGTGGAAATTTTACCAAGGGGCCAGAAGGACAGGGTCTGGGTAAAGTTAGAGGTGGTGTGAACACAGCACAAAACATCTGCCACAAACTCCTGCAATCTGGTCTGGGAGACAAGAAATGGGAGGGGGGGGGGGGGGGGGTTAGGTGGATAAATGCAGGATGGCAAACTCATCTATTCATCACGGCTGTCTGTGCTTTGTGAGAATGACGGAGCAGCCTCTTTTCACTTCAAGCTGCTGCAGATGAGAGTTTGCTTGACAAAGCCTGAGGGGCACGGCACCTCGTTTATTCGGATGTACTCGTTGTTGCTTTTGAAGATATCAAACTAATAGAAGGCGTTTTGATGTCTTCATCATCCACGAGCCTTGACTAAGTGAACAACCAGTACAAGTCAAGAGAAAGGGGTTTCCTGAACAGCAGCCAAAAAAGTTCATATCTGAGAGGTGAAGCTGGTTTAAACTCTGAATTTAGAAATAACACTGCTGTGTTCAGAAGCAGCCAGCCAGCAAGCTTTACCTTCCCTTGCGAAATGCTTGCATAATGCTCTGATGATGAATTTGGAGTGAGGAAATGGCGCATGAATATGAAAGCTTGTTGCACATGGGCTTTTCAAAGAAAAACCCTTTGAGTGATGACTGGATGTTGAGTAAGACCTTCGCTGCTTCCTACTCGCCGGGTCTTGAGATTTCACACACCGACTGCTCGTCTCTCACAACGTCACAGTGACCCCAGGAAACCTCCATTGTTACAGTTGGGAACAGCAGCAAGCAAAGGCAAAGGATTGTGGGCTGTGTGTGTGTGTGTGTGTGTGTGTGTGTGTGTGTGTGTGTGTGTGTTTGTCGGCAGGAGGAGGAGGGGGATGTGTGCTTGTGATGGATATGTCTCTCTTCCTGTTTGTAGTTTCTCAGGAGTGCTCTTTTTCCCATGTTGTAAACACACACACACACACGCTCACACACACACACACCACCATGCTTTCTCTCCGTGCACACTGTGGAAGAAATGCTGGCGCAAGAGGAAGAAGAGGAGGGAGATGAAAGAGTTGCAGGAATAAATCTCAATCCCCTCAGACCAAAGGATATGCCAAAGACACGCTCAAGACGGTTGTAGGGTCTTTGGAGTAAAACACTTTATTCCCTCATGTTGTGACATTAGTCTGCAGCCTCCACATTGTGCGTTCCGGCACACAGCGTAGATCGTGTTCCCGTCGATCCTTTGCCCTTTCATTCAACGTTTCATTTGAGCAAACATGAGCCAAGCCTTCTGCGCTCACTGGCAGTTTTTAATTTCAGCTGATAATTGCTCTGATACCTAACCTTTGCTCAGTGGACTTCTGAATGGCAGGGCAGGGAGAGACCTCCGGGGTGCTGAGCCAAGACGAGAGGAGATGCAGACTCCTGGTCTCAGATGAAGATAGTGACAAGAGCTTAGCCAGATCAGCTTCCCCACCGGCCTTTACTTCAAACCCAACCTCTGACCTCTCCGTTTGGCCTGTCACAATCACCTGCCCTTCTCTTTCTCTCGTCCCGTTCAGCCCTCTCGAGAAAGATGATCCCGGGCGCTGACCATCACTTGTCACATAAACGTGGTGGTGACAGCCAAGTTCCCTCCGTGTCTTTGTCGCAGAGGTCAGCTCTGAAGCTCCTCTAACACTTAATTACATCTCTTAAGAGGAAGGGGACATGGCCGACACATGCAAAGCAGACCCGGGCTCTTCACACGCTTTGACACAAATAAATCGTCGAGAGAAAGACGTTAGGCATATGGTGGTCGGAGTGAATGAGCTGCTCTTTTAAGGGTTAGTGATTTTGAATTGAGTGAATGATCAGGATTGGTCGTTCTTGAGTAATGGTCAAGTCAGAGGATGGACATCTGGTCAGTGGATGTGTGGAGGACGTGTGGGCGACATTGAAGCAGAACTCAATTTACATTTCAAATCATGTTCATCATGTTCTTTACTTTACTGCTTTTTGGATTAACCTTTGAATTACTCTGGAGGACACAGCGATGTCCTATGATCAATACAAATAGATATAGATCTGGAAAGCTTTTGTTGGTCTGCAAAAATTAGGACATCATCTCGCATTAAGAGCACAGGATTCAGGCGTCTCGGCTACAAAGCAAAACCATGCATTTACAAAATAATGCATATTATGAGCTGCACAGAAAGACAAATGTAAACTGCAAAAGAAAGCTTTCACACACATAGAAATATAAAGTCCTAATTTCAAACACGTTATTCAATTATTAAAGGGAACTGAGCTGTACTGCCGACATAATGATGTATTTTTCCATTTGACAGCAGAGCCGTGGTGAGTTGCCATTACAGTTTTCAAAGTTGCTTAGAATTCTCTCAAAGCTAACAGATTAATAAACCATGTCCCTTATTGAGTTTGGATTTTTAAAGGGCAAAGGATTTGAACAGTAATCATTGAGACACAACTGATAGAAACATTATTTAATGAGTTTCTCAAAAGAATAGAAATCTTAACGCTGCTTGAACAGCATGTCCCCCCTTTTTTTGTAACCAGGGAATTTAGACGGGGGGTCTTTCAGTTGTAGCTCGCCTCTTTTTATGCCTGATTATATTGTGTTTTTGTAAAAGTGTAAAAGTTGACAAAAATCTTGGAAGCAACTTCAACACGTCAAAATGTTCATAAAAAATCCAATTTTTAGACATAGAAGACCATAATAGTAATTGTATTACACCTACGGTATCTGTAGGTATTTTAGTTTAAGATTTTGAATTCTTTACACATATTTTTAAACAGTTTGCAGTTTTTTGAATTGTTGTCTGGGGTGAGGGTGTTTCCTGGCACATGGTCATGTTGTTGCTGTTTGTTTTCTATTTATGTAAAGCCATTTGTGCTCCATCACCGTATGAAAATTGCTACACAAATAAAGTTTGATTGATTGATAAATGGGAGAAATATATACTGAATAAAAACATGGTCAGACGCTTAGCATGAACTTAGCAAAAGTTATGCAATTATAAATAAAAATGTTTTGAAGTGGTTGTAGGAGGTCTGTCAGCAGTTGGGTTTTAACCTGTTCCAAAATGTAAGCAAGCTCAAGATGCATGAATCCATTTTCAGGAAGCCACTCTGGAAAGGGCCTGAGGACAGTAAACGATGGGCCAATGGACCCAAAAAAACAACCTGTTGGATCCATTTCAAAGTTGCAACAACAAGCCAACAAGACCCTAACCAATGACCACATATCCTTAGTGACTAGGAAATGAGTGGACCAAAACTCGAGTCCGATCTCTGGATATCCTGATGTCATTGAAGTGCTCTAATAAGGGGGAGTAATGATTTGTGGCGATCAGTGTTCAGTGCTGTATAGCTAAGACTTCCTGCAACTCTCCACTCTCAAACACCCCCCTTCCCCTTCTGTCCTCTGTCCCTTCCCTCTCTACAAATCTCCACCTCCACCATTCTCCACCCATTGTATCCTTCTCTTCCTCACCTTTCCCATACCCAGCCCCGAGGTGAAAGAAGTGTTCTCATTCAGGCCAGTGGAGGGGGAAATCTTGCTTTCAGGTCCCCCTCCTCAATGGCTCTTTATGCTTGGACCCCTGGGCCATCAACATGACAATGTGACAATGTGGCGGGGCTTTTTAAAAGAGATCCTGTGTTTGTTAAGTGTTTTTCCCCCTGAAGAGCAACCACGGGGCAGGGTCAGGGGACCTGAAAAGTACCCATGAAAGGAGAGGGCCAACTTTGATCACACAATGTGAAAGGGATGGACTTTTTGATTAACTTGAGCCAGGAAGACCGAGTCCTAAGGAGAATCTATGCTTCAGTAAAATCCTTCAAATTGAACCTTTTCGGCTACAAGTTAGACTAACATGGAGAGTCCTTCCAAGACTTTAGCTCGATGGTACGCTGAACTGGCTTTACAGGAATGTAATGTACAGGAGAACTGTGACATTCTCCAAACTCATGATGGCCTTTTAGCTGTATGGGGTGTGAAAGGATGTTGACTCGTAAGATTATTGAGGGTTTATGTAAATTCCTGCACGTCAGTGGATTTAGTGAAAGCTCTACAAAAATGAAGCAGCATTATTACACCTTCAGTGTTAGCTCTGTTGTAGCAGTGGCTGCATGTAAACAGGAAACACTGTAATCTCACTTAAAACTGCATTATTGACTCGATGATTACCTGAAGTGTAACTCTCTGTGTTATACAAACAGTCCTGAGGGAACTACTACGACTATGTCCAACAATGTGAGAATACTAAAGAGCTTTATTCATGATGAAAATAAGAAGATATGTGTGCATCAGTGTGTGAAGTTATGTTGTTCTTCTGGCCCTTGAATAGAACTAAGAAATGAGCATCGTAACACCAATAATGATTTAATCAAAATTGAGAAGTAATGCAAAAAAATTTAACTCTATTGACATTTTGGCACAAATATGTGCTTAAACCTTGCGTACGAACGTTTGAAGTACAAATCTGGGATTCATCAATATATTCTTACTTGAATTTGTTCTTACTCTGCGAACAAAAATAGAACCTCCTCAGACCATGCATACGCACAAATGATTGACCAGCTTTCTCAGAAAATGTTTACTTAATCTTTCAACTAAATGCATGACATATTAAAAATACATTCAGTAAATAAATATAGCCTTTATAAGTATATATATTCAAAAAGGATATTTAAAACGTGAATTAACTAATGCATTGACTAAATGTAGTATTAATTAATAATGAAATGTATACCTTTTCATCTATAATCTAAAATCTTAAATCTAATTATCGATCACTCACACCAATAGCGTCACGAAAGATCGTATCTGTTCCCAAAACTAGCTGATTAATAGGAGCTTATTTAAGAGCATGCAGGGAACATACTTGATTATAATTTACGAATAAGAAAGTGTAAAGATCTAGCCTTGCTGAAAGATATTGCAGCCGGTGCCTTCAGAAGAGAGCGCATCAGACCGTCAAAACATGTTTGACAATGGACACCAGGCCCTCGACTACTCTCCTGTTTTGGTTTCTTTAAGCTCCTGACCTAACCCATATGGACTTTTACAATTTGCATCTTTTTTTCCATTTCTGACTGACACCATTTGGGGAAATTAATTTCCAAGTCTTTAGTTGAAGTGAATTTTACAACACTGTGTGCAAAAGTTCTTCACAGTTTCAAGGAAAAAACCACCAAAAGAACAAGAGCAGTACCTGTGACACAGACACCGTTAAGCCTCGACTGAGGTGTGATTATTGGTGACATATCCAAATAGTTTTTCCTGAGATTACCTCTGCAAGGCATCCTTTTAAATACGGATAAGAGAAATATGAGACCTGCTCTTTGAAACCCTCTCTAACAACCCCGTCTTCACTGCTCGTGTTATTGCTTCTCCTTTCACATTCACCCCTAACCACCCAGCAGCAACGAAGACAAACTCTGCAAAATTCTTTCATTTATTCCCTGATTCATGCTTATTTTTCCCACAGGAGCTGCACTGGAACGCTCTTCCTCTCCACCTCTGTGAAACACTTTCTATTATTCATCAAAAGGGAATTAAGGCACCTCTCTCTTCCTGTTACACGAGCAGAAAACAAGACATCTCTGTCTCTTTAACGCTGATTCGTCTCATCTCAGGGAACAGAAGGGTGGATCATTAAAATAAAACACAACCACAAGTTACTGAAAATTGATTCTTTGGCTTCCAGCAGAGTAATGACATAAAAGGGGAGGTAGGGAAGCGTTTCCTGGATGGATGAACCGAGACTTGCCCTCGATTTCTGGCTCTAAAATCACTTTTCTCTTTACTTGCGTATTTCTGCGGCGATGCTCACACTTAAATCTGACGACACAGACTCACAGATGATTGCACAGTAACTCGGTACAAAGGAGCTTTTTATCTGTGTGAGTATGCAAATGACTCAACTGACAACCTTTATCAGTTCACCACAGCTAAAAGTATTCTTGATCTCCAATTCAAGCTGCACAGCAGGACTCCATGTGAACAAATTATTCCTTTCAACTAAAATTAGACACGAGCGCTGAGAGCTGCAGGTAATTAGAAAAAAACAGATGACAAAAAATCCTTCTGTAGTCAGAACGCTTTCATTTATAGCCTGAGCGGCGTGACCTTTTTAAGGCTGATTCACAACGTTTTGAATTATGTGTTTTTAAATATAGTAATGCCAGTTTATTTTGAGCGCAGCACTCCGGGGAGAGTTATCACAATGGCCTCGTTTTACCAGAGTGGGATGGCAATCTTTTTAGTGCAGGACTATGTCATTGTCAAGTTGTGTGTTTTCTCTCTCTCTCTCTCCCTCTCTCTCTCCTGGTTCTGTCTGTCGGTTGGTTATCTGATGTTCTCGTCGCTATATTTACGAGCTCTGATAAAAGTGTCGTTTTAGGCCCTGAGCATGAGAATAACCTTGAGAGAGAATGAGAACAACCTTTAAAAATGGACACAAGCAAAGTTACATTGGAGTCAAATAGGGACAAAAAAAGGGCAGCTAACCAGTCCAAGGTAATGAACTATTTTTAGGATGTACATCGCTCTAAGATCAAGCGAGAGATAATGGTGCGTCCCATTTACCTCGGATATCGGAGCAGGGAATGGGCAAACATTACACTGTTCTCTCTGGTAATTTTCTAAGATAGGCAAAACATGTACAGTTTAGCAAACTTTGGCCCAATCCTAATTCCGTCCCCCTTGGACCTTCTGTCTTTCAGTGCCATGTTGGGCCCTCAGATCAGAGCTGCAAGGAAAGGAGTAGAAACCTGAGGAAGTAGACACGTCTTGTGTGTTTTTTAGAGCAGGAAAAAGAGGTAAACATAGACCAACTGACACTGTGAGCAACATTTTTTCTGAAATGTATGCACATATAAGGACAGGGGTTAATAAGAGACGATGCTTTTAATTATTTTAAAGAAAAGTCGAGCACAGCAAAGACAGGAAAGACTAAATTGTACATTTACACCATAAAGGACAGTTAGCCATACTTTGTACAAAATGAGGACATCAATAAACAAGTTAGAGAGTATACAAATCTGCTTCAAGGCCTGATCGCAACTTCTATCGGATACAGATTTGTTTAGAGGGTTGCCTACACAGATTAACATCCAAACATTATCTGTTTAGGGAAATGTATAACAATGCGAGATTGGGAATACAAGTTTGGAAAGGTAAAGGTGAGGACAGCATGACAGCTCAGTTAGCAGAGCTTGTTAAAGGTTTTAGGTTTGCTTGTGTAGACAACTTTTTATTGTTCAGTTAGCATATGGAAAGTTATTGAATGTCTCCATGGTTTCCAAGCAGTTTAAGTAGGAGTACTGAATTTCTGCAAATAGGCCTCTTAAAGTCACACTATCATACAGCCTTTTTTTATCACAGACTTCTACAAACACAGAGAGAGTATATCAGACGCTCCCCAGAACAAAATTACTTTTTCATATAATATATAACTATTTATTTTCACACAGTAGCCTGCATGAAAGTTTTTGGACTTCACCTTTCACTTGTGGCTGCATTTGACTGGGCAATCCCGAAGACCGCCGGAAAGTGCCGAAAGCCGCAATGCCTGCTGGGAAAATACAAACTCGACGAGCCGCCATCTTTCTTTGTAGTGAGTCCGTAGGGGAAAATAACAACCGATTCGCATGATTATTTCTGCTAAATAGAGGTGTTTGAGCAACTACACTTCATCTGGAATCATACCTGGCACGTTTGAAAAAGCAGCCGGTGTGGTTTTGTTAAGACACTGCTCACATTTTAGTCATAAAGGCACAGCAGGTTGGTGGTCAAACATGGGCCGCTCACGGAGCCGCAGCTCGTCCCGGTCCAAACACTCGAAAGGCAGCAAGCACAGCAAGAAACGAAGCCGGTCTCGGTCGCGGTCTAAAGACAGGGAGCGGTCCAAGAAGCGGTCCAAGTCCCGGGAGGCTAAAAGGAACCGTCGCAGAGAATCTCGCTCTCGTTCCCGGTCGACCACAGCGTCAGCCCGCAGAGAGAGAGCAGCCTCGCCGCCGGAGCGGATCGACATCTTCGGCAGGACGCTGAGCAAAAGAAACGCGCTGGACGAGAAGCAGAGAAAGGAAGAGGAAGAGAGACGGGCCGAGATGGAAAGACAGCGGAAAATGTGAGTGTAACTTTATTTGAGACTCGATGCTCGCCTGTGTTGTATAACCTTGGCGGATTTCAAGTGGGATTTGTGCTTAGCTAAATGCTAACTAGGCTAGTTGTGTACAGTGGTCATATAGAGCGAAGCTAATGCTAACAAGGTAGCCAACGTAGCATGCTAACAGGGCCTTGATACAGGAGCGATACATATCCCTGTCAGAGCTGAAAGCTGCACCCAAGGGACCGGCTCATCTTTTTAGGAGAACGACTGTTTCTTAAGGAAGATCAGAAACCTTCTGGATTTTTCACTTTTTGTTTTCAATTACAGTTTTGTTTCATAGATAGATAGGTAGATGTACCTATGTAGATGTAATCTGGGAGTTATTGTGGTGTTGCAGCTGCAAGTTTTCAAAGCCAAGAAATCCACCATAAATAGGCCCAAACAAAAAAAAAGTGTCAACTAATCTCAAGTGTTTGAATGCATGTAAACATACTTTGCAGAGCTGTACATGTACTTCTAACTTTAGATTCTGGTCCTGAATGATCTGGATTTGTTTGGACCAGAGAAGGTAGGTGGGTTTAAGGCATCCCAAAATGGCTGTTTTGGACGCCCCTCAGTTTGCCAGATATGAGAGCAGTTATCAGGTCAAACCAACAGGTGGTGCAGTGATGGAAGCGGGCAAGAGAACTGGTTCAGATAGAAGTGATTGTACCCGACCTAAAAAGCCTCTGCATGTTTCTAATAAGCTCCACGAGCAGAAACGTGCTCAAACTAGGATCAATATTGGAGATGCTTTTGAAAAATGGAGAGAGGTTAGAACACAGAAAGGTTTACAGACTGATGCAGAGCTGGATAAACACTGAAGCTTCAGTGTCCACCACACGGCAGGGAAAATTACTGGTAAAGTCAGAGTGATTCATTCGGCTGATTGCATTCACGCATGCAGCTCAACGAGTTTGGTGCAAGTGTGAAAGCACACCTGAACACTCTTTTTAACATTTGCCTTGCAAATTGGTATGTTAGCCAGTTAGAATGAGGAGATTTATCTTTAAAGATTAGTTTCCATAGAGGTACAGGACAGGATCAACAGAGCGTTAAGATCCTGTCTAAAGAGGCTGCCAAAATCAACACAACATTCAAGTTCTTCACAGTTGGTCTAAGGTATTTAAGGAGACCTTTAAAAGAATATAGTTGCAGTCTTACATAAAGCAGTGCACATGTCACAGTTCCCTTTCACTCAGTATTATCAGTGAAAACTTTCAACCATTTAACATATTGCATGCATGCTGCGGAAAAGCATGCTTTTAGTTTGCATGCAGATAAGCGGTCCATTGAGAGATTGTCAGATCAGCTGATTCAGCAGGGAATTTGCTGCTTGAGGAGTTGCTGTTAAGTGCAGCCCTGTCAATTCTGTGCATCATAAAAGTACTTCAGTGGTGTCACATTAAGACCACGACCTGTTTATTGTCTTCTGGCAGGTTCGGGTCTGTTGGGACAGGGAAGCTGCCATTGTGAAAGTGTGTGTGGTGGCCAGGGGCACACAGACACCTGAGATCTGAGCCACTGCACCACACCTGGCCTTCTAAGTGGTTCTCTGTTCCTGCGTAATAGCTGCAGGGCCACTTAACCAGGCATACAAATGTAAATATCATGTCACTGAGACTTGGTAGATAAGGAAGGACTTGGGCCTGTGCTGGGTAAGATCTCTGGTTTCCCATTGGCTCACAGAGTGAAATCAAATCCAGGGAGGGTACGTTGTCTGTTTACAGTTGTGCCAGAAGCAATGTGACAACATGACTCCCTACTCTTGATAGCTTCCTGTTCAGAGTGCATTTAAAGACCAAAAAGAACAATTTAAAAGTTGTTTCAACAAGCAGACATGATGGCAGGTAACCATCACTGTCAGTCAGCTGCTTAGCTCATGCATTCCTACAGGGGCTTGAGGCTGATATAGTCACATGTGTTATTGCTGGACTGAGTTATATGCAGCTAACCTGGGATTTGCCTTAAGCAACAATAGCTTAGCATATAATACATATGAGTGACTTGGATGAAAGGCGATGATTATTTACAATTATGTGAAGGAGTTTAAGCACAGGCTCCATACAGATCTTCATCTACCCTCCACACTTATGCGTCATCTGCTTTTACCATTTCAACAAGATTTTAGCAGGATTGCATTTTGAATTACCCAGCCTGAACCATTCTCTTGTGCAGGCTCAAACTCTCAATAGGGAGTGACCACAGTGACCCATAATTTTATGGCTTTGTGGTCGTCCCTGCTGAGATGGAGTAGTTCAAATGCATGAAGGCAACACCAACTTGCATGCTTTAACAACAACTTAAATTGAATTCTGTATGTCTACTGTCCTTCCCTCCTCCAGCCGGCAGCAGGAGATCGAGGAGAAGCTGATCGAGGAGGAGACAGCACGGCGGGTGGAGGAGCTTGTGGCCAAGCGGGTGGAGGAGGAACTGGAGAAGCGGAAAGACGAGATCGAACGAGAGGTGCTGCGGCGCGTCGAGGAGGCGAAGCGTATTATGGAGCGGCAGCTGCTGGAGGAGCTGGAGAGGCAGCGGCAGGCCGAGTTGGCAGCTCAAAAGGCCAGAGAGGTAACGCTCGGTCGTTTGGAACGAAGCCCCCTTCCTTCCCTAAATGCCTCCCCAATGCCTAAAACCCCAATCACCCTGCTCTGACTGGTGTCTCACTACAGGAGATGTTAGGATGGTGGAGGGACCTCCTAGCTCTCCTGACTGATTTTTACGAAGGGATCTAGCCATTGTGGAAACTTAAATGCAGGGAGAGAGGTTCAGGGCTGGAAAATAGCCTTTCAGCAGGGAAATGATGAATCCAGATTTAACACACTATAACCATCCTTTTTTTCTGCATGGACAGACAGTAGCTAAAGCAGATAGATGCATGCTAAAGAAAAAAAAACATCTCTCCCTTTTTTTGTGGTTAATGAGTTGTTCAACGCTAAAATATGGAGCCTAAATTTTGCCACCATAAACTTGTCATCTGGAGGGTAGTTCATGAATTTCTAGTGACAGTGTTTGCCATGGCAGGGTAACAAAAAGGACTGATTTCATGTTTTTGATCCCCTGGATTGGTTTGATCTTTTGCTTTCCGAGTTGTAAGCATCTTTGTTGATGTCTTTAATCTTTTTCCTTTAAGGTGACACTTTTGTTTTACAGTCTCTGTACATCACTGACAACTTTCAAGCGTCCCCAATGTCTAAATCTTACAGCCCCTTCTGAAAATATTATATATTATATGTATGCCTGGCTTTTCATTATTTCTGATACGAAGCCCCTTCCTGTAAGGGTCTTACGTTCTTAGAGGAACCATCTTCGGTCTCTTCAAAGTAAGCACAGGCTTAGAGAGAATAAAGGTAGACAGCAGTCTGCGCCCCGCCTCCCTGGGCGTCATTAAGAAAATGGGATTTGTTTACACTACAGTCATAATGTATTGTGAACGAGAGGGGGCAGCTAAAGCCTAGTGACCCCAACTTGCACATGGAGCAGCCAGTGGCTCGGTACTAATAGGGTGAGAAATGTAGTCCAATGGCACCTCCTGGTCTTTATCGGTCATCTCTCTCCTGCCTTATGCTCTGTCTGCATGCTACCATTCTGCTCTGTCTGATCCTCTGACTCTCAGCCACGGACAGTGTTACAGTGTGTAGGACCTAGAACAAGTATTCTGCTGAAGAAGCTTTCAGCGAGATGCCCACAATGTCATCGACAAGGCAGCCGATCAATCTTGACTCTGACAGGAGTTTTAGGAACACCAGTGGAGGTCCATGTCTCTTATACTCTGATATTTAAGATCAAATTGAATGTGTAGAAAATGTTGTTTTTTGACTCACAGACAGTTTGTCCCGCACAGGTTTTCTTTACCAGCCCACCCCCCACCCCCCCTTTTTTTTTTTTTTACACATAATGGACTGCTACATTTCCTGTTTACTGTCTGACGAGGTTAACTTTCTCAGGTCTAACCTTTTGATCTGTTCATATTTTTTCTCATATTTATGATTTAAAGATCTTTTTCTCCTCAGAGAAACAAATGTTCTGTGTTTTGTACTCACGACCTGCTTCTCCTATAGGGTTGCTGCCACGTTTGATATTTTTTTTATCTGTAAATACATTTGTGTTGTTTTTATTTTGGACACACATCTCACCAACCTTCCTAACTAGCACTTGACCTGAGCTGGCCTGCAGCCTTTCAGCTCAGCCTGTGACTCATGTCCTGTACTGTAAGTGTACCGTGGTCCGGTCCTCCTCGAGCACACACAGACACCACTTTGTACTGTACTCTCCTTCAGTCTGCTATCGTCTCAGTGGGGTCTGAGTCGCTGTAAAGAAAGGAACAAAAAAACTATTAAAAAAAAAAGATTGAGCTGTGGCTGCAGGCTAAGAGGTACAGAGATCAGAGTTATAAAGAGGAATGCCGCGGGCGCGGTACGGCAGAATACCCCTCATACCTACGTACCCACCCACCCACCCCAGGAGCGCTTCTCTGTCTCTGCAGGGGCCACACAGTCCGGACGAGACAGTAAATATTCAACCGTTTAATGCCGAAAGCTTTCACCAGTTGTGTAGGTACACAGGCAAGGAAAATGCGTAGGTATACGTGCATTGGTGAGCCAAAACTATTCCCTCCTTTATTTGTATCCTTTTTCTCTTGCTTATAATGATGTTTAAAAACCAGCACATGTATTTTCTTCTAGATTGTACTGTCTGTCATTTATATCTGTCTTCTATCTGAGTGTGATGAGTGGGTCCCCACCCCCCCCCCCCCCCCTTTTAAATTCATGTGTTTTTAAGTTTTAATGTGAGCGCCCAAAGTGTTAATTTATTTCTAGGAGGGTTTTAAACAGCAGTAGAGGGAGGGGGGGAAAGTAGCGGGTTAATTTCCCCCCAGTTTATTTATTCTTTTCGCCCCATTTTTTTTTTTTTTTGTATTTTTAAACCAATTTGAGCTGACTGCAAAGAATGCCGCAGTGTGGTTATGTGCGAGAGGCTAAACAAACTTCTCTGTGGTGCAATAAGTTAGTTTTTTTTGTGTGTGTGTCTGTGCTGGGGTGGCGAGAGTGTGTGTGTGTGTGTGTGTGTGTGAGACAGTTAGAGGGCGTGTATGCGTGGACATAACATGCTTTGTGGCTTTAGCCTGTTCGTGCGCTAACATGGAACTGTGTCACCCGTCTAGGAGGAAGAAAAATCTAAGCGGGAGGAGCTGGAAAAAATCCTGGAGGAGAATAACCGCAAGATCGCCGATGCCCAGGCCAAACTGGTACGCCCTGCTGTTCTGCTTCTTTTTCGATGCATTTGTACCATTTCTGTCGGATTCATAACCCTCAATTTAGCCGCTTGTGCACGCTGCCTCGGTCACATATGAAATGACTACAAGCATTCATCCACTTTAATGCAACGCTCTATATGTCGTCAGAAACAAAACGGTGCTTGCAGAATATAAAACACAAATATGAGGTTGTTTTTCCTCCCTGAGTCACTTTTGGGATTTTTAGAGCTGATCCTCACTAAAGATTTTATTTGTCAGCTAATCGTCACACAGTTTTATTCATGTATTTATTCACACGGTGTGTTTTTTGAGGCTTCCGAAAATAGTTTGAATTCGAGGCCTGAGTAAGGGAGCATTGTGATGATACATTCCAGAGAAATAAAATACCTTTATTTGCCTTATTGAGCTTTACAAGCAAGCACACAAAGTGGACTCCCTGTTTAGACACTGCTGTCAGCACAAGTTGTGGTGATGGTTTTGAATTTGCAGGGAACCTCCAGAGAGGACCCTGAACATTAATTTCAGAAGAGTTTAAACATAATCCCTTTAAAACTCTGTCCCTGAGATGGAAATCTGTCAGCTTTATTCAGGCTCATAGCTGCTAATTAGCTAGTTAGCTTGTTATATAGCACTATGATACCTTGCTCACTATGTCGATCGATCGGGGGTGGTGGGTTTTCTTATGCAACTTTCCAAAAACAGTAAACAAAGCCGAACTCATTTTAACATTATACGAATAAAGAAATGAGTGTTAATTTAAAAGGTAACTCCACTGATCACCATCCGACTTTTTAGTCTGTCAGTGCTTGTCGCAGGAAAACAAGGACACGTAATGCCTCTGTCTTTGTGCTGTTAAAGTCACTAATGTGTCTTTCATCATCAATCCTCAAGAGACTGAGACCTTGAGGCTTTCACCACAACATGACCGAATAACTTCATAGTCCTTTTGGCAAGAGCCACTTCTATTGAGTGCCTTTGAATTGATGCTAATCAGTCGTGGTTAACAATCCACTGGGTTTGTTTTTCCTCATGGCTATATGAGCTTAAGTCTGACTAATTTGCAGCACGGTGTTTATTCGATTCAGGCGAGCTAACAGCTGCACACAAAAGAAACGCAGACAGTGTAATGCTGAATCTTAAAGGGGGGGGGGTGTGAAGAAAATGCCAGCAAGTCTGTGTGGGCTCTTGGTTTGCAGGATTATTGTTTTCTGTCCCTGCCTGACCTCGTTTGTTTGTTTGTGTGTGTGTGTGTATCCGACAGGCCGAGGATCAGTTGCGTATTGTGGAGGAGCAGAGAAAGATTCACGAGGAGCGCATGAAGCTGGAGCAGGACCGTCAGAAACAGCAGAAGGAGGAGCAGAAAATCATCCTCGGGAAGGGCAAGTCCAGGCCCAAGCTCTCCTTCTCCCTCAAGGCCACCGAATGAGACTGCTCCCCCCCTGCGTCCTGCCTTCGTCTCCCAATCCTGCTCTCCCTCCTCATCATTCGGACCCCGCACTCCTCCTCCTCCACCTCCTCTGTAGAACGCTCGCTTCGTTTTGGAAGTGCAGAAGGAATGCCGAGGAAAAGGGGTGTGACCCTGTGTGTAAACGTCCCTGTGAGGAGCCATGTTGATCTACCCGGCCTTGAAGAGGAGGCAGCTCTTCTCCCCCTTGAAGGACCTGACTGCTCCCCCCCCTCCCCCACCATACTTCCTCCTCCCCCTCCGCACAGATGACTCTTGTTTGTGCTTTTTTTTTTTTCCTCGGTTTTATTTTTTAGGGAACTTGAACTTTTGATGTAGAATGCTATAACATGTCCCCTCAGTCTTAACTCTGGTGTAACAGCGAGTATCTGTGCGCCTGTGCTCTTCTTCTTACATGTCCTTACAGCCAGCAAACTACAATAGACGTCGCCCCCCCCCCCCGATCTAGAAGAAAAATGTGACTCTGTCTGGTTCATCTTACTGTAAACGCTCATGTGCAGCTTGGGAGTTGTCCTGTGGTTTCCCGTTTTGATTTCTTTTTTGAAAGTAATGTTTCCAAAGTGGCTGTCGCAGCCTTTAAAAGCACAGTGAACTTCCCGTCCAGCTGACAGGTTTGTTTGTGTCTTCCACCGTCTTGACTTCTTTCACTCATGCGATCTGTTCCCCGTTAAATATTCTCCGCTCTGGCGCCGTTTGTTTTTTACGTTTAAAAAAAAAAAAAAAAAAAAAATGACTCAAGAAGGATGACGTCCTGCGAGGAAAGAGTCAATCTGGAGTTTAGATTTATTAGCATTTTTTTGCCGTGCAGGTGGACTCCACCTCGACACCCAAGCTGCCCATGACTTGACCACAAACCTCCCGACAGGATAAGTGTCCCGTCTATGACGAGTGGCCCTGTGGGGGTTATGGAGGAGTGAGAGAGGACACTTCCTGTATGATGTAATGTTAATAGCCTTGCTGTGATGTGCTGACTCCCACTGACCCCCTCCCCCTCTTCAGTTCCCTTGAGTTGTATGAAATCGATCCAATATCAGAAAGTCACAGTAATGCTTACGAGTTGAATGGGACTGTTTTTTTTGGGGGGGAGAAACTCTCGAGCGTACAGTACGTGCTCTGTCCCCGAGTTTTGTCGTAGTGAATTAACTTTGGTGACTTCGCTTGATTCGTAGAGGATGGACAAGTTCAGGTAAGATCAGGTTTGAGGTCAGCAGCAGTACGAGAGAATGAGAAAGTGTGTGTGTGCGCGTGTGTGAGGGAATGTGTGTAGTTGATGCTGCCGTGCTGATCTCAGGTGGGTATACAGACTTTTTGCTAAATTGTGGGAGTTTAAATTTGTCATGTAATTTCCCCCCCGATTGTCAAGGGACTGAACAGTTGAATAAATCCATTGAATGCCTCCACTCTATCTGACCACGCTGCTCTTATTCATCATTATTTATTCATCCACAAACATTTAAACAACAGTCGAGTTACAGCTGCTTAAAAGCAGGGTTGGTCATTTTTGAAAACTAGCATGAAGTCCCTGTACTGTACATTTGCTTCATCAGCTCCACTTTCAGACTCCAGCTGCTGCCGTTCAGTTTGTTTCCAGTGAAGTGAAGACTGATGCGACAAAGGCTAACCAGAGATCAGCACAGACGCACCCGCTCCTCCCCTCCTCCTCCGGCTCCTGTTCATTGGATTACAGTTGATGACAAACAACATCAACAAACACTCAGTGGTTCCAGTAAGTGCTGCACTGAGGGTCAGGTTTAATGGAGGACTCCAAACAATCCAATTGGAACTGTCAAAACACATCGAACCCTCGTCGTTAACTTCCAGGGGCTTTAAGGAACAATCGCACACTTCAGTGTTTCTTTTCAGAGTCATGCTCGAGCCCTGCAAAGATTTTCACCCCAATGAATTACAACACATTTTACAGATTTATAACCTGGAATAAAATCTTATTATGGCTTTTAAGCATTTTGCAAAACCCGCCTGCAGACTAAAAAGTCGACAGCTGGTTAGTCAAGTTAGTTTTTATGTTCTTAAGCATTACAGGTAAAACCATCATTGTAGTCAAGATCACAAGAACTGAGACCAGAGTGCTCCAAGACCATGACATTTAGGGATAAAAGCCAAGACCCTAACTGTCACTGAAAAATCCTCGTCTTGTGTGCAGCGGATGTGTCACTCACTTAGACCGTAACACCGGGAATGCTGCGGCTGTAACTGGGGGAAATTGTAAATTGGAAGCTATTTGTTCTTTTAGAAATAAGTGTTTTCCTTCTACTCACAGTGATCACATGGAAAAATAGCCTCTCAGTGGTGGTCTTAATTTTAAATCTGGAGTCCGCCCAGTATGAGGCTGAGACGAGACCGAGTACAACTGCTTTATGATTCTGAGACGAGACCTTCAAAAAGTGCTCTTGATCTTGATTGTGAGTACTAGAACATTATGACTTAAAATAAATAGTTTGTATGTAATTATTGTCTCAGACACGCATTTATACATCCAGCCTCCACGGCCTTACATGATACCGTGACCTTTGACCTTTCAGGATCAGAGTGCAGTGGAGTAGGTCAGTTCATTATCAAAGACCGGGAGAAGGAAAGCTAAAGTAAAATAAACACTAATAAAACCGACTATATTTACTGCTCACAGTGGTTAGTGTTGGTCCTTTACGTGTAACTGTATCAAATCTATTTGAATGGATCTGTACATTTTAAACATGACAAAGTGGGAGGGGAGGAAACACTTCTGAGTCGTGCAGAAATAAAACTATATTTTATGTGTGATAAAAAATGGTATAGTTATATTTTAAAAAAAGACTGGAAGATATGACTAAAACTTCTCATATCAGTTGATATTGATAATTATCACAATGAATATTAAATCATTTTTTCCAAATCTGATTTTTGCTCCTGAGTTAAGTTGAAGACACCAGATGGTTTATTGTGGTTTGATTATTCTTTTCTATCAGAACATGACAAACTCTACTCGAATACAGGAGAATTTCACCTTCATAAGCTCAGTGCACGTAGCTGGAAAAACCTCTGATGTGACAGTTTTGCTGCTGGGGAGTCACATATTACCGGACCGGTGCTTACTGAGGGACCACTGAGGGTGAAGGTCTAAGTCTCGTTTGTTTAGTCATTTCTTCGGTGTGGTCTAAGGGGTCATTTTGTTTCAACCGGTGGAAAAAGGTTTGTGGTGTTGACTGTTGTAGCCTCACATCATGTCATCGGGTGTAATTAAAGGTTCGAATCCATCAAACGTGAGTTATGTTTATAGTGAGAAAAATTAAAAAAATATCGCGATAGTTCGTTATCATTTTATCGCCCAGGCCTGTTAACACTGTTAAACAAAAGAAAAGAAGCATAATGACAGAATTGGGTGTAACCTTTTTACAGTTTTGTATTTTTTTTAATGAAGTGATTTTAAAGAGAAAGCTGGACTCGTTATGAACAAACAAATTAGTCATATATGTTGAAATAAAAAGAAAATAGAGAATAGCTTTGGTTCAGTGGGAAATTAAATATTAGGATTATTGTTTTTAGGTCAACAACAGGAGAGCATTTTCTGTCTTCTGGAGGAAACAACACTTTCATTTCAAGCCTCGAAAATCTTTGAGGTTTTCCTCCTTTACATGATGTCGAGATACAAATCAACACTTGATTTTTCGCCTTTCAGTTAAAGATCAGGATATTTGTCATTAATAATTTACAAAGCTCATTATTCTCATCTCTCTCTTAACAAGTCAAAGCCTACCTCCTAGTTTTCTGTACTTTCAAAACAGACGCCATCAAAGTCCATCAACACCTCTCAGATTTCCCCTAAAGAGGAGTTGGAACTCCCGAGTGGGATCAGGACGCCCCCGGACCCCGGCCTCAGGAGCCCGACGGCTCCTGCTCTCCGCTCTCTGAATAAACACTCTGCCCCGCGGCCTGCGCTCTCTGTGCCTCCCCCCCCCCCCCCCCCCCCCCAACCCCTCTGACAGACCAAAGGCCTCTTTATAAAAAATCCCTGTGTAACTTTTTAATTATTTAATAGAGATTTTACATTTATAAGAATTTTGGAAATAACATTTTTTTTTTATTTTGCTGAAGAGAAATCTCTGCCAGATAGTTTGCTGTTTGAGCTACTTCTGATAATAATAATTATCAACTCATCTCATTAATAGACTTTAATTTAAACATTTTCAAACTGTCTTTGCGTTTCATTTAGCCTAATTCAATTATTCAGTTTGAGGAGACTGCACTTATCAAATCAGTCTCACAGGGTCAACAACTGTTAAAGAGCTACAACGTCTTTCCTGTTTGCAAGTGTCAAGCTCTGAGATTCACAGATAAGTGTGTGTGTGTGTGTGTGTGTGTGTGTGTGAGAGAGAGTGAATCGGGCACATATGCAGGAAAAGACGCTCCGTAAAAAATCTGTCCCACGGCAGCATGACTGACGTGTTTTTAAACCGCGCGAGGCAGGAAGGAAGAAATTCAAATTAAAAGAAAATATATATAGAAACTTCAAAAAACTTCCTCTGAGATGTCATCCACACCCGGAGACGAATGAAGGGACCAAAAAAAAAACTAATTTAAAGAGTGATATTAAGTTGGAACAAAGATGTTAAACCTTTAAAAATCGAACAGATAAATGATCCTATAATATCTTCGGTCAGAATTTAAAATATTTCTGAGGCATTTTCAGCCACTTTTAAACTCCACACAAACACATGAACAGATTCTAGAGAGAGGGAGAAGAAAAACCGCAAAAGAAAACTACTTTCAAAATCTGTCTGAAAAGTTATTTCAGACAATCCAAGTCGTCCCCATAGAAACACTAAGGCTACATATTATAGGTCTAATGCCTTTGAAGGATTTCTCCTTGGGCTGCAGCCAGGGAAGAAACCCAAACACTTCAATATTTAGAGAAAGTTCCGCAGGGGCTTCTGCACATGTCAGTCTGTTAAATACATTTTCCTTTCAGCCGCCTCTGAATGAAATTAATCTAAAAAGTTCACGCTGCCGCAATAAACATCCAGCCGGTGTGTTGAAAGCTCGCTGCGCCTCGGTGTTGATTCCAAAAAGAGAAAAAGGAGAGAAGAGTTAGAGATAGGAGCCCTCAATTATCTGCCCGGTGTTATAACCTACCATCGTGATTATCAGCTAAGCAAACAATCAGCCCCCCAATCCACAGCGGCGGCCTCTAAAGGAACCACCTGATCGAATTAAGTCGTTGGAAAGTGTGAAAAGTTCACACGTTACCTGCGCGCGCGCACCCTGGGCTGTATAACCTGCAGCTGGAGAGTGAGAGGTGTGCGCGTCAAATTAGAGGCCATTCACTAAAAGTTCACAGTTTGCTCCAAGTGTCAATGTGTTCCCTTTCAATTAGGACTCTGAAGGCCCTTTAGTGCATCTTAAAATAATGTTGAATAAGAGGACAATGCGCGAGGCCGAGCGATGTCGATAATACTGATTTTGATTATTCCTTAAATGTGGAACAATGCATGGTGACTTTTTTTTTAAAGTAAACAGAACATGTGAATTTCCCTCCATTTCATGTGACTATATGATTTAAAATACACACAATATTCTGTTGTATTAGATTTGAATTAAACTGTATAGTTTTAAAGTTTAAATTAGGAGTGAAATCTAATATATTCGATAGTTTCTCTTTATGTGTCTCAGCCCTTCAAAGAAGATTTATCCGCTAGTGGGCGCTCGTGTCTTTCGGAAAAACTTGACCTGCACTGTATTGCACTCAATGGAGCCACATGCAGCTCTGTGGCTCTGTGACTATACAGCCCTGTGTGTGAGCAAATGTCCCCCCGATGGTTTTAATATGTGTGTGTGTGTGTGTGTGTGTGTGTGTGGGGGGGGTTTACAGAAATCAAAAACACGCGAGAAGTCATCGTTATTATCTGTGGGTGAGGGGTAAAAATTGTGGGGGGGTTTTTTATATAAAGTTTTTTGTTAAAGTTACAAAAGCTTATTTTACATGAAGAGGAATCCCTCATTGTTTGTGTAATTAGACAAAGTAAATCATCAGTAAAGCATTTAATTCTATTATTTATTTTATTATTTAGTGTAATTTAGTATTTTTTTCCTCCACCTGCTTATTGAATAAAAACGGGATTCGTGCGTAATTCCTCCCAGTTCGCTCACCACGAGTCACCACTGAACCAGTTGCCCTTCTTGACTGACAGCAGATCTCCTACTGACTAGGGACCAATCAGCTGCGGCCGGGGGCGGAGCCTGGGCAAAACAAGCCTTACCAAATAGTCGCGGTCCCTTGCAGTTACTTTCCATCCAGGTTTCGGAGCAGCGTTGAGGCATCATCCCTATACGCTGTGTGCGGGACGGATCTCTGGGAGCCAGCCGCAGCGCCTGCATTGTTTTGGGGACCTCTACTAGTATGAGAACTTCCATTCCAGCTCCTTTGATTTCTTTCATTCTCATATTTTATCATTTTCTTGATTTTGACCATCCGACCTCATTGTTTCGCCCCTCTCATTTTTCTGCTGCTGTCACCCACAGTTTGTTGCTCACCACCAGCTGAAAGGGGAATATCTCACCATTCCACCACCAGCCATCTCTGTGCTTTTCTCTGCTGCTGCTGCTGCTGCTGCTGCTGATCTGGATTTTGGCTGCACTGCTGGACTATCACGCAGGGGATTTATATTTGTATTGATTTCCATCTGCCGCCCGCTCCGCCTCGGACACCGCCACTTTTTTCTCTCTGAGGGATGTATAACAGCGGGTTGAATCCTGCGCTCTGAACACGGGAGAATATCCACGCACTGTCTGCTGAATGAACTGCTGCTGTGCGCCCTTGGTTTTTGGAGCAGGTCTCTCTTCTGGAGATGCTCTCGTGCGTCTGACCGGGGTTTGTGGTCCGTGCGTATCCCCTCTGGATCGGGATATAAGGTGAAGCAGTTGCCGCGGAACGCTTGTCCTTTATTTTTGTGGACATATTTTTTTTTTATTTGGAGGAGGATTGAGCACCGACCCGGAGGCGCGCAGGCTGCACCATGGGGGACTCGATGTGGAGATATTATTTCGGAGTTTTGTTTATTGCCTTCAAAGTGGACCTGTGCCGGGCGCTCATCCTGGAGTCCATCTACTGGAACACAACAAATACCAAGTAAGTGGAGCACACAAGCCGCGCTGATTACTGGCCCCCGTAGCGCAGTGTACGCTCTCCCGTGTGGAGACGGACTCATGCCAGACTCCGTAGAAAAATCAGCCACTTTAATGTTGCTTTGCTCGCCGCCTCAGGCTTGTGTGTGTAAAATAACCGAAGCTGAGATGAATGCGTATTTTAGAAACAGCTCTTCAGTCCAGCATACATTTTCTGGAACAAAGAGTTGGTGCAGTTGCGTGGTTTGAAATTTAAATCCATCCTCGCCTGCTCATCTCATCTAAATAAAAACAGTCTTGTTCATCTTTGGTTTGCCGAATTTCCCAGAGTACATTATTTAAAATCCTACATACCCGCTCACCCGTCACACACACACACACACACACCATTTAGGCACACACTCAGTGTTTATTCCTGTAAGCAGCCACATAGGATCATACAAAAATAATGGAGACATCATCCAAACATGTGTCAAGAATCAGAAAACTGTATCGCTGCTCGTTGTTTTAGTGCATAACTGATAGATTTGCTGTTCGTGTGCGTCGCCGTTGGGGAATACGTAGCCTGTGCGCGCAGTGGACGGCGAGGCCCCGCTCGGCCGTGCGTTCTGGTGCCACTCAACATTACAAACCCGCCTCACAAGGAGACTGCACGGCAGTTTGAGCAATTAACTGTTTATTTGTTATTTATTGTTTATTTCTGTAGTTTTTTTGGAATAATGGCCCATCGTGTTTGAGCGCTCTAAAATTGATTTTTAAGGTGACTTTCCGCTTCGCCTCCTCCCTCAATAATAACTTGGAGCGGGCGTCTCATAAATCACACCGGGCTGTAACAGGTCTGGTAAAAATAGCAGAGCTTTGAAGCCGTTTTGAGCTCATTAGCATTCCCTTTCATTCCCTCACAGTTGTGTTTGTAGAGGATCAAATATTATTGGATGTTATTTTTATCCTCCCTTCTGATGGTTGTATTAATGAGAGGAATTGAAGAGAAAATGGAAACATGACGAGCTAGGCGGAGGCTTCATGGAGCTGCTGCTGGGACGCTCCCGCTCCGGGCCTCTGATGCTCTGCTCGGCTCCCAACACTTTGTGTGCAAATAATTAAATAACCAAGCAAACAATGAGCTCATTTGAGGGCAGATTAGGCTGGGAATATTGTTTGTGAGATGAAAACATTGAGTAAATCCGCCTCTCTCCAACCATGTTGTGCCCCTGGATGTAGAAGCGGATATGTACATTTCAGTCCTTTGCGGTTTGACCGCCGGTGGGTGATTATGAAGAAATCAGGCGCTCACACGGGCCCCTCGAAGATGTTTTTCTCCCTTTCCTGCCTTTTTGAGTATCCCTTCCACCCATTCAAGATCATCGACTCCCTCCACTCGCCTCCTGAATATTTCAACAGGCCAAGAAAGGCGGTTGAACTCTTTTTTTTTTCTGCTGATAAAAAGGTGTCTTTCTCCTCCTCGACACCCTGCTCTCAGCCCGGCGGGGGGCGCCCCTCTTTGTGGCCGTTTCGTCACGGCCAAACTCTCAACTCGCTCAATAATTCCGCTTTTGGCGCTGGTACAGGCAGAAAGCCCCTCTTTGAAGCCCGTTTTTTTTTCTTTCCCCACCCTGAATGTCTCACAATGGAGACGTTATGATGGTCTAACAGGTGTCTATTGTTGTGTCGTTTAACTGCTGGAAATGAGCGTTAACTTGTGGCGTGCGTACCCGTGCGCGCTCACGCATTGTTTGTCTGTTGTGTCACGTAATTGAGGATATGTGGAAGGAGGATTTGCTGCGTTTGGGTGCAGGACAGAGCTCTGGGTGTCTGCATGCAGCACGCTCGGCCTTCTAGCCTCTTGACTGTCACGACCATCTGTGTGCTGACGCGCTCATTCACGGTTTGAACTCGTTTAAAGACACTAAAAACGACAATTTTAAGGTGAATTTCTGCTGAGGTGGCTCTAAGCGCACCTATACTCCAGACCAAATGTCTGTGTGTCACACATAGCCGATATGTTGTGAGTTGATATGTTAATGTCACTGAGTATTCAGTGCCATTTGATCACCATTTGGCCTGAATAGAATCCCCGTGAAGACAAAACAAAGCCGATTTGGTTGAAGCAGAAAACCTTTGCTTGAGTCTGATGTGCATGGAGATTTCTTTTAGCTTTGACAGCAAACATAAACATAAACATAAACACTGCTGAGAATATTTTCTTTTTCATAATATCATGCTATGTATAGACATAGTTGAGTTTGCTTCCAGGCAGAGCTCTCCTGCTATATAAGGATCAAACCCAACAAGTCATTTCTTTCATTTGCTTTTAAAAAAAAAAAAATACCTTTCTCACAGAGCCAGAGCATGAAACCTCTTCCATTTTAGAACTGCACCCAAATTAGTATGTCATTCCACTTGGCGTGTCAGTTTTGATTTTGGGGGAAGAAACAAAGAAAGGGAAGAAAGTGCGTCCCTCGGAGCAAATATAGGCCTCGGGGCTGCCACAAATGCAGCGGGCATTCCGGTGGAATTAGCATTGTGTGCATGTGTGCATTCTTTGCGTTCTGTCTGGGTGAGAAGTTCAGAGGTAAAAGGCCACAGAGTGATATCATTATGTGAGCAGACGCCTCTTTCTTTGCAGGTATTAAAAAAAAAAACAACAACCTTTTGTGCCTCCCTCTCGCCTCCTTTTTTTTAACGAGCTGAGAAAGAACAATAAATTCAGTTTGTAGTTCAAGTTGTGGCTGAAATAAATCTTTCTTAGAAACTTTAAAAATAGTTTGGACATTTCACATGAAGTCCTCTGACTCCAGCGCTCTTTGTTCTCTTTAGTTTTTTCCATTACGGGGGGCAGGAGATGTTGATGACAAACTTTGAGACCAGGATGGAAAATGTTCCTCTCATTTTTCACACATTTCAGCTCCGATAAATGACTTGTCTCTTGAATGTCGGCTGAATAAACGACACACAAACTTTTTTTATCATTCCTTTTCACAGCTTGTTGACAGTCCTCGTGGTGCCTTGTGTGTGTGTGTGTGTGTGTTTGTGTGTGAGAGAGCCAGTTATTCCTCCTCGCTAGCAGAAAGAGAACCCCAAAGCGTGAATATCTTTATTCAGCAGGTCAGCAATATGCTCCACAGCCCGAGTCGTCCCTGCCTCTCTGTCTCTCTGCTAGTTTGTGTTCGTCCTCCTCTTTGACTATTCAAGGAAGGATGAATGTTAGAAATGTGAAGGCTGCGGGCCAGTCTAATGCCTTTGTGTGTATAGGCCGGGGGAGAGGATAAAGAAACACTCAGTGTGTGTGTGTTTGCAGTGTGTGCATCTAGAAAAAAAAAGAAGAGAAAAATCCCTGTGCAGGGCCCACGGCTGTGTCGATTAAACCTCATTGTTGTTTGCGCTTTACTACTCTACTGCCCTTATGCATGAACCTCTGAGGAGAAAAAACAAGAGAATGACCCCA
The DNA here is from genome assembly GCF_963930695.1 of Labrus bergylta. Lineage (NCBI taxonomy): Eukaryota > Metazoa > Chordata > Actinopteri > Labriformes > Labridae > Labrus > Labrus bergylta. Next base: position 20,591,808 of record NC_089207.1, on the reverse strand, counting down.
CCACCTCGCCCTCCTTCCTCCCCCTGATCGCCCCAACACACACACACACACACACATCACAACACACACACCTCCTTCTTCTGGTAATCCATTTTGTAGTTGGGAGGGAGAAACAAAAGCGAGGCCTGCTTTACATGGTTTATGTAAAAGGAGCGCTGCCTCTCCTCCACTGCAGTTCATTAAGAGATTACATAGAAGCCCAAAGACCCTTTGTGACCGGGCAGCGACGGGGGCACCTCTGTGGGTCCTTTTGTGAACATGGGGGGGGGGGGTTAGAGAGAGAGAGAGGGAAGGAGGTGGAGGAGGGTGGGGAGGCGTGCATAGAGATGCAGCTCCATCATGAATGACTGACGAGGCCTTGTGCTGTAACGATGCCCTCCCCTCCTCTTCCTCCAGCTATCCCTCCTTTTCCTGAACCCCCTGCGGAGCCTCTAATTTTCTTTTCTTCCTTTTCTTTTCTTCAGCTGACAGAAAGAGAGAGACAGCGAGAGAGAGAAAGAGAGAGAGAAAGATCAGTTGTTTTAATTTAGTTACATCGACCGACAGCTCAGGCAGAAAGTGAAATCCTGCCATGTTGGACTGTGAGCTCACCCTGCCGGGGTTATGGAGGTTGACGTGGCTTTTTAATGATCAGAAAAGTTGATGATTAAGATTGTGTGCGAGTGAAAGAATAGGAGGGAAGAAACGATAGAAATGAATCAGGGAGCGAGAGAAGAAAGCGTGGGGGCCCCTTGGGGGAAGGAGGGTAATTATGTCTAGGCCGGCTCAGATCCCACAGGCCTGGATTACTGGATGAAAGGTGGGCCGAAGGCAGACAGAACCGGAGAGGACGAGAGGGGGGATAGGGTGACACTCAGCGTAAAGACATCCGTCCCCTCCGTCTCCCTCGGCCGACAGAGGGCAAAAGCCGAGGCGCGGAGATGAATTGCAGTGGATTAACCCTCACTATGCCTCGGCTTGGCCTCTTTGTCTGCCGCCTTAATGAATCCGTGCGTTGCAGCTGGGATTCAGAGTCAAACAGTTGCTCTTGATGGGCAGTAAATATTCAGCCTCCTCTCGGCTCACTTTGTGTTCCTATAACTTCAGGGCCATAGGAAGAGAACAAGGGCGGGGGGGGGAGATTTACACCCGGGATCTGCTTTGTATCTACACGGAGGCTTTGGGGTGACGTGGAGATGTGGAGGGACCAAAAGACGCAGAAAAGTTTGAGAGATTTAACATGTTTTTTTTCCTTCTTTTTACTGGCGACAGATGCAGCGGTCGTAACCTCTCAGGAAGTAGATCCACAGTCCTCCTCCTCCTCCTTTGGCTCCTTTTGCCCCAAACGTTTCCTCTCTCCTCCCCCAAACACACACACTCACACACACACACACACACACACACACACACACACACACACACACACACTAAGAGAGACACCAAACTTAAAGGTGAAGAAAGCTGGTTAGAAGATAAACGAGAAGAGCAGATGTCCGGTGGTAAACTTTCAAGTCTGCAGGATTCACCCTGAGTGTCACCCACCTGTGCGTCCCATCAGCTCAGTTTGTCACTTTCACCTGGTCGGAAACTGAAGATTTAGCACATCCAACTTTGAAAGAGCTCAGATTTAGCAGCACTGAACATCATCTCGGACAGAAGTCCCCACTTTTAAAAAGCAGGAAACTGCAGCTGTCCGTTTCTACCCTCTCTTCTTCTTCTTCTTCTTCTTCTTCTTCTTCTTCTTCTTCTTCTTCTTCGCTTTATAAACACTTTTTATTTATTCATTTCTCTCCGGCTCTGACCCAGATGTGGAGATGTTGAGGAAAGAGTTCAGCACCTGTGGTCGTTCTCACCCTCACACACACACACACACACTCACAGGAGAGAAACAGGAGGGGGGGGGGGGGGGGGGGGGGGGGGCGGCATCACAGCTCGGTCCTGTAAACTCTTCCTCTGGTTTTTGGTCTTTCGTCACAGTTTTTGGTGTTTTGTTTAGCGGAGAGATAAACAGAGAGATGAGAGGAGGAAGAAAAGAGGAGTGCTACTGTAACTGCAGCTGCTTCCTTCAGTCCTCTGCTGCTTTAATCTGCAGAGTCACTGACTCGGCCTTCAGCTTAGGAGAGGACAAAACGGTGCAAGAGGAGAGCAAGTAATCGAATAATTGTTGAGCTTGTAAAACAAATGTTTACTAAGTCCAGAGTGACGTCTCAAAGTTTCATCTCACACAAAATATGAATGTTTTTTGAGATCCTTCAAAAGTCATATTTAAAAGAGTTCATCTTGGAAAACAGATTTCCGTTCAGAGACAATCAACATGTCGATTCATCCACAATCAGCTTCGTCTCTGTGCTGTGGTACAACCAAGCTCTTACCTTTTACAGCTTTGTAAACATTCGTCATGCAACTCTACGTTTCTTAAAGGCTCGTTAAGTCCGATAAGAAAGTGTAACTCCTGTTCTTGATGAGGAATAACCTGTTTCATCGTGTTTGTTCTCAACATGTTTGTGTGCACTAAATATTCTCCCTCCCCCTCAGTCCGCTTTAGTCGGTTTATGAAGCGGATATTTCACTTTTTAAAACCTAAAGAAGACTTTATGAAACATCAGGATGTGTCAGCTGTTTAGAGAAATCAAATATTAAATATATATTCAATATATTTTCATGTGCATGTAACTTCTCCTGGTCTCCCCCAGGACTCGATCGTGGCTGTTAAGAGGTTAATTCTCTTTAATGAGTCAAACGTGTAGCTTACAAACGACTCAAAGTGAATTAATCCAACTCATTTATTCTTCTCTCCACTCTTCCATTTTGATTCATCAGCCTTTGATGCTTTTAGCGTCCAGACGAGCAGCAGCCCTCGGTGATAAACGGCTCTCTGCTCTTTGCTGCTGCAGGAATATTTATGGTGCGGGGAGTCGTCTTCCTAAAGAAGAAGGAGGCTTTTATTTTGAGGAAGAGGAGGGGAGGGGTGAAGGGCCAAGTGTGCCTTTAAGCAGGGTGGGGGGCCCGGTGGAGGAGGAGGAGGGTAAAGGGGGGGGGGGGGGGGGGGGGGGGGGAGGTCAAACACATTTACAATCATGAGACGGCAGGGCAGGCTTCTATTTGTTGTGCGCCACTCCCTCTCTCTCTCTGTGTCTTTATTCGACCTGTCTGTCCGTGTTGTAGCTGCATCCTCCACACATGTACCCATCAACCAATCACACAGCGGGGAGCAAAATCAAGTCCGACTCCTCTCTCCTTCGTCTTGTGTCTTTTTTTTCAAAGACACAAACCAGAATAAGTCATATTTAGCCGTAATCAGCCCCTTGGCAGCTCCTCGATAAACCCACACTGAAACCACACTTTTATCCTCCTCTGTCAGAGTTATTGAATGCTTTCATTATGCTGCACTTTGCTCTAAATCAGCTGGCTCGAACACAACAGTGGAATGGAGAGGATGGTGTTTTTTTTTGGGTTTTTTTTTTTGCCCCTGGCTAAGGCAGATCTCATGTTTGAATTGTAAAGAGAGAGAAAGAGCAGAAAGCCGACGCCATGATCCCAGATATCGTACTCAGACAGGAGAGACTCAGAGAGCAGGCCCACACAGACGCTGTGACCGAACGAGACGGACACATGAGGAGGGTATTTCTTTTAGCTCTGGCATATCTGTGTGTGTGTGTGTGTGTGTGTGTGTGTGTGTGTGTGTGTGTGTGTGTGTGTGTGTGTGTGTGTGTGTGTGTGTGTGTGTGTGTGTGTGTGTGTGTGTGTGTTTGTTCTTCATCTGTGTAGGTTCAGTCTAACGATCTCCTGCTTTTTCGCCCACCCTCTGTGCAGATAGCGTTCGTGCTATCAGAGAGGGAGTTCAGACGCTCTTGTTTTTATGGAGGTGGTGATCAGAAAAGAATAAAAGAATCTACCAGTAGAGCCTGCGTGCTCATTGGCCTGCATGTATGTGCACGAGAGCCGGGCTGTGATGTCACATTTTGACTTCTGTATTGCTTTGGGTTCAATCTTCAGACCTTTCTTCTCTCATCGATGTTAAAAACAAGAATCCCGTCAAACTGCAACAAGGTGGATCTGTTCTATGCAGATCTGCTGTTCACCTCTTTGTTCCGTCATCCTGTGAGATCTACTGAAGCATTTCTAGATTCACCTCCGTAGATGAATAAGAGCCACCACAAGCTCTGCTACAGCCACACACACACTAATGCACCGACACAACGACACACACACACACACACACACACACACACACACACACACACACACACACACACACACACACACACACACACTTATCAGTACACGCATGCCTGCTTTCACCCCTGTGTAAACACACATGCTCACCACATCCACGCATGAGTGGATCCCTCCAACCACGCTGACACACGCACACACACACACACACACACACACACACACACACACACACACACACACACACACACGGGGTTAATGCATAGACATACCATACACCACATTATCACCCCCCCCCCCCCCACCCCCCTTTATTCACACAAACACACAGATGTGATACAGAATGCAAAGACATACATTCTCTCTCCCTCTCTCTCTCGCCCTGTGTCACTGGACACACTGTGCGGCTGAGTGTGTCCTCAGGGGGAGGAAGAAATATTCGCTCGGCCTAGTTAGCCGCCACGTGTGCGTGTGTTCTTATGCGCGTGTTTGTGTGTGTATGTGCGCGTGTGCTTTCCTGTGCACATGCTCTGCCCTGAGCGCTGAAGATGATGCACGCTGTGAGAGGACGAAGAGAAATAATGTATGTGTCTGTTTCTGTATGTTTGAGCGACAGCAGAGAGGAAGAGCAAATACAGTTTCTGTGAGAGCGAGCGGGCCTCCATGTTTATAAATATGAAACTCATTATGCTCCCCCTGCTATTTCATTTAGCACTCTTTGTTAATTATGAATCGACTGTGCCTCCTCGACCGTCGCTCCCCTGTGTGCAGGCTCCCCTGCTGCCCCGCGTTGCTGCTCCTTGTAGTCAGGAGGAAACAATAAAGTCGAAACCTTTACGCTGCGTTCAGTCGTCACTGTGACAGCACAGAGCTGAGGATGTGAGCTGTGCTTTCTTCCAGGAAGTAGGATCAAAGGTCACGTTCAGATGCTCGGCCTGCAGAGACTTCTAGTAAGTGTTTTATACAAATGTATGGCCGAGTAATGCACAGGGAAGGAATCAGGAAGTTGCGGAACAATTAATCGGTTAGGGTCAAAGTTCATCCACGTTTTGAATCATCTTTGGATATGAATTATCGCAGCATTCGTAGGAGAAGAATCAGCTCATAGTGATGAACGCAAGGAAGTTAAATGCATCAAGTGCTTCACATAAAAAAAGACAAAATGAAGATTAAAAGAGGAATAAATATTCAAATAATATAAAAGCTGAAATATGATGAAAATAAAGGATTAATAGCAACAGTTGGTTTAATTCAATGTCTCATTGTTTAAACGTGTAAACAGAAGGTTTTTGGATTCATGCCAAGAAGAACAACCTGCTTACTAATTAAAAATAAATCTCCTGCTTTAAACTCAGACTGGAACCTGCAGCTGACCTCGACTGTAAATAAATCTTCAGAATGTAAGATCTATGAATCCATTAATCGTCTGGTTGCTTCTTCAAACATCTTCAGTTGGACATCATCAGAAGTTTGATTTCGTCTCTGAGTGCATCCGATCGCTGACACATTAAGACAATAATAAGGATGAAATCCTCACCATCAACGTTTGGTATTAATGCTTAAAAAACGTCTCGTACCATTAACCGATCATCCAACTCGTTTATGGATAATCACTTAGAACACACCTACTGGAGCTTCAGCTGTGTGTGTGTGTGTGTGTGTGTGTCTGTGTGTGTGTGTGTGTGTGTGTGTGTGTGTGTGTGTGTCTGTGTGTGTGTGTGTGTGTGTGTGTGTGTGTGTGTGTGTGTGTGTGTGTGTGTGTGTGTGTGTGTGTGTGTGTGTGTGTGTGTGTGTGTGTGTGTGTGTGTGTGTGTGTGCGTGTGTGTGTGCCATGCTGCAGGGGGATCACACTTCTTGGAGACTAAATGGCAACATTATTTTACTTTCAGAAAGAAATTAGGGAAATTGAACCCTCCTCCCCCCCCCCCCCCCCCCTCGACAAATCCCCTCCAGCTCTGTGCGTGTCTCTGCGGCTCTTCCTGTTGTCGCTCACTCTTTTGTTATTGTTTCTTTTACATTCTGTTTTGTATGCCGTCGTCGTTCTGCCGTTTTTCCCACTCGCATCCGGGAGGAGCACCGCATTCTCCTCATCTATCCCGTTAATTATTCTCCCTCTCTGCGACGCTGGAGAAAAAACAGCTCGGAGATTTCCTCGTCAGATATGGGGGTCACTTTGCACCGCACATCCATCACACACATCACACATTCCACCATTATCCGCCATCATCTAAAATTAATGAACACAATCAGTAATTACCACATCAATAATTAAGCCGACGTCTCTTTTTTTTGGTGAGATATAGAGAGCTGGATGGCAAACACTCCAATCTGAAATGCATAATGAATGACTCCTCATCACTTCTCTGCAGCTGGCTCATTTCTTTCTTCTCCTTTCAGATTCGTGCCAGGCCAAGGCGTGGTTTTGTACCCCCAGATCGGGGATAAGTTGGACATTGTGTGCCCCCGCGTGGACGGCGGGGTGGCCGACGGTGTGGAGTATTACAAGGTGTACATGGTGCCCAGGGAGCAGCTGGAGAGCTGCACCATCACCAAGGCCGACACGCCGCTCCTCAACTGTGTCAAACCCGACCAGGACGTCAAGTTCACCCTGAAGTTTCAGGAGTTCAGCCCCAATCTGTGGGGCCTGGAGTTCTTCAGAGGGAAGGACTACTACATCATCTGTAAGTACACGTCTCTCCCTGAAGGCGTCATAAATTAGGTGGTGCATAATTTAAGGGGGAAAGCGGCCTTTTAAACAGTCAGGCGAGGTTGAAGCACCAGCTGTTGGTGACATGTGTCAAGGCTCAGGGTCAGGTTTTTTGTGCATTTTTCCTTGAAGACTAATTCCTGTATTTTTTTTTAAACCTTGGCAATATTTCAGAGTGGAAATGACTTAAACATACAGAAGTTTTGTAATTGATTCTGTACGCAGCTTCAGCCTGCAGCAGTGAAACAGGCTGGACCGGCTGCAATATAATCCCTGAGGGCAAACAAGCGTGATCAAAGAAGGTCATGGAAAAGTCATGTTTGTCTCTGACAGGCTCAGATTGTTATTCTCAGAGTCTGACAACATTACAGAACAGATCCCGACAGAGAGAGAGAGAGAGAGAGAGAGAGAGAGAGAGAGAGAGAGAGAGAGAGAGCGAGCTTTGTCGAAACGTAGGAAACTTGTTTTGCATCACTCCTTTCGAAACCACCGAACTCCATCGACAAAAACACGATTTTCTAGCTCACAGACAACGGGAGATACTGGTTTACATCTGCCTTCAAAAACTAACTCACATGCAGTAAAGCGTCTTACCAAGGCAGAGGTAGACCATCAACTCCTGCGCTCTGTGAGCTAAAATGAAATTGTTTCTGTCCGTACAGTCTGGTGTTTCTGGTTATTAAAACAGGATATGACTCTTTTACAAAAGGTCTTAATCTATAAAATCCTCTCTCTGTATTGTTGACGAGCCTGTTGGTGGAAAAACAGTTGAACACAAGTTCATAAACTCTCGCTCCGTGCTGTAAATCGACGTGTATGGTGGTCAGGACGTATCGGAAATAAAGTGACGCAGACGAGGCTGAGGTTGAAGACGAGGGTAGAGCTGCTTCCTCTGTAGAGAACTTTCTACTTTCTGAGTACTAATTGAGGTCATCCAGAGGATCCCAGAGATTCTGCAGATATATGAGTAAATAATTTAGGTTCATTTGAAGTTACGCTGGAAGCCCGTTCACAGGAAACGCTGGTGTTTTCAGATATTCTGCTTAGGAGATTTACTTTATGTATAAACTGCAACCTCGAGCAAGATCCAGATGGGAAACTGAACTTTGCAGATCCCTCATCCGTCACAAATCAATCTCTTTGATGGTAACATGCTGAAGGGTCTTCATCTCTGAGGCTCTAAGCGGCGCACGCTCTTCACTGTCACTCGCCATCGTTCCGGCGTCGAAGTGAGTCAGCATCCCGTCTGACGGGAAAAGGTGTGGCCCTCTCCGCTGTTCTGAATCCCTGTGATGTACTCATGTGATGTACCCATGGCGTCCTGGGAGGAAGTAGTGATGGGGTTTAGCGACGGCCCCCTGGTTTGAGTACACGGGAGGTGGACTGAACCATCTGTGTGGCGCTGATGGGGGGGTGCTCTGCAGATAGGACCATCTGTGAGGCTCTGCCACCGCCATCTGTGAGCTGTCACACTGAGTGGAGGGCCATGTTTCTGACTGAGGAGAAGGAAGGGGAAGAAAGGAGAGGAGGAAAGAGGAACCCTGATTCTAATGCAAACCCTGCACTATAAAAGAGGAAGTTTGATTTATGCAAAACAAATGTGCAACATGCTGCAGCGGACGCTTCAAACTGCTTCCTGTAGATGTATTTAAATATGACTTGGAGCTCCACGGAGCTCAGGAGTCCTGCAGAGAGATCAGTCAAGCAGCTGGTTGGAAAAAAAAACACACACAAAAAAAAAAACAGGTTCACCAACACAATATGTTCATTGAGCTCGGCTTCAGGTGGTTTAAACCAAACAGTAACAGCGGCTGAACTGTCACTGATGCGTCGTAGCTGCAGGATATTTGCATGGCGGGGCACGTCTCGCTGTGTGAACGTCTAACAGGTGCTAAAGTGGTCCTGCAGGTGACACATGGACTTAGGAAGACACCGTATGGTGGAGCAATTAGAGCCGCTTCAAAGCGAGCGATTACTCTTTGGAGAAACTTCTAAAAATGAACCAGTGATATGACGTGTTTGAGACTGACACTGATATTTATGGCTGCAAAAGTCTCATAGATGAAGATGTTTTTGTGCACTGATGTTTGATAAATAACTTCATCATCCTTTTGAAAGGAGACGTCAGATCACGATAAATAGATTTAAATAAGATAAATTATACACTGTCTGCTAAATCTAATGTTGAGTGTCATGTATACAAAGCTCTCGGCGATGACACCGTTTCTGAATCACCGAGGGCTTCGTTTAGTAGACTGAATATTCTGTAAAAAGATGTTCAGACCGCAAAACGTTCATTTCAGAAGCAGACAAAGTAAACATGGATACCTGACAGGGCTGCATGCACACACACACACACACACACACACACACACACACACACAGACACACACACACACACACACAAATCCACCTGTGCAAGCATTCTGGTGTCTGATCATCCACACCCTGTGCACAGCCGCTTTAGATGTGGTCTGTGTGAGTGTGCTCAGAGACTACAAAGGCTTCAGACTGAAGAGACGCAGACACCATCACCCCCCCCCCCCCCCCTCCTTCTCTGCTGCCTCCACCCAAACTGCTGCAGTTAATTATTGATGAGCCGATGCTGCTGTTTACTTATCGCTGATCTCCCAGAGCTCCGAGTCCTGCAGCTCCATCTGATCACAATCGGAGAGAGAAACAGAATCCAACCTCTGAACTCTGCGAAAGAAGTGAATCCAGCAGTGCATACGTTGGTATTTATTTACTTATGTTCACGTAATGTTTTAGATTATTTTTTTGTATTTCACTTCCCGGGAATCTGTGCAACCTGAGCTAAAAGGATGTGAGACAGTGAACCCATGCAAACACACACACACACACACACACACACACACACACACACACACACACACATTGTCCCTCAGGAGGCTGGCGCTGCAACCGTCTCTCTGTGTCTGTAAAATGTGTTTCTCTCCTCGTGGCTCTCTATCAAAGCCTGAGCAGACGTGAATATTCAATTTCCCAGCGCCTGGTGTAAAAGCCCTCCTCTTCATCAGCCTGCCGACTCGACAAGTTGGAACAGAGAGAGCGGTGGGAAAGTTCAATCCAGAACTTTCAAAAGAGGGGTTGGAAAAATCCAATTTTGCACTTCTTGCAAATTCCCCTCTCTCTCCACCAACATCCCCCCCCCCACTGCCTGTGCCACCGCCGCCATCCCGCCTCCCTCCACAACTCCCCGAAATGCTAATGTGTAGCCTAAAGAGGGGAGAGAGGGAGCTGTTCCTCTGCTGGAGCGTGTCACGTTTTGCTGTTAATTGCCTCTTCTTGGCGAGCTCTGGCCTCCAGTCCTGCAGCTTTAACAGTCCGCTGCAGCTGCATTGTGACGCCGCCGTGTGTACTTAGTGCTGTTTCCCTTTTTTATTTTGAAGCGGCCCGCTTGGAGAAGCTCCAGCTTTGCATGGGTAAACACAGGAAGGAAAAACACAAACATCAGAGACAGAATGAGAGAAACGCACACGGAGGTGTGCGGGGGCGGAGTCACATCCATTTTTTTTTTTTAAATGTGCTTTGGCGGTGTCAGTGTCAGTCTGTGCTCGTAGGCGTTAAAAAGGTTTCAGAATTAAGAGATGTGCAAATATTCAGAGGCGTAAACATCACACACATGCTTAGCTCCAGTGAAAGTACAGATACAATCTTATAAAGGGGCCGGTGAAAGTCAGAGAACTGATTCAGCGTCTTGACAAATGTCAAAGTCTCGCTCTAGAAGACGCTCCAATCATTTAACAGACTCCCACTGAGGGACATTTATCCCACTGTTTCTGTGCAGAGACGACTGAACCTCGCCTCATTTTTGGAGAATATCAAAATCAAGTTGTTCTGATCGAAAGAAAATGTTTTTTTTAGGGACTCAAAAATGATATTAAACTTTACTGTGATGGGAAAATCAGGAGGAGACCCGGATGCCTCTCCTATTTGAACGCTAACCCATGTGGCTGCAAGTTCCCCCTTTGTGTCGTCTTGATACATTTGTCAGGTTGTTTTCATCAAGTTTTTTTTTCTGTTGTGTGTGATATGCATCCGCTAAGCTCAAGCAATAAGCCTTTTCTGGAAATGTGAGGAGTACAGACATGTGTGAAGGAAGGCAGTAAGAGTTACCTGAAGACCTGGACGAGGGACGTTCTTTAGTTGTCCTCTGCACCAAAGCATTGTGTTCTGTATCAGTGTGTGTGTTTTTGTGAGTGTGTGTGTGTGTGTGTGTGTGTGTGTGTGTGTGTGTGTGTGTGTGTGTGTGTGTGTGTGTGTGTGTGTGTGTGTGCGTGTGCGCGTGCGTGTGTGTGTCATTACCCTCCTCCTCTCAAGTTGTCTGAGCTCCATCGGAGTGTGACACGGCCTCAGAAAACTCACCGCGAGGATTTCATTAGTCTTCTGGAGTGAGCACTCGATACGTAATTAATTAACCGCCGTTTAATCCTCCATTTCTTCTCACAATCGCCGCGGCCTGCACATCAATGCTGCCCATCTGAGTCCTCACCGATTGGATTAGTGCTGCCTTGTGTTGTGTATTGTGCCCGAGTGTAGAGCTTGATTAGATGGGAGGACTTGACCCCGCCCACTCGGAAACCCGCACCTTTAAACAACAGCATCATCACCCCTCGGTGTCTCATCCTGTGCTGTCACTTTAACAACTCTTATGCGTTGTATCTGTTCGCTAGCGTGCAGAATTCCCTGCACTCACATGTGTCCGTGTTTGTGTATTTTTTTTTTTTTTGTGTGTGCATGTGTGTGTGTGTGTGTGTTTCTGTGAGCCCTTTGGAAAGTGGCGGCGCACAATGCTGCTCCAGTTGAGAGCAGATGAGTTTGATGTGATTGTTTGCGGCAGCATGGCCTGCAGCCGAGAAACTAGCGAGCTAGATGATTACATGATCTAAAGAGGGAGAGAGAGAGAGATGAGTGAGGGGGGGGAGGGGAAGGGGGCAGAGAGAGTGACGTCAGAGAGCGAGCGAGGGAGGGAAAAGGAAAGAGAGCTAAACAGAGAGAGAGAGGAGGGGGGGGGGGAATGGAGCGAAAGGGAACGCGGGCATGGAGGGAGACAGATGAGCTAAAGAGGGCAGAAGAAGGACAAATCTGATTTTACAGTCAGCGCCGACGTGCAGGGAGAAATTTCATCAAGACTTTAATCACCTTTCGCCTCCGTCACAACAGAAAATAGTCCCCGTCACCCGCCTGCCTGCCGCTCTGATTGTTGTGAATCTAACCCGAGCTGTGGATCTAAAAAAAACCCTGCTCTCTTCTTCTCTCTTTGATCGGAATCGCCCGCTCTATCATGCAGCACTTTGCAAAACGCAGAACAAGAAACGCAGAGAGTCACAGAAAACATGCAAAGAGGAGACAGAGTCTGTGAGCAAGGACGTTAATGCAGGAGAAAACAAACATAACAAATCAAGCAGGCAAACAACGTCATTAAAAGTGAAGTTAAAAGATTTTTGTTTTATAATCCTGCACACTCGACATCTTTGTCATTACTCAAAATATGAAATGCGTCGTCTATGTATTTAGATATTGATTATTAGAGATACTGTAGGCAGTTGTTAGGAAGGTCAAAGGGCGAGCACATTTTGTGGACATGAGCTGCAGAATTCTGTAGAAGCTGGAGGCGATGCAGAGGGGAAAGAGAGAATATTCTCACATGCACGATTTTCAGCCCAGTGCATCCAGGTTGAAACTTGGATGCCGCCATTTTGTGTCGGCATGGGAACGATGTCACAGAGCAGGAAAGGCTGAACACAGCGGTCAGTTAAACTCAAAAGCTTTAAAACAATACTTTTGAGTGCTGTGAGAACAGTATCGATTGGTCGCTTGGCTGAGTTGCTTTGGGTTTTTTCATGGTGACCCGGCTCTGCCCTGGCCTCGTTCCGAGGGTCACCTGGGTCCCGAACACGAAGGCGCCCCCTGTCACTGCAGATTAGTGCGCTCGGCGGTGACGGCTCTTAACTAGCTCATAACCTCGGTGCCGTGATGATGGCTTCACGCTCCACAGCAACCTGATGGACGTCAATTACGCTCGGCATTTAGATCATAGCTGCCTTTGTCTCTCTTCTTCTTCTCGTTCTGTCCTCTCTCTCTCCTATTTCCTGCTTATTGTTGCCATGCTGCTCTCCTCCACTATTTATGAGCGGCCCCGGCATTGTCTTTGGGCGGTGCATTGTGTATTAATTATACCCACAGACTTTGGCAGATTTCACACTGAAGTTTTTCAGACTTTTTCAGAAGCTTCTCTCCACTACAGATGGTTCCCATTTTTTCAACTCAGAGTTATGTAAAGCTTGTCGAAAAATCATCAAATATTAAATCTGAAATGACTCGACATTCAGTTCTCCTGCTTATAAAACCAAAACCATCACGCTCACATGATCAGTACTGCAAAAAAAAAAAAAAAAAGCTTCTTTGTTTTGAATGTTACATTAGCGTCACCGAGGCTCACAGCTGACCGTCTGAGGAGCTGATTTTCTCTCTGGACTTGTTGGATAAAATGAACGTAAAGGGGGGTGAATAACCTCGAGGACGAGGGGCAGGTGGGGGCTTATAAAGGACGTACGTTTGTGTTTGTGTTTGAAGGTGTGCAGGTCTGGTTGAATTTGTGTGTGTGTTTGTGCCTCGGATCATTTTTTTCAGAGCTTCTCAAGCTGTCACTTTGTTCTCCAGACGTACTTAGTCACAGGCCATGACTGATTTTTCCTGATGACCTTTATTCTCCCGTTGCCGAGCAAGCCTTGAAGTCTATTTCAGCTCTAAAAACCTCGTCTTAACCGACCAGTTCTCCAGCTCATTGCAGAAAAAACATGAATACATAAAAATTAACAATTCAGTTAAATCTACATCATGACATTCAACTCGTACGTACGTTTGTATTTCCTGAGATTCAATCATTTTTGCCAATTCCATTCTCGTACAAATCCATTTAATCAGGATTTCGTTTTTTTCTTTTTCTCAGCACTATAAACTATATCGCATCATTTCAGAACGCTGAACTCCCTAAAGAAGGCCGTCACTGCAGCCATGTGTGGGTTGTTACTCAGCTTGTTTTTAACAAAGCCAGCAGAAGAAAAATACGTTTTGCTTACGTTTCTGCCAGTCCGAAGGATTTTGTCTTTCTCATGAAGTCAAAGAATGGATGCTTAGTTGAAGCTTTGCTGCTAACTTAGAGGCTATTATTCACACCAGACCTGTGGGCTCAGTATGTTTTCCTTTTTAGATATCTGTGTCTTCTTTGACGCTAAATATTTGTCACTAATCTAATCAAAACGTCCTTCAAAAATACTTTTTTTTTTTTTTTTGGGGGGGGGGGGGTGCATAGTTTTGCTTTTCTTGCATTTTCCTGCTTGTTTTTGAGAGCTGACTTTTTGCAGACAGTAAAGATGGAGTTCCCCTTTTCCCCCTCTGGTTTCTCACTCTTTGTCCGTCTGCAGTAGGTCACACACAAGCTGAGGCAGAGGGTTCTTTCTCCTCACTTCTTTCTCCTGCTCCCTCCCCGTCTTCAGTCTCATCAGACTATTCCAGCAATATTCCTAAAGGATCATGTACAAACCAGGTCTATCCCCCCCTCTTCTCCAACATGTCTCCCCCCCCTTGGTCATTAAGGATTAGCTGGTTAACTCTAGCCAGCTCGTCTGTCAGCCGGTCCGGCCTGGGCCTGGTCTGAGGAGGGCCAAGTCATTCAGCCGACTCAACAATCACATTCTGTTTAAATCCAAGTCAGGCTTCTCCCGGCTGCAGCTCTGGCACAGAGGCTCTGCCGTTTACTCTGCATTTAAAGGGGAAGATTTTGAGTTTAAGATGGCTCCAGATTGAAGGATATTTCTTCAGGTTTTTATTAAATGTTGCAGCCAAGTAAAAAAAAAGAAAAGAAAAAACGTGGAGGGTTGGCAAGGTTTGTGTTTTTCTAACTTCTGCGTTGATGTGTTAAATGATTTAATAGAGCAAACAGGAGGCGGGAGGAGAGAACAAAAGACGAAGAGGGGGCACAAGTGGCCTAAATACACCTTCTGTGCAGCCAGCGACCTATGACCTCTCGGTCTCAAGCGGTTTTAGCGTAGTGCACCCAAACACAAGCGCCCGACATGCAGATAATGTGCCAATCACCCAGCAAAGTAAACAATGCTAATATGGTTAGCGACACGATGCAGGGTTGTAAAATTCACGAGTGTTGTGCTAACAGGTTTATGAACTGAACACGCAAACAAGCACAGACACACACACACACACACACACACACACACACACACACACACACACACACACACACACACACACACACACACACACACACACACACACACACACACACACACACAGGAGCACAAGCCTTTAAGGAGCTTTGTCTGTAATGTGCTTTTCGGGCTCCGCTGGAAAAGCCATAGGTCAGCGAGAGAGGGAGAGACGAAGGAGAGAGAAGAAGAAGAAGAAGAGGAGGAGGAGGGAGGGAGGGAGGGAGGGAGGCCTTGTTAACATGCTCTTTGTGTCCGCTCCCATCACCGTCTTGTTGCAGCGAGGGGATTCGGATCAAAATGATTGGTGGCTGTGAGGGCGGAAAGGGAGGGAAAAAAAAAAAGAGAAAAGGGACAACAAGTAGGAGGAGGAGGAAGTGGCACAGCTTCATTTCTCAAACCTGTTTCTTTCTCCGTGAAGCACCTGCCTTTCAATGCCCCTGACGTTGATGGAGAGGCGTTTGGGTGGGTGCAGCGGGGAGGGGGGGAGACGTGGAAGAAGGTGGTGACAGCAAGGTGGAAAGAGGAGGAAACCGGGGAGGACTGGGTGCTGTTGAAGAAAAGGGGGGAGAGAGGAGGTGGAGGGTGTGGGGGTCAGTGAGGTGGTGGTGGTGGGGTGGGAGGCAGTCACAGTGAATGCGGGCCAATGCGCACTGGCGGGAAGCCAAGCCGCTAAGCCCTGGCAGCTCGTTAGCCTCTGTGTTACTGACCTGATAAACCACAAGCTCTACTATCCCCCCCCCCCCCCCCCCGCCCCGCCCCGCCTCCCTTCCACATCACTGCAGTTTTGCACAGCAGCCTCCAGGGGCAGCAGAGGTAGAAGAGAGGATGGTGGAGCTATCAGTTTAAGTTTTGTTCAGTGAAGACGTTTTTTTTTTACTGTTTGAATGAAGCATCTCTGCATCTCACCATCTTACTTCAGAGATTTCAAAACATGACCTGCAATGGAGATGGAGAAAATGTCCTGGAACATCAAAGCTTTATTATTTTAGCATACAAACTCTTAATACTGTGGGACGTGTTTTTCCTATAAGTACACACACACACACACATGGACTGAATTCATGTTGCAACACTTACCTACAAATTGCACTTGTCTTGTGCAATCTTGCAGCCGCTCTCAACCAATATTCAAAAAAATGCCTCAAAGAGTTCCTTCAGTTCACTTCTTTCTCTTAAACTTAGAAAAACAGATTCATCCAGATATGTCAAAAATGAATCTAAACGAGCCTCCTTGTAACTCATCAAAGACGTGCCCTGCATGTATCTTGGATTGCTAAGCCCCTCCATGTGTACCTGCTCACAGCTCCGGTCTGTCCCTCCTTCACATGTGGACCGCCGAGCTCCGCCCCTCCAGATTCCTGCAACATCTGCTGCTGTCCCTTAAACGCAGCGTTTAGCATTTCACTTCTGTCTCCTCCGGATTTTTAGATCCTTTAAGCTCCTTTTTTATCTGAGGGCCATCCAGGTATTTATCACCTCCCTCTGTTAGCTTCATTTCGCTGCTTCTCCTGGAAAAGTGCCATCAACCATTTCTGCTCCTCTCATGTGAACACGCCTGATTTAAAAAAATATCTCATGTCAGCAGATTTGTCTTTTATAATCTGAGCTCTTTAAATAACTGGCTACCTCTCTCTCTCTCTCTCTCTCGTGTGTTGTTAGCGCTAATGCCGGATAAGCCACCAAAATTTCTTGCCAAGATGGCCACTCTCTTTGCATTCTTGCATTCTCCCCCCTCATCACCCCCCTCCCCCCTCTCCTCACCTCCCTTAACTGCCTCCTTGACGAGGCCCATCAGCACAGTTAGAGATATTACCGTCACAATTACTCAGCCTAATTGACTTTGGGGATGTGAAAGATCCAGCCTGAGTGCAGACGCTGAGGTGATGAGCAGGTGAATTGTGATTTTATTAAAGGGGGGGAGGGGAGGGGCTGAGTCATTCGGCTCGTCAGCGGGAGGCGTTCATCACCTCTGTTGTCTCGGAGAAGTGGCTGTTTGTACGAGATAAGCTTCTCTCTTAAACTATCGGGACTATTTAAGTACCGGGATGTTCATGGATGTGTTTCTGGACCGCTCACACCTCATCGGTATTCAATTTAAATCATCAATATTCAACCTTTGAATGAAGATATCTGTGAATATAGATCATCAAAAAGACAGGAATTTATATCCCCACTAATGGGAAAATGTCAACGACTAAAAAACCTGCAGAAACCAGATTGAATTTGATCATTTCATCACCTTTTCCTGAGGTCATTCTTTCTTCAATCTTACGATAATTCAACTTCTAATAACTTACCCGATATATGATTTTTAAAATAATGAAATGCACTTACTCCAGAACGGCTTAAGAGAGGTGGATGTTGCATTAAAGAGAAGTCAGTTTGATTACGTGTTTTGTTTGACACATAGGGAGACGCTTGTGTCTTTAGGTAGATGAGATTGTTTTTAGTTTGTCGACTCGGAGCAGGAGACAAAGATGCTTGCAGCTCGGAAGCAAACCTGCCACCTCGGATCTGTCAGGATCAGCTGTCGTGCAGAGGAACACAAACACCTCCTGATTCTGAGGTCATCTTTATAAAGTTCATCCTGAAAAAACAGAGCCGTTTTTTAATCGTCTCTCATATTGTGTCTCATATATCTGCAGGAAAACAAAGCTTTACGTGTTGGAAATTGATGATGAAAATATCCAGCTTATCAAAAGGAAAGAATTGTCTTTGGTAAAGTTTGCTCAGGACTCTGGTTGTTTCGGGGTCGTTTCATTTTGGTTGTAGCTCAGAAACAGCTTTAAGAAAAAAAAACAGCAAGCAAAAAATGTCATGAGGTATTAATTACATCTTGCAGAGTTGAAAAAGAGGCAAACCGTAAAATAATAAACCCTCTTTAAAGAATGAGTCCGTTGTGACTGTCAGTGGAACAGAAAGTAAATACTCAGAACTCTTTTGTGTTTTTCACTCCGAGTAAAAAGTGTTTGAGAAAAGGCACAAAATGTAAAAAAGTCAAGGTCATACAGTTACATGAGTTTTATTTCCACAAGGTTATTTCATCACAGATTTTATAAACCACTCGATATGGCTGCCTCCACACTTCTTATCTCCCTCTGCACCAGATGCTCTCAGCGACAATAAATCCTAACCTTGTTTCTCTCCCTGTTTGTGCTGCAGCCACGTCTAACGGCACCATGGAGGGCATCGACAACCAGGAGGGGGGCGTGTGCAAGACCAAGTCCATGAAGATAGTCATGAAAGTGGGACAAAGTAAGTATTTTCTTATTATTATTGCACTGAGCACCCGCAGGCATGACCTCGAACGCCTGTGTGAGTGTCTGAACATGCCCTTATAAGGTCATAGGAGGCCGCGCAGCAAACAGCTCCATCGTCTCCATGACACCTGGGGGCTGCGAGGGGGCAGGAGATGTAATCTAGCGGAAGTCCTAATGCACCAAAACACCCACTCGAGCACACACACACACACACACACACACACACACACACATATATTGAGTATGCTTGCACGCACACATGCACTACAAGCATCTGCTGTTGTACACTTCAACTAGAAGGCTTTTGATGCACGCACATCTTGTGTTGATGCTCACAAAACGTCATTTTTTATTGAGTCACACCAGACAGATCAGACACTGATCTTAATTACACCCATAATTAGTCATAAATCAGCCGCCTGGATGCCACCCAGAGTGGGGATTTCCTGCAGTTTGCAGCACGTTTGAGGACCTCTGAAGGTCAGGAGGAATAAATGGATGGCTGCTGCACTCTGACAGAGAAACCAACAATGTGCCAGATTTGGGTTCAAATGAGCTGTGATGTTTCTGGTTGAGCTTTATGTAGTATGGCGTTCATTATGACAGCAGATGTTGAGTGAATCACTCCTCCATTTAGAGACGCTGTTATTGAGTCTGTTCAGCAGAAGCAACAACAGATTCTGAATATTTAAACGGAGCGGATCGGGTTGAAGAGCGACTCCTTTATGATGATTACAGAGATGTTCATCATGTGATCTTTATAAACCTGCCAATGCGAGGCTCAGCACATGCAGAGGTTATCTCCTCAAAGAAGGATTGTTCAACGAGAATCTGCTCTGTCTCTTTACAGCCGCCAGACTCCATTGAGAAAAACATTGATTTTACTTTGCAGATAATGAGAGTTGCTGGTGAACTACTGCTTCAATCAAAAAAGCATGTTTGTGCCATTCATTGAGTTTGGCATTTCCGATGGTTATTTGAAATTCTTTGCAGTGTTTAAGCAACACAACTAAACTGAACGATCAAGCCTGCTCCAAGGTTTGCATATCCTGCGAGGGTTAAAATAACCGTTTTTGTCAGTGGAGTCTGGTGGCTTCCTCTTGAACACAAAGGTCTCTCTCTGCAGGGATGCTTTCTCTAATGTTGTCAGACACTGAGAATAACAATCGGAGTCCATCAGGGACACAAAAGAAATTAACTTTGAGTGGATGTACTTCGATTGGCTGCATTAACTCCAAAGGATTAGCACATTTTGGAGAATTATTCATTATCACCACATAAAGTAAATGAAGGGCTTTGAAGAACAACAACAGACATGCAGTGATTTAAGTCTTATGCATCAAATCTGCTTCTTTTCAGATCCCTCTGATCCTATTTCACCCAAAGACAACCCCACCAGAGTACCCTACCCTCCCAAGCACTCAGACGACAAGGACACCTACAATCCTAACGACGTGCTGGAGAAGCCAGGTGAGATCACGTTGTCAGTGTGTTTCAACCCGCGGGGGGGGAAGCGGTGATTGCGAGGCAGATTTATTGAAACAATTTGGCGTCTGTACTTGATGATTGTCCGGCCAGCTCAAAGCAGATAGCGCTAAGCAAAGGGTGTGTGTTCTGAGTCACTGAGATGTGTGTGTGTGTGTGTGTGTGTGTGAAAGTGAAGGAAAGAAAGGTCAGCGATTCATCAGCCAGTAATTGAATGTTACCCATAAAGCTGATAGGCATCTGCGGCCTCTTAAGGACTTATAAGGTATCTCCACGCTGGCTCCTTTCCAGCCTCAACCCGCCGCTTAAGTGACATTTTCAGGAAAATGATCCGATCGCTGTCTGCCATCTTTCTCTTCTGTTTTAACCACCTGTTCTCAGCACAGACGCACGCTTGTTTCGGAGCAGAGTCACAACTCAGACGGACACGCAGCTCGCTCTTATCGCTCATATTATATTGCAGTTTAAAAAAAAAAAAAAAACACAAACGGTAAAATATCAGAACGGCAATTTCCTCAGAGAGAAAACTGAAACAGGAGACGTCCCAAGAAACCAAAACAAGCTGACCTAGCTGGATCCGGGATTCATTAAGGGTGTGGTCACAGCAGACGCTTTGTGTTTACAACCTGAGCACGCTAACGCCGCCTGCTAACCTTCTGAACTCTGCAAAACACACCACACAAACAGTCTCTACCGATGCCTCAGATAAACGTGTTTGCAAAACCACAAACCAAACGGATGATAAAAGCATCGATGTTTGGACACAAGTCTTTTCGTTGCTCATGACATTTAGCCAATTAAAGAAACAAAACGGAATCACCCAAAGCAGTTCGTAAAATATTTCTTCACACTCCTGAAGTTATTATACTTCAAAAGTGTCTTTCAGTGTGAGTGACAATGAGAAAAAATGCACATATGTGCTGAATCTCTGCACCAGACACACGCTCTCTAGGTCAGTGTTTTTCTCTCCAAATGCCTAATGATGCAAAGGTCGACCTGATCTCTCCTGCTCCACGCTGCACACACGTCTTAAACACATTTTGCACAGCGTGTGATGCAATATAAGAACCCAAACAATCAACAACATGATGACTCAAAAGACAAAATAGTTTCTGTGTTACAGTTTTTATTTGAATTTGATTTTGTTTAAAAATAAATCCCGTCCCTAACCAATGTTGGCACTTCTCCCTGCAGACACCAGCATCTTGTCCCCTCCCATCTTTTTATTCAGCCCATTCCTCCATCCTGGTCGCTAGCAGGGTGCGTTTGGGCGGAGTGCTCTGAGCGGAGCGTCTGAGGCTCTGTAATCCCCGTGTAAAACATGGGAAGGGTCCTCTCTGTGCTCTGTCTGCCACTCCGCATCCACTCCCCCGACCACAGAGAAGCCACAGTCAGGCCCTCAGGAGAGCAGCAGCAGACAGGGGGAGACAATAATCCCCCCGTTCCTGTCCCACGGAGAACACAACACAGCAGCCCCTGAGTGTTGGACCAGAACCAGAGCGTCTATCGCTGCGAGTCAGAGCACAGCTTGCCTTTCATAATTCATGTCTCATGTGGACATCAAATATTTCGTTTGTATTTTTCCCTCCCTGCGGGGCCATGAGTACGAAAATGAAGTTACTTTTTATGTCTTTTGAATCGCAATTTATCTAAGTGGCGTTCGCCTGTATCTGCCCCAGCCATTGTATCTCCTATCAGGCAGCACTCGCCCTACTTTCAAGGTTGCAGTCTTCACTGGCTGAATTTGAATAGCCAACGGATCGAATGTGACCTTTACACGAAAGCATTCTATAGGCAGGCTTCACCCTCAGCCGCGCTGCTGCTGGCCTCTTCCCTGCACGCTGACATGATGAAAAGATTGTGCAGAATAAAAAAAGGTGGAAGGCAGGAAAAGACACAAATGCTCTTTAAAAAAAAAAAAAACCCATCAAGCTCCTGCTTCCACTTCTCTCCTCTCCTTCCTTAAAGGCGTCAGAAAGTGTGTCTTTGGATCAGAGCGCGCACACCTTCCTCATGTCAGATTTGCGGAGGCTGCCTCAGAATCACATCTCTGTAGCGTTGGAAACACCCCAAACTCACGCCAACATCACACAATAATTGGCCGGGATGTGTGATTCTCTCTCAGTCTCCATTTTATTCTGTGAGAAAATCTCTTTTTTTTTTTTTTTTTTCAGTTTCCAGCTGATGATTTCCTGTGAGTGAGATTTTGCATCTCATCTCTCTCTGTCACAGCGACCTTTTCATTCATTCATCGGTTTTAACCGTGTGTGATAAAAGCATTTCCTCCCAGCTGATTTTAATAATTAACCAGCTGCCTGTACTGGTGATGTCGGAGGTTAGAAGTGTTCAGGTCAACATGTGATTGGAGGCTAAAATCTGCTCGTGTGCTTTGAAACTACAGGAAAATCCTCCATCTTTTTCCAAATGTCCTCTTTGTGTTTTGCTGTTTTAAACACCTCTTGGTAACTTTCTGGAATTTAGCATTTCACCTCCTGCACGTTTTTCCTGGAAACAGCGTTCTCCGCTCTTTGTGCACGCCATCCCAAAACACGCTAACGTTCAAAGTCCTCGACCCTTTCTAAATCATGCATGGCTTGAAAACTCAAGGTCGTGTTCAGCTGAGAGATGCAGCTACAGATGTGTGAAGCTGATTTTAATAGAACTTTGTCGTCACATTTCACGTCTTAGCGCTAGCTGAATTAGCATCTTTGCCCGTCGCCTGTGAGTGCGGCGTCTCGCAGCAGGTGTAAACTCGTTTACCATCAGATTTAATTTGATGGCACGTCAGACGAATTAACGTGTTTCGGGTGTAATGGGTGTTTGATGATGGAATAACTGGTTTTAAATGTATAATTACAGCCTGCCTCCAGGATGAAAATGAAGCAGAGCTCGTTCTGTCATTTGACTCACCTGTGTTCCCACTCTCTCTCTCGCTCTCTCTCTCTCTCTCTCTCTCTCTCTCTCTCTCAGGTGTAGCACACAGAGAAAGCAACGACAACGACGACGGGGGAAAGTCCTCCAGCGTCATCGGCTCCGAGGTGGCCATCTTCGTGGGCATCGCCTCGGGCAGCGTCATCTTCATCATCATCATCATCATGCTGGTCCTGCTGCTGCTCAAGTACCGGCGGCGGCATCGCAAGCACTCCCCGCAGCACGCCGCCACGCTGTCTCTAAGCACCCTGGCCACGCCCAAACGGAGCGGCGGCGGGAACAATAACGGCTCGGAGCCCAGCGACATCATCATCCCGCTCAGGACTGCTGACAGCGTCTTCTGCCCGCACTACGAGAAGGTCAGCGGCGACTACGGGCACCCGGTCTACATAGTTCAGGAGATGCCGCCTCAGAGTCCGGCCAACATCTACTACAAAGTCTGACGAGGAACTTTTACGGGAACAATCCTCGGGCAGAGCGGGTTTTTGATTTGGCCAGGCACCGCCGGCACGCCCGCTAACTCTCGCTCTTTCTCTCTCTCACTCTGTCGACTCCTCCTCCTCCTCCTCCTCCTCCTCCTCCTCTCCTCTGATGTTTTGTCACTAGTTTTTCTTTCTCAAAGTTTGCTGATACCTTGTGGCTTCGGTTCGGTTACAGTCGGTGCGGATTAAAAGTGTGGAGGGCGGAGAGATGGCTGAAGCTGCCACTGCTGCTGCCGGGGCTCTGGGGGAAATAAAGAAGATGATCTCTTCTTCCCCCTAAAAGTTGCTCCCCGTTTTGTTTTGTGCACTGCAGCCAGCGAGGATTGTGGGATTGGAAAAGTCAGACGGGCGCACAGTGTGTTTTTGCTATTTTCAGATGGGACGGACAGATGGATGTATGGACGTGAAGGTTTCCTGGCACGAGAGGAGGGGAAGAAAAAAGACACTACTGCTTGGAAAAAGAGAGCTAAAGAGACAAAAAAAAAAAAAAGAGTGAGGAGGACAGAAAAAGGAGAATATCGGCTGACCATGAACTCTCAAAATGGCTGCCCGCTGTTGAGAGACTCTGTGGATTTAGCAGGCGGAGGAGGAAAACGGAGAGAGATCCTCGCAGCGATCCTCTCTGGGACTTTTCCTGACTGACTCACGGAGATCACCCATTCACCCTGCCACCCACATGCCCACCATCACATAAACACACAATCACCCACGCACACAGACACACTGTCTCAATGTGAACCGTTTGGGTTCCCATGTGGATCGCACCGCTTCTTCCTCATCCCAGAAAGTCATCCATTCAGATTTTACTTGAAGGTGTTCTGTATCTGTTTCTTTTCATATCCTGTCGTCGTTCAAACGCAGATGTTCTTTCCTTTCGTGACATGCCGCATCGTGTCGAGTGACCCCCCCCCCCCCCCCCCCTCAGTGGCTAGGAGTGGTGAAAGTGTGCAAAGGCAGAGTGAGGATTCTTTTCTATTTGTGCCCTCATGTAGGGACTCTGGTGCATGCCATGGTCTACCCAAAGGGACTCCTGGAAAGAGTGGAGGACTTTCATACACATAGAGCAGCACTTTGAACCCCATTCTGGTACCTCCACTCTTTGCAGAGAGAGACGCAGTGATAGCTAGAGATGGGAGAGCAGCTGTATCCTGTCAGAGTGAGCAGCAGCAGCAGCAGCGACGACGGCTCTCGTCTTTGTTAACCCACACTGAAGTTTGAGGGGCAATAAGAAATCCAGTTCGCCTTACTGCCGCACGAGGTGAAGACGAGGCCCGAGATCTAGTTGCGGTTAGCGTAGCTGGCTGACACAGCTCTAGGTACTGTAATGTTTACCCCGAGGGCGATTAAGGGTGCCCTGCGTAATCGGTGCTCTCCTGTTCCAGCACGCTCCACATCCCAACTTGTTAAACACGACAGCTCTGCAAGAAGCCCAGAGCTTCAAAATATGAAGCAGCAGGTACCCCCTCTATAGCTTTGGGTTCTGCACATACAGGACTCCATGTTTAAGTAAGCAATGATAGCATTCAAGAGGAAGTTAGACTATCAAAACAAAGCTGTCAGATTATGTTCTTTACTTAACGCACATCCATCAGTTTTGTCTAATTTTTCAAAAAAACATCTAAAACATAAATTACATATTCACAGGAGTTTCGGCACCTTCATTTCCACAACATTAACCCTTATGGTATTTGTCGTTGCATGCCCAAAACTCATAAAATGTCAACAGTTCCTGCAACCTTTTATTTTGAAAGTTGCACCAAATATTGCACCTCTATGATGACGATCTTGACGTCTTTATTTAGAAGTCTTAGAGGATGTTTAATCGCTTCACCACAGAGAGATCTTCACATGTAGAACCGATGGCGGGGGAGTACCCGGAGCGTCTTATTTTGAAGGGCTGGGTCACTGAGCTCGTGTGTTTGCAAGTTGGGAGTGCGAACGTACTGACTATTATTGATTTGTTTTTAAAGCACAGGGACATCTTCTTACATTGTCACTGTTTCCCATCCTCCATTAGCATTTCCATATTGTGAGTTTTTGATTTACTCTTTTTTTTTTACTTAATAGATGTACATTAAAAAAAAAAAAAAGGACATTACAAAGATGAAAAAATACAAATAAAAAGCAGAATTTATTTATGATAGACACATAGAGCACAGGTGTTGTCAAGCAGGATGGAGGACACAAAGAAGAAGAAGAAGAAGTAATGTTAATATATTATGGTATAAGTGCACATTATGCAATCTAGGTTTTTCATTATTTGATATCTCTCGACCCGCTGAGTCCTGTATTTTCACGAGCTCTCGCCCTCAGACTCTGGGCTCGGCTAGGGCAGCCTGGGCCCCGGCCCCTGGGGCGTGGGGTTAGGGGACCCCGAATAGCTCACATTGGTGTATAAAAGGGCAGAGTAGCTGTGTCTACCACACTCACTCAGTGTAGCATCTCCCAAAGGAAAACTCCCATGAACACCCAGTGCCCCGATTCTCCTCATACACACCCTTCATGTTCTCTGTGCATGTGTGTGTGTGTGTGTGTGTGTGTGCGTGTGTGTTGAGCAAGTATCAGTGATTCACATTCATTTATATCATCAGCGTAGGATCATAAAGGTGACCTAAGCTGCTCCCCGAGCATGAATCAGCCCATCGTCATTTGTTTTTAAAGAACATCAAATTTCACCGAAAAGCCAAGCCTTGTATGATCTGAGGTTTGTGCCTCCAAGAGGCTACAAAATCTGCAAATATGCAATTCTTATTTATTTTTTTAATCGATTCTGAGAAAAAAAAAAAACACCTATGGAAAGTGTTCTTAACCACTGAAAGATGTAACGACAAACAGATGACACAAAACTAGCAAAGTACGTCACACATGCCTGCTGTCGGGTTCTGATTTCCTGCATTATCTCGAGTATTATTTGAACCTTTTTCTGTTTGAACGACGTTGCCGTAGTACAAAGGTAAACTGTGAAAAATGAAACCATTCAAAACGCATAAATATATATATCACACCTGGACAGGTTTTCAAGAAAAGATGACACACGTACGACAAAGAAATGGCTGTTTAGTTGCTGTCTGTCTGCGGCAGAATATGACAATCTTATTAGTTTCTTTGAATCTGGCGTCCTTTTCTGAGCCGCCGCTCGACTAACGCTCTCTCAACATTGACCCGGCTCGCTTCAAAAGCCTTTTTGTTTGAAATGTGGCGGCGATGCTGCGAGAGTCTTAGCACAGGGGGCTCGGAGAAGCACTTCAGGCTACTGTAAAATGCCTTGCTCGTATGGTCAGCCCTCGGTCACTTGACTCAGTAATTTTGCACCGTACTTCTGTAGGTAAACAAACTGTAAATACATTAATGTTTGTATTGTATATGGATCCTGGGTTGTTACAATAGCCTTATTCACCTTTTTAGGAAAGTAAATGGAAAAAAAAAGTTCAGAAAAAATGGAATACACTTCAGTTGAAACAGAGCATACTACTTTTTTGGTAAATAGCTTATGTAAATATTGACCAGAACCCAATAAAAACATTTTTTATAAACTCTTAAAGTAAGATGTTTTGTATAAAATTTGAATTTTTTGCTATGTATTTTAGCTAGCGCTCGATGGAAAGTCCGTGTCCTCCCCACTCCCTCCCCTTTTGCACTGTTTCCATGGTAATTTGGTTTAAAAAAAAAAAAGAGAGAAAAGTTGCCAAACCGACTGCTGCATATTTGTGCCATAAGTGTGTACCATAAATATTTATTGAATTAGTTTTTTTTTTTTTTGGTTTTGTTTATGATTTAATTTCAGTCCAGTTTTAAGTAACACAGTATTATCTTTGCATTGTTTGTTCTTCTCCCGCCCCACCACCACCTCTCCCCCCTGGTGTTTTTTCTTTCGTCCCGTCGTCATGGTTACTGGGTGGCTGTAGCCCCTTTTCATCCCCCCTCTTCCTTGCAGTATGAGATGGCCAGGCTGTGAAAAATGGTTTTTGATCATTCAAACATTTAAAACAAGTTCAAAGTGAGGATAAATGACACACATTCCACCAGTCTGTTACAAACTGAAAATGTTTTTCAATAAAATGTTTTTCCTATGGACGCGCTGTCTGCTCGTGGTTCTTTGTTGCTTCTGCAATGAAATGTGAAAATGTCCTGACATCAGCAGCAGCTCTACACCTAGAAATACCCTCAAAAAGACGAGTCCACCCTTGATGATGGAGTCGATCTCTTTGGTTTCAGTTTTGGATCCAGGACAAGCAGCTATTTCCAACAGAGATTTTTAAAACCCCCTCTCAAAACAACGTAATGGTGATGATGTCATCTGAAAAATTTGATTTCTGCACAGGTCTTTTACTTCTTCTCAGAATATTGCCCACACAAATGGACTTGGTTTGGAGAATTCCTAGAACACACTTTAAGAATATTAGTTCCTGGAGGTTACAGGCCGACATGAAACCATCATCTCAAAGAAGTGGACTTCATTGGTTGTGATTTTTAGTGAATAACAGGCCGTGTAATTGTACCACAGAGAACACACACAGAGTGAGGAAGGTGTGTGTGGCGGGGCTCCCTCTTTGTTGATGTAATATGGAGGCAGTGATTAAAGGATCCTGTTTGCTATCAGTGGGATGAAGGCTGCTCGCTGAAACAGAACCAGCTCAGCGCCAAATTATCACTAATCTGGTGAGTCAGGCGCGCTCGTGATTTGTCAGCCAACATTTCCAGGCAGCTAGCCTGTATAACCAGCCGAGCTGCCAGTGAGTCATGGGCAAGAAGCAGCCAGAAAACAACCAGGCAGAAACTCAGCCAGACTTCCCTTACACTAGAGCTGGTTAGTGCCAGTCAGCCAGCCACCAAATCAGCTCGTATAACCCGTCCTTTAACCACCGTTAACTCTCCGTGCAGCCAAAGACTCGGAGCCAGGCTATCGAGCAACAGGCAAGATTATAGCTGTGACAGCCAGCCGTCCAGATAGCCCGCACTCCCAGCCAAGTCCACATTAGGGCGGTCAGAGTCTTGGCTTTATTTTCACATAAACACTCGGTCACTGGGTCTGTAATTGCTTTTTGGGAAAGGTTGAATTTGAGATGCAAACCTTGCAGAAAGATTCAGTGTATCAGATTTCAAATAGAGGTTCCTCACATTTTATTGACAACATGTTTTTGCCTTTTCTTTGTTTTTTTTTTAGCTAAACCTTTATGACCGAAAAAAAACTCCACACAGGGGCTGATCATCCTTGGGTGAACCAACACACCCATTGGTAACTAGAACTTTGAGCAGTATGCCATCCAAAGACGAGTCAACAAAACTGCAAACACCTCTGATATGCAAAGTGATCAGAAGGAATCAAAAGAGTTTTTCTGGTTGCCAAACCCCGACCCTCGGCCTTATAATATAATTCTGTCTTTCATGCTCACAGAGTCCAAGAAGTAAACATCATCTTATACTTTCAGGATCCACATCAGGGTTCTCCCCCTTCACACTTGGTGGTTTTCAAATTGAACTACGGCATTTGTTCAAGAGTAGAGCTTGTTGAAGCCCAGAATAGGATGAGGTTCTTGGATGAGGTTTTTGGACAACATACCCTTCCAACATACACATTATGTCATAATGTGAACAAAGACCAAAAAGGACGAGTCCAAAAACTTTAAAAATAGGTTTTAAACACCATCAGCAACCAGTAACTTATCTCAAAGGTTCTGTTATTATGGTGAAATGAAGACATTTTTTGCATTACTTTAACAAGTCTGAATCAGTACTCGTATTCAGACTGCCCTTTACGTTCCTGTGACGTTTCGCCTTCAATCTGAATGCCTCAGAGCGTAATGGGGCGACAAAGTGATCCCCCCTCCCCCCCTGAACCATCTTCAGAGGTAGTGATGGTGCGTTCCATTTGCCAACGGATATCTGAGCTGGGAGTGACGCCACACCCCGAGTTAACCACGCTCCAGTTTTAGAGTTGGAACCAAGTCGGGCCAGCAACATGGACGCCTCCAGGAGTACCTTTGTTTTGTTGGCTAATACCTAAGACCGGCAACTCTGAATTTCCGATTTCTGAGATCAAATGGAACGCACCATAACAGAGGCGTTACAGAAGCGAGACTGATTCAGCGGAGCCATTGGGGGAGCGCAGCACTGTGTGTGTGTGTGTGTGTGTGTGTGTGTGTGTGTGTGTGTGTGTGTGTGTGTGTGCATGTCTGACTGTGTGTGTATGTGGAGTTCCCGCTGTGCCACGCTCCATCAACCCAATCGTTAAATCACTATGAACGTACCAAGACGTAATGATGGCTGAACTTAGTTACAGAAACGTTGTCTGAAAAGATGATCATCCAGTAAAATAAAATGTACGTAGCATCTAACAAAACAAAACAATGCACAGCTGTAATCCCAACACTCCCGCTAAAAGAATGTCCAGTTTCACTGTCGGACACGTGACATTCTAATTGTCTGACTAATCTGAGAACAGATGACGAGTTCATGACTAACGATCAGAAGTAGAGAAACGTGGGAGAGCGAAGATGAGAATCCAACAGTCCGGCAAGAGTTGTGAAGCCAGTCGGAGAGGCATGTTTAGGGGATTAAGTGATTTCAATGTTTCTATTTTAGTCTCTTTTTTTTCTCTCAGCAGGTAACAGCGTGAGCCTCAGACGCTAACACCTTCCATTCATCCACACAAAGGAGAGGGGCGGAGCCGGCTTTCTCAACACACAATACCAGAGCAGGGAGCAGGTGAGTGAGGCTCCACCTGCAGGGAGCTCACACACATTTTCGAGAAGTGTGTGTCACTGTGTGTGTACGTGTGTGTGTGTGCGTGTGTGTGTGTGTGGTATGGCCGCTCTCTGATTAACTGAAGGTGTTGGCTCTGTTTACATGCCTGTGTGGCATGTCAACAATGTCGCCACCCAAACATTCAGGAGTGGGAAAAGTTTGTGACGGTACCAACACCGTGTACTGAAATTTACCGTTTGGTATGCCTGGATTATATTCTCACAGAAACATCTGCACTAAACTCAGAGTGACCTGCGATGACCACATACGTACTTGTTATGTAATCATTATGATCTTTATTCATAATGGACTTTTCTAAACTCAGGTCAGAAAGAGTTTAATTATAACTTTCAATGAAAGCCTTAAAATCACAGCCAACAAGAGGACGGTCAGTAAACTCAAGGTGCACTGATAGCCTAGCGGTTATGTCGCACACCACATGTACGGACGCCATAGTTTTTGTTAAGTGTGCGTGGGCTTGAATCTGACCTCGACCCTTGCTGCATGTCGCCCCCCCCCACTATCGCCTCCCGACACTTCCTGTCTCTCTTCAACTGTCCTATCCAATTAAAGGCAAAAGGGGAAGGGTTGGGGCGCTGGTGACGCAGTGGTGTGTGGAGGCTGTAGTCCTCCAGGCGGGCGGCCCGGGTTTGGGTCCAACCTGTGGCTCCTTTCCGGCATGTCATTCCCCACTATCGCTCCCTGATTTCTGGCTCCATCCGCGGTCCTTTCTCTCGAATAAAGGCATAAAAAGCCAAAAAATGAAATCTTAAAAAATAATAAATAATGAGATACTCAGGTCCCAGATTAAAGGAAAGCGATAACGTAAAAAACAAAACACTGTAATAACAGAAAGATGGAGGATAGGAAATCATGAAGCTGCTCTGTATAGAAAGTTCCTGAGCTCACTTCTGTTTTATTTTAATAAGAATGAAAATCTTGCCAACAGACAGGGTAGGTAACTGCTTGGGGTCCCAGGCTAGAAGGGGGGCCCCATGAGGGCTGACAAATCTGAGCCAAAGCAGTGGTTCAGAATGTGAAAATTCTACAATGACAGTAGGATACCTCCCTAATGGAGCCCGACATGTTCCTGTGAAAACTTAAGTTGGTCACTTAATGTTAGCTATGAATGCTGTTGGGAGGGGTCCCTAGGGAATTTTGTTTACGGTCCCTCCAGTCTCTAAAATCGCCACTGATGAAAATAGACTCGTCACGAGCAGCCTGACGACCACCGTCTCTACATGTGATAATCCTCGATGATATAATGAAAATCTTCGTCGTGAGCAAACAGAAAGGAATCCGTTCTCCTGGATGAGTCATGAGTTTCTGTGTGGATTATCTTCTGAATGTAGGATGTGGGTGCAGCCTTATGATTTATTGTGCACTCCTTCGACAGATATCAAAAACTAGGATTGACCTCCACACTCATGTGATTCAGCTGTATGCATTATTGAGTCATTAACACACTCAGTAGAGCTGCAGGAACATCTCAGATCACAAACTGTCCTTCGTTGTTTGAAGTTGTTACGATAGTATGCAAAAGAGTGCAGAGCGTTTTCTCGTTCATTCACACCCCCAGAACAAGATCTGTTCAGCATGTCAACAAACACGTCTCTGCATTGGAAGCTGCCTCCAGAGAGTTCTCATCCGACTCAAACTACTCAAACCAGTGTTCCCAGCGGTCGTCTTCCTCCTGAACACAGACTCACCTCTAACGTAGGAAACATCACGGCCATTGAAAACACACACTGATGGTTTCTTTGTGACGTTAAATTACGGACATGTGCATGGAGGTTAAAGACCCCCACCCCCCTCAAAAAAATGTGACTACTCCCAGATGATAAACTTCTTCAGCCTTCTCAAAACGAAAAACCCATTAAACACCCGCAACGCCTCATCGCCTCTCAACAGCACTGCGCTTCCCGAGCCATGAAAATGAAAACCAGGGAGATAACACGGAAACGTTAAATAGGAAAAACATCAGAAAGTTTTCTTCTCTTCTCCTCTTCCCCATCAAAGTGTGTGAGTGAGATGCGAAGAGATGACGGACCACCTCAAGAGAGCGAGCGATGGGAGGTTCACAATTTGTTTTCTCTTTTTGTTTCCTGCTTTTTTTCTGTTTTCATCTCTTCTTCTCAGCCTGTTTTTTTTCCCCTTCTGATAAACACTGGAGAGCTGAGCCGCAGTGCCATGAAGACATTTTCATTTTCATCTGCAGCCTCATAAACAGAGGCCTGTGAAGACAATGTGGTTAGAAATGATGAATATATAGCCAGTGGCTTTAATATCTTTAATACTCGCAGCGGATGTGCCAGAGAATGGAACGCTGCATTAGATAATGATGAAAAAAAGAAGAAAAAAAAGATGCAGAGTGCTTTTCAACTCTGAGGTTGTGAGCTCCATTTCATATTTTTAACTGCAGGTTTTCAGCCCAATGCTTCCCCCAGGACTAAGAAGAGCAGCTCTTTTACAGTTTCTGCCTCCGATATAGTCGCCAAAATAACAGGAAGACCCACAATGCAATGCAGGGTCGAGGAACCCACACAAGATTTACAGGAATTGTTGAGCTTTTAGGGGAGACTTATTAACTTTGCTGACTGGGGGCTGTAAAGGTGCTCTCTTTAGCCGACAACATTAGCTTAGCATAAATATAGAAAACAGGAAAAACAGCTGTTGAACTCTGACAGAGATTGTTGTGTCAAAATAACAAGATTAAACATGTTTTATATCAGATTCTTTAAGCAGTTTCATCCTAAATCTTAACTAGCAAGGCTTAAAAGCCTTTTTCAATCTTTGAGGACAGTTTAACTGGTCTGATGTCGTGTTTCTTCCAGCTGAGTTTTGGACGTTGAAATGAGTGGCTCTGGATCCGTGTCACCCATCACATGTCAATCACGCTCATGGTCAACAAATCAAGGGGTGCATCGGTGCAGGAATCCCTCCCTCCTGCTGTCCATGACGACCCAGGAGCTGTCAATCATTGTGCTGTCACGGGACTCTCCTCGGCTTGAACTGCACAGCTACCTTTGTTGGCAGAGTCACACAAGCATCATTAGAAGTGTATCAGTCCCGCCATAACGGACCCCTGAGGAGCCTCTGCTCTGTTTGAAGTTCACAGAGCTCTGCTGCTGCGGTCCCAGAGGTGAAACACACACTCACAGAGAAAATAACACACTCACAGTGCTGTTTCTGTTTGGATATTTGTGTGTGTGTGTGTGTGTGTGTGTGTTTTTTTTTTTTGCAGGGGTGAGATTTATGTAAATTTAAGAAACCTCCTTAGCATTATAAGGATTTGAAACCCTTTGAGTCTCTGCGGAGGAGTTTAAAATTCAGTGACACCACGCTGAAAACACGACCGATGTCCTTGAAAGGTGACACGTTAGCTATATCAGACTTTTTTACCTGACACCAATGAAACACTGAGACACCAACAAGGATAAAAACGTTTTCTATTCAAAATACCATCTGAGTGATACTCATCTGCTGAAACCATTTCCAACCATTGACCAACCCCCTATGGTCTGTGTCTGGATTAACTTTCCTGATCCTTCAAACCTACCAGTTGTGATGACCTGTTATCTAGGATCAGTTCCAGGTCCCAGTTCGATGACCTCCTAGAGGTGAAGATCTTAGCTAGCCCTTTAAAAGAAAGAAAATCTGAATATTTTCCAACTGTTGAGCTATTTGATTACAACAAAACTTTGGGGACAATCTAAGGACCCGGATATCTTGATATATTGAATTTGGGAGGCGCAAATTCCAAAACAGAACCGGGTTTTGGGCCAGCTTAGGGAGGTTGCGTGTTTCCTTGGATGGTGATCAAGCCTTAGCAATGGCTTTGTATTTCTAACAAGTAATATATGTCACACCTGCTTCAAGCAACCTGGGTTAAAGGGTTTTCATGGACCCATTGTAGTCTCCACATGACAACTTCATATTACAGGGAGGGGAGGAAAAAGGGCATCTTATGGATGACGGCATTATTTAGAGACTCTTTAAGCTGCTGCTCCAGAAGCAGCTTAGAGAAATTGAATGTGACAGAAATTGAATGCGAGCGTGTATTTGAAATTGAATGTGACCAGTGCAATGCGGCGTTGGCGGGGAAAGAAAAATTGGATTGCAGTGTAGAGTGTCTGAAATACCTCCTCACTCCATCACCATTCCTAAACTAATCTCTATCACTTCGGAGAGGGTCGTCTCACAGCTTCGAGAAGTAAGGGAGGCTATTCAAGCCGCGGCTGAACCACTCAGCCCTTTCGTCCCCTCATTTCAAAAAGTGGATTGACCTTCTTGCTGCAGTCGGCCTCACACAGTCACTCCCCGCTCTCTTTCATCCGGGGCTGAAAACTCATCTCCACGAAAAGTACCTCATGTTATCCTTTCCTCACATCATCATATCCTTCACCGACATCTTCCTCCTCCAGTACCTATAATGTGATCTTGACAAAAGACAAAATCCTTCAAACTGTCCTCTTCTTCTTACCACCCATTTTTTTGTATTCCTTCCTCATCCCCTGTTTCTGAAATCATCTGTTTGAGTTTCATCAGGACCAAGTCTTTCTAAGCATTCTGGTTGTGTCTCCTGTCTGACACTAATTTCTTCACACTCAAATGTTTAAAAAGTACACTACGCTACAGTGACAAAGTTGCAGAATCTACCGGCAGCTGAAGCTCAGAGGTAGAGTCGGTCGTCTCTCAACTGGAAGTGTCGGGGATTGGATCCCCAGCTCCTGTGGACACATGTCCGCAGTGTTGGAGCCCAAAGCAGAATTCGCTGGGGGCCCCTCCAAACAGCATTCATCGCCATTATGTAAAACAAAAACATTTCTGACACCAACACCAACTTTAAGTGACCAACTTGAGTTTTCACAGGAACATTGGAACAACATTGAATATTGTCAGATCCGGAGGTTTATACTGGCATTGTAAAAGTTGCACATTCTGAGTCACTGCTTTGGTTCAAAGTTTGTCATCCCTTTGTCATCACTAGCCTGCATGGGGCCCCAAGCAGTTGCCTACCCTGCCTGTTGGCAAACAGCCCGTCTTTTTCTGGCCTCAGCAGTGACTCCTCTGTCCCTGATGCTCAGATCACAGACCTCCTTTTTGTCAGTCTTATCAGCTCACGGGGGTTTTGTGATTTCCTAATGTGGTGTTGCATAACTACAACACAAAGGCTCGGATGCACATCTATATGAGGATATCAGGGAAGAAGAAGAAAAGAGACAAATTAACAAAGCAACTCAATTTCATTTGCATTGTTTTAATGGCGGACTGGAAGATGGTTTGCATACATAAATATAAATGGATGAATTAGCACTTTGGCTCTATGGGTCAGAGCGTCAGCGACACGTTTGGTCCATTGTGATGGAGAAAGAAGAAGAGGAGAGAGGTCCAAAAACAAATCTCTTCTTTCCTTTCCTCCCAGTCGAGCCGGATCATCAGCACTGATCCGTATGATGGGCTGATGATGAGGTGTCTCACACACACACACACAATCACAACGAGCCGGGATGTAGCATTAATCACATGCAGGGTGACAGACGATTGAATATCATGGTGTATGAATAATGAGAGGGCTCCTGGTGGACAACACAGAGCGGAGGTGTGATAGAAAAGAAATGAGAGGAGAGATGAGATGAGATGAAGGATGGACAGACGTCTCGTTAGGTTAAATAAATGACTAGAGCATAACGGGATGGACTTGATTAAACAGAAATACATCATGTGACTACAAATAATTTGAATCAAAATCTTAATTGTAACCTATTCAAGAGCAGTTTAGGAGTTCTGTATAAGTTATCTTGCAATCTAGCCGAGTCATGAGAAAGATTAAAGATATCAACATTTAATCCTCAATATGTAGCATCCTCCATCAGTGTTGGGGATCTGCGTATCTTGATCTATCAAGAGCTCAAAGTGCCGTATTACCCCTCAAGATAACTTCCCCTCCAGACCGCAGGCCTGCAGGCTTGTAGTACCTAAATTATCATAAAAAGTAGTATGGGAGGTAGAGCCTTCAATGACCAGGTCCTTCTCCTTTGGAATCAAAATAAATCTGTTGAAAAGTGAAGCCGAGGCTGGAGTGCAAAATCCTGCAGTTCCTCGAGTGTCCACTAGAGGCTGGCTGCAGGAAAAAAAAGCCTGTTTTTACAGCAGAAATTAACATGTTTACAGCCTGGTTCAAAAAATACATTGATCTGATTAGTTATTGTCATCATGGGCACACACTGACTCAAACGGTTCAGTTTAGATTTGATGAACGATACTTGTTATCAATAGTTAGGCGTGTAGCTGACCTGATTGACAGGCGGGCGGGATGTAACGGTTCATCAGGAGGCTTAAAACCCGCCTCAGCTCCAGCTCTCAGCCTGTCGTTAGGCTGACTGAAAGTTAGGCTGAGACCGGATTTCCAACATGGCGGCTGCTGCTGATGAGCCTCTAGAGCCCCCTGCAGGAACAGATGACT
Source organism: Labrus bergylta (assembly GCF_963930695.1). Taxonomy (NCBI): domain Eukaryota; kingdom Metazoa; phylum Chordata; class Actinopteri; order Labriformes; family Labridae; genus Labrus; species Labrus bergylta. Next base: position 20,555,329 of record NC_089207.1, on the reverse strand, counting down.
TCTGGCTTCATCCATTCATATTTACAGTCTGTAGTCTGACACCAACCCGGGTGCTGTGGTTACAGTCTGCTCGCTGATGGTCTTGTAGGTCATATAGGCTCATGAGGATTCATTCGGTCTTATTCAGAACCAGAAAGAAAAAACTCCTCACAGGAGTTCTGACTTTTTTTTTTTTTTTTAAAGAAAATCCTTATTAATAAAAAGCCTGAGGCGACAATACAATAATAAAACACGAGCTTGAGTTGATTATCTACTTTAACTGTTTAAATTCCTGAAATAATTGGCACATAATTAAATGATGTACAAACAATTTCCTCGGAGTAAAGCTGGTGGTTTGTTCTGCCTGCTGTTTCCTTTTTCATGGTTCGTAATTACAGCTTTTTCTAGACAAAGAAAAAGGATACATAAAAAAAACCCAACACATGTTACAAACAAAGGAGACAACAGAATGCACCAAGAGACAACAATAAACATAGGAGGAGAAGAAGAAGAAGAAGGGGAGGCTGATGAAGGAGGGGACGGGGGTTCATGTCTTTATCTCAGTTTGTGCATTCATTATGTATACAGCTCGCTCCCTGATGCTGCAGGCTGCCTCTCGCTTTAAAAAGGTACAGTCGGGTTTTATATGTTGCTCATCCTTAATGTTGTGCGGCCCATCTTAGTGAATGTAATCCTATAGAGAAATATGTCTTAATATGTCAGAATCCCCCGAGCCTATGCGGCGAGAATCACTCCCCCCCCCCCCCCCCTTTGACTGTACAACATTAAAGTGAAAATAATCCAGGCTAAAACTGGGTCTGCATACATTACTCTGTCGAGCTCTGCTTTATTAAGTACATAAACAACTCGTCCTTGCTCAGGCTGCCGTCCACAGGACCTAAAGACTATTTGTGATGTGACCCACGAGATGAAACGGCGAGCTGCTCCGTTGGGGATAATTTAGAGGCAGACTGGAGAGTTATGGCGCCTGCACGCCGAGGATGTACGGGGGGAGGGATATTCAAACTCTAAAAAAGCTGCTCCAAATAACCGCACCCAAATGGCTGCAAATGTTGGATTCAGTCATCTTCCAGGAAAACTGTGAGAGTTTAATCCAAGCTAATAAGGGAAGGAGTGCTGACAAACGAGGGTGCCGGGTAAAAGGAGACAGATGATGGCAGGATGACAGGTTAGCAGAACTCGCTCTCACAAGCAAACGCTGACTCAACGTCTTAACTGTGTTTATGAAGGCTGGCTTTAAAATCTGAACTTTTACACTCCAACAAAAGAAAACAAACTTGTTGACAACAAATTAGATTTGCTTTTAGCTTTTAATTCAGTTAAACATTTGACGACCTCACTACACACAGAAATGACGCCGTCCTTCTGACCAAGAGGAGCCATGTCAGGATTTATTCTGTGTTGGCAGCGTCCAGAAACTCCTAAAAGGAAATGAATGTTTGTTAAAATCTTTGGGTTTATTGATTAATGATGGACTGATTGTTTATCCAGCCGGTTCCAAAGGCTAACTTGTAAAAAGCAGCAAAATACAAAAAACAACGTACCTCTCTCGTGTAATCCCTGGGTGCTATCTTTATCATTTCGATGTGCCGTTGAAGTCAGACGAGGGATTTTGATGGCAGGTTCTTGCACCGGACGGGTGATGGATGATCTACTGTCATCAAGGTAAAGGTGTTTGATTGTGATGAGAAATTGTCCATGTTGAATTCTTTCGGGGAAGTCTCATTTCACAATACTTAAAGTTGGTTTAGTATGTTATTAATTCAAGTTTTTTTTGCATTGATATGTAAGTTGAGTAAGTTCAAAATGGCTGACCAATCTGTGAAGACTGCCTGATGATGTAATCTGAGGCTGATGGGATGACGGAGGTGATGAAACTGTGAAGACTTGGCCGTGATGGGGAGGTGGAGAGTCGTCCTTGTTGACAGCTCAGGAGTGATGAGGAAAGAGTGTCACATTGATTCTGGTCAGTGCTACTCGGCTCTAGCCCGAGGTCTGGCCTCAGGTTCTATAGGCCTCGGTCCTGGTTGCTGACCTCTTATATGATCTGAAGTTGACTACAGGAAAGTGAAAGATAAAGATAAAGAGATAAAGATAAACTTTATTGATCCCCCATGGGGGAAATCTTTTTTCTTTATCAACTGAAGGCTCTGCCTCCCATAATACTTCAGGAAGGTTGTGTTCTGCATTCATGGCCAACCAAGAGCTCTTCAGAATATGACCATGCCTGACCATTGTTAAAAAATATCAAGATTACTTTTATCCTCTTGTCTAGAACTCCAGAGATAACAAAGTGTTCCTTCCTTTCCTCTGTAAGACAACATATGGCTGCTGCTGATGTGTTCAATGACTTCACATTGTGGAGCATCAATGATCTCTCAGAGGCAAACCTCTCATTTTACCAGTGGCACTAGTTCATAAAAAATAGATTACACATCATCCAAGCTCTGTTGATTCTTGTAATAATTTAAAAGATGTTCACTTAGCCGCCATTCTGCATCCACCTGAGGCGCTTGTTAATTGTGTATCTGTTATTTTTCTGTCTTACAAGCGAGGCTGTGATCTGTTTCTTACAGCAGCGCCGTGTCGACTTGAATTTAGCCTACTTTTTAAGTGTATTTGCACAGTGATTCGTTTCCTTTAGTGAAATGACAACCAAAATAAGGATATAAAAATACGCCACACAGACAGGAGGAGAGCTGAGAACACAACAAATCGTCTCAGGTGAGATTTTCCCAGGGGACGACGAAGACATAAAAACAAACTGCACAACAAAACAAGAACAAACGTCCAAATTAGGATGACAAATGTAGATACAAGACAATATATTGTTAAGTACAGAAAAGGGATCTCAAGTCAGCGATACAACATTTGGGCCACTTTGGATTCTAAAAACAGAGTCTGAACCTGAAAATGGCTGAATGGAAACGCTGTTTGTGAGCCCGCACGATGAAATTGAATGTCTCCCCCCCACCCCCTTCTGTAACAGCAGTCTATCTGTCGAGTGTCTGACAGTCTACGGACAAGGCTGACTGAGCGCCGCCATTGATCCACTCTGTACTCTTGACCAGCTCTGGCACATTATAATCTCTGCTAGACACACACACACTGAGACCACATACAGGGACAGACGTGTTCCTGATGCGTGTGAGTGTATTTCTCTGTGTCTGATCCGTCCGTCTTTCTGAGCTCACAGACCGCCCGTCACAGTTAGAGGACCCTTCTCACCTCTAATGGCTTCACTCTGACCGTCAGCTTGTGGTATCAGATCAGACCCCTCGTCGATCATCCTGCAGGAGATGAAGCCCACTATCCTTCCCTTCATCACTGTGTGTTGTTCAGTTTGTTCACAGTCACGGCCTGAGGAAACAGATCGCAAACCAGAAGTGTCACCACTTGCTATATGGTCACATAACAACACATTCCTGCAATAATTCAGTTTCAGTTGATGGAGGGACTTTGAGGCAAAAAACCAAGGCCAAGTGACGATTGACTTATCCTTCATAACTCCTTGAAGACCACCTTTTTAGAGGTTAAGAGTAAATGGACAGCGTGGCGGTATGGGTTGAAGGCTTAATGTACTCCTTTTACACTGTCTGAAGCTTCGTTTTGATATTCAAGCGATGCCCTGATAATTCATGACAAACAAGATAAGGCCTGAAATGCCCAAAGTCTGCCAAGTTCAGGAAATGAAAACAAGAGTATAGGAGTGATGATTGTGCAGACACCACTAAACGAGGAAACTATTGCTGCACAAATTCAGACGTTGAGTCTCCTGGTATGAAGACAGGTAGACGTTCGGAGATCAATCAAAGATGGTTCCTTGCTGTGGTAAACAGATCTTTAACCGATTACTGTCTGGGATCTCTCCTGCACAAATCTGCTTGGGATCGCTGTGTTTTTATTAAGGGTGTGACCTGAATGTGACACCCATCTGAAGTGAAATCCACGTGGAGAAGATGTGCAAATAAATAAATGTGTGTGTCTGGAGTTCTGCTGAGTGAAGCGAGGTGCTTCATTGTCTTTTATGTTTAAAATGGATCAGCCAATGATCTGTCAGAGCGAAGGTGATGGATGTTTATTATCAGGCGTGTAATTATTTTCATGTTTGTGCAATAAGGAAAATGTGGTGTGCATTAAAATCTTGATGTGTTACATGTAAACAGTACACTAGGACACACAGGTCAGCGGAAACAAAATGTGACTCCTTCACTCCGACAACCTGGATTACGTCCATTTACAATCAAACAGCAGACTCAAATTAAAGCCAGAGGTATAGATTCAATAAATCGAGCACATGGAACGAGACGAGAGCACTTTAACTGTTTATTTTATTACAGTGAGTCTGTGAAAATGTGTCTTAAGAAAGTGATTTAAAAGATTACAGTTATATCTATTGCTGATCTTGGCTTTAAACGCTCGGATATTTAATTCCCATCCCCACAGATCGTATTCCAGACAAGAGGATATCGATCATTTCTCGAGCCTGAGCGGAGTCCAGGATCAACATCTGCATAATGTTACAGCTTGAAAGTGGAGTGAGAACATTCCTGGGCTAATTTTGATATACGCTTAAGTGTAACAAGCTGCAGGGAAACAGAGACACGCAAATCCCAGGACAAAGGGTTTCTGCTTTTTTTAATAGATGCATGTGAGGGCTAATAAGTTAGATAATTTCTCACGGTGACAGATATGCAGATATTAGCCCAGAGTGTAACCCAGTTTAAATGTGAGTGTGAGGAGGCTCTCTGGGAGGTGGATGTGCCCTGGTTGTGTACACTCATACATACAGATAATATGCATCAAAGACGAGGCGTGCAGGAGGGAAACACTGAGGGCTGAGGGGGGGGGGGGGGGGGGGGGTGGCTCATAACTCACATTACTACAGCTTCTTATGGGCCAAAACTGTCAGTTTGATAGTAATGCATGCAGGCTGTGAGAGGAGGAATAAAGAAGAATTCATCGGCTGATTTATGTGTCAAGCTCTCTCGTAATGCTAAAATTAAAGAAACACCCCAACAGTCTCACATGTCAAACTCAGTCTGCCTATCATCAGGATGATAACTCTGACCTATAGGGAAATTATTTTTATTTCAAAAAGGTCTGAGAACAAACTACAAGATGTCGACTGCAGACAGATTGTAACTTGGATCATGCAGTTTGAAAGATCCCGGTCAGGCAAACCGTGTTTTTATTAATAAAGCACTGATCACAACAAAAGTGAAGGCTATATCCAGCAGGAGCAAGCATTCAACGACAGCTGCAGGCAAAGACCTCGAGTACGTCAGGGCAAGGTGGACGGCCATCGCCATGTAGGGTTTAGAAAGACGGAAGGACAGATTGAAAGGGACATGATCGTACTTCTGGATGTCAGGCAGTGTGAGTGGAAAAATAATCGACATCCAGGTTGCTGATTTCTCAGATGAAACAGAAATGTATCCGGGCCGAGCACATACAGTACACACCCCTTTCTGGCTCCCACAACACAACCATGTAGACCGATGGGAATCAAGAGCCAGGACATCACCGGGGTTGTCAAATGGGAACATCCCTTCACCGGCCTCAATTCGTCCCACGATCACGCGGTGAGGCTGGACAGTGAGCTCCGGCGTCACAGAGCCAGCCCTCTCCATGCTTAACACAATGTCAAAATGTCTTCTTTCCTTTAGCCTGTCTTCTTTCCTTATGTCCTCTGCAGACAAAAACAGGAGAAGTAAAGTGGGGTACACACTACAAGATAATCGAGATGATTTTGGGCTCAATTCCCGCCATCCAATGGACAGCAGGGGGACTTGAACCAGCGACCCTCCAGTTCCCATCCTAAGTAAAGTGTCTCAAAACAGAGAAAACAAAACTCTGGTGTGAGGAGGATTTGGTATGGTTAGTTAGAAGTGAAAGCATAAATAGAGGGCGAAAGTTCACGAGGTTTCCCGCAGGGGCCCTGATGTAAATTTCCTCGACTTCTCTGTAAGTTTCCATAACTAAGAAGTGTTTAGTAGATGAGGTAAGCATGCATTCTGCTCTGCTCATTCATAAAAAGAAAACAGACCTATGTGTGATTACTTTTATATTCCCCGACTTCCCCTGAGGATTTATGCAAACTGCTGATTTTCTCTGTCTTGATTTACACCTCTCATTATTCCATGTTTCAGAAATTCCATGTGCAACGGGAAACCTGGTGAGTGAGCGTAGCGAGAGCAGAAGAGAGGAGGAGGAGGAGGAGGAGGAAAACAAAGCCAGGCCTGTATAGCTCGCAATGATAGCATCATCACCCAAAGTCAAAGACCCTGTCTGTCTCCCTCGACTCTCAGAAGCCCGGCCAGAGAGCGAAAGAGAGAGAGAGAGAGAGAGAGAGAGAGAGAGAGAGAGAGAGAGAGCAGAGCAGAGGGAGAGATGGACCAGAGTAAACAGAGCACAGAGAGATGAGATCCAGACTCTGCCCTCTGACATACTGGTGATGAAATGTAGACCTCATTAATTATCTTTTTATTCCAATGTGATTTCAGCTGTTTGGCTCTCGTGTTGACAAGCTGTCATCGACTGTGCTGAGAAGAATACAGCTGCACTTTGCTCGTGAGATAATGTAAGACGTGAAACCTTTAGCAAACAGTCAACATCATCATCTCACAGAACTCAATTCAATTCAATTCAAAAAACTTTATTTGTCCCCGGGGGGGGGGGGGGCAATTCAAAGGCACACAGAGCAGTAAAGTAAAACACACCTGAAATGACCACGACCTCACAACACCACGTTACTCGGTGTTGGTGTGTGAAGGGTTCGGTTTGTGTCCGCACAGCAGAAATTCAGACTGATGGATTTGAAAAAGACAAAGTTTGGGTTTATTTTTAGTTTAGTTACATAAAGTAAGCCAACATGACCAGGATGTAAAGTACACAAGTCACCAACGACTTTTAGCCTTTCACAAGAGTCGACCGCTTATCTTCCAGGGGAAAATCGTGTTTTTGTGACTCATCTATCGCCCTTGAGCACCACCCCGGGTCTGGAGTATATGGGATAATATGCAGAAAGGATTTCTCCTTTGTATTTCTAGCGTTCCTGTTGTCCACACTTCCTCCCTGCTGAGGTGGAGGTCAGAGCAGGCCGTGTATGAATGAGGAAGGCGGTGGTTGTGGGGACGACGCAGTCCGATGGTTATGGCTGGGTGTCAGGGACGTCGGGTGGTAGTAGTGCCCGATCACCTCGCTGAAGGTTGGGGGAGCGCCTTCTACTTGAGAGCCTGGCTTCTGCTGCCCGGACAAGCCCTCCTTGGCTTTTAACACACTGACACAGAAGGGGGGCGTGGTCCATAGCAGCAGGCCGTGCCCACCAACAATCCCGAGGAACTTTCAAGACGTGAGAGCTCAGGGGCTGCCAGGAAAATACGTGGTTAGTAAGTAAGATTTAGAGATAGTGACATGCAGCAATATGATGCACAGAGGGAGGGAGAGATAGGAGGTCAAGGTGCCAGGTCCCCCGGTGGTCTAAGGCTATAGCTGCATAAACTAGGAGCTGGTCCAAGCCAGCACCAGCTCTAACTATAAGCTTCATCAAAATGGAAAGTTTTAAGTCTAATCTTAAAAGTACAGAGTGCGTCTGCCTCCCTGAAATGTTTATGATGGATGCCAGACGTAGAAGTAAACTGTAGGCGAATTTTTAGAACCCAAAATGAGTAAAAAAAATAGTCAAAAAGTCAACAAAACAAGAAATATCTTTAATTGAGTTTATGATGGAAGTACACGAGGTGCCTTGGCGAGGACGGGCTGAATGCCGTTGTGCATTAATAATGATCAACACATTTTGTTTGGGTTGTATTCTGGAGGTTTGATGATTGGAAACAAACTCTGCTTTTGGTGAAACAATGGAAACTGTGAGGATTTACTTTATTGATTCTGTGCTGAAGGAAAATGAAAAAGCATTTCAGTGGCATATTGATCTCTGAGCACTCTCCTTCACTCCTCTATTGTTCGGCAGGATTGTTTCGTCAGAGACAAAGGAACCTGAGAGAGAAGGAAAGAGGAAATGTGCACCTATGGATTCTGTTTGTTTGCAATGTTATTTTTGGTATTTTTCTGTGTTTGATGTCTGATTTGTAAAAAAAAATAAAAAAAACCTCATTATTTAATTACAATTTGTCTTGGCGAGGGCTTTATGGGATGAAACGGGGAGGGCTGATTTAAAAAATGGTCCCCTGCTGGTGTAAGACTCAGGTCTGGCAGACTTTGAGATCTTCCTCCTGGAGCTGCCAAGAAAAACGCAGCGAGCGTTTCCCCTCCCACTGCAGACAAAGCCGATCCTTTCTGAAGCAGGAATTAGCCGTTGGTATCTTAATTGTTTCACATGAGCTCGAGTTGCTGTGCTGCTGAACAAACGGAGCTTCATTTAACTATCTCTACTCTGTCATCTTTACGTCCACAGACAAAGAAATCTGTTTATCCCCGTCTGAATGCGAGCTCGCTGCAAAACCAATTAAATGCCCATTTAGTCAATTGCTCCAACAATGTACACCCGCACATACCGCACGCATACACTCGGGACAATTTGCTGTAATTCTCCATAGCAGACGATGGCCGTTTCCTGTCCACAGTCACATTGGGGAAACTTTTAATGATTCCTGTTTTTGAAGGGAATCCCAAACACCAGTACACCATCTGCTGCTGTCCCCTCTCGAGGGTCCGGGTTCAGTACTTCACTGCTACCAGACTCAGAGGGAAGTTTTCTCCAATTAGAATGATTAAATATTTAGCCTCACATACAAAACACAAAGACATACCTCACCATTTAACTGGGAGTCAATTTAAAAAAGAATGGGCTGATTCATCTGCGGCCCACAGCTTCAGAATATGACCATGAGGGTACTGTACCTCTCCATCATCTTTTCGGCACATGCAGGGCTGCACAGTCAAGTTTGATGTTATAAACGTGAAATGTCCAGATACGCGTATCCACATCATTCCCAGAAACAGGAGACGACAGATCATGCAGTAAGACGCACTCGTAATAGCCGCCATGTTTGTCTTGCTGATGCATCACTTTGCTGAGGCCGCGCCTGCAGCTGTCAGAAACCGGGGTAAGCAATATACATGCCGCAGTATCCTGTTTTCTTTTGGAGTTTTCCAAGTAGCAAAATATGGTTTTTCAAATAAGGATAAGGGCTTATTCTGGTTTCTGAAATCGGGATATGATGTCTTACAAGCACAAAAAACGTGCGTTCCTGTGATGTTTTTAAACTCCATTTTCCTCCTTTTCTGCCCTGAGCTCGGGAAAAAAGCGTTTAGTTTTGTTGAACCCTCTGCAGGAACTTACGCCAGAATGACATTTCATTTGAAGCCTTTCGCTCGATCTTAAAAGACATAAAACACGACACCATCGGATCATGCCTGATGTGTTTCTGAATCGTAATCTGTGATCACGACTCTGCACTTTATCTGCAAACAGATTTGCATATTGTAACTGTTGTTTTCTCTGAACTTATTGTTTGTGAACTGTTTCTTAACAATGTAATATTTATGAGGATGTGGCCAGGTCACCTTCGTGAAAGAGCTCTTGATCTCAATAGGTTAATTACCTGGTTCAATAAAGGTTAAAAAAAAGGTAAAAACCAGAATACTTATGTCTATGTAAATGCACTCACTGTCGTTCTTTGACGAGATGGGAGTGAGAATAGAATTCAGTTTTGTAAAACAGGGTTTAATAATGTGAGAGTTTTGTATTTTCCAGGCCTGGCAAAAGGAATTACAGCGCTGTAAGTGAGCTGCAAACAGGTTTTTGAATGCATGAAATCCAGCTGACACAGTTATTAGCACTTTCTTTCCCCAACAAGACTCCTGATGTCTGATCCTTTCTCACCGTATAGTGTTGGTTTCTGATATACTGTCGGTACCTGGCTATACACACTTCTCAGGTGAAGAATCATTTCTGTATATAACTTTGAGCTGAGAGGAACTCCAGTAAAGAGGTCACCATGTCTTGTTAACATTTTTAAAAGCATGCACACACCCAGATCGGCTTTGAGAGAGGGGCGTGGTGCATGTGTAGTCAAATAATAGACTGTAAATATACATTTTTGAAGCCTGAATGACATCAGCCATCTGTTCCTGCAGGGGGCTCTGGAGGCTCATCAGCAGCATCCACCATGCTGGAAATGCTGTCTCAGCCTAACTTTCAGTCAACCTAACGACAGGCTGAGAACTGGAGCTGAGGCGGGTTTTAAGCCTCCTGACAAACTGTTACACTATGCCCACCTGTCAATCATGTCAGCTACACGCCTAATTATGGACAACACGTATCGTTTATGAAATCAAAACAGAGCTGTTTAAAAAAAAATCACAGTGCCAGTGATGACAATAACTAATCAGACCTATTTGGTTTTTTGAACCAGGCTGTAAACATGTTTATTTATGTTGTAAAAACTGCTTTTTTGAATGGGTGTGTATGTGACTTCCTGTGTTCCAGGAACCAGCCTCTAGTGGACACTCAACGAACTGCAGGATTTTGCACTTTTCCAAGACTGGAATTTGCCGCTTGGCTCAGACACATCATACATTTATATATACAGGGTTTACTGCAAGACATCACAAACCTCACCTGAAGGCATTTGATATTTGTAAGTATCGATCTTTCTTTGTCTTTTCTGCTGGGTCGGGATTATGTTAACAAGCCAGCTCTTAATTTTTCCCTCTCTCTCTAACTGACTCTCACTGGAGTTTTCATGTGGAGTTAATCAATATGTATCATTTTCAACATGGACTTTATTCTCAGACAGATCCAGAACAACAGCCCTGAAACCAGTCCTTCTTGTTTATTCTGAGACTTCGCCCGAGGTTAAAGCAGCCGTTACACATATTTTTATAATGTGAGTGTTTCAATAACTGATGGAAATAAGCTGCTGCATATTATCTTTTAAAAAGCTGCTCTCAGAGACAAAGAAACATTTACTCTGCAGGAGTTAGAGAATCAGAGCAGACTCTCGACCTTGCAGAGGTAAAAATCCTTTATTAACAAGGTGGAGTCTAATTCTCTTTAGTGCTGGATCAATAAGAAATACACAGAATCAAAATGACATTCATTAATGGAGACAGCGCAGATTGGTACTCACTCCCTGTAAATTAATCGGCAACTTCCTCCGGGGCTGTGTTGGTGCAGTAACGTCTTCAACAAAACAAACAGAGGCGAGGAATAACAATCAGGAGGCGAGCGATGCCTGTGCACAGCCATCAGTATAGATGTTAATTGCGGGGAGATGATCTGCATGCATCTGAAGAGGTAAGGCTGTGTGGGAGTATGTAAATGTGTGCAGGCAGATGAACCTCAGAGACGATTTATTGTTTGCACAGTATGACCATATGCTTCCCCACATTTATTGGGCTCTTCTGTGGCGCTGCAGCGGCTTGCTTATATACGTCTGGACTGATGAGATGCACCTTCTGTGAGTGTGAGGAGACACACCCACACACACAGAGACATGAAACACACACACACCTGCACATAAGTTTTATGATACATTTTATTCGTTATATATTATTTATGATATACCCTTATGAAGAGCGACTTTAAACTCTGATTGAATTTGTTGCCTCAAATCAAAGCATTAATACTCCTGAAGGAGATCTATTCTGCTGATCCATTTGACCCCCATTTCATGCTGATTCTGACGTCAAGTCAGCAAGTCGGTAAGTCGGGCACCTTATACTTTTCCGAGTTTCTTTTCCGGTGTTTCCGGCACCAAATGAATGCAGCAAAAGCATGGAGCAAAGTTGTAGGACACGTCTACTCCAGCAGCTCTTTTATGGACACGCCCACCCAGAAGCTGCTGACTTCAAACAGAGCTGGCCAATCAGAGGAGAGTGGGCACGTGGGGAGGGGGGCCCTTGAAGAGACAGTAGCTGAAATTAAGCATTTCAAGCAAAGGCTGAAATGAGGGATTTTACTGACGCCAGTATCAGATAAAGGAGGTTTTTGAGCTACACATCTCGTATTGCTCCTCAATAGATGTCCCAGACTAACGTTATTAAAGCTGAAAGTGAGGATAATAGATCTCCTTTAAAGATTATCATTCTGAACAATAAGTATTATATGAGTATACATATTTTTGAGTTAATGATGCATGTAGCTCCCATTTCAAATTATGTTGTTGAATATGAAATATGGAAAAGTTACACTCTTTTTTTATGCTATCAGTGTGTTCCTTTTAAAGATCTTAAGGGCTTCATTGTTTAGGCTTTTTGATTAATTAAGGGTGAATCTGAATCTGAAGAGGTTGTGGAATTGTTCAAATATGTAAGACTAAAGGGTTGATCAGAAGTCTGTTGTTTTTTTAAAGTAAATATTTGCATCATTTCCTTGGGCTGAAAGCTTCATGCTGACTTAAAATACAAATGCAGAAAGATAAATACTGTTGTGTTTTTGTTGTTGTTTCGGGTTATTCTCAGTCCCGTTTTATCCTGTCAGTTTTACTCCGGACTCACCTACACTATGTGCTGCAGCATTAAGAATACACTCTGTGACCTGGTTGCTCCAGAGGAAGCCTGTAAACAGACTCCATTCTCCTCCCGACACGATCGGCTGAGAAAAGGTCAAAGAGCGTTCTCTCGCCAAGATGCAATTTTCTCATCCTAAAGCTGGAACTTTGGGGTATATTTTAGAGGTTAGACACTGTGTCCTCTCGGAGAGAATCTGTTTTCAGCAAGGGCGCCTCAGCACAGATATATCTGGAAGGTCAGACTTTCCTTTTATTTTGATCTGATTGGAATATAAACAATGCAACACATGCAAAAGGAAGTCTTGGCGGAAGTTGTTGATGACTAACTTGCTGGTTGTGATGGAATTACCAAGACGTTTGCCATTGTTCTCATTGGCATATACTGTCATCAGATAACACTCAATGGTTTCCAACATTGGGCTATGAAGCAACTATGCTTTCCAGAGTCAACCCTTCTGTTAAAAGCTTTTAAATAAAAAAGGTTGATTGTTGCAATGTTGAGGCCTAAAGTGGTGCAAAACCAATTCCTATCCAGACCGATCAACCAGCATTCGGCCTGTCTTTACATATGCAGATGAGAGTTTGTACATATGCCTCTAGACGTGTGCTTTGGAAGTGCAGTAGTCAGGAGAATCCATGATGTATCCAGTTAGACTAACCTTCTGAAAAACTTTAATTATCAGGTTGAAGCAGAAAAAGCTGGATGTTTTCTTTCTCGCAGTGGAGGAACGCTGCTTGTCGGGTGCTTTTTTATAAGAAGAACAGACGTAAAAGTGGAAGAAAACTGTCTATGCCTCAAAGTGCAGGAGCTCAAAACAAGAAAAATTGGGCAGGGATGAGGCCAAATGTGGTTGTAACCTGAAGAATATCTCCCTGAAGTGACCGTTATCCTCCAATTCCAGACCATTATTAGAGTGCACCAGCTCCTAAATACAGACCGACCTGAAAGAGAGCGTTTCATTCACCTGCAGGAAGGCAAAGGTGTGTGTGTTGTTGCCCCGATACTTGACTCTTACGGTATTGAGTGCGCTCACCATCGGTGTACATCTCCTGTGTTTGTATGTGTGTGTGCGGTTGAAGTGTAAAGTGGAGGGGTTTATATGAGAGGTTCTGTGCCGTAGAAGTAAGTTGATGCTGGTGGACAGATAAGGGTCTCTTCAGACAAAGACGCCCTTTGTGAGCCAGGACCGCTCTCAGCCACTGCAAGACGATCTGCTGCAGCCCCTCGGAGCATGAAAAGCCTGCCGTGTCCCAAACCGAGCGAAACAAAGTGGCTCCAGACCAGCTAACAAGAGCCAGGAGCCACTTCTGTACATTGGGAGGCCGGGGAGGGGCTAAGAGGGGAGGAGGGTTGGGAGGACTGTGGTTCCTCCTGCAGTAAGACAACAAAAGACAAAGAAAGGTCGGTGTTGTTCTAGCTAGTAGCGGTAAGGTCGGCTGACTTGTTTACCACTTTGGTCCAGATTGAAATAAGACAAAGAATAGTGAATGGATCAACATACAGATTAGTTCAGATCTTTATGTCCTCGTAGGATTCTTCCAAATTACCTTGACCATTTCCTAACCTTTTCCATCATACCAGCAACTTCTTTTGTCTTGTGACAGTCAGAGCAATTTCACACCTATAGGTCGTTTGCTCTGGTCTGAATCATCGACCAATTTGTTACTTTGGTCTGTGTTCAAACGGCGACATTTACAAGCGGCGCAAAATGTGTGATGTGCGAGGAAATGTTCTCCTGATTTGTTGGAATTTCTTTCATGAAAAAACTTTCCCAAGCAAACAAAGACTAGTAGACTCCTGATTGGCTGCTCCAAAGACACTTTACAATTTCAGAATGGACAGACTACGACACGGATTGATGTCAGCTCTGCTCATCGGTTTTTATATTGTTTGTAAGCGAGTAAGTTGATGCTGGTGGACAGATAAGGGTCTCTTCAGACAAAGACGCCCTTTTCATGTGGTCACTGTACGTTTGTTTGTTCTGCAACAGCGTTTGATTGACAGCTTTCACAGCACCACAAACGAACTGTACTAACTTTACAAACGGACTCGAGTTCGTTTTAACCGAACCAAACTAGTTGGGTCTGAAATCGTCCTCATGGCCTTTTTCAGTGAGCGGCGGATTCTTTCTTTTCTTTGTTCGTTTGTATTTTAATGACGTCTATGTTCAGACATTACCACAAGAGCCGAGCATGCACAAGATAACATTCTTTCTCTCTTTTTTGCCGTCATTTAATGAAACACTTGATGTATTATTGAAACAGAAAATAAATCCAGTCTGTGTATTAGCATGTAGAGACATAAGCATGTCTGCTATGTTTCTTGTCTGACGGTTCGGCTTTGGCGTGTTCAATCAGTGCCGTCTGGACCTTTGTTGTGCATTCTTCTGACTTTGGATTAGCTAAAAAAAAGTGTTAAAAATTCATGAAGCTTATTGGTTGACAGATTTGTCAGAATATTTAAATAATAGCAGTACTAAAGATGTAAAGAGTCGGATACAGGAAACAGTCTGGGTCTCTAGCTCCGAATGATAATCAAGAGGGGAATCCATCTTTAAGTATTTTACCTTTTTATGTTATATCAAGGCTTAACGCTATGAATAATTAGGGGTCTGGCTGCTTTGAGTGACAGGTGGGGGATGCTAGCTGTCAGCTTAGCTCAACCTCTCTGCTGTGTTTGTAATGTCGGTGATCTTTGTAGGATTTTATATGCAAATAACTTTTAAAATGATGAATCTCTCTGTGCGGTTTGTTGTACCAAGAAACGAGCCAAGATACCATACAGGATTCTCAATCTGAACTTTGAGGTATTGGTGTTTGATCTCACCTACCTTTGGTAGCTCTCACCTACCTTTGGTAGCTAAGCTAGGTAACAAGCTAGCTAATGAGGAATAATGTGTGTGTGTGTGTGTGTGTGTGGGTGGGTGGGGTGGTAACTTTTGCTGACCCCTAATCTATATTTTTCATCCGACAAACATCGGGTATAGGTTGATCTCATTGGGCATTATTTTTTCTTTTAAACTTAATATACAGTTTCCACGCTTAAAGCTTACAATGCAACTTTGAGATTTAAAAAAAGGCTCTTTTCTGAGCTCCCCCCTCCCCCTCCTGTCAGTTAAGAAAAACATAAATAAATAACTTTTCAAAATAAATGTATATAAAACCAATTGTTTTCATTTTGAAGTTCAGATATAATCTCTGAAAATCAAAAAAATATCCTGTGTACTTGGAGGGGGGGGTTAATCTGTAATACTGTGCCCCCTCCAGGTCGAATAATAAGATGCGTTGCCTGTTTTAATTAAACTGAATTGAAAGCAAGAACAACAAAGAAAGTCCCTGGTTGCAATCGGTCATTGAAGCGGAAAGAATGGCGCACAGGGTGAGCTATTTTCATCCCGCTGGAGGAACCAGCCGTCCTCTTCATGCATGTGTGATGTGTGTGTGTGACGGGGGGAAATGTGAAGAACATGAAAAATAGGTTGAGGAGGAGGGGGTAAGGTGGAACCCAAATGGGGGAGCACAGATGCAAATGTCTTTATGTAAATTTAAATCAGCTTTATTGGCATGACAGATCCTATTCCCACAGCAGTTCATAGAAAATGATTACCATTAATGGATGATTAACAGGAAATAAACAATCTTATGCAAACACCAACAGTCATTTAAAATACAATTTACTAAAGGCGCTGCTCTGCTCCACCCTCCCTGGGGGGAAAACGACCATCCACACATGAAGTCAAATAAAACTCATCACAAAGGAGGATTTATTACAGGACAGAAACAAAGAACGTCATCATTAAACAAAGACAGCTCAACTGGACATGCCTACAAACTGATCCGCAAATGAGAGGCAGAAAGCAGACACCCCTCCCAAGTTTGTCAGGTTTCTGACAATCAAGGAAATATGCCGCGTTCCATTTACCTCGGATCTCGGAAGTGGGAACTGGGAATGACATCACGCCCGAGTTAACTGCGTTCCAGTTGCAAGTCGGAAAACCAACATGGACGCCTTCGGGAGTACCTTTGTTTTGTTAGCTAATACCAGACGATAACAACACACTAAGTGATAGTTTCTGACTGAAAATAACATGAAAACACCTCCACAGAGAGAACTTGCACGATATCATCGGTCTGATTGATTTAATTTCACAAAAGATGACTAAGCTGCTAATAAACTCAACAGTTACATCTCAAACATCCCTTCCAATGCACGTAGCAGCCATATTGGATCTGAACTCGGGCTACTTTTTTTACTCCGAGTTTCCGAGTCATAATTACGACTTCAGGGGGCGTCCCAGTTGATAATTCCGACTGGGAACTGGGAATTTCCCACTTACGAGATCAACTGGAACGCACCAATAGAATAACTTAGGTCACATTTTTTATTTTATGAACGGGGACGTCTCTCAGAGTTTGATGTTTTTGACAGACGGAGGTGATCTTGTGTCTCAGCTTCTGTTTTACACCGAGGTGCACAGACAAAGTTTTCACTCGTTGGCAGTCACAGAGCGTGTTAAAGTTTGACATCATTTTCTTTATGTCTGAGTAGAACTGATTTGACCGGGTTGTTTGCCAGTTGGTCCTACAGCTCTTCCCCCACACACACACATTCACACCGAACACAGACACACACACCGCGGGGGCGTCACGGCAGGAACCAGACAGGACTCTTATCTTTGTTCCCCTCTTGGCACTGAGGACTTTTGTTCTGGTGGGACTTTGGTGAGCTGTAAAGTAAGAGTATGTCCAACTTCTGTCCCGCTGCATTAATGTGTGTCTGTGAACTTTAAGTATGTTTAGGCTGAATTTTGCACACCAGGCTTCCTGCGGATGATTCTTCTTTTTTTTTTTTACATTTTGGGAGGTCTTGGCTGGTGAATGGACCCCACACGTCTCTACTATTTAATAACATCGTGTCTGTTACTGTATTTAGAATAAAGGGGCCGGGCATTGACGGCGTGAAGAACCGTTCACGCTCCTTCCTCAGCTTTTTTCCAAGCCATGACAAAATGTCCGCTGGTTTTGATCTTCAAGCTGAAATGTGTGTATATGTTCAGCTCCGTTTCCTTCTGTCTAACATGTTTCACATTCTTATAAAGTCTCTTCCATGTGAACTGTTTGACTACGGTCATGGAGGATGTTCGAGGTCGGCTGTAGACCGTCTCTAGAGGAATTAAAGAGAACCAGGTTATAGTCAAGAATTTCATAACGTTGTAAACCTCGTATTGGATTATCAAAGAGGGGCTCTGATTATTGTAAAAACAGCTCTTCAAGATGAGTACAGTCCTCAGTAGAAAGCTTGAACACATTCAATATCTATTTTGACGCATAAGGCCTTGTGTCCACATAGCGTTTTTCTTCTGAGTGCCAGCGTCACCAGTCGCCCAGAGAAAAGGTGCCACGCCCAGCGTCCTTGCAACTGCTCTGAGCGCTCAAGTTAAAAATCTTTGCACTTTTCATTAAGAGTTTGTCGACGTCGCTGTCGCTCTTTTCCAAATGTATGCTATTGTATCTTGTACCCACATCCTCCTCACTTCGTGCCTGCTGGAGTAAAAAGTAACGGAGCAGTGTCGGTCATACAGCGGCCACTATAAACAGACTGTTGTCATAGAGACAGGACGAACTCAGCATACAAACGCTTCATGAAAACCCTGCTGAGAGCACAGCAAATGCTTTTTGCCCAGAAACATGCGAGGTGGACACGGGGCGTAACGGAGTCCTGAGGGTGTAGATTTGGTCAGAAGTGTTTTTGAAGCTTAAATCAAACTTGAATTTTAAGCAGGAAAATGTGTTCAATTTAGAATCACTGATACGTTAATGACCTTACCTACAGCTAGTCAAACACATCCAACCTGAACTCTGAACCCATGGGTAAAATATCCAACTATCAGATTAAAATTAAATGAATTTTAGCCATTTATGACAAGATGTACATCAGCTGAGCAGGAATAAAACACGAGACATACAAGTGCAAGAAAATCCTGGACATGAGAATAAATAGTTCATATATTAGAATAAACGTCAGAAAGTCTTTATTGATCCCGGAGGAGGAATATGGTTATGTTACGTAATCTAATCCTTCTCGGATTGGTCTGTGGAACAAACCGATACACCCACACTGCACAGAAACATAAAATCAACTTTTTGCTTCTTCAGGCTTTAGCACAAACGTACACATCTTTGGAACGATCAGTCGAGTAGCGTCTCTGCTGCAGGATGCTCAGAATAATCGTTAGAGACATTTTTGTCTTTCAGCCTCGGTATGGTTTAAGTTTTATTATCGGTCTTTCTATCTGGACTCTCCATGATAGAAATCTGAACTTTATTCTTCGGGTCCCAGCCTTTTCTTTTGGGGCAAGACTTTGTCACAAAGCCTGAAAACACATTACGGCACATGACGTGTGCTGGCTGCAAGGACAACCACCTGTTTCCAATGGAACTGTCATCAGAGTCTTACAGTAAAAGCCCGTATTTAAGCCTGCGAACGCAGCAATGCTTTCAGTCTCACATAAACACTGTCACACACACACACACACTCATACAGATGGGTAGGACTTGTGGACACACACACGTTTTAGCCACACGTGGGGACATAGAGACCCTCAGATCCACACACACACACGCACACACACACACACACACACACACACACACACACACACACACACACACACACACACACACACTCAGGAGAAAGGAAAACATTTGTACAAATAAACATGCCAGCCTTCAGACACTCACACACATGAACACTCCTGCAGATATGCTGAAAGAAATACATACAGCGTCCATGAGAAGGGTCAGATTCAAATGGTCAAGTGTGTGTGTTGGTCTTGTGTGTGTGTGTGTGTGTGTGTGTGTGTGTGTGTGTGTGTGTGTGTTGTAAACGGAGCCCGGTGGCCGAGGAAAGCATGGTGCTTTTGGGTGTTCTGCTCCCGCCCACTCCCCTGATCTCTCTTTGAACTCTATGCTGTGTTTGCGGAGAGGGTGGCGTGATGGCAGCGACTTTGTTGTGAGAGTCGGAGAAAAGATGAAGAAAGTGAGACGGTGTAAAGAAGGAAATGGAAGATACGTGAGGGACGATGGAAGGAAATTATCTCGCACACTTTTCAAAGGCACCGACTTATGTTACCATCTGGGTGCTGAGCTTTATTGCATTCTGGCATTATGTGTGTGTGTGTGTGTGTGTGTGTGTGTGTGTGTGTGTGTGTGTGTGTGTGTGTGTGTGTGTGTGTGTGTGCGTGCGTGCGTGCGTGTGTGCATGTGCGTGTGCTGGGCTCAGCTGCTTGGAAATGTTTGGGCAGTCAACCAAATATAACTTATACAGATAACTTTTAGCTATGATTTCTCAGCTTCAGGAGACATTACTGTAACGGTGCAATTTTAGAAAAAAGGAAAGATGAAAAAAAACGATTTTAGATGGAATAAAAAAAGTGCCTGATGTTTTTTACAGGCTTGAAATAGTTGTTAAGTATTGCTGAGTGTCTGCACCTGATCTTAAAAACTTGCTAGATTTTAAAATCAAAAATTGGACACACGAACATTTACATCACTGAACCTGTTGTAGTCCTGCCACCCTTGAAGAAAGTCTTGTTGTAACACCTCATACTGAAGACATTTTCATTCCACGAACATGTTCCATGTGTGCATCCAAAAACAGACATAACAAGTCGCATCTTTTGGAAACCTCGGTGCTATAAGGCTGGAAACGATGGCAGGGTTTGTTTTTGATCTCATAGCTGAAAACTGGTTCACAGTCTGCATCATAACTGTGAAAAATGACGAGGACATCCAGCACGAGAGCAGAATGGTTTCCTGTTGCCATCAGATTCTTTCCAAATCTCATCATGCCTCTAAAAGGAAACTATCATCAGAAAACATGGATACACTCAACACATCTCTCCCTCAGCATATATAAGCTGTTGAAAGCTATGGATCTATTCCTGAATGTATTTCTACATACGTTCCTGAAGACATATCAGACCGGCAACTCGGAATTTCCAACTTCCAAATTAAAATAGAACGCACCACAAATTTAATAATGTAATAAAGTCTTTTGAAAGATATTGTTGTAATTCTGCTCCTTGAATGCCAACGCTTTCAATTGATTGCAAACCTTTTCTCATAAATATGAGACCAAATGTTGTCTTCTGTCTCTGCTTTTGGGCCAACTATACTTGATACCTGACTGTTTTGTATCACTATTTACTTTTTGTCGATCTTCTTATTGAGGAATGTCACATCATGGGTGTCCTATTGTTTCCCCGTCTGACTATAGCCTTTAAACACAAGCTATAGAAGACCACAAGTAGACCTGAATTGGTAGGCAGGCTTCGAGGGAGGGACAGGGGGTGGTGTGCATATTTTTGGGGTATCTGGGTGTTGGTCAGAAAGAAGAGAACAGTGGGAGAGGAGAAGAAGAAAGGAGGAGCAGAGGGCTGATGTGGTGAAGTAAAGACAGACCCTCGAGATGAAAGACTGGCATCTGCAGAGAGCACAGACAACGAAAAAAAAAAAAAGGGCCAGGGCGCTGGATTGGAACCAGGGTGGGATATCATTGAGAGGCAGCCCCTCCACCACTTCACCAACCCGCCTTGAGAAACATCAAAGATTTTATTTTTGCATTTAAACAGTGTGTCCCTGCCTCAGCTTTCTGCTACCATTTCCATTTGAGAGTCATTTGTGAGGAAAAGAATCTGTGAGACGAGAACCTTTGCAGGGATAGGTAGGCTCATTTGTCATGTGACCATTTAAACTTGCTAAAGAAACAGGTTGACATTTTGGTAAAGAGGCTTATTTGATTTGTTTTCAAAAACTAATCTTATTTCCCATAAATGAATTAGCACAGTTTTATGTCTTTATCCGTTATATTCGAAGGTTTCACACTAGGGACCAGGACCCAGATCAGAGAACGCTTGACCCCAAAGTGTGGTTCATTTGATCAGTGTGAACACAAGTGATTGTACTTGGGCACTGTGCACTGAACTGTTGTTTCTGACAAAATGCATCTGGCATGCAACTCCCCCTAAAACCACAAAGTGCTGGTGTAACTGCTGGAGTTCAGCACACTATTAAGTGATGTTGAGGGATGTTTGTCGGAGTACTTCTTTTTAAATTGGGTTTTATCTGCGTTTGTGCGGAAGGTTGTGTATCAGGGTTTTCAACCTCTGCACCGTCCACTTGCTATTTTAACTTTTGGATCGATAGATTTTAATCTTATCTGCCTTCATTTGCATGGCTGCTATCTCCGTCCTGTGTCTGTCTCTGCGTCGGACAAGGTCGTCCAGTCCCCGTCTATCAGCTTCCATCATTCCCTACATTTTTCTCTCTCACTGAGAGTGAAGCTGCAATTTATCTCCGTCAGTATTTCAACTTTTATCCCACAATCTGGTTGTCCATCTCTCTTTTTCATTACGAGTCTTCATTTTCATCCATCATAGACGGTGATTTTGTGTCTTCTAATAATCTGAATAAACTTTGCGTTCCTTATTTCAGGTTCTTTGTTCTTTCAATATATCCGTCCTCATAAATCAGCGCCCCACTTGACATTGTGGCTCTCAATACTAACCTCACTGGCTTAAAGACCTTCATGTTGCAGGTTACATAGATTTCAAACTGATCAGGTTGGAACAAATGTACACTGAATCACAGAGAAGCAGCTAATTTTCAGTCAGCGTAAACAGGAGTATGATATCAAGGCTGAGACAGCGGGGTGGAGTTGGACTCAAGGTTTGGGTGCGTACCAAGAAAATGTGTGTGTGAGGGCGGGTTTGCGTGTGTGTGTGTGTGTGTGTGTGTGTGTGTGTGTGTGTGTGTGTGTGTGTGTGTGTGTGTGTGGGGGGGGGGGGGGGGGGAGGGGGAGGGGGAGGGGGGTATATTGATCCTAAAATGACGACAGTCAGCCTCTCTGATCTCAGCCGGACCCCGGGCCCTCCCATGGAGCAATCTGCAGCCACAGCCAGTCCCCATGGCAACCAGTATGTGTGTGTGTCTGTGTGTGTGTGAGTGTGTGTGGGTGGGAGAGACATGCCGAAGTTATCATTCTGATCCTCCTCCACCTTGGTCTACTGCTCTTTCTCTCTCTCTCTTTCTCTGGATCTCCCTCTACATCATGTCTGTATCCGTCCTTGAAAGACCAGGATTCTCTCTAAGTGTGTGTGCGTGTGTGTTCTTGTTCGTCTATCTCTGTGAGGACACATTTGACTGCAGTGATAGAGAAGTGAGGACTTTTTGGGCCAAGACCCTCATGTAATGTAAAGTACTGCAGCGTGTCGATGAGGCTCCTTTTCACTGGATTTGAACGAAGGCAAGTGTTTGATGCCAATGCAAACAATGATTGTACTTTCCTCTTTATGGTATAACCTCTCTTTTGCTTCCTTTGTCTGCACCTGCGGTAAAAACAGTACTAAAGAAGTGACTGCGACTGCTTCACATACTGCCATCATTATCTAAATTATTCTCCAGTTAATTCACCCTACACTGGAAAGCTTTTTCTTTTTCCATTTGCACGAGTATCCTGTGAGTCCTAAATGAATACAGACATGCTGACACTCGTGATGAAATACAAAGTGACTGAAAACAGCAGATGTGTAGCTGATGGTAAACCTTCCTTACCTTCTAGTGTGCAGAAATAAAAGTGTTTCTTCCCATTAAAGCCTGACATAAATCTGCCTTTTAGCAGACATCAAGGAAAGTAGCTTTAAAGTGAGGCAGGTGATGAGATGCTTTCCTGGGAGTGTCATTGATTTATGTTTGTATGGCTGCTTGCCTTGTAATTCCTTCTAATAAGAGCTGACTGCAGGCAACAGTACGCACACTTTTATTTACAGCACAGATATATATAGACATAGATGTGCAAGATCTGTAGAGAGAAACAGCAAAATGCTCTCAAAAGCCTTTTTCAGGCTGCTTTTTTTGCATCTGAGCTTAGCTGTCATCACGTCTTTGCACATCCATATTGATTCTGTGAGCGTGTAATATTGGTGTCCCAGTCTGTGGATTCACATTGGAGCAGGAGCTCCACATACACACACAGTCAGACATGCACACACACTAAGCGCTGCGCTCCCCCAATGGCTCCGTTGATCCCATACAGATGTAAGATGTAAGTACAGATGGGGGATCCCTTCGTCCCCCCATTATAGATCTGCAACATTCAGATTGAAGGCGAAACATAACAGGTATGAATGAAGCCTTTAATGCAGACTAATGACGTTGGAAGAGTAATTCAACATCTTTTAATCGGTCGTTTGCATTCTTAAAGGGGCTGATTGATAGATGGAAAGAGGGATGGGTGGATGACAGACTGATAGATGGATGGATAGCTTTTATGTATGTATGGACCGACAGACAAATGGATGGATTTATGGGTGGAGAGATTGAATGGAAGGATGAATTGTCTGGATGGATGGAGAGATGAAAGGAGGGACAGATGGATGGATGTAAGACGGGTCAGATGGATGGAGAGATTTGACCGACGGATGGATGGAAGGTTTGAGAGACAGACAGGGGGACTTTTGGATGGATGGATGACAGGCTGACAGATGGGCTTGTGGACGGATGAATAGATGGATGGATGGATGGATCACTGCCTCCCCCACAGCTCAGTTAGACCTGGTAAGTATTCTCACACAGTTTCAGTGAAACTTGAAAGCTAAACATGAGAAATAAAATGAGAAAAAAAGAGAGAGCTGTAATTGCAATTCATTTCCAGAGAGGGCCCCTGGGGTAGCACAGGCGCGTTTGATCCCAGAGGCGAGCGAGTGTGGAAACGGAGAGATGCAGTCATATGTATGCAGAGGGAGGGTAGAGCGAGCGGGGAGCCGGGGAGCAGAAAGCCTTTTAATATTCCGGGCCATGGGTTGAGATGAGAGACTGCTCTCATACCTTCAGGTTCATGAGCATAATGAGATTTTTATTTTGCTGAGTGCAGTCTGTGGGCACGTGTGTGTGTGCGCGTCTGTCTGTCACGCACAAAGCACTTTCTGATCACTTGTGTGTGCCCGTGAGCGAGTGTGTGCGCTGCAAACTCCTCCTGAGGGTCTTTATGTTTGAAAATCAGCATCTGTGAATATGCATTTGTGTGTGTGCGTATGTGTGTGTGCATTAGACAGACACACATGTCAATTGTCGAGGCAGGGTCATTACTCTGCACACTTTTCCCCTGGCTCGGATGACACTCATTGACTACAATTGACTTAAGTCTCACAATAAATACTCATAACATTAGCACACTTTCCCATTCTCCTCCTCGCTGGGTGCTTTCCCAAAACACTATCTCCTCCTTTCACAGGATCCTCAGGGCTGAAAAGTGATCAGCTGCACTGCACAGGTCTCCACTCCCACACCAACCCTGTCAGTGTGTGTGTGTGTGTGTGTGTGTGTGTGTGTGATGCATCTCTACATGTCCACACCCAGTGTTAAAGTAGTGAACGTCTACACACACTCATTCACTTTTGTGTCCCCTTGTTTCGGATCAGCTGCTGAGCTCTTTGTCAAGTGGGATAAAACTAGACAGTCATATTTCTCTGCGTGGAGGTGAACAATGCAGCACAGTGGCTCTTTTGTTCGGTGTGTGTATAGGTGTTCATATATGTGTACGTGACCACAAGCTGTTGTTGAGTTGTGTGGGAGAATGTCTGACAGTCTAGATGTGCAGTTAAAGGAGTCCTGTAAAGGAGCTCAACAGCGCCTTAATGTTCATACTGTACAAAAAAAAAAACATGTTAATGTGTTTAAGAAAACTCAAATATTGAAAATGTATCAGCTCCGTCACTGAACAGAGAATGTGTTCTTACACATCCTGTCCTGTCTTGTGTTTGTGTTTGTTTTATTGTAAGTTTCACAGAGCTGTGATCCCTCTGCACTTTTTCCCAAGGCTTATTTCCCCCACGGGAACAATAAAGTAAACCTAATCTAATCTAATCTAAACAGAAGAGCATAAGCATGCAGGCCTTACATATCAAGCCTCTTACACACACGAAATCCTTAAAAATGTCCTGCTTTAAGAAAACAAAGGTCCTGACATGTTCTGGTTCGGGAGGAGTCTTCAGTAACCTCTTCACCAATCCAAACACAACAGTAGAAAACGGGATACACACAACTGAGGCGAGCAGTAAAGAATATGAAGCAGGGAAACTCCCCTAAATGCGGGAACTGCACCTGTCCCTGTTCTTGTGCTGTGCTGCAGGTACCCGCGGCTTGTCGTTCATTGGACGGGAGCTGGTGCTGCGTGCTGATGCATGATGAGAGGAGAGTCAAGGGCCAATGAGACCGACGTGTAGCGTCAGTGTAAGGCAGACTGATTTTATTTCTTTAAGCAGCCTGGTAAGGATGTTGGGAAGAGCAGCCATTTTTCTTTTGATTAAATCTTTTTCACCAGTTGTAGGGAGGTTAGTAAGGTGTCGATCATTTCTTTTCTCTATTTTTACTTCAGAGGTCGGATAGTTTAAGGTTTTCAACAAGGTTGAAGTCTTCTGTGAGTAGGGTTATAAATAAATGAATGATTGTGAAATGCTCAAGTTCGTTTGGTTTCTTGTTCTGTGAGGAAGCGGGCGTGAAGTCACTGAAAGGTGAAAAAGGGTCAAACCAGCAACTAAGCCTGAAACTGGACGTTTACTCAAAGAAACAATGACCAGTGAGATGTGTGTGTTTTTACTTCCTCGTGCTTCATGTCGAGAGAAACGTCCATCACTGTGATTGACAAGCGTGTTTTTTTTATTTGTCAGCCAACTTCAGACATATAGAGAAATATTCAGCCAGCTCATTATCAAGTCATATTCTAGTTTACAGCCTGTCAGTTATTCATCCAAGCAGCCATTCATAGAGATACAGCAGCACACACACACACACACACACACACACACACACACACACACACACACACACACACACACACACACACACACACACACACACACACACACACACACTTACACACACACACACACACACACACACTCACACTTACACACACACACACACACACACACACACACACACACACACACACACACACACACACACACACACACACACACACACACACACACACACACACACACACACACACACACACACTCACACAAAAGCAGAACAATGCTTCCACGTTTGAGGTAGTTTGGTTTCCTCAGAGCTTTTGTCTGACACACATACATTTCATTTCTTTGTCTGCCAGACTAAGCCTCAATATATAACTGTCAAATGTGTGTGTGTGTGTATGTGTGTGTGTGTGTGTGTGTGTGTGTGTGTGTGTGTGTGTGTGTGTGTGTGATCAGGTGACAGCCTCTCAACACTCTCCACACCTGGCTGTGCTTTGCAGAAGCAACAGCCAGCATCTCCTCCACCTCTCCCGCCTTCTCCTCCTCCTTTTTTCGCAGCGCCGGAGCTCCTCTTCCTCCTCCCGGGGTGACACTTCCTTTCTTTGTCAACCTCATGTTCGGTGTCTCAAATCCACTCTCGATCTTAATTATTCATCTTCATTTTTCCACCCTCGCCGTAAATCCCTCCCTGGGCTTTCCTGACTCCCCCACTCCGCTGGTTTTCCTCTCCAGAGGTGCTCCTGATGTGTGTGTGTGTGATCTCGGCTTGTCATCAGTCCTGAGCGAGACGTTGAATAATTAGGCTCTGCATGCATTACCCCACACATGAGGAGGGGGCCCCTAATCCCCTGGAATTGTGCAAAGTAAACCATCACCCTCGGTGGCTCCCCGTGACCCCGTACCGCCCCCTCAAACCCGGTTTAACCCCCCCCCCTCTCCATTTGTAGCCTTTTAAACCCCTCGCCCACGCTCGACACAAATCATATTTCCTCATCAACACCCACCTCCCTTCACCGTGCTGACGGATCGTCCAGCTGCAAAGAACCCAATGTCTTCATTACCAAGAGAGCAATATGTGAATTCACACCTCACAAAAGTTCAACCGCTGAAATATGTTTGTTTTCCCACAATCCACCAGGGTAAAAACTGCTCTGACCATGAAAGGTTATTCTTAATCTTATTGAACTGTGTGTCCTACTGTACCCTATATTTACAATATAAATATTTGATGTCTAAATGACCTACAAGGATGTGCAGTTCTACTATTGCTCCACTTTATTGTTTCAGTCTCTGACAGCAATACTTGATGAGAGTAAGACGCTTTCTTTAAGCAGCGACATACACGTTAAATACCTCCTTCAAAGCCACCAGACTCCTCTGACAAAAACAGGAATTTAATTAGCAGAGCACTGGCCTTGTTTGACAAGCGCTGACTTGATCCGTTAGTTGGTTTGGAAGGTTGTGTGGCTTTGACGGTGAGTTTGGATATTACATTACATTTATGTAAAAGACGAGAACAAAGAAAAAGGTTAGGACGACAAGTCCAAAGTTCTGCAGAGTCAAACTGATGTTTTTGTCACAGCAGTCTGATTACTTTGAAGGCAGGGATGTCACAGCTGATCGAGGTTAAAAAAAAGCATTTCCATCCTTACAGGAAGAATGTGCGACTTTTTGAGCCAGTAGATGTCGCCCTCGAGCACCAGCATTAAACCAAAACAAACTTCTGTTTGGCCACACCTCCTCCATACTGAAGCCTCCGCTCTCCTCCAGAGACACACCTCCAACCCCTCTCTCCTTGAGTTAGCATGAAGGAGTGATGCGATCATAATTAAGCGCAAGCAGCAAACTTGTCCTCTGCTTTAGCTGCATTGTTGTGTTAGCGGGCTAATGTTAGCGCTCTGTGGTTAGCTCGTAGCTTCACATCAATGAATTTACACAGAATGACCGATATCTATGATTGAGAGTGAGTGCCCAAAGGAAAACTTTACCCCCAGTAGCCTACATCCCATTTCAACGCTGCCTGCTGAAGCACCCTCCTGGAGAATGTTAACACGACAACGATATCAGTCGATTATCATTCGTTTTTGTGTAAATGTGGCATTTGTGACCCGATCAGTCTTTACAAATCCAAACATATAAAACAGCCAAGTGTTTAAAAAAGTATTCAAATCTTCATCTGAAAACTTTTCTTGACTATAAAAGTGCATTTAAAACTTTGGAAGATTTGGGATGTTTAACTTTTATGGAATCACTTTCATGCCTCGGCTGCTCTGAGATCAAATCTCACCACATTTTGCTCTCTTGCGTCTCACATCCTTCCTTTTTTCTTTTTCCACTCAGTAAATAAAGATAAAACTGGTAATAAAAATGGTGTCCTTTTTAAATAAATCATTTTGCTGCCCCACTCGACTCCCTCCTGCTCTCAGTGTCCTCCGTGGTCTCAAATATTTTCCTAACAGCCATTACTGAATCATTACTTTACTTATTCCGACTTTTATCTCTGAAAATTTCCATTTCACCGTCGTCGCTTCACACTCCCTCTACCCTGACTCCATTTCTCAGATTCCCCCTTCCCTCACATTTGTCTCTCCCCCCCACCTCCTCTTTCACCGTACCCCCTCCCCTCCCCTCTTTTTGGTTTATTTTCACATCCCATCAGTCCCATCTCTCCTCTCTATTTCCCTCTGCGTCACTAATGTGCAGACAGGGCGTGTTGCTGGGCATGCCTGACCTTCCCCGTGGCGGTGCATCATTGCATTATGGGTACATTAGGATGAATGTTGTTGTTAAGTAAACAGTGTGATTACAGCCGTCCAGGGCCGGGGGTTGATGTTAATGGGGGCCTCTGCACTACTTGCACAATCAATGAGCTGCTTGCTGACTGTTAATTCAATCAATGGCGACAGTGAGGGGAGAGACGGCATGTGTCGAACCTCAGCAGCCTACTGTGGTTCAAGTGTGGCTCCTGATTGTGCAGAACCCTCCACCCACCCCCACTGCTGCTCCACCTTAGACCAAACAGAGAGCTGTCTCTAGACGGAGGCTTCTGCTGCAATGTGTTTACCCCCAAATTAGCGCAAACACGACTCTGTGAAGATTCAGCCTGCAGCGTGTGGCTGAGTCACGGCGAGCAGACGCTCAGCACCTGTTTGTGTTTACACACAAACGCACAGATATTAGTCCTCTGCCTGCAGACGGTCACCTCAGTGAAGAGGAGACGACGCTGCACCCTGTTGACCCCACATCTTTTCTCTTTAGTCAGGTATGCAAAGGTCGGACTGCAGTGGTAAATAAGTGATTAGTATTGGTGATGATTTTGCACCGAGCTATTTGTTTAAAGACGCCATCAGCCTGCTGGAATAATGTGCCGGCGGCAAACACAAATTGAATTGAGATTACTTGCTTCATCTGATATTCTTTTTGCATAAGTGAAGAAAGGTGTAATTTGTTTGGAATCTGCTGAATCCTGCTCTGTACATGGACGCTGTCTAACCATCAGGCTTTATACTCAGTGTGTTCAGCTTAACACTTTCACCATGAAGCTGGAGACTTCCCTCTAACATCAGTTTGATTCTCCCTTCAGCATTATGTTTTGATCTGCAGTCATTGTCCCATGCGAGAGGCAGAAATCACACTTTTGTACGGGTTCTACAGAGTCGGTGGGTAGGTGGGAAGTGCAGCAATGTTTGTTCACTGCATGTTTTGGTGTCTGATAATGTTGAATGTATCCAAGGATAGAGCTAACTTCCTGATTTGAACATGCTTTTAATCAAGCAGCAACCTCCGCCACAACTGAAGTGCAAAATCCTGCAGTTCCTCGAGTGTCCACTAGAGGCTGGCTGCGGAAGTACAGGAAGTCACACACACACCCATTCAAAAAAGTTTGTTTTTACAGCAGAGATTAACATGTTTACAGCCTGGTTAAAAAAAACAACAAATAGGTCTGATTAGCTCATGTCTTGATCGGCACACACTGTACGGGGGGGGAATTTTTTGATGACTCATCCGTTTTGATTTGATGAAGGATAAGAGTTATCCACAATAAGGCTTGTAGCTGACATGATTGACAGGTGGGCGCGGTGTAACGGTTTGTCAGGAGGCTTAAAACCCGCCTCAGCTCCAGCTCTCAGCCTGTCGTTAGGTTGACTGAAAGTTAGACTGAGACAGCATTTCCATCATGGTGGATGCTGCTGATGAGCCTCCAGAGCCCCCTGCAGGAACAGGCGGGTGACGTCAATCAAGCTTAGTCCTTTAATATTCACAGTCTAGTTTTTATGCCTTATGATTGTTTATCCGGTTCAGAGCTTACACTGACCTTTAACTGTAGCAACACATTGACATTCACAGCACAAACCCATCAGACCAGACCGGCATTCTTGATCTTACCTCTTTAATAAAACCAGTGTAAAAATGTGTTTCAATCTGCACAAAGTTCCTGATACTCATCATATTTTCTCACACCTGTCTGTTATGGAAGACAAACAGAACACCATTTTTATTCTTGATCTTAAAAGACAAATGAAAGTGCGCAGAGGTTGATGAAAGAAGTGCCCAAACAGCTACAGTCTGTATTTCGCAAACCTCAGATGATAATCGTATTGTATTCATGCATCAGGGGACAAAATGACTGTGTAAACGCTTGCCATTCTTTATCAAAGACCGGTTTGTATCCGTGAGTCTCAGCCTTTGCAGTCACACAGGGGCTGCTAACATGAGGGCAGTGCGGGTGACTTATTTCCATAACTATAGCACAGAATCAACCCCAAACACTCCTCTTGCCACAGGCACTGTAGGTGGAAATTCCCCTCTATTGGCCGAGCCAACTCTTCTTGAACCCTGATGTTGACACATATCATCCTTTTGTCTTCTGCGTTTACCTGTGAGAGCTCGTTTCTCCTGTAAGGTGACGTATTAAAGGACCTGACAGCCTCAGAGACGATAACAGATCAGACAGTAAACGGAGAAGATAAGGAAGCAAAGATGTTTCAGTGCAGGAAAAAAACACACCATTATCTCCAGTCTTGATAAACATATTCATAGACAAACGTAGAGAGCCGCAGAGAGGGGTGCCAATTACCCATGAGCCTCTGCTCTAACCCTGCAGTCTTGGGTTTGGATTAGTTTTGCATTTTGCTTGTTATCATTTGAAATCAAACAAATGCATCAGCCTCTGTCCGCGTTGAACTGCAGCCAGATCTCAGCGCGGCTCAGTCTGACCCCGCTGGTTTCAGAGTGTGTTCTCTGTTTTGTGTCTGCTGGATCCACACACACACACACACACACACACACACACCACCCGAGGGGGAGGGGAGGGGGCTACAGTGTTTGGGCTTTTACTTTTCTTTCTTTCTTTTGCATGGTCTGACCCTGTGCTGAGATGGAGAGCTAATTATGCATTCTGTTTGTGTGTTTTTGTGTGTGTGTGTGTGTGTGTGAGTGGAGGGTTGCAGGTTTTGCCCGCGGCTGGTGGTTGGGGGGGTGGTAATAGTTTGTGGGGGTCTTTGGGATACGTCTGACCTGGGCAAAGCCTGCCAGCGTGAAAGGCGCCGGCGTCTGATTGGCACCTCGCCCACACACGCGCGCACACACAAAAACACACGGATAATCTTCACTTGGGGAGGGGGACATAAGAGTATACGGGGATAGACTTACTGTATAGATACTGAATGCATAAATTGGTGTTTGTGCACACAAACACAAAACATGCAGGAAGCAGAAAATGTATTTGTACCTGGAAGAGAGAAAAAACTTATTTTTTTCAGTAGACTAATATGTAAATCCACACACACGTACAAGTATGGCCAAGAAACCCATGAAGGCAACTCAGTCACCATGGAAACCCACCACTCCATCTCCAGCCACAACCGTTTCCTTTCTCCTCTCCGTCTTCATACCTCACCATCCTCTTATCTCAGCAGTAGCTGCCAATCGTTCACATTTCTAGAGTTCTTTCCTTTTTTTTTTCCTTCCTTTTTTTTCTCAGATCTCTTCCTGCGTGTGGTTATATTGGTTATTTTTTCCTTCAAACCCGATCACCTTTGCTGCTTTTCTTTGTTCTATGCAGAGACCAAACATCTGGTGGACTACCTCAGGAAGAATTACGACAAAAGTAGATTCAGAACAGGATGATTTACCTCAGCCTAATGGTGGATTTGAGTCTTTGACATGTGTTAATATTTCAGGATTTCATCATGAACGAGTCATTTATTATGGTTTCTCACTAGACTTGTGTGTATATTTATTCTCTTCACTGTTTCACAGGCCTGTGTACGCTCAAGCAGCCGGCAGTTTAATTGGCCACAACTATCAGATCATACAGTGTGAGTATATCATTTACAAACGTGGGTCGTGCATCGTAAATGATTCACTCGTACAGAGTAAGTCGGAACAGGAACTATTGTAAGGTCTCTGTTGAATATCCGAGCAAATTACACCTTGACTTGTTTCACGCTTTTCTAGTCTTCTGACTACTCAAAGCTCTTTTACACCGCAGGTCACACCTACACATTCACACCCTGATGGTAGAGGCTGCTGTGCAAAGTGACCTTCAGAAGTAACTAATCCATTCATACGCAGCTGATGAAGCAGTGGGAGCAACTAGGGGTAAAGTGTCTTGCCAAAGAACACATCGGACATGTTGCTGCAGGAGCTGGGGATCAAACCCCCCCGACCTTCCGTTTGAGAGACGACCGACTCTACCAACTGAGCCAGAATTTTTCTTGCCTTTATTGTAGAGATCGGACAGTGGGCAGGGTCTGAAATCAGGGAGCGATAAAGAGGGGAATGACATGCGGTAAAGGAGCCACAGGTCAGACTTGAACCCGGGCTGCCCACCTGAAGGACACCAGCCTCCACACACCAGCACCCCTACTTTGTTTTTTTAAAAGGTATTTTTCACTCTCATTTTACTTCAATTTGACGTCTTTCAAAAGTTAATAAGTAATAATAAATCTTATGGTCTAGAATTTCAGCTGCAGGTTTATGCACAGGATCGAAAATTACACTGATTTGTAATTTGAGTTTACAGAGAGGACAGTTGTCTTACTTTTGTCTTACAAGTTTATGAAATTATTTAAAATAAGATTTTGTCGTCCTTCTGCTCACGAGCACCCGAGGCAGCCCTGAAACAACAGAGCCCACCCACACAACACATCCCGATGTAACTCCTTCAAACTGCCAACATGCTCGCTCACAGTTTCTGCAGAGGGATGAAAGCGTATTCCCTGAGGGTCAGTAAGGCAGGGAGGACTACTTTAGGGTCTTGCATGGCGAAAAAACGGCAACCAGTGGCCTCCACATTCAGTCGGTGTGGGATAATAGAGGCACCTGTAGGGCTGGGGGTCCGGGGCCGGTGTGGCCGCGTGGAGGGTCGAAGGATTAGCCTGTCCTCCCTGCTGGTGGTCCACCTCCAATTCTGACAAATACAGTCCCCTGAACAAAGAGAGGGGCCCCACACGTAATCCTGTGTGTGTGTGTGTGTGTGTGTGTGTGTGTGTGTGTGTGTGTGTGTGTGTGTGTGTGTGTGTGTGTGTGTGTGCGTGCGTGTGTGTGTGCGTGTGTGCGTGTGTGTGTGTTTAGGAATGTGATGTCGGAGAAGCATTTAAGTGTGTCCAAACACCTGTACATGTTTGTGTGTGCAAAGTTCAACATGTTTGAGGCTGATGATGTTTGTGGTTAAGGGGCCATCCGCCCCCCCCACACACACACACACACACAAACACGTGCACACACACACACACACACAACCATTGAATCTTTAAAATCGATTGAAACAATTGATAAGCTCTGCAAGACTCACATTTATCTAATCAGTCACAATCGCATTGCGTCTGTCTAGGATTATGACATTGCAGGAAACATCCAATAATTCAATTTTTCACATGATGTAAAGTTCAGTGTGACAGAGGCGCTGCTTGTCAGGCGGACACCTGCTCGGGGGCCCGGGCCAGTAAGAGACCGCAGAGGGCAGATAAACTTCAAATGACAGCAGAGGCTCAAAATATGTGCAAATTTTGCCATGACAGTGAGAACAAACCTCCCTCAGAGGGCCCCATCTGACAGCACTCACTGTCATTGCACTGCTAACCTCCGCATGCATTATTCCTCTGAAAGCCAAACCAGTGTTCCCAGTGATTTCCTTGTTGTTTCTCTTTTGATTTCTTTGCTCTTAAAAAGTAATCTTTTTGCCTTTTGGTCTTTTTGTTAATTAAATATTTTTTGGTTTTCTGCACATTGGTCCTCCTTTTTTCTTTTTTTTTCCAACGACCATGACGTTGATTCTTTGTCTTCGTGATCATTTGATCTTCTTTTTTTTTATCCACATTTCAAACCCATGAATCAGCGACGATGACAGCGAATCAAACAGTTGTCTTGTAAATAAGAAAACATCTTTGATTAAATACCGACTGAACACTGAACAAAGCAGTAAAGATGACAATGATGAAG
This sequence comes from Labrus bergylta, assembly GCF_963930695.1. Lineage (NCBI taxonomy): Eukaryota > Metazoa > Chordata > Actinopteri > Labriformes > Labridae > Labrus > Labrus bergylta. The sequence continues at coordinate 20,520,585 of NC_089207.1, read as the reverse complement.
AAGAAACAGGAAGTCCAGTAAAAAACGATCCTTATTGAATGTGACATCGTGTTGCTTTCGGGTGTTATTGTATTTTAATTGTAGACATTTATGACAAACTATAAAAGGATAAAACAAACAATAATCTGCCATGTCTGATGTATTTCTGTTTTATGTGGTGCCAGTTCACTCTGCTGTCGTGTTGCATGTAAACTGGTTCTATAGTGTTTACATGCTGAGGCATGTTGGTGCTTGTATTTGTTTAGTGCCTGTGTGGTTATTCCATAGGCCCCGCCCCTTTTACCACCTAATTTGCGGTAATCCCGTCATGCTCAATTTTGGACGACCTTCCCTTAATATGCCCTAATGACTGCCTTGAAGCATGCTGACACACAAACATGAACAGACTACACCGACAACGTCGAGAGCTGTGTGTGTGTGAGAGGGCGTGGGCATCTTATGTGTCACCTACATGACAACGTATCTGACACACACCCGCACAGTTTCTCCCCATCACACACACACACACACAGAGTGATGTAGAGAGAGAGAGAGAGAGAGAAAGGTAGAGCGTGCTATCTCCATCCATCACCTCCATAGAAAAACAAGTGGAGAGAAATGGCTTTGCCTCCTGGCCACTTCCTCCTACCTACTGTCTCACACTTTCAGTCAAGCTGTGTCTTTGCTTATCTCCCTGCTTTGATGTGTGTGTTTTTGATGTGTGTGTGTGTGTGTGTGTGTGTGTGTGTGTGTGTGTGTATCATGACGCAGCTCCAACTCCACAAGTCCACACAGGACGTTAGCCCCTACAGCAAAAGTGAGAAAAAGATGAAAAGAGAGCGAAGCTACGACGGAGGAGAAGAAAAAGGGAGACATGCCACTCAATTGAGATTTATGTTCCTCTTATCTTTGGTGAGAAACGTTTATATTTAGACGTTAAAAACACAAGGTTGTGGGCGATTGTTTCGAGTGTGGGTTTAAAAAATGGTTCCATTGATCGCAGGACAAGAAGTTCCTCTGTTTTAGTTTAGCTATAAAGTTTGTTCTGATCTACAACACCTTTCGTTGTAGTGTCATTCACTGGTTTGTAAACCTTTTGAAAAGATCAGCAAAATTGTTTTTGTTGCAATCTTTGTCCCACCATAGAAGAAGTGGGAAGTGAATTAAGCAATAACTGGGTTCTTTCCCTCACTAGCTCCTGGCTGACTAACTTGATATCTCCTCGTGTAAATCTCTCTTGTTTCCATGTCTCAGGCTCATCGCGGTGGTCAGGGGTGAAGTGGCATAAAGAGGTAAGAGGAGATATTGGATCAGGCTCGACCCAACAAAGCCTCCCGCATGTTAATCCTCTGTGTCTCTGCGGAATAGTCCAGCCAAGACCTTGATTAAGGATTCATAGAGTATTAGCCCGCTATCATTATGGCTATACATCATCTCGCTGCTTTATCAACGGCTTGTCTCTGCTTAAGCCAGCGAGCTAAATCCCAGGTGAACAGGTGTGTGTGTGTGTGGGTGTGTGTGTGTGTGTGTGTGTGTGTGTGTGTGTGTGTGGCACCATGAGATTACCACTACATAAGGGATTAAGTCACAGAGATTGATATTCATCATTGATATTTGTCTTCTGTGAAGTGGCTGAAGCCCCCCACCCCCCATGTTTTCATTTCCAAACACAGTGGTATAGTTTTAAAAAAAGAAAAAGTTATGTCACAATATTCAACCTCTTTGAAAACGCATCACTGTGTGTTCTCCAGTTTAAAGTGACCTAACATGTAAACACAGAAAGCAATTCTTCTTTCCTATGCACAGCTAAGTTTTCCGTCTTTTACGCAATCACATTGTATGCCGATGACATCATCACTTTGCGTAACGCAAAATGTAAAACAAGGTGAGAACATATTTTCAGACGGGGGCAGAAGCTGGAAATCTTTCTCTGCATAATCCTGATTAAATTGATCTAAAATAAAAGCCATAAGAGTCTTGATTCTTTTAAAGCTAAGGCTTCCACCTTTAGCATAGGGAGGTCACTGAGAGAGTTTGTGGGCATCAACGGGGCAGAAAATCTGTTGGGCGTTCTATAATCCTGATAAAACAGAAAACATTAGAGATTACATCACCCTCTATTTGTGCTCATATAAGGGATGAGAAGCAAGTTCTAAGAAATGACATCATAGTTGTGTGAAGTCCTGCCCTCTCTGACTCTACATGGTCTGTTTGGATTAACTTCCTGGCTCAGCAGCCAATAGGAGGAGTCAGGGGGGACATCAGGAAAGGTTTGTACACCTGAGTTAATCAGGCCTCAGCTCATGAAGTCCAGTCTAACTCACAATTTCCACATGCTCTGTGCGCCGCGGTCCGTAATTCAACTTCCTTTGCACTTTGTTTCATGTGTCTTTGTGTTCTTTGTCACTTACTTTGAGCAAGTTTGTGAAAATTGGCAAAATAATACTAAAAGAGGCACTGTCATTATTTCTGATAAAATTATCCAAACACTTCTGCACTCTGCACAATCAGAAGCACAACATGTTACCTTAACCTTTGATCTTAGGTTGTAAAGATTCCACTGATATGAAGCATTTTAATATTCTGAAAGATACAACACTATCAGCAAAAAACAAACTATGTAGACACCGTTGGTCACATTTGTACTCTGAGTGTGAAGAGTTAAAGTTAACAAGTCAGTGTATTTACTTAAGACCTGAAACCTAAGCTACCTGCTAATTGAAAGTGGCATTTAAGTGACTGTTAAACCTTCTCAGATGACCCTTTCACGTGTCTGGTTTTCTGACCCTGTGGTCTGAATCCCTGGAGGTCAGGCAAACAGGCAAAGGTCAACTGACTCTTTGTCCTTGTGTTACAAGATCTGTCAGCAACAGAGCTGATGTTTCCCATAAAGCCCCTGCTAATGAGAGAGACCGTTGGTAAATCGACAATAGAATAGGATCAGTGCTTTACTTCTTAGAAGAGGTTAAAGGGAAAAAATGGCGAGCGCTCACATGTTGGTGCAGAGAAGGTAAATGCCAGCCCGCTGCATATGAGAATTTAAATTTGAATGGTTGGTGGACTATTCCCCTGGAGGAGGAAACAGAGCTGGGAAAAACAAATGTCAAGGTTTCCGAGACGTTTAGGATTCAGGACAGAATGCCTATCTGTGTCCAACAGGTTGGTTCAGTCTGGCGTTGAGGCCTCGTCTTCCTGTAAGACGCCTTTAAATTTCCCGACAGGTTGAATAGAGGGCCTTGTTCTTGAACACTGAGCGTTTTTGATGGTCGTTCGGTGAAGAAGGAAGCATCCGAATGTCCAGATGGTCGGGCCATTTATTTCTTGGCCGAGAGGATAATCACTTTTCTTGAGAAAACATTGTCACTGTGTTTGGCAGCCGACATGAGATTCTTTCAGAAACTTTATGCCATCTTTTGAGTGGGTCTCGCATGAAATGTCAAAACCTACAAAACGTTTGGATTAATGCTTGCAAAAACATAAACTTGCCAGAAGTAATAAAAAGTGAAAGCCTTACAAGTAGCCACAATAGTTGACCATATTCAGACAGCGGCCATTTTCCTCTGAAGAAGAAATGACCAGGGTGGAAAGCTTAACTCTTCTGTTAGAATGTCACCATGGTGTTCCAGCTTTTAGTCCTTTAGTTCAGTGTATCTGACACCAAACTAAATCATCATAATTTTAACAATTCTTCAATGATCAGCAACTCAAAAATAACAACAGGGAAAAAGTCAATCAGAGGTCAAACTACATTTGGCTGATTGGATGAAGCCAAACTGTTACCAAATGTAGAGCGGTTTGGGAGCCTGTTGTTACTGAGCTGAGCCAAATGATCTGGATCACTTCAAAGAGCCAGAATTCCCATCACTACTTCTAATAATACCAATAGTTTGATGCAATAGGTGCATTAGGCATCGCCCCCACCGAACATCGAGAGAAGAACATTTCCTTAAACATGCTCACTGACAGCAGCCATTAAAAATGGATTTCCAATCGTACTGGTCTATTTGTATTCAAAAACATACTGTTTACTTCCTGGTTGAGAGATGTGGGCCAAATGAAGTGAACACTAGTCCTGAGGATTCTCTCTTAATGGCCTGTCTTAAGTTTTCCACAGGACACAGACACTCCCACTTTCATTGGCAGCGAATTAGCATTGTTCAAATTTGTTTTCCTCTAATGTGATTGGATAAGTGACACTATCTGTCATGTTTGTTCTAATAAACTTTAAAGGTCAGCTAGTCTCCTCCTCTTTAACCAGAGTAAGTAAGTCTCAGAGCTCCCCAAAACATATCTGTGAAGTTTCTTGTTCTAAATCCACTCTGATCCTGTATTTGATCATGCCTATAAACCCCTCTATTTCAGCCCTGCTCAGAACAGGCTGTTTCTGTGTCTGTACCTTTAAATGTAAATGAGCTGTGTCTGACCACTCCCCTTCTCTGGAAGGGCTTGGGTGTCTCTGGCTTTCTCGCTCCATGTCCTATTGTTTATGGTGAGAAGGCAGACTCAGAGGGCAGAACAAACACCTAGCTGTGGGAGTGTCACCCACCTTGGGGAGGGGTTACTGCCCTTTGTGATGTCATGAAGGGAACATCTCCAAACGGCCTGTTTGAGCACACATTTTCTGAAAAGTGGAGCAGGCAGAAGACAGAGAGGATGGACTTTTCTCATCATTGCAGGGTTTGTAGACGGACTAGGGACACATATACAGTATATATAGTGTAAGAACAACATGGTGAAGTGGATTTTACATAATATGTGACCTTTAACACACTGCTGCTTATATATACTAAACTACTAAAACTACTAAAAGTTTGGACCTCAGAAGCGTTTTTAAAGCGCTACATAGACTTTTTATCACATTTTTCCTACCAGGCACATCTTCGCGACCCGCTGAGAATGGCTCCATAACCCACTAATGGGTCCTGACCCACCAGTTGAGAAACCCTGCTCTACAGCATAGAATGTACTATAGCCTGGAGCTGTTTCTTCAAGGCCAAATTGTCTTCTGTGTTTGAGCTGTTCAGCGACATTTGTTCCTTTTTTTCTTCCTCCTGACACTCATACACTCTCCTTTTCACACTCTCTCAGCGCTCAGAATCAAAGGCTCCAACACCAAATCATCATCACAGCACAGCTGGGCTCCATCACTGACATCATCTCTGAGCACTTGTACTACACACTCGCTCTCCCAACATCCCTCGCTCTCTCAGTGTCTCTCTACCTCTTTCTCTGGAGTTAATACCTCATCTGTCACAAGTGAGTGAAGCAGGACTCATAACAATGAGAACAAATCTCTATTGTGGCTGAATGTTTGTCAGGCAGCACAATGCTGTTCATTAGACCCTCCATAAATGTGTGCGTGTGTGTGTGTGAGTGTGTGTGCGTGTGCTAGTGAACACTTCAGCGCTGCCCTGGGATTGTGTTTACATTGTGCATATGCATAGTAGGAGTTTTCCCTGTGCAGGAGCACCACTTGATTGATGAAGAGGAATATTTTTATTCACTGTGTTTACTGCTAGAGTCCCAAAGCTAAACACTTTTAAAACAAAACATATTTTTCACATTGATTTTGTTTAAACTGACAACTAAATGGTCCAAAATGTTACGTTTTGCAGCTTTGAGCTGAGTGTTCACGTCCTGTCATTGTACTTTAGTTGATGTTGTCAGTTTTTTAAATACATGCTCTGTAATAAATTAAGAAAATGGACAGACAGTTGCAATCTGGTCGGGAGATTTTCCTCTCTGTAATCCTTTTTGAAACGATCCAAAATAAAAATAAAAAGTTTGAATCTGGAGCACAATCACAAAACTTACATAACCTTTAGCTTGTTTCATTTCTAGGAATATGAAGCTTTTGACACTGGTGACCCTGCTTCAATCGCAACAATGAAAGGGTTAACAAGTAGGCTTACTTTAGGTTTAACAATGGATTTTAAGAACTAGAAATGTGACTTACTTCTTTATTGGGGGGGGGGGGGGGTTGGGGGGGGGAGTGCTCACGGATCAACATTCAAACTGGACCCCTCCTCCGGGGCTTATCGCCCCTAGACTCAACACACTCACCGCAGGACGGAGCGTGCACGTTTACACTTCTCTGCAAGCTACCTGAGAATATCATTTAGCATGCTAGTACAAGCTAACCGCCGGTGTTTGGCACCTGCCTGTCCAACAGAGTCCAGACCAACCCCACGTCCGCAGGTGAAAGCCAACACAAGGTTCACCTTTGTTTTATATTGAGCCTCACTATGATTATATTATCTAATGTTTGATGCTACTTCCTAAATATTTGTAGCTTCGAATTGCGTCCAATCGCTTAATTGTATTCACTCCTAAACTCATCTGCGCATTGTCATTGGCTTTGAGAAACACACCAGCTCCTCGCCCAGAAACATCCAAAGTCAACAAAAACAAACCAGAACATCATCCCAGCACATCTAAGACACGTACAATGATTTAACAGAACATAGCTGTATTAAAAGTCAGATCAACTCGTATTCAAAGCCTCATCTTTTACACAGTCAGTGAATTTTTGCTTACTGCACCTCCCCCATGTGGCAACTTCAGCTCTGTTGCGTTAGCCTGCATTAGCTTAGTTTAATCCTGTCGTCTATATATCATGTTTAATCTATTTAATCCATATTTGTGATTGGTTATAAGCTGCAAACTCCGCCCCTCCCATGTGAACATGCTCAGGCTGAGATCAGGCTACAATGGGGTTTGACTTGGCAGGTAGTTAATCAACGTGAGCCTGCTTGTTGTAGCTTTAACAAAGCCAGAGAATAAACAGACATCGAGGTATGCTGAACTCTTTTCACAGCTCAGACCCCAAGTTTACGGTGACAATAAAGTAACAATGAGGATTGTGTTCGCGTTTCACCAATGTGCCACCGGCAAAGAAACCAGTAATCAAGTCGACTCACTATTTGTCAGTGCAAACCAATCCATGTAACAAAAGACGGACTTAAAATGGGACAAGGCAATAAACACACACACACAGACAGGAATCAAGAGGACTGAGTTTGTGTTCATACAAATATGATGTGATAGTACAATCACATTTACTTCATTGTCTGTTCAGGTAAAAGGAAAAGGTCCCGTTTACATCCACAGGTGGTTGAGTGGGTGTGAGTATGTGTGTGTGTGTGTGGTTGTGTGTGTGTGTGTGTGTGTGCGTTTGTGTGTGCAAGTGTGTGTGTGTGTGTGTGTGTGTGTGTGTGTGTGGACTTGGCGACACACTGCCTGTGCTGTACCTGGGTGCTGGAGTCAGGGCGTGGAGTGTGTGAGAACCAGAGAGAGTCGATGGGAGGGTGTGGGAATCTGTCACTCTGTGAGGAAGAGTCAGCTCCTGTTACCTGAGGATCAGGCTCGGCTGTAACACAAACCTCACTCTCCTTTTTCCTCTCGCACACAAACACACTCCTTCTCACATGTACACACTCTCTCTCTCAGACACACAGCCTTAAACCGGCTGGATTCAGCGGTTTTTGTTCCGGCAGACAGTCTCGACGGATTAGGGAGGACGTTCATATCAATCACATTTTCACAGAATTGTTACAAGAGATACAATTTTCTTTGATCAGTTTGTGCATCCTCTCTTTTTTGTATTTCTGTGAACAGATGTTTGCCACATAATCCAACAGTTATCTTCCCGTTTTGTTGCCTCAAATAGACTGTTATGCAATGTTACAGGACAAAGGATTCAAAGCTCTAAACCTTTTATTTTGTGGGTGGTGCATACTTTAGAGGGGCTGTGCAGAGTGGGACTACAACCTGACATCTATCAATGTATCAGCAGTGGATTGAATAGAGGGTAAGGACACCGTAAATCCAACACAATGTAAAGACAGAAACATTATGCATCAAACATATCGGTTTGTCCACTTGTGCACTTTAAAAAATGGCTTTTATTATCTGTCAAAAAATGTATCAGTATCAGTAGTTTGCTTCCTGATCAGCATCCGACCACAAATATCTACGACGGAGTGTTAGAGCCATGTTAAAGAAAAAAATATCCCAAATTTCAAGATTAAAGTCATAAATTTACAAGAATCAATTTTTAATTTACAACTTATCCTCGTACAACTCATCCTGGGATGCTTGTTACCAGCGGAATTGTGTTGCATTACTTTCACTGACAATAAAGTACATGACTTCATCTTAACTGAACTCTTCATTAACAGACGTTTCAATTGCTTCATTAATCAGTGTGTCTTATAGGTTGTACGTTAAAGGTCACATTTTATGCAAAATCCTCTTCACCATGTTTCTCCAACACTAATATGTGTCTAGTCCATCTACAAACCCCCCAATGATGAGAAAAGTCCATCCTCTCAGTCTTTTCCCTGCTCCACTTTTCAGAAAATGTGTGCTCAAACAGGCCGTTTGGAGATGTTCCCTTCATGACATCACAAAGGGCAGTAACCCCTCCCCCAGGTGGGTGACACTCCCACAGCTAGGTGTTTGTTCTGCCCTCTGAGTCTGCCTTCTCACCGTAAACAATAGGACATGGAGCGAGAGAGACGCCTTCCAGAGAGGGGGCGTGGTCAGACACAGCTCATTTACATTTAAAGGTACAGACACAGAAACAGCCTGTTCTGAGCAGGGCTGAAATAGAGGGGTTTATAGACATGATCAAATACAGGATCAGAGTGGATTTACAACAGAAACACACATGTTTTGTGGACTTATTTAAACTGGTTGAAGACCTTGAAGGAAACTAAAGATTATCTGTTTGGACAGACTTGAACATTCTTCACTCCTGCAGTGGATTACAAATCAGATAGTTGTCATACCAGGCAGCTTCCAGGTGTAAACCTAACAGTGCGAACAGGATGTCTGTGCAGGAGTGTTTGGCTCTAAGTAGAACTTCCCTCTATAAAGGTAAGAAAAACACAATTTCCTCTTCACTGTAGTTCAATTGTTGCACTCTGAAGAAGCTGGCAGCTGATAAAAGGAGACTTTCAAAGAATAGAAAAGAGTCCGTACACACACACAAACATGCATTACACACTTCTGTCACACACTCACTCTCACACGCTCACCCTGACCTGAGGCCTATTTCATTTACACTCACAGTCTGCATACCAGAGATGCTACAGTACCGACACGTCCCCAGAGACTGACGGGACACACAACAGCGATACACAAAAGCACAGGTGCTGTCAAATCTGTTTCCCTGCGGCTGATCTCTATCCTGCCTGCTCTGATTCGCCTGAACTGTTTTGAACACTGCATCTAATGAAATCTCCAACGCAGAGTCACAAGTGCGTTCACTGCTTCATTACACTCCGGCTCGGCGCGGCATGTCACCGGCCTTCACGCTAACAGACGTCCGTGTCACATCCATCATCGACTACATGTTTTCATGCAACTTTTAGGATACTTATTTTCAGAGTGAAGATGTGTTTCAGTCTGTGCATGCAGCGAGAAATCAGTTTTCTCTCCAGTAGATGAACTTTTAACAGTATTTCCTCTGCTTAGTGTGGTTTGAAGCCCATGTATTTATAGTTCTGCACTCACAGCGAACGTGTTTGCCATTACAGCGTGCAGCCACATGCAAACCCGTCTGAAAGTGATAAATGGACTGAGACTAACGGCATCTTTTAGCTTCACTTAAAACAAACCAACCTGTTGAATGTATTCACTTTTATTTAGAAGTTACATTTATTCAACTGCATGAAGATGCTTTTAAATCGTTCTGTGTTTGGGAAAGTCATCTTTCTAAACTTTTTACAAACCCACAGTCCGCTAGTCGCTCTGTCCACATCCTCTCACTTGTTGTCTTTAAACAAGGAGTCTTGTTAGTCACAATACTAAGAGTTTGTAGCATTCAAACTGACTAACTGCTGACTAATGTGTAGGTCCTATGTCGTATGTGGAGGGGAATTTTGATAAACACAAAATGTGTATACCCCGGACAGGAAATGACCAGAGGCAAAATACTTATTTATTTTATTAATAAAGGTTGATATATAGTCATCAACGACAATATTGACAGCAGTTCTTGAGAGTTCTAATCAGCATCAAAACTATCCTAAATATCGCCATCATCATTAAGGTCGTAGGTGTTCATAAAGAGCTGGGTCTTTAGCTTTTCCTTAATGGTGCAAAGGGACTCATCAAAGATGAACTTGGCATGAACATTTCACAGCATTAACTCTGCTGTCATGTTTGTTTTAAAGAGAATAAAGAGTCCAGAGTCCGGAGACGACGTCCTACAGATTATTGAAGCATTAATCACTGTAGTAGTAGGAATGATTTATCCTCCATAAGATTAGTTTAGTCAAGATAAAGTCTTTGTTGATTTAAAACTAAGTCGAGCAGAAGAAAAGAAAACAACAAGATAAGACAGAGTTGACCAATCACAGGGTCCCGTCTCCCTCTGATCCTTTCCCATGCTGCTCCCTCCTCATTCGACCGCTGAGGCTAGAAATAGTTCACATGACTTGCCTCAGGTCTAACTGTTTGATTTGATTTCAATCTGGATGAAGTTATTCACAATTTTCTGTCATCTCACGTCTATCTCATGTGTAATCAAACTCCTCCTCAGGCCTGTATTTATGTGTAGGATATCATGTTTGTGTGTACGTCAGGGAGCCCAAGGTGTGAGATCCTAAACTTTGAAGGAATTTGACCCTGAGGTCACAGACACATCGGACCGGGGGGGGGGGGGGGCGCTCTTATTGTTGGAGTCATTCACAAAGACAGCTGAGGACACCGACTGTCCCTCGACATGGACGTGATCTCATCACTGTGGCATTATTTGTTTCAATGTGACCTTTGACCTCACAATTGTTTCTCTCAATCCCGGCCTCACTATCTGCCTCTGCTTACGGTTACGTCAGCCTCCCCGTCTTTTCATCTCTCTCTCTACCATACACGCACGCACACACAATACATGTTCCTTTCAATCCTACAAATCTTGATGAGAAAAACTAAGAGGGAAAAGAGAGGGTGGTGGATAATTAAGATTAAAGCGAGGAGTGAACAAGGCCTTGATCTTCTTCTTCAGTTTTTGGCAAATGTAAAATATTCAACTTCAGTCTGATACAACAGAATTTAAAATCTGTCATTCTCGTGTTTTAAAGAGTTAACTGTATCACATGTTTTCAGCCTGTAGTCTAAATGACAGGTTAGCAGGTACAATGAGAAAATGACGCACACTAAGAGAACATGTTTTTGCTCATATTGTAATTACACCTGTCTGTAAACTTTTTACAGACAGTTTACAGGCAGGGTCTGAAATAGTCCATGTTGTTCTCTAAACAAGCCCTATTTTGAATGCAGAAACAGCCATGACGTCAGTCTCTCTGCAGCATCCAGACTTCACGGACAACAACAATCGTTTTGCAGAACAGGAGAGTTCCTGTCTTTGACGAGAAAGATGATTTAAGATTTTGTTTGCTGAGGTCAGATTTAAAAATAACACACAGTTGGCCTGCTGCTGTAGTTTATGTTCACTGGATCTGTGTACTGAAGTCTGCCCTCATGTTTTGTGTAAGCTAAGGGTTGCTATATCCTTGGAACCTAAATGTGTTATTGCCATGTACCATGGCTTAAAAAATTAAATAAATAAAAAATTGAATTCCAAAACAAATAACACAGAAACAGACATTAAGTCACGTTAAGTCATGTCATGTTATTTTATGCTGAAGAGAACTTTCTGTAGTGTTGTAGTCAAGACCAGATTAACTGAGACCAGGACATACCTGAGACCAGGTCATTCCAGTTTGTGCAGACACGATGTCCACCCTGCATACGATCATCCAAAACTGAAAGCGCTGTACCCAAGACAAACTATGAAGCACATGTTGGTTAGCCTCATTCTTATTTTGGGGATCGCTCCACGCAGGAATAATAATGGATATCTTCTTCTAATCTGAGACCACCATTACTGCAGACCTTTTGCCTCTATATAATGTGTCACCAGAAAAGCATTAGTATCAATATGAAGACACCAAAGAGAAAACTTAGCACGCTGGTGTAACATGCACGACTTCTTAAATTAAACAGAGACCAGGTTCGATTAGTGGACTTTAAGGGTTACTAACGTGTGACAAGAATACAGCAGAAATACATAAATTCATACAACAGGCACAGTGTGGCCTCCTGCACCTGTTACACGGTGCTGGACATGTCTTTTGCATATGTATCCATGTCCCTGTGTATTTATATTGTTCGCTGTGCCGGTCTTTGACTGCTGTATGTGGTCATACATCTTTCATGACGCTCCCTCTGACTGAGCGAGATTACATGCATGACCACAGTCTGCCCGCTCAGCAGTCCATTCGCTCTGCTTAGCTCTGTCACTGTCCATCCATACCAATGCTGCCGCAAAGTCATTACCCTGTAACGTTGGGGGGGGGGGGGGTCGTCCTGCTCCTGATCCATCTTCCATCTAAATAATCCATATTCATACAATGTTTGGATGAATGGGAGAGCAGGAAAGACAGCAAGGGCGAGCTCCATCAGCTGCACACGGCTCAGATGTTTGTGGAAACACGCCTCGTTTCTCTGATTGCTTCATCAGTGTCCTCAGGACCTCTGCATGATGTTGCATGACTCAGCACTTGAATAATGATTATTTTTATTTGAAGTTCTCCTACTTTCTCTCTCCCTTTAATGAAGTTAGCTAAAAAAGGATTATTTAAGTTGGAACTGGAACTAATGTTTTGTATAAAATGTTCGATTTTCCAAGAGATCCAATAATGGAATCACTAAAAACGATTTAAATCTGGACGATTTTTTTGGACATGTTTAAACTTGTTAGAACCTTGCCATCAACAGAATGCAACTGACAATGACTTCTTGATAAACTTTTGATTGGATTTTTTTTTTTTACTTCTTGCAGTCGTTTTGGAGGGGCCTTCTTTGGGAATCCACCGAAGAGCCCGGGAAAGACGAACCCCCTAAAGGGCCTTACGGTTAGGAGGAAAGCGTGAGACTGACCGATAGGGGCGGGAGGGAGGGCTGCAGAAAAGAAAAGTGAGAGGGTAGTTCTATTTGAAATCAAAGGAATGCCGAAAGAGGCGTGGTTGAGGTGTTGTTCTTCGGGGCGTGTCCAGAGGGGTGGCATGGGCCCCCCCCCTTCATACCTGACTGGCCAGCCCTGGTGCCACCCAAGGACAGGGCTTATGTTCAAAGTAAGTCTGGTAGTAGTTTTCTTTGGTATGGAGCTTTGATGCTGGACTAGTTTTTAAAGAATGAAGCAAAGAAGATTGATATGAATTTGTTGCCATTCTCTTGTAGCTTTAAAGTAGGTATGATACGAGGAGATAAAATAAATCAAATGTAAACATTGTGTGTGCAAAGAAACTTTATAGCACCCCTGCATACTGTATGTCAGTGCCCCGGTTGGGCCACCCCAGTCAAAAAAGTCTGGACACGCCCCTGGTGGTCCTGCCCCTCAAACCATGTTGTAAAGCATGACTTAAAGACTTTTTCCTCCGTTTGACGTCATCGCTATCACTTTTGTGGACATGAGATTAGTGCGATGGCAGACTTAACCAAACTAGTGCTGGTGCTAATGTTGCTAACTGGACTTTTTACATGCTCACACATACATACACAGTTACTCTCCCACTATGTTGACAAGCAGAGACGCCTGATTGGACTACAGAGGTCACTGCTGCTTCATACAACACTCAGAACACACAAACCCTGCAGCCAACGCCGGCGGTTTTGGACGAGGCTTGGTTGGACTTTGGCTGGTGAGTGGTGGTTTTCATGTGGAAGAAAATGTTTTTATAACTGATTATGTGTGGATGGGATTATTTTATTAAAAAAGAGGGGAAAAACCTCTGTGGCCTAAGATGGATTTGACTCATGTCCACTAACAAAGACACATAAAACGGAGAAACGCAAAAGACAGCACTGGACAGCAGCAACATATTGATGAGTGAAGTGGAGACAGGTGAGTTAGGGGGCGGGGAGGGGGGTCAGGAGCCTGCAGGGCTGATTTGAACAGGAAACAGGTGTGTAGACGGGAAAGAAAGGGAAAGTGTGTGCTGAATCTGGAGGCAGAATGTGAGGAAAGAGGAGGTTACAGACCTACAGGACGTTTTATACACTGACACAGTAGAATATAAATCATGATAAAGAGAGGTGCAGAAGTGGCAAGTGGTAGTCATTTTATGAAATACTACACAGGACTACTAAATCATTTTGTCTCCAACTTTTGTGGAAGAAGGTAAAAATCCCCTCGAGGAATAAAGCAAGAGAGCTTTACTTCCTGCTGCAGGCTGTTCCAGGAAGAGAACTGTCTGCTTAAAATATCTTATATTTATTTATATCATGCATGTCCTCTACCTCCAAACCACACATACTAACAAAAATGAAGAGACAGATGTTAAGGGCAACAACAGTGAGAAGAGTTGTTGCTTGGCCAAGCGAGACCTCCAGGGCTAAAAAAAAGATGCAAACATGTAGTACTTTAGGTGACCACTTGAGGCTGGTCAGTCCCAATAAGAACCCATAATAAAACTACAATCTTTACATCATTTAACATGTTTGCAGCCTAAAACTCCAATTTAATTGAACATACCGGTAATTAAGGCAGTGGTCACTCTGAGTGGTCACTGAAAGAAAATTCAGCTGTATGTGTTCACACATGACACTCCTCCTGAGTTTTTCAGGAGTTTTCTGAAAGTGTGAAAGTGCTATTGGTGTGTTTCTTTATTTTACCTGCCTCCTTCACTTAGTCATTGTTGGTCAAAGGTTGCTTCAAATATGGCGGCTAATGCATTTGAGTCAGACTTGTAGAGGATACAGACATGTCTGACTCTTACAAATCGACATGAGCTGCGCCAAAATGTCAAACTGGAGGATTTAAAAAAGGCTACATCTATAATTTCTCCGATCTGTTGAGACAATCAGATATATATGTTACAGGCCAAATGCTTTTTTGTCCCTGTGTCATCCCATGTAACGCCATGACATGACAGTTATCCTCGCGATACGGGGGAGGATAGAAACACTGTGTGCTGTTTTCAAATGGTGCTATTAAATCTCACACTTGACCACATTTCAAAGCTTAACATTGTTTTTCTCTACAACCTCTCTAATATCCTCCTCAACTCATCTCGTGCTAATCCGATGGCACAAGTCAGCGCTTTTCATTCATGCAACGTGTGCGCTCAGCACTTACTTAACTCCACAGAGATGCTCGGTATCTTCCGAGCGCTCAGAACTCTACTTAATGTAAAGCGTGACCAAAATATTTTGCAGTCCACAGATCTCTCTCTGCAATCATCTGCGGCTCACATTAAGAGGCTTTCACAAGAGGTGCTCTGCAGTCCAAATCTCTATTACCACTTCTCCCATTCGCTGCATGCTAACGATGACACCACAGTGATTAGGGTTACATCTGTCAGGCTCTCCACTCTCCTCTCTGCATCTCTCACCTGATCCATCTCCTCTCTGTTGCAGACACAGGACCTAGAAATGCTGCAATTAGTGGTCGTCATACGAGCCATCGTGTGAATCACTGAGTGCTCTTAATTATACAAGGCTTTTAAAAGTTGCTCCACACTTGAGGCCTCCCTAAAAGTATAATTTCATATTTAACGGCCTGTTTTGCTAAGTTTCCCGGCTTTAAAATATAGATGGAGCGGCTGTGTTTTCTCTAGGCGGGCGAAGGAACGAGATATAATCTGTTTCTTTTTGATGTATTGCCGAGCGGGGTCAAACAAGATGCTCCGTGGGTGTGTGCCAGTACGTGAGGATGCTTTGCACCCTCCGATATATTTCCCAATTCTGCTGCAGAGTTGGGAGAAAAATCACCATATCACCCTCTGCATCTCGTCTGAGTTCACTGCCGACAATTTCATGCTGTGCTTAGCTGAACTGTAAGGAGGAGAAAAAAACGGACCTCAGATGTGGACGTTGCAGTGCAGAGAGGGAGAGAATCATGAGGCAATGAGCTGTTTAAATATGAATGAGAGTTGTGTGAAAGCCCCGGCTGCGATATTTAGACAAGAACAGATCTCTGTGTGCTGTTTCTGTGTTTTCACCACTCGCTTCAAGGGGATGTTGCTGCTGAAATGGTAGGTTTTCTTTTTTTACTGGCGGTATCTTTTGCAGGGTTGAAGTTCTCTAAAATGTTAATGTCTATGCCAGATCTCTGTGAATCCTGTAGGAAAAAAAAAACCTGTATCTTCATCCTCAGCATTTTATTTTAATTAACAGCTAAGTCTTTTCATCCAGAGTGCCTGCATGCTGAACCACTGCTTCACTTTGCTGCAAATAACTCCTCATAAATAGTGCAGAAAAACCAGGCGATAATAACTTTCTGGCCTGTTTATGACTCTGCATCCCAATCCATGCCATCTCTTCTGCATCGTCAATCACTGATGAAAACTTTCAGCATTAATATTTGTGCTGTTGACAAACCTGCTGACAGAACTACCAAAAGCGGCCAAGTCCTCAAACTATTTATCAGAGTTATATATATTTTTGTAGCTTTCCTAATACCCCCAACTTACAAGAAAGCCAAATAGTTCACCTTGTCCAATCTTAGAAAGCTCCTGATGGAAAATAAAATATTAAAGGTCACATATTCTTCTCCTCTTCAACCAGTTTAAATAAGTCCCCAAAACAAGTGCGTGAAGTTTCTTGTTCTTAATCCACTCTGATCCTGTATTTGATCATGTCTATAAACCCCTCTATTTCAGCCCTGCTCAGAACAGGCTGTTTCTGTGTCTGTATCTTTAAATGTAAATGAGCTGTGTCTGACCACGCCCCCTCTCTGGAAGGGCTTGGGTGTCCATGTCCTGTTGTTTACGGTGAGAAGGCAGACTCAGAGGGCAGAACAAACACCTAGCTGTGGGAGTGTCACCCACCTGGGGGAGGGGTTACTGCCCTTTGTGATGTCATGAAGTGAGCATTTCCAAACGGCCTGTTTGAACAGACATTTTCTGAAAAGTGGAGTTGGCTAAAGACGGAGAGGCTAACAAAACATTCTCACTTTGCAAAATGAACTTTCCTTTTCACTGGTTACGTTTCTAATCCGTCATCATGATGTGTCACATCTTAAATAGCGTTATAAATCATACATATTTCATGCTTTGGGATTCAGAGATGCTGATGTGTTTAATGGGAGTCAGAAGGAGGTTTCTGGGTTGTTGTTGCTGTTGTATTTGGGGTTGATGAGCCTGGGAATCAGAATGTGCAGATGTTCAGGCCCACCCCAGACTCTAATATTTACAGTTCAGCTTCCATCCTGGAAACATGGCCCACTTCTTCTACACTGGCCTCCGACAGGAAGGATGCAACCCACTGCCAAGAGCTCCAACTGAAAAAGCAAAATACACAACTTGTGCACGCGAAAATCAGCGACACACAGATCCAGCTTCACACACACACACACACACACACACACACTGATGATGCCCACATGCACGGTACAGGGTACACAAGTGACTTCAGCGGGCTGCAGCGAACAACAGTGACTGGATACTAAACCCAAATCGGCTCAGTTATCCCCTGATGACAGAGGATGGAGAGACAGAGAGTGAAAGAGAGGCAGAGGGAGATGGAGAGATGCTGGAGGGGAGGTAGAGTTTTTTTTTGTTGGGGGGGGGTTGGGGGAGAGCACCAATCAGAGCTAGGTGCAAAGATTTGGAGGTGTGTGAGGAGGGAATCCAGTGAGTAAGAGTGTTGATGAATAAGAAATGAGACTCAGAGCAGGAGATGCATGAAAGAGTGATCAGTGAGGTGAAGTGAGGAAAAGAAAGAGACTGGAGCATGTGACAGTTATACAGTGAAAGAGAGAGAGAGAGAGAGAGAGAGGATTACATCGAGAGTGGATGTGAGAGCTACAGCAAGGGAGAATTAAGAGCCTGGGGGGGGGGGGGGACAGGAAGTGATTGCAGGAATACGAATAAAACATGGATTTGTAGGTCGCTGCTTTTGTAAATTGTGATGGACTGAATTAGAAGGAGGATGTTGAAATAGCACTTTTCCTATATTTATGATTTATGATGGTAAAAAAAACAATCCTTTTCCTGATTTCTTTTAAAATATTTAAACTATAGATTCAGATTTAAACAACTCATGAAACATAATTATAGGAATTTACAGACAATTTATGGCTTGTAATTTTTTGGGACGCCTATCAGTGCTATGAATTTAACAGTAAAAATGACTTTAAGCTATATATCATTAGGCCGACTGGACTATCGGATCAAAAAAACAAAGTGGCGGAAATCAGTTTTATCTTCTTAATTAAAGGAGCAATATGTAACTCTGACACCTAGAGTTTAAAATGGGTACTGCAGTCATTTTGGAGACAGCTTTCTCCCCCCCCCTCCTCTCTAGAGTTGATGCTCACACAGGTTGTCATGTGGTGGACACTGAAGCTTCAGTGTTTAGCCAGCTCTGCATCAGTCTGTAAACCTTTCTGTGTTCTAACCTCTCTCCATTTTTCAAAAGCATCTCCAATATTAATCCTAGTTTGAGCACGTTTCTGCTGTGGAGCTTATTAGAAACATGTAGAGGCTTTTTAGGTCGGGTACAATCACTTCTATCTGAACCACTTCTCTTGCCCACTTCCATCACTGCAACACCTGTTGGTTTGACCTGATAACTGCTCTCATATCTGGCAAACCAAGGGGCGTCCAAAACGGCCATGTGGGGGTGCCTTAAAACCGCCTACCTTCTCTGGTCAAAAGAAAAACCTTTTCCCAATACTTTATCACCCACCAACTCTAATATATTCACAAATGGACCAATCCAAATGAACCTTCGAATCCAAAATCCGTCCATAAATCCACCCTTGTTTTTAGACCACCGATCATCAAACTGGACTGGAGTTCCCTGCCTTCCCACCATCCTCTTCTGTTCCTCCATCTCGCCAGCTGACAGTTTGGTTAAGCTCTGGAGTCACCATTGATGGCTCCGCCCTCTCATCAGCTACTCAACAAAATAGAACACACACACACACACACTCTGAGAGACGAACAAACACCTCAGAAAGCAGAACATAAACACCGGTTTACCTCGAGTTAGATGACCATGATGATAGCTGTCATCTCAGTTTATAAAACAAAGATGATGTGCCCGTGATTGTGTCGTCGTTAAACTAATTGAAGAATAATTAAGACCCTGAAGATTATTATGATTGAAACGACACAGTGAAAAAAGGTTAATTAATAAGTTTCTAACTTCTTCTTTTACAGCCTAAAATAACAGCTTCATGTCGAAAGACCTGAAGGCAAACAGCTGACAGGAGGTGGGGGAATGGGAGGCTTTGTTTCACACCTGTCACCTGTTTGTCTGTCTCAAGTCTCCATTATTGCTCTGTGAGAACAGATGGTGTTTTCTATTTGAGTAAGGTTATTCAATATAAACATTTAAACTTCAGGCTGTTTCCACATGGGACAACTGTTGCCCATTAGAAGTATTAGATTTACATTTGTAAATAGAAATATCAGATTTGAATGATATATTATTTTTTTAAACTTTCATGGCTCCAAGTTATATCACAGAATTGTTGACCCCCTCTGAGCCAGCCTTAGATCCTCGGGTTAGGACGTCCAGGTCGTTCCAGAGCCCAGACCTTAATCTAAAGGTGACCATGGTTTCGCCATCAGGGCCCCCTCGGCTTTGGTACAACCTGCCCGAGGAGATAAGGACAGCAGAATCAGTGACTTCTTTTATATCTCTATATATTTAAACTTTCTTTACTTTCAAGTTGCGCTGCATTGCCTAGCGGTTATGTCGTGCGCCCAATGTACGGAGGTTGAAGTCTTCATCTCAGCGACCTAGGGTTCAAATCCGACCTCGACGCTTTGCTGCATGTCGTCCTCCCCCACTCTCTCTCCTCCCAACATGTCCTGTCTGTCTTCAGCTGTCTGATCCAATAATTTAAAAAAATGCCCAAGATTCATGCAACGTTATTTTCTTGACAACATTTTGGTTCCAGTTGTTTGTGGAAATTGGAAATTTGCGGTTAAAACTTCATGTGCAATAGTATGTTTTCACATGTTGAAATACTTATCTACATTTGATAAAAGCCAATAGAAAAATATAACTCACTGGACTCCTTTCAGGCAGGATCCAAAGAAAGCACACAAATCACTTGCTCCACACTCTGAGGAAGACGCAGTGCGTGGAGAAGATAGAGAACAGGTTTTAAAATTTGACAGCAGTAGGATGATTGGTTGAGAGAAGCTGAGGAAGAATCTGGTTGAATTATTATAAATGCCCAAAATCAACAGAGCGGGAGAGATGGAGGGAGTGGTAGAGAGGGAGGGGCTAAGTTGAATAAATGTGTGAGAGAATATAACCAGTCCTCCTGCTTGAACTTATGCTGAGCTCCATTTGTACAACAGAAAGTGAGTTTGAGTGCCTCAATGATTAAGAACAACAAGACATGTCTGCCATCAGGCACTCATAAGTTTTCTGTTGCTAAAAGTCTAAAAAGGTAGAAAATAATCTTTGTTCCATCACCTCTATGAAACATCCACCCTCTTTCAGCTTGTTGTTCTGGCTCTTATCTGCTCTATCTTTGGATCCGGCTCACAGAGCTTTGGAAGCAGGAAATTTAAGAGTCGCGCTGCTATCTCATAATCAGTCAGTGTCTACTTCCCTGAGTGGGGGAACTCCAAGTGGAGCCGCTGAGGCAGTGTTGGGCCTGCCATCCTTCAATCTGTACCAGAGAGAGAGAGTCAAAGCTGACGCGATCACAGAAAAGCGTCCACTTGGCTCGACATGACTTCAGCTGTTCAGCCCGTGCGGATGTACTCCAGGTTTTTGTAGTTTTTCCAAACAAACAGACGCACACTCTCTTCCAACTAGTACCTCCAATCCTCCAAGGCCAGTACGCCTGCCAGGAGCTCTCTGTTCCCGTGCACAGATCTCCAATAAGAAAGTTGTGGCTCAAGGCTGTGAATTGAACCAACTCCTGCCTAACAGGATCTGTCCTGCTGGGTTCATTCTGGACAGATTGTACTGTGACTGTTCAGAAAAACAGAAGAATTAGATCCAAAAACAAAATAGGTACTCACAAGCAAAGTTAACTGAAAAACAGGCACGACTCAAAACCAGGCGGGCAAGCAGAGTGGGCAGGCAGAGCGGGCAGAAAATAAATACTAAGGAGATGCAAACTAGATCATTTGGTAGTTAATTAAAGTATAGTTGACCTTGTTTGACCTTGTTTGGTTTGTTTTGCACACAGGTGAGCTACAGGTGAGATATTGAGTGAGTAAGGTCAGGAGAAGGAGAAGGGTTATAAGAGCGTTTTCACACCTAACCTTTGCTTTCGGTTAAAAAGAACTTGAGTCAGTTTGCCAAGTTAATGCAGTTCATTTGCGATGGTGTGAAAACTTTCAATTGAACCCTGGTGCAGACCAAACCAGACTGCTTGAAAAGGTCGGTCTCAACAAGCCTTCTTTCAGACTCTGGTGAGGTTTGTTTGTAACAAGAACATGAACCGACCTCAAAAGCAGGAATCAACCAAGTGGGCCCTCTCTTTTCTTCATTACTAAACATGTGTTTAAGACCCCAGACAGACCTAACGGATCTTCAGAAACAGTTTCAGTGGATCAGCAGGTCCTGGTTCAGGAGGATTAATGTTCTCCTGAACTGTCTTGGTAAACGCCTTCAGTGTCTCCTGTTTTTGAGCTGCAGCTGCCTGTTACTCTACAGTGATAAATGCAAACAATATAATAGTCTTTGGAGCAGCCACAGCCAATCAGGAGTCCACTTGTCTTTGTTTACTTCGAGGGGTTTTCTTCGCACTTAAGACATTGTACTTGTACACTTGTACTGTAAATTTCCCCGCGTGAACTCAGACCAAAAGTTGAGTTAAACATGCAGCAATGTCACACATTGGTCCGTGATTCAGACCAGAGCAAACGAAAACGCCCCTTCATGAAAGTAGGGGGTCTGGTCATGTATGGAGTCAGCAGTATAACCTTGCTAATTGTGTGATCGGTTTGATTTTGTTGAGGCCAATTTGCAACCATTTGCAACTTTGCATTGACTTTGAATGGCGTCGGTTTGAGGAAAAAAACGATCTCATGTTTTTGTCTGAACACTTTTATAACCAAAATATTTGAAAATGATCATTTACTTTTTGTTTCAACGGCACAAAAGTAAAAGCTGAATTATTTACGTGTGCAAATGTGCTACCATTTGTGTCCTTTTATTAGAAAAAAACTAAAACAAATGTTTGTCTCAAGTTCTTCCTGCACAACTCATTTTCCAGCCCTAACCCTCCAATATGTTACCACAAAGAATATCTTCACATAATTCACTTCCTGAACTATTTGTTAGAGAGGTATACGAGCCTAGCAGGAGATCCTGGAAATGAGTCAGTCCAACAACTGTAAACATTAAAAACCCTCGTTTCAAAAGCCTTAAAACATCTTGTTTCTCCGGTTCTGACTGAGGAGAGGAGAGGAGAGGAGATGAGAGGAGAGGAGAGGAAGGAGGGCTCGTTACTGATCTGAACACATGAAACTCACACCGACAGACCCACAGCAGACTCACTGATTCACACAAACATGCTGTCTCCTGACATGCTGAGGAGGGAGGTAGGAGCCCGTTAGATGCCCACCAACTGACTCCAATTCAGAGCCGGTGGTGGGATCACTTGATTGACTTTTATAGCCATAAGTTAAAAAGCAGCGAGTGATAAAGACTCCCACACAAACACACACACAGAGATTTGCTCGATCGAAGCATGTTCCCACAGAACTTGGAGCTGTTTTAAAGATGAAAACCAGACAAACCGCCTCTGAAGGCTTCAAAGGATCCATACACGTTCACTGTGAGGTAAGTACGAAGACTTACGCTTCCTTCTCTATGTTGCTGTCTCTACAGATGAATCAAATCAGAGGCTGAAATATTCCACTGCTGTCAAACCCCAGCAGACACAGTGGCTGTGGTTTCAGCCTCTCATGATCTAATAAAGAGCGTCTTCTGGGAACAATATGGATTCAAAAAAAGAAAACAATAATTCATAATTTGCCTTCCTGCATCCACTGTGACATTTCAAAGTGTATTATCTTTTTTTGATGAAGATAGAAAGCATCATTGTTAAAAGAGGAAATGCTGAACAGAGTCAGCAAACAGCCTGCATACGTTCAGAGCCTGTGTCCACATGCTGGAAATGCTGTCTCAGTCTAACTTTCAGTCAACCTAACGACAGGCTGAGAGCTGGAGCTGAGGCGGGTTTTAAACCTCCTGATGAACCGTTACACCGCGCCCAACTGTCAACAAGGTCAGCTACACGCCTTCTTGTGAATAACTCTTATCCTTCATCAAATCAAAACGGATGAGTCATCAAAACTTCCCCCCCCGTACAGTGTGTGCAGATCGAGACATGAGCTAATCAGACCTATTTGTTTTTTTTAACCAGGCTGTAAACATGTTAATCTCTGCTGTAAAAACAGACTTTTTGAATGGGTGTGTGTGTGACTTCCTGTGCTTCTGCAGCCAGCCTCTAGTGGACACTCGAGGAACTGCAGGATTTTGCACATTTTTCCAGACCGGAGGTTGCTGCTTGGTGTCGACTAACTGCTTTTTTGCGCTGGCACTTTATGATCGTTGGCTCACCTCAATTCCACTTCCTTCAGTAGTGACAATAATGTCTGTTTTAAGTTGCTGTGTGCTAAACAATTCATTTAAAAAAAGGAAATGGTCTAAGACAGACACAATGTCAAAGCATCCTGTCCCAGCATTAGCAGCAGCTATTGTCAGTGGATGTGTCAGATTCAGTTTCACATTTCTTTCAGCACCTCAGTTCTCTTTTTACGCTCCCACTGTCTCTCCGCAGTTACCCAAACAACACCTCTAACATTTGTTTCTCGTGTTCTCTCCCCTCGATGCTTTTTTTTCTCCTTCATATTTTAAGGTTTCTCTGATGCGGTGCCACTCGACAGGCCCGGGTGGAGCCGCTCAGAGGAACGCGGTGCTTTCAGGAGCCCTCTGACAGCGGCGGATTCACAAGGACTGCTTTGTGAGGTCTCCGAGCTAACAGGCGGTCTGGGCTCTGTGGTACTTCTCTGTTTTGTCAGGTTGTTAGGTAGAGGAGGTGTATGCTGTGTGCACAACTGGACAGGAAAATGGCTCTTTGAGAACAAAAATATATTTCTTTTTACTTTTTCTCTCTCTCACACGGTCACTCTCCACTTTAGCTTTGTGTTTCTAGACATCTCCTCCACTCCACCTGCTTCCCATTTATTTTGTTGTCCATCATCGTTTTTTATTTTCTGACGTACCTGTCTTCACATTGCCAGATATTCTTTCTTTCTTTCATCTTCTACTTCTTTCCTTTTGCCACAGCTCGATGGTTCTTGTCTTTTGCATCATGCAGGGACCTCAGCGCTGGAAACAATAATCTCTGCCAACAGGGAAGCAGAAGAAAGAAAGAAACCTCTAATGCAAAACCACTTCATCCCACATTGTAATGGTTTGTGACTCTGGACATAATGGAAAAGTCCATCCATCACAGGTGCAATGAGTCGTTGGTAGACTGAGCTGCTGAAAAGCTTCATGGATTAGTGACGTTAGCGCTTCTCTGTTCTTTCTCTCAGAGAGGTTTCTTACTCAAAAGCGTGTCTTCCTCATGCTAGCATCCACGTGTTATGCTCTTTTCATTTTTAGTCATTAATGGATTAAATGAAGCGCCGCATGGGCCATGACAGAGATATATCACATAAAAGGCATTGTAAGGTGAGGACGGACATTAAAGGCAGACACCCGGCTGAAAAATGTACCATGTTCAAAACGTCAAATCCATGTATTCATGACTCTCCGTGCTTCATTTGGCAGTTTTGCAAGTGCTTGAAACAATCATTTGATGCATTCAGTGGAAAGTTTCCCCGAGCTGTCAACCAATTACAACGCTATATGATCGCTAGTTCGTTAAAGTTAAAGTTACATGTATTCAGACTCATAATGAGCACACTTTTGCCTGAACAATCCTCATCTTGGTTAAGAATCAGATTGATTTCACAATCAAAATAATTTCTTTAAATGACCTTACATGAGCCATACCAAAACAAAACAATCCAAAGCAGTGTTCTTTGGCGATCCATTGAACTATTTCACATTTTATACATGCAGCCCTTATGATTCTCCCTCAATAAAGTAATGCCATTTATCCTCCTCCTCTCATTTCCTCCAGTTCTGTTATTGCATCGTGGTCCAGTTGAAGGTCTGCCTCGTTCTTTACCTTTATTTGACCTAAACAAGTTCCAAGAAACCTTTCAGAAACGTAAAACCTGCGAGAGGAGAAATAGTTTCCCAACAGTTAACTTTATGGACATGTGATGTTTTTATTGGGCGCTGTGGTTACATTTTCTGCTCAGTGTGCTGCCTGCTGGCCCTCCTGGGTTTGCCTTAAAGGCCTCATGAAGAGTGGATCATTAGCAGCTTGGCTAGGACACATGCACACGCACACACAAACACACACTCTCATTTCATATCCATTAAAAGTAGTCTCCTTGGATTTTGATTCGGCCGCATCAGCAGAACTTGAACTTTTTCTCCTTCCTTGTTGCAGCTAATCAACAGGCCATGAAACAAATTACAAATATAGACATTGGATCATATTTGCATTTATCAAGCGGATACTCCGGGTGTAGGGATTGTTATAATTTAAAAAATTATCCAGAGAACCATGTGCTTCAGAAGGCCTGACGCCTGATTGTGTTACATTAAACCAGATCTAAATCTCAGAGTGAACTCAACTTGTAACTACCAACATTTTAAGGGAGTCATCACTAAGTTACCTCATTTCTAGGAAATTCCTCCGCATCAAGATTAAGCCATATGGTCCCTCGAAATTGCGGCTGAGGTGGAGGTCGGAGCATGGTGTGCAAGAATGAGGACGGCGGTAGTGGTGGGGATAATATAGTCTGATGGTGGAGGCTGAGTCAGGCGGTGGTTGAGAGACAACGCAGTCTGAAGGTGCTGGTTGGGCGTCAGGCGGTGGTTGTTATATATAGATATAGATTTTGGAAAATATGATTGACACTGCACAAATGAATCACTCTTGGTGTGTAACGGCCTTTAAGCTGCATTCACAACAAAAGTGAAAATCACATCAATTGCTTAAGTTTGACGCAACTTCACGTATCAACGATTTACGAGAAACTTTCAACTCTACTGGCAGGAACATCAATTTTAGGGAACATAGACACGCTCCCCATTTTAGCTATATGTACCCTTTATTTATTTTTTTATTTTTTTATTTTTTTATTAGGTGATGCAGAACAATACAAGACAAGTGAGGGCTATGACAAGAGCAAAAGTATGTAGGAGACAGGGGAGACACGATGATACATTGCACAGCATAGACAAAGACAAAACAGGCAAGCAGGGAGTAATAATAACGTTTTGCAATTTTGTATTTTGAGGGTGTTGAAGGGCCCTGCTTGTGTGTGTGTGTGTGTGTGTGTGTGTGTGTGTGTGTGTGTGTAATTTGAGTGTATGCTTGTATTTTATTTATTTTTTTCCCTTCCCTTCCTCTATACCCCTATTCCTTGTCCTTCTTCTTTCCTTCATTCCATTTTTCTTTTCTTTTCTTTTATTTCTTTTTTTTCTTTCTTTTTTTTCCTTCTTCTCCTTTTCCTTCTTTCCCCTTTCCTCCTCCTCTTTCTTTCTATATATATTATTATTTTTTTTTTTTTTACTTCAGTCATTGTGTGATGCAGGGGTGCCCCTGTCTCAGTTGCCCCCAGACCCTGCAGAGGGGGCCAGCTGATAGGGTCGCCTACTGCTGACTTCTCATCAGGGGTGTCCCTGTCTCAGTTGCCCCCAGACCCTGAGGAGGGGGCCAGCTGATAGGGTTGCCTACTGCTACCCTCCCGCCAAGCTTGAACAAGGAGGGGCTAGAAAGCATATTCAAAACAAAGGGAAAGAAGAAAACTAGAATAACTGAGGAATGATAAAATAAAAAAGAACAAAAAAAAAGTGGGTAATGGACCATATCAATTGTATTCCAGTGTAGTGTGTTGTTGGGTTATGTATTGATGACAGTAGTATAAATAGTGCAGATCATGTTGTAGTAATAATAATGTAATTTGTCCGGATTGTTTGACTATGATTTGCTAGTGTATCATTTTAATTCTCATTATCTTGCTTTCTTCCTCCCCCTCAACATACCACTAATACCAGAAAAAGAGAACAATTATAATAATAATAATGATAGTACAAAATAAATCAATAAATAATAATAAATATATAAAGCAAGAGAGAGAGAAAAAAAATATTGAATAATGGTAAATAATAGAGATAATATCAATATTGGAAGCAACTGTTACAGGAAAAATACATAAATAATGAATAAAACGAGGCAACCAAAGAAAAACAGACAATCATCTGGATTGGAGAAAGAAAGAAAGAAAGAAAATTAAAGAAAATGCATGAAAAATGAGAGTGGCTGTGATGAGAATTTATGATGATAAATATAATGTGAAAATAAGGGGAAGAGAGGAAATAAATCAATAAATAGGTCATAATAAAATGGTGGCTAAAGACAATAATAATAATAATAATAATAAGAGTAATAAGAAAAGATTAAATTTGATGGTAAGAGGAAAATAAATTCATAAATAAGTTGTGATAGTTATACAGAAAGGAAACAAAAAAAAAGCTATATGTACCCTTGACACCTTGACCATATGTAATGTAGCATGAAGCAACATTTAGAGATGGCTCATAAAAAAGGCTCCTAGATTTGTGTGAAAAATGCTGAGTCATGAAGATTGTCTTCACTTCTATATTTTGCTTTTGTTGCTAGCCAAGTAGCTGTTAGCAAATTCATGCAGCCTGTTAGTTTTTTCACCTGTTGATGAAAATAAAAGTAACTCACCCCATGTTTTCATTTGCATTGCTGTTGTATTGTACTTTCAGTCCGTCTGACCACATAAACTAACCGCTGTGCGTGTATCCTGCAGAGTCACAGCTTTGACTTTGGAAATCTTAAACTGTGTGTGCTGTGACTCCCTGTTGAGATAAAAAGCAGTCAAGTCAAATGTGCTGACATAGACGTCCATCAAGTACACGAGAAACAGCAGCGCATTTTTGTGACGTGCCAGTTCCTCATACAGCTCAACACGTGTGTCCCACAGCAGGCTGAGAGCACGCCGTTATGCTGTCCGTCTACACAATAAGAAGGGGTGGGATACTGCTGGAGTATTTGGTCCTTCTTTTGTAAGAGAAACAATAGAGAGATGTCAATGATTAGCAGAGGAATGAGATCTTATTTTACCACCGTTCTCTCTGAAAGTCAGTGCGATCAATCAGCCGCTCTAAAAAGCGTAAACGCGTGAATGCGTGCTTATTTGTGTGGTTGTGTGAGATGAAAGGCAGTCGAAGACAGTTATGGAGCATTAAATGTGGTCCAGAGGCTGGTAGCAGAGGAGAATCCTGGGAAAGGTCAAGGGTCAGGCTGCTGTGGACCCTCAGGGAGACATTAACCCCTGAGCCGTGTGTGTGAAAGAGAGAGAGTGTGTGTGAGACAGCAGAGGATGATTGGCATTTTAGAATGAAAGGAGTTGATAGAGAACAGGTAGGACAGTTATCCTGCCAGTGTGTGTGTGTGTGTGTGTGTGTGTGTGTGTGTGTGTGTGTGTGTGTGTGTGTGTGTCTGTCTGTCTGTAAGAGAAGTGTTTTATTGACAAAACACAAATGTCTGACAACCTGGCCTCCTGATGTCATGCACAGTGGCCGGTCTGGACACCGACAGACTGTGTGTGTGTGTGTGTGTGTGTGTGTGTGTGTGTGTGTGTGTGTGTGTGTGTGTTGGCTGTGAAACGTCTCTCAACACGTCTGTCATCAGGTGAAGTAGTTTCAGTGTTCAGGAAGAGAGTGTGTGTTACAGAGAGCAGATGGACGACAGAACCAAAACACTTAAAGTGCACCTTTCTTCTTCTCTCTCCTTCTACATACAAAACACTCATCCTGAAATGTCTCTAAAAAAAAAAAAAAAACATCAGCCACCAGAGGTCTTTACAGACCGGTCCATAATGAAGACCCAACATGGGAGCCAAGGGAGACCGGGTCTTACAGTAAGAATGGGTATAAGAAGTGGTCTCTTTGTTTCAAAATAGTGCAGAAAGGCTTTTAAATCAGAAACTGTTAAATGGATACCTCTGCTGGAAAAACGCTTGTTCTAAACGCTTTTCTTGATGAAGGAGTTACGTACAATTTTACAAGGGGTTAGGTTTTGATTGGCATACTTCTCTCTGACTCACCCATCTTATGACGTCCAAAAATGTGCAAAGATTTTTTTTTAATTTGCATCACAATCATACATTTTTTTTAAAGCTCTCTTGAAGCAGATATAAAAATTACCCGTTTAATTGTCTCACAAAATCCGAACATTTAAGGTCCTAAGAAGAGGAATCCTACTGCCATGGTGAACCTCCAAATGTTCTTCTACCGATACCATGTGAGGTTATTTGGAGCCCGGGAGAATAACAGTCAGACACGACAACAACATTTGGGCTTCCGACCTTCAGCATGACGTCATGGCAACATGGCTTCCTTGGGTATATGGACCATATTAGTTCAATTAAAAGACGCGCCTGCGAGTTACTTTAACACGCCTGCAATTTATGAAACTCTGTTGACAAAATGTCGGCAGGTGGAAAGAATAAGAAATGTGCCGTCTTCTCAATAAACGACCTTAAAGAGTGCGTGCACATGTGGTGATTTGAGGTAAACAGCCTTTTCTAAATTGGCTGGCTTATGATGGCCCTAATGGACTCTTTTAAAAGCTTAATGGTTGGAGGTTGCCATACACAACCCGACAATCAATCAAAACAAACTGTTTCAAATGATCCTAAAGCCTCTCGTTTTTTTTACGGCGGCTCTGGCCTTGATGTGATGAGAAGTGCCTTTACTCTGCGTCTCCTGTTGGCGAGCGAGTTAAACTCCTTCCATGACCTCAGAACGTCTTCCTTCATTGTAAATGTGTCTCTGAAGCCGATTGGTTTCCACGGAAGTTTGAGAAACATTGACGAAAAGCAGCTCCATGCAACAGATAAAAAAACAAGAAGAGGAAAATTCCCCTAAAGTTTTCACCCTGGATAACTTTGAATTCCCCTAATTTCCCAGCTCCCAAAGTATCAGTGGTTTCCTTTTATAACCGACACATTTACTGCAACCTCACTCTGCCATCTAGTTTCCAATTTGGTTCAAACATGCAGAAAATAAGGACTTTGCAAACATGAGGTCACCCTGAGCTGGCAGGGAACAACCCCGGCAGGTTTAACAATGCCACTAGAACAGAAAAAAATGCTGTTCATACATTCCAGGCCATTCACAGGAGCAAAAGCGAAACACGCATTCTGCAAGTTTCACACAGTCCACAGCCCTCAGCTAACACGGCACGAGTTCATAGCCGTGAAAACCATCAGAGCTGCACATAATCCAGAGACAGAGGACCCTCTCTCTGGGATTACAATAGCAGACTGTGTCAAATAGCTGTCACCAGATTCCTAACATTTGTTTTAACCTGCTGAGAGAGCCAAATGCATGCTGGGATTTCACTCAGCAGACTGATTCATTTTGCAGTTTTAATAAGCTCTGTAGCAGGGACCATTACATAAAGTCTGAAACAGCAGTGATTAGTTATAGATTCACCCTCATCCGGTGTCGTCGTTTATCGACAGCTCAGAACAACAGGAGCATCGACCTCCTTCATAGACACAATGGTCGAGCAGGAGAATCAATACGGTTAGCTCATATTTGGGTGCACAAACATCAGTTTACCAGAGGTTTCTAAAGCTGCCAATCAGGTCAGAGTTCATCGACATAGCTGTGTCATTATGTTACACACAATCACACACACTATTGATCACTGGAGGGGCTGAGCTCTGTCCTGGTGTTATGTAAAGGTCTCTCCTTTCAGTGTAAATAAAAAAAAAAAAAAATTATCAAATCAAAGTAACAATGTTTAACCCTGCCAGTGACAAAAAGAAGAACTCTCCAAACATAATGCCGTCGCAGCCCGTGTCTCAGTAGCGAGCAGCAGCAGTGAGTTTTTAAAATACTGAGATCGCCTTTGTAGCATTGGTGACTTTAAAAATAGCTCAGCAATCATATAATTCCCCACTGAAATGTCAAACATCATCATAGATCTGCCGCAGGTGGAGACTGATCATGTGACTTCACCTTTACCTTTTTCTATCTGGTCACTGCTGGTGTGTCTTTGCTGACGTCGTCAAAAGAGATAACAAAGTGTCAGATGAAATAAATGCTCAGGACGTAAAGAGAGGAACACTATTAGGATAGAGACAGAAACACAAAGACAGTAACGCTGCGGGACAGAGCAGTAAAAATACATCTTCATATGTGCATGATCAGCTGTGGCATTTCCTGCGGTAAAGGTCGGAGGTGGCTGGCTGTCTTTCCTGTCGTATCAGGACCTACAGACACACACACACACACTCATATTGTTGCAGGCACCAGGCTGCTCATGCTCACAGGAAGACGCACCACAGCGGTCCCACGCTGTATGTCAAAGGGCGCTCGTCTCTCCCCGGGGGAAGAGGAGTCACTGAGGTTATACAGAGACAGAGGAAGAAATCAAAACACATGCTCTGACCCTTATTTTAACAACGAAATAGAGAGAACTTTGATCAATTATCATGCTCTGTGTGTGACACAGAATCAGCCTGTGAATAAATCTCTTTTTTTCTGTGTGTGAATCCACCTGCCTGTTTGTGCGTCTACGCGCCAGATTGTCCTCCCTGTAATCGGGATCTTCAGCGACGCTTTCACAGCTTGAGAAACTTTGTGTTTAAAAAAAAAAAAAAAAAGGAAAAAAAAGAAAGAAGTCTTGCTTGCTGCAGGAATTCCTGGCGTTCTGCAGACAACATTCAAACCATTTCTTCTGCGGGATAATTACTCAGAGATGATTTATTGCCGCTGAGAGAGGCGTGGGAGTGGATCCAAAGTTGAGTTAATAGAAAAGCAATAAAACTTGAAAGGGAGAAAGAGGTGAAGGCAAGAATGTGACGTACAGTGACATGCCTGAGGTTAGGATCCAACGGTGAGTCAAAGAAGAAGATAAGCACACATCAAGACGCCATGGAGAGGAGAATTCTCCCTGATGATTGTCACTAAAAGGCATTTATTCCACATAGTGAAGTGTAACTAAAGTGTAGCGTTTACTGCTCTCTCTACAAACCTCAACACACTGGGTCTTATTTTACCACATAAGCCCGTTGTTTAACCCTTTGTTATATTCTTTACTGCGTGCCTAATAGATACAGTCTTTATTAATATCTGTGGGCTCCACTGTCAGTGGCACTGATTTATAAATATAATAAATATTGTTAATCCAAGTCTCTGGTGCCTGATCGTGCGAGTGCTCATATATTTCTACTTGCGGATTTCGCATGATGCGTGTGCACAGAATTTCATCCTGCTGTGGTTTTGCCCCGTCCAGAAGCGTGAACCAGACTCCTCTGGATTGGTTCTGAAGCATAACCACACACTAGATGAATTCATCAACAACGACAGTCTCAAGTCTCACAACTCATCATCTCGCGCCGTCTAACACAACTTAAGAGTAAACGAACGTGATGGTCAGCTAAATGCTGCTAGCTGTTAGCTACCCGGTACTTCCCTGATGGTGACAATTTCAGTCCCAAATCGACAAGTTGCTCCTCCATCTAACTTTATGCTTCGCGTTTGCTGTCGTCGCCATGGTAATGTTTGTTGTGCTTCCTGTTTCAGTCAGCTTGCTTCCTGATTGGCTATTTTACCGTTCCATGTGACGACCCACAGAGTCCGTGCTCGGCCATCCTTTGGTGTTCTCCCGACACAAAATCGGGGGCGGCCCTGATTGTCTTCAGAGCAGGTCAGGGAGGATAGAATCAGTCTTTACACCCCTCACACCACAGGAACATAGAACCATCAGATAATTGGGCCTTTGCTGACTTTGATCAGAAGGGGGGAATCAGGCCCGATAATCTTACCCTGTTTAAGACCATAAAGCTGATTCTGGGTAGTGATGGTGTAACACCAACTTTTCCAGAGCTGTCAGCAAGCAAAAGTAAGCCCTCTGTGACAGCACACTCACGATCTGATGAAGCAAATCCATCACCGCAACCTCCACTATAACGACGATAACACACGCCGGCTCATCTCAAGCAGAGTTTGGTTTTTCATAAATCTTCCTCATTTACACTCCGCTGTTAATATTTCGACTGTGAGAGAAGATTTAGAGCGTCATCCTCCAGCCCGAGCACCTGAGAGGCCCCGTGACAGCTTTCCATCGGTTTGTAGTCGCCGTGTCAGTTTATAGAGTCGAGCCGGAGCGACGCACGGCTTAACTAGGACACATAAAGAACATTTCCAGGGAGAGGAGAGCGAGGACGAGCAGGTGAGCAAGATTGGTGTGATATCACAGGAAGGGCTCCGGGGCTGGAAGTGTGTTTGTGAGAATGACGTTAGGCGGCGGAGACAAATGCATTGAAAAGAGCCTTTCTTCTTCAAAGACTTCTGATCACAGAGCCTCTCTCTCTCTCTCTCTCTCTCTCTCTCTCTCTCTCTCTCTCTCTCTCTCACACACACACACACACACACACACACACACACACACACACACACACACACACACACACACACACACACACACACACACACACACACACACACACACACACAGGCTACAGTGTGAAGACACAACTTTCACAGGCTCCCTTTTTCTCTCCTCACCTCTCTTGTTCTGACACAAACACACCGTTCTCATGTAGATGTACAAAGAGTGTGTGTTTGCTGGAAGGCTCGGGGGGACATGGCTCTTATCATCACATGTTCGGGCGGGTTTGTCCTTTCATAAGAAATGAAGGGGGACATGCAGTAAAGTATAAAGCCAGCTGACAGTCAGAGGGCAACATAACAGAGGATATGCACACAGTATCTTTATGCTGTGACAAACAGAAAGAGGAGTGTTGGGACCTTTTTTTATCTCACATTAGATTTTTATATACATCTTTTATAACGAGTCTACAAGGAGCTCCCACTGTCTGAGTCATCTACATGAAATCGACAACTTTGACCTGACTAAACAAGTCAAATGCATCACAGTGAATAAGCTTAATAGTTTGTAGATTCTTAATTTATGTTTCATGTGTCCATCCTGATTGACATGTTTTTTCTTTTTAGTTAGCATCTTCATAGAACCGATATTCCTGCACACACAATGATGCACAGGAGCCAATGGGTGAGAGGATACGCTTCCTGTATCGCTGTTGAACAACTTGTAACACACAAACCCTTTAATGTGTTGTCTTACACTGAAAAGATCATAAAAAATATATGATACGCAAATAAACAGTGAAGGGAGGCAACTAGCTGATGTTAATATGGACGCTAACAAAACAGTTTCTAAATTCCACCACCAGGGGGCTGTCAATCAAAACAATGACAAAAGATGACGTCGAGGCTGGCGGGGAATCATGGGAGTGATTCTCTCTGCCCACCTCGATGAAAACGACCTCCGAGTTGACCGTAGTCATGACGACCGGGCAAAACCGACCTGAGGAAGAGAATATGTTTACCGACGAGCTAAGTGCATCCGAGTATAATCTACATAATGTTTTTTATCACAGAAGCACATACAGCAACAGAACAGCAGCTTTCAGTAGCAGCTCACACTTCTTTATGCATGCGGTCTTTGACGTGACATCTGGTGTTGCCATGGCAACGATATACACGTCGTGTCTTGGTGTCCACCATGACGAGACATGTCCCGTTACAACTATATGAAATGAAGGATTTCTCTGGCTTTGATAACTGTTGTAAATACACGTCCAACTCTCATCTTGAGTTTTCTCTGAATGTTTGAGTCTTTTTAATGACTCACACCAGAGACAGAAATGTGTATTTATCTGCCACCATTGATGCAAACCACAAAGAATCCTCCGCCATCAAACGAAAAAGTAATGCTAAAAACTGCACAGCTTTTATTCCCAGATGCACATGTTCAGACCTTGCCTTGTGTCCCTGGTGAACTTTCTTCTTTGACACATTCTGTGATATACAAATGGCTCCCCTCATTAGTTCACACGGGCGCTTCTTTGCGCCCATGTTTATCAAGCCCTGTTTCCTGCACCTTCATCCGTCCTGAGCACATCCACTGCCCCCCCCTCCTCTGCAGAGATGGAACAAATTGCTTTAAGTCAGTCACTACTGAAAGTGAGACGCCATTTTTGAACCCAATTACCCACAGCCGCCGCACAAACAGGAGCCATTCTGCGTCTTTGGAAACAAATGATTTGGAAATGAAAGAGGAGGAAAATTGGCAAAGGGAGGCGTCGGAGGAAAAAGATGAACATTCATCACACATGGGAGTAATGCGATCAGAAATGGATGTATCCGTCTCATGAGACTGTTGGTTTTATTGCTATGTGTTTGTGTGTGTGTGTGTGTGTTTGTGTGTAATGGTGCGAGACGATGTGGCCGTCAGGAGGGACAATGTCTCATCTCCCGCAAAGCCGAGCGCATTATGGCTGCAGAGCAAATGTGGTGTGCAGCGATTTACTGTGTTTAACGGCTGATGTATGGACAGAGAGCGTGAATGAGTCGGAGACAAAAGGCAGCACAGACTCAGCCCTGAAGGAGCAGCAGAACAGTTCAATGAGGGAGTCAGAAACTAATGAAGTGACTGTAAAAGAGCTCAAACAATTTCAGTAAGCAGCAGTACACTTTCTGTTATTCATAGTCAGCATGTTCTCTCCCAAGCACACAGTGAGAGATCAAGAGATGGTACGGCTGCAGACGTGGAGAGTCAAAAAGTTAGATTACTAACTTGGTACTCTGCTTGAGTATTTATCTCTGACTGATCTATTCTCTGGTTTGCTGTTGTCGCCATGGTTATGTTTTTGTGCTTCCTGCTCCTGTCAGCTTGATTCCTGATTGGCAGTTGTTCCGTTCCATGTGAAAACCCACAGAGTGAACGCTCGACTGTGTGCGCTTTGTGTGTGAAGGTATTCAACACACGATGCTCTGAAGTGCCTTTATAATTGAAAAGAACGTTAGCGTTAGTCTGTGCTAACCTTCATGCCTGTTTATTTGCTGCATTGGAAGTAAAACACGCAGCCTGTTTGGTTCCGTTCGACACGTTCCACCTTTGACATTTACTTTCCTGACGTGTCTGAAGAAATCAGGGTTGAGAGTAGCTCAAGGAGTTTGAACTCCAACACCTCCTCCTGCATATAAAACCATGATAAGGCACATCCGTTACTAAAGAGCTACTTACCACGGCCGAGCACTGAGGAGAGACACGGGCGATGCTAATGACTCGACTGCATGCTCATATCCAGCTGTGATTCAGAACGACTGCAGGATATTGAGAGAGCGTTTCAGACCCGAGGAATCACAATCAGCTCTTCAGCAGCGTCCGGTTAATTGAATCTGTTTAGCTGGAGACACACCTAACGAACACTCGCTAAAAATACATCCATGGCAATTATGAACGTGGAAATGTCAGCTTCGGTTTGTTACAATGACTTCTTCTTCTGGTGACAAAAGGAGGCTGTTGGAGTGAGACAGCTCCTGATGATAATACTGTCTGACAACATGCTGTCTGACACGACGGCTACTCACCGTCCTGCTCTCCTTGAATGTTTCTGTACACTTATTCAAACTGATGTTTATTTAATTATTTGAATCATGATTCTGATAAATCAAATATTCCTTAGTACTCTGTCTCTTCTGTGAGGATATAAAAATGTCCAGAGAAATGTTGTGTTAACACGCTGTGTTTAGACCTAAAGTGAGGCAACTATTTTCATATAGTTTGACCTCTGGATCATTCATGCACTTATATTTAGTTTAATCAAAACCTGCTAATGTCTGCACAAACAGATCTGTCAGAAAACTGGACCCTGTCTTTGCTCTTTGAGTTTTTGCCAGCCCTGATGGAGACCTCGATGGTCCAAACATGTTGGCCTTTTAAATGATTTAGCCAGTAAGATCACGGATTTTTGAGTATTTCCTTCCTCATTTTTTTTTTTTACATTTCTTATCTACTATGACCACATTGAGCAACCCGTAAGGAGTGTCACCCACCTGGGAAAGGGGTTACTGCCCTTTGTGATGTCATGAAGGGAAAATCTCCAAATGGCCACACATTTTCTGAAAAGTGAAACAGGCGAAAGACGTGAGTGGATGGACTTTTCTCATCACTGGAAAGTCTGCGCATGAAATCTCATGAATACTGTGGCGCAGTTACCACCAACTCTCAATGACGGTAATCTCAGAGGGCTGTAATCGCTATCGTCTGTGAAGTAGACGCTGTTTGCAATGAGGCTATTTGTATAAAAATTGTCAATTTAACCCCCCTAAATGACTGTACTATGACTCATTCAACTAAACACAACCAGTACCACTGAACAGAGACGCTGTTTGCTCTGCAGCGCAGTTAGGGCTGCATTTAACCCTTTGTGAATTAGATGGTGTCTTTTTAACACTTTTGCACAAGCTTAGGGTGAAAACAACTTACAGATGTGACACCAAAACCACACTCACATCTATAAGTTGTACATCACTTCATCTATTCTCGTCTTTGTCTAAGTCCTCACACAGTCATTGTTTTGTTTTCAAATCAAAATGTAAGAGGGTGGATCTTGCCTTAATATTTATGCAACAGATGGTATTCATTAGGCCAGTCTTACCTGACAATGTGAAACCGGTCTAAAGCTAAGACTGGTCTTAAACCAAGTTTATGCACCTGGGCCTTGGTTTAAGTCAAGATGTCTGAACCTGGCTGCAGGTGTTTGCTCCAATCACTGAGGTCAAACACTGATGTTGGTGTTAAAGTCCGTCTCACAGCACAGTTCCAGTTTGTCCCTGAGGTGCTGGATCGGGTTTAGGTCAGGACTCAGGCTGATCGAGTTCTTCCACATTCTTCCACAACTCTTATCTGAGCTGCAGCTTCCCGTCCCCTCACTCTTTCTTCTTCTGCAGTTGACATTTAAGCGGATGTGTGTGTGAGGCCTTGTGCCTCTTTTAACAGTTTTTTTGTTGTTTTTTTTTAAATGGAAAGTGTCTGATTGTCCCTGAGTGCTACTCACCAACAAAACCTGTGTTAGTGTGTGCACGACCACCATTGACTTTCTCTCCCATTTCTACACACACACACTCTCACTCTCTCACCCTCCGCAGCGCAGTGACACCGAGGCTGGTCGAACACAAAAGCCTGCTGGCCGTGACCTATGTGGGCTGAATGCTAACACTGCTAAGGAATGCGTGCCAATTGGGGCAAACTCAGCTCACACACACACATACACACCCATCAGTTTTTTCTTTTTTTGAGAAGCACTTAAAAACGCAGTCAGAGTTGTTGACTTGTCGCTGCTTTTGGGATAAGAAGCAGAGCTGCAGAGACGGGGGTGGAAGTGAAGCACTCTGCCACCGACAGGCAGGTCAATGAATGGCACTTATGAAAAGAGCGCTCGCTGCTTGTAAGATGTGCGATGAATGGCACAGGCGTGATTTTTTTTTTGCTTGTTTTTCCTGCAGCTTCTTTTTCTCTCTCAGAGGGGAATCAGCGCAGAATATCCCTCGGTTTGATTCGGACTTTTTGCAAACAAGCCGCACAAACTGAGTTATTGAAACCGTTTATAAATAGGACATTTGTTCAGACGCCTCCAAAACATAAAACTAAGCCGTTATTTTTTCATTTGAGCTCTCTAGGTGATTCAGAAAGCATCGATGTTCTAATCCAAACATCACGATAAGTCAAATGGAGCCTTTGTCCGAGGCTCTTTGATTATTTCTCCAGCTAATGGCTGCACTTGTGTCAATAAAGCCTGACTGTGTCTGTGTTTGTCGGTCTTTGAGGCTTTTTTTTTTTTAGAATTGCTTTTCCGAGCCGCTCTTTCAGCAGTTGCCACCCTAAACTATTTTGACTAGCAGTGGCCGCAAACAGCCACAAAACTACCCACCGGATTCCCAGATAGTCTGGCAGCGTTTAGCCGTAGCCTTTGACCTCTGGGACGGTTCGGGTAGACTGTGGGAACACAGCGAGCCACTGATTTCAGGGTGTATGCCTCCGTCTACCATAAGAAGCTCACAGTGGGAGGCGAGGCAGAAGAGGGGAGAGCAGGAAGGAAAGGACGGGGACATGGTGGGGAGATAACGACGTTGTTGAAGGAAGGAGGATTTTATGTGTTTTTTACAAGGTCGTCTTGGTTACCAGTGAATTTCCTCCTGCCAATCAGCATCTTTGCAATGACCATGAAGTTGATGCTATTTGCTGCCTTCAGCTCAGCATTTCCCCTTTCCTGTTTTCTCCTCTCTGTCTTCTTTTCCTCTCTTGTTGGTTGTCTGTCTGATTCTCTGTTTGACCTCCAGTTTCCTCTGAAGGCTGTTTCTGGAATGACCCCCTTAGACCACCATGCAATACTGAACCGATGTATTAATGGGTCCAATAATCGATGGGAAAACTTTTTAGCACAGAAGTCTCATCATTTACATTTCAACAAAAGACACAAGATACATTACGACAATACATTTCTTTGCAACTGGATTTAAAAAATAATAATGTAGGGGTGTTTCTTGTGTTGTTATTTGAGAGGCAGGACGGTGGACAAAGCCGAAGACAGAGAGAGCGGGGAACTATACGCAGGAAAGGAGCCACAGACCGGACCTGAACACGGGGTCGCCAACTCTCAGCTTAAGCCTCCACACATGTGGCCCGCACACCAAACGCCATGCCACCAATGTCCTGTTTTCTTGGACGATTTTTAACAAAAAATGTAATTTATACTGTTAAACAAAGTGTTTGAATGACTCCACTTTTTGGCGAGCAGGCTGCAGATGCAATCACAACAGCTGTTTTCTTCACACTGCCCCCTCCCTTACACAGGCACCAGGTCTCCTGCTGTGACCCCCCCCTAATTCTGCCCGGTGACAGGTGAGGAGTCAAAACGACATCGGAGAGAGATGAAGACGGACGGCGGCGGGAGCGACGTGGCTGCTTTGTCTGTTTACACCGGGGTTGTTTGTGTTCACGCGAGGAGTGTGTGTGTTCACACGCTTCAGGGTGATCTCCCGCGGGGTTTCCCATACCAGCTACACCTGAAAAAACAAA
This sequence comes from Labrus bergylta, assembly GCF_963930695.1. Taxonomy (NCBI): domain Eukaryota; kingdom Metazoa; phylum Chordata; class Actinopteri; order Labriformes; family Labridae; genus Labrus; species Labrus bergylta. The sequence goes on along the minus strand of NC_089207.1, from coordinate 20,480,540 downwards.
TAAACAGCCCCCGCCTGTTAAAACACCACACAAACAAGCACAAACAGAGCTGCTGCTATTTCTTCTGCTGCCTAAGACCAACACACACACACACACACACACACACACACACACCTAACACACACACACACCTAACACACACACACACTCACCCATACCCACACACTCAGATGGGAATGCAAGTCAGTCCTTAAAAACACACATGCAATATCTATTCGTCTAATTTGTTCCTGCTCTCCTGCCCAGTCTAATTATTCCCCCAACAAAAACACGCACACACACACACACACACACACACATTAACACACAACCAATAAGCAAACATATGGTAGCAAACAAAGCAATGTTGACTCCCTCAATAATTAAGCATTGCTATAGGGTCGGCTTAAAACACACCTGCTGCAGCCTACGTACCTCACACACACACACACACAGACACACACACACACACACACACACACACACACACACACACACACAGACACACACACACACACACACACACACACACACACACACACACACACACACGCGCGCGCACACACACAGGACAATTTAAATGCCGACACTAACAGTTGAACAAACAACCACCTGCGTTGCATTTCCAGATTAAGACACTCATCCAAACACCTGTACATCCACCTTTATTAGAACTCCCAGCAATAGTCATTAACTTTACCACACACACACGCACACACACGAGCATTACACACACACACACACACTCCCAAGCAGCCAGGCGGTTTATGCTTTGCTCAAGGACACTTCAAACAGACAGTAAGTGTTCCTCTTTGATTAAACCTGAGCAGCAGGAGTTCAACAACATCTCAACCAATAATTAGAGAGCAAACATACAGAGAACACAAAGGTGTGAGATACATAAGCACTCGAACATTTAGAAGAAACACATCCAACAACAACACTCATACCTGTATTATATATTCTGTATTCTTCAACGGCCTCTTGTCTCACTGATAATATTACAGAAACAACATTACAGAGTTTTTCTAGAGTTCGGGCACGTTCCTGTGATCTCAGTTGGTGTAAGGTAGTCTTAAAACTCCCTCGAGCTGTTTAAAGGCGGCCTTTTTCTCATCTTGATGTCACAATTTAATCAAACATAACAAATATAATAATCCTTTTGTCTTTTCTCATGCGAATTGTGTTCATCAATGATGTGACCATTGTCTACAACCGATAGAAGACGTCTCACCGGCTCCAAACAGGAAGCTGCAAAATAAGCAAAAACAGACACACAGATGTCGACACTGTAGTTTACAGCTCCAGAAAACTCGGGGCTCTGTTGTTCAGCAGCAGACAGAAGCATGACAGCAGCTGCCGTCACGGACTCTCATCACAGTCGACTTTTATCTGTCATCAAAATTAGTGTGTGTGTTGTTCTGTGTATTCCCACGGTGACGGTGTGTGGAGGAGTGTGTGTGTGTGTGTGTGTGTGTGTGTGTGTGTGTGTGTGTGAGAGTAAACACACTGAATTTAGAAACATCGCTGTGGTGTGGAGTTTGGCAGCAGAAGGAGATCTCACATTTATATCTGACCTGTTAAACGTCTGCTTGTTTGAACCTTAGAGCCAACACATATTCACTTTAAAACTCTCTGTTTGGAGCACAGCTGCTCTCCAATGTCGGCAACTGCAAAACTTAAAGCCGCTGAGTGTTTTCTTTTGCCCATAAACTCGAGCGCAAGCCTCAGAACTTTGGGCTCTTTTATCCGACTCTCAGGAGAAAATGCTTTCTCCATCCAATTTGCTGCCGTCCAGTGGTTCAAACAAACTAGCAGAGCTTCTCTCTCATGGTTTTAAAGGGATGAAGTTTACTGCTGCTCCAATTTGTACCTCAGGAAAAAAAAAATGCAACAGTAACATAGTTCTAGCTAGTTTGTTTTCGTCTTTAGTTAGCACCAAGCGGCAACCTGCGGTCCTGAAAAATGAAGCCACAACCGGTCCTGCAGTTCGTCGAGTGTCCGCTTGAGGGTGGCTGCAGAACGACTCCATTTTAATTTTGAAATGATCCATAGTTAGGCTCGTAGCTGACATGATTGAAAGGTGGAAGGGATGTAACGGCTACAGCTCTTCAGATTTTCTATATCTGCAAAACAACAACACACACCAGCCGCTACCCCGAACTCATATTATTCAGGACTCAAACTACCCGCTTCAATGGGAGGTGCAAAATGTAAATGTGAAATAGCAATAAAGTTAGATCAGATTCCACCTCCTCATGATGATGTTAAATCACAGCTGCCATTTGTTTTCACACAGCAGCTTCCTTCTTTCAGGTGGTGTTGACGTTGAGGACAGCTGGTGATTTGTGGCGGTAAGCAGTGATGAAAGGAGGAAGGAGCGGGGGTGCACATCCACAGGAGGGAGGGAGGACCCCCCCCTGCAGAGAAGAGAATGACTTGTTGACCAGTCCTGATTGACAAAAACAAGCTTCATGCAAACAGAAACGCCTCTCATGACACATTCTGGTCTTTTTTAAACGTCAGCAGTAAAACAGTTAGTGAAGATTTTGTACCCAGTTGCTTCCTCGTCCTCATAAGTAATTCATCAGTGAAGTCTATTTAATCTACCTCTAGCTTATTCTGTTCTATCTCTATGTGATGTAAGCAGAGACTCATGTTTTATTGAACTCATCTACAGATCTAAGTAAACACTTCTCAGGTCATGAGCTCCAGCTGGAGGCCCGGACCGAGCCGTGCACCGACATGCAGAGTCAGGGCACGCGGGTCATCAGTGTAGTGATGCATATTCACATTATGTTTCACTTTTTTTTAGGATTTATGTGGTCGAGTTTAAAACATCACGCTTACAAATTTGCATTGAACTCTGACCTTTTCACATCTTTCCCACCAGCAACAAACACTGAACAGGAACGAGCAAACAGCTGGAAGAAGAATTCAAAGTTCTGTAAAACAAATCTTTTACTGTCTGCTTTGTGGATCTGAAGATGACCTGTGGCGTTTTCTTGCACACAATGGTGACACTATAGTTGGTAGTACTCGATATCGGTCTTCGTCTCAAGGCCAGTCTCGTCTCGAAATCCAAAGCATTTTGTCTTTGGAGCAGCCACAGCCAATTAGGAGTCTGATTTAAGTCTCTGTTTACTTCTGGGATTTTTCTTCCAAGAATTTCCGGCCAATCAGAGAGCATTTTCCTCGTGCATCGCACATTTTAGTCCACTTGTCTCCGTGTGGACACAGACCAAATGTAAGGACATTTTAAACCAGGTTGGGGGTTAGATCCCCAGCTCCTGCAGCAACATGTCCGCTGTGTCCTTGGGCAAAACACTTAACCCAAGTTGCTCCCACTGCTTTTTCAGTGGTGTATGAATGTGCATGAATCGGATTAGTCACTTCTGATGGACTCTTCACACAGCAGCCTCTACCATCAGTGTGTGAACGTGTAGGTGTGACCTGCAGTGTTAAAGCACTTTGAGTATTCAGAAGACTAGAAAATAAATATACAAGCTCAAGTCCATTTACCATTTACAAGTAATATCGTGGTCAACCCTGTGAGAGTATAACAAGTATAAATGTGCTTCCCTTTTGGACTGACTGCAGCCTCAGAAAGAGTTGGTGAAGAGTTGCACTCCTACGACAGTGTTTGACGACGGACAGTTTCTTTTTAAGAGGATCACTATTGATGCAGCAGAACAGAAGATATCTGTCTCTTTATTCTGCACACTCTTTTTCTATAAACCTGGCCTCAAGCAGAGCTGAGGAGCAGACTGCAGAAGTCTGCTCGACTTCTTTCATCTGTTGGTCTTTTTTAAAACTTTACACAGTCAGTCGGTGTCACACTGATCTTAATGCATCACAACTCTGCACATGACAAAAACCACAACAGCATGTGTAACGTCGGTGCTTTATTAATGCAGCCATTTACTCTCCCTCTGTCTCTCGCTCTCTCTGTCTCCCTTAATATCTCTCTCTTTCTACTTTTCTCTCTCCCTCCATCTCCTCATCTCTTTCTCTCTCTCTCTCTTCCACCTCAGAGGAAAAGTAATCTGGGAAGCAGATATCTCTCACACTCCCCCTGAATAATGAATGGGGCTTGGGAGTTCTCCCACACAGTAGTTCAAGCCCCTGATCAGTATGCCGAATACGAGTACACACATCCCTGCTGTCGCATTAAAACCCCTTAACTCCTTCAGCTTTGGACTTTACTTTTTTCCTGGGTAGAGGTGAGGATCCTCCAGCCTGTAAGGGGATGCTAAAGTGTCCAGGTCCGACACCTGTGGACACCTGCTAGGTTGTTTCAAAGCAGACACATCTCCTGTTTTTCTGCGTTCTTTGGAGCTTGATAGAAGATACAAGCTTTTCTTGCAGCACAGATATACTGCAGCCCCCTTCATTACAGACTCCACCATAAGAAGCACTTTGAAGGCTTTCACCAACTGCATTCCTCCCCTCAGCTGACTTTTTTTTGGGCTTCAGTCTAGTGGAATTATTGATCAGGCTCCTTAGGGGGTAGTGTGGAGTCGAAGGGTGAGAGAAGGTTGTGAGGGTTTGTTAAGAAGACGGAGAGCGGGAGCTGGGAAGTAGTCCTATGTCCTCTCTGCAGGAGGAAGCCCACCCAGCTCCTCACAGACTGGAGGCTCAGACTGCTGTCACATCTAAGCAGGAATAAATAAATTTAAAAAAAAAGACGGTTAGTCGGCAACTTCAAGTGTGAGTCAGAAAACTTTTCAAAGAGCTACAGAGCTGCCTCTTCTATGATCAGGATCTTTACGGTTCCCACATATTTTTATTAGATTGATTTTTTAAGGAATAAGAATCGAGTGAATACATTTTCTTTCATCCCTTGGTAACAAAAGCTCCTACACAAAACTCCAACAAAAAACTCAAGTTTTGCAATGTGTCTTGCAGCTTTTTCCTGCAAGACACATTGAAGGAAAAGTGAGCGAGTGGGGGGTTGGATGTGTCCTGCAACGTGCAGGACCATAGACTGTCTGCACACGTCCAGTGCCATCTCCGTGCACATAATTAATCGGCTGCGTTATGTTTTTGTTTGCGAGTATGTTCTTCTGTGCTATTATGTCGGCATTGTGTTTGTGTCTAACTGCACATAGCATTGATATCGTATAGGCGACTGTTTTGCTTCATCGGCTACTCCTGCATTGTCCTTTTTATGTCATGTCTCACCTCAGGAGAGCCTCCATATGAGCCTCATATGGACAATTGTATGATGATCTTAGATTAACATCAACTGTTTGCACATTAGTTTGCTTCCCAAGGCTTCACATTCCGACAATGTTTCCACCTAGCTTTGGTTTTCTGGACCATGACACTGGATCCTGACTGACCTCTGACCTCTGTGTGTGAGGAGGGCGACAGAGAAGATAATTTTTCTCCTGGGAGTTAATTAAGATTCCCATTATTACCATTACTTATCTTGCAGGTGCTCATTAAAACGGCCTATTGCTGACCAACCCCCGAACCAACGACCAACGAGTCTCTCAGGTCAAACTGAGTGTGAAGTGTTTCCCCTCGAGCTGCTGCAGGAGCATAAACACACAAAACAACAAGATCACAACAAGATCATGCACAGATACAACTTTACAATACTTTTATGTGCACACAATGGTCAAACACACCTGCACACACAGAATCTCTGCACATGCACACACCAACTGTACATCACTTAATACAAGCATAATACACACACACACACACACACACACACACACAAACACACACTAAAGTCTGCCAAACACACACTCAATCACACACTTAAGTAGTTCAACCTTTTCCTGGCCCGGGCCATCTCACTTACAGCCCTCTTGTAATACACTAATGTAAAGGAGAACTCCCAGTGTGTGTGTGTGTGCGTGCATCAGGGCAGGGTAGGCCTGGGGCCAGACAGACAGACAGGCTGGGCCGGTATATATTTACCCTGACCGAGGGGAGTGGAAGTGAGGGATTAGTTACAACAACAGGCTGGCTGCTCTCTGAGACACAACACCGAAGGAAAACAACACAAAGTCACTGCTGTGTGTGTGTGTGTGTGTGTGTGTGTGTGTGTGTGTGTGTGTGTGTGTGTGTATATATTGTTTCTGAGTGATGAGTGTATACAAGAGAGTGTGTGTCACTGTCTCGTGGTCTTGGCGTTGTGTCTGCGGGTGCCTGCTGGTGAAGGAAAGATGGATCAAAGTGTAAATAAAACTTGATTCGTAGCTACTTTAAGGGGCCAGCGTCCCTGTTTCAGACAGTTTGATAAGTCATTTATATATGTCATAGAAATGCACAGATGGAACTGATAATCTGAAAGATGTCTGAACAGCGTTACTGATGTTATCAGTTCCCTCCTGTGAGTCAGGTCAAAATGTAAAATGTGAAATACAATCTATAACCGTTTTCACACATACAGAAATCTCCTGAAAAACTCTGGAGATTAGGCTACCTGTAGAGGCTTTAGGTTATATGTGAACGCAAACAGCCAAATGTTTTGCGCAGACTTTACCCGGAGTTTCTCCGGCCAGACCCCTAGTATTTTTTTCTGTAGAAAGTCCGAGTGAGCTGATGTCTGAACGCGGCAGCATATACGCCGGATAATTCAACTCTAGCCAATGGGACCCGAGTGACGTTTATATACAGTGACTGCATAAAGTGTCTACACACAACCAATACGATCTCCATGCACGTAATTAAACGGCTGCATTATGTTTTCTGTTCGTCAGTACGTTGTTCTCCTCTCTTTTGTGGATGTTGTCATTCCATTGGACTACACAAAGCATTGATATGATATGGTACTTCGGCTGCTACTTCCACATTGTTTTTTTACGTCACATCTTACCTCAGGAAATCCCCCGACCCCCCTCCCCTCTGACAGGGATAGCCCCCCGCTGTGAGGAGCATATGTGAACGGCTAGGTCAGGAGAATCTCCGGAGCGGTCCTCCTGTATTTAGATACTATCCTTCAGCTTCTCCATTTCACAAGTTTAAAAAAAGAAACACAACTGAAGCATTTCTGGCATATGAATAAAGCCTTTGGGTTGTTATCAGTGTTAGTACTATCAATTATGTCCAATAAGGATTCATTTGCTGATTATCTTCAGATGTCAAACAATGACCAGCAAGATCCTCAGGGCACAAAGTCTTCAAATTTGGTCTTTTATCAAAACAGTTCAAAATTCAAAGTGTCAATAAAAAGGCAAATTATCACAATTAGGAAGGTAAAAATGTTGGAATTCATTGATTAATTATTGCATCCCTAGCTGCTGTGCAATACACGTTTGGATTTATAACAATATATGGGTTCAGTCCTGGTTGAAGCGCTCACTTACCTGTCTACCTGAGCTCTCTCTTCAGGGTGTTCGGCTAAATGCGTCCCTGAGGGTCTCTCAAAGGTTTCAGGAGGCAATGGTGATTCTAGAGTCCGTTGGGGCCCAAGATAAAAAACAGTTGGGGGGCCCTCCAACCAGCTTTCAGCAGGGCAATGAGGGTAAGTGCTGTCAGATGGGGAGCTCTTAGGGAGGTTTCCTACTGTCATTGCAAAATGTGAATATTATGGGTCCTTGCTTTAGTTTAAATTTGATTGGTCTGAGGCCCCGAGCAGTTGCCTGCCTTGCCTGTTGACTAGCAGCGCCTGAGACTACAGGAGCAGATAGTGTGGAGGGTAGTGTGTGTGTGTGTGTGTGTGTGTGTGTGTGTGTGTGCATTGGGTGTTCAGTTTGGCTTTAACAATTTAATTTCTGATTGAATATGTAAACATGTTTTTGCTGATTAATAAAAATGCAAACATTGCTGTGGAAAGGAAAACTAGTTTGTCCCAATTAGTGGGAGGAAATAAAAGTCTGCTTGATTCTATAGGGGGTTCTTCCTGCTGGTGGAAGCCAAACTCTCATGTTGTTATAAATTATAGCAGCTCTGTTTGCACCATGCTCTCTGCCTACATCACATCCAGCTGCTCAGCGGACATTCCCTCACACTAGGACTAGAACATGTAACGCTGGTGTGCAAGTTCAAGAGATGGTGAACGCAAATATGATGACAATGGTCTCCCAAGTGCATGTCAGCTTGTTTGCTCTGTTCATAAATGTTTCATGGAAATGACTATAATGATCATTCTGTCGTGTTCACATGCTTTTGTTTGTCCCATATTTCATAGTATTTAGAAATTAAGCCACAATCTGCCAATGACAACGTTTCTGCCTCTTCTAAGCCAAAATGGCGAACACTTCATGTGAGGAGGATGCAGCCAAAACCATTCTAAGTCCATCTGGGTATTCATGCTGCACTAACGTTTGCAAGAGATTTCAGTGTGAACGCAGTTAGGACGTCAAAATAGCAAGTCTGCCAGTTAAGACGCAGCGTCATTGTGGACATTATCGAGAGTCTAAGAGAATCCTTAAGTCTGTTTGGACTTTTATCAGAGCTCAAAGGAAGACCGTACGAGTCCTGACTGTCTACAATGAGTGAGAAGCTCGAGTCCCGCTGGCGGTGTTGTTTTCAGAGCCGTGTTTACATGGACGGGACGGCCGGCTCCTCTCCTTGTGTATAAAAGCTGTTTTAGTCAAGGACTAGAGAGAAGAAGAAGAAGAACGTACTCACTGATTATTTGGATGTCACGTAAGTGTTTTTAGATCACGGTCATTCTGTGTCAATTTACATGCAATCTGAAGCTACGAGCTAACTAAAGAGCGCTAACATTAGCATGCTAACACATCAATGCAGGACACAGGTGATTGCAGCTGGAGCCGAGGACAAATTTTTCCACCGCTTGCGCTTTATGGTTCTTAATTGTTGTGCGTTCTAATTCATAACTCCTTCATGTGAATGCGAGTGGAGAGGGGTTGGAGGTGTGCCGCTGGAGGAGAGCGGAGGCTTCAGTATGGAGGAGGCGTGGCCAAACAGCAGTTTGTTTTGGTTTCATGCTGGAGCTCAAGGATGACATCTACTGGATCAAAAAGTCGCACATTCTTCCTTGAAGGGGTGTTATAATATCATGAACATCAGAGGTCTACAGACGCAGTTAAAGATTTTTATGTTGACTGATAAATGGTTGACTGATGAGAACAGGAAGTGGTTGAAGGCTACATTAAAGAAAAGAGCCCTGAGAAGTGTTTGTGACGCTAACAGTGACCTGAGTAACACTATGGGGGACAGGTTACAATGAGAAAGTCTCTGCAAAAGTGGAAGGAAATTAGAGACAGCAAAGAGCAGAAAGCCAAGCCCCTGAAAGCCCCTCGTTTGCTTGTCTTTAACACAAATGGCGCACCTGAGGGAGGAACCAGAGCAGTCTATTGGGCCAATTGGCCTCTGTGACCCTGTAAGTGAGAGATGGATAATGTGGGGGCCAAAGGGCCTCTGGGCCAAGCTGGTGTACTGTTCCCCTTTGCAATATGAAAGCACAACACACACATACACATCCCTCAAAAACATGTGCACTCCCAGGTGTGTGCATTGAGGCGTGAAGGCACATGTACACATACAGTATCATATGCACACAGTCACACACAAGCACATAATGCATGCAGGCAGGTACGCACACTGGCACACTCCTCACCCTAAATGGGTTCAGACAGTGTTTGTTGGTATTTCTGATGAGGAAACTGAAACATAGGGACCTCCCCTCCCTCTTTGTTTTACAGACTGTTCCAGAAAAGAGTTTGGCAGGTTTTCCTTTTCTCCTCGTTAGCAAAGAATGCGTGTGGTGGTGGAGGTCGTGTTGGAGGGGGCGAGTCGGTGAAGAATGCCAGGCGACTAAGCTTTTCCGTTTTCACTTTTCAACCTGGAACTATGTATGTTGATATTAGTGAGAGTGTTGTTGGAAGTGTTTCGCCCCGGGCTGCTCCAATTTATTAGAAGCTTTTTGGGACTTGTCAAATTAGAATGACTCCAAGTTTTTTTGGCGCAGGCAGGCGGCCATTTTGCTTCTGGTCTTTGTGCAGCGTCATGGTTTCCACATCCTGGAATTCAGTCTACTGCCCTTCTACCCAAATAATCACCTATGTCTATCTTAAACAAGCAGTCTTGGCCCAGAACCCAGAAATGGTTGATTACCATGAAAACAAACAAGTTTTAATGAGCCCTGGTTTGTGGGAGCTTTCCAGTACAGTTTGTTTTGTAAATGAGAACAACGCTCGAGAGTTAGATTAACGACAAATAGGTTTATACAAAAAAATGAAGGCTCAATTTGAGTTAGATGGCTGATCAGATTTGTGAGCATTTTCTACAACCCATTAAACCAAGAACAGCTCCACGTATTAAAGGTCCAACCAGTAAGATGTGTAGTGAGTGAAATGATGCAGCAGCCAGTATGTCCTACTTCTAACTTTAGATTCTGGTCCTGAATACTCTGGATTTATTTGGACCTGACAAGGAAGGCGGTTTTAAGGTACCCTGACACGGCCGGTTTGCCAAATATGAGAGCAGTTATCAGGTCAAACCAACAGGTGTTGCAGTGATGGAAGCGGGCAAGAGAACTGTTTCAGATAGAAGTGATTGTACCTGACCTAAAAAGCCTCTGCATGTTTCTAATAAGCTCCACGAGCAGAAACATGCTCAAACTAGGATCAATATTGGAGATGCTTTTGAAAAATGGAGAGAGGTTAGAACACAGAAAGGTTTACAGAACGATGCAGAGCTGGATAAACACTGAAGCTTCAGTGTCCACCACATGGCAACCTGTTTGAGCATCGACTCTAGAGAGGAGGGGGCGGGGGGAGACATAATTCATAGAGTAGCACATTCATAATTTGTATAAAATTTAACTAGGATTAGAAGCAATCAATTCTAATCTCCACCCACTGAAAATCAAACGAGGAAATTCAATTAATTGGTAAGTTCAGGCTTGGAAAACATTAAAGTCTAATCTTCAAATTTGAACTAAAAATACATATATTTTTATCTAATTAAAGATGCAGTTTGCAAGATTTTTAAGCAGTGAAACATCTCAAAACTCAAGAGGAATAAATAAGTGAAGCGTCTCTGTGAAGAAGCCATCAGAGAACACTGATTCACTGTGTAAGAGGACTTTCAAACTCGTTTTTTTTTAGGTCAGGCGCAGAAAAAAAGAGAGCTCGTAATGTCTTTCCCACTGGTATTCGGTCATGGTTACATAAGTTGTGTTTGTTTAGGTTGTTTGCCTGCAGATGATCAACAACGTCAGACGCATCATGTCAAAAACAACCGGTCCACTCGTTGCATGTGTCGCAGGAAAGGTTGTGTCGTTTGATCCAGATCCCCTTCGGTGGTCCTGAACCTGTGGCCACTGAATGAACTGACTCTGCAGTTTGATGGAGAACAGCCGCTGGCACTCATGGCTGCTCTAGAGATAGTTAAAGGCACTCCAATGTGGCATTTTGTGTCATTATTTAATGGAACAACAAATCAGTCAGCAGCAAGAATGTCACTGCTCTGACTCTCTCTTAGTGTAAGTGATGCAACTGCCGCCTGTCGAAAGAGGTCACCAAATTAGAATCATCATCTAGTCAGACAACTCAATAGACACTCTGTGATCTCTGAGTTTAGATTCTGATATAAGACGACACAGTGAATAAAGAGGGTGAACCGCTTTAGCAGCTACGCTAACAACGACCATTCAGTTGTATCAGCTCTGTGAGCTTCTTCTCTGTATTCTCTGAACCGTGTCATACCTTCTTCTGGAGGTCCATTTCTTACTGATTCTGTTTGGACTGATCTCACATATATGCAGCTAAAGGTTAAGACTTTTGTCCAAAACATCATCTCATTGTACAATCTTTGATGTTGTCTGTTTCATACCATTACAAACATCTGATTCTGTGTCTTATAAATATGAAGAATTGACCACTAGGCTTTTTGGCCGTGTTCTGCTGACTCAAGGGTTTTGCAACACAGGTAATGTGAGGAAAGTCTCGGACGAACCCAAAAGAAACTCTTAGGAAGCCCACAGTAAGAACATGGAAGGCTCATTGTGGACTGTTGTAAGGCCTCATGTCCACCTAGCATCAGCCAGAGTCTTTTTTCCATTGTTGTCAATGAGTAGAGAGCATTCGCAGCAGAAAGCGGCCTCCTGGAGAAAAAGTGCAGCGCCCAGCGGCTTTTCTTCCCAGCGCTCAGCAGTATTTTTGTGCAGCATTCAGAGTGCTGGTGGAGCATGTATGGAGGCTATAGTCCTCCAAGCGGGCGGCCCAGGTTCGAATCCAGCCTGTGGCTCCTTTCCCTCATGTAATCCCCCCACTCTCTCTCTCCCTGATTTCCGACTCTATCCACTGTCCTATCGCTCCATTAAAAGGCACAAAAAGCCCCAAAATAAAACATGCAGTAAAAAGTAACGGAGCAGTGTCGGTCATACAGCGGCCGTTGTGAACCGACTGTTGCCATAGAGACAGGACGGACGTGCAGCGCTTTTCTTCTCAGCGCACAAACGCTTCATGCAAACACTCCTGAGGGTACAGCCAGTGCATTTCTGCCTGGAAAAAAACGTGAGGTGGATACAGGACCGAACACTTGCTTTGGCAAAGCTGGCATCAGACCAAATAAATTAAAACACAAAAAAGAAGATGTGAAAACGATCTGTAAACCTGACAAACTGAGATGAATGTCTCCGTGATGAACTGTGGGATTTGAGTATTTAACAGCCGTGTGCTGTCCTCCACGTGGTAACCGTGGTTATCTGCAGCTCTAACAGGCCATTCATCAGTCCGTCAGCGGCCTAATTCTGACTAATCGTCGTGCGAGCAGCCTGTGTGGCTCTTGTTGTATCGAGGAATGCAGCGCCTGGCGAGAGATTCCCTCATAGCTGAGATTAGACATATGGGAGCGAGTGTGTAAACAAGACTTTGGTGTCCGCCACATGATCAGAAAACGGTTTCCTCCCGCTCTGACAGTAATCTCCTCCTGCCAACACCAGCAGCAGGGGTGTGACGTGATTCTTTGGGACACTGCATGCTTCCAAACATTATGTTGTCAGACACATAAATGCATACACACATGCACAGGGTTAATAGTACATATGGCTCCGTGCAGCGAGCGTCTCTCTGCAGCTTCCTTCATCTTCTGCACATCAATCCCAGCTTTAGATCTCCACATCTTTTCTCCAGGTTCATCCGCTTCTACAAATCACTTCATCCTGTCTTCACACATTCTCACACCAGCTACGAGCCGCTGGTTATAAATAATTTTCTCTTTGTGCTTCAGCGGTCTGGAAGATTCTCAGAAATTCCTGTAAAGTAGTCGTACTCGGAACACAGAAGCTACAATAACAGCGGTGCATAATTAAAGTGCCTCGGGTCCTTCACAGAGTCTGCTGTGGGTTCAATACTCTGTCAGGTGATGTGCTGACGATCTGCATTTGTTTAGCCATCATTCAGAGCTGCGTTCGCTCGCTGTTTGTGAACTCACACGCTCACGGCCTGACTCACACGGAATGAAGACCTGCTTCATACCTCATGATCGCACACGATTAATTCTAATTGGCAGATGAGTGGAGACGGGAGAGAAGCCGAGGCAGGTCCAAATAGCTGTGGCTTACTCTACCTGTCTGTGGTAGAAACTGTGAATGTCAAAGTGCAATTAAAAAGCAGCAGCTGGAGGAGTGAGAGAGTATTTATAACTTCAAACCCCTCCCTCCGGTTTATCTGTCAGACAAACAACATTAGTGTAAACCGTCTTTACATTACGGACATGAACACTGGATACATTTTACCTTTGATCTGAACTCAAAGGAGGATTTAAGTGTCTTTAAACCTCAGCCACATTAGAATGATTAAAGCCGGGCTCACATTGCAGGAGTTTTAAGATCCTTCCAAAATGTTGAAATTGGGTAGCATCACACACATGAGGAGAATCTTAACGATCTCCTCTATAATCTCAAACATGCTCACGTTACAAGCTATGAAAATCACAGAATACAGGATTTTAATAAATCTAAAACTATCGTGCATGGAGGAGGAACAACCTCACGTAAACAAACGAGAAATAAATGAGCGATTATGATGCTTTGTGCAGTAATCGTCAAGATTTTAACTCCTTAATATTAAACATGTTTGATTTAAATCGGTGCGTTAAGATTGGATCTTTGTATGACTTCAGAAATTACCCATTAGTCAAAACTATGTTGTTGCTAAAAGGGCTAATTTTTAAGAATACTCACATTTTCATGATTTGGTTTGGTTTGGTTTTTCAAAGGTTAGATATTCTTGTTTTAGTATTTCTTACGGTATGCTTCCCTAGTGTTGCTTGTTCCCTTGTGTGTTATCTTAGTGTTTCTTTAAATTAATTTTTCTTAGTGTTGATTGTTTACTAGTTTAGTCGTCAGTGTTTCCTGTGTTATTTTGTAATTTCATATCCTTGTGTCCGTCTATGTTCTAGTGTGTCTTGATGTTACATTGTTGAGTTTGAGTCTCTGTGTTTCCCTCCAGTTTGATTGCCCTGATCGTCTTCACCTGTGTCTTTAGTCTCACCTGTGTCTATTTAGTCTCTGTGTTTCTTTCCCTCTGTGTTAGATTATTGTTGGATGTCAGTGTCAGTTGTTAGTCTTGATCAGTGATTCCCAGTGCTTACCAGTTTTTGGACTTTATGATTTTGAAGTAAGTTTGTGTTTGCCCTTTGGCCCTTTCGTTTAAAAATAAATATTTTGTTAGTTTCTGCAGTTGGGTCCACCTCCTTTGTTTTTCTATAACCGTGACACAGATTTAAAACTTTGAGATTTCATGAGGAGCAGAACAACTGTTGGAAAAAAAACTGTTCTTATGAAGTAAATAATTTAATGCAGACAGCTGCTTCGGATTAACAAGTAAACCTGCCATATCCTCCATATGTCAAACGTTGAGACGTTCTTATCAAATACAAACATAAATATAAAAATCTGTTAATTTGCATAACTTTAAAACTTAAATACTTTGCAAACTGTGACAGAAATGTCGATAATATATCTTTGAAGAAATGAAAAAAAACTGAGCACACCATGCTTAAATGGTAAATGGACTTGAGCTTGTATATTTCTTTTCTAGTCTTCTGACTACTCAAAGTACTTTTACACCGCAGGTCACACATTCACACACTGATGGTAGAGGCTGCAGTGTGAAGAGACCATCAGAATGAACTAATCCATTCATACACATTCACACACCGCCAACGAAGCAGCGGGAGCAACTTGAGGTTAAGTGTCTTTCGCAAAGGAACCATGGGACATGTAGCTGCAGGAGCTGGGGATCGAACCCCTGACCTTCCTGTTGAGAAACGGCTGACTCCTCTAACAGAGCCACTGCCGCCCTGTACTGTTTTATTCTCATTAAAAAGGAGGTTTAGTTCATACTGTATGAAGTTCAACATGACTCAAATCTTTAGATGATGATGGACTTTAAATGTTTATTTTGGTGCTTTTTAAGCCTTTTATTTAGAGAATGGACAGTGGATAGAGTCAGAAATCAGAGAGAGAGAGAGAGAGAGTGGGAAATGACATACAGGAAAGGAGCCACAGGCTGGATTTGAACCCCAACATGGAGGACTACCACCTCCCTACACGGGCCCCTCACACTAACCACTCAGCTATGATGAACACTAAGAACCCTTTGTGCCTTGGTTGCTCTCTGTGAAACATTTAACTTTCAACTCTGTCACCATTGTGCACAAATGTACCATTGCACATTTACAGACTGTACCAGGAGAAGTTTATTTTTTGGATCACTTTCTCTCCTCCTCCCTTCCTCGAACAGAAACCTCTCAGAGAGACTGTCAGAGAAACCCTCTCATTTCTGTCTGCCCTCTTTCCTGTCGTCCTGCTTTGGCTCATTGTCTCACCTCATTCATCCCTGACCCCTGAGGGGAGGAGGGGGTCAAGGTGTGACCCTGGTGCCACACTTCAAATTGTGATGTCAGAGGTCAGCCTCTCGGGCCTCGCCGAGAGGTAGCTGATGTTTTGTTTCTATCAAAGCGAGATGCTGAAAAAAGCACGACAAGTTTAAAAAGAAAAAGCAACACGGAGCTCTCTGGAATCTCAAGTGAGTAAAAGGCCTGAGCATTAAGAGGAGAGGAATTTTCTTTTTTTTGTTAGCATGGCGGTTGCTACGGTAACTTGGAGAAAAGTTAGGCTGATTTTATGGTGTGCCGTGCCCGTAACTAATGACACGCCGCCAGCGTTATACCCCAATATAGACACAGCCTGGAATAATATCGCCGGCTTTCCTCAAATAAAATCACAGAGGAGAGAAAAGTCCCGAGGCGATTCTATGTGTGTATGTTCTCAAGCACATTACGGCTGGATTTACACAAAGTCCACTCCTCTCAACACACACACGCACACACATGTGCTTCTATCGCCGACACTCCTCTCTGCAAACTGCAGCGTGAAAACTTGATTAATCTGATAGTGTTAATTCTCTGCTTGGTTTGGAGGGCGACGGCTAAACGCTGCTCCTCTTCTATCACCGAACCTGACGGTGACGTGCTCTATCTCTTCTCTTTAAATGTTTCTGTGTGAGAGGACGCAGTGTCGCACACAAAAAGCACAGTGAAAGGGCTTATCGCGATTGATTGATAAAGAGACAGACGGAGCAGAGAGCTGTGCAATCATTTCCATTAATTAAAAATCAGGAATGCATGATTGCTTCTTCCTTCTCTCTGGGATTGTAAGAGCCGCCATATTGCTGCCCCGCTGTGTGGATTGACA
Source organism: Labrus bergylta (assembly GCF_963930695.1). Taxonomy (NCBI): domain Eukaryota; kingdom Metazoa; phylum Chordata; class Actinopteri; order Labriformes; family Labridae; genus Labrus; species Labrus bergylta. Next base: position 20,463,925 of record NC_089207.1, on the reverse strand, counting down.
CCTGCGTGCAGACGATCAAGGAGGAGAAGGTATAACAGCACATGTTTTCGGAAGCGACATCGCTACACGGCCAATCACAATGGTTCCTTTACCGTCTCTGCTTTATTGCCTCTACTCCTCATGGGGTCAAGAGCTCCCAGGCGTCGTTGCCCCTCAATCTCTAAAGCCCTTGGTATTCTTGCTTTAACTCAAAATGCATGACCTCAACCTTGCACATCCTGCAGTGGTTTGGAGCGTTGCTTGTGCATGTCCTCTGAAATTAACGATACCCGTCCATGAAATGCAATATGCGAAAAAACCTCTAGGAGCAGTGTAGGGTTGTATGTTGATCAGACCAGATGTGACGACATCGGAGACACCAGAGAGTGACTACAACAATGGCGGAAAGATTTTAAAGAAAATTTAATAGATCAAGTTTGCAACCACCAGATGTTCTATGATGTTGTTGCCGTTGCATAGCAACAAACATGCGTGCAAAAATAGCTGGCGACAGATCAGTACAGTTTGAAAGGTCCAGAATCTCTTCTTCTGTGTTTTTAAGTGGTCTGATTTACGTGGTGCCCCCTCTAGAGGATTCATCCAGTAACACACGTAGATCGGCAAGTATGCGAACATTTAAGTTCATGATGCAGCTGGTAGTCTACCTGAAAGCAAGTATATTTGAGGCTTAACTGCGATGAGAGCGATAGACATCCAGGAGTGAAAAGAAAGTACTTTTTTTAAGAAGAGATCTCAAGCAAGAGTCGGGAAACATATTTAATTTTTAACTACGGCTGTCAGAGCAAAGAAGAGGAATGAAAACTGTACAATGTTTTGCTCTGAGATGTATGGAAGTTGAAGGAAGGATTAAATGGAAATCTAAGTCAAACAAAGTACAGGTAACTCAAAGTGCAATATTGAGTAACTGACTGATTTATTTTCCACCACTGCTCCCACCCTAATCTGTGCCCTCCCTACACCCCCCCCTCTCACCTTTGAAGTTGTAAAAATTGGCTTGATGTTCAGGAAAGACCTTTTTTAGGCTGCCCACTTTCCTCTCCACATTTTCCGTGCTGTAAAACGCTTCAGGTTAGATTCTGGCGAGGTTCCTGGCTCGAGGTGAAGGTTTGGCAGTGACTCCTTCACCGCTCCTCCTTGCATGAAGGTGAAAAAGAGGGACTGAAGAGATGAAAGAGTCTAGGCTTCATTGTTTACATGTGGGCACTGGACTCGAGCTGACATGTTCATCCATCTTTCGTTAGCATCTGAAAGCGCAGCCGCTTCTGGATCGTCTCGCGGCCCTGCGGCCTTCAGACAGCAGACACATGCCGGAACGGTACAAAGGTGAGACGCTGGTGCTCCCTGAAGGCCTGCAGGAAAGGAGAAAGGCAACAAATCAGACTCAAAGCTGCGGAAATTGGACTACATGCTAGGTGAGATAGACCAGAACCCCTCCTTCTCCTTAATCTTCATGCACATCACACTGCAGTGGAATGTCCCTCTAATTTCTTTGGCACCTCGGACCTTTTAAGAAGGAAATCTGAACCGGGCTGAAGAGGTCTTGGCAGCGTGCAGTTCGATCTTTGCTAGTTAGGTTGTGTTTTTCTTGTTAGATGTGGGTTATTATCTGTAACCTATCCTACCCTCATGAATTCACAGCTGAGTTTCATGCAGACACGTGCGCACATGCACACCCTGGCTTAACCTGAGAGAAACAGTAGCTGCAGAGGATTCAGAGTGTTTGTTTTTAACCTGTTTGAAATGAAAGAGGGTGGAGTAAACAGCTGCACGACATGAACTCAGGCATGTTGTCAGTCACAGAGAATGACTGAGGAGCGGCTTTGAAATGTTTCTTTCTGTGAGGGACATAAGTTCTTCTGCAGGGATAAGCTCGTCTGGCATGCAAAAACTATCCAGACGTGTTGTTTTGGAGCTAACAGAAGGGTGACTGTATGTAACTTATTCTTCCATACAGGTCTTCATTTTGCAGCTTCATTTTGACAAAACTACCCTCCTCTATCTACAGAGTGTCACCGCTCTGCATGCTTCACCTCTCAGGAACTGTAATGTGACAGCTAACTGACAGCTAATCAAAGCAGCAGAAATCATACCTCATAACAATACCATCGGCCTGGCATGATTGCTTTTCTCCTCCTGGACAGTTTCATCACGGACGAAACCAAATCCAAACATTTTTATGATTGAGAAATGATCAGGAGGTTGTTGAGAGCGTTCACAGAAGAGATTCTTCTTCATGTGGCTCCTTAGCACATTTTAAACACGTGAAACTGATCAAACAAAGACATGATTTGGGGTAGTCATGGTTTTAAATCCATTTCTCAGGTACTGATTGCGTTTGGGGAAAATGGGCGTTTTGACCGTTTGCTATCTGACACTGCAGTACTGATTCTTACTATGACCTCAAGTGCCAAGTGTGACTGAAGTGCCTTGTAATAACAAAAGCTCTGTTGTATTTTAATGGCCAACTGGTTACCCCTGTGCACAGCCTGAACACGTCCTCAGGTGTGCATTGTTGCAGGGAACCTGAGGTGCTCTTGACCTTGAACAACTAAAACTAAATGTGTGAGAGAAGATCCACCTTACTGACTTCCTGTCCGGGCTGTCATATTCTGTCCAGCTTGACGCGTGCCTGCAGCGTACTCCGGCGAAAATAGACTCGCTGCGTATTTAAAACGGAGCAGAGCGTAGTGCCGTCGGTGGCACGCTCCGGAGACGGACCGCAGCGCGCCCTGTGTGAACACAATGACTGACTAGAGTGGCAGGTAAGTACGGCGTAGTGCGTGGCGCTGACGGACCGCGGTGCGCACGGAGTATGTGTGAATTGGGAGTCAGGCTCAAACAGCTGGCCCATCATTCTGTGAAATGTGTGTGAATTGTTTTGTTTGATTAGAAAAAGCTGCAGAAACAGTCTTTAAAAAATCCCCCTTCTCTTGACACACCCGTAGTGTTTGGTTTAATCTCAGATGTGCATTAAACTCCCACAGAATGGGGTTTCTTGATTTCCTCTCAGGGCAGATTGGAACTACAATGGGGAGCAGTAAAGCTGCTGTTGACGTCGTCCTGCAGAAACCCCCTTCTTCTGTTTGCTGTATATATATTTGTTTCCTCATTTCTAAAACCACAACAGCCATTATGTGTGAGCAGTAGCTAGTCATGCATCTACATGAATGTGTAAAAAAAAGTAACACACTGTTCCTGCTCTTTAAGACGGAGTTTAGCATGCTAGGCTAATGTAAGCCTGTGATAGCCTCTCTGACCCTGTGTTGAACTGAGCTTAATTGCCTCGCCAGTGTAGCCGACTGTTTGCACATTATATGGAAGATAATGAGGATAAAGTAGAGGTAGGGATGCACCCGTTTCTTCAGGGGCAAAATGTTTATTTAAACGTTGTGAGTCAGAAGAAGGAAAAAAAGAAGAAGCATGTAGTTGGAGTGTTTTTCAGTGTAACTACTGCTGCTCTGTGATTCACATAACAGCCGGTTGTTTGCACGGCAAAGTGTGGATTACTCTTCTGTTTTTACTCCTTCAATTTAGACAAAGACAGGAAGGCAGCGCTCTCACTGTGAAGTCATGAGAAAGAAACCTCACGGGGGGAAAAAAAAAGAATTGCCCCTGAGGTTAGCGCCGGGATTCTTACGGCTTCAATCATGCACACCATAATTGGTTCAAACTGAGAGCAATCATTTCACACTCGCAGTCAAATGTGTCTTTGAACATCGAGGCGTGTGCTGACGTGAGTGCATTTTTTTCTCCTTGTGTGTTTTTTGCATACAGTGTGGAAAGTCCCCGAGCTCAGAATAACACAATGATTTAACACAATGTCATTAGGCCAGTCTGATACAAGGTAAGAGCTTATCTGGGACTGGTTTTTCTGGACTGATGCAAACCAACACTTCATCAAATAAAGCTGCCTGGTTCAAACTATTTAACACACAATGAGTCTCAGTATCACTGAATCTGAAATGACCTAGCTTAATGTTCTAATGTGTATTTAGAAGATCATGGTGAGACAGAAGAAGTCCACTTTGCCTTGCTCAGTCATACCTCGGCAGTGATCAATAAGTGAACTGGCACCTGGCAATTTCCAGATTTGGTCTGCACTGGGAATTGAAATGGTGACCCTCTGGTTCCCGACCCAAGTCCCTACACACTGAGCTCCTGCCGCCCCCGTTGTCAAATACCAACACTATGGCTCAGAGAACTCAGCGCCTCATACAGATGGACTGGGTCCTTGACTAGTTAAAATATGAATCCATCTGTGGCAATAAAAGACTGCTTTTAGGGACTTAAATGAAAGATGAATACATTTCACTCAGGAAGACCCCAAGTGGCTGATCTGGAGAATAAGGAAACATCCTGATGGGCCGCGCTGGTTGCAGGGTCTTAAGGGCCGGAGTATAGTGACAGTAAGTAAATCATACAGGCTGCACTGGCTGTAGGGAAGGGTATGAGTAACATTTCACTATAGACAGTAATGTTCTCTGACAGCTAAATAGTAGGATTGGGGTCGGGGAGGTCACAAGCTTAACATTGGTTCTGTTATTATGTCGGTTCCTTGTCCTCGGTTGGTCAAACTGTTTAGCACACAATGAGTCTTAGTATCAACTGAATCCTCATTTCTGCACCAAGACAACAGAGCAGCCATGGTCAGTTCAAATTCACAGGTTGGCAAAAACAGACGTTTCTTAAGCCCCTCTTAGGTAGCTAGTTGAAAACCAGGTAGAAACATACTTGGAATATCTGTTTTGGGGCGGTGGTATGTCAGTCTGTAGGGACTTTGGTTGGAAACCGGAGGGTCGCCAGTTCAAGTCCCAGCACGGACCAAGTCCAGAAATTGGCCTGGTACGTGCACTTGCAATTTTTGGAAACAGAAAACTAGAATTAAGGCCATAGGTGGGGTGCCCAGGACTGACAGGTGTTTTGTGAAATCCTGCCAGAGGTTTCTGATTTATTATCCTGACGGTTGATTGGAAGCTGAAATGTACTGATTTGTATCGCAGGGCAACTTGACACCTTTCGCGTGAGACTGTGTTTTTTTCATTTCCTCACTCAGGTGGGTGCATGTGTTATTTTTCGTCACGTTTCCATAGCAACAGTCAAGTTAAAAAGTCAAATCATCTGAGACAATACTGCAGCCGTCTCTCTCAAAAATCCCCTTCACACACCTAACAATGCAAACACAACACAAGCTTTTATTTTCTTTGCCTTTCATTTCTCTATTCGTAGTCATGAGCGTGGCTTTAAAAATCAGCAGCCAGACTCCGGTTTGCTGCTTGACTTGTCGGGTCCACCGCCACTCCCTGACAGCTCCTCTCTTTCCACACGCCAGCGTCGCTGAATGTTATCTTGCACAGCTGCGTTAGCCCAAATCCTCAAGCCATCCTCCGCATCGAGTGCAGTGAGTGTGAGACTGTGAAGAAGCCACAGAACAAAAGCATCTTGTGTCCCATCATCCCCCTGTTATCTGTCCTTCCTTATTAAACGAGGGCTCACTTCATTTTCTATTAATTACATGAAAACAATGATTTTGGCCTAAAATGGGCTCCCCCGGCCGTTCTGGAGCCACTTAAACTGTTCTTTAATCTCGCTTATGAAGAGGGAACAATGACGCTGTTGTTCTGCAGAGGAGGAGCAGAAAAAAACAACATCTTTTAAATGACACGGAGATAATAAGCGAGCAGTCTTGCATTGACTCGTATGAATATCTCAAATCTTGAATAAACATACTTATAATACTTCATTGAATGGATCACTGGATGCTGTGTGTGTGTTCTGCTGCTGCATTGAAACTACCTCATTATCCACAATAGGGGTGTTAGATATTGTCCTGAGGAACTTTGCATTTCAACAATGTAGCACCGTCTAAAGAAAAGAACAAGACCCGGATCAGGCTTTCAGAAAAGGTCGAAACCAGCAGGTTCCTCTCAGATAAAAAAATCTCCAGAGGAAGGTTTTGACCCGAGGAGGTGAAAGCTCCACATCTCAATCACTGCACAGTTTAAACTTCATTTATTGAGTGTTAAAATGTAAAAAACAATAAAAAAAATGTTTGACTCCCATCAGAGTTCATCGTTTTGAGCAGCTGCCAGTTTTTTACAGCTTTCTGAGCAGACAAACACGTTCACATTATCATAAGTGAAAACGCTGTTTATTTTACACCTTAGAAAACGCTGTTTACTCTGTAACCGAGCATCCTGAGGGGGCTTTCTTCATATTTTGAATTTGTTCAACTTCTTAACTCCATCAGCAGCCTCAATGTTTCTGCAGGCGGCTCAGGAAAAAACTCACCATGTGCCGACAAAACTCCCAGTGACTAAAAACATTTCATCAGTCACATTTACGTCGGAGTTAAAGTTCATCCATGAAGGAATATGAAGTCTACCTAATCTAAAGTTCTGTCTAACCCACATGCACAAACAATACACAGAAAAAACAGCCAAGTTAGGATGCAAAATGAAGCTTCTCGATGGCATCACTCCTTTAAGTTAAATGATAATCTTTGATCTAAAAAAACAAAACAATCAGGAGCAGGGTGGACAAACAACTCATGTTCTGCCACAGTAAATTACTGTTTTTGTCAATGCAGTTTGGTTGCTATGACAACAGCAATCTAACGAATGTTTCTGTTTTTCACAAAAGCATATTACCTCAACAACATATTTTACATTTACATGAAATGTTAGACCCCTCAAATACAATCTTAGCCCATCAATTCATAAAACAACATTTCATACCTTTGAGTTATTTATTCCCTCGGATATGCAAAAAAAAAATAAAAAAATGACTCAGGCTTAAAAATCCCAGTGTGACCTTTGCAAGTTGTCGACCTTGCAGAGCACACCACAGGCTCTCTCCCGGGGGTTTGATAACAATAAACACTCGCTTATGAGTCATGCCCTCTCAGGGTGGATTCAGTATCACATCTGTGTGTTCCTCAGCCTCCACAAGCCCCACAGTCCCCAAAACTCCATAAACACACACTTTTACAAGGTGATGTATGCCTGCGGCTTTGCAGTCAGTTAAGTTTCCAACTCCTTACGGGTCACAAATGGAGGTGAGTCCATGCTTAATGACATGTTTTACCCCCCGCCCCCCCCCCCCCCCATCTGCTGACACACATATACACAGTAACATACCCACAGTCCCCACCTGCTGAGGTTGAACAAATATATAAAAGCGTTTCATGGTTTTGACACTGTTATCAGAAACGAGCAGGGCGGGGCCGGCTGCAGTAGCTGTGGAGTCATGAAAGTAAAATGCCTCCCACTGAGGCGAGTCCACGTCTTGGGAGATTAAAGTCAAAGTGTGTGTGCGTGTATACAGAGTGTATGTGTTTGTGTGAATTAGGGGGGAGTAAGTCAGACAGCAGGGCTTGGTTTGTCTCGATCCCACTCGGCAGTTTGCTGGTGTTTAGTCTCGGAGGAAGAGGGGGGGAAGAAGTCCCCCCCCCCGACACACACACACACACACACACACACACACACACACAAACACACACACACACACACACACACACGCCGTCCCTCTGTTTAGCTTTTTTAAACAACTCAGAGCATGTCTCAGGGTGTGAAGACACTTGTTCTTTATGAGACAGAAACGGTGATTAAAATGAATGGAGTCCTGAGATGGATGGGTTAAAAAGAGTAGACAGGTTAAATCTAAATATGAAAAGTTACCGCCTAAGTGCACTTCCTGTTTTGTCTTCTAGAGAACAGAAGGAAATTTTGACTTTGTCGTGATTCTGCTTCAGTCAATGAAATAAATAACCGGCTCTGCAGATTTACCTCCTATCATTTATGACACATAAAACACGAGTACTGCACTAACCTCAGCAGTGATCGTCCTGCTGCTCTGTGCTGTGATTGGCTGTTTCCGCTTACCTCAAAGCTATATTTTTAGGGCGTTCATAGAAGCTCTTTTACTAAGAATGAAACATATTTTTGTCTCATTTCCACCCTGACCCATCGTTTTAAAACACAACTTAACCTGTCCAAAGCCGAACTCAGAAGTTAGGATGACCTTACAAATCAACGCATCAACGGTTTATTTATCCCCATTCTTCTCTGTCCTCGTCCTCTTCCCCTTTTTGGAATGAAGATTACAAACTACCGCCACCTGCTGGCATGGAGAGTTATTTCCTCTCATGCATGCGCAGAACGTGGTGGTTGGCCGTCGGCTGTAGTCTTTGGGGTGTGTTCAAGTTCAACTTTTTATGCCAAGACAAAGGCGTTGTGAGGCGACGCCACAGTCGGCCTACGTCCCCTCTAGTTCTTTGCTGTCTGCTTGGTGTGTCAGGGTCTTAAGGCTCAGTTTATCACTGACCCCCCTCCCATCCAGCAGCCTTCAGGTGTGACCCTAACCCCTTCACCTGTTTGCTAGCAGAGGAAAGTGTCAGATCATGATATGCAGAGTCAAAGATGAGAGATGGATTGTTCCCGCTCCTGTGTGGACACCATGTCTCTTTTAGGGTTAAAGTAACTCTCTTCACTTTTTAACCCACCCCCCACATTTGCTCAGGTCTCTCCAAAGGACCTCTGCTCACTTATGACTTCATGTTTCTCCCCTTCTGTGTCTCGAGGACTCGTTTGTCAGAAGACATTAACAGTAACGGGGTCTCCAATCTCACTGAATGTCATTATGATTTGACGGGTTAGCGAGGTACTCTTCATTAACCTCAATTGTAGCCAATGATCATCCAGCCCCTTCCTCACTTTGTGCATTTGGTTAATTAATTTTCCTTCTGTGGGCGACTATTCATAGAAAATACATCTCTGTAGATTTGAAACATATTAACTCTAAAATCTCCACAGGTATCAGATTCTATTTCAGGTGTGTTAATGGTTAAGAGTACATGTATGAAACCGACTGTCCTCATTATCACATGTCACAGTCAGTGCTGACCCACTAAAACTGTTTCTTGAGGTAATTGACTGATCGTGGATTTCAATGGTCACTGGTTTTGTTTATGACATACCGTTATCTATAAAGGAGATCCATTATCCTCACTGTCACCATTACTGATGTCAGTCTGACATACCTGTTGAGGAGCATTACGAGATGTGTAGCTCAAAAACCTTCTTATTCATCTTATAATCCCTCATTTCAGCCTCTGCCTCAAACGCTCTATTTCAGTGACTGTCTCTTTAAGGCCCCGCCTCCCCACATGCCCACTCTCCTCCGATTGGCCCGCTATGTTTGCAGTCGCTGGGACATTTGAGGTACCTTCTGGGTGGGCGTGTCCTACAACTTTGCTCCGTGCTTCGCTCTGATGTGTCTGCAGTGAGTGCACGTCTTTGTAACATCTGAATGTAGAATGAAACCTCCTGTCAGAATCCCCAAATCACTACCAGACATTTTGGCTGGACGTGAAAATCCAATATCAAACAAAAGCTTCCCCCAGTCCGACTTTCCCAGTCGAGCTGCAATGACAGCAGGACACGCTGATGAAGCCTGTTGTTAAGACTGGATCCAATCTTTTCTTTTGTCTACAGGTCTGCTTCTTCAGGGCAGAGGAGGAGTAAACACAGGTTGACAAACTGTCTCATGAGCCTCTGTGTGTCTGTCCATCAGATTGAATCATGGGACAGTAGCTGGAGTGTGTGTCTTTCTTTCTCTGCTGCTGCACCTCTTCAGGTGTGAGCCGCTGATTGATCCCTCATTTGTGTTGTCCTTGTGCGCCAACACAAACAAACGGAGCGACAGCAACTGTTAACAAGCTGAGACCGCAGACACAGGAGTTTAAGCCTGCTGCTTTGTTTGGATTGGCATATAATCAGAGTTTCCAGACACAAGTGATGTCATTTCATCGTGATGGAGCACAAATCTATATCTCATTATCTTGTTGAGTGTACACATACAGTAAATGCACTAAACACACACATGGATGCTTTCCTTTGCTGTGGGTAATTTTTATTGTTGTTTAATATCCTTTGGAGAGTTGAGGCCTCCGCTCCGTCTCCCTTACAGGTCCTTTTATTGTATTTGCACCATATGATTCTTTTTTCACAGAGAAGCCTTTATACACACATCTGAAAAATAATTAGCAAAGTATGTTTAAAATGCTCCTTCATGAAGAGTTGTTGTTGACAGTATTTAAAAAAAGATTCCCGCAGAAGGTAAATCAGGAGATTCAATTGCTGGTTATAGCTTTAAAAATGATGACACAGGTGGGCCTTTGTAAAATCCACCACCAGGGGGCTCTCAATCGAAACAATAACAAAAAGATGACGTTGAGGCTGGCGGGGAATCATGGGAGTGGTTCTCTTTAGTCCTCACCCTCGATGAAAACGAACTCCAAGATGACCGTAGTCATGACGACCGGGTGAAACCGGCCTGAGAAAGAGAATATGTTTACAGACGAGCTAATGTATCCGAGTATAATCTATCTAACTTTTTTATCACAGCAGCTCATACAGCAACAGTACGGCAGCTTTCAGTAGCAGCTCACGCTCTCTTATGCAGCAGTTTTTGATGTAACATCGGGTGTTTCCACGGCAACGATACACGATTCGTGTCTGTCATGGCTTCTCATCATGGCGGCTGCCAAGACTCGTCCCATTACAACTATAAAGGTACAGATTTCTCTGGCTTTGATAACTGTTAGGTTATATCTTTTTTTGTTGAGTACTGACATCACCTCGAATATTTCTAAGTTCAGTAAATGTTCAATGAATTTAGATATTTGAATGTAAATATTGTCATACAATTCTACATTTTTAAACTTCAGGAACACAAAAAAAGAGAGAAACAGAAACAAGAAAGTACAATATATATTTTTGTAACTTGTTATTTTCAACCCTAACAGCAGTGCGTGATTCTGAACGATGATTGAACCACGTGTGTGTGTTTGCCTCGGCCTCAACTTCCCTCTGTGTGCGTTACAAAAACAATCCCAGCCCGGCTACACCACGGCAACAACATGAGTGTTTTTGTTTCTTTTTAGTGTTCCTGCTCGAGTCAAAGTCAAACAGCGGTGTTACGAGTGATTAAGATATTTATGATGAGTGGGCTGATCCTTCAAACTGCGGCTGTATAACAGGAGCGCCACAAGCGAGCCTTTAATGAAGCCATAAAATGTAAGGATTAACGCAGGCTTTATGAATGCTCTCTGAACGTCTGTGTGTGTGTGTGTGTGTGTGTGTGTAAATGTGAAGAGCTGTCTGTGTGTCAAGAGGTACATGCCGCAGCTTGCCGAAGAATGAATGATTAATCTGCGCTGCTTTGTGAGTAATTTAGACATCAAGCTCTCTTCTTCTGCTTTTTGCTAACTGTGATGCGTGTGAAAGTCCCCCCCCACCCTGTCACCCGCTGCCCCCCACCACTCCCCCTCGCCTCCTCCTCCATCTTTAATCTGGGCCGGTCAGGCGAGCCGCTCACTCTGGTGTTTTTCAAAGTGTCTGCTCGGTGATTTATTGAGACTGATCAGGGAGTAACAACAAGCAGAGCGACCCACAAAGGAGCCGTCTAACATCTACACACTGAGTGATACTATACTATGCGATACTATATCACTGAGTGATATGAGAAAAAATAATACAATCTCGTGCTTGTATTTTTTGTCGTTACTTCTTGTGTGGTTATACTTAAAAAAGGTCACACTTCAGTTTCCAGCTTTGATGAAGTCGACAAAGGGAAATAATGAGAAGGAAATGAATACAAATTTCTTGATATTTCAAAGATATGAATCTGTGTTAGAGCCAGTGAATGCTATGACGACCCCGTCACCAGGTCACCGGTGGTCTTTGGCTTGCTGCTGTTTGTGTGTCTGTGTGATTGCTGCAGGAGGTTTGTCCTGGCTGGATTCACACTCTCTCTGGCCCTTTTCCAAAACGCCACAGTTCAGAATGGAGTGCAGTCTTTTAAGTAGACTGAACCCTCATGGTCATTCAGTGGGCGTTTTGGGTCCACCTCAGTAGACTGAACTTTTCAGCATGGATGCTAACTTCCTGGTTTTGTGCAGTATGGTTTGGATGCATCCTTTGAGGACAATTGTATTTTAACACCCACAAGGCTGTATGCCTTCAAACCAAACGAGGATGGATGGGGCCGGTTCAGGTAACGCGCCTTTCAAATGTTAAGTTGTTCAATTAATTTCATGCAAGGTGAAGTTTTGTATTATTTACTGAGCCACACTTAATGAATCAGACGAAGAAGGAACAAATATCGGCCAACTGAGCGCGGGACTTGAACCCTCTGGTTCCCAACCCACCTCCATACAGACAGAGCTTCCGCCGCCCGGATTAAGACGGGACTTCCCATCCGTCCCCCGGTCTTTGTTGATGGTTGAAAACTGTTATCAGTATCACTGGCTGCCATGGGCAGTCAGCATTCATAGTTTAAAGATTGTGGTCCCAAGATAAACAGGCATGAGTAAGACTGACACACCACACTGCTCTACACACAGACATAACAATTATACAGCTGCAGCAGAGCACCATAAAGTGATGCTGCAGGTAGACTATACACCTGTGTGACGGACGGTGTATACACATGTCGTCTCTGTGATGAGTGTTAGATGCACACACAGTGTTGTTAGCGCCGTAGTCATAAATTACAATGTAGGCCACAGGCGTAATGGAGGGACTTCCATAATAACATGCACATGCTGTTATCCAAATCAATAGGTTAGCCTTGCTCAAACTTGTCAGAGTGGTTTTTTATGAGCCTGAATGCATCCTAGCTCTTGACCTTGGACAATCCTGTCATGGTCATAGACTAAAGAAATCCCCATCAATACATTTTTTTAAATTACAACTGGGAACCTGGTGCACACACCAGCAAAGACAACCTTTAACTGACCATGAAATCGGCTGAAAGCACAACAAAGGAAGAACCAAGAGTAAAGATGGCCACACACTAGACGATTTTAGGCCCGATTTTGGGTTCAAAATCGCCTTGAATCGTTGCCTGATTCAAGGCTTTCCATATCCGATTTTCTGTCAAAAAATCCTCAAGTGTGTGGTGTCACTACCATTATTTTACTGCTCCCGATCGAGTCACAGCCATCCGATCTGTGATCATAAATATGTTTGATATTTGAAATTCTTGGTTGGGCTGCCTCCGACAGAATACCCGCAACAGCCAATGAGAGTGAGCAGACTTGGAAGGTTCACAAATTGGATGTTTCAAACTTTGATAACTCACCCTCAGCTTGTGCTGCAAAATGTTAAAAAGCTGCACATACTCCGTCTTCTTAGCCACGATCTCTTCCACATTGTTTCGCTGCAAAACAAAACACACAGCAGGACAGCCAGCTGACGACGTCGATCGTCCGTATTGGTTTTTCTCCTGAAGTCACGTTTGATCATGTGAGATTCTGTGAGATGTCATGTCTGTGAAGTCGTCTCCAGGTTCAGAGGAATATAATGCTCAAAATCAGTTGTACCGTCCTCATGTCTGTGGTCTCACACATTTTAAAATTTGAAAATCGTCTTTATGTGTGTCCAGCTTCACTCACCTGTGCTCTGACTAAATGACTTATTCTATCAGTCAGTTCTTATCCCATGCATCATGTTTTCTGTGGATCAACATGCTTCCCTTTAAATATATCCTCAACAAGAAAAAAAAGACTTGTTTCTCTTGAGGGTCCAACTTTTAGACTCAAAGTCTGCGTGTTTTTATGTGCGGCACGTGCTGCACATTCGCAGCTGAAACACTTTGAAAACTGTGAACTCATGCAGGACAAATTGTTGCTCTAACCCTGCTGGTGTCAGATACTGAGTAAGCTTGTACACATACACAGCAGAGGCCTTTGATGTTATGAATCACACTCTCCCTCTCTCTCATACACAGCATTGAATATCTGTTTAAATGATTACCTGTTTTTCTCGGAGCAGCGTGTTATCTGCAGAGCCGGGGCACAGCGCTGGCCCGAGCTGCGCGAGAGCCGGAAACTCTCGTCACCTCTCGCCCTGCCCGTCTCTATCTCCTCCGGCTCAGAGCTGGTGTGAAAATATTTCACCTGAGCGAGAAAACAAGGTTATAAAAGCTCACAGGATGGGCTAAGTTATTCTTCTGGGCAAGAAGAACAATATGCAGTCACAGCCTGGCACGAGGAGCATCTGCTGTCAGGATTCAGGAGGAGAAAAGCGACATGCATGCAGTCCAAATGTGTGTGTGTGTGGTCATGTTGTGTGCGATAAGAGGACGGGAGGAGGAGGAGAAGGGACAGTCACAGAACATCAAGGAGGGACAACACAAAGTGACCCTGACAGAGCAGGCAGAACAGCATAATATCAGTTCTGCTGGAGAGGGAGGAGAGAGAGTTACTTCATCTGTCACACAAACAGAAATGTCAAGCCATCGGGGACAGGAAATGAAAGAGAAAAGATGTGGAGACAAGTAAGTGCCATGGTGGAATGATGAGTGAAAGAGAAGGCAGGAAAGATGGCCGATAGACAGACGGGGACACAGCACTGAAGAGGATTCATATTGTGATAACGGTCTCGCCATTTTGAATCAAACATCTGAAATTAAAAGGTCTGTCGTGTGATTAAGAATTAAAGTTATATGTCCACGTTGCATTTTTCCTTCCCAGAACTTTAGGGAGGAAACGCAGCGGTGGTGGTATGAGGCGCTTCGTATAGCGCTCGTTTGTCTTTGTCACAGAATGACTGACATTGTTTCCATGAGGAAAAACAAACGGATTCCTCTTCATGATCATTATAAAGCCATTGAGGCAGACCTGGTGATGCAGTGTTATGACATGTGCAGCTCTCTTCCTGCCTCCTAGACAGCAGGAGTGGTGGGAACCCGGATATTATGGCCGGTCAGCACTTCAGTCAGTGGAAAAAGAGACCATTGTTGTGTCAATCACGCTGACAGGAAGAACACACCGTGTTCGACTTTGTCGAGCTGAAGCGTTGTTCCAGGTGATGCTCAGCTGGGGACTTATTTCAACCTAGCACTTTTGTTGTGCTTTCCATATACCAGGGGGATGTAAGCCAAAGTTTAATCCCTTAATAATCTAGTTTTTAACTCCTCTTCAATCACCTGTACATTAAAGACAAGTTTGAACCTATAGGACCTGCTTGTAGATCATCACAGGAACTAAAAGCCTGAAAACATCACAGGAAGATAAAGGTTTACAGGAAGACTTTCCCTGATAGTTCGTATTGCATTTCTCTAAAACTAGAGAGCGGGTAGCTATTGGTCGCACTGCCCGTGGCGGGGGACAGTGGTGATTCTAGCCTCCAAAGGGAACCCCAGGCAAAAATGAATCGGTGACCCCTCCAACCAACGTGTTCCGATGCTTACTCCTCCTCCTCTTGCTGTTTTCACTCCCCGATAGAAAAGTCCTCTTCATTTTCCTTTGGTGACTTTCATCCACAAACTTTGGTTTCCACAGAAATAATGCATGGGACACTTAGCAGAGCAACGAGAGTGAGTGTTGTCAGATGGGGCCCCCTTTAGGAGGTTTCCTACTGTCATTGTAAAAATTTGCCAATTTTGAGCCACTGCTTTGGTTTAAAGTTTGTCGGCCCTCAGGGAGCCCCCCCCCTACTGACCTAGGGCCCCATGCAGTTGCCTGCCTTGCCTGTTGACAAGCAGCGCCTCTGGGCGGGGAGCTACATTCTTGATAAGCTGAGGTAGGCAGCGGTGCGAGGTGGGGTCCTTGGACTGGAAGCTACCACATGAGAGTTTTGGCGCTGACGAGACTGATCCATCTGTCATTCAACACGGAGGGCAATCCGTCCAAACCGAGCAGAGGGAGCTGGTCAAGGCAACAACCCATCGCGGTGACAAAGGGTACCCCAGTGCAGAGGGTGAATAGTCCTCTGAAACTAAAAATGAAGGGCAACTTTAAATAGACTGGAACATTTCACTTTCAGAATTTAAAAAAATAAAATCACTCCTCTATAAATGTTTGGTAGAACCTGAGCTATGTGACTAAATAACTTGTGATTAGCTTTTTATCTTCCTTGCATACTTTCTCAAAGGAGCCCTCTGGCTACTTCCTCCTCTCTTTTAAAGACGCTAAATAAAAAGGTATGTTAAATACTCTTACTCGCCCCCATCACTTATCTTCCATTGTTCTTCACAGTCTTACAGTATTTGGATCTTTGAGGACATGACGGAGAGAGCTGACAGAGGGTGAAGTACAGATGGCTTGTCTGCAGGGTGTCCGCCCATCAGGACCCGACACAGTTTTGATAATGATTATAATGATGGCTTGTGTGAATACCAGTCATAAGGAGTCTGGTGGAGGCCGTCTCTGCTGGCAAGCCGAACGCACACACAGCTCGGCTGACCCGAGTAATCACAGATGCTGGTGGACGGATTTCATTTAGAAGGAGTCCTGCTGTGTAACATCCCCGACGTGTATGCAGAATGTTGCAATCAGCTGCATGTTTGTAGATCATTCATGACCATTTCTATCAAGTTCACATCAAATGTTTCAGCATGTATTTATGCTTTGATTTGCCATTAAAGTCAGTAGTCATAGTTTGCATGGTGCACAAGTCTGTACAAGGCGGTAGTCGAGATGATGGGTAAGTCAACGTTTTTTAAGACGAAGGAGAGTCACCTTATCTTCCAGTCTTATTTAAATCTGATTGACTCACAGCACAGGTTGAGGAAAGGATGCATGAGTCAGAATAAAAGCATGACAAAGCTGCTGGAGCGTCTTTAAGCAGCGGAGCAGAGAGGACAAAAAAGCTTCATTAGCAAAGAGTGAAAATGGTGAACGCTCAACCAGCTCACATATAGAGCTAATAGAAAGTGAACGGAGGATTATTGGTAAGGGAGGAAAAAAGACCAAGCATTTCCTGTAAACCCAGAAAAATAGTGTTGCCTCTAAGAATAAGAGCGATTGCAGTGATTTAAAGAAACGTGGAACAGCAGCTATCCAGGAGTTAACCTGCTATGAATAGCTAACAGCAAACTTAGACCTGAGTATCTTCAAAAGTGTATCCAAAGTTCTTATTGAATTATATCCAAAGTTCTTATGCATGCAGCATCCTGTGTTTACCCGCCCCCCCTCCCTCTAACATCCTAACCCCCTTTGTAAATCTGTAGGTCAGATCTTGATGCTAATTGTTCAGCAGCTACTGACACTCTTCCCTCCATTCACTGCTTTAGTACTTCATTGTTCTCTGTTGTGTTCCAGCCACACTCTGCCAGCCACTTCACGAATACCAAGTGACAAGGTTGCCCGTATTTTCTGCACCTGAGCAGCACCGCAGAGATGCTAAATAAAAGCCAGCGTCACTGTTTACAGCCGCTAGTGTGACAGCGCTGACACAGAACAATGGAGTCTATTGTGGAGCACTACAATGCTCCTTTAATATGCTTTGACAAGGCGTGAGTGGTACAAGCGATGCGGCATCTGGGTTGTCATTGAGATTATTAATGACAGGACTGTGTGACTGCACTATTCCAGCACTCTGTTTATCTTCCATGAAGAATTTTTGCTCAAAACACGGCGGATGTTTGCATACCTGGAGGCTGCAGGGTTTACCAAACATCCTGAAGGGATCGGAGGTCGGAGGTGTCTGAGAGGAGTCTTAAAGCAAATGAGTCAGAAGCTTAGAGTTAACACCAGCCTGAATTAAAGAAGAGAAGTCCAAGACACCTCAGAGCTACATTTTACAATCTGTCAGACAATAGCAGGAGCAAAATATGAGCGATGCATAAACAGAAAACCATGGATGTTGTCATGGATGTAACCAAGACGATGGCTGTGTCTGACTAACTCAATAAGTAGCACAATGCTAAATCATAGTATGCCATTTTGTGCATGCGAGAAATACCCGCATGTGTCCAAGGACAGCCAGATTTTTTAAGTATGAAACGGGAGCACACTGGTCATACCAAACCACCCCACAAAACACTGCAGCTCTCACACACTGTCCAATCGCAGAGCTCGCCAGCGGCATACAAACATAAGTAACCGCTTCAGGGTTAATTTCTTACAAGGTTTCCATGGGAGATAAACTTGAACTAGAACTAGAACCTGCAGGGGAAAAAAAATGAAATAAAATAGTTTTTTTTCACATTAGTAGTCTGCTTCCCTAACGTTTGTCTTTTGCAGACAGAGGATGTATAAAGAGGAACTGTTAGCTGGGAACCTCTTGCTAGTTTGTTGCTGTTTGGCTCGATTTTTACTGGAAGACAAGTTATCTGCAGAAGTCTCCTCATCGCCAAACAAACTTAAAATCCCAGAAGAAAGCACTTTCATGTTTCTGTCTCCATGACACTCTTTGGGAGAATTTAAGGGCTCCCTGTAGCACCCCAAATGACAAATCATTCTTCAGCACCAATGATACTCCTGTATAACAGAACCAGACAGACAACAGGGCCCAAATGTGCAGGCTCACACAAAACAGGATGTTATAAAATGGGCTGGCTTAACTTTATTCAACAGTCCAGGTTGGAACAAAGATAATCCTAAAACACAGAAGCAAACAAATCCAAGAGGGGCAGACAAAAAGCAAAGGTTAAAAAAAGGCAGGCGATGGTCAAACAGTAGAAAACTCCTGAGTGAAGAAGGCTGGAATGAAGTGACCTGAGGGAACACAAAATTAACTGGCAACATGAGGGAGGACACACAGGGGTTATACACACAGACCATCAGGGGATAAAAAAATAATAAGTACAAAATAAAACAGGAAATGACAATAATACTGAAATAAATGGACAGAAACAAATATTCCTTATTCCTTAGACCTTATATTGCAAACATATGCAATAAAATCTAGAAATGACGCTGGCGTTTTTGCTCAGAGTTCAAGAAGTCGACTGTCCGTAATGTTAGCTAAATAAATCAGACAGGCCTCTCTCCAGTGCTGCTTCTTACTCTGTGATCATGTGTGACTGCAGACAGAAGCTGACTCAACAGACCAGAACCAAAACACATTTGTCAGAGTTTCAACCACCGTGTCTGCGCCCCATATTTCAACAGGCACATAATGTGGTGTAACACCGGCATTATCTGCCTGTCAACATACCTGCACAAGGATCCCACAACGAGCAAAAATCTTGTTGACATTGTGGGATTATTCAGTAAATAAGCAGATCATTACACATTTCTGACTCAAGGATTAAAAAAAGGAACTATTCCTCTATTTCAACAACCAGTGTGGTTTCACCAATCGGGTATTTTACACCAGTGAGGTTGTGACATCAGACTGTACCCACATGGACTTGAGCTTGTCCACCAGAGCAACCCGAGCCCGTGCACGTACTCTCCAAACCGTACGGGCCCGTCTCAATAACTGTATTTTCCGGCCAGAGCCCAACTTTGTTTTTGATAAATTGGCTTTTATAATTAAAGGTTTAAGTTGTGTGAATGCCTTACATTTGTTCAAATGAGATCTTAATGAGCGCAACACTGGAGCATGTAGGCTATTGTGTATTTTTTAGTACCAGATTCTCTCTTTGTGTTCTACAGGGAAAGTTTACCGTCTGAGCTGCTAAAAAAAGGACAAAGACAGCTGACCTTTAAAAGACACAGACAAAAAAAAAAAAAGACATGGAGCAGCAGAGAAATAAAACAAAGACAAACATTAAAACTCCTTTTTTGAACAAAGTAAGTTTCTGTCTGAATCAATGAAAGAGTAATAGATCAAATAATGTGATGATTTCTGCAAAATAATGTAAACACAAAGACCCTCAGCATCTGAGTTTCAAGGTTAAACATGCAAAACTGACGGCTACTCTTTGAAAAAAACCCATACAAAACTCTTCAGGATGATTTCCCTTAAAAACATGACATATTAAAGGTCACATATTCAGCAAAATAAACTTCACCATGTTCCTCTCACACGAATATGTGTCTCCAGTCAGTCTACAAACCACCCCCCCCCCCCCCCCCCCCAATGATGAGAAAAGTCCACCCTTTCTGTCTTTTGCCTGCTCCACGTTTCAGAAAATGTGTGCTCAAACAGGCCATTTGGAGATTTTCCCTTCATGACATCACAAAGGGTAGTAACCCCTCCCCCAGGTGGGTGACACTCCCACAGCTAGGTGTTTGTTCTGCCCTCTGAGTCTGCCTTCTCACCGTAAACAATAGGACATGGAGCGAGAAAGCCCGAGACACCCAAGCCCTTCCAGAGAGGGGGCGTGGTCAGACACAGCTCATTTACATTTAAAGGTACAGACACAGAAACAGCCTGTTCTGAGCAGGGTTGAAATAGAGGGGTTTATAGGCATGATCAAATACAGGATCAGAGTGGATTTAGAACAAGAAACTTCAGACATGTTTTGAGGAGCTCTGAGACTTATTTAAACTGAGAGGAGGAGGAGAAGTGACCTTTAAGCTGTTTATGTCCTTAAGGCTGATGTCTCTTTCGTCTCTTTCAGGGAGTCTACTGGAAAAAACTGTGTTTTTATCTTTGCTCTGTTAGGTAGATTGTTGATTTACAAATGTTTTCTCAAAAAAAAAAAAACACGACATATACTCATAAACTCCCTAACCTATAACAAACAAACGTATTTCCTGCAATAAATACATCTTTAGTGTGTGACATCTAACTGAAACAATCTCTGTAAAGTCATTTTCACAATAAAAGCATAAAAACCCGACACTGTGGGGTGAATCTCGTCTCTGTGTGTAACTGCATTTATTCCTTTCAACAGATTTTCAACAGATTTTCCCTCACAACACAGAGAAGACTAACATTTCTTCTGAGCAAGAATAACGCCGCTGGATCAACAATCTGTTATTGACTGCTGTGAGCGTGCTTTGTGCTGCAGATCTTCCCAAACCACGGGTGCAGCTGTGAGATTGCCACTGTTAGGCTCATTTCTTGATTGAGGCAACTGCAAAGTAATTCCTTCACATAAAAAGGTAGCCCAAAAAAAGTGTGGCCAGGGTGCTCTTTTTAACCGTTTAAAATAAATGCAGCAGTT
Organism: Labrus bergylta; assembly: GCF_963930695.1. Taxonomy (NCBI): domain Eukaryota; kingdom Metazoa; phylum Chordata; class Actinopteri; order Labriformes; family Labridae; genus Labrus; species Labrus bergylta. Next base: position 20,443,075 of record NC_089207.1, on the reverse strand, counting down.
ATCTTCTTTCTCCTCTGCGGTGCTGAAGTCAAAGAGCTGAAGAGGCTCACATACAGTTTAATGTCACAGGATCCTGCACAGGGAGAGGTTTCAACGTATAGTCCGGCAGCTTGTTGACCTTGAGAAGGGCCCTCAAATGAGTCTAATAAAGAGCATGTGAGACCGTTAGATTTGGGACTGTGTTGTGTATTTGTTCATTTCCCTAACCAGCTCGGTCAAAGCTGCTCTTATCACGATCTAAACTGAGAGCATACACCACTCAGTCCAAATCCATCACCACTGGCTCCTAGTATTGCAGGACTTTTACCCCATGCGGGATTTCATGAAAGTGTTTTGTGAACTCTATTGTCCAGCTCACAGCAGTAAATCTCTTATACTGTACAACCTGGGCCGGGCTTGCTTTGAGCTCATAGTGTGAGCAGCACTGGTGTAAATGTGAGCAGGACAGAAGATCACACTCCGATCTTTTAAAACACACACTCTGCCCTCTCCTCAAAATCCTTCTACTCCGGCCCCTCAGTCTCTGCTCTCACATGCTATGGTTCATGTCCCCCTCCTTCCATGACCCTCAGCTTTCATGTGAATGATGTGATTTTTATCTTCCAGCTGTAAAAAGGTGTGTGCTGCATCTGCAGAATTAAGTTCCAGCCTTTGACACGTCAATGAAATATGCGAGTTTCACCAGGAAGTGGTTATTGTTACGCTAGAGGGAATATTCTTTATCCTATTCTTTCAGGAAGATTTGGATCTCTAAATGAAATTCAAACACTCCGGATTAAACCTTCCAACGTGACCGCTATCAGGACTCGCTGTAAAACAAAACAGCTGTGTGATCGGATCCCGTTTCCCGGCCCGGTGTGGAGGAAATCCTTGGACTGGGACGGCTCTTGTTTTGATGTAGTTGAGTGAAGCAATGATGTCTTTTATTACATCATTCAGCGTGGGAACGAGATGTTTACATGTTCACACCTCACAATGTATCATATCAGTCTGTCCAACAGTCTGTGCAGATCCAGACAGAATCCTCCCATTTAAGGAGGTCAGATTTTAAAATTATTCATCTGCAGCGGCCAGTTATGTTTGAAGAAAAGCAAATCCTCATCAAATCATCGGCATCAATTTATCTGATGTAAGTTATCAGTAAAACTCCTCTGTTTCTGTCAGTCACTTCATCTTTCTGCTCTTGGATTGTTTGGCAGAAGATTCTTTAGTTTGCTGGATGATCTTTCCCTCACATGGACCGCCATCCTCAAATACGACAGTGTAGATTCGTCCGCTGTAAGTTTACCTGACAATCCTTTAAACTAAAGTGTCCATTGCATGCAGCGCAGAACTACACCATGCATGTTACATTTGAATTTCTCCTGACTTTAGTCGCTGCTTGGCAAAAGCTAAAAAAGTGCATTTGGTAGCAGAGAGAGGTGGCCCTGGCACTCCACTCCACACTGGAACATCTGGACACCAACAACACGTATGCACGCCTTCTCTTTTTGGATTACAGCTCCGCCTTTAACACCATTCGGCCAATGAAGCTGATTGGGAAGCTGGCAGACCTTGGAGTACTGACACCCACCTGCAACTGGATCCTGGACTTCCTTATAGACAGACCACAGGTGGTGAGGATGGGAACAAAGGTCTCTGCTGAGCTCACAGTCAGCACAGGAACACCCCAGGGCTGCTGCCTCAGCCCAAAACTTTTTTCACTGTACACATATGACTGCGTCTCCCCCCAGGACAATAACAGCGTCATCATTAAATATGCAGACGACACGACTATCCTTGGCCTCATCAGAGGGAGGGATGAGTCCTCTTACAGGGAGCTGGTCCACAAAGTCACTGTCTATGGAGGGGACAACGACTTACATAGATAAGACAAAGGAGTTAATTCTGGACTTCAGGAGGAAAGCCCCCCCCCTCTGCAGCCTCTCACCATCAAGGGGACTGTGGTGGAGCGGGCTGACAGCTACAAGTTCCTTGGTCTTCACATCGCGGAAAACCTGAGCTGGGCCCAAAACACTGCTAAAACAGTGAAGAAAGCACAGCAGCGGCTCTACTTCATCAGGCTGCTGAAGAAGACTGGACTTAAACATCAGCCCCTCACCCAGGCCTACAGAGGACTCGTTGAAAGCATCCTCACCAGTGGAATCACTGTGTGGTTCGGAAAATCGCTTCAACGGGTCATAAAGACTGCAGAGAGAATCACTGGCTCCAACCTCCCCTCCATGGACACACTGTACACACAGCGCTGCAGGGGAAAAGCACAGAGCATCCTCAAGGACAAACAGCACCCAGCTCATGCTCTGTTCAGGTGGAAGAACTCGGGCTATAACCTGCGACATCACAGGCCAGAGAGCACCTCCACCCACAAGGCCCGCTACCACAACAGCTTTTTCCCTGCTGCCGTGAGACTTGTAGCACAGGACATTAAGATGGGGAGGAAGTACTTCACCCCACACCTCACAGACTAAATGGACAGTTGACCACCTCACAGTGCAATACAAGTGTGCAATATTAACCTTAAAAACAAAAAAACAGTGCAATTATATGTGAAAAATATGTGCGCAATAACCTCAGGTGCAATAAGAGATAATAAGTGCAATAAAAAAACATATTTATATTTTCATTTCATTGTACAGTGTTCCCCTTGTTATTCTTATTTTTTTTGTATTATATCTTTGCTTTAATATAGTGTATAACTTCTGTACAGTTTATTTTAATTTGCTTAGCTGTTAATACAACTTATTTATTTTTACTTTTTTGTACTCTTTCTTTTTTTCTTACAATGCTATTCTATTTTATATACAATTTTAACTTTTTTGTAGAAGTTGACTCAGGGAGAAATGCACAAGAATTCCAATGTACCTGTACTGTCCTGTACCTGTGCAAATGGCAATAAACATCTAAACTAAACTAAACTACTGTCCTTATCCCAGGATAAATGCACCGAGGGACACTCGATTTATTGACAGGTAAAGGTCCACTACAGTAGGTGGTGATATGCCACATTTTCAGCTGGTTCCTATTACATCTTTTTCCGGTTGACCTCACTAACAAGTTAACAAGTTAGCTAGCGGCAAAGTGGTGGCTGCTTGTCAAATTGTGACACATTACAGCTCTGTACGTTTCATATAGACTCAGAGCTTTAATGCAGTGCACGCTATCTGAAGGCAGAAGACAAAACGACTTCTGAATGAACTTATGTAGTTTGAGTTCCAGGTCAAAGCCCAGAGCGGGGACTACGCAGCATGCTCAGGACACCTAGTCCAGTTTGGGTCAGATTGAGGTGTTTACATGCATCGATCTCCAATCCCATTATCTAGGTGGGTTAGCCACACTTCAAGAAGTTCAATTTAGTACCCTTTCAGTCAGACTAACATGTTAGCATGTTGTAAACGTACTGTCAGTGATCAGATCTCAGCAGGTTTTTATACAATCTGTGCAGCAAGCCAGCTCAACAAGGTCACTCAACTCTTTGCAAACCCAAGCTATTAGCTTTCTGTAGCAGTAGCTAGCAAGTGTTCTCTTGCAACAACAGCATGAGACTGACCCTACATAATGTTGTGGTCACATATATGAACATTATGAATTTGCTTGAGTATTTAGTAGAAATCCTCCCTCACAGCTTTATGTGTCCTGGTATTCAGCGTAAATCCACCAACATTTTCTAGCTTTCCCTTCACCAACTATGTCTGCCTCTGAGCGCTCCCCTGTTTGAGCGCTCCAGTCTATTTCCTTTTCAAATTACTGCGGCAGATTGTCAGCTACATTGGCAAGACACCTGTCTAGTTTTGTGAAAGCTTGACAAAATAAACGGGTCGTATACAGGCTGCTGTTATGTGAGGACGGTGACAACAAGCTCTAAATGATGGAAAAAAAATAAACATTTCACACATGCCAATTTCACACCGCAGAGACGTTTCCTCCGCAGAGCGGAACAAATGTAGTGTCTCTGTGCTCATTGTGGAGGTAACACAGGATCATCACACACTTATTCTGTCTGCCTGTGTGTCTGTTGGTCTGCTGGCACTCCTCTCCATCTCTTTGCATGCCTGACTACCGTCTCCTGCAGTAAATAAGCACCCAAACAACAGAAGGAACTCCTCCCTCCCACCACACACACACATACACACACACATACACACACACACACACACACACACACACACACACACACCCTACTACGCCTCCATGCCTGCCAGGAGGACTTTTTTTGTTCTGTGATGCATGCCGTCACTCTACCCTGTTATTACCTCTGACTGTAATAGGCACCTCTGTTCCCAATCAAGTTTTTACTTTCTGCCGGTGAAAGCAAACGGTTTTGCAGCAGACACATTTTATTCCTCGCACACACGCAGTAATGTCTGTCGGGTGTCGTCTACGTTGGCTGCAGGCTGAGCTCGCCCAGATTGTTCACACAGCACTTTTAGCGCTCATAAAGGCTCGCCGTGTTGCCAGCACACTGTCAGAGCGTTCAGACGGAGCCCGTCGTTGTTTATTGTCTGCTGCAGGATGGATGGTAGGTGGTCTGTCTGTACTCACACTCCTGATCTTCACAAGAGAACAATGACTACTTGTGCAACAGACAGGACAGCAGACTGATCAGAGGTGGACTTTCACAGAAGACGGAGGGGGGGGGTTAACCCGTCTCAAATCGGCCCTCTGCGGGAGGCTTGGCTAGCTGAAAACCTAAAACCTGATTGTGTTTAAATGTATCTAAAATTAATTCATTCTGTGGCTGAAAGCTAAAACGTCCCACTGTAAAAGACACTGTATGTTTGTTGATGACATCATAACTTTGGTGTTAATGTGAAGAATGTTGCGATATGAAGCATTTGAAGATACTAAAAGAAAAGACTGTAGAAAAGCGGTTAATCCGTCAGGGAAGTCTGCAGATGTGGTGTCACGACCCGGCTCTTAAGGCCTGACAATATCGCGGGAAACGTTTTCTTAACTAAACAGTGTACGGTTTTATTACTAAAATACAACAACAATACAGCAAAATATGGTGCAATTCAAGAGCTGTGGTGATGGTGTGACGCTGAGGATGGATGAGAGGTTGACAGCCCAATCTTAAAGCCCGATCTAGCCTACACCTGGGAGACTGACCATGTCTGCCCAGGTGTGGGGAAACACCGCCCACCAGCGACCTGCGGGGACACACAGACAGAAGGACACACCACAATATCAGGCCCTACTGGAGGGAATTAAGGGCTGAAACAGTGGACCGTACAATATGCAGTTGTAAAGTCTGCATCAGGGTCGTCTAACACTTAAACATTCCTCAGTTGGACGGTATTAAACACTCACACACTTAACGGGAATGCGCCTCAAAGTCTGTGAATCTGTGGACGCGTTCAGGAGTTGGTCTTTGACATTTGGACTTCAGGAGCTTTGATAAAACCCCCAACCGTTTAATTGAGAGATGACTGACTCTGAGCCCACATTATTAGGTTTATTGACCAACATGACTTTAACTCAGGTTTTACTGATGGTAAGGATGCGAAGTGAAGATACTTAAAGCAATGGTGCCATTCAAAGCATTGGTGGCCCTGGGAAACAATTACTGTTCTGAGGGTTAACAACAAACAGAATCCAGCGTGTCCTCTGTGATCTGCTTTCCATCTCAGCTCCCTGCATGACTTTCTATTGTTTCCATTTCTTCCTCTTTCAGTTTTCGCTGCCTCTGCCCGTCCCCTCTCAGCACGTCGACGTTGTTTACAAGAATCTGTCTGTCTTCCTGCAGGGTTTGAGAGAGTATTTTATTTTTATTTTTATGATGCTGTTTGACAATGTGCTCACGGATGGAGAGAAAAGCGGAGTGGGCTGAGGTAATCACCGGGGACGGGGAGGAAATGGGAGCAGAGTCACCCTGCAATTGTCTCTCAGTTTTCTCCCTCTGTTATCTTTGTCACTTTCTGTCTCGCTCAGACACACGCACCCACGCTGCCACAAACCTACACACAAAAAACACTTCTTACCATCCAGAGCAGCATTGACTGGTGGCCTCCTGGAGTAAAATCTGTAAGACCAAGAAAAAGTCCATTTACATTAACTCTTGTAGCCCACACAAGCTTGCTTTACCGCAGGCTTTTACAGGGTTAAAACTATGACCTTAAGAGTTATTTTAAACAGCTTTTGGTCTTTCATGGGCAGTACAACCCAGAAACATGTTCTATATCCCAAACCAGACTAAAGCCCCACCTGAACAAGTCGTCTAACCCCAATAGGGTATGGTGACTTATGAGGTTTTTCCAATTTCTCATTCCAATATTCTCATTTCTCATTCCAGTTCTGATCTATTCTTGCTATTCTTGCTTAAAAGTCCCGTCAAAACAGTCACCTTTTTTTCAAGAACAACAAATGTCCCCATTGTACAGACTCTCACAGGGTCTTAGCATGACAATCTGCAAAAAAACATAAAAAGGTGAGAACAAAATAAAATGTAAGTTCTCTTATTCAATCCATGGTTGTCTGAAGTCTGTAACAGGATCCAACTTTGAACCAATTAGATGCTTGCTTGTCCTAAGAACTCAGTGCTGTCTGGAAGAAGTGGTTAAAGCTTGTGATTTAAGTAGGAAGGAAATTAATACCTCACTTGGGGCCTGCTAGCTTGTAATACTAACCCATTAAGTTAACATTGTCCACATTATTTCTAAAATACCACCAGACAACAGGCTTAGGAGTCACCAGGACATATCAAATATTCTACAATTTGGTGTGACCTCACAAGAAGGAGGTGTGTCTCTGCAGGAGAGCGGAGGCTTCAGTATGGAGGAGATGTGGCCAATCAGCAGTTTGTTTTGGTTTCATGCTTGTGCTCATAGATCCACATCTACTAGATCAAAAAGTGGCGCATTCTTCCTTTGAGTGTCTCCTGGTTGAAATACATTTGCTTTCCTCGATAAAGCTTGAAGAATCATTAAAGGACGACTGGTAGGACCCAAGCAGAAGCCAATTGGAAAGTTTTTGCAGTTTTCATGCTGCAGTAGTTATAAATGTACCAAAATGGAAATGGCCTCTGTGAGTAGCAAGTGAACCAAACTTCAAACTGGATTAGAAACAAAGCGCCGTGTCAACAGTCAGTAAAGACCGGGGTATACTTCACTTTCTTAGAACTGCAGTGGGGAAAGTATTTAATGTTAAACAAACCTGGGTTTTCTTCATGTCTCTCAGAGTATCGACAGTCAATACCATTCAAGCGGCAGATTAAACAGGATTAAAGGCGGGGAATTCTCCTGGTGCATCTAGACACTGTTGATTTCAGAGATAAAGGAGACTGAAGGCAGCTTATTCTGTGTTTTTAATAAACTACACAACAGAATCTGCAGGTTCACTAAAGTCAGCCAGTGTGAAGTTTCAGGAACAACAAATTCATCTGCTCCACAAAACGAGCGCTTAAACAAAAGGATCCATCTTTTCGAACATATTCGGTGGTGTGATTTTGCTGCCATTGTTGCAGGGAGGTCAACACAACCCTCTAAACTTGATATCTAGTGCAACACAAAAGTGAACAACACAGAAAGAAGACTACTGTGGATGCTACAACTGTACAAGCAACACATCCAAACAGTTTGAGGGCAAAGTGAGAGAAGTGGAGAACGTGTTTCTGCAAATGTGTGCATCCATCTGTGTGTGCCCGCTCGAGAGAGAAACTTGGAGGCCTCTGGTGCGGCTGAATGGGAGGCCAGTTTGACCTATATTCCATTAAACCGCCCACTCTGGCTGTGCACTGTATTGGCAGACATGGGCACGGCTTGCAGAGTGCCTGAGAGTGAAAGCTGTGATTAAGCCGCTGCAGTTGGACAGGCGGAGAAAGTGATGGCGAGGGCCGCGTGAGAGATAAACCACATCATAATCAATACTGTCATCTCTCCCCATTCTGCATTCACTCTTTAGCTTTTCTCTCTGAGTGCTGCGCAAAGTGCTGCTGTCTCACGAGTTCTTCGCAACGACTTAAATCGTCTTGTCTGTCACAGTTTGGACTCGAGCATCCTTTGTCTTTGAGTTTTTTAGAGAGCTCATACGGTGACTAGTTTGGAGTGTCAGCAGATGATCGCTCATGTCGACGGGTCGAACATTTGTTTTGTGAGACTTGGAATTGCGCACCCTGAGTGGCAGCAGTGATGATGTCAGCGCAAGCTTTCTCTCTGATTGTTAATCACAGTTAATCATAACTGAGTGTCAGATGAGAGAGAGAGTGTGTGTACAGAGAATCCAAACTTTTTCTCTGAGTTTTGTCTTAAAGTCTGAAATTAGCCTCGCTGCAGGTCTCTGAAATGCCGCCCACAACTGTCCGCTGTTGTGCTCACTGAGAGCAGCTGCAGTGGAAGCAAAAAGCAGACAGACAGTGGGCACTTCAGAGGTGAGATAAGGGATGAAGATGTCAGAACATTTAAGGTAAATGACCCACAAATGGCTCATTCGATCTACAGTTAGGCTTCAGGTGGTGTGCGTAAAATACGATAAAATAACGTTCACTCTGTTATTTAGGGCAAGTTTTTGTTTCTTATATGTTTTCATTTATTTCCTGTTTTATTTTGTAGTCTTCTACCCTTGTCTCTGACTGAATCTCGATTTCCTCCCTTAACATTAAGGACTTAAATCACGTCACCTGGAAAGTGACTGATCGACGAGGCTGCCAGGGCTGGAGACCGAGAGCTGTTAGATGATGACATAGCAGCAGGCCATCCTCACCAACAATCCTGAGGAACCTACAAGCTCCCAGGAAAATATTTGGTTAGCAAACTAAAGTGAGCGCTAATCCTTTCATTGGGACACAAGTATCTTGTGTTTATTTCAAACGACTGCAGGTCTGTTGCATGGCTTAAACCAGATGTTACTAAAACTAGTAAGTGTATGATGAACTAAAATAAGAACAGATTATGCAATTTGTTTTCTGGCTAGATATAAATGTATGTAATATATAAATGACATGTTTTTAAAAAAGTGTCTGATGCAAAAAGAAACAAGAAAAAGAGACTGTTGACCATGTGCAGGTGTCATCTCAGAAGTAAAGGTAAGGATAATATTTGCAAAAAGTTACAAGTGGCAGAAAGTTTCTCACAGTTTCAATTTAACTTCCTCCAGAAGTTGAGCGAGGCTCTGCATGTGGCACATCCTGCGGTGAGACCAGAGACCATGGCCTCAGGTAAACGGCAGACAAATGTACCGTGACATAGATTCAATAATGCAGCAAACGTCCTGTGAATGAAACATGTAGCACCCTCTCCTGCTCCTCCTCCTCCTCCTCCTCCTCCTCTTCTTCCTTTTCCACTTTTTAAGGAACTGCTCCCCATTTGTTTTGTATTACCTTTGCATCCTCCTCCTCCTCGCCCTCCTGCTCGGGGACAGTGAATGTGACAGGAATGACAACAAGACAAACTGTCGCACTGTTCCTCCATGATCCCCTGCATGTGACACATCAGTAGCCTGCTGTTTTTTGCCTACCCAGAATGCCTTGGGGCAGCCTCATGTTACTCTGTATGTTCTCAGGATATGTCTAACCAGTTTGAGCAGCGTGCAGCATGTCTGTACATTGTTCAACCACATGTGTGTTCTCGTATGTGAACTTTACTTTTGTACACAGTGTTTATTGAAACTGAAACTGAACTCTCTCTCCATCCTTCTCTGGCTCGCATTCCTCCGTGTTCAGAGTACATAAACCTGACATTCGTTCACCGCATCTCCGTTTATGTTTACATTTACATTTGAAGTGGATATTTGTACGAGCAGGCCTGATAAACAGTAGCACTTTTGTATATTATGTCCCATGGTCACTGTGTTTTTCTGAGATGACCTGAACCCTGGGAAAATAAAAGGCCAGATCAAATGACGAGCAGGCGGATACAGTAAGTGACATTTCTTCTCTCTGTCACATGCACCGCTTTGACCTTTGAAAACATGGCCATGCTCTCCTGTTGAAATGTTAGCTTATCTCTGTGAACTCTGTTCCAGCACATGAGCGTATCAGCTAAAAACTGTGTTCCAGACAGAATTTCTTCTATTATGCATCAGTGGCTGCAAGTGAACGTCCAAAAGACAACAACATAAAGCAAAGATCTGCAGCAACACTAAATGATTTCAGACAAACGGAGGAAACACCAACAGACACATGTGGTTATAGTCTGCAGATAAGAGAAAACATACATGGAAATAAATGTGAAATTGTAATACTTATTTCTAGTTTTATTATCGATGTATTCATTCATATCAAATTGTAATTCAGTGAACTCCTTCTCTCAGATAGAATCCAAAGAATGTCCTGGGGTGCATCCGAATTGTCCCTCCAATCTCCTTTCACTATCCACTTCACCTTAACCCCGAGGAAAACGTAATGAGGTTAAGAAAAGATGTTAGGAGAATTCATAAAGGACTTAGGGAAAGGCGATCTCGTTGCTCTTACAATCCGACCACATTTTCCACTAGGAGACGTCATTAAATGCGACGGGCCGACGGAGGTTAATGATGTGGGTCTGCCGTGGTGAAACTACAATGTTCCGAAAATGGACTACAAAAAGGGCATCTATAAAACTTTCCCCTGCACCTTCTTACCGGTGAAATAATCCTAATTACCACACGGTTGGGATTGAAATAAAAGCAATATAGACTACCAGGCTACGAGTAACAAAAGTGAAACCATCACCTTCCTGTCCACTCAGAAATCAACATCAACATGAATATGATTGGATGAAATTAATTGTTACATTTATGTAAGATATAACCTACACATAATATTTTAAGCATACAAATGTACAACTGCACATAGCATCCTTCAGTGAATGAAATATGTTGAATAAAACATCAAATGGATAAAAATTTCTCTTATCTTTTATCCCTTACTTGATCTGTGTCACTTTATGATCATCGTTCATTTTCGTGAACGGTCGGATACGCGACTCGCTTTAAATGTTGCGGCCGAAAGGAATTGTGGGGCAGCATATCTCATCTCCTTTGGTAAAGGATGGTCCAGTGTATCCTATGCTAAAGGAGGTTATAAAGGAAGCATTGACCCACCTTTCCTTAGCTTTTAGAGAATTTAGAAATTTGACAATTTAGAAAGCCCTATCAAGAGATTGATGCCTGTAACCAAGACAACCAGCCACTAGTGTTGCAGACCACACCAACCGAGACCAAGACATACCCAAGACCAGAATGCTCCGAGACAAGACCAAGACATTTAGGGATCGAGGGTAGTGTAGTTCTTTTCCCAGATATCGTGACTATATCTTGTGGTTCTTAAAGCGAGTGTCATGAGTTTCTTGTTTAGTTTTGTATTTTGGGTATTTCGGTGTTTAGAGTTCCCGGTCTTAATTTTTCATTCTTCTCTAGTGATGCTGAGTTGTCTATCCTAGTGTTGCTTGTTTCCCTTGTGTGTTAATGTTTCCTAGTGTGGTCTTTAGTGTTTCCTGTTTTATTTTGTAATTTCTTATCCTTGTGTTTCTGTATCTTTTATTGTGTATTGTAAATTACTTGTGACATTCTCTAGTTCTCTGAGTGTCTTCAGTGTTTCAGGATTTATTTTGTAGTTCTTGTCCCCGGTGTTTCTTGTCTTGTGTTTCTTCCTGCCTCTGTGTGTTTCACTCTAGTCTTGATTGCCCTCATTGTCTTCACCTGTGTCATTTGTCTCACCTGTGTTTGATTACCCCATGTCTATTTAGTCTCAGGGTTCCTTCTCTCTTGTTGTTGGTCCATTGTTAGTTGTTTCCCACATCAGATATCAGTGGTTTCCTTGTGTGCCTGTGACTTTTTTTGACTTTTGCATTTTGTTTAAATAAATACTTTTCAGTTTGGTTCTGCAATTGGGTCCAGTTTCCTGTTTTTCATCGTACCTGACAGCGAGGTTGATATCAGACGAACTTGCGTGGTCAGTTGACCTGTGATGGCTATAACATCATGGCTCTTAATCAAAACTACTTTGGAGAAAATTAATGTGATTTTTATTAGTGAAAAATATCAGAAATATGGTTATGACATTTCATGAAGGAGTAGTATGGGGGTCCGTAGACCAGACCAGTTGAGAACCACTGGTCTAGGATAAAAATGTTGGACAGTTTCTGAATGAAACATTAAAAGTGGAGCGTTGTGGAAGTCTGGCAGCAGATAAAGAACTTTGGATAACGAGTCCTCATATTGTTGAGCATGTATTTGTATTCTGTGAGTTCCTTTTACATGTGTGTCATCTCTGATAAGAACTTCCTCCCCTGCGAGGAGTCTTAATTTATCCTAACCCTGCTGAGATTAAAGTAAAGTCTTTAGAATCACCCGGGGACCGCATCTCTGAACCCACCTTCTCCTCTTTAGGTGCTAATTACTCCCCGGTAATGAAAGTAATCAGCACCTGAAGTGATGTTGCATGCACAACGCTCATTCTGTGATTGCCTGTATCGTCCCGTGCATCTTCAAGCTCCCACTAACAGGCTTAAGAAATGAACTGCTCCACTGGAGCAATCAGATAAGGGATGGCATATGTTGAATATTGATGACAGACTGGTGCAGTGCTGGGAGCAGGGCGGACATGGTTCTGCACGGGGAGAGCTACTGCCGAGTAAGGACGAGGCTTTAAACGTCTATTTTACAGTTTATCTTTGTGGAAATATAGAGAATGAACTATGTGTGGGTGCGAGATGGTACCAAATTTAACTTTGCCAAATTATTGAGATAACAAAGTTAGTCACACAGCTAAACCAGTGCTGTGACTTTTAAAGATGCGCTGTGAATAAAGAATATTGAGCTTTGGTGCCATTTTAACAGTCAGGAGGAACAAAGGAGCAAGTTAAATCAAGAGAGAGTTTAAAGGAAATATAAAGAATCCACGGCACTGCTCAAAGAGTCATTTGTGTGTTTCAGTTACTCAGTGCCTTTATTTAAGAGACAGGACAGTGAATACATCCAGTTTCAGGGACAGAGAGAGAGGCAGGAGAGGCTGCAGGCCGGATTTGAACCCGGGTGGCCATTTAAATGAAACCTATTAACAGTTTAAAGTAAGAACACCGGTAAATTAGACCTGTACATAAATAGTGTAGACCTCCTGAAAGTTTACAGCAGTGTTTGAAAGGAGGTAGTGCAGTTTAAAAAGAAAATCTGTTTTAAGAGAACAGCCTGTGCCAACTTTAAAGGTGCTAATATATTATTGTGGGATATGCATTAAGTGTCCAATTAGAGGCTGACTCTCAGGACAGCTGTGCAGATGGGAAAAGAAAACAAAAACGTGAGGTGTTGTACAGTCGTATGGCCAGCGGGACAAGATATATTCTGCATTTGTGACACATTTTTTACTCTGGAGGGAAACTCTTGATCTAATCAGCATCATTAGAGATGAATGCATTTTTGTTTTTGGGGATTAAACTTAGCTAAGGAGTCACTTTGTCAGGCCAATCATAACATTCCTTCACATGTTGAGATTAGTGAAATAGTCAGCTCTGATTGTGTTTGGCAGCATTTTGTTGTGCTGTGTGTGCGTGGAGACCGGGTCTATGATGTCACATGTGGGCACTCCACTAGGATATCATAATTACACACACTTAATGTGATCTGCTCTGTCGGTTTGTTCATTCTGGTCTTAATGACTGGGTGTAGCCTGATTACCCCCTGGAAGCAGAGCTCTACCTCTGGTCCTGTGGTCCTGTTTAGTCTTAGTGGGACTTCTTAGTGGGAGTAAATGAGTGTTTGACTATCCTCAGATCAGCCACATTTACAACCATCCACTGGTGCTGGTGCACAAGTAGAATAAATCACATGTTCCATAATGTGACATTTCAGCGTTGGTTACATCTTGTTGCCTGCTTTGCACAAACACCCCCGTGACCTATTGTTCCCACGCTTCATGGGAGAATGTGATGGAATTATATGTGAGGAGGAAAGGGCGAGTAAGGAAGGATGGCAGAGGCGATGGAAGAGAGGGCTAAACCAAGCGGCATCCTCCGGTGTTGAAAAATGCTGAAGTGTGAAAATCCTGCAGTTCGTCGAGTGTCCACTAGAGGCTGGCTGCAGAAGCACAGGAAGTCACATACACACCAATTCAATAAATTGGATTGGACTCCAAAGCCCCCTGCAGTAACAGATTGGTGACTTCACACATGGACGTTTTCTCAGTGATGTCACCCAATGGTTTCTGAAGTGGACTTTTGAGGCCTGTTGTTGGTTGAAATGCTAACTCAAAGAAACTTTCACTGAGATGGGCTTAAGCCTCCTGATCAACAACACGCCTGACCGTCAGTCAGATCAGCCACGCAGCATATTATGAGTAAAGGGCCTCATTTCATTCACTACATATCTTACAAATTGATCATTTAAAGGCAGGTTATAAACCATCTCCAGCCAATAAAATAAAAACAAGATAAAAAAATGTTTCACTGCTTTGCATGATTTAACACACACTTTTTATATGTATGGATCTGTTTTTGTGCTAAACTCAGAACGTTAGCTTTGAGGTCCATCTTCGATAAAGCAAGAGATTTCCATTTCCTAAAAGCCTGACTCCGCATTTTTAAGTGTGTTAAGCAACTTTTAATTTCCCCCCTATGAGAGTTCAAACCTGAAAGCTTCATAGTTACATCATGGCTCCATGTCATACTCGCACTGCCTCCACAGAACACACATATGACAAAGACACGTCCACAAAAGCACACACTTCTTCTAACTGTTCCATCGTGCTGGTGTTCATATGTTCTAAGACAAGGGGTGTGAGGTCTGTGTGTGTGTGTGTGTGTGTGTGTGTGTGTGTGTGTGTGTGTGTGTGTGTGTGTGTGTGTGTGTGTGTGTGTGTGTGTGTGTGTGTGTGTGTGTGTGTGTGTGTGTGTGTGTGTGTGTGTGTGTGTGTGTGTGTGTGTGTGTGTGTGTGTGTGTGTGTGTGTAAAGGAGGGCATGCTAATGCTTTATCTTCTCCCTCCATCTGTTCCAGGGGAGTTCAGGATCCTGGCTCTCAGAGGCTCGCTGACACGTACTGTCTGCACTGCTCTGTGAGTGACAGGCGGGCCGGGAGCTGCAGACAGGAGGGGATACAATAGAAAACACTTTAAAAGCTCAGATAGATTACAAGATAAGGAACATTTCAGCAATTTTCTCACTTCTCTCTATACAATCCTTTTTTTCCTCTCTCTCATCTGTTTTCTGGCAGTTTCTCTTTGGAGACATTTCTTGTTTTTTGTTCTGACTCTTTGTTCTCATTTCTTTTTCATTTACTGTATTGATACGAATAGAAAACACCCACGATTATAAGACCCCCTTCCTCCCCCTTTCTGGACTTATTACAAAAGGGTAAACAACAGTGTGTGCCGCCCTGCTCTGTTTCCTGTACATGCCAACACAGCTCCTGTCTAAAAATGTTCCACTTACGATTGTGTTGCTCTATTTTCCACGTATTTACGGTAAAGAGCGGAGACAGGTCGTCCACCAGCTAATCAAACTTAGATGGAGATCTTGTAGGAATAAACTGATACACTGATGATGCTCAGAACAGGCTATTTCAGTGTCTGTAGCTTTAAATGTAAATGAGCTGTGTCTGACCACGCCCCCTTTCTGGAAGGGCTTGGGTGCCTCTGGCTTTCTCGCTCCATGTCCTATATATTGTTTACGGTAAGAAGGCAGACTCAGAGGGCAGGGACTCCTTTGTGATGTCATGGAGGGAAAATCTCCAAACGGCCTGTTTGAACACACATTTTCTGAAAAGTGGAGCAGGCAAAAGATGGAGAGGATGGACTTTTTTCATTACTGGGGGGTTTGTAGACAGAATAGAGACACATAATAGTGTTAGAGAAACATGGGGAAGTGGATTCTGCATAAAATGTGGCCTTCAATGTTTAACAAAATACTTTAAAAGAACATTACATATGTTATGTTATTACATACATTAAAAACAATACCTCATTGTATTTATGTACAACATAATTCAGTCAGCGTTATATCATCTGCATATCCCATGTATGGGCTAAAATGTCTGCTGTTGTTTTGCTTTACAGACCAGCAGAGTCTCGGGGAACCCACACGGATGTATTTTGGTTTCAGGCCAAAATAAATCTTTGCAGATCTGCCGCTGCTCTGTTCTGATGGTCGAGACCTCTCAGATGGTCTGGACTCCTCTGGTCTGCTGTCTGTCCCCCGGAGTTGAAGCTTCACCTGAAGAACAAACATTCAGTTTTATATTTTCCACATATCTGGAAACAACTTTGAAAACTTCCAAGTTGGCTCAAACTTTTTTTTGTGCTCTCTGTTTTTTCCGATGCCTTTCATCAAACCACATCTTGGACTTTTTCACATCTCAGTGTGCAGCTCGTAGAAAATAATCTATCGCTTTTATATTTATTCTCTTTAATCTCATTTTGGAGTCCTGTTTGCTTTAAACTCTAATTTGAGTTTCTTTTAATGGTTTTCTTTCCACTTTGTGACGCGGGGCTTCAGGAAAATGATCAGTGTGATTTGAATAAAGGAGCTCTTTTCTCGCCGAGTACAGTTGAGACTTAATCTCCTCTCTGAGTGTATACTGGATTGGATTATTACCGTCCATCTCTGCTGCCCTTTCTCTGGTATCCAGCAGCAGCGAGGCACTTTGCGAGCCGTATCCGGAGCTCTGTAATGATAGGGCTCGAGCCAGAGGAAGATGAAAGGTAGGCTGTGGATGGAGATTGAAAAAGACCAAAATTCCTACAGGATGTCTTTAATGGAGTGCTTTCTGTTAAGGCAAAAAGTGTGAAAAATATGGAGGACAAAGACCCTCGGGTGCAGGTGTTGAATAGAGTAGCCATTTCACCTCCACTTCCAATGGATGAATACTTGAGAACAGCGAGAGCTCACAGTTCACAGCGTCATCCTTCTGCCTGCATCCGTTTTTCTTTTCTTTTCACCTCTCCAACTTGAGAGAATAAAGGCGGCGGTGAATTTAATTCAAGGTGTGAACTAAATGCACTGCTTCAAGTAGGAGCACTGTGACTTATTCATCAACTCTTGACACTTTTTCAGGTGAAGGCCTAATGCATGCTGCACACATTTCCGATGAATGGCACTCCGAGTCCAGAGCGTTTCCTCACAGTTGGAGGCGGAGAGAAGCTTTTTGAGCAGACGTCAGAAACACTCTAAGAGCAAAGATGGAGGGATGTTAACTGGCTGCACGGAGGGCATATCACAAGCTCCTCTCATTGGCTTGTTTTTGTTTCCTTTTTTTCCTCTTTTTCAAAACCATATTGTTCCATGACAAGGAGAGGTCAACAGCTGTTTTCAGAAATGTACCTTTGGGGTCAAAAATGAAAGACAACACTAAACTTTCCTCATATTTTCATGTGAACCTCGAACATAATTAGAGCACCTGAGGTAATCATGCATGGATCATGGCGACTTCTGGATTCCACAGCACTATTTCACACTCGTTCCTTTCTTTTGTTGCATTTCAACAAGCGGAACAAAGGAAAGCTTTGATCCTCAGTTTTTTTTCTTCCAAATAAGATGGACATGGCATCTATTTATAGTGCCTATATTGAAACCAGGAGGAAGTAAAGGTCTGGTTACTTCGCCTCAGTGTGTGGGCTTTAAGGAAATAAAGGTTGAAAGGAAGAATGTGCGGCATGTTACATTTAAAAATAGCATAAATCCAGTCTATCCTGTATAAATGTCCTTTTTGAGTCATGACTGTCTACAATGAGTGAGAAGCTCGAGTCCCGTTGGCTGTGTTGTTGTCAGAGCCGTGTTTACATGGCCTCCTCCCCTTGTGTATAAAAGCTGTTTTAGTCAACGACTAGAGAAAAGAAGAAAAACATACTCACGGATTATTTGGATGTCATGTAAGAGTTTTTAGATCATGGTCATTCTGTGCAATGTGAAGCTACGAGACGACGAAAGAGCGCTAACATTAGCATGCTAACACAACAATGCAGGACGCAGGTGATTGCAGCTCGAGCTTGTGCTAAATGGTGCGTTTTAATTCATAACTCCTTCATGTGAACGTGAGTGGAGGGGGGTTGGAGGTGTGTCTCTGGAGGAGAGCGGAGGCTTCAGTATGGAGGAGGTGTGGCCAAACAGCAGTTTGTTTTGGTTTCATGCTGGTGCTCAAGGGCGACACCTACTGGATCAAAAAGTCACACATCCTTCCTTTGAAGTCAACAGGTATGAAACATTGAAGTGGAACGATGTTGCGTCTAACTGCAGCCTTATTAACATGTATAAACTACAGACATTGTCAATATGCTGAGGGGAGTTCATAAATAAGAAATAACTCGTTGTTGGTTCATCGTCTGGCTGTGACCGGAGGCAGCGTGACATTTTAAAATCATCCACTCACTTGAGTGGAGAGCTGAAAGTGGGTAACCCTCCTCGAAGCCCACTCATTGGTGAGTTTTAAGAGCCGAAAAAAAGTCTGGTTGTTCAAAACTTCTTGACATTTAGTCTGCAATGCAAAGACTGGGACCCTTCCAATGAAGATTCACACTTCAGATTACACAAAGAAAGAAATCTGCTGTGGGAGTAAAAATCATCCAAAGAGTAAAATACATGAATCAAGAAAACAAGCTCCCAATACTTGTTCATATAACCACTTATTTAAGAGTTTGTGTGGTAAACTAATGAGCTCAATCTCTGAACCTGTCATAGGACTTTTTTACCTCACCTGATGACATTTTAGGTGGCTAATTATTATTATAGCTGGTTTCATTTTTCATTTAGGATCAGACTTTCTTTTCTTGGCTGTTCACTTTATTAAAGGTCTAACGAACAAACTGAGACACAAGAATGCAGATACTTGTTTACAAAACCAATGAAAATCGTCAGATACTGTATTATATTTATCTTTAGGGATTATAACAATGTCTGCATTGCATTTTAAATGTCTGTACCTTTGTTCTTGAGTGTTTTTGGACTGTAAAGCTTGTTGGATATCTTAGGGTTATTCAACATCTATGGATGAGAGTTCTTTTAAATGGATTTCATTTAATGTGGACCAAGCCGTAGGCCCCGTGTCCACCTGGCGTTTTTTCTTGACAAAAAAGCGCTGGTTGTGCACTCAGGAGCACTTGCTTGAATACCTTGAATAACATATATTTGGAAAAGAGTGCCAGTGATGTCAACAACGACTTTCTGAAAAGTTGAAAGATGTTCAATTTGAGCGCCCAGTCGCTGGCGCTTTTTCTCCATTCGGTTGACTGCTGCAAACGCTTTCTACTCAATGAAAACAATTGAAAAAAAGAACCTGCTAGCGCTAGGTAAATGCAGGTAAGCTAGGTTGATGCAGGGCCTAAGACTGCTCTTGTTTTGTCAGTTAAATGAACAAACTTGTGGCATTACATTTTCTATAAAAACAGATCTGCCCCTTCAACACAAACTGTCCAGGTGGTGGACATTATTTCTCAGGCGGCTGACATCAGCGGGGAAACTACGTTGAACATACGGGAACTGCTACCTGTGCACAAGCTTCCCCAGAAGTTTCAGAAAGGAGGACTTGAGGAGACGAAGACAAACAGGTCGCGGACAGATTGACAAGAACGATAATTAAAGAAGAAAAAAAGATGGAGCAGACAGACACGGTGGGAAAAAGAGAGAGAGAGAGAGAGAGAGAAAGGAGGAGATGGATTGAAGAGGGATCGAGTGGAGGGATAAAAGAGGGAGGGGAGACAGACAGAGACAGGGTGGAGGTGTGTGTGTGTGTGTGTGTGTGTGTGTGTGTGTGTGTGTGTGTGTGTGTGTGTGTGTGTGTGTGTGTGTGTGTGTGTGTGTGTGTGTGTGTGTGTGTGTGTGTGTGTGTGTGTGTGTGTGTGTGTGTGTGTGTGTGTGTGTGGGGGGGGCGCAGAGAGGGACGGATGAGAAGATGAAAGATGAAGCAGCATGGAGGAATGTTAAGTGTAGCTTAAGCGTGTGTACAGAGCGCTGGATTTATGGGTAGCACACGCTCAGGGCAAAATACTTTCAGAATTATTAAACGACTTCAATTAAAGTAATATAAGGGGAGAGAGGCTGAGGTGGGGGGGGGGGAGGGGGGGGCTTCTCACACACACCCCCATCAACTTTGATTCATGAATAGCTTCTTTTCTTCTGCTCTTCCTCCTGCAGTCTGTTTGTCATGCCCTCTGTCTCCTGGCAGTCGTTTACATCCTCATTCACATTTTATTATTCTCCTGAGAGAAGGGAAATGTGCAGACGCTTAAATTACATTCTGAGCCCGACAGGTTTCATACGGGGAAAATATCTTCATATATAAATATTTGTGTGCACAATTCACTACTAATCACTGCTTTGAAACGAGTGTCGCAGCCGCCGCCATGACAGAGCACATCACAGGAGAATCCCGATCTTTTGACTGGGGTGGCCCAATCGGGAAAGACTGACTTACGCCCAAGAATAAATCATTCAGGATGGCAAATTAAGGATGTTTCCGACAGTGAGAAGTTCAACACTGCTGTGAATGAAACAAAAACCATGTGATCACAGGCTGCTGGTTCAGGGGACAAAAAGTGTAACTTTTCATTTCTATTATGTTTGCAGGTAGACCATGTTCGACAACAAGATACACACTACTGGTATCTTAGTTACCTGTATTATAAACCTGCATTAATCATATCAATGCATAAAGAAAAGGTAGCTTCAGTTTTTAAAGAGCACCTTAACACCTTCACACCGCATGGAAACACATTATCTTCCTTGCATGTGAGGGATGAAGAGTCCGGCACAAAGCGCCCTCCCTGCAGACTCACTCCTCTCGCTCTTCTTCTGCTGCCCAGACATCTGTATTCTTACGTCGTAAAAAGTGTCATGAAAGGCGATATGTCCATGAATACTCCCTGTGGGAGCCTAAAGAGCTGTGTTTTTAGAAGCATGGGATTTGTACCATCACCAGCTCTCGACCTGCATGACTTGATCCGTTGGCCCTCTCACGTTTCTCCCACTTTCAAGATAGAACTGAACCAAGCTCTGATTTATGCTTTTTCTTTCCCCCTGCGTCACCACAACCGCTGACCAGTGTTTTTTTTCTTTATGCATGCTTATGTGTATGTAATTTGTTTGAGTTGGCCGGGGTTATACCAACAGTTGATGCTGCTGTGTTTACAGTCTAGTTTAGAGGCCGTCATTTGGAGGTTACGGGCGAAGGTTACGAGTCTCCAGCCGGCTTGGTCGTGCATGTTTGATTGTAATCACTGTGGACTCCTCGTAAAGCAGGGTGCACTAGGGAAGCATTAAGTAAGGCCAAAGACTGGACACCAATTAAGGACAGATAGCAGGGCAATATGGAGTAAATAAAACATGTAAGGAAAAGTATGGATGGATGCATTGCTGAACAGCTTTTTTCCATCCTTGGCAGATTTTCCCTCCTTTCATTTAATATTGAAATATTAACAGCTACAAAAACAGACATTTCCATTTCTGAAGAATCAGTCTTGTTCAGTTAAGTGCATTTGCATAATTCATAAATTGCTCTAATCCTAGATTCAGGCGTTTGTGGGCATATCTCACTCACACATATACACACTGTACCAACTGTCCTGTGATGTACCCAATTCCTCCCAGACTTCCTGTTAGCCGGTTAGTAGTCAGTCAAGACATGTGCCAATTTCCTGTCCAATCAGAGCGACGCAAGCAAGGCCAGTGTTGGAACAATGTTGGCTGGTGGATCAAAGTACTGCCGGGGAAATGCCACCAAAGCTAATTGGTATCGTCAGTGTCGAGGTCCCAGCTGGGATCAGATGAGGCCGACGAGGCGAGGTCTGATAACCGAGATAGAGGAGGTAAGTAAAGGGCTGGCGCGTGACACATAATGATATGGTATTTAGAGATTCAATTTCTCCATATTGGCTCGAATAAGTGCCATGAAAAAGCAGTATGGACTCATCTATTGCTGATAATTTCCGATTTATATCTGGTGGGATATTACTGCCACGGCTGATTACTGCAGAACGGAATGACTGACAAGAAGACATAGAGCAAAGGCGTTAAGTAACTCACACACAGGCAGTCAACGCTCTGCAGAGGACATCTCCTCATCCAATATAGGAAAAGTGAAATGGAACCAGAAGGGGAGAAATGTGGAATGCGGGCAGGTCGTACATTGCACTCTCCTCTTTTCCGTCTTCTCTCATCTGAACAAAATGTATCAACCAGTTTTGGAAGAAGCCACAAACTAGAAAGTCCTTATTTGCCAAGTCAGCACACATGTCAAGCTTGTGTTTTAATTCATTTAAAGTTTATAATGTTCCTGCAACACAAAAGATTTAACAAACCAGTCTGACCAAGTTCACAGGGCTATGGTCTGCTAAGGATGGTGATCTGAGTCAAAGGGTGACACAGACACAAAACTGCTCGCTGTGGAAACAGGAGCATTGACCAGAGTGGCAGCAGACTGGCGCTGTAGTGCAGATCGCGACGCGAGTTTGTAGACATTGTCGGTTAGTCTGCTTCTGACTATCTTCAGAAATCTTGGTTTTCCCTCAAACTGTGGAACCTGTCGCCTGCGCTCACTTTCCAGAAACGGATCGAGTGGGTCAGGGAGTGTACCGTCTGTTGGAGCAAAATGTGTATGTGGGGATAAGGGGTTACCGTTGCCTCTCTCTTAAGTTTTTTGATTGTATTACTTTAATTGTGTTAATACTCTTTCAAATATTTCTTTGTGTTTTATTGTGATGTCATGCTGTTCCAGATATATTTGTGATTTAACTGTTGGCTGTGCTTTGAAGTATTCTTTGGATTAAACCGGATCAATTAGTCTTCAAATAGATTTATTTGCTCTGCCGCTTTCTCCGCTGCAAAGCAAATAAGTGAAAAAAATGAAGTGATTGTGATTTTATTTGCATTCCAAATTCATTTCTTCGCAGCAGAAATGTTTACACCTGACACTCCTTTATAGTGATAATTAACCTCCACACAAAGCTGGTCAAACAAGCCTTAAGTCCCTGAACACGCCTTTGACCTGCCAGCAGATCCCTTTGAAAGCCTGTGTCGAGGTGTGCACACATAAATCCATCATCCCGCTGAAATGTTGGACTTTTCTTTTCAATCTCTCCAGAGGATATGACATCATCGGCTCCCTTTTGTTTCCCCGAGCTGTGCCGCAAATATCCCACAAGTCCAAGTGAGAATTTATAAGTTTACATAAAAACCTCACATTTTCTTTAACAGGTCCTCCCTCTCTCCCCCCTCCTGCTGCCACGGGGCAATATATAATCCTCACCTAAAACATTTGAACTGGTACTTCAGAGGGAAAGAGCGGCGCCGCAGCGGCCGGTTCGGTTTTATTAGGGTGTCAAAACTTGTATTGATTTAGGATATGATTGAAAGCACTCACCCAGCCTCAGAAAGAGAAACGACACGTTGAGGCCCCCCTGCGTTTGTGTGGGTCAGGAGGAAAAAGAGTAAAATATGGGTGTTTTTTTTTCTACATATATGTTCAGTGTAAAATATTTCTGAGGGATTTTGGACACAGAGTCCAAAAATGTGCACATCAGAGCGAGCTAAAAAAATGCAGCAGGAAACGAGTCCCTGTGAAAAATTGCTCCCAAGTCAAAGCCATACGTCTTTATTTATAGCCCGCAGAGTGACATATTCACAACGCTGCCACCAACCGTGACATTTTCCTTCTATATTTTGCCAAGAAATGAAGAGTTGTAGAGACAAAGAGGGAGGTTGGAGCAGGGGGTTGGGGAGAGAGGGAGGGAGGGAGGGAGGGGGGAGAGGTTGATTGATTACACAGAGAGTGCAGGCATTCGCCCTGTTCAAAAAGGCTGTTTTGGTTTTGTTGTGTAATTCTAATAATATTTCCTGTCATCTCCCCGTGCTCATCAGCAGGTGCTAAACTGGATCGCAGACTCACCGCAGTAAAATACGGAACGAGTTTCCATGACTGATCGCTGCACACTTCAGAGGCTCAGGAGCTCGGTTCCTGCCACGGGCCACGCTGCAGGTAGGAAGAGGCTGAGCTGCAGGTAAAGCACATTCACACGCCAGAGTTTCAACCACGCAGCACCGTGTCTCTTCAAGCTTAGAAGCTTAGATTTAATTTATGACATCTGAAAAACACTTTTAAAAAAGTAGATATTTGACTTAGAAGGCTAATAAAAGAATCTCAAAAATAGGCTAATAGTTTTTTTTTTTTTTTTTTAATAGTTTCACCTTCACTTTTGTCAGTCGTTTTTATTCAGACTTCAAAACATGACTTTAAAGGTGCACTGTTGTTGTCAGCGAGTATATAGAAATTGGGGATAAGGTGCAAAAGAAGCTGCAACAAGTTCAGCATGCTTCGCTTTGGATCAGGAAGAAAAACAATGCCGTGTACTTACTGAGTGAACCTCGAGTTCATCAAAAGGCGAGCTGCTCTGAGCTGCTTCCTGCTTGATCAGGTGTTTAAATGTAATGTCATCACTTCTTTCTGACTCGACAACCCCAATTTTTCTCTCTGTAAATGACTCAAGTGACATCACCTGAGGACATTTTTGTTAGACTTCACACAGCTCTGCTTTGAGCCGGTGGGCCCACAGGTGGGCATCCCGGGTTGGATGCGTTGACGGGCCGTGGCTGGCACAGAGTATGTGGAAATCTGGGTTGAGAAGAAGTAAATATCAGCTGTTTTCTCGAGCTTTAGAGAAATTCACTCGGTAACAAAGGAAAAGCAGCTTTGTTGTCTCAAGATAAAAAACTGCTGAGATTTACTCCTTATGTTGGGAAAACTGAGAAAATGTACGGGTGTTTGTCCACTTAGGGCTTCTGTACTTATCAGTCATTAGGCAGTAATTAATTTTAACTGAGCCAATTAAATCCCCACATCATCATTTATTTAGTTCATCATTGTTTGGTCCACTTTTTTTATGCACCCATAATAAAAGTAGAAAACTTTAGGAAGCCTCCCAGTCTCCTGAGGAAATTTATCCTCTCTGACCTCGTGACACACAACAATAATTAGAGCAAATTAAACCGTGTGAGTGGCACTTAAATTGCACCCCACTCATTTGCTACACTTCTTTAGCCACTTGGATGGAAAATATTGCTCTTGTCTACCATCTCTACTGCAACTAATGCTGTTTTAATTAAAGTTTTTCTTTCCCCTCCCTGCTTTGTCCTTGGAGGTAACACGTTGGGGCATGTATCTGTCTGTACGTGTCGCATTAAGCTGCCAAGACACTAACAAATAACTTTGTGGGGAGCATGACTCAGTGTGCAGATATTTCTGGTATCCAGTTAGCTGCAATTGCAAACAAGTAGCAGACCACAAAATATGTTGACCACTTATGTTATTCAGTGTTTATGTTGACACCCAAAACTCATTTTGTTGTCGCAGTGGGAGGCGAACTCGCTGGCGCATCGGGAAGAAAATGTTGTTTCCACATTTGGTGAAAGGTTCCACATTAAATCAGTCTGCAGCACGGTGAGTCAGGAATGTGTTTCCTTAAGCTCATAGCTGCTTCGTCACAGCTATCACTCCTCTATGTGAACACATGATGGGTTTATCTCAGTGGATAGAACGTCTCATGAAACAGATGTCACACAGTAAGCTCACTGTAAATCTCAGATTCTTCTGACATCAGGGGTCTGCCGTGATTTAACACTCTGCTGCAGATGATTCATTTCACGTGTGTGCCTGCAGCTGAAAAAAAACCCAAAAGAGAGAACGTTTTTTTAAAAGCATTATTTTACTTTTCATACACTTTAATATTTCACGGGATAGAGAGTTCAGAGAGTTACAAAGATGACGTTTTTGCAGCCACTCTGTTGGACTACAGAGGGCAGTTTGCCGTGCATACATCTACCAAGGTGCCTTTCAACAAAATTGCTGCAGGGACAATGGGAGCGCTGGGAAGGTGCAATTATTTAAAAACGGCCAAATAAGTCATGTTAGTTTGAGTAATGTCATATTAACAATGTATGCTTCTAGTCGGAGGCAGCAGCACCAGCAGATAACCATGAAGTACTTTCCTCTCTTTATCAGGACGAGTTACATAACCACGCAGGACAAACTTCACTATGAGACGAATCGGCCTCAGAGGAGCAGGAAATAATAGCTCAGGTTATATTAAGTAATTCAACCTTTATTTATGCAGGGACGGGTTTGCTGAACAAGCACACTCTTTTGAAGTCAGGCACCGCTTCACATTTAAGAGATACATTCACACCTGGAGCTGCAGCTGCAGTGCTGATGACCTTTCACCTCTGAAGTTGCAGCTACAGTGCTGATGACCTTTCACCTCTGGAGCTGCGGCTACAGTGCTGATGACCTTTCACCTCTGAAGTTGCAGCTACAGTGCTGATGACCTTTCACCTCTGGAGCTGCAGCTACAGTGCTGATGACCTTGGTTGTTGGCTGAAAGAAACAACTCACAACTAACATGTGTTCGTAGCTTAACGAGCTGCTTTTTTTTGCTGTGCTTAAACAAAGTGAGCTTCCTGACCTGACTCAAGTAACTTGGGGCACTGATTCAAAAAAATCTAGACAATGTTGCTTAAAAGATGTCGATGTTGTGATCATAACCTCTTTCTGTTATGCACAAGTGGCCTTAATGTGTTGTTTAACTGGTGCACATAATATCAGTTAGTTTTGCCCTGTAGGCTGAATACAATTACTACTCATGGTGTCAGTTATTATACATTCCAGCACATTTAGGCCACGTTTAAACAAGAAAGGATCCACTGAAAACAGAGCCCACTTTCGCTTTCATTTTCAAAAAAAGTTCTGCTTTCAGACGACAACGATGTGATGACAACGGTCGTGCACACAGATCCCCCCAAAAAACTGGATAAAAAACGCTGTAGTATCCATTAGTTGGCAGTGTGAGCGCACACCTTCTACAGAGGGGAGAGGCGTAAACATTTGTGTGGACAGACGATCAGTTTGAGTTACTACTCCAAGTTGCCCGAAACTACAAAGTGAGTTGACTGGTACTGAGCAACTCCACCCTGCCTCCCCCCCCTGTCGGCTCTGAATCTGTTCTACAGAGTTTTAATTGTCATTCTACACTCCCTGTGTGCTATGCTTGATGGTTTCCTGTAAGTACTGACGAGGTCAGAGTCTAAAATTCATCACTTCACTTATTCTACAGTCACTTAATCTATTGTGCGTGCATTGGATAAATGAACTCCATTTGCCTGAGGTGTTGAGGGAAATCACTGAGTTTAAACAATCAGTAAATTTAATTCAGTTAAGTTTGGGTGCACTCACACAGAGGAAGTTTTCATGAAGCAGAGGGAGACCTAAATACACACAGGAACACCCACGTACATTTAGACACGCCAGAAACCACCGGCGGGAGCGGCATCACGCGCCATCAGGCATCTGATCCCTGATAAGAACTCAGAAAGACCAGGACGAACGCTGAGAGAGTTCTCTGCGTGGAGAAATCAAAGGCAGGTAATCTGGTCCTCAAAGCATCAGCTGAGATGAAAAGGGTTATGCTGATATGTTTTGATCTTATAAAGTGAAGGGTATTGTGCCACCCACTGAGTGCAGGGATTTAAAATATCACTCCAATGCAAAAAGGATATCACAGCCTGAGGAATGCATGATGTCTTTTAAGCTTCGCAGGAGAAGCTGACATTCATGGTTTATTGTTTTTGTCTGACTCAGAGGCGTCTGTGACGGCAACACAAACTTCTGACAAGGGAGTGAAATCGGCTCTAAAGCTTAATGAATGATTCACGATCTCAGTTATTGCCTAAAGTGAAGAAGTCCAAATACCTCAGGCTCTTGTACAGAAGAAATGATCAAATTGACGGGGAGATTGTATGTGTTATAGAAACATTAATATTAAGAACGGGCTAAAGCTTTGGACTCAACGTCTACGTTCCCAGCCCTCATCTATGGCCATGAGCTTTGGACAGTGGTAGAATGAACAAGATGGCCGTTCAAGCAGATAAAACATTTTAAACAGGGTCATCATTCAGTTGAAGTAAGCAACATGGATGCCATGATAGAGCTCAAAGTACAGCGTCCACTCCTTTGCTAGGACAGGAGCCAGTTTAGACGGTTCGGGCATTTGGTCTGGATCCTATTGAGCACCTCGCAGAGGAGGTTAGCGGTTATTTTAACCTGTTGTAGACACCTAAAAGAACCGAGACAAGCTGCAGGGATTACACTGAGGTGGTCGCTGGGGGCAGGTAGGTCTGAGATAACCTGACCCTCTTCTCCTTTACTTCCAGCTGAGGTTGTTTGTCACATCTGGTTCAGGATCCTCCCAGGCTACTTCTTTTTAACGTACACATGGTAGTTTAAAACCTGATTCATGCTTCTTGCGATTGGTGCGGACGACGTGGTAAGAGCGGCAATATTGCGCAACCGCGGGCGCCGTGACCGTGCGAGGAGGGTCTGAGTGCTCAGCCACGCACCTCCACGATTTTGTAACAATTCGGACGGGGTCGCACCGACCGAGTTGCAATGAAAGGCTACAGGGCCCCGGGAGTACTTTACGTTGTTCAAATTTTGACGGCGCTTTAAAAATGGAGGGGAACAAAGGACCACTGAAGAGGTCCGTTCCTCGGGCAGTGTTGAGCGCTCTGACTGCAATCAGTATGAAACAACGCTACGTTTGCAGAGACCGTGCACACCGTCTGCACCACACCGCGCCGACCGCAAGAAGCATGAATCAGGTTTAACTTGTTTATCTGCAGCCTTTCACTGTCCAATGAGGAGCTACATCCAGACAGTCAGGGGTCAGTGCCTTGCTATATAGCGCTTTGATGGCATTTATTTTGGTTGCCCACTCTCTTCCTCTTCCTCTTATGATTCCTTGCTCCTCTGGGGGTGTAAACCTCTAACCCAGTGGTCATTTCCCATTTTACTCAGCTTAAAGCGACCCTTTACCAGCTCAGAAAAGCCATTCCTCTTTCCCCCCATCCTCGTCTTTAAGTTCGTCCCAAACATTTAGCTGAAGTCATTGTCTGTATGCATCCTTGGCACCATGCCCGGGACATCCCCCCCACTCCCCCCCGCCCCGCTTCTATATTTCACGGTGAAGACACATACACATCCCTGTGGCAATGTGAATAATGAGAACATGTACTTGGGAGGAGAGAACAAATAGGGAACCAGCTTAAATGGAGAACAGGATAAAATAAAGATGAGCCCCCTGATAGTTAAGAGGTTCGTCAGTTCACACGATATTTTCTCACATCATGTATGGAGGAGCATTTCATCTCCAAAGACTACGAGCAATTCTGCTGGAGCGTTTTGGGAAGGTTAAAAAATAATTATTCTTGCAAAATAGAGGTGGGTGTATGTGTAGGCTGGTGGTTATTTAATCTGCTTGTAATTGTGTTAATGTTCTTCTTTACCATCTGTAGCTGAGTCAACCCTGCATCAATGAGCTCCTGGGATAATACTACTTCCTAGTGTTGTAGAAGAAACCAGTCTTGATCTCAAGGCCACTTTTTGAAGGACTCAAGGCCACCTTTTGAAGGTCTCTGTCTCGTCTGAGAATCGAAAGCATCTTTAGTCAGTCTCAGACTGAGCCAACTGGGTGGTTTTTAAATCAAGACCATCACTGATCGTCTATTATTAGAAGGAAAACACCTCTTTCTAAAAGAACAAATTACTTCATTCATTTATAGTTTGATTTTTATCTGCGGGTTACGGCTGCAACCAATTAGTGATATTTTTTGTCTTGGTCTCCAGAGCACTTCGGTCTTGGTTAGTTTGGTCTCGACTACCCCAGTTGGCAAATTCTTCTTCTGTTTTCATTTTTTTCTTGGAAGTTTGGGTTGAAGTATGGACACGATTAAGGACACGATTAAGGCGCCAAAAAAGATGTCACATTGTGTGAACACAAGCCAACTTTGGCTTTCCTCAGGCATGTGTTCATCAAGTCCGTGATCTCTGAAAGTCTTGTCCCAAGTTTTCAGACTCTCTTCTGACTTGGGGGGGCATTTCCACGGATTTAGAAGCTGGAAACGACACCACATGAATACAGGATGAGTAAAAAGTGTCCTAAACCTTCCAAGAAAGTTTCCACCAGGAAAAAACCCAAAACAAACTCCCAGCTCTGCCACTGGCCTGATTGACGGGCCCACACTGCCTCATTACCATTCGACACAAAGAGGAAGAGTTACAAAACAACATCAAAAAGGCTGCAACAGGAGTAATTAATCTGACTGCACAAACACACAAAGACCAATCCTGTTGGAACTCATTTTCAACAGGCCTTTTATGTTCACTCTTAATTGGTCAGCACAATCGGTAATGGGAGCCTGCGTCGGCCACATGCGAAGGCAGCGCCTCTCTTTGTTACCGTGCCAGCATGGATGCAGGGATCGCTGTCCCCGTAATCAGCAGGCCATGCTTTGAGGTTTCACATAATAAAAGGACCTACTCTCGATGAGCTGCAATCAGTGGTAATGTGTGTGTTTATTTTTGAGAAGGCAGGACAAAATATCATACTACGTCCCGTCGGGTGTCTCTGCCCGTCGGCTGATTGAAAGAATTCTCCCCTGAAAGACCTGAACTATGAATCTGATATCTTTTGTTTAATTGGGCCAAATGTTTCTTGAGATTGAAAGATGGAGCAGATGCTCCCGTGCTCATCATGTCAGACAGCGAGAAATCATCCTCAAAAACACCAGACATGCTGGGGAGTAATCCCACAGTTTCTCTGGAGCACCGCAGCGGCCGCATGCTTTGTGCTGAGTAAACAGCAGTGGTTTGCTGGTGGCCACAGGCGCAAGGCGATCCGCTCGGGGGCCCGCCATCTTGCTTGGTCTCCGGTTATAGAGAATGCCCGAGAGAACGAGTAGCAAACAGCACGCTCAGCAGTTAAGCTCTCACTGATAGGTCATGGATGAAGGGATTGAGAATGAAAGGTATCTGATTTCTTTATTTAGCCCTGCAGGATAAACACTCCCAACAAGCATGAGTTACTGCAGCAGGGAGGTTCAGCTCATGATGATCCCTCTTTATATTTTAGTAGCTAATCGTCTGTGTTCTGAGTTAGCCTTTACAGCATCGGATGCAGGAAGTCTCATCATCTCCGACCCCATTCTCTTTAAAAGCAAACATGTGATTGTTGTTAGTGGCTGGGGGAAGCTTACAACACCCATGTTCTTCCCAGATGTTGTGTTTACATGGCATGGGGGAGGGATTGTGCCTCAACCACTGTGTACGCAAGGAAATGCCACCCAAAAGCAACACAAACGTTTGTATCCCCGGTCACAGAAGAAGAAGAAAAGTACACAGTGATTTAGTGATGGAGTGGAGATAAGTAGAAAAGGAAAACATGCACGTTTTTACTGTACGGTAATGACTCAAATGTTTATTCACTCGAAATGGCTTGTTTAATTCAGTGAGACTGTGTTAAAAGCAGGAGGCTTGTTAGGAGTAGATGAAATTGTCCTTGACAGTCACTCAACAAGCTGCAGAGTAAGAAGCTTCTGGGCACCGATGCTGCTAAGAAAAACCCAGCTCTACGTGGTTTCACCTTCCTTCAGCTTCCATTTCACACTCTTTCAGTCCATTTTAACAACAGCCTTTCTCATCCTCACTTTCTTTTTATACCTCCAATCTTCATTCCGACACCCTCGCTCACTGGAGTTGTGTTTTTTGCACGTACAATATTCCCAGCCTTTTTCCTTTCTTCTTTATTCGACCATCGCTTGGACAGTGAAAGTGTTTTTTCCCAGTTTGTTTTTCTCACCTACCCGTTGCGTTTTTTATTCGTCTCTCACCGTCCCTTTCATCGTACAAATTTCATGAAGTAAGAATCACCGGGGTTCCTTTTTTTTCCAATAGAGTATGGACCTGTTCACATCTTCACATGCTCAGAATCTCATCACAGTGAGCGGGACTCACGCTTCTCACTCATTGTAGACAGTCATGACTCAGAGACATTTACACAGGATATATATTTATGTGTAATAATGTTGCACATTCTTACTTAAGTTGATATCACACAGGCATTTCAATGAAGGCTGAGTTGCTGCAGTAAGAAAGGTTGTTGTTGTATTTTGGGATCAAGCTGACAGTCCCCTCTGAGCCTTTGCTACCTTTGAGCCCAGTGCCCCTTTGATGCTTAAAGCCATGTTCCCACCAAGCAGTCCGGCTTGGTTCATTACAGTTTGGTACAGTAAACCCTGGTCAACCATACCCATTTGGTAAGCGTACTGTAAGCCAGATGGAGATAGCCGCGTCATGTAATAGTGTGACATCATAGCAGCCCAACACAGTGAAGCCCGCTATTAACTAAGTTCAACAAAGAAGAAGAACAGGGACACAGTAAACAAAAGTGTCCCTTTAGGGTCAGATCAGTACCCTTGGCACCCCAACAGGAGGATACCAAAAAAGTAGGAATGTACGGATCCCTTATTTTGGTACCATTCCCAACTTTTGTACCGTACCGAACTGAACGGGACCGCTTGGTGGAAACGGGGCTTTATTCAGTCGACTGTCCTGCAGGTCGAAAAGGGTTCACATTGTGGCCCTAGAAGAGAAATGATCTATCGATGTTATCCATCTTACACTTTTTGTTTTTGAGCCCTTGTACTCCTTCCCTAGAGTTTTTACTGAAAGCTTCTCTCCTGGACAGAGTGCCTGTACAGCTGGAGATACTGTTTTCTGAGCATTAACTTCTGCAGAATGCTAATGTCTATTGATCTGGTTGAGACATAACATTTCAATCACAGGGGCGGCTCGCTTCAAGCCTCCAAACTTATTACGATCAATGCACAATAACCATAAAAGCTATGGAGCTGAGGTTGGGGGGCGGGATTAACAATCATTTACATTTAAATCAAAGGTGACCCCCCCCCCAGCAGTGCCACCCTTCACACAGCTGTCCAACCGACCACTTTGGCTGTTTAAAGTCTGAGAGGAAACATATTGTGCTCATCAGTGGGAGACAAAGGCAAGAAAACTTGTTTCTCGCCACCTCTGAGAGGAGAGCGGGAGTTAATTAAAATGTGAGACACCTCGCTGAATATCTTTAGCACTGTTTCCGAGCAGGCTCCCCAACACCCGAGAGTAAAAGGAGGAGATGGGGAAAGATTTGGAGTAGGTGAGACGGGGAGAGATGAGTCGGAGGGCGGCAAACGCAGCACTATTCCAGCACGCAGATCAGACAGGTTGGAGTTGCAAATTGCTTTTAGCAGTCAATTTCTCACCTTAATTAAAAGAAGGGGGGGGGGGGGGTGGAGGCTCCGACTACAGGCTACATGGCTTCAGCATCTGCCCTCCATGATAAAATAAAAGTGGGACAATGTTCAAGTGCTTCCTGCTTGTGATGTCCTGTTGATAAACCGCTGAGTGGTGTCGAGTCAGGTCAAACACTCATGCTTAACCTGTGGTGTGAAACCTCAGTGGGCAGAATCGCAATTAATTGGGCTTTTTGCCTCCTTGGTTTGTGAAAGCAGAAACTCCTTTCTGTTTTGGTTTGTTTACTCCAACCTGCAGTCCGATTATGGCTGCAGCCGCCGATGGAGTCCCGGATAATTAAACTAACAAATCATCCATCTGGTGAGTCCTTTTGTCCATCGCTGCGGGGAAATGTTTTAGAATGATTGCTTCTAATGAATACAGGAGGAGGTAGTTCTTTTCATCGCCGTGGCTCACCTCATCGTCTTTTAAAGTAATAGATGAAATACATTTAACATGTCATTTTGCAGCTTTTACGCAGAGTGGGTCGTTGCGTGTTCTGCTCAGGCTTTGCAAGAATGAACCTCTGCATATTTCAGACTGTTAGTGCTTTTGTGCTTTGCTATATTACAAAATTATAAAGTTTAAACAGCAGTGCTCCACAGCAGAACGTGAGGATGTAGACAAGAACAACCCAAGCGGACCAAAATCGTTCATTTCAGTGAGCACGCCACAACCAAGACGCAAAGAGACGCCTGTAACAACCAGCAGTGTTGTTCAAGAATTACTCAACTTTGGCCAATTTGGCCACAAGTAAATATGTCTGATAACATGGTTAATGCAATGTTTTGAAACAGCTTATAAACCATACTGCTCTTGGTGTTGCTTTGATTCTTCTTCTATTGTTTATTCCATCTAGTGGACACTCGACAAACTGCAGGATTTTACACTTCGGCATTGGCTTCATTTTTCAAGACTGGAGGTTGCCACTTGAGATGAGCTAATCAGACCAGACTGTAAACACAATACCTTCTGCTGTTGAAAAAGACATTTCAATCTGGGACGTTTATGTGACCTCCGGGTCTGTTGGAGCCAGCCTCAAGTGGACACTCGAGGAAATGCAGTTTTATCACTTCCACATAAGATTAATTTTTCAGCTGCTCGGGGTTTAGATTATCGTTTCACATTAAGAAAAGATCTCTCTCTCGTGGTTGTGCACATTTATTTCGACACATTAAGTTAAAAGTCTACAGCAGCACATGATTAGAAATAAACAGAGAGAGATTAATATTCATCTTTGAACGGTCTAATTAATCTCTGTAATTAATGATCTCATCTGCTCATGTCTTATTCACAAAGAAAATTAAATCAGATTAATAAACTATGCAAACAGTGTGAGATTCGCAGAACAGGGAGAATCTTATTTATGCGTGGCTGAATTAATGACAATCCAGCATGTGAGCAAACAGTAACCAAACAAAGAGTTCTGTCATTCGAGGCGTGGACGTGTCGGGAATTATACAAACAAGGAGCAGAATTTGCTCCCTAATAATGTAAAAATTATGCAAATTATTGGATTCAATGTGAGAAGCAAGGCAAGCATCATTAATTATGGCTTCAACATTTTTTTAAATTCAGTGATGCAGCCGACAAAACGTCGTTCTGCTCCCTGATAACAGATTTCAAGTTTTTTCAGAAAATCACTGAACAGAAAAAAAGAAAACATCATTGCAATAACCTCAGCTAATTGAAAAAAAAAAAATACAGTAAGTCAGAGTTGAACCAGGAAGTTAAGATGGACTATGGGTTTCATTTGTTGGACTTTGACACCAGCTCCCTCTAGTCAAACAGAACCTTACCTTGAAACTGTAAGCCATCCATCCTGCCAGGACGGATGGTTGGACTTCCTTTTCTCATAAAACCCTTGACTGTGTCGCCCACGTTCAACCGCCTCTGTAAGGAAATGTCGAGATTACAGTTATTGATAGAACCATAACCATAATCTCATAAATCCCCGTCGGATCAGGAGGTAATTTCACTGTGCCTGTAATCAGCGCTCTTCATCAAATTCGAGCCAGTCCCTGACACTTTGCATGATGGGAAAAGAAGAACGTTTCCTGTCCTCAATTGAGAAATGACATGGATGAATGTCAAAGAAAAACACTCAATTATCTTAAGCGGGTTTATTCAAGTGATTGCCCTGTTGAAGGGGAGGGGAGGGGGCACTGAGACGGGACGCGGGGAGTTGTAGACTTGGTTCGGTTGAGGTCTGTTCGACTTGATGGGATTCGTTTTGATGGGCCAAGTTGACGTTTCCTCTTCGCGGTGACGGCTAAGGAGGGAGCAACAAATTACTCCTTGTTGGCTGAGGCCAGTGTGGAAATCTGATGAGGGAAAATTACACATCACATCTGCCCTCGTTTTGGAGTACAACGTGCCTAAAACCGTAATTCTGCAGCTTAAAGATGACCTCAAACATTGGAACAGTCTGTGCGTGTGTTCAGACAAAGAAAACAATATGTGCCTTTGGAGAAGCGTGCATTTTTTTGTGTATTTACTGTACAGTCTTTGGCCGGCTGTCACTCAGTTGTCACTGATCAAACGAGGCGTGTTTCATAGCCCCGTTGGATTATGGGAAGGGAGGAAACATTCCACTCATGCTCGAGGCTAATCACACTGTTTGTTCTTTCCCTGTTTTCACAATCCAAGTAAATTGCATGATTAAACTCTATAAAACGCCGACCTTGGGCTAATTATTTATGGATGGGGAGAGAGGTGAGTTTGGAGTTCACGGCAGGACTGACAGGCAGCTGACATGTGCTGCTACATGAAGTTGGACTTGAAGGTTGTAGCTTCAAGGAGGGAGCTGAAGGAGAGAGAGCGAGAGAGAGAGAGAGAGAGAGAGAGACGTGGAGGCCGGTGGAGATTTTGGGAGCTGGCTTTGCAGAAAGTCTACTGACATTACAGTTTTTAGTGAGGTCTCTGTCTCCAGGCTCACTCTGTAGCTTGCCCTTGATCAAGGAAATAAAAAAAACATAGTTCTGTACTGTGCACCCTCATACACACACACACACACACACACACACACACACACACACACACACACACACACACACACACACACACACACACACACACACACACACACACACACACACACACACACACACACACACACACACATATCCAGGCCCCTCAAGATTTTCAACTCGATGTTGTTCCACCTCTGGAAACATGTGAAAGCCTTATGTATTCCTTTGACAGCTACATGCTGTACACACTGTAAATGTGTCTGTGCATGCTCACACTCACCACACACACACACACACACACACACACACACACACACACACACACACACACACACACACAGGCAGCATCTTATCTTTAACTTCCTGGAGGCACTCTTGTTAAAATGGAGTCCAACATCATCCTCATGTGTCTCTACAGAAACAGCTTTACTTGTTAGAAATTCTTTTTGAATGTTTTGTGGTTAACCCGTCTGCCTCAGAACATCGTAGAACCTTTACACCTGGTCCACATTTTAGAACCAGAACTCCTCAAAAGAGTTGCAAAAATAATATATAGAATGGACACTCACTAATTTGCTGTCAATCACCATGAATAACAAACTAACACATTTCATTGAGTGCGTTTATATGGAATAGAGCAGTGGTTCTCAACTGGTGGGTCCAAAGTGTGTGTTTCTTTTGCTTTTTCTCTTTGTTCAGTCAGATGTTTTGTACCGTCTGAGATCAAAACTGTACCATTTTTCATTAAATAAATTTGATTGATTGAAAAATATCAGATTTCTGTGTAAGGTGATGGTGGTGAGTCCTGAGGCTATCCAGTTGAGAACCACTGGACTAGAGTACCCTGGTTATGGGCCTCATCCCGGTTTTGATCATATTCAGGATCTGGTGTTTACATGATCAAATACTAGTATCCTAGTTTCTGTTGCTGCATCTTATTTGTTCAGGCGCCTGTGATGTTTCTCTTTTACAACACCCAACTGCAGCAAGTTTGAAACCGGTTGGATAGTCGTGCAAAATACAGCCAAAAACCACTTCAGAATAGAAAAGAAAATAATATGGGTTAAACTAAGTTTTGCACTGCAGTCCAGTGGAGAGTGGCTGTTACCCACCCCACCCCCTTGACCTCACCAAGAAGCCATCTTTTATTCAGCTACCCCAAACTCCAGCTCTGGGGTTTCAAAGAGCCTCCCCTCAACCGAGCCGGATCACGATAGTCACAGCAGACAGACAGAGTGCTGCTATACTTCACAGCACTGAGCTCCACCTGTAGCTCCGCCAGGCACCGGGCTTTATTATTTAAAGAGAGTCTGAAAATGGAAAAAGGCTGCTCGAGTGAGAAGTTACTTATCATTCTTAATTGATTTGTCACGGCCTGGTGGCTCTCAGCTGCCTCCTGTTAGATGCTTTATACAGTCCTGACATCTTTTTTTTACTTGCTTTCTTCTTTAATTTCCTTCTTTCTCACTCTGCTCTCTTCATGTCACATGCCCTCCGCTGAAACCATTCCTGTCTGTTTCTTTCTCTTAGCAGCAGGATTTCAAAACCTGCTAGCTTCTGCTGCGGTCTGCTGGGAGCTAATAGATTCTGCCAGTTCCCAAGCCAAAGGCTACACTGGTTTTGTCAATGTGCCCGGCCTGCAGCGGGGCTGGAGGGGTTGGACAGGCACACAGGGTCAGGGGGGAGGATGGAGGTCTGGCTGCAGGGCACAGAGCAGAAAGAAAAGAGGAGGTGGAGGTGGAGGGCTGGAATTGAAACACGAGTTCGGCCGGGGAAGATGGAAAGCAGCCAGAGTGGCAGCCTGCATCAGAGGTGACCCTCCACCCGCTGCTACCACCAACCACAACCCCCAAATCATCCACTGGAGGGACTGGAGTGATCCTCTGTGGCATTGGAGCATTCCAGCGTTCCTCATTCAGCTGGCAGGAAAAGTCAGCGGCATGCAGGCAGCCAAAATCAACATTTTTGGATTTATTTTCTATCACCAGTGGAATGGAATTTGGTAGAGCTGGAAATAAAAGCAGATCAAACCGGCTCAGTATCTGTCCTAGAAAATCCCACTTAAAGGGAACATAAGACTAAAAACACAACCTCCGAGCAGAACACGATTTTCCACAGGGCGTAAGAAATTATGATGACGTTTTTTTTTTTTAAAACCAAACTGGGGACTTTGCTCCATGGAGATGAATTTTAGGGAGTCAATCACTTTGAAAACGCCTTAAATATCTGAACACCTGCTGCATACATCGCCAGGATATTTGGAAGAGCTCTTCATGGCGTTCACAGGATGATGTACTTTTATTTCATGCTCGTTGAGTTGCTGCTTGCGCCGGCTCAACACTCATGCAGCTAAGTTAAATTGATTTAACTTGTAACTTATAACTTGTGGTCAGCTTTAGAATAACTTGTTGTTACAGTTACAGTGACTAGTGTTGTGTTAGATTCTCATCCATAAATTGACTGGAAGTTTCAAGAAGCAAACCGTCTGGGTATATGACCATTTGTTGTATAATCACATAGAGATAGTATCTATTTCAGAGAGATGATTTAGGGCCTGTCCTGGGATACTTGTTCACAAAATGTTCGTTCGTTTTCACCCGAGGGACAGAAAGATCAAATCAGTTTAGGGGAAGAAAAGTGTTATCAGTCTGTCAGGATTTAACTCGTGTGAAGATGGAGGATAGAAGAGTTGTGACAAGAGAACGTTAGCTGCTAATTCCTGCTTTGTTTTTAGCCTGAAGGCCACTCACTCTCTCCCGTGTCCTTTAACCTTGATGGGAGGAAAGATATCATCCAAAGCAGCCCCCCCCCCCCTCCTCAACCAAACACACCGCCTCACTCCTCAGAGGAGGAGCTCATCCCTCCAGGTTAGCCCGGAGCCACACAGCACTTAATGAAATAAATACCATCTGCCTCTCAGTGCCTGCGACCTTTAACCTGTCAAATAAGCAGCAGAGCAGCGGCGTGTCAGGGCGCTGTCATGTCTCTGTGAAGTCTCCACGCAGGCACGCTTCCTCACAATAAGCCATCTGAGCTTTTTACCTTCTTGCTCAGCTGATAAGATCGCGGGGCTTTCATGCCGGTGGCATCTGTCTTTGTTGCTCTCCACACTGAGACATGCAGGAGATAGCAGAGTGTCAGACAGCATGTGTTTCCATCTTCTGTCAGCAGATGCTAATGTGCTCTGATATACAGATAGAACGCTGCAGATTTAAAACATTCAAATTTAAAAGGGACCCAAAACGTTGTCGAGGAATTACAAAACCTTAAAACTTAAATGTAATACACCTTAAGGCCAACGCTCCTTTCAAATGAAACGCAAGGAGGTAATGGTGCATTCATGTGGCGTGGGAAAAACGAGTTTCCGAGTTGTAAAATTCACATGAACACCTGCTCAAGTCGGAACAACTCTGAAACTGAAAATTAGGGTGCACGACTTCCCGACTTGACGTCAGATCATCATCACATGGAAGAAAAATATGATTTGTTGATGTTAAAATACGTTTTATCTATTCAGGTATTGCATGTAAACTTTTAGCTCTGATTTAACTTTTAACAGAGAAATATCCACACGTCATCTTTGTAGCATCAACACTGTTTTTTGCTGTTGTTACATCACTTAGACTTTACAAACTGAAATCATGTGAACAGATTGAAGTCAAAAGACCAACTTGGACCACCCGAGCAGCATCTGAATGCAGCATTATAGTCATTAGCAGTCTAAACCTTTACAGAAACAAGGGCAAGCTTAACCAAGAATAACCTTAAACATCTAACATAAACTACTTTACTTTATATTGATGAGAATTTCAAAATGCATGTCCCCCTTTTTTTTAAACTCTGTGTTGGTCTCTTCCACTTCCTGTGGGTGGGGATTAAAAGGCCATTTCTCCCAGGCGACAGGCCTTTTGCCAGAGGAGAGTTGTAACAAAACTGATCAAAGGTAAGATGCTTCTTGTAAGTTAAACCATGCAACAGAACATTCACTTATCAAATATTCGAAAATAAACTTGAGTAAATGATATAAGAAGTCATTAAGGGTTATAGTTAATTGTAAACCAAAAACACACATCTACTACCAGTTCACACAAACTGTTTGAACACTTGTCACACAAGTTGAGCACAAGTCCCAGAAGAACGTTTTAAGGTATGAAACAGGGTTTGAGGTACGTTGTGTTGTTTATTATTTGTGTGAGGTATAAAACACTGCCATATTAGGTATCACATCAGGACCATGTTTCTGTTTGACACCAACATTTTAATGCCATTTTCAGAGGTCACACATGTTTACAGTATCTGTCTGTTGAGCTGTTGTTGTCATGCGTCCCTGTGTGTGGCCAATGATGCTTTCACACTTGCAGAAAACTCCTGAAAACCTCACCTGAATTTCTCCTGCCAGCCCCATAGCACATTTTCCACAGGAAGTCTGAGTGAGCTGATATGTTAACACAGCAAGTCTTCATCTGACTTTACCAAGCCCTAACATGTGCTTGAACATGTAGCCTAGCTTAGCTTCCACAAAGTCTAATCACTGCACTTGAATGATTCAAATGGGACCTGAGCGTTCTTTTGATGCAACATGCGCTCAGTTCAGATCTTCTAATATGGACTGATGTGTGCACGTCCTTTTGGTTTTACATTCTAATCTCCATGGATTACAACATATACCTGCATTCAGCACACATCATGCTACCAGAGGTTAAATATTTAAATCATGCTGCATGTAGCTAACCTCTTTTATTTGCATTAGTCTCCACACTGCAGATGCAAAACACTTCAATTTAAATCTGTTCAGTCTTCTTGATGATCATCGTCTATTGATGTCACCATAACAGCATCGGTGGGAGGGAGAAGCAATCAGCTCTTATTGTCTACTTAATTAAGTTTCATTTGATGGAGTTGATGAGTTGTAATCAGAGTCTCAACCTGCATTGATGTGCCAAGTGAAGAGCTGCGGTTACAAACAACTGGGCCGTCTAAGCACATCTGAAATGCAGCGAGCAGTGACCCGTTCTACTTGGCTGGTTTCATGCTTTCATTTTCCCCTCATGAGTTCATTGACAGCCAACTGGCCGTGTGTGCAGTATAGTGCTCAAAGGGCTCAAAAATGTGACCAAACAGGAGAAAAGGGATTATTTGACTCAAGGCTTAATTTTTACATGTGTTTCATTCTTGTTCTTGCTTCTGTCGACAACGCTTTAAAAGGAAAATGTCCCTGATGGCTTTCTGACAAAACAGATAAAAAGCACTATGATAAAAAAATTTTTTTTTGGGAAACATTACCAGTAAAAAACAAAAAAAATACTGTTTTTAAGATTCTTTAATCTAGCTCATGGCTGTTTGTGGAGTAGTCCTGCAGATGCAAATGTTTGAATTGTGAACAAGGGCAGGTCAATCTGCACACAAACCAAAAAAAAAAACATCCTTCAATCCTTATGTTCTTACCTTCCTGCAACATGAAAGCTTTAAGATGATGAAGTCAATGCACAAACAGGACCTGTGGACATGCATTGGTGGAGAGATGCCAGAGCGGTTGTGGGTTCGGTGCTTTACTCGAGGGCACCTCAACAGTACTGGAGAAGTGGCACCTCTCCAGCTACTAGACCAACTTCCATATGATGGTTCCTCACCGGAACTTGACCGAGCAACCCTCCGGTTCCCAACCCAAGTCCCTACAGACTGAGCTACTGCCGCCCCAAAAAAATCAGTGAATGTTTAATCTTGACCTAATCATGTAGTTTTGGTGCTTAACTGGTTCATGTTGGTGGACTGATGCTAGCTGCCAATTTCCTTATAGTCTGTGTGCGCTGCGTTTCGTCGGCACCACAGCTTTGCTTTTTCGGACAGCACGCTCTGCCCCGCTGGGTCAGTCTCTGGAGCGTAAGATCAGCAGCGGCAGCCATGAGCAGCTGCGCACGCATCACAGGAGAACAACAAGTGTACAAGGAAAAAAAAGAGAAAAACTTACAAACATGTTGATTTGTCTCTTTAAGAAAGAGAGGGAGCCTTTCTAACAGCCGGCCTTGAAGACTTCTGATCACTTAGTTTATGACACAAAACCAGGCAGCTATCACTCTGATTAAAACAGAGTGAAAAAATATACTTCAGACTGAACCAAAATGTTCACTGAGACAGAAAAAGTTAAATAATGAACACAGCTTTTTTGCTATCACATTTTTGGGAGACTTGGTTGCATCACCACAG
Organism: Labrus bergylta; assembly: GCF_963930695.1. Lineage (NCBI taxonomy): Eukaryota > Metazoa > Chordata > Actinopteri > Labriformes > Labridae > Labrus > Labrus bergylta. The sequence continues at coordinate 20,400,838 of NC_089207.1, read as the reverse complement.
GGTCAGAGCTTGAGGAACTGTGGAGAGCTCGTTCTTTTGACTCAATTATTTTCCTCTTCCAGATGTCCACGGCCTTCTTTGTATACAACAACATCTGCGATGGAGCCGCGGGACGCCATGTGAGCCGATGAGCAGAATCTTCACACAGTGAGGTATGTCAGTGGAGTGGTTGAACACAGCGTCTGCAGCTCGTCCTACCTTCAGGGAAATGACAGCAGAGGTACACAAGGCGACAGTCAGCAGAGTTCATTTCCCATGCAGTGCGTCCTGTGGTCTGCACATCTGCGCGTGTCCCTCCTGCAGAATGGCCCACTTCACTGTGCACGGCGCCATATGGGAGCCCCGTTTGAAGCGACTAGTGTATAACCACACAATTAATTTTGAACTACGCCAGACAATCTGCTGCGAGACGGCGCTAATGAAACTGACGTGGATGGTTCTGAGAGAGCTGAGGCCTTTAGGCAGGGACATGCTGGATGGATCCAGAAGCCAGACACACACACACACATAGAGACAAGCTTGCGTGCATGCTCACAGTCTGCTGGTCATTCAGTCTCTGCGTTCTGGAAGCATCTGCATGACTGCCCTAAATTAGCCTGACGTGGGCCTGAAATTGAATCTAATGTAGCGCTCCCCGGAGACGCTGAGCTGCTCGCTGGTAAATTATTTAATAAAGAGGAGCTTTGGACTGCATAATTTAACCGAAATAAATGAGGAATATGAGAAGAGGATGGTAACTCAACACACAAGTGTCTGTTGACTTGTTGTGTAGCATGAAGAGTACGGCGGCAGTCTTGTGTTTTGTGTGTTTTGTGTGTTTGTGTGCGATCAGCGGGAGATGTAACAGCTCCTGAGAGAGCAGATGAAGTGTTAAGCTCATTATTATTTTGAAGGTTATTTTTGACACCACTCTGCTTTAGAAACTGTGCTACAAACACATTTAATATCGTCTTTTATATCTCCTTTTTTGTGAACAAAACTTGTAAACCTGCATTCGCTTAAAGACATCCCACTAACACTCGACTAAAAAATGACTTGCAGCACAGGAGCACAGGTTGGAGTTGAGCCTGAGGCCTCGGTGTCGGAGCCTCATCCTCTCTCCATGTGGGGACCTGCTCTAACAACCGAGCAAACTAACCCTGTCGACGATAACAAAAAGCATCCATGATAAAAATTCAGAACTGTGACAGCACTACAGGCTTTCATGAGTCTGGAGGGGTTAAAATAGTTCAGTGTCGATGAAGGATCAGGAGCAGCGGCCTCCTTGATGCAGTCACTGACTGCGCAGCATCACTTTAAAGCTTTAAAGATCTGACGGGGATACACAGCAGCAGCAGCAGCAGCAACAGCAACAGCAGCAGCAGCAGCAGCAGCAGCAGCAGCAGCAGCAGTAGTGCAGTGTACGGTGGCAGCTAGTGTACCATGCTTTAATTCCTATCTCATTCCTCATGCACATATCAGACGGGTTCCAGTGCTCTCGCAGCTTGTCTTCATCTGCAGCCTGCGTCTTTGGTTATTTCAGCCTGCCGTCAGTGCTCGGCCCGAGCAGACCTTCAATTATTTATAAAGGTTTTTTTTTCTTTCTTTCTGTGGCTGAGACGGGTGTTGAGGGGGGGAGAAAGTGGCAAATGAAAAAGCTGAACATGGTGGCAAGGGATGCAGAGGGCTCTGTCATCTCGCTGCTACTCCACGTTATATCCCGGCCTAATCATCAAGTTTTACTGTCGAGCCAACAGCAATGACATTGAGAGGAAATAAGTTCACAGCATTAAAGGAGATATGTTTCCATTGTGAGGGAAATGAATCGGCTGTTATTGAGTGTCTTAATTCATGCAGCGGGCATAGTCCCACAACACAACCTAATCATATCAACTGAGAGACGGGGGGAAAGAGCCGAAAAGACGGATGAACGGTAATTTGACAAACTTGGGTTTGATGTGCTCCCGTTTTATCTCATCTGGATGTGATGAGGTCGACCGATAAGGAAGGTCAGTGCAGTGTGTTATCTTTATTAAAAGTTGGTTCAAAGGACGCTTGTAATAATGATCCACTCAATTCGCTGGATTACAATCTCTTTGATCGGGGGTTAAATACCTAACATATGTGCAGGCCCCCTTGCATGTGTTCCCACCAGCTGTGCTGCTATCGTACATCATACATGCTGTATATCGGACATGCTTTGCTAATTCACTGCTAAGACCCTCTCTGTGTTTCCCTGTGGGGCAGCAGAGTTACCCCTCATGCTGACACTGAACCCTACAGAAAGTTTCTACCAGATGACAAACATCTGTATAGCGGGGACATGAGGTACGGTGGCAGTCACACTGGATAACGCCCGTTTGGGATTTAGTATGGACATCTGGTAGACACCATGAAATTACATCTTTCAGAACCCACCGGGGGTTGAGTTATGTCGGCCAGCAGCAGCAGCAGCCGGGTCAGAGTTGAGGCCCGTTAACAGCTGGCTGAAGCTAAGGGGTTAGAGGAGGGATGAAGGTTGAAAGAGTAAATGTTACAGACTCAGTCAGTGTAGCACTTAATATAAATGCCCGATTCAGGTCAGGTGACGTTTGCAGAGTTTTGCTGTCGCAGGTCTTTGAACAGAATCATTAGAGAGCTGCTGTAGTTCATTAATAATCACCTCATCTCAGTCGTCTGACTTTGGACAGTTCCAACTGGTTCTGTTGACCCCCTTACATCAGTCTTTAGTCTATAGATCTTGTTCCAATAAAAATCAAATAGATGATAGTTGATGTTATTGTTGCTTTTTAAGTCTGGCTGTGCATTGTCAACAACCTCACCATTCAATTAAGTACAATTAAATATTGATCGATACGCTTCTATATTTGTTTCTATTATATGCACAGTTGACAGAAATGTCCAGATAATTTATTACAGTACCTTCTGATATACAGAAGGAAGAATGTGTGCATCAAAATAACGTGGAAACCTCGGGTCTTCAAAAATAAAGCCGATGCTGAAGTGCAAAATCCTGCAGTTCGTGTGAGTGTCCACTAGAAGCTGGCTCCAGAAACACCGGAAGTCACAAACACAACACTGACATAAAAGATAAATAAACATGTTTACAGCCTGGTACAAAAAAACAAAATGCATTCATTTGTACGTGTGAATCAAAGTGAGGATGGAGGGTCACTCTCTCCTAGAATGGATGTAGCTCATATATCAGCGTTCATTTCATGTGTTTTTTTAGCCAATATGAGCAACTATACTGAAAGCCAAGCATGACACACCATCATTTTATTTACATGCTTACACAACCTCTGCATGCCCTCTTCAAAATGTCCAGTATCTCAAAGGATAATTCAAGTATATCAAAACGTATGTGTCGTTTTTAAAGTTTCTGCAAACATATTTTTATCAGTTAGATTAGTTTTTATACTGAAATAAAAAAGTTTAGTTCTGGGAATACAGCTTCAAAGATTATGTTGAGCAGGCCAAGAAAACCAGCTTTGAAACATTTCCCCACGATTTGTTTCCCATCAAGAACTAAAATGACATGTAGTGGGCGCCCCTTGGGGGGGGGGGGGGGGGGGGGACGCGCTGAGTGCAGCAGATACAGGATGGAAACAAGCAGCCTGTGATTGGTGCCACTGCAGGACATCAGTGGCAGAATAGCTTTCAGTCCAAATGACTTTTGAAAAATACCCAGTGGAAAGAAACGCTAAATAGAACTGTCGAGGGGCAGGGAATAGTTGGAATTTGATGTCACCCCTGTGCCACTGCGTTTACCCGACACAATTAAGAGCTCTTTCCGTCAGTGTTGCACTCTCTAACTTAATCCATCTGTGTCACCATCCAGGTCCCCGTGCAGGACCTAATCTAGGCTAAATGCATCTATAATCCAATTAATCTGTCATAGCACAGGCCCGCTGATGATATTTTTACTTTCTGCTGACACATCCCATTTCCCTCCTGGCAAAATAATGAGGAAGGATAACTTAATTTGGATAACCGCGAGGCTATAATGAAAGACAGTTAACGCGGCGATGACTGAGACGGGGCCAGCCATGGAAAGTGAAAAGGGTGTGAGTGGATGTCTTTAGAATGAGATTCATTCTCTGGCTCCAAACTTCTGTTGACTCACTGTCATCTTAACGATGAGAAAGCATTGCTCACACCTACGACACGGCCGTGTACAATTGGACAGATGTGGCTCTGTGCTGGTAATCTCATTAACAGTCACTTTCGCCGAATGGGAAATTAATTTGGAAATATTTTAGAGGAGTTCCAGTGTTTTTAAACCTGGACCCCGTTTAACAGGGTCCGAATAAAAGTACAGCCAATCAAAGTGAATGTGTTTCCAACAGGGAGTTGTATCAGACATTGTTGCAGATATAACCTCCAGACTGATTAGCTTTTTGTTTGAGTATGATGCCTTTCCTTTAGGAACAGGAAGAAACCTTCATCGCTGACTTGAAAACCAGTGAAGTCCAGTGACAGACGGTTTGTTCTTTAGATTTAGAGTCGGAAACTATCGCTGCATTGATGAGTTTGTTTGCATTGATGTGTAACTTTTTGGCTTGAGGGGTTAGCTTAAATCGACCACGACACATTAACCCAAAATAACTAACCAGTGCAGGCAGTTTAGACCACCAACAGCTGCACCGTGGCGTGCGTCAACAGACTGCGCTTTTAGTGCTAGCAGAGCTCGTTTCAACAATCAATACAAAATCATTGTTGTTTTCAATCAATCATTATTTGTATAGTGCCAATTCACAACAAATGTTATCTCGAGAATGTTTACAAAAAGGCTGGGAATCTGTTGTGTCGGGACGGAGCCCGATCACCTCACTGTTCAGTGCTGAGCGCCCTGAGTGCAAAAATGCCCTCGCCGTCAGCATTTTTTTTTTCACTCACTTGAAAACTGTTGAACTTTTGGAACAGTGGAGCACTCGCCAATGTCACTTCTCCCTCACCAATCAATCAAAATCAAGACTGGGGTGGTTTTTCCCTCCTCATGGAATCAGGTGACTTTGCAGAGAGTGATGTAGCCTCTTAGGATCTCTTTGTTGATTTACTTTGTGCGGCTGAATTACCTAAATGATGGTCAATGGCCTTGAGCTTGTATATTTATTTTCTAGTCTTCTGAATACTCAAAGCGCTTTTACGCCGCAGGTCACACCCACACATTCACACACTGATGGTAGAGGCTGCTGAGTAAAGAGTCCATCAGAAGTAACTAATCCATTCAGATACCGCTGACGAAGCAGTGGGAGCAACTTGGGGTTAAGTGTCTTGCCCAAGGACACATCGAACATGTTGCTGCAGGAGCTGGGGATTGAACCCCGACCTTTCATTTGAGAGACGACTGACTCTACCAACTGATCCACAGCTTCCCACTGCAGCCATTATAGTGCTTTTTTTTGTGGCTGCAGCAATCCACTGGAGTACTTTTAAAATAGTCCCCACGTTCCAAATATGAAGATCCCCTTTCAACTCTTGACAGTGTACAGTGCGGCTGATATCTGCTGACAGACACTTTTGAGGCCCTCATAAAGAGAATAAAGTAAGATGCATTAAAACTGCAACAGGAAGCCTTGTACCCACAGTGGTGTCAGCTCCCTCTTCTCTGTTTAATCGTCATTGATTTATTCTTAAATACTCTGCAGCAGGAGAAAACGTTGTCATTCAGGTGGTCATTTTAAGATGTAACCTTGTTCCTGCTGACAGCAGGAAGGAGAAAGGCATAAGCATCCGATGACATCTGATGATTCACATCCACTTTGCTTCTTTCAGTGAGCTTTGACTGTCTTATCATTGCAGTGGCTCCTGCCAAGATAGAAATGTCAAAGACCCTGTGCTGCGGATAAGAGATTGTTACTACTCGTATGGTTATACTCCGTTATTTTATTTTTATATACAAACTGAGGGCATCTTTAATATTTGTCTATTTCCTATATGAGTTCTCCTTTTACGTCGTATAAGTTAGCTTAAAAAGCGCTCTGATCATCCAACAACGACATCATGACTTAACAATTCCACAAAACTGCTTAAATGCTTAAAACTGCCTTTGGTAGAAATCGTGGAGGGTGTGAACGCAAACATGCTCAAACCAGGAAGTGGACCGCTATATGACTTCATTCTAAACGGCTCCTGACCCTTCAACAACAGTCGTAGCCGCACAGCACGGACTCGTTTCATCCTCCGAGCTGCTCGATAGATGTGGAAGCAGGAAGAGGGTCGTTGATGGCGTCTCAGAAATAACAAAAACATGCACAGTTAGCAGGATGGACTCAGTCAGAGAGTGGTTGCCATGGTAGCTTCTTGGCGGATGTACAAACCAACTGTGTGCACACCGCCCCCTGCTGTATCAGACTGTGTACATACACAAGTGCACTCAGGCACGGAACCGATGACTGGTATTATTTGAAATTAAACTTCTCTTTTTGTATATATTTTCACAATAATTGGTCAAATATGAAATTTACAATTATTTTTACATGTGTTTTTGGAAGGCATCTCGCAACCCCCACTTTGGGAACCATTGAGTTAGTGCACACTGCTTTCAGCCTCGCCCTGTGATTGACAGGGGAACAGTCCAGGGTATTACCACGCCTCTCGCCCAATGAAAGCTGGGCCGATTCAGCCCACCCACCACCCTGAACACTAAAAAGTAAGATGATGGATGGATGCTTCCGGCCTTGATGAACATTGGTCACTTCTTTGGCTGATGTTGAATCGTCCTATATGAACATAAATGTTGCTTTCAACAGTTGCAATTATAAAAATGTGACATTTTGAGCCACTGTAAAACATGTCAGTTCCATTTCTCAGATTTTAAAAATTGTCATTTCAATTCGGTGCATTTACTGTAATATTGAGGTCTGATGAGTGTAATAAAGAAGAGAGATGAAATCACGGCAATAGCAGTGAGGAATGGCTCATTATCACACCTGCCTATCAGTAGCTATAGCACATGCTTTTTGCAGGATCACTGGAATTGAACATTGCCAACACGCCCTCACTTCAACCGATTCCTATTTCCCTGGAAATGTCAGTGCTTTAGATAATCAGATGCTACGCTTTGAAAAGTCAAATGCCAGAGCAGAGCCTCCATTGAACCCTGCGAGCTGAGTATAATCTACCTACGTTTGCATGCTTTAGAGAGAAATCTTCCAGAAATGACAGAAATAAAAGATTTTATTGAACACAAGGTGAAATCCTCGATTGTAACTGCCTCTCCGTTTTTAAACTTGACATTCAAAATGTTCACATGTAGCAATAACGATCCAGAGGAGGCTACTTACTGAGAGTGATGGTATCAAAAGCTCTAATATGAAGACACTAAGTTATGCTTACCAGGGCAAATACTCTTTTAAGTTTACCGCAAAGTACAGTCACTAAAACTGGGATGATAAAAACGATGGATAATTGGCTCCCTGGTTACAAAATTCTGCTACAGCAACCATTAAAGCCACACTAGGTTTGTTAGAAGGCCATCAGAGGGTTCAAAGCGTGCTCAGTGCAGGCGAGGACACATTTGTCTGCTGAATTAAAATCACTCCAACGGGCCAGAGTGTTCGGTTCATACTGCAGAGAGAGAGAGTACAGTGCAGCTGGAATCATGGAGACGGACCGTCTCAAATGAAACTAAGGACGCTGTCACACATGAAGTCTGGTGGACTCAACGTTAAAGACAAAGACATGGACTCAAATCATCAACATGTGACATGAATACATCAAGTCTCAGCAGATAAACAGTACTTTAATCCCTCACTAAATCCATCGTCGGCTAACAGTTGCTAAAAAAAGTAGCCCCTCCTCTTTGCCGCTCCTTCCAGAAAATAGTTCCAACCTGGCAGCGGATGGACCGCCTCTTCAAAAGGCCATTATTTCATTATGCACTGTTGTGTTAAATGTCACAATATCCATTTCAGCTGACAGGTAGAGAGATGTGCCTGTTAGCTGACACCACCTCTCTTTATATTTATGCTCTACCCCCCCCTTTAAAAAGCACTAATGATTTTCAGACCTTCCTCCTTGATTCACACAGCAGCTGTACTCGCAGCTGTATGCCCGCAGAGACAGCCAATCACAATCCAGACTGGTGCACTTTCTTTCCTTCTCTCCCTCTCTTCTCTTGTCTTCCTGTCTATTTGTCTTCTTTTATGTCTTCTGGCTCAAGCTGACGTTCTTTCCCATCACTCTCGTTTTCTCAGACATCATCTGTCCGTTTCTGTTCCTCAGAAAATCTATAGGCAGTAAAAAGAAATCTGGTGTCTTGCATATTATGTATTCCTCTCTGTAATGAAGTATCTAAGTGCCTAAACCCTCATGGGAATCACATTTTAATTTGCTGCTCGGGCTTCTTCATAACTCCTGAAATACATATTTTTTTTGCTGTTTAAGCAGCACTCTGAGTAATTCACTGTTTGTGGATTAACTTTCTTATGGACTCATGAGTTCCACATTTACTCTGACAGACGCTTTAAATGAAACTTTAGCATTACTTTTCTAAAAGGCTATATGGTGATTTTTTTTAGGAAAATGCTACTGGTGCTGTCTTTAAGTTCAAATTTTGTGAGGAAAAGTGTTGAAATCTGGAAAATTAGGGAGTTACTTATCAAGTGGCAATCAGCACTGTGCAAGTTAAACTCATTTAAACTGTAGAAAATAAGGATTTTATGTGTATTTCCTTTTTTATGATAATATAAACTCATCAGTTCCTCCCTAATTTCCTGTTTTTTCCTGAACAATAGATGTTTCCAGACCGCAGGAACATCTTCATAGTTCTAGGAAGTTTTGGAGCCCTACTACTTTTTTTTTCATTCAGCGTCGCAGGAATTATGGACTTTTTTATTTCCAAAACCCTTCAAGGAACCTTTTTAGCTCCTGCTTCAGATCAAGTACCAGGGCGGTGTTAATGCAGACAGAAAAACTTTCTGATGGTTCTCAGGGAACTGGTGGATAGTTCCACGTCAAAAAAAACCCAGAACTATTTGGTCCAAAAAACACTTAATATGTAACTGTCACCTAGTGTTTAAAATGGGTACTGCAGTCCAGATTCTAAACATTGTAGAGAGCTGTCTCCCCCCCGCCCCCTCCTCTCTAGAGTCGATGCTCACACAGGTTGCCATGTGGTGGACACTGAAGCTTCAGTTTTTAGCCAGCTCTACATCGGTCTGCAAACCTTACTGCGTTCTAACCTCTCTCCATTTTTCAAAAGGCCGCTGAGTTGATGACGTTCAATGGATGTAGAGTCATTTTGTCCATAACTTTGTCTCTTCATAGTGCGCTCTCTTAACTCCTGAGTGCACTGCAGGCGACTGAAACAGAAGCCACCAGCAGCTGCGTGCATCACATTTTCCTTCCCGGCCTCTGCACGGTGTCACCAAATGATATGTTTAAACAGAGAGAATCCAGAGATTCTGCGGCTAGCATGATACATTTTTTGTCCCAACTGAATTTTTTTATTTTTTTTTATTTTTTTTACAGTTAGAGTAATATCACCATTTCATGAAAAATATCTGCAACTCCCTGTTTGTAATAAAACTGCATACAAGCCAGAAGTCATTTAGTTCTTAGATAAAATGTGATTTATTCTTGGGAAGCAGTCATTTTGAAACCACAGGGAAACCTTGGCCCCTGAGCACACGTGTGAGCGGCCACAGGTCCACTCCCCGAGAGAGTTTTCACATCGTTCGGACGCGGTCTGAAGTGGACGTCTGGAATGTAAATCTCCACTCAGTCTGATTTTTTGGAAGGCAACGTGTGTCTGGATGTGCAGCTGAGAGCAATTTACTCACAATCACTTCGAGAGGTTTTCTCGCTCACTAATTAATTGTGAAAATACTCGCACACACAGGTGGACACACAAAGAAAAGGAGCACATTGCTGTTCTCACACAGACACACAGAAGACGGTCTAACACAGGCTGGTTTGAGCACGTGCAGGCAGTCACTCCACCCAAACCGCTGCTGTTCCTCATCGTCTCCTTTTAGAAGAAAAAATAATTTGGCCGGTCCGTCTGGCCAAAGAATCTCTAAAGTAGTGGTGGGCAGCAGATTCTTAGAGGGAGGTACAGTTTTTGGGTGGAGGAAGCGCAATTACTCTACAGGGAGCTCTGGAAACAATTACCCCACCATCCAAATGCCCCTGAAACAATTCACCAACTGCCATCAAAACACACACAAATTGTGTCTGCCAATCTATTGTACTGAGTCACCACATCATTGCACGCAGAATGGTATTAACCTCATTTGCCGCACACATGCCTACACTGAGTAATTGAGCTAGAAAATAAACAGTTGGCCGGCTCGGGTGATAACTGTCGGGACAGAAGAGATGGAGAAATGGTGAATTAAAATGATTTCAGTGAACGGGAGCAGCAGAAAGGCTTCATCAGGGTTCTGTGAGAGAAAAGCTCGGCCTGCAGCGTCCTCTGTCTCTATTTCACACACTGCGGAGGGATTGTATGGTTTGACTTCTTTATGAGCAATTCATCTATAAGTACAGAATCACTTGAGACAGCACAAGACAGTAACATGTATGTTGTATATAACCACAACAACAAACACACATATGGTCAAAAAGGGAGTGTTTTATTTTGAAAATAAACTGGGTGTTTTTTTGTTTTTTTTAAGATTTATTTTTGGGCTTTTTTGGGGCCTTTAATGGAGAGATAGGACAGTGGATAGAGTCGGAAATCAGGGAGAGAGAGAGTGGGGAAAGGAGCAACGGGTGGGATTTGAACCTGGTCTGCCCACTTGAAAGACGTCTCCATACAAGGGGCGAGTGCACTAACCAATGCGCCACCAGCGCCCCATAAACTGGGTGTTTTCATGTTGTTTCGGTGCCTGACTTCCTGTCCCGCTCGATCTGCTTTGTGGCAAAAATCGAAGCCTTCTGCTTTCGGCAGCAGAGGGCTCCCCACACTGCCGGAGTCGTGACAGAGCTGAGACGCAGCGCAAACTGAGACCTTTTCACTCTGCAGCCATGACGGAGCAGAGATGGTGTAATTTCGGGGTTAATCTTGAGCTGAAGCTGGGTGCTGCTTTTCTAGTTCGTATACAGGCATCAGTAAATTATGAGGTTTTTTTTATTAACAAGTGAAAAACTCCTCATGCCTGGTGTAAGCTGAACTGCAGTTATGTTTTCACATCCCATAATTTCAGTGAATAGTTGACCCATTAAACGCCTGTTTCTTTATCTCTCCTCGCTCTGTTTTCACGAGCCTCTTCTCTCCGCTTTCCACTAATAAATAAATCAACCTGTAATAAAGATAATTACACCTTTTATTTTTATGCAACACATTCCAACACATTTTCTCTGCAGCGGCGGGTCCACAGTGTGGCCCCTTTAAAAAATATACACCAGTTGTAATGAAACCGAATCCCGCCGTCTGAAAGCACTTAAGTCTGGAAGGCCTGGCTGGGAACCGGCCTGCTGTTTGATTTTCAGCCTTTACATCCACACGGCCACATGAAGGCAGCCTGTGTGCTGCTCGCCATGATATGTCTATGTGCGTGTGCGTAATTCATCACCGCGGGAAGGCAGAAGTATTTTAACTCTCAAATTATCCTGATGAGCTGTATGTCATGTCGTCATGGCGACCCCCCCCCCCTCAATACATGTCCTGAGTAAAGAAAATAGGAAGTAACGCTGACGTTGCACAGGATGCAAGCTCCCAAAAATCTTACAGCGGGCGTAATTCCATCAGTCGGACGGGACATATGGAAGTGGTTTTTGGCCGAGGAAGGTGTCAAGGCGGGTACACGTCGCTGGATTTTTTGGGGGTTTGTGCGCCCCCTCCCCAGTACCCCTCCCCCACCTCTGATCCAAGAGAAGTCTGGTGTGGTTTTTAAAAGAAGGGAAGAAAGACGTTAGATCAGATTAACTCACTCCACCTGCCTAATGGGCTGTTACACAGGTCTGACACACACCATTACCCACCATTTACACCTCACAGGCACAGAGGTGAAGACAGAGACAGTACATCCAGATTGCACGTATGTGTGTGTGTGTGTGTGTGTGTGATGCAGGGTTGAAGCATGTGTGTGTGTGTGTGATGCAGGGTTGAAGCATGTGTGTGTGTGTGTGATGCAGGGTTGAAGCATGTGTGTGTGAGACGAGTATCTACGTGTTAATGGATGGGCATGCTGAAGTAAAAAATCAGGTTTTAATGGATAATTAAGAGGAGCTGAGTTGTTCTCATTACTGCTTCTGCTCGCTCCCTCCTCGGCCTCAGATACAGACCGAGCAGGAGAAAAAAAAAAAAGAAGCTCCACAAGAGGAAGGCCACAGCTTGCACATTCACTTCCTGAACAGAGACACTCTTCCTCTTTGGATCATAAAATAGTCCCTCACTGTATCGCCTTTGAGCAGAGCTGTCCACACATACCGTGGGCCTTAGCCCCGTGGCTCCTGATTCGCTCTGCTTTTTCAGCATGCTCTAGTTTTGGTTGAAAAAAAAAAAAAAAAAAAAAGCACTCTATAGCATCCCCTGAGTTTGAACATGCAGCTGTGCAGCCAGAGAGGATCCCCACGTGCAGTAAATCTTTGCAGCAGGAAATATAGGGGAAAGAACCAGAAAACTCAGAGTTATCTTTGAAGCTATAAAACAGAGAATCTGGCAGCTGTGTCGGCCTTTTCACGCAGAACAGGTTGTCTGTACTTCGAGAAAGACGGCGTCACATAAAAGGAGCGGGGATTAAAAAAAAAAGAAAGAACAAGTGAGGGTGAGCAGCAGAGGCAGTGTCTGTGTTCTCTTGTAGGGCGGCAGCTGGATTGCGTTAGCGCGTCGGAGCGCGTTATCGACGGGACGCGACACAAAGCAGGCCCGCTAAGCATTCCCCATGCTAACCACCGCCTGTACGTTAAGAGACAGGCTTTGGCGTCTTAGCCATGAACCATGGGCCTCAGAGACCCAAACGTGAGCTGACAGAGCAGCTCCAGACAAACCAGAGTTTGTCGTGTAACGCTGATCCGAGCTGGTCTGTTGGAACAGGAACGCCTGGGCTTTGTCAGTTCACATGAGACAGGAAATGAGTCCCGCTCCAAAAGGAAGCGGTAGAAGAGCTAAAGAGACTTCTTTAATGTGTCTACGGGGACAGAATAAAGATTTCCTAATGAGTAAAGGAAATCAATACTGTATGAACGATAAAGGATGAGAATCAAAAAGGGCTTAGGGAGGCTGTCGAATAGGATCCTTTCAAATGAAATGTGAATGTGAGGATCCGGATTGAATTACGACAGATAGAAGAAACTTTTCAGAGCATCAGTCGCTCTGCAGTTTGTAACTGAGTCATCGATATATCAAACACAGTGTCAGGGTTCAGGGACAGATAATCCCTATCATAATTCATGTTCAGCTACTTCCTAACTTGCTATCAATAAACAGTCATTAGGAGGGGAAATTCTTTGTAAATTATTATTATTAATGGTCATGTAGAATAAGATGCCAATCAGCACTCAATAATGACTAATAAGTAGCCAGTATGCTGCCAATTAGCATGCTAATAATCAGCTAGTTAATGGTGAACATTGTGACCTTAATTTAAATTTTCATTGGAAGAACTTCAGGAAGTGTCATGAGACCAGATGATGACATCACCACTACATCCTTCAAAACACGTTTGAATCTGTGTTAAATTAAATTAAATCTGTGTGCTGTTTATGTAAGTTAGCACATTCATTGTCAAACTGTGGTACGAGGACCACCAGTGGTACGCAGGGTCCCTCTCTTGTGGTACTCTGGGAGTCTCTGATTATTATTTTTTTTTTTTAAATGAAGATGTACAAATCAAATGTTTGACAAGCAATGCTGTGATGGCAAACAGAGGACGCAAATATGACGGTTAAAATGTTTTGCATTTGTGGCTCCAAACGGGAAATATTAGAAAGAGTGCGGCGGATACGTTGAGCAGCAGAAACTGAAGTCGACGTCAGTGAACCCAGCTAAAGTGCAAGAGGCGGCGTTAGCAATGTCAGTGACGCTTCAGTAACCAGTCGCAACAAACGACGCAAAACAGTAAGAAAATACGACTTGAGTAACTCAGAGAATGAGCCCAGGCCTCAGAGCGTGGTGTGCGCTCAATAATGAATAATTTGCATATCGGGAATAAAATGGCCGCCTGTGCAAACTGTAGATGTAGTTAAATAGCCTTTACGCTGCTGTATTTCAATGTTGGCCGCAATGTTGGAATGTGGAGAGACAAATATTCTCTGTGGTGGTACTCACTGTGAAACGTTTGAAAACCCCTGAGTAAGAGGATTTAAAAAACGAGCAGCCATTAAAGAACTTAAAAAACAACTGCAGATTCAAAACTTTCTTTGTTGAGAGAAGCGGAAACAAAAGTGGAACAAATGGATAAAAGTGAAGACTGGAAGCACTTATTCTGTTTTAAACTTGATTGAATTTCAAAAGCCCACTTCTGCAATTACAGGATGGTTTTGATTATTAATTCAGACGGTAACTGACTCAGACGCTAAAGTTCAGCCTGACCTGCAGGTCGACAACTTTTTGATGAACGCTTTTCAACATGTGGCAGGAAACTAAAATGAACTCTTCACTCTTACCTGTGTTTTTCCCTCTGTGGCACTTTAAAATGTAATTTCTTTCCCGTTTCAGAGTCATTTACCTTCCTGGCAGAGAGTGCTCGGACAATGGAGAGTGGCACAAAGACTGCTGATTAGAAACTTGGTCTGCAACCTGGTGATTGTGCAAAGTGGCTTGAATCCATTCAGGGTTCACAATCACGGCTGAATATTTGGATTACAGGTTGCAGAGCGAGCGGTGTTGTCCTCATCAGAGGTCACACACTGAACAGCGTTGTCTTTTGTATTCAGATGATAAAAAACACAAGGTGGATGCCACTTTATTCCAACATTAGTTACCGTTTTATTCAGGTAAAAGTTGCATTTTGTTGGGCTCTTTATTTGCCTTTTTTTTTTTTTAAGTCCTCTGAGGTGAGCTTTGGACGATGCATAGAAGAATAAATAGTTATCAGCCAATTACTTCAAGATGCAATGTGCCCAGTCGGCTGACATTAAATGTATAGTTTAAAACATGTGCTGGCTGCCTAAGAAAAGGACACGTGGGAGAAGAATATTTTTAACACATTGTTAACGTGCTGAAATGATGGAATGTGGGTAACCCCCAATTTCCAAATAGTCCGCACCCACGCTATTGTGTTTCCACAGCGAGCAACACGGTCCGTCTCTGGAGCATCCACGCAGCGTATTTGAAACAGAGCATCTATTTTTGGCACGTGTCAAGCTAGACAGAATGTAACAACCCGGACAAGAAGTCAGACAAGGAAAAGCACGGAATAAGATACAATTTTGGCCTTGAGTTATGAGTTTTCTGCGGCTTAACCACAGTCCCTGAACGCACCTCCAGGTTGTCCCTGAATGCACCACCAGGAAGATTTTTACTCTTGAAAGAAGGTTACCTGATTTTTTTGTTTGTGCCAACACTTAATTGTAGTGTTAACATGTGTTAAAATCGCCATGATAGGTTGTACAACTACTCCCTCTATCTAACTGTATGTCCATCTGAGATATTTGTTATTTTGAAAACATTGTAGAGATATTTGCACAAAGGAAGTGACTGTAGAGAGACTTTAATGACAATAAAGAGGAAAGCATTCAGTGCGATCCAGCGTGATGCTGATTGTCTTGTGTTGGCATGACGGTCAGATCATCTGTGTCCCGTTTGGTCTCGTCCCAAGACTCCCAAATAACTTCTCACTTCATCCCCTCTCTCTCAAACAGCAGGCTGACGCCCGTGTGATGTGGGTTAAAGTCTGTGCGTGTCCATACTTGAATGTTGCCGCATAGCGCTGAGGACCTGATGAGGCTGTCGGGTTCCCGGGCGACGCTGTGAGCCTGATGAGGAAATGTGGGAGAAAAGGAGGATGATAATAAATGGCTTTATGCTCTGGAGACAGCCTTCCACTTAATTGCTCAAGAGCCTGTTTATAACGGGAGAGTTGGAAAGGATGGAGGAAAAACAGCGTGTGTGTGTGTGCGTGTAAGGAAACTGTCCACTTAAATATATTGTAAATGTGTTTTACACACCAGATGCCTAAACACAATATCCTGCAGGACAGTTTGAGGACAGAGAAATCAGCCTGCGGCGTTGAGGCAGCTTCAGGAAGACACTTCATCTTCATGAGCTCTGTTACTCTTATTCTGAAATATTAATGCATGAATTGATTAAGAAGTGAAGTCTTCTCGGGTTACAAAGATCATTTTAGGGTCATAGAGATGTGGTGTTTTCTTTAAAACAATAATGCGTTTTACAGGATGACACTCTTAAAAATACACCCTGAACCTATATCCATGGATATTTAAAGAAATTGAGTCCACATTGTTTTCTCCGTCTTATGTGGGTGTTGACTATAGTTTAACAAGGTCTCACATTTCATTCCTCTGCTGCCTTTGTCCAAGCCCATGGACATGAGCGGTGACTACAAACAGACCAGCTCTCTGCACAAACATTTCTATTTGGTTAAATCAGCTCTTACCAAACCGTGGCACATTCCTCTAACGGTCATGGTGAATGTACACACACACACAATGCATGCTCAGAACAGAACAATATTGCTGCAGTGGATGCTCAAATGAAATGCTGACTTTGAAAAATTGGGCCAAAGTCTTACATAACATCCAGTGTGACAAAAGAAATACGCTCTGCCTCTGATTCACTCATTAAGCCAAAGCTTCTATTTCTCCATTATAATGAAGGATTAGTTACTGGAAAGGTACAGGACTTCTGGGAGTGGAGGAACTACGCATCCCACAATCCATTGCAATACAAACAAGACCCAACTAACGATAGGGAACATTAGCTTTATCAGCTGAGGTTTGCGGGGGGGGGGGGACGTTAACCGTTTGCTCCAGGATTGTGGGAAGTGTAGTTCTCTTCCCAGAGATGACAAAGAAGCATGTTTTTCATGAAACGAGGTTGATATGATATGAACGAGCATGTCATCGTTTCACACTCTTTGAATGTACCATGACCTGGATGACTGAGAACCTACACAGACATTTACAGTACCTTTGATGGTTATGGCTAATAACGGGATATTTGACTTCCGCAACCACGCTATCGAGCTTCAGTCCCCGTGTCCACATGGCGTTTTTTCCGGGCAAAGAAAGGCTGGCTGTGCACTCGGGAGCCTGAAGCGTTGAGAAGAAAAGCGCTGCACGTCCGGCCTGTCTCTATGACAACAGTGTGTTGACAACAGCCGCTGTATGGGCGACATGGCTCAGTTACTTTTTACTGCATGTTTTATATTTGAGATCGTTTATTTCCCGATCAGACAGGGAGCGAGGAGGATGTGGGTACAAGAAAGAGGCGGCAAAAATACGGGGAATATCATTAGGAAAAAAGCGCCAGTGATGTCAACAGCGCCTTTCTTAGAATTTGAGAAATATTTAACTTGAGCGCTTGGAGCCGCTGGAGAGCTCGTAAAAAAGCAATGGGCACTGCACTATTTCTTCAGGTGGCCACTTTCTGCTGCGAATGCTCTCTACTCATTTAGCTCTCTACTCATTTACTCACAATTGAAAAAAGCTCAGAAAAAAGGCGAGGTGGACACGGGGCGTAAAACAGGGACACTAAATAAAGACGTTAAAGACAACCAATCAGAGCATAACGCTACTTAGCCCAGTCATGGCTGCTTCCACTCTTTACATATTTTCTCCCATAGCCTTACAACGAAGCCGACTCATTATGAGGGCATCATCATGAGATAAAGATAACTTAATGAGAGGAAATGTCACGCTGATGTATTGCACGATGGTTTCCTCATACGCTCTCATTGATCCATATCAGTTTGCATGCGACACACACGCGCTCAGATCTGTGGAGGAACGACACGTGCATGACTATAAAAACCTCTTGTGTCTCCAATGACACTAAGATTATATCTAAAAGGCATTCATCAACAGACTCCCAGCTGATGCTGTGTCACACTTTGCATTGAGAAAAGAAGATGATGTGTTCTTGTTTGTCACAGCGTTTGAAAAAGGAAGCAACACTTGTTAGCACAGCTGCGTGGTTGTCTGATCCCTGCTCTCGATATTTAAGAGCTTTAAAGAAAAGACACAATAAAGGAGCGAGGAGAATAATTGAATATTCAGCGTATTCAAAACAGGAAGCAATTTCCCTTGATTTCACTCTTTCATGAGGAAGAGGAAGTTTGGCACCCGCTAACAGTAAATAGTGGAGCTGTCACAGTGTGGAAATCATCTTCACGCTGCAGGATTATTCTGAGCCAGAAAGAAGAGTCATCAGAGTAAATCTGAGTAGTCAGAGTGAGTTCTTCTCTTTGAATTTAAATCTACCTCTGGATATCTTTCACTCTCTTACACTTCCATTTAAATTGGTAGCTTCCTTTTGAATCCAGGCCAGACAGACCTCAAAGAAACACAAGTAATCGGTCCAGTAAGGTGAGACTTTTTTTTGGCCGATTCGACATGTTGAATCAGTGGTCGGGGAGAGGAATCTCTCTGATTGGCTGTTGGGAGGTTTCATTTCTCTCCAGCTCTCTCCTTATTTGTCGACACTCGCTGTCGACAGCAGTGTGAAAATGGTCTTCTCGTATCATAACAACAGACTACTGCCACCTGCTGGCATGGAGAGTTATTTCCTCTCACACATGGTGGTTGGCTGTCAGCTGAAGTCTTTGTGGTGTGTTGTAGTGCAACTTTTTGGCCAAGACGTGAGCCGATGCCACAGGCGGCCATTGTCACCACTCGTTCTTTGCCGTCTGCTTGGTGTGTCCGGGCCTTAATAGCTTTCACCGGCTTACTTAAAGGCTTGAAGCCGTCTGATGAAATTATTGGCCAGAGAGAGAGAACGGGTAATGACATGCAGGAAAGGTGCCACAGGTCGAATTTGCATCCAGGCCACCGGCTTGGAGGGCTGCAGCATGGGGCGCGCACTAACCACTAGGCTACCGACACCCCGAGAATGCAACAAACTTTTAAAGAAGCCATCCCTGTTAAGTTATGATGCCTTAAGACTGGTTTCATATGAGAATCAACTGACTGGAAAGAACCAAATAGTGTGCTATCGAGCGTGTTCTATTTGACAGTGTAAGGCCGAAGACTACGCTGCCCTGTTTGGCGCTTTAGGAGTGAGAACGTGTTTGTTGCAGAGTCTCCTGAGTGTCCTCAAGAGCAGCTACATCTGGTCTTTGTCCAGCAGAGATAAATGTAATTAACCTCTGCTGGGGACATTCACTAGTTACACATGTGGTGCCCGAAAGCCGTTTTTTGAATCTATTTTCTTCAACACTTTGATTTACTTTGATGACTCAACAGGGACTGGATGCAGTGATTTTGATGGATTTCAATGGATAAATTGAAGTGCTTATGCTGTTACTGATGATTGAGTCCCTCTCTGCTTTCTGCAGACTTTGTCCCCTGCTGAGTTGGCTTTCACACTTTGCACACTCACACACACACAGTCACACGCACACACCTTGATATTCCGCAGCACTCAGAATACGGCTTCCAATCTAATTTCTGCAGATGTAGTGACCCATGAAATGGTGCCAAGGCGCTCTCTCCTCTCCTCAGCGGTATGTAAAGCTGCAGATTGCCTCATTCATCCTTCGATATTAACCCTTGGGCCACCTCTTAATACCTCGGCGTCCCTGCAACAATACCCCTGGCTGAGCCGAGAAAACAGGCCTTCTGCACAGCCGGTTACTCCGCTACACGTTTGCACGCTGGTGTTTGTGTGTGTGTGCTTTGAAGTTTGAGAGATAATTTAGCCTCCAGGTTGTGTGTCCCTGTAACTGAAGGTGCGTCTTCTTAAATTCTCCATGCATGTATGTGAGGATGTGCACGTCTTTAAGGCTCCCAGTTTAAGTTGAAAGATAAATACTATATTGAGAAGGAGCTGATCCTCTCCGGAGGGTTCGATGTAACTCTCCACCAACTTAGAGGAAAACAGAGTTAATGTTATCTTCTCCTGCGATTAAAAAAAAAAAGAAAACTCTGCAGATGTTCTTAAGTCAATCTGGAGGCTGTCTCACCTGTCACTGTAGTAAGTACTATCTCGGAGATAAAGGGATTAGAGGATCGAGAAGAGATACTTGAAGAGATGCGACTTGTATAAATACGGATTTGAGCAATCACCAGAGATTTTTTCACAGCGGTGCCAAGCAGCTTTTCAAAGTTCAGTTAATATCAAGGAATGTCAGCTGCAGCTCATCCTGCATCTCAAACAATCATACATTACTCTGCATATGAATCTGATATTCAGGGGCATCGAAAGGCTGAGGCGCAGTATATATAATGAAACACTGTAAACAGTATACAATATCTCCATTAGCTTTAGTATGTTTTTATTCAGGTAGGCAATGATAAAGCTGAAGAGAGGTCGTCATTTTGTGAAATATAATGTTGCATACTTAAATGAACATGTTTTTCAGCGCACATTAACATACATATAAATGTTTATTTGCCAAATTGCAATTTAAATCCATTTTTATTTGATTCCCTGGAGAAGTGAAGATTGTTTCTGTGCATTAGCACATGGGGTGGGAATGCTTTTTAGGAATTATTTAAATACTCAAAGGTAAAGTGGTGTAGTGCAGGATATGTTCAGCTACAGTATATACCGCTTTAAGTCCCCATAGCATGTAAAACTTAATCCTTTGAAGCCTTATAAACTCACTCCGTTGTGCATCATTCACTCCAACCCTGCACATTTTGCTTCAGTATGAATATCATGGAGGCGTAATGGGGGGACGAAGTCATCCCCCTCTGTGTCCTCTATAGGTAGAAACAGAAGTGGTACAGGGCCGAAACAGGAATCAGCAGAACCAGCATTGGAGCACTGTGTGTGTGTGTGTGTGTGTGTGTGTGTGTGTGTGTGTGTGTGTGTGTGTGTGTGTGTGTGTGTGTGTGTGTGTGTGTGTGTGTGTGTGTGTGTGTGTGTGTGTGTGTGTGTGTGTGTGTGTGTGTGTGCATGTCTTGACTTTGTGTATGAAGAGCTCAAGCTTTGCAGTGCTCTTCTGCGCTTCTGTAATGCTGTAGGCATTGTGGATTTACAGACTGGGACACCACTATTACTGCCACTGAGGGAATCACTATGAATGTCTTGGGGAGTATTGATGGCTTGGCTTCATAACGTTGCTGTTGCAGAATTGCACCATGACGGCTTCTGTCTCAAATTAACCAGGACTTGTTTCCTTCAATGGTTGGTTGTGTATAGATATCAGGGTAAGCTTGCAATATTGACTATTTAAATCAACGTGTAATGTTACCTTGGCTTAAAAAAAAAGAAAAGGCAACAAATAAGGTTGTTCCCACTTCTGGGCACAACTTGCTAGGATCAGTAGACTTGGATTACAAAGAAAAATAACTGTATTTTATTTTCTAGTGGATAATGAATTTCAAGGTGTCTGAAATCAGGAACATTTGGACTCCAGATGTTGACCACAGTTTGGACAGGTTTAGCCTCTTCATCATCAATTAACAGTGACCGTTTCATGTTGTTGCACCTGATTTCAGAACCACAAAGGTGAGCAAGCTAACTCAAATGATAAAGATTATGTTCTGCTCTTTATGTCAAGTGTCCATATCTATGCTGAGCTTGCATTAAAACACGTCTTAGATCACTGTTGTCTCTCGGGTCGTAACCATAACAGTTTGTGTGAATCTTTTCATGTCTGCATTTTGATGGGGTTGGTGTTGGGTTTGAAGATTGGGCCCATTTGTTGCAGAAAGGCCACACTTTCTGATCCCAGGCCATCACTGCATGAAGTTCATTGTTACCATTTTCTCGACTGGTTGGAGTTTAAACAAATCCCCAGAGGGGCCATGATGATATCTAAAAGCAAAAGTGAGATTCTCTGAGACAAAGGGAACGACGTCATGTAAGTTTGCAGCAATATGAAACAAAGAACTCCTTGAGAAGAACTGAGGAAGTAGAGCCAGGCTCGTTCTGCTCAGCGGAAAGCTTTGATGTCCGAGGAGATAAGGGCTTCAAAGCAAGGATGTCTGTAGTATTGTTGAGAGAGAGAAAAATGATGCTGCATAATAAGAACGAGCCAAACTCAAACTCAATCAACATGCCGAGCCTCAGAGTGAATCTGTTGCCCGTCTGTACTTCGCATTCATGGGTTTTCGATCAGCTGAAGTGCTCTCATGGCCTCCAGTTTTAATTCTAATCATCATTCAATTACTGCAAAACTCCCTGCATATGATGTTTGTTCCATTTAAAAAAAAAAACAAGATGAGAGATAAAACTGGACAACCAAAGTTCCACTCTGCACGCACACTGTACAAAATAAATCATCAGCACCCTGACTCTAATGAGATTATCGCTTTGGGGGAACATTTCTTGGCTCAGCGCCTATGAGGAAGGTCATTACTTCACAGTGAGGCTGCAAAACGCGTAATAAAGTGATGGAATAACAGTAAAAAATCATTAATTAAAAGGAACTAAAATTAACAGCGGGATGAGTAAATGCTGGACTATTATCGCCTCGTAAAGCCGGTTAGTAATGTTGGAGTTTAAATGTGCCCCGTGGGACCTAATGCATGCACAGGAGAATGGGAATGCACGATAGCAAGCATGGAGGAAGGAAAAATATGAAGAATGGATATGGCCAGTGGTGTAGGCGCAGAGAAAAAGGAAACACATACAGGCAGTGAAAAACCATATGGAGATGAAGACAACGTGGAGGGAACAGATGCTGATCAATGCATGAGCTCCTGCAGCTTCTCCAGTGCTGGCTTACTGCTTCCTGCCCCGAGTCGCAACACTGCTGGAGCAGCACTTTCCTGCACAGCTCCGGTACAACAACAGCAACAGCAGCATATGGTGGTCCAGACGAAGCATGAGCGAGGAGAGAGTGAGTCCGCTACGGCGAGAAGTTCTGGCTTGTGCAACTCTATAGTGAAGTTCTCAGTAAAGAAAATGTGTCACATACAGAAAGAAAGTTTCTCCTATCACCAACTCATAATGAACAAGATGATTGTAGGCCTACCTGACACAGGTAAATACAATATGTTAGACATAAACACAGATATACTGGACTCAGACACTTTGTACCATCTTGAAGGGATGTTCAGGGAACTGTCATAGACACAAATCTGTTCCATTGTTCTTGTTCAATCAAACTTTTTAAAGACGTAAAATTTAATTTGTTTCTCTAACACTAATGTGTGTCCCTAGTCTGTCTCCAAACCCCCCAATGATGAGAAAAGTCCATCCTCTCAGTCTTTTCCCTGCTCCACTTTTCAGAAAATGTGTGCTCAAACAGGCCATTTGGAGATTTTCCCTTCATGACATCACAAAGGACAGTAACTCCTCCCCCAGGTGGGTGACACTCCCACAGCTAGGTGTTTGTTCTGCCCTCTGAGTCTGCCTTCTCACTGTAAACAATATATAGGACATGGAGCGAGAAAGCCTGAGACACCCAAAACCTTCCAGAGAGGGGGCGTGGTCAGACACAGCTCATTTACATTTAAAGGTACAGACACAGAAACAGCCTGTTCTGAGCAGGGCTGAAATAGAGGGGTTTATAGACATTATCAAATACAGGATCAGAGTGGATTTAGAACAAGAAACTTCACAGACATGTTTTGGGGAGCTCTGAGACTTATTTACACTGAAGAAGAGGAGGAGAAGATGTGTCCTTTAAATTTGATCGGACACACAGGTGTTGACAGGAAGTGACCAGAGGCAGAGCAAAACATCAACAGCTGTTCATCATCATTTACTCAGCCAGCGCGGCCAGTAGTTACTGGTTTAGCTGATCAAGTGAAAATTGTGTGACATCAGAAGAATCCATAACGTTATTAACCAAATGTGTAATTGAGCACCAAGATTCATCATGTAATGATTAATTGCTGCATTAAGATGTTTAATTTGTCTTCTTATTGAGATGTATTTGTTGTTTTTTTTGGTTTAATTTCACTTCGTTTAAGTACATTCATTGAGACAAATGTCATTTCTCCTAACATGCTAAAAGCCAAGATAAAAACTGGATAATTTATTGGACTCTACGTTAAAACTATGACGCACATCCACTTTAATAATCAGTGAACACATCACAGTCAGCGTCTTCGTTGCACATGTCTCCTGATTGGACTTTTCTGCCGGGGGTTGAAAATGCGCGTTTGCAGGAACCAGACTGCTTAATTGGTCACAGTGTGAATTTTGCAGGGGGGGTATGTGGAAGCTTGAAATCTGTGAAAATGCATGCTAAGAACAGTAAGTAGGTGTTAATGAAGCACGGGCTGCCACACTTTAATTAAAATGTTGTTTTATCAGGAGAAAATGAGTCGACAGCAGAGCCCTGCGACGGCCTGCCGACTAATCCCGCATGTTTGGACCCCGTGTGTGTGCTGGGATGGCATCCGGCCAACATGACCCTGAAAATGATCCAGCAGGTAGAATTAGCACACGCATGAAGACACCAACGCTGACGGTGTTTTCAGCCTGAACATTTCTACTCACCTCCTCGTAGGGAGAATTTAAAGGGTCAACATTTGGACGACTGAGTTTGTGAATTTTTCACCTCTCTATCACATGAACAAACAGAGTTGACGTTGCGTTTTCAATATGAGGTAATTTTAGTTTATTCAATATAATACTTCATCTGCCCTTCCCCATTTCTACTTTATACATTTTTTAGGGTCTAAACGCTGATAAGGCAGCACACATTTTGGAGTATCTCCAGTAGATTGCTTCAGCCAGCAGCTGGAGGCTGCAACCCTCCTCAGGGCATAATGCACCCTATCAAAGTATGTCCTCGAAAGCTGCTCCTGTTTCCCTCTGATAGGCTCAGATGTTCTTATTCTTAATGCCTTAAAACATGGATGACAAGTTAAACTGTTATGTTAAAGACTAGGATGCCATGTTTCGTACACATCTTTCTACAAATCCATCGGACTCTCTTTATAAAAACTACTCACTGGTCTACATATGCTACCATCAATTTTGTCGTTGCCTGACTTTGGTTATGAAAGAGTTTGTTGAAGCAAAAACAATCACAGAAAATAATACAAACATGACAGCTTGATCCAGCAGTAGATGAGTAACTTCTAAATTCATGCTAACAGGAAATATTGAATGAAATTGAATTGGACTCTCTGCAAGTTTTGAAAATTCGGTGGCCTGAAAGAACCTCAAATCTTTACTTCGTCCTGATGTCTCTGTAAACAGTTCTAACTTCCTGACTCTTAGAACTGATATCATAGATTACAAAGTCCTTTAAGATGCATACTTTCATGCAAAATATTAGGCATACATATGGTTAATAAAGACTGTTGAGAAATCTGTAAAAAAAAAAGAGAGAATTTGCTGCAGAATTATCATACTCGAACGACAGAGGAGAGAAAATAAAGAAAATGTTTCTCCGTCACTTCATACCACTTGCTAAGCTTTATTGACACACATGGTTTGTACCACAGGTCCACTCAGACGGGCTGAGTGAGTGCGCCTGCCAGTGCGGAGATGAGGGTTTGGCCTCGGCATGCTGGGGCAAGCTGCCGCCAAGAGCCTCCAAGGTTCATCAACCCCCCCCCACCCCACCCCACCCCCCTGCATACCCTCCCCCCCTCTCAATTAAGAGTCCTTCCCCTCGTTAGGCCCATCTGCACTGGAGATAATTAAAGAGCGACGCACTCTAATGCAAGAGTGCCCTCCTGAATCGCTCCATTGATCTTATGTCCTGGATATTTCCACGGGAAAAACTCGCCCTCCACGTCAATACCCAACTGTATGCATAATGTGTAATAGCTTGATGTTGATTAGGAAGCTATTGGCATTTTTAATGGCCGCTGCAGGAGGGAATCGCTCGAACCAGCTTGGGCTCAGGCAGGCGAACAGAGTAACGATCTGCAGCTCGGAGAGTGTGTGTGTGTTGAAGTGTGTATTGCTGCAGGTTGTTTGTATTGCATGTGTGCTCTAGACCGGTGCATTACTCTCTCAGGAGATAGCCTCTGCCTGTGTGAGGCTCCAGACTGACGCGTATTGGCAGAACCAGACCTGACCTTAGAGTGTCCACGGGATCTGGCCTTGACCTCTTGAAAACCGTGTTCGCTGTGCCTCGCCATTGATCCACAGATGGACTGTGACGCTCAGGATCAATGCCTCACTCTTAGCCACATCAAACTGCCGTAAGGTTGTGGAGGAAGGGCAGTCGATACCTCGCAAAGCTCTTCAGAAGCTTAAACAAAGTTTGTGTATACTTTTCTCCTTAATCACTGGCTCTTTGCGAGGTGTGCTGCCAGCATTAACTGAACTAACGGGGCTGCGAGGTCAGAGGGAGCAAGGAGGAGACGTCAGGACGTGGTAGTGTAAACATTGCCGTCTGCACATGCAGGTATGAGCAGCTTCTTATGATGCAACATTAGAGCTGATGGTGTAGACACAGATGGCGGTGGACATTAGCGGGAGTAGGAATGGTGTGTGTGTGTGTGTGTGTATTGGCATGTGCTAATCATGCACAGTCTTGTTTCTGCTGAGATGAGGTGAGGACAGGGCAGATGGGATATGAATGATGGAAGCGGGTTGAATCTGTGCCGTGAAACAGGTGAGGGATGGAGACGAGGTGGAGGAGAGGAAGCGGAGGGAAAGCGCTGAAGTCAACACATTGGGAGTCTCATGGAGACAGCAGGAATTACAGGTGTATAACGGAGTGTTTCAGCAGGGAACACTTGCTGTATGGTCAGAGTTTGTCCTCCTGGGATGATCCTCAAAGACACTGTGAGGCTGTAGAGATAAGACACAACGTCAGCATTGCTATATTTATGCAACTTCCTCAACGTGTTGTGCGCTGGGGAAATCTCTTGTGGTGTTATTTTGTCGACTATTACAAACTCGCCTAGTTTGCTCAATTTACTTGTGGTATGTTCACATGTCTGTACTAAGCGCTGGCTGGCAGCTGGTTCACAAGTTATTTTTTTCCTCCAAAGTTGCTGAAGGACAAAAAAACATTTTCTGCAACACTTAGAAAGTGCCCGCATATGGCAGGAGAGAAAAACAGACTTTTATTAATGATGGCCTGAGTCTTTGGTCTGAATAATACCCCTCTCTTTACACCAACTGACTTAATCTTTGACTTTCATTAACTGTGTGAAGGCTAATCATTTCCCCCCCCAACGTTGACATTGTGATACTGTCTTTGGAAAAGAAAGACACATCATTAAGTTCTCTGGTAATGTTCCTTGTTCTCAGTAATGCACACACACACTCACAAAGCCCCACTCCAAAAGGGACCTTATTATAGATCATGAAGACCCGCTCGACCCAGCGTACACAGCCGTTCATTTTTCCTGGCGGGGCCCAGGTGACAGAGTAAAGGTGTGTGAGGGGCGCCAGAGACCTTGGGCTGTGGAAACTAATTACCCTCAGTGGTAATTATGAGAGCCCAGCTCTGGGCTGACCTTGGAGAGGTGATTCAGTGGCACAGAGAGGTGGGGGGGGATTGAGGGGCAGTCCATGATGTTGCAAACTATAAAGAGGGTTAGAAAGCTGAGATGGTACCAGAATGAGAGGAAACATTTGTGTGTATGTCAATGTAGACACACAGATGTGTGCTGCAGGAATGGCATTATTAATCCCCGGGGGGGGGGGGGGGGGGTAACTTGGGGGGTACAATTGCTCCTGCACAGAATATAAACCTAGACATTTAAGATATACAAATTAAGTTGTGTAAAAGTGTTTCTTTTAAAATAGGGCTGTCAGCATTAACACATTAATCGTGATTAAATAAGGTCTGAAATTAACGCATTATTTATCTCATGTTATTTTGTCCCTTCAGGCTCACCGTAGATAGTCGTCCTCAGTGTCTCCCTGTAGTCTCAGTGATGTAAAAGAAGGACACTGCTGCATCTTTGAATGTCTCATTTCACTTTAACAAACTCTCAGACAGCTCAGCTGACGAGTCCAAAGTAATATCCACCTTATGACATCACACATTGACCTTTGCAAAATGTTTATAGCTTCACATAATTTGTCTTCTCAGCCTTCTTCTTCTTCTCATTTGACTTCTTTCATCCGTATAGTTTTTCTCATTTTCTGTTTTTTTCGCCGCAAAACAAAACACACAGCAGGACAGCCAGCTGACGATGTTGACCGGCCAAGTCTTCTAGCGTGTGCGTTCAGAGGATTATAAAGTAAAAAATCGTCTTCATGTCTGTGCTCTCCCACGACTTCAAAATCGGTTATCATTTGAAAATCGTCCAGTGTGTGGCCAGCCTCAGTTCTTTTATTCATGGATCTTTACTGATAAATTAACTTACAAAACAGTGGGCTGTAATTAAAAATAATTAATACTTTTACCGAGACCTGACGATGTAAGAACGACATCAGGTCACCTTCTCAGACTAATTTTCCAAACATTTACCAAAATAAATGTACTCATTAATCACCGTGTGACCTCAGTCTAGAAACAAATACTGTGAAGCTTTCATCTCCTGTCTATTTAAAGTATGAAAACTTTGGCTGCTCCAAGAATAATAGTCATTATAATTAGCGACTGTTTACTGCCCTGACCTAATGTCCCCCATGAGCATCTACTTCCTCTCAAGTCTTATCTGACATCTCGAGTAAACACTTTCAGGAAACAGCAAATCAACATCTCACAGGAATCAAATCTGTGGACGCTTTCAAAAGAGAACACAAAGGCATGTGAAGTGTGCACCGAAGGAGGCAAATGAATCTGAAGGGAAACGACAAAATAAAGAAGTCTTCACATGAAGTCGCCCAAAAAAACACAACCTCTTATTTCTTTACATTCTTAAACAAGCTGGTAATCAAAGATGGGTCAATTATCACACACACAAAGAGGTACAGTCCTTATAAATATATATTAATAAACACGTGTTTTGTACTTCCACATACTTTTTATAGTTCCTATTTGTGCATGAGCGTTCACAGCTGGAGAGAAGCCTCGACATCTGGCTGAGAGCGTCTCATATGTAATCACGTGTTATAGCTTTTATCTCTTTATAGGCAAAATAAATATTTTAAAGGGGACATATCATGAAAAAGTCCACTTGTACAGTGTTGTTGAACATATATTTGGGTAACCTGAGTGTTTACTGGCCCACAAAATGTGAAATAAACCCATCCAGTCCTTTGTTTGTGGTCTGCATGAGTCTTACAACACAGAGAAAAATGCTCCGTTTCAAATGTGCTCTCCTTGTGATGTCACAGTGGGATTCTGGTTAAAAAAAATCCCCTCCCCTCCCCTGGTATCTCCACCCATGGACTCCACCCCCAGCGTAGAACAAAACTTTTGCGCAGGTCCGCCATTTTTATTCTCACTAGCGAAGGAGTGATGTCTACCGGGAAAACTCAGGGGAGGCCCATTGCATTTAAAGAGACACACACACCAAAACGGAGCGTTCTTGTAGTTCTCCTCTGATCTTGTCGTTCTCCTGTCATTTTGTAGTTCTCCTGTCATCTTGTAGTTCTCCTGTCATCTTGTAGTTCTCGTGATCTTGTAGTTCTCCTGTCATCTTGTAGTTCTCCTGTGATGTGCGTACAGCTGATCATGGCTGCGCTCACGCTCCAGAAATGGATCCAGTGGGGCATGGCGAGCACCCCCCAACAAAGCAAAACCGTATTGGCTGTGAGAAAAGCTAATCAGTCAAAAGTGGAGGTAATAGTCATTTTAACCATTAAACCTACAGACCCAGTCCTCAGTTTTCTGCACATTCTGCCTTACTGAAGCTGTAATTCAGATGTGTCTGAGTACTAAATGACGTGTTCCAAACTTCCTCCTTGTGACTAAAATCCACCTGACCCAGTGTGGTTTACCAACGCTCCTAACAGAGGCCGACCCTGAACACTGTTGCACCACATCGAGTCGAGTCATTGCAGTCGAGCATGTGACGACAGGCCAGATCCACTGTGGAGCTTCACCATCTGGCCCCATGACTATCCCTGTGATAAATATGCATACACTCACTGGAATACCACGGAAACGCACGCACACGCGCACACACACACACACACACACACACACACACACACACACACACACACACACACACACACACACACACATACTGGAAGCACAGGTATTGTAATGAGGCATGACAAAAGATCTGATCAGACCACTGCGCCTACACAACAAATCATTACTCAAGACTTTTCTGTTACCCCCAAACACACACACACACACACACACACACACACACACACACACACACACTCTACCTCTGCATCTTCTCTCCAGCCTTTGTCTCTCACACTCAGACTAGTGGCAGATGGGGTAAGGATGAGGTGAATCACATTTGCCTAATTTAGATTCCCCTCACATGGCTGAAGTCTACAGTTGGCATTTGGTGTGTCTGCACCCCCCAGCCTCTCGTCTGTGCTGAAAGCTACCCGAGCATCCTGACTTTAAAGTGTTGAATAATGACGGTGAAGATCAGCCACCTCTCAGGCTGTTACAACTTTGTACAACTCTCCACGGACTTCATGGGATCTCTTCGTTTTCTTCATGCATAATGTATTTAGACTTCATGTTAAACTTTCTATTTTCTCCAAGACATTTCCATAATTAGTTTGAGAACATTGTTATCATTTCCAACTCAGCTGATGGTCAAAGACGGAGTTACTCTTAAGCTTCGACTTGTTTATTCTCAATCTCTGTTTGTTCTCCACGAGCTGCCTTGTTTGCCTGAGATTTTCTGCCTGATTATAATCGTTTTCTGTTGCAAGAAATATTTTCAGAGAGAGAATTCTCAAAACATCACCGATATGGAAAAATGGGGAAAGACATTTCATGTGGTTTGTTTTTATTTTGTCTCCCATGACTTTATTTCACATTGAAGTATCTCCACGAGTGTTGGCTGGATTCCCATCACATTTTCTTGAGCCCAAATATTAAAACCTGTCTTCTATTACTGATGACCATAGCTGGTAAATGGACTTGAGCATGTATATTTATTTTCTAGCATTCTGACTACTCAAAGTGCTTTTACACCGCAGGTCACACCTACACATTCACACACTGATGGTAGAGGCTGCTGTGTAAAGAGTTCATCAGAAGTAACTTGTCTATTCATACACATTCATATGTCACTGATGAAGCAGCAGGAGCTGGGGATCGTACCCCCGACCTTCAAGTTGAAAAATGACCGACTCTACAAACTGAGCCACAGCCATGCGATAACTTCCTGTGGGCTTGCTTTGTTGCCAGATATTATTCAGAAAAATGGATATCATGCACTTGCCATTGTTGTTTTCAGTCCAACTAGAAAGTTTTTTCTATGAAAAGTGATTTAAAAAGATAATGAAAAGACTGCTCAGACAATGAAGATAACCAAAACAAGGATCATATTGTGTGTCTTATAAAACAAAGTGAATAATAAAAATGTGTCAGACTAGAAACTTGAGAAATGGAGAAAAAGTTGAACTAAAGACACGACATCTCTTATCCGGTGGCACATTTTGCACTTCTTCAGTCATCGGAAATTAAAACCGTTCAATCCCGCTGTGGGTTAAAGAAATAGAATAGATGTTTATTGCTTTTTGAACGGGTACAAGGCAGCGTCGAGCTCTCGATGATCATCGCCACGCCCTGTGTGATGAGACCTCAGGATGTGTGGGCTGCTCTTCACACAACACAAACCTTCAGTTATTCTGCCTGAACACTACCACCCTCTGCACTCCCACACATAGTATGACGAGGTCAAGAACACACACAATGGTTCACAATTACTGTGAAATTCACATACTGCTGATGACACAGAAGTCACAGCCATTCTCAAGTTCTCCTTTCACTGAAAATAGGGTCAACACACACACACACACACACACACAGGTACTCTGACACAGATATACACACTGCAGCCGTCTCTCAGGTCACAGCAATTCATACAAACACCTTTTGCGGGGTCAGGGTTACACACACACACACACACACACACACACACGCACACACACACGCGCACACACACACACACACACACACACACACACACACACACACACACACACACACACACACACACACACACACACACACACACAGAGCTGCCCTAGTGAGACTGCGGCTGTACCAATAAGGCCTCCAGTCTGCAGCAACAGCAAACTCCCCCATAGAGACCAAAGCCAATTTATTTCCGTCAGGCTGCTGGTGACAGAAACGGAAGCTTTAACAGAGGTCAAGCTGACCAACCTGCCCGCTGGGAAATACCAGCCAGCCCGTATATCGCATTTATATACTGGAGAAGTGAGGCGTTTACTCTTTTT
Source organism: Labrus bergylta (assembly GCF_963930695.1). NCBI lineage: Eukaryota > Metazoa > Chordata > Actinopteri > Labriformes > Labridae > Labrus > Labrus bergylta. The sequence continues at coordinate 20,368,626 of NC_089207.1, read as the reverse complement.
TTTTTTTTTTTTTTTACCGCAGCAGCGGTAGTTTTACTGTACGTCGTAATCGAGGGAATTAGGCCAGTGTGCTGCAGCTCGCCCACACAGCCTCTTAAACGGTCACTTCCTTCTGATGGTGCTTTAATGCTCGAAAAGAGACCTTTAATGGTTTCATTCATAGTTGCAGCTCAATGTCTAAAATATTTAATAAAATGTCTTTGTTCACAAACACTGTGTGATATTTAAATGAATTCAGAGGTTTAAGAAAATACTAACCTTTTACACCAGGTGTGTACTTTCTGTATTGCTCAGGTGTGAACACATTTTCATAACATTTTTCTGCACTTGAAACAATTTGGCCTACTCCAATCCTTCAGGGTGTCTTTTTTTGTGGGGATTTGTCCTACTTTTGCACAGGACTCGTATCATTAGGGGACCTTTTGAGATTTTGAAAACATCACATTGAAGCATATTATATTTATGTTATCGTTCTGTTCCAGGATCCAAAATAAGCTAAACATCGACAGAATACAGCTGTAAACATTCATCTGAGAGCTGTGCCATCATCCAACGGAGACACATGTTACATGTGTTGTTTGAATAGTCAATCTGACATCCTCTGGATAAACAGCTTAGATTTGCACAAATCGATGTTTCCATGAAGATACCTGAGTGTTAGCTTTCCCAGTTATACTTAGTGACTTTTTTTTCCTGTCCATGGCGCTGTCATCCAATGAGAGCAGCTCGTTTAGTCTCAGCTCTTTTTGTGATTCATTCAGAGTAAAGAGAGCAGCAAACTCAAATGCCTTTTTCCCCCAGTTCAGTTTTGACCATGGAAGTGTGCGAGCTTGAGCACAAATCGGAGCACTCACATTAGTCAAAGGAACTGGACTTTAGGTGTTAAGGGTGTTTAGGCATGGTACGGATTGCCTAGTGTGAGTGCTCCCTAAGTCCCTGTACTCTTCCGACTGATGGAGGCCAGAAGGTCTGAAGGAAGTTTGTGTGCGAACACACAATGAGATTTGGTGTACAGAAGGAAAAAAGGCTTTGATACACTCCCAGTAATTGTGAGATATATTCAATGTCGGTAATGATTTTTATTCCATTTGTTAGAAACGTATTTTGGAATCACATCCTGTAAAGTTTACTGACATCCTGCTCCATAAAGTATCATCCTCCTCCTCGCTGAGATGTGCTAAAGATGCCCTTCAAAATCTAGCTGGTTTAATCTCATCCAGTCAATCATTTACATTTCCCCCTGCAGCACTTTCACAGACTGTATGCTGTAACAGATGCTTGCACACGGCGCACATCTCGTAAACCTTCCTCGTCTGTAGCCTAGTCCAGCTTAACAACCCCATATAACTTAGTGAAGCACATGACAACGCGAGGTTTCAGTGAGCTATTGTTGGGGAAATACATGTGAGGAATGCACGTAAATTAAATAGTAAAAGTTAGCTGCACATGAACACGTGAATTCACAGGCTTGTAGGGATTCTGTGCAAAGCCACAAAGCATGTTAGAAGACGACGTCTGGCAGAGGTAAAGAGAGAACCACATGAAGCTGTTTACCATGTAAGCTAAATGATTGATTTGCTGAGTGGATGCTCTTGACCCCTTTGTGTAGAGTGCAAACATCCACCCATGCACACAGAGACACACACATACATAAGCGAACATCATGCTTTACCAACCGAGTGGGGACCTTGTAGGCATTATGACATTGACATTATAGGAGGGACTTTAGGGACTTGGCCCACCTACTTGTGCTCTTTGACTCTCTAAAGACTGGGAGAAGACAGCATGTCCTTACTTTTACTTTCATAGATTCAGTATTTGGATGCAATTTAACACCCTTCCCCTTTAAAAAATGGACAGACATTATGATTTTCCTTCTGTTCATTCAGGCTGCAAAATTAGCGCATGTGTGCTCGAGCATATGACATGTTACTCTGCAGCATCAGCAGATAGATTCTTCTTAAACAGAGGTTTTAGTGTGGCAAAGAGCGGGCTACATGTGGTGGACATGGGAATCAACTTTCTCCATGCAGGTAAAATCAATCAATCCCTCAAGAAGGAGAAGTTTTGTTGTGAGTAGGAGAAGTTTTGTGCACAGGATATTTTCTGGTGCTAACGAGAAAACATTGCATTGTCCATTCTCGTGTGCATTTTAAACTTTCTCGTCATGTCCATGTCCTCTAAAGCGCTCGGAAACATCCCTATCTATGGAGCTTAGAGAGTGTTTACCTGCAAATCAGTAGCTGTTTTGATGAATGCACTTTTAACTACTTCAGATATTTCAAACTTCGACGCTTATTGTGTTATAAGTATGTATTTCAGAGATTGATTACACCAGGGCACTAACTGTGAGTCTCTCTTTTCTTCTTCTGTGGTATTTTTTGGTCATTTTATGACTTTGAATTGTTGATCCCCAGTTGGTAAACATGTACACAATCTGATCTGACGAGTGAAATCAGACGCATGCAAACATGCTAACAAACAGTCTTTGTGTTTGCCGGGCTTCAAAGAAACAAACACAAACACAGTCTGAAGGGATATAGTGGTTATGTGAAGTTCTAAGTGGTCCTCGGGGGAGAGCCTGCAGAGGAGCGAGCAGAGAGATCTAAAAACAAAACAAGACAAGACGAACAGAAAGAGAAAGTCAGCCATAGCTAATCTGTTTTGCTACTGGAGCTCAGTGATGCAAAGCGGGGAACAGTCCAGCCTGCCAGCACTTATTGGGGTTAGAGATCAAACTGGACCTCATCATTTGTTTACAAAAATCAAAGCTGTCACCGCCGGCTGAGGAAGAACACAGGGTGATGCTGCGTGTGGGGTGGAGAGGGGAGGCTGTGGATATTAAAGACAGAGAGGAACCAGAATAAATGAAGCATGTGCACCATTCAGACCCAATAAGTGGTGACGAAGGCGGCTGCTCGCGTCTACAGGAGAGATGAAGCACTGACTCAGGCGCTGTGCTCTGGAGAGCGCAGCCTCCTTAAAGGGCAATGCCACGGAAATTAAGAATTTGCCACGGTGAGATGGAGATCAATTAACATTTATCAACATGAAGACATTTCTTTCCAATCTCCAGACTCAACAGAGTAATCTGCAGTTTAATGAGCTGCTGCACTCCAGATAAGGACTGCTTATGTAAAAATCTCTGTGAATATTTATATCCAAATGAGTAACATTTATTCTAGTGCCACCAGTGTGTGCCCAGGAAACCTGATTCCATGTTTCCATATTCATTAGAAAGTATGAGCCGTAGATCTTTTCACACACATTTATTATTTAAATATATATATTTGTTTTTTTATCTTGCATCCTCTACAGTGTTTCTGAAATAGGTGGGACTTTTTAAGTTTCAAAAGTGATTAAAATGACTGATTGCACGATGATAATGATCAGTACAAATATTACCCTTCAGCCAAGCATGTTTCTGGGTTGCTAAAACTAAAAAAAGGGTAATGCTAGCTTACTAGCATGTTAATTAGTCAATAGTAAAGGTCACATATCTTCCTCCTCTTCAACCAGTTTAAATAAGTCTCAGAGCTCCCTGAAACATGTCTGTGAAGTTTCTTATTCTAAATCCACTATGATCCTGTATTTGATCATGCCTATAAACCCCTCTATTTCAGACCTGCTCAGAACAGGCTGTTTCTGTGTCTGTAGCTTTAAATGTAAATGAGCTGTGTCTGACCACTCCCCTTCTCTGGAAGAGCTCGGTGTACTCGGGCTTTCTCGCTCCATGTCCTGTTGTTTACGGTGAGAAGGCAGACTCAGAGGGCAGAACAAACAGCTGTGGGAGTGTCACCTACCTGGGGGAGGGGTTACTGCCCTTTGTGATGTCATGGAAAATCTCCAAACGGCCTGTTTGAGCACACATTTTCTGAAAAAGTGGAGCAGGCAAAAGACGGAGAGGATTGACTTTTCTCCTCATTGGGGGGTTTGTAGACAGACTAATGACACCATATTTGTGTAAGTAAGTGTATTTTGCTTAATATGTCAATTTTCTGCACCAACATAAGATCCAGCCCCAAGTGGCACATTCCAGGTTTTATTCCAGGTAAAACACAGATGACTTTATTTTTCATTGCTTCATCAGATATTCCGACCGAGGTCATGGTCGCTGATCCCTCTTACATGGATGAATGTTTTTGTTTTGTTTTTGTTTTTTTTTGCTACAAAAAGGTTTCTGTTTGAACAGGAACTGAGTGGGTGTACCTCTATCCTCCTCAGACTGCAGGACCGATGATGAATCATTTTTATAATCCCTTCAGAAGAGCCCCCATAAACATTTTTTTTTGCTGTAACCATGCCAAACAAATCAGACTTCTCTCATCACTTTTTAAAACACTCCTGTCACAGTCCCTTTTTTTTCCTTTCCCTTCACATTGAGCCACTCCCTGCATCTTCATCCTCCGTGGATTACTACTCGTTGACGGTGCAGAACAGGAGGTCAGAGGGAGGTATGAACACACAGTTGTTCCACTCACCTCTCTCCTCCCTTCCTTTTCAATCCTTTTTTCCCTAATCCTCCTCCACTCAGCCACTGTGGTCTGTTCAACGGCCACTCGGTTGAGTAACCCTAGAGTCTGCAATCTTTATTGCAATGATTTGTGAAACCTCATTCCCTTTCACTCCCTTTTCCTCCGCAGAATATATCTGCTCTTAGCTTGGGAAAAGTCCCATCGTCTAATCCTGAAAGATGATTTTGTCCTCCATAGGAATTCAGAAGGTGTTTCATAATGCTCTGGAGTGTTATTGGCTTTCTCAGGCCTCTTACCGAGGCTCCTCTTGGCCACACCATGTTCATGTACCCCTCGTTTCTGTGCTGCTGTAGGGTAGAGGGTCTTATTTAGATTTATAGATCATTTAGCCCCTTCAAACAACAATCACTTCAGGGCATTTTCATTCTTAGACATCCCACAAAGAATTGATGATTCTAAAAAGCATTTTAGACAAAAAGCCTTTCAACATGTTAATACAACTTTGTGTTGATGGAAAGTTGTGATTGATAGTTACGTGACATGTTTGACTGCCCAGGCAGACGTGATAAAAACTGCAATTTGTCAAGTGTCCACTTGGGGCTGGCTTCTAAACCTCTGAAGTCCCAATAACACCCATATTAAAATGCATATTTAAACAGAAGAAATACACTTGTTTACAGCCTGGTTCTAAGGCACAGTTGTTGAAATCCTTTATGATTTCATTCATCCTGAATGTTATGTATAATTAGGGGTGTGGCTTATCTGACTGAAGGTTGATCGTGTTAAGCCACGAGGCTTAAAGCCCGCCTTAGCTCCACCTCTTATTAGGTTGAAATAAAATTAGTTTGAGGCAGCATTTCCTATATGCCGACCACCATGGTCCGGCTTCAAAAATGCACTTCAGGGTGATGTCACTGACACTCTGTCTTATAAAGTCAATGGATACAACGTAATGGTTGGTATCCCAATCCTCTGCTCTTCCAAATCTAAGCTATGATGAAAGGGCGATTGGGTTTTGTGTTGTTATTTAAGTAAAAAATTGAATCTACAATATACAACTGAAACAAATACTTTGTATGTGCCGTGTACCTGCTGCATCTTTTTCTTTGATTTCTCATAACCCACCCAGGCTTTCACTCTGTGCTCTCGCTTTCTACATGGGACTAAAAGCTCTCAGCGGGTCCCACTTTCTCAAAAAGCAGACTGTGAAGTGATCAAAAGCACAGTGGGTTGCAGCTCCCGCTCCTTGATGCACTTTCAGATCTGTAAGCATCCATATACCACCTTGCCAGCAGTAGTAACTCTACCCAGCCCTCTCATCACCCATCCTTCTCACACCTGGACTTCTCTATCAAAACGCAGCCCGAGGCAGGCTTGCATCCAGCATCAAAGTCTGACCTCTGACCCCCTCTAGGCTCCCTCTCTCTCTGATGACCTCTCCTTACCCTGACCCCAGACCAGAACCTTGAACTGATTTCAGTGCAGCTGTAAAGCAGAGTGTGTCTGACACTTCTGTGGCATCTGGTGTCACTGCTCTCACTCTGTGCGGGGAGAAGCAGCGGCATTGAAGAGACTCCTCAGGAGGCTAAGTGCTTTCCTGTTCTCTGAGACGGCTATTGCTGTCAGACTCTCAGGGGACGAGCCGGACTGATCCAGAGGAAACTGACCCACAGGGCTGAGACATCTCCTGCTGGGTTTTTTCACAGAGGGTGACTCATAGTTTTTAGGAAGAAGGTCTGTGGGCGAAGATGTGCAAGAGGAGTCTTTTCAGAGGTAAAGATTATCGCTGATAACGATGGAATCAAGTATCACCTTGAACTCATTCTACCAAAAAAATGTAAGAGTGGGCGGTTTCTGGAAAGTGTTGCTCACACTTGAATGCTCTGATGATCCTGTTGAACCCTCTGATTCCAAGTACAAGTATTGAATTTTGGTAAAAAGTTCACTAAGAACACATCGACGAACATTTTACAACTCAATCTTCACAAAAAGCACCGGCTCAAAAGCACAGAGATATTGTCTGTTAAACGTTTAATTTATAAAATACAAGACTCCAACTTTAAAGAGATAAGACCAGACTTTAAAAGTACATACTGAAATAAAGTCAACAGAAATGTTCCTTACTGTATCACTTCACAGCAAATTTATAGATCAAACAACAAAATTGTGAAAAAAATGTATGGAAGCTGGAGCGGGTGGCCCAGGTTCAAATCCCACCTTTAGCTCCCTTCCCACTTTCTCTCTCCTCAATTTCCAACTGTATCCACAGTCCTATCTCTCCATTACAGGCACAAAAAGCCCCAAAATAAATCTTGGAAAAAAAAAAAAGAAAAAAGGTCCATGAAACTTTCTGCGCTTTGCTCTCAGTGCAGATTTTCAGAGCTTTGTGCAATCACTGAAAAAAAAATCAACTTTACAATGTTTATTTTGCTCCAGGTTAACCACACCTTAGTAAACCTGCAATACAAAGCTTCATGCTCCAGTATTTGGATACACTGGGACATATTTAAAAATGAGAAGAGGTCAAGAGCAGTAGAGTGAAATATCACTTTGTAAAAGAGCAGAAGAAGAAGAAGTCCTTGTGGAGAAAAGTGGTATTGCATTAAGTTTATTCACCTGCCCTCTTTTAGTGAACTAATGTAGCTGATTGTCTTATTTTTATAATTTTTGCTAATCAAATGTGACCATTGTGTTTAAAGACATTTCCTAATAACAGCGTTTCCACATCTTGTTTAACACGTTAGAATAAATCTTACATTACTAAAGTTAAATGGAAACTCTCTGTAAGCGTTACGGGGGATTCTCTCTTACTAAGATCTTCATCTACATAAATAAAACGTTTTTATTTACGTCTCCTGTAAATCATGAGTTTGTCGTCATTCATCGAGAAAGGACGACGAATGGATCTTCAGATTAGCAAAGGATTTGGACCGATGAAATCAGGTTGATGTATTCTTCTCCCAGCTGGCTTCAATCTGAGCCCTCCTCAGATGATAAGCAGCGTGTGTTTATACAGTATGTATCAGAGAGGTGGGGGCAGAGTGGGCCACGCTGCGGCGGGTGTCTGTGGGAAAACGGATGCATCACAGAGATAAATAAGATGACAGAGCACTCTGCCATTCTGCGGGGGAGATGAACAGGAGATGACGACTGACTCTGCCTTTGATCAAGCTTGAAAGGAGTCAAATAATTCAGTTTATTTGTGCTGTTGTGCTTCACTCCGGCCCCTGGAGGGGTCACATTTTATCTCTCTGCATTTTCACAACAAGCGCTGGCTTTTTGTCACTGCACATGTCGTGTATCGCTTTGTCTCTGAATCCCATTATTTTCTTCCAATATCCTAAGACTTTGATTCACTTTAATAACAGACTCACACGTCCTGTGGGTCGGCGCTGTCATTGCTGTAAACAAGGCAAGGCAGGCAACTGCTTGGGGCCCCTGGCCAGTAGGGGGCCCGGCCAAGGACTGTCAGACTTTAAACCATATGTAGCAGTGACTTAGAGTTTTACAATGACAGTAGAAAACCTCCCTAAGGGGGTCCCATCTGACAGCACTGTTGTTGCACAGCTAGTTCCAATATGTGTTGCTGTTGGTGTCAGATTATTTTTTAACATAATGATGACGCATGCTAGTTGGAGGGGCCCCCAGCATATTTTGCTTAGGGCCCCAACAGACTCTAGAATCGCCCCTGGTCACCCTGTCCACTACCGCTGTTACATGTTGGATATTCTTACAAGTTCTGGACACGGGGAATACTGGGCATGCCTCAAGTAAAGAAAACACGTACAGACACAGAACGCGAGACGTTAACACAGATCCAACAGCTCATTTTACAGTAAAACCTTGCTGCTGTTTAATCAATGGCGTTTCATTATAGTCTATTTATGTTTATGAGTTTGTCCTGCAAATATAGAAAACTTCACTCAGCTGCACGTGTCTGGTGGTGCTAATAGGGATGAGGCAATAGCAGCTAGCTAAGACGCAGGAGTGAGAGACACATTTAAAGGTCCCATATTATGCTTTTTCTGGTTTTATATGCTCTTAAGTGTGTTTTCCATGTGTCCTGTGCATGTTTATGCACATCTATGTGCAAAAATTAAAAGTCCACGGAAATGCGGCTTCTCCCACTCCTCCTGTTAGCTGTAGCATTAGCTGCATGTAACGCTCGGTTCTAGCCCCCCTCGAAATGTTTTTGCCAGTGTGACGTCTTGTCAGTGTGCTATCACTGATCTAAGCCCATTGGCTTGTTGTGGCAAGCCCAGCAGCTCATGTTGCACACCCATTAACTTCTGTAGCATGCCCACTATGTGCCTGCAGTAGCACAGTAGTGCTAAGACGCTAATGTTTTTGCTCCCCGGCCCTCAGAGCCAAAGTGGCTGCATTCCCATATGGTAAAAGGACCGTGACATTTCCGAGAACCGTGCTGAGCGACTGACCAATTACGGCAGAGCCGACAGGCCGTCCAATCAGATCAGACTTGGCACACGTGGGGACTCTGAACGTGGGCACTTCAGAGAGAGAGAGTCAGAAGCAAGCCGGTGCATGGAGCAGCAGTTCATGAAAACAGACACTTTTTTCAAACTTTAGCTATTGTGAACATACTTTAGTAGATACATAGATTAAATATACAAACCCCAAAAAGGGCATAATATGACCTCTTTAATGCAACTGCACAAACAACCAAGTTGTTTTTTTTTTTTGGTGCAGTCTCCAGAAACACCAATAAAGTCTGCGTTGGATGGATTAATCCCAGATTCACCTCAATACATCAAACAGAGTCATCTGTCTTTGGGACTTGTTTTCTGTGTTGTTGCTTGCTGGTAGAAACTTTCTGTCTTAACATCTGTAGACTCTTCAAAGCTCTCAATAATTCCCTTTTTAGACTCACCTGCAATAAATCTGGGATCCAAATGATTTGCTCTGACTCCCTCACATTTCAGCCCCGGAGATTTCCCTCAGCACTGCTGCTTGACTCCCTTCAAGTCCTCAACCTTTTCCTCCATGATTTACACCGGCTCCCGTTCAAATCATAAAATACTCCTCGGAGGCCTTTAATAACTTAGTTCCTCCACCACTCTGCTGCTGTTCATTGCATGGGGTCCAATTATGCAAAGCTCTAATACATTTCCAGGACCAAGTAGTGAATCTGGGGTGACAGGACCTTTTCAGTGGCTGCTTCCTCTCGACTATCCAACACTCAAGAACTTACCTGCTCAGCCGTAGCTCTCTGAGGTTGTAAAGCTCTTTTAACATATATTCAAATTGGAATTTGTGTTCTTTTCCAGCAGCTGGTAGAGAACTTAGATGAAGCATCTTGTTTAAATTCAGCAGGCAGTGCCACGCTGCCATCAGCCCTGTGTTCTCGTCCCCTCCTGACACCTCAGCCCGAAGCGGGAGTTTGCGTGTCATTGGGAGTCATGTGAAGTTGTTAGAGGTCGTTCCGTCTGGTTGGCTGGTTGTGTGGGTTGGTATTTGCTGGGCGGTCACAGTGGCAATGTAATCTGGTCTCTCAGTGTGTGGGAGCGAGTGATTTATGGCCTCCGTGTTTGTCTGTGGAATTACCGTTTGATTGCTTCATTCCTTGCAGAGCCCTTGAATCCATGCTAATGAGTAAAGTGCTTATCTATCAGAGCATTAGGGGGTAAATCCAATTGAGCTTGTTAAAAAAAGTCAAAGGATGAACACAAGTACAGTTTCTGCTCGTACATAGTGTATCCGGTTAGCATCTTGTTTCATCGTTATTTTACTGCAGTGGCATTATTTGTACTGCCTTGACCCGTTTGTTGACTTTGGTAATGATATTTGAACAATCTGTTTTCATTACCCCGCATGCAGTGTTTGTCAGATCAACAGAGAGAATGCTACACCGTGCGAGAGCAGAGCAGGTACAAGAGAAAGTCAAAGAGCAGCATGGAGGAGGTGGATCATTAGTCGCTTAAAGAAGAGAAGCTGTCTGACTGTTTGTCGGAAGCATTACCCTTCAATTACATCTAATCTGGATGGCAGGACTGCAGCCTCTCACTGCAGACACAGGCTCAATTTCAAGAGAAGCTGCAGAGATGAGTCTGAGACGGACTGATTGTCAAGATCAGATGCCAAAGGCTTCTGTTAAGCTTTAAGTCAATCTCATGAAACAGAGCAATGAATGCATCCTGATGTTGTGGTCTTGCTTTGGACGCGTTTCAGACTCCTGTCGATTTATTGCAACGCCTTCAAAGGTTTCATGTGAAATGTTTTATGACTGTTTTTTCATGGTTCAAATGTTCAAATCTCCAATAGACTAATTACACAGAGCTCACAAATCAAAGTGCAACAGAGCCTCACCCCGATGTTTCAGGCCAAGGCATTAATCTTTTTTTAATAAGGGATAACTAGCTATAATCACTGGTGCTTGTTCAGGGCATGTCTTCAGGAGAGCCATGCCAAGAATCACTGCACCAGCACCACCAGCACCACCAACAACACCAGCACCACGCGCTGACTGCCCGTGTTTCTCCAGCAAATTGCTTACCTACTTTGGAAGGTTTCCAGGAACCATGCTTGAAAAAAAAAAAGTGGTGCAAGTGAAGTTGAATTGGAATTTCAGATAGGGATATCATGAATTTCTGCTCCTGTTTCACTGACACCTCTCTGTTCAGTGGTGCTGTTCAGCTGTGGGTGTTAAGGCCCGGCTGTCAGTCAGGATTAGCAGCAGGCAGGCTGACAGGTACTACTGAAGGAACCAGGCCAAACAGTAAAATACAACCTCAGATCCCCGACATTCTCTTCTGTGGAACATTCAAATGTAGTGCATTGACTCTCATTATCCCAAAGGAAGCTAGAACATGCAGCAGGCATCAGGACTCAGCAGATACACAGAACACAAAATCAGAAATATAACTCTTCAGGAGGACACAATTTAGGGTACAACTTCACTATTACAAGCCATAAAGGGTGAATCATTGGCAGGTTCAATGACAGGTTCAAATCCCATGTAAACAAGTACACATTAAGCCAAGTAGTTTTAGCGCTTAAACCCAACCAGACTGACAACACAGTAGTGATGACCAGCAGCAGGACGCAAGCCGCAATGGTGCATCCTACACCTCTGACCTTCAGACATTTCTTCACCCAAAACCTGTTTCTTTGTTTTTTTGTATGTCTTTTTCCTCTCTGCACAAAGCATAAAAATTGCATATTTAACTGCCGGCTCCGTTGTTTATATGAGGTCATGTGAGATGGAGTTCCTCTGCTGAGCACGATAATCTTAGAAAATCCTGTAATATGTGATGTGCCGTTAATTTCATATCTTGTAGTGGGAACATGTTTGAGATCATAGAGAGAAAAATCTGTTAGGATTCTCCTGATGTTTGTGATGCTAACAGAATTCAGATTTGTTTAGGATTTTTAAAGTCCTGAAGTCTGAGCCAAGCTTTAGAGCATACATTTCAAGTTGATCTTTAATTAATATTTTGTTTTTGGACACTGTCTTAGTCTACATCTATTCAAATGCTCAATTCAGTAGCCATGAACATTTCTGACTTCATTCTGTTTTAGTCTTTTGTCTTTCTTGCTTGTGTCATTTACGTACAGAGCTTTTCAACAGAACTAAAAATGTTCACAATGAACAGAACAGAATGTAATTCATTTAAAAACACCCATTTTATGTAACCAATGGCAACTGGTGTTACAGACCGAAGCACCGGTGCAGAACGGCCCTTGAGGTCACTCAGAGAACAAAATAGCCTCATTGTTAGACAGAAGGACAACATTGGAGAGAGCTAAGTCCTGGAATTTTAGTCTGGGTCTGTTGCGTGTCAGCCAGATAAAGATAAGGAGGAAATGCTTAACCTGCAGCGTGCGGCTGCAGCATTTATCAGCGAGGCTAATCACCCTGATTAAACCTCAACATTCGATTGCCATGGAGGGGAAATTGACCAAAATTTCAGCCAAGCTTTTCAGAGCCCATGTGTGCACTGAGGCGCACAGGAGGGAGGGGTGAACCTGCTATCTTGTTTTTCCCAATGAATTTTTAATTTCCTGATCGACGGTGTCTCTTGGGTGAGATTTTCCTCTAAATTGGTGACCTGCTCTGCAGTTTGGACGGCTCCGGCAAAGACCTGGATCTCCATATGGCTATATTAGCTCCCACTCTGACACAGACAGCTGGGGCAGATGTTTCCATCCATGTCTGAGCAGCTCAGATAAATCACACGCTGACACCACACTGGGCCTTTGTCTGCAATAGGCCTCGCACAATTTCAGAGTGTGAGGAATTTGTTTCAGTGATGTGGCAGTGCTGGAGCTGACACCACAGATATAGTAGACGAGTCTGTGTTTGGACCAGAAGATAATTTATCTGGATCCCAATATGGCACTTCAAAGTCTGAGATGTGGCTGTTATTTGCTGTTTTTTTTCCAGTATCAATAACACGTGTTTCCACAAGTGTTCAAGTGTTGATATTGCATCACGCTTTTGCTGAAGTATGAAGCAGTTCTTCTGTAGTGTCACTTAAACATACAGTATGTAAAATCTGCAACCAGAGGGCTCTTGATCAAAATAATAACAAAAGATGACGTCGAGGCTAGCGGGGAATCATTGGAGTTCTCTCTGCTACTCATTTCACAGAGTAGAGGATTGAAACTGCAATGTGTAATTTAGTGTTTTGTTTTCGTGCCAAGTTGCAAAACTGTATTATTAATTAAACTATGTTCCTTTGATATAAATTTCAGGTAAAATTAAAGTTTGAAAGGTTATATTAGTATTCTTCTTGAATCCTATCACTACTTCCCAAGCAGCTCAATCTGACCACACAGATCAGTAAAAGTTTTTCAAAACCTACCATCACCTGGCTGGTTGAAAAGTTTTCCTCTCGTCTGAAAGCCTCTTTAGATTTAGAGGGAGCAGCAGGCAGATGGGAGGAGATATCCAACAGGTGGAGGTGACATAGATCTGTAAACAGAGATCCGTCAGAGTCCCAAGTTCACCCACAGCACTGTAGAGCCAGAGCAGGAGGGTTTCAGAGGAGCTCAGAATGGAAACCAGGACTCACATTGAATATTATTCTACATTTTTACTGCTTCTCCTACACCAAGTTACAATTAAGAAACTGTGATTTTACTCTTGAACACCTAAGGAATCCCAAAAAACAGACGCCGCAAACTCGGGCAACAATGCTGAGATGAAGAGTCACCTAACTCGCCTCAGTCTCACAACTCTTACATTTTTTATTTTTTTTTAACTGTACAAATACCAGCGCAATTGCTTCTGACAGCTGATGCAAAACATGAACTATCATGCCTAAGGTTTAGTTTTGCTTTAATACCAACTTTTATTCCCAGGTGACGCTGCCTTACAAAGAAAGTCTTCTGCTTCTGCCGTCTCTCCTCCCCTGAGCATGAACTTTCAAATTCCACTCGAACAGAAACATTTCGCAGACAATTTAAAATCCTTTCATAATTCAGACTCATGTAGACTCCCGGGTGGATCCCCCCCCTTCCCCCTAATGTTACCACTGCCCAGACAATGCGTTTGCCTATTTATCAGCAGTAATGACGAACCAAAATGCAAAATGGTGATACAAAATGAACATTAAAAAATGAAATGACTTGATTGATGTCGGATTCTCTGCGAGCTGGCGCGCTGGGGAGCAGAATAAATGAACGTCAAAGATTCCCTTCTGGGCAGAAGCACAGAGGGAAGAAATCTAAAGCGCTTTAATGTCTCTGTCTCCATTTTTCACTAACATCTAGATATCCACACACACACACACACACACACACACACACACACACACACACACACACACACACACACACACACACACACACACACATGTTCCCCTTCACACACACACAGTCTCCGGCGCCTGATTCCACACTCTCTTGCTCCCTCTCCTGCTCTCTGCAAAGACTTTAATGTCTCTGTCTGTCATTTTATTTGCAAGCCAGATTCATTCCTCTCCTTTACAATGTGCTATTGGGTTCACCCCCCTCTGTCCCCCTCCCCCGGCCGGAGCTGTTCATGGAGGCAGCTCCAGTAACGTTGTTGGCAGACATCTGGAAATGTTTTGGCCCTGTGCTGGAGGTCACTGTCTGGACCAATAGAGACCATACCTCAACCTTTGCAATGTGACAAGCCTTCATATATCTCCCTGACCTCGTGTACTGTATGGAAACACCCCCCCCCCACTCAGCCACCAACACTCCCCATCGTTTTTTTTAAACACCACCACAAACCTTCACCCCCCCACTCCCCTTTACTTTTCCCTCTTTCCTCTTTCTTTATTTCCTGCCTCCCCACAGCCTCCCCCACTTTCCTCCGCCTCCTCCTCCACTTCACTCTTATTTCTTCTTCTCTTCTGTCTCCGTCTCCACGTCTGCTCGCAGCTATTCAAGCCGCGGCAGGAGGAGCAGCCGACAACAAAGAGCTCCACTCAAATGGGATCATTTGAGTCCAGTCAGAGTGAAGAGCGAGATCAAAGAAAGTCAAGCTCATTCCAGTCATACCTCCATGAATGACTCTTACATGAAGGATGAGGGCTTTTCTGTCACCTGGTGCTGCTGGGAAAACAAAACACACGAATATGAATCCGCTTTGATGTCGGAAATGAAAACCATGTGCTATGTACATTCACATTATTTATTAACACAGCACATTAATGACCTCTTGGTATTCTGCATTTAAAACAAAAACCTTAATTTTATTTATTGATGTAATCAAAAATTGAGGGTTTGTAGACGCTGATTCTCACCAGCTGCTGAAAGAAATGTGCAAATAAAAACCATCATATTCTGAACGCAGCTTAAGATTATCTCCACCCGATGTTCTGGCTTCCTTATACTATCTATGATGCATGTTCTGATTCTCATCTTTTTTTACAAAGCTACAAATAGGGCGCCACAGGAATGAGTCCTAAAACCCGGAAGCAAGTTAGCATTTTAGCGCCTCCTGCTATCCTCAAAAAGTTAATGGAGATTTTGAACGCCTGAAATGAGGTCTGTGGTTAACACAAGCTTAAGAGATGTTGGTGTTTTGTAAGAAGACATAAATTACATTAGGTAATACCCCCACTGGTAAATGTATTTTACACGTCCTTAAAAAGGCGGTTGCTAACATGTGGCAGTGGTTGTCAGGGACATTAAACATCATCACACCAGACACAAACGCCGGGAACTCTCTCACTAACCCGTGATGTCTCCTGTAGGTTTAATCTTTGGGTTAAGGCACATGTTGGGTTAATAAACAATTTATTACGCTACGGTTTTGTAGCTTAACAAACTCACTGATTAGCTTATCTCAGATTGTCTGAAACATAACGTAGTGACGCCAAAATCATCCGACCGCAGTGTAGTTTGCTATAGCATAACGTTATCTTTTTACCTCTTTTTTTTTAAGATTTATTTTTGGGCTTTCTGTGCCTTTAATGGAGACATGGGACAGTGGCTAGAGTTGGAAATCAGGTAGAGAGAGAGTGAGGGGAATGACATGCAGAAAAGGAGCCACAGGCTGGATTCAAACCTGGGCCACCCACTTGGAGGACCATGGTTCGGATGGATTATCCTGCTGAACAAAACGCCAAGCCATCGGAAATGTGAGTGTGCAATGATCCAAAATCCAATGCAAAAATCCCATAGATGAATTTTCAATAGACCCCATGGCGAGGCTACTTCAGGGTTGGCCTACAAAAATAAATTATTTGGGTTTGTCCTCTATACAGTATACAATAGCACGACAGGACCCTGCAAATAAAAGGAAAAGAGATAGCATAGCATGTAGCTACATGTGTCCTCATTAACTTTGTCCATCATGGCTCTTTTCCTCACCTCCCACCTCCTCCAGCTCTCCCCCTCCGCTCCCACCGAAAGCGTGGCAATGTCATATTTTAAGAGGCCTTTAACACTCGGCTATTTATCTGCAACCCCCTGCATGTGTGGGTAGGGTGGCATCGGAGATTAGCAGGCAGAGGCAGACATTTTTATTTGGCTGTAACAGTATGAGGGAAGCAGGACTGTTGACAGCACGGACATTTGAAAAAAAAAAACATCAACACACTGACCTTGTGTGAAAGGAAGTTTGTTTTATATATCAGATGTTAGTCTACAGGAATGAGATCATCATGTGGCGCTGTTCTCACTCCTGTCCTTCACAGCAGCTTCATCAGCGGCCCGAAAGACTTAACACATGACGCTGTTGTTACCACCACTTCACAATGCTGTCCTTTAACTTAAACTTTCACTCATCACAGATGAGTGACGTCGCCCGTCTGTTCCTGCAGGGGGCGATGGAGTCCCATCGATGGCGGTCTCCATGCTGGAAATCCTGTCTCAGCCTAACTTTCAGTCAACCTAACGACAGGCTGAGAGCTGGAGCTGAGGCGGGTTTTAAGCCTCCTGACAAACCGTTACACCGTGCCCGCCTGTCAATCATGTCAGCTACACGCCTTATTGTGAATAACTCTTATCCTTCATCAAATCAAAACGGATGAGTCATCAAATTCAACCCGTACAGTGTGTGCCGATCAAGACATGAGCAAATCAGACCTGTTTGTTTTTTTTAACCAGGCTGTGAATCTCTGCTGTATGTGACTTCCTGTGCTTCTGCAGCCAGCCTCTTGTGGACAATCGAGGAACTGCAGGATTTTGCACTTCGGCATCGGCTTCATTTTTCAACACTGGAGGATGCCGCTTGTGTTGAACTCTGAAAATGAGTAGTGACTCCTGAAGTAGCTGAAACAAAGTGGCAGAGAAAACAAATTGGAGGTAAGCTATGACTGTGAGGCTCGTGTGTTAAAGGTGCAGTATTTTTCATTCTGTGTTGATATTGGGGACACAGAAAAAAGGGGCTTTGACCCTTTTTTCTCTTGGACCCTACATTTTAAGTTGTGCTGGATTCTTGGGGTACCTGCCTCAGTTTTGAAATATGCAATAAATAGTGAGGTAATGTATGTTAGTGTTGGACTCATATTAACCTGTTTATCCTTAAGCTAAACTAACAGTTTCACACTGTTAACCGTGTGTGGATTATTGTTGCATGTCCAAAAATGTGAAATGATTTTCAAAGCAAAAAACCTACTTTGCACAAATGGTTTAAGGTATTTACTTTACACACTTGAAACCCTGCACGTGCAAAACTGACGCTACAAGGGTACAGATGGTCATATTTGAATCTTAGGTTGCCTATGTGATGAGATCTGAGAATTTAATATGGATTGTTTAATATATGCAGTTGTAACTGCACACATGACATTTGCAGCTGTGATAGTTTTTTGTCTTTGCACAGGGAGCGACAAAGTAAGTATGTTTCATGCAGCGATAGAGACAGAGTGAGTAATAGAGACGACGTGAGGGATCACCGTACTGTCTCAATCAGCTGTTGCTGTAACAGGCATATTTTTCAGGATGTAGCAGCATGTGGGCCCAGGCAGGCTCTGTTTGTGCACGATGACACCCCTCACATTCATTCATCAACGTCCCACCAGACCTCCACTGACCTTGTGCTCTGCCTGTGTGCGTGCAGGGGAAAATAAGGGAAAAAGACATGTTTGAATGGAGTGATGGAATGTAGTCACTCGTATACGTTCCTGGGTGGTATTTTAATTTGCGGGTGTGCATACTTGTATGTGCATGTGTCTCTGCAGGACGGCGGCCTCCACTGCTCGCTAACATCCGGTGTAAGAATTCAGTCCAGAAAGCTGAAGCCGTCAAAGGTGACGAGAAAAGAAAACCTCCCCTTAAGTGTCTTTGTCTTCTCGTTTAGCCGAGCTAAAAGGTAGCGACGCAGGAGTGTTCATCCCCTTCAAGGAGGTGATTGAGATCCAAACATAGCCGGACATTTGTTATTCTAACATCTTAATGATTTCGCCTTTTAAGCCGCACAAGACCTGCAGTCCCTCCAGGTGCCCAGGTGACAGATGGCTGGCCCGGGCGGGGGGTCCCTCCTTCTGCAAGTTATAGATGGACAACTCGTCTAAAGAACACTCCCTCACACACACACACACACACACACACACACACACACACACACACACACACACACACACACACACACAGAGAAACACACGTAAAAGCAAGGAGAAAAAGACAATTAGGGCCAGTACGGCGGGGAGACAAAAAAGCTTGATGATGATAGAGTTTTACATTCCACGCCTTGTGTCCTGAACATTTTCCCGCACAAAGGGACAAGCTGTGGTTTTTTTCCAAGGGCACACATGAGGGAGATGAATTAGACTGACTCGTGCGCTTCACCAGAACACTATTAATTTAAAGGATTTGGGGCAGTTGATTCTGCATGTCCAAAGAGTAGGTCACGGGAACACATGGTTTTAATCCACGGGTGAATGTCAAATGCGTAGTACAGGAAATGGTAAAACCTATTATTCCCAAGAAAGGCAGCAGCTTGTGAGATTCTAGACCCCCCTGAAAAATGGATTTGACATACAATCATCATGTGTGTCAGAAGAATAACACATCAGCAGAAAGGTCTGAGGGTTTAGTGATACAGGAAACAAGATGCTATTCTGCTGAGTCATCATCTGATGCATGCTGCTAATTTTGTCGCCATTTACAGTCTTAAATAGTATCTCAATGAAATAGCATAATCACATTGACAAATTAAGTGGACATACTGTATATGTCTTTTAGCCACTCCAGCAGCAGCGATCAAGGCATGTTGTTACATTTGGGTTTGTTAAATGTCTCACCAGCTTTGAAATGAATTGTTGTGCAGACATACTTTGAAGTTTTCCCTTTTTAATCCAGCTCTTTAATCGAACGTTACGCCGCTTACCAAATGTTAGCATGCTAACATTACACCAAGATGAACAATGTAAAGAACACAATGCTTGCTAATCATTGTCATTATGGCCAATTCAGCTGCTTGTTTTAACCTTTAACGGCGAGGTTTCAAAGTGACTGTATTTGAGCTTTTATGCAGTCCTCACTGAAACTAGCTAACAATCTGCATGCTGTATTTCAACCAGAAGAACCAGCAAAATATCAGAGAGCAATTCAAAATCACATCATTCCAAAAAATTCCTGATTACTTAATGGACTGAGTTATTTAAATCATCAAACTTCAAATTGAAGAGGCTTTCTTACATGAGAGCGTCTCTCTCTCTCTCTCTCTCTCTCTCTCTCTCTCTCTCTCTCTCTCTCTCTGTGGATTTAAAAGCAGCTCAGATGATGACGGATGCATCTGTCTCTGAGTCTGAGCTTGATTGATTCAAAGCCCGAGCCCACAAACAAATTAAAGACTTTTTTATCGTGTACATCTTAATCTTAATTGTCTCTGAATCTCTTGAGCTAATCAGCTAATCCTTTAACGTGACAACCCATCAACCACAACTTTGAAGATTTTGGACTTTTCAAGATTCTAGTTGTTTTTTTTGGGGGGGAGGGGTCTAGATTAATCATCTAAAATTTGACAATTTTTGGGGGTTAAGTTAAACAAAAAGTTGTTAAAAGTTGAATGCACGTCCAGAGTAGGGAAATGAAACGCTTTGATGGAGTTTTGGATCTTGTGGGGGTGTGAATCACCGGGTGCTGACCTGTATATTAGCTCTTTATGTCGTGTTTACGACCGCAGACAAATCAGTTAGCCTGCAGGATATTTACACCCGCTCCCTGACAGCCTCTCTCAGCTCAGGGGTGCTTAAGCTCACTGTGTGATGGTTAACCCCCCCCTTCACTAAAACCCCCAACTCAGCCCCTACACACATACACACAAACACAGACTTTCCCCGGGTCTGGTTATTTATGGTATGAGTGTACAGCCACCTTCCGTCCAATTAAAGCTGAGTGCTGGCTTTGTCCAACCCCCTGTTCATCATTTCCCTTGTGGGGGCTTTTGGGGAACGGGGGAGGGGGGTGGAGTTTCCACTCTTGCTTTCCATCTGACCTGCACTCAGGGGGTCAGGAGAGTCTGCATTTAAAGGAAATGCCACAGGATTTCATCTTTCATGTTATCCCCGCGCTGCTGGACAGTTCAATTTGTAGAGTCTGAAGTTAAAGTGGAAATCAAGCAGAAGCCTTATTCGCTTTTATGAACATCAAGCAGTTATTGATTGTGAGCTCCACGAGTCCTCACAGTGCACATAGCCATAGCAACACAGTATAATAGAACCACTGTAAGGAAAAATCCACAGTAGCATTCATACTATGTAATTTACCATCTGATGTACATTACATTGACAGGCAGATTGGATCAGCGTCGGCAATACTGCAGGAGTTCTTCTGAACCGTCGTGGCGAAGAGGGAGCTGAGACTGAAGGCAAAGCTCTCCATTCACCCGTCGATCTCCGTTCCCTCCCTCACCTGTGGTCATGCGCTTTGGGTAGTGATGGAAAGAATAAGATTGCAGATAAAAGCGACCGAAATTAGTTTCCTCCAATGGGGGTCTTTAGGCTCAATTCATCAGGAAGCCCTGCATGCTAGAGGGAGTGTGGGGATCAGTGGGAAAGTTTTGGGGGATTTGTTCAGGAGAGAATGACAAATATCTTTCAATAAACTTGGTATCGCTCCACTGTAAAGTCACAGACCATTAAAACCAGTACACTGTCTGGGTTGTGCTTTAGTGACCGGAAACCCACATAAACAACGAGCGTCCTACCTCGCCCTGGTGGCCTGTTACGTACAGCAAAACTGTCTGAACAGGCTTCATATATAACCTATGATACATCTGGCAGCGCAGAGCTTTGTAACAAAGAAAGGATTCTTATCGTGGCGATGCAGTCGGACTCCGTCAGGGGAAAACCTGCTGTCCCAGTTCAACTTTTTTAACAACAATTAATGGACACTCGGCTTGTCCAATGGTCTCTGTGGTAGTGCTGAGGTCAGGGGCCGTTTCCCTTTATTCACTGAGGGGGGAAAGTCAGAACTAATGCTGACTTCCCTTACAGCCTGCACATATATCACAGTGTCATGCTAAACCAGCGCTGTTGAGGCCCTGAAGGGCGCGACCCGCACGGGGAGGATGCATCAGAGCAGCGAGCATGTCAGCGCCATAAACACAGACTCTGGAGCCCTCAGATGGATCTCTATTTTCCCTTTCCTTTGACTCGTGTACTACTTTTAACCCCTCTTCTCGCTAGTCATCATGTAGCCTTTTTTGCCAGGCTTCTTTTCAGGGTTTTATTTCTCATGCCATCTCTATTTTAGTCTCCATTTTTCTTCTTTGCCTCTTGGCGAGCAAGGAGACCAGAGGGAAGTTTAAAATAGATGGATTCTAATCTTTCCTCTGGAGCCGTGTCCCCTGTTTGCTTTCTCACAAATAGAGATGGCCAATCTTGTGTATCAGGAAATAGAATAAATATCCAGATTATTAGCATTCCCCATGTGCGCTGATACTCACACACATAAACAGGGCTTTTCCGTTAAACCCTCGAAACCGCAACACACATGTACACAAAGATCTTAAAGAAAATACACAGCGTGCTCTCTGCTAAACATCGTCCCGGTAATCAGAGTCCCTGAGAGGGAGTCAAGCCTTTCTGCTCCTCCAGGGCCCGGGTTCAAACTTTAGACCCACAAACTCTTCCGGTCTCAGGTGTCAAAGTCACAGAGGTGATTTCTGCTGGAGGCCATTGGAGTTCTCCTGTGGAGCGGCTATGGATAACTGAGAATAAGTGTCTTTGTTTTACTGCTGCTGTTCTACATGTGATATTCATGTTGAGCCTACTGGATTAAATCGATCAATTTTTACATACATTATAGAAGAAAAGGAGACAACTGCAAAAAGATAGTTTTCTCTGGTTATGGGTTTGTCCATCCGTCCATTATCTTTACTGCTTTTTCCCTTTTCAGGGTCGCAAGGAGCTGGAGCTGATCCCAGCTGTCATTGGGCGAGAGGCGGGGTTACACCCTGGACTGTTCACCAGCCAATCACAGGGCTGACATGTAGAGACAGACAACCAGCCACACTCACATTCACACCTACGGACAATTTAGAGTCACCAGTTAACCTAACGAGCATGTCTTTGGACTGTGGGAGGAAGCTGGAGTACCCGGAGAGAACCCACACATGCACAGGGAGATCATGTAAACTCCAGACATTCATATTAAGTAATCCAGGACAAATGTTTGAACTGACTTAAGAGTTCAGAAATCAATATTTAAAGGGATAACTGATTTCTAATGACATCATTCCTGCATGTAGAGATGATGATTAAAGGAAATATTTCAGTGGTCTCCTAACTGTCTTCAGAGCTGTTTATAGCTCAGAATAAAAAAGTAAACTCTGCACTTAATGAAAAGAGGAGGACTGGCTCGTACTTCAACTTGTTCCAGGTACTATATTTGTCTATATACTCAAGAGCAGAATCAGTGTGTGTGTGCGTGTGTGTGTGTGTTCCACAGGGTATCTGACACCCTGTGAAACACACACATTATCCATCAATCATATCCGGGAAATGAAATGTCTCCCTCTGCCTCTGTTGTCTAATTCGACACAGAGAGCGAAAACACACAAAGACGCACTCACACACACACACACACGCACACACACATACATTTGACCTCAGTTTCATCATGCCACAATGCACAATGCTATCTCCTCCACAATTATTCCCTCCGTTTTCTCTCTCCTCCTCCCTCTTGTATTATACCAACAACGAACCATCTCTCTCTCCTCCCTTTAACCTCCCTCTGTTTATCTCTCCTTCTCTTTGTTTATCTCTTTTCTTGGTCCCATCTCTTCTCCTCTTCCATGATCACTTATGTCTCTTCTCTTTTACTCATTCCTCTTTTCTTCTTCTTTACTTGCCACAAATACAATCGTATTTCCTGTCTTCATCTTTTTTAACCTTTCCTCCTTTTCTCTCCCTTTCCTGTCGTTCCTTGTTCGCCTCACTTTGACCTCATCTTCCCCCCACACCTCCTTTCACCTTTGTCTCTTTCACCTGTCTCCTCACTTTTTTCAAACACATTTTCTCACCTCTCTATCTGTGCCAGTCTTATCTCCTCAGTCTTTACCTGCTTTGTTGTTTCTCACTTCTGCTTCCCCTTTCCTTTCTTCTCCTCTTCTCACCTCAGTTTCCCCTCACATTTCATCTCCTTTCATCCCCTCTCTTGTCCTTCATTCTTCTCCTCTTCTATTTCCTCTCAGTTTCTCCTCTCTCCTGATTTCATTTCCTCTCCTGTCCTCTCCTAAAGTTTCATTTCTTTCCAGAACTTGTCTGACTTGTGTTCTCGCTTTGCTTCTTAAAGGTCATGGTTCCTCCATTTCCTCTTTTCCCTTCTGTCCCCCCTTTTTCTTCTCAATTTTTTCTCAGCCGCTTCTTCCTTCGCTTCATCCCAACTCCTTTTTAATTCATTCTTTCCTTTACAATTTTGTAATAATACAATACAAAGTATTTTCCTCTCACTTTCTCGTTCCTCCCACCCCATCTTTTCATTACTCTTCTCTTCTTTTTCCTCAATTCTTCCCTTCCTCTCTCCCTCACTTCCCTCAAATATTATACATTTGGGGTCTTCCCCTCTTTTCTTCTTCTGTCTGATCCTATCTTCTCCATACCTTCTCACCCTTTCTCTCCTGCCCCGTGTTCTCACCTTTACTTTGAATCATTTTTTATTTTAAGATATATATATATTTTTTTAAAGATTTATTTTTGGGCTTTTTGTGCCTTTATTGTAGAGATATGACAGGATAGAGCTGGAAGTCAGGGAGAGAGAGCGGAGAATGAGATGCGGGAAAGGAGCCACAGGCCGGATTCAAACCCCCCGCTTTGAGGACTACAGCTTCCATACATGGGGGGCACACACCAACCACTGCGCCTATTTTAAGATATTTTATGGGGCATTTTTGTCTTTATTGAATAGGACGGCTGAAAAGAGACAGGAAACGTTGGGAGGAGAGAGTGAGGGACGACATTCAGCAAAAGTCAGAGGTCGGTTTGGAATCCCCGGCTGCTGCAACAAGGACTAGAGCCTCTGTACATGGGGTGTGCGACCTAACCGCTAGGCCATCCGGCGCCCAGTCACCATTTATTCTATCAGGTCCTCCAAGCCTTCTCCTCTCCTCTTCACTCCTTTCCTTTCACTTTCTCTCTCCCTGTTTCTCTAACATTTCCCTCTTTCCTTTTTGTTTCCTCTCCTCGTTACCTGTTCTGCAAAATAAGCTGTCACACCCACAGATGATTGACGACTCGAGGTGGACCGGACCCTTTCGTCTCTGTAGCTGTCACTCAGTCGGTGCGTTTGTGTGTGTGTGCATTTGTGTGTGTGTGTGTGTTTGTGTGTGTCAGCAGGCCGGTGGGTAATAGCACTGACGCAGCAGTCTAAGTATGAGAGCAGAATATCGCTGCAGCGACGGCTGATGATTAGATTGCCTCGACTCAATCAAACGGCGGATGTTGTCCTCAGCAGTCGAGGAAATGATTCAGCCTCTTGTGTATCTCCAAAGAAAGTCTTTGCAAGAGAACGAGAATATAAGAGAGCCAATAATTAATTGAGGAAGTAGAGATAGAGGGCGTATGGGGGGGGATTACAACCAAATGTCACTGACAATTAATTTTCCTTTGCACAAAGGCAGAAAATGAAGAGCGGCATAATCTGTTCAAGTCAATCAGATTTTAAATCCCTGTGACAAGCACGATCTATGATTAAGTGGCTGCTTCGACGCTGCGGTACCTTAATTAATCTATTTTACCTTGTCATCACTTTTGCTTCCTGCGAGTCATTAGGAAGGTACCTTTTAATGGAATAACGAGCCGGCGTTTAGAAGAACCCGGGCCTTCCATCACCATAAACGTCAGTCACTTCAAAGGGAAACCAAGGAGAGTGAAGTCGCCTCAGTCCACTCTATCGGCTGGAGTTAAACATACAGTAACTCATCTTTCACTTAACGGCACGTCGCTTTGTCACCGCGCTTCATCCTGACTTTTAAAAAAGATGAATCTTTACTCTCTTGGGAGTGTCATTTTCCTAAAAGTGATTACTCACTGGTAAGTTATGTGATGCTTGTTGTAAGGTGTTTGCCCCAGATAAGTCATCCCACACACACGCACGCACGCACGCACGTACGCACGCACGCACGCACGCACGCACACACACACACACACACACACACCCTGTAACGCTCAACAGAGAAAAATAGCCCATTGTGATTGTGTATCATCATTCTTAAACATGATGTTCAAACTAGAGGAGGTCCCAAGCTGGGATGCATTTAAGAAGCAGATTGACTCATTCACATTCAAAACAGAGATGTCAGAAGGACCGATGTGAGTCATGTAGGCAATGTAGAAGGACCAATAACTGCAGTTCCTCAAGTGGCCACTTGAGGCTGGATCCAAAAGTGAGTCTATCCCCATTAAGGAGCAGACGGCAAAGAACCTAAAAGTTCCACTTGAACACACTGTACAGACTACAGCCGACGGCCAACCACCACTAACGTTCTGCACATGCGTGAGAGGAAATAACTCACCATGCCAGCAGGCGGCGGTAGTCCGTTGTTATGATACGAGAAGACCATTTTCACACCGCTGACGCTCACCACTCGTATTATAGGTAGCCTACTAATGCAGAAATATGTCTGATAAAAAGTTGAAAATGGCACTGGTGCTGTCAGCCCTTGGTCTTTTAGTGGAAAAAGAAAAGAAGAGGTGGAGGTGACAAATATGGAGAAACCGCACTAATGGGTGAAAGCATGGATACTACAGCAGCATGCTGAAGGGGCTTTCCAGAACCTGTGTCGAGAGCTGGAGAGAAATGAAACCTCCCAACAGCCAATCATAGAGATTCCTCTCAACAACCGCCGACGCTGATTCGACATGTTGAAAAAAAGAAAGGTAGCGACAGAGCCGGTCAAACCGACGCCCGATGATGTCCTTGGTGTGTCACGGCCTTTAGCCCTCAAAAATCTCCAACTTCAAAGTAGAATGGAATAGCCAGTCGAATGTGTTCTTGTTTTTTTGTGAATGCAGAGCACATTAATGGAAAATCTCTGCAAACGTAATAAGCAAGATTTGAAAATGCAAGGAGTAGAAAGTGTTGGTATTTGTGATTAAATATGAAGGACCTTTTATCAATCTATGAAGCACAGTCATTACTGGCCCCGTGTTCCCACGTTTTCCACACTTTCCAGATCTAAACATACTAATCATTCTTTCTGTTTGTGGCCGAGAGCGAGAACGTGTTTGAGTGATTCTTCTCCCATCTGGAGGCATTTAAACAGTTAAACAGTTGAGCAGCATTGAGAGGAACCCTTTTTTTTCCAGTTCGGAGTTCAGCTTTATTTACTCTGCTTATCTCCCCTCTGGAATCACCACAGCCAGGCTCAGAGCCGGTGCTGTTTATTCAAACGGAGCGAAGAATAATACCCTTCCAGCCGTCAAATCCAGAAGCCTGAAGTCATTTGTGTGTGCACTGGGTGTTTCTAATGGCTTTACAATCCAAAACCACATGCTTGACTTTTGTCCAGTCTCTCACCTCCAAATCAAGTCAAACTAACCACTCTTTCTAACAACTGCTTTCTACTTGGGTGGTAAAAGCAGTAAAAGTGCTAATCGTGTTACCAAATGTGTAACTATGGTTCCATGCTGAACACAGTGACATGGAGGGGGATAACTGAGTGGACACGTTTCCTCTCTTTGACAGCTGGTAGACTGTATAAATCAAAAACTAACTATTGCTATGACGCTTGTAATCGCTAGCTATAATGTAGGCCAGTTCTCGCATTTCAAAGGAAGAATGTGCTACATTTTACACATCAGAAATCATCCTCAAATGATGTGTCTCTTGAGTCATGACTGTCTACTTTGAGTGAGAAGCTTGAGTACTGCTGGCTGTGTTGTTGTCAGAGCCGTGTTTACATGGACGGGACGGCCGGCTCCTCCCCTTGTGTATAAAAGCTGTTTTAGTCAAGGACTAGAGAGAAGAAGAACTCACTGATTATTTGAATGTTAGTAAGAGTTTTAAGATCATGGTCATTCTGGGTTAATGTATGTGCAATATGAAACTACAAGCTAACTAAAGAGCACTAACATTACCATGCTAACACAACAATGCAGGACACAGGCGATTGCAGGTCGAGCGAAGGACAATTTTGTCAGCCGCTTGCGCTTAATGATGCTTAATTATGGTGTGTTCCAATTCATGACTCCTTTGTGTGAACGCGAGAGGAGAGGTGCTGCTTAAGAAGAAGGAGCCGAGTTGAGCAGAAGCACGAAAAAAGAGGGTGGTCTGCTGCTGTTCTTCCTGTTTTGTTTGGCTCTTGTGTCACCAACAACAGGCTCTGCACTCTGTAAGGTCCTGTAAAAGTCAAGTAACACCACGATGACTTACGGCTGTAGGTTCTTGTTATGTTTTAAGGACCTTTATGTCTGCCTTTTACTGCCTGGTGACTCTTTCTGAAGCTTCCCCAAATATCTGGGATAAATAACCAATGGACTGCGT
This sequence comes from Labrus bergylta, assembly GCF_963930695.1. NCBI lineage: Eukaryota > Metazoa > Chordata > Actinopteri > Labriformes > Labridae > Labrus > Labrus bergylta. The sequence continues at coordinate 20,340,781 of NC_089207.1, read as the reverse complement.
GTTTTCTTGGACGATAACGATCTGTCTAGTGAAGGGAAACTTGGTCTTATTCTTTATTTGCATTTCTAGTATCAGTCAGAACGTTTATCAGGAGAACTGGACCGAAGATCTTCTTATCAATTCTAAACTAAACATCTAATATTCAGACCTGAATCCAGCTTCACATTCTTTGGCGATATCAGGAGTATTTTTGCCAGATTTTGGTCGGTTAGTCTGTTCAAGAGTTGTGCTTTAAACTGATAAGGCCCGCTGAGGAAGTCCCGTCCCAGCGTCAGAGGGTAACAGAGGAAACAGGGGGTCAGCCTACAGAGTGAGATAAACTACGTTCCCCCGCAGTCAACGCCAACCTCCAAAACTCTGCCTGCCAACACTGCGCCTGCACAACAGGGCCAATCACAACAGGGAGGGGGGGGGGCGGCCAACCAGGGCTCACTGGGGAAAGCAGGAAAGTCGTTAAAATATATTCATGTTTGAAAGAATTCTGTCTGTCTCTGTAATTGTTCTAAATCACAGTCTCAGATACTCAAGTCTGTGCTGTGCTTTGGTCAAAATATGAAATGAATCAAGCACCAGAGGAGGTTTGTGACCCTGTATAAACCAGCTCTCTCAGAACGCTCTGTTTTGGTGTGTGTGTCTCTTTAAATGCAATGAAATAAACAGAGTCTTATTATTGCTGATATATCACCAAAAAGATCACGTGAGATCATAGAGATTACATGGGGAGGTACGTGCTCCCATCAGAGGAACATGGACGTCAGGAGATTAGTTGATTGACAAAGTTGGCAGCATGTGGCTCGGTGGTAGAGTCGGTGATCTCCCACCCAGAAGGATAGGGTTTCCATCTAGCTCCTGCAGTCATATGTTGAAGTGTCCTTGGGCAAGACACTGAAAAAATCTTCTCCTGCCACTGTGTCGTCAGCGTATAAATGTCAATGAATGAATTAGTGAAACCTGATGGACACTTTACACAGCAGCCTCTACCATCAGTGTGTGGATGTTGTGTAAATGGATGGATGTGAGATACATTGGGAAAAGGACTGTGAGCGTGCAGGAGACTAGAAAAGTGCTACACAAGCTATAAAGTCCATTTACCAGATGTTGTTGTGGTGTAAGGTTTAGCTTCTGGTGGAGCACAGCCTCTTGATGGATGGAAGCTTCTTAAAAAAAGTTAGTGTGTGGGAGGTTGGCCACATTCATACTTTGCCACCTCAGGGTCTTGTCAGAGTACAGGTCACAGGAGAGGTGCAATAAATTACCTTCAGAGCAGAGCTATAGATGCGTCTCACCCTGCCTTCACTCTTGACAGTATAGCGGCAGCGTACCAGATGGTGATGGAAGAGGATAGGAAGGACTCAAACTGGCACCATCATCACTGCCTCTGTTAGGTGAAATCAGGAAGTACATCTTCTGTTCTGCTTTTATAGAGTGCGAGCTGAGGTGTAGGTAGGTATTTGAACAAATGGCCTCAACAATCAGTGGCAATGTGCTGCATGTTTAAGACACATTCCCCCATGCCAACCCCGGTCTGCATGATAATGAATGTGGGCCAACTTGCCAGATTTTCTTCTGTCATACTTCCCTTTATTTATGCAAAACAAAATGTCACATTCACTGCCTGCATCTACACCTCCTGTAGTCTGACCTTTGTTTTGATGGTAGTAATGCAACAATCCATGACCCAGCGGGAGTATATCATGCACCTGATGCTGCTGTTTGTCTGAGGAGGAAAGTCTCTTCATTTAGATACGTGCTGAAATAATGGGCCCATGTGTGGGACTGATCACTGTCTCCAGGCGTTTTTAGAAAAGTCAGAAATATTTTGCAATGAATCATGAGTCAGCACTAATTCTCTGTCCTCAGAGGCGTGTTTTTGGCAGGGCTTAACATGTGATTATTGATGCGTGGTTAAATCTCGTTACTGGCCCCTGGCTGTCAGCTGACACTTCTCTAGAAAAAACATCCAATTAAATTTACCCTTTTCAAAGTCATAGATGTACAATAATTCACAACACTTAACTTCACTTAGATTAACTCACCAAGCAATCATAAGAGCACCCAAGGGAGAGTAAAAGGTGTCGTCATGAGAATGTCATGTTATCAGATCTGAATGTTTGTGAAGCCGCGTGTATGAGAAACCTCTCGAGCTGCAGGGTGGCACCGCTCGCTCCTCGTCCCCGACACGACTCAGGACAGCTGTGGTCAAAGCAGCGACGCAACAGACCAATTATCTCTTTCTCTTACCTCCATGCTTGTTTTCTCTCCTTCCCTCCTCACTTTCTATCTGCCGTTTTCTGTCGCTCAAGTCCATTTTTGTAAAGAACTTGCATGCATCAGATTTAAGGCGAGACACGGCAGGCTAAAACATCCATTTTTTATGTACTGGTCAATTTTGAGATTTTGGGCTCGATCACTCCCTGAACATGTAATCTTTCAAACTACCATAAAGCAAATATCCAAATTATACATTTATGTGTATATTTTAATACATTTTGTCTGATCGCGGCGTTAGATTTCTTGTCAATTTTCCCGAAAGTTAGCATTCTAATGCGATGTGCAGTATAACGGCTGTTCTCTGCTTCCCGTCATGACTGATATCTCTGTAAAGCGCTCTCTCTCCTGCACAACACTATGTAACCCAAATAAGGACACTTCCTTTCTACCAGCAACCAATCGTGAAAGGTCAGAGGGGGGTTTAATGCTAAGAACGTAATCTCATTGGCTTGTGTTTGGTTTCTGATAACGTGCGGTCAGACGCATCACGTGGTATGCTTTGACACTTCCTTGTTTATCTTTCCGCGGGACCTTTGAGGAATGAATGAAAATATCTTTGTGTAAATCAAAGAAAAGAAAACAACAATTGTCACTTGCAAGGGGATGTAAAAGGAAAAGTTGTGATGCATTACCCCGCAAAATGATCTCAGGAAGCACTTCTGAACGTAAGCTGTCGATGGGAAACCGGGGGGGTGATTTAGATATAAAAGTGACGCGCATGCCACACAGCAGTGGCTGCTTGTTCATGTTGCGCGAATTGTGCCGGGTCAGGGCTGAAAATAAATATAGATCCACAGAATCATGGGTTCTGTAGCAGTTTATTGCTCGAGTGCCGTGTGTGTGTGTGTGTGTGTGTGTGTGTGTGTGTGTGTGTGTGTGTGTGTGTGTGTGTGTGTGTGTGTGTGTGTGTGTGTGTGTGTGTGTGTGTGTGTGTGTGTGTGTGAGAGAGTACCGCAGGAGCGTGTAAACATACGCAACTTCAAGATGAGTCCAGGAACGATGTCGCGGTGCTGAACTCCTATAAATAACAGAATTATATATATATATATATATATATATATATATATATGTAGCCTATATCTATCATCTTCTTACTGCTGATACTGTGCTGAACTCAAAACGGGAGCGGTCGTCGTTGTGTTCATGTCTGTGCGGGTTCGCAGATAAATTAAGTAGATTGAAGTTGTTTCTTGAAAAAACTAAATTAATTTAGAGGGGAAAACACATTTGATATAAATACACAACTAATACTAAAATATACCCTAAAATAAGAGTAAAAATGTCTTTAATATCTGTTTTTTCAAAATGATTTTTTTCTCATACTCTGAGACAGAAATCTCCACTTCAGTAGCACTTGCATATACCAAACTTTCCAGTTTTATTCCTATCTGTATTCTGAAGGTATTTACAGAGGGGTTTGTTCATACATCATTCATAGCCTGATTTATATAACAGTTTGTTCATAAAAACATGGCGAAAATCGATTTTTCAAGTCTGTTGATAGTATTTTCTGATTTATGGAGTGATAAAAAGAGATATCCAAAATCCCCTCTGTAAATACCTGTGTCTTTAATATGTCAACAAAATAATCTTGAACCTGGGTTTAGCCAATGTTCAGATTTCTCAGCTGGAAATGTATGCAAATTAACGCATATTTAATTAGATAATGCCTTATTTGCATATTTAAACATAACATTTCAGAAAACTTGTAATATTAAAATTATTTGCCTTGATATAAGTAATAAACTGGAGAAGTTTCATGTTGATATCTGTGAGTTAATTCTTTTACCCTATTCACCTGTAGTGTCTCGCCTTAACTACAACTAATGCAAGGTAAAAAACAAACCCTTACCCTAATAAAGACTAAATAATTTAAGGATAAAAATGCAGAAAACATCACTCCACATTTTATTCTTGGATAATACGCTGACTTTTTGTAGACCTGATGATGATGTGTTTTGCAGCTCGCCATCAATCTGAAAGTAAAACCCTTCATGAAATATTCCCTCTCCACAGAATGTGTGTGCTGAAAGAATTGAAAGGGTTTTGTACTCCAAATTGGTGGAAAACTCTGTATGATTTGTCCTTACTCATGGATACAATGAAAAATCTTTATCGCCTAAATCAGTGAGCGACCATATCAAAACAGAACTGCTGCATTAGACTGCCTCTCGATGAGAGAAACAACAACACAGCCTGAGATGTTTTCAGAACAAATAACAATGAAATGTTACCCTCAAAATGTTCAGTAATTTACCTCTTGATTTCAAACTTTTGAATGTTTCCACGTTTTAGCCAAACATTGTCATCATCATTTTCCGAAAGGGCAAACGCAGCTGACCTCGACATAATGATTCTGTTTATACCAAATTCGCTGCAGAACCGGAGAGCTGTTTAAAACTGGCAGAGAGTGTCCAGCTCACTAAATGATGAAATCCATGTTATAATGTAGCATAAAAATGTGTCATGGACATGCTGATTGAGGTGGAAAGAATATAATGGGTACTTTGTCTGCTTGTAATGCAGCAGTGGCTGCTTGCCACCTAATAGCACTTACACAACGAAAAAATTGCAGGGTTAAAAAAAAATAAAAAAACTCAATTACAGCGTGACCACACTTTTGGGTCCGAACATATGCTGCAGTGTTTCAATCGAACAAACCGCAGCAATGCTCTCACAGCTTTATTAATATGACCTCAGTTTGAAATCACAGCCCATTCTCAAACCTGATGCAGAAACACAATCGTACATTATGAGTGTTAAGAGTGCATCAGCTTCACGCTATGAATAATGGTAAACTGGTAAACAGGACCAAAACAAGATGTCGTGTATAGCATCTTTCTGCAGGGGGAACTGAACAACCAAAAACCTAAATGAACCAAATAAAATGTCCAAAAGGAGCATACATATTTAATTTGAACCAGCCTGTTTGCACTCTCCAGTCATTATAAATGGCAGCACTGTCATCAGCCTACGCCCTCAAAATCTGACTATCAAGGCCTGGCAGACTTAAAAAAAAAAAAAAAAAAAAAAAAACATCACTCTCCTTCCCATTGGCTTGAGGTGAATTCTCCTGATTATATCCTGCTGCATTCTCACATCAGCTCACTCGGACTTGCTGTGAAAAAAAATACCAGGGGTCTGGCAGGAGAAACTCTGGAAGAAGTCTGAGCTAAAAATTAGGCTGTTTTTCAGGAGATTTTGTGCAAGTGTGAAAGCCCTAATATTGTGATGAGTTTGAAGAAACCAGACTGTTAATACAACTGATGTAGACAATTAAAATACAAACATACAATATGAAATAATAGTCTAAAAGTTTGTGAAAAACACATGTGCATGCAAACGCATACTCACAAGGTAATTATCTCAGACTAATTCTTCAGCCCTCATAAATTGTACAGCTCTCCTCATTTAAGCAGCAATTATCCATTTACCACTTGATCAGCACTTCACTTCATCAGATGGGCAACCTCCTCGCTTGTGTCTGCTCCAGCAGAATCAAAGGCCAACATTAACATCTGCTATAGGTGCCGGAATCCTAACTCCTGTCGGCTAATAAATGCAAATGATGCCATGTGTCATCCTATTAGCAAAAGGCCGTTTACAGTCCATCAGCACTGTGCAAACACGGTCACTCTCTCCTTCTTTGCTCACGTCCTGTGTACATAATGAAATAGAGATCATTTATGACTCCCACCGTTCTCTGCTCAATGTCTCTCTACCAATCCCTCGCTCATTATATGCAAGATTGTTGTCTTTGAGTCAAGGTAAACACGGTCAGACTGTTGATCTGCCGATGATGCCTTGACCCCGCCGTGTCCTCGTCTCTGCTCGTGCTACTATCCCCTTTGCTCTCTGAACATTACTTTCCTTCACCCCTCATGTCCATCTCAAAGTCATTTTCATTTGAAAATGAATCCCTAAAAAGCCATCAACTCTGCGAGCATGACTCGCCAAAAGATTGATACCTCCCTGTGCCCTGTAATCAGTTGGCAGAGAGGGAATGAGATGGAAAATGTGTCCGCTCTCCGTCTTTTTCTCTCCATCCTTTCCTCCATTGTTGTCTCCTGGATCTGGCTAAAGGAGGCACTGATATATTGAGGTTGTCATTCCTTAAGAGGAGCCCTGGCTTTGCATATTACCCCTTTTTTCCATCACTTTAATGAAAACACCAAAGAGATACCTGGCGAGCCGATTGATATATACACCCCAGAGCGCAATGGTATCTTTATCCATCAGGCTGCCTCCTTTTTTCCTGGGCCGTAAATGTGTCTCATGTGGCTGCACATAGCTGTGATCCCATGGCACCCTCTATGTATGGTAGAAATATGCTACATGAAACCCCCATTGTCCTTCCAGGGATACACATTAGTGTTTAAATGCAATCTGCAGTTTGTGAAATATTGCAGGAATACCCGCGAAAGCCTAGCTGCTCATTTTCAAGGTTGCTGGTACACAATATGGTTCCAGTGACATTTTATAAGGTTGCCCTCTTTCCATTAGGTGGATGCTGCAGCCATAGCAAGTTCAAGGTGGTAATAATTCTGCTTTAGGTAAGGATCAACTCTTGCAGCTTCTGCTCAGATATATGTAGAAAGAGCCGGCTCTCTTTTTACAGCAGAAGGCTAACAACGTCCCCGTCTTGCATCATCACCCTGTATGTTTATTTAGTTTCATTGTAAAATAAAGTACATGTGGCAGGCAGCAGCATCTTCTACGTATAGAAGATTGAGGTTTGCATAATCCTGTATAAAATGATATCAAAGAGAATTTGCATAACTTGTGTAGGAAGAAGGATTGAAACCTGTGTACAATTCAACAAAGTCTAAGAACCTAGAACTGTACAATATAGTAGACCTACCACTGCACATCAGTATTTATGTTGAAGGGTACAGCAGAGTCTGAAAGGAGGTAGTGTAATTCTGCTGTCTGATAAAGGGTCAGTGTTTGGTTTCATATAATTGTTTTTTTGTTTTGTTTGGCAGTGTGAAACAGAAATACTAGTCTGGTTCATTTATGACACAATGCCAATACTTATAACATATACTCCCTTGTACTCACTAACATAACCTTTTACCTTCGGCTGTACGAATGTATATCAATATGCCTCCTGGCAGACTCATTTTGAATGCAGAATTCAGAGGGTAGATGTACTTTGCAGCCACGGACGGGTCAAGGTAGGGATCATTCTGCTTTTGTCATCAAATCCTGCAACGCTTGCAACAATTCTCAAACGCCTGTGGACAAAAATAAGCTTTACATTTCAGCGCTAATGAGGAAATTAGCCTCTGGGTAACTCTTAATTTGTTGTTGGTCAGCTCTCATAATGAACATTAGGCTGCAGGGAATTCTGTTTTTTTTTTCAGCAGCAAATGACATTGGTAGCAAATCAAAAGTGTAGAGAAGTACCTCAGGATAGCAATTACCGTCTAATTCAGCCTGAAAGTCCCAACTGCTGTGTGTCCAATTGTGGTTTGTGACAGACACTTCAACACTCGCTTATGAAGCCCGTGTCTCTTTTAGGCCTCAGGGGAAGTCGAGTGTGTTGCCTCCGTCTCCTCCAGTTCTTTGTCTCCTAATGTTTCCATCCTCTAAAATGAAACTCAGGAGCTTTATAGTCGAGACGTCTGAGCACCTCCTTGTGGTGACACATTTCAGACTGGAAACCACTCCTCATGCTCGTGTTGCTAACTCACACACAACTCTTTTTACAGCATGGTTCCAGAATCACCAAGGTCGGCCATTTGTATAATCTACAGAGCCACTTTCGGTTTATACAGTGTCGCATATAATTATGAACACCTCTTTTTTTTCCAAGTGCCACATTGTTGCTTGTGTGAGGTAAATAAGAGAGTAGATCGAGGTATAGAAGTTGAAGTAATGATGCCATGAGGGGGCTGTGGATTAGTTGGTAGAGCTTGTCGTCTCACAACCGGAAGGTTGGGAGTTAGATCCCCAGCTCCTGCAGCCAATGTGTCCTTTGGCAACCCAGAATTGCTCCTTCTGCCTCGTTGGCGGTGTATGAATGTGTATGAATGTGTATGAATGGGAATGGTTAGTTCTGACTATACCACCGCTCTATGTCCCATGTTGGTCAGAAATTGGGAAACGATTCTCTGGGTTTTCTGCACTCTCAGCCTGGAATCTGTTCTGGAATCTGTTGCAGAATGACTTGAAACTCAAGGACCTGGTGTCCTTAAATGTTTTTATTCATGAATGAAAGACCTGGAAGCAGATTCTACAGGATGTGAATGTTTTAACCTCAATTGCTTGAACTACAGACACCCAGATTAGACTCATAGATGATTCTCTTTCAATGCAAACATTAGTGTTTTTCTTTTTGTGTCTCCGTCTGTAACTTTGTGTTTTTTGCTGCTGAATGTCTCGGCCAGGTCTCGCTTTGAAAAGAGGTTCTTAATCCAAATTGGACCAACCTGATTAAATAAAGGTTAAATAAAAAAGAATAACTGTTTGATATCAAATTAATTGCCTTGTCTGAAGAGATATCTTTTCAGCCGGCTCATGAAGCAAACATTTTCTCTATTAAAGGGATTTGATGGTACTTACTGTTTCACTTTGTTTTTGTATTTTGCATTTTACTCTTTTGACTTCACACTGTTTGCCTCCTCCCTTTAGTCTCCAAAATGTTGTTTTTTTCCACTAACCTTTAAACCTAAATTTGATGTAATGTATCACAAATGTTTTTTCTCTAGTAGTTTTTTCCTCCAATGATCTTCACTTTCTAGCAGTAGTAAGTAGTTGGCATAGTAATGGAGCCCACTTTGTGTCAGTTTTGCTCTTGGTTGATTTTATTTCTAAAGAAACGATCTGACCATCAAGAGAGCTGCTTTAACTTCTACAAGGTCAACACCCCACCAGTCCTCAGTGTTTTGAGGGAATACTGATTCAAACTGATATTTCTCAGTCTGCGGCCGACATCAGGGTCAGAAAGATGACTTGAGAATTGGCCTTTGAGACTCTGATGTACAGGATGAAGGCCTTTGGACTGACAAGGTGTCAGTGTTCACAACCAGCTGTATTCAGTTGCTAAAGTTTCAGTTCCCACAATCAAGAATATTTCACACGCTCATTATGATTTTTTAGTTCTTTGATAAATGCTGATGCTCTGATCTGCTCTGATTTGTTTTATTGTAATTCAGCTTGCAGCTCACCCTGGAACTACTTGAATATACCTTTGATCATTTCCCCCTAAACACAAAAGTTGACTCACTGTGAAAGTGCACATCTCCCACCTTTGGATCTTCAGCAAAACTCTTCAGAGAAAGCATTCCCGTGTTTTTTCTGCTTTGTAATGATATATTGTTGTTGTCGTGGTGGTGTAAACTAGCGCAGCATTATTCACACCCTTGGCAGACGCCCTTGTCCTTGATCAACCTCTGATTACCTTTTTGGTCCCAAGGGCTGCGAAGGAGATCAGGAAAATCTGCTTGCGGCGTAGCTTCAAAATAAGTAGTGTAATACCTCAGCAGACACACACTGTAGGAAATGAGGGGGAGGTAGTGTGGCACACAAATAAGACCAAAGTGTAAACACAATCTCAGATTTAGATGAGTAAACAGCGATACATGAACCAACATACTGTATGTTGGTTCACACTCTTATCTATACTGTAAATGTGTTCATGCACATACATGCTAATCTACATTTAGATGCTGAGGTCAAAGGAGAGGCAATACAATGGCATTTTAGTTCATGTAAGTGGGATTTTTGGATAATTATACTCTGCTATCAGCTATCCAGAGTCACCACCTTATCGGAGGGGGGGGGGTGTAAGAGTCCCTTTGGGCCTGCCTGACAGGAAACAACTCTCGACAACTGATCTAGAGCTAGAATATATCATACCACCTGTATAAAATATGGACGTAGTCTCTGTGATTTCACCCATTGGTTTCTGAACAAAAGCTTTGCCGTTTTGGAAATGCCATCTCTACTTCATTTTCAGTAAACATAGAAAAGAGGTGGAGCTGAGGCGGGCCTTTAGCCTCCTGGCTAACAGCTTTCAGTCAGATCATCAGCCCTAACAATGCATGACACTTAGCCCTAATGTTATCAAAATGGTTGAGTTATAAGTGTGAATTAAGGGTGAAGCTGGGTGGCATTTTGATTCCTTTGTGCTTCGCTTGTGGACGAAGGAAGGACCTTTTTTTTTTTTTCCTGATTAGCTAGGCAGCCAATCAGAGTGATTCCTCTCACCCCAGCTGAAGAGCATCAGAAAAGACCACACGAGCAGCAATGTGGACAAACCACAATAACTATGGCCAAGACCCAACATCTGTAAATGACTCAACATTGACCTGGTGTGTTTGAGTGAATCACAGGCCCTTTATAAATTGTCTGAGAAGGTGCCATATAGGAGCCGGTTGTTTTCTGGGAATGTGTACAGGTAGAAAAACCTCAAGTGAACACAGAATACGATGGAGAGTTTAAACATTTCATCTGGCTTGGGAAGTCCATTGGATTCCCCGATAATATTTGGTAAGAGGTCGCTGGTTGCAGGGGCATCTGGACTACCTTGCTTCACCTGTTGCGAAAACAACCGGGATGGATTCATGGGCAGATGGATAGATGGAATTAGCAAACAATGGGGATAATAGCAGCGCAGTTCATTTCCAAACACCCCACCATCATCAGCACCGCAGGGCAAAGGTACTCCAACAGAGTGGAACAGAAGCAGGTCTGAATCGGCGGTGACAGTCAAAACAAATGAGGGGGATAAATGGAGCAGCTGTTTTCTATTTCGCTAAATACCCCTTTTCATATAGGCGGCAAAAAAATAATAAAGCGACACAATTAGTGAAGCACTCAGTTAAAAAAACTCTCCATGTCTCACTGGGCTAATTATAAGCGAGAAGAGAGAAAGCGAAAAACACAGAATGAGAACCTGCTAAAGAAGGTCAGGTGAGGTCGCTCCATCTGCAAGTGAAAGTAGTTGTTGTGCCGGAAGAGGCATTGCAGCCACCCAGAGAGTGACCGCGCCTGCTAAACAAGGGGTGAAAAAAAAGCGAAGGTGTTGTGAAGCCACCAGCTTTTAATGTGTTTAACAATGCGTTAAATGGCGTGATTAAGCAGAGAATTAGACGGGAAAGCTTTCCCACCATGGCGGTAAACACAAGGCCAGGCCTGACAGCTAGGGAAGATGTACAGAGAGAGGGGCCAACAATGATGTCACTCAGGGAGGTAACCGACCGTATAACCCTACTTAACTTCTGACTGATGGCTGTTTCTGTGAAACTGTACACAATGTAGGTCAACGGAGACCTTAGACAATTTTCTTTGTTTAAATTAAAGGGAAGGGATTCACTTTGAGGGAAATGTTTGCATGCATGTGGAAGTTTTGCTTGATTATTTAATATGAGTCACAATCAAACATATGTAAATGTACCTAAGTTAGCTCAAACACTGTTTTTATTGCCTAAAGTAAAGCATTAAATCAGAAAGCTTTAACACAACAGTTTCACAACATGATCACACAACATGGCAAATTATAAACCTGTTATACATTAGCATGTTAGTACCATGAACATGTTAGCATGCTGTTTTAAGGCTTTTTCAGTGTTTTAGGCGGAATCTTAACACAGGAGCTAGCTTGGTTGTTAGCTTTTTTGGCTTCATCTTGCATCCTGCACAAAGATTTTACCACATGATCACACAACATTATTGAACATGACAAAATACATCAGTGTGTTAGTACTTTGAACACGTTAGCATGCTGTTTTAAGACCTTTTTAGAAATGTTCATGTGTTTTAAGCTAAATCTTAACAGAGGAGCTAGCTTGGTTTTTAGCTCATCTTGCACAAAGCAATGTTCAGCACAATTGTAATTGCCATTTTCCAAGCAATGCCATTGTCATTTCCATGCCCAAAAGCCCAAAGTTTCTGCACCGGTCTGTTGCCCATGGCTTAAAAATGCCGGTTTCGTCTCTCCCATTGGTGCATTGACGCAACAAGAACCAATTGCACCATTGGCCAAAAAATACATGGCGCAATCTTAAAATGCATCTCTCATAGAAGATCTTTGGGCTCATGTTATTCCGGTTGCACAGCGACACGCAGCGCAGCACATGTATTGCTAGTTTTCAGCGGTGACCGTTGCATTTTTTCATGCACAGCACTAATGATGTTTAACAAGGAAATGTACTTTCCCAATTCTTTTGCCCGTGTGACCACAGACTTAAGTTAAAGTGTACTCAGTCACATTTCTTTATGAAGCAGCTGACAGGGATAATTCCATTAGCCAATAAAAAGCTGATCTAAAGTCAGTTGCCTGATTTCTTTTCTTTTATTTGAATGTTCCCTTTCTCTTTGAGTCATTGTGTGCAAATGTACTTTTATTATCTTTCCCAAATTGTTGAATCCTGTCTTAATTTGTGACTTCCCCTTCACAGATGGATCTAAAAGGGAAGTATCACAGACTGACTTGGGAACTTGCTAGGCGAGCTACAATCAGCCCATTTATGCTCCTGGACGTCTCACTGAGTGAATCCTGCCATGCCAGTGATTACAAGATTGCATTTTGAGTCGTGTGCATCAAACGGCTTTTTAATTTCAGTGCTTCTACGAGCACTTCATGTTTCAGTCTCGCTAAATGTTGGACATAAAAGGTTGTTTTCCCCCCTAAAAGCATTTCATCTCCTCTCGTTTCATAATGGAAAAATATAGAGCAAATGAATTGATAGTTATGAAACTGGGTTACATACTGTATGCTGTATGTGTTTCACACCATTTAATAAAACATGGTATTTTATATTACACACTGTCTGTGAACTCTGGATGTAAAAGGATATAAATGACAATGTCTCTGCAGTATGAGAGTTGTCTGTGTGTAATTTAAAGGAGTAATGGAGGCCAATGAGGCTAACCCGCGGAGCTTGGCTGTAGCCACCAAACAGTGTTGATGTGGGTTCTTTATCATTACAGTATATGATTACAGCATATGCTATGGGAGGTGTTTTGGCTAGCATTGCTGCCAGTGTGACTTACTGCTGGTTAAAAAATTTCCTGCATGAATGATGTTTTCTAAATCCTACCAATTTGAGGTGCCATCACTTAGAAGGAATTCTGTTTCTGGAGTGTTTGAGAGCTGCCATGTTATATTTGCACTCCACCAGCGCCGCTGTGCTGACTAGCCAGTCCTTGCTGGAACAGAGTATGTACACAGGGCTCAGAACAGGAAGCGGCTCCACGTCAAGACCCTCAGCCTGCCTGTGGAAGGCTTTGAGCTGGCAGTGTCTGTTTGAAAAACAAGCCCAACCCTGTTTGACCTCCAAGTCCCAGGCGAGTAACTTCTTACCTCATTTGTGACACCTCGATGGGTCCGCCCTCCTCCAGACACAGAGAGGAGCGGAAAACACTCATACAAGGGTCATCCAAGCTTTTTTTAAAGTCTACCCTGTGATAGTGAGCTGTAGTGAAACGGCTTCCCCTTGTTTGTTATCTTAAAGCTTAGACAGACACAGTGAAAAAGATATTTGGCACACACTGATGTGTATGTTAGCGCTGCTTTGACAGCCCTCTGTCGTTCTCTGACCGTCAGTTTTGAGCCAAACTCCACAGTCCTGGCGGCATGGTAGAGGTAGCCCCTGCCCAGCTGGAATAATAAGAGCCTGGATGATACTTCCTCCATTCACAACAGTGGGGAGCGGTCAGGAGAGGGGTCAGCGAGCCGCACTAGGAGGCCTGCCTGTGACATGCAGCAGCACTCACACACAAAAGGTGGAAGGAGGGACGGGGACAGAAGGGGCTGCTGGCACCACTTGAAACACGTTCCTCGCTTGATGCGTCAGAATCTGTCAAAAGACCCCCTGCCCGCCCTTCTTGAGCGACAAAGAGCCAGGGAGGCCAACCTTAGCGGGTGTATGTATGCAGCCTTTCTCACTCTTATCAATTAAAGCAGCTCGTTCACTTCATTAACCCTCTGCTGTCAAGTGTGGACACTTTCCACAAGCTCAATGTATTGATGTGGTTTTATAGTCCGCTTTTTTTTAAGAAGATGATGATATACTTTATTATCCTGCGATTTTCAGTCCATTTTTCCGACATGCTACACACAGGCTGAAACACACACACGCACAAACAGGATTCTTTGGAAATGCACTGATTGAAAGAAGTCAAAGTGAGGAGGGGCTGCCCATAGAGAGCGCTCCTGCGGTGTATTCTCCGGTTTGCAAGGGAGAGAAGAATGAAACATCTAATGGATGCAGTGTGGTCAGCGAGCGTGCGACGGTGCACCATGCAACGCTATATCCAATGCTTGCGTGCTGTTACAACATGGTGTAAGGGTTAATTAAACACCATGTTGTTCTGGTGCTCCCTGAAACCTTACAGTAATTTGTCTACAATGTTGTGTGATTGGAAACTATTAAATTCAGTCCCATCTAGGTCTGTTTGTTCAATCATGTGTTGATGAGAGAAATCAAACGTCAGGGATTGGCACGGGATTCATGAATGAATTCAAATCTTTATATGCGTTTCCATACGAGACAGTAAGGAGACGGGGTAAGAGGAATAGGAAATGACAGATAGCTCACATGCTAATTGCTTACAGGAGCAGCTTGCGACAGCATTCAGACCACCCACGCCTTTCTTTAGCATACAAACCAAATTAAAAACACTTCCCGGGGGCTGCTGCAGTCTCATAAAGCCAAACCACAAATTTCCCAACTGTCTGCAAGCTTTATCACCTACTGGAAGCTCAGACACCTCCCATCTCGGTGGTTTTCATTAACTCGATATCTCATCGAGTCTTGTGACCCCCTGGGAAACCCCCCCGTGGCTCAGTGTGATGTCAGGCTCAGCTGGATGGAGATCACCTGCGGCAGAGAGTGAAATGCCAGCCACTGTATTATGATATCTGATGATGTCTAAGGCAGAGCTGTAGTGTTTGAGATGACTTTAGTCTGTATCAGTTGTGTCACTTAGACTGCTGGATTTTAACAGTGGCTTCTGGTTGTCAGGGGGGATATACACTTTAACGCACAGTATGTAAGTTCCACCGCCAGGGGTTTCTCAATCAAAACAATAACTAGTCGAGACTAGCAGGGAATCATGGGAGTTATCTCTTCCCTGTGCCACCCCTCACCCCCCTGGTAAAGATGAACGGGCGAAACCGACCTGAGAAAGAGAATATGTTTACCGACAAGCTAATGACGAGTATAATTTACATGACATTTTTATCACAGCAGCACAAACAGCAACAGTACGGCAGCAAACAAAAAAAACAGGTTTAGTCAATTTTTTATTAATTTTGATATTTTTGTGTAAACCTTGTCATACAATTCTGCATACTATACCTTCAAGTGGAAGTTATTTCTGCAGCTCATATTAATTTACAGCTCAGTTTCTCTCTGTTGATAAGTAATAGAATTAACACCACTTGTTACACGTGCGGTGAGCTGGTAATACATTTATCACCAATCCAGGATGGAATCAAACCCTAATTCTGTTTTCCACTCGGTCACATTTGTCTCTGGACTCTCTCCTCTGAGAGCGAAGGGAAGACAAATTATCTCTCACACGCAGGCTTCATATCACTTTGTAAACGCTGCCATATTAAACCGCATTGTGATGAAGCTGCACCATAAAATCTGTTGGCAGGAGCGTCGCCGCCGCACAGTGAAGCACATCCACGTCGACTTTTCAGGGCCACGTGTCTCTTCTTGTTTCCGGGCTGCTCTAAGTGACTTGTTTGGAGGTTAATTAAGCAACTTGAAACACCGAACAGAGCAAACACAAAGTGTAGTTATAAACTGAATGCTGTGTGCAAAGAATGAAGTCTCTGATGAGAAGCTGTAATTGGATGCATTGCATATTAAAATAAATGTGTGTAAAATACAAATTAAAAAGTATTGTACACTAAAAAAAGGGTGATCATGAAATTTCATGTTTTTTAAGAATTTAATTACAACGGTTAAAATGATGTAGAGAATAAGCTCTCGGTGAAGTCAGTAACACTCACTACATTGTAAATTCTTAAAGGAAGTAAGACCGGGCGACAATGTTGTGTGTTTTGGGAGGCTAACTTCTGCAGCTCTGTCTCTGTCGTCGTTGGAAACTGGCATTTTGCAGATCCACAGAAAACTGAGGCATTTCACACATGTGCATTATGGTTCCAGTCAATAGTCATTTGCTAGAAGGTGGACTACAATAACAATGGTGGACTCCCAAGTTCTTTTTGTGAACTCACTGGCATGACTCCCATTCGACATTATCTTGCACAGAAGTATTGTTGTTTGGGGTCACCTTGAGTTGCAACCCCACTTCAACGTCCTGTCGCACATTCCCTCAGTGCTCCGTCTGCACCCCCCCCCACCTCCCCTCCTCTCTGTGCTCCCTCTAAAGCCACACCCCTCACTTACATGCACGAGCGCCGTTGCTCCAGAAGCGAACCTCAGCTCATCTCTTACATTGTGTAGAAACTACGTCGTCTCATGTCTCATTCAGCGGAAAGTAAGGCGTGATTGTAGGTCCATGTGAACGGCGGTTGTTATTAAAATGTTATTGGATGAACTTTTATGACAATGAAAACAAAATACTTTTTTTCAGAGGATCGTTTTTGTGTATACTTGGCCTAAATGGAGGCAAACGAGCATTTTTTTAAAATGCTTGTGTTCTCTTGGCAGTAAAATGAATTCCCTTTGTTGTTGCAAATTCACAGATTAAAACCTTTCTAGGCTATCAAGAAAGGGTTTGAGAAGAAGCTTTTCAACTAATGTATTTATTCAACTCAGCCTGACCACAAACAATGATGAAACTAATGTCAACATACTGTAGTTATTTCATAATTCATCCATAATGCATCCCTCCAGGACCCTGCAGGGGGGAGCAGCCAAAGTGAGGGAAGCAGAGTTATTTTCCTTTCCCTCTTATGATAAAGACATTTCATACTGAGGCATAAGATTACAAGAGAAATAAAGTCTTTGATTCTCCATTGATAAATACATGAGGAAGTTAGGACTGCAAAAGACTGCATGATAAAAATAGACTTCAGGAAACATATTAACGACTTTAACCACAGACACACTGATCCATTAACATCTTAATGGATCAATAAGGTTTATATTACAATACATGTTCTTCAATATCTGAATCCTATCTGAAGATTTCATCTGTGAGCGTCTGCAGCTGGAAACATCTGTTTTAATCCAGTTCAGCGTGTGGTTTTGGTCCAGTAGCCTTCAGATTCTGAGCGAGACCCCAGACACCTGGTTTACCTGCTGGTGCCTGACGCCTCTTCACCTGCGACCCTTTGACCCCTGCGCGGAGGGTTTATCAGACCTCAGCTGTCCGGCTCCTGTCCTGTTGGCGCCTGATCCCTCTGCCGGTCTGACAGAGGGATCGCTCTGCTCACTCGCAGTCATGCAATGTTTCCTGTGCAGATGTTTGTCATACATATTCATAAAGCCGCCTAATGGCAATCATTACTCCAGCTCAGTCTCTTTGCCTTGGCAGGCCCCCAGTGAAGCCTGCTGCCAAAACGCTTCTTGAACCCTGCACTCAGGTGGCGGCTGTGATTGATCGAGACTGTCATCGCAGGAATCCTCCGACGCACGAGCGACCAGACAAACATATGACGAGCACAAACACAGAGGTATTACACAGTCGCACCGAGTCATGAATAGTCATTCAATTCACTAATGTGATCAGCCATCAATCTCACGGTCCCTGCTCCCTCGCTCCGGGTGTGAATGCGCTTCCTCTGAGGTGCTCAGACACGTTTACATGCTTGTATAAAGGAGGGGAACAGTCTTGTTTGCATCCTGTTGAAAGCATCTCATTTATATTTGACTGGCACCCGCTTTTCTTCCCGTAATCCTGCCACAGAAGGTTTAACCAAACAGGACTTACTCAGGTCAGGAAAGCAGGATGCAGGAGGAAGAACATGGAGAAACAGGGATTTCGGAGCGCATATGAGAGAAAGTGGGATGTTGACTGAGAGCTTTAAGGTACTCTGCGAGTGGATAAGGGTGAGCAGAGCCCGAGGACCCTCCCCCCTAACCCAGTCTAACTGTGTCTAAGTGCTTTAATGGAAGCCAATAAAAGTGTTCGGGGTGACTGGCAGGGGGCCGGCAGCAGACCTACCTTCTCCACTTCTCTCCGGCTCTTTTCCTCCCCGTCTCTCATGTTCTGTGGCCTGTGGCCGCCGCCTGCCTGCGCTCTCCTTCTGTGACAGCTGCCTCGACAGCGAGCGGGGCCGCCATAAATCTACAGGGATTAAAAGAAACCCAGCTATGGTTCGTCTCCAAATTAAACCAGGGCAGAAACCACTCAATAATCCACAGAGGAGAGATGGGAGTGGGAGGGAAAAACAGGGGCAGAAAGCATTGACTTTGGCAAGCACACGTTGAGAGTAATTATAAGTAGACACAACTTCAGAAACATCCAAGTCCTTCAGATGAGGAGTGCAGACTGACATCCACATCAAAATATCAGCTGAGCTCTTTTCATGTTAAAGGGGAACTTTGGTATTTTTAAACCTGGGTCCTTATTTTAAACTTTTTGGAGGCTAAAATGTACAAATGACTCTTACTGCTTCATCCAGCTGCTGGGAACTGGTCTGCATGGTCCTTCAGAACCATCGGCCTGAGAAGTGCTTCTTTTTTCCACAGACAGTGTAAGATTGTACAAAGCAGCCACCATCACTGTGAAGAGGTTCCCTGCAGAGGTAGACTTTTCAGTCTCCTTTTTTTAAAACCAGACACCGCTGTTACACGGCTCCCTCCAAAGCCACCAGACTCCATTGACATAAACACTTATGTTACCCCCCAGAGCACAGGAGTTTCTTGTACATCGGTGCTTCAATGGTAAATGGACTTGAGCGTGTGTTTTTCTTGTTTAGTCTTCTTGACTACTCAAAGCACTTTTGCACCGCAGGTCACACAAGTCACAGCAGAAGCCTTGGAATCCTTTTTCCGATTTAAAGACGTACTTTGGGTTTAAAAAACTGTAATTCCTGTTTAAATTAGATTTCTGATCACTCTACTGAGATGCGTAATGTTCTACAAGACTTTCGATCTACACCTTGTTTGCTGCCTGCACAGACGCTGATGTGTCACAGTGAGAAAATCTCATAGGATGTGTCTTTATTTTCAAATAACATTTATATGCAGCCTTTTTATGGTGTTAGGTTGCACAATCTGCACAATGCACCTGCACAATCGTCAGCATAGAGTTCCGTGTCGGTCGTGCGTCTTTGATGCTGTGTGCTGAAACTCTGTAAATGCAGGTGCACGGCCTCAGCGTGTTGCCTGTTTCATTTGTGAATATTTGCACGAGCATAAATTACATTCTTTTATATCCTGCTGCTGCTATCACGCCTGCTACTGGTGCTGTTTGATGGAATGCGACTGGAAAGGCTGCTGCTCCTCCGTGAACTCTCACTCCTACAGAAATTCCCTGCTCTCCAGGCGGAGGGCAGTGGGAGGTAAGAGTGGAGGAGGAGGTTCAGCAGCGGTCCAGAATTTGGTATTCTTGCTCTTTTACTTTACCGCTGCTCCTTTGGGATTCTTTGTTGGCACACACACACCGCTGTTTGTTTGAGCTGCTTCACAATACTCCCACTCAGAGGAAGAGAAGTCCAAAGGGGTGTAGGATTGCACCTTGTGGCTTTCCTTTCCTCTTCTTCTCTTCTCTTGCTGTAGCGCTGGGAGGTGAGCAAAGCGGGGCAGGACAGGGCAGGGCAGCAGGCTGGGGAGAGCGTTCAGATTAATCAGCTCTTCAGGGCTCGACTGGGTCCACTGTTGTACATGAAAGCACTGGGAAATGGACACTGGATCTCTGGATTCTTGATAAGGTCTGGTGACTTAATCTGTCTGTCGGGGGATGAAGGCAGTTTGGGGAGGAGGGAAGCTGTGACCATGGCTCAATGATAACTTTATATTATGTTGCACACCCACATGGCTGTAGTCTTCGTTGCAATGACCTTTGGGTTGTATCCGACCTCGACCCTTTTCTGAATGTCACCCCCCACTCTCTTCTCTGAACGTTTCCTGCCTCTCTTCAGCTGTTCTATCTAATCTAATCTATCTAAGACAAAAAAGGCCCTGAAAAATATCTTCAAAATCAATGTGCCTTGCCTCGAAAGTTGTACCCAGCTAATGCTGCTCGCTTGAGTTTGACTGCAGCGTCACTTCTGTTCATTTTATTGGCGAATACAAAAAGGGAATGTTCGCTTTTCAAGGCACCATTTGGAAACCTAATTGTGCCTTATTTGGCTTCATGACATCATCGGGAAGTGCTCACAGCTTCCTGTTTTTCACCGCCTTCTTCATGGACAGTGTCTGTATTCACATAACTGCAGCTGCAGAACGTAAGGCTCACCAGTGGACAAATGTGTTGACTACATTATTACTTAGCTAAGCTCAGAACCAGGATTTCTTTCTGTCCATCTGTATCAAGTGAGTAGCAGCTCCCTGTAGCTCGTGACACCTCTGCAGAAATCACTGCACTGAATTGTAAAACCCGCAGTTTTGCAGACATCTCTATGATTTGATTACAAGAAAAAAACACAACATTTAGCTATTTGTATGCTAGAAATATGGAATAATGATCACAATGACGCCTCAGGTAACTGTCACATTGAGATGCAGAGGAATGCCACATCAGCTCCACAAAATTATTGAATTCACCGACTCTTGAGACTTATTTGCCAGCGCTATTTGACCCGGGGCCGTCTCTGAGCTGACAGATTTCACACATGATTATTTCAGCATGTTCAAGCTGCATCTGTTTAATGCAAATACACAAGAATATTGTGAGCAATAAAGGTCCATGAATCCGAAACTGTAATGGGTTTCACTCATATGGGACACCTAGTGGTGTGGCTATATTGTTACCGACCATCGTCACCTGAAAAATGAGTTTGTTTGTTGTTCAGTTTCTGTGACAGTCTGAGAAATCAGCATGAAGACGGTATGCTCACCAGCACTAGCTTAAGGTGTTCATTTAGCTTTTGCTAACCTTGGTCCTCTCCTGCTCCATCCTCTCATCCAAACATGGTCACTTATAACTTCAGAGAAAGCAAGATCACAACAATCAGAATGCCAAATATTAGTCCTCAAAATGTCAAAGATACCAAAGAGTGATGTTAAAGCGACCTCCTGTTCTGTACACAGTCTGAGAGTTTGACAGACCCGTTGTGCCTCACTACAGTCGATTAGCTGTGAATGGAAAACTGAAAACATCAGATCCAATAAGAGCGATAATGCAGCAGAGAGCCTGTGAATTCTGTACTCTCTAAATGAACACTGACTTCTGGTTCGTCCTCGAGTCGGTCCCAGAAGTTTTGTCCTTGTCCTCTTCACCGCCCATCAGAATCACACTCACTACACAAGGCTTCAAATATTTGGTAAGTGCTCTTGCCAGTCTCCATAATGAGGCCACGGTTGCATGCGTTCTTTGGTATTTCCCATTTTTACAGCAGTCAGCTTAATATCGGAGTGAGCAAAGTAAGGCCCCTCATCGGCAGCGTTCACACTTTGGAGCCATTAGCCTGGAGTGGTGGATCAGACTTCTCTTTACAGGCCGTTTGCATCTGTTTTCCGTTTAAATGTCATAAATGTGAGGTGTCTATATGCCAAGGTCGTGACAGACAGATGGTGCCGTAATGATTTTCAGAACTCAGGCCAGGCAGCGGTGCAGGAAGTGCACGGGCCTGCTTAGGCTCTCCTCACATAGTGCCCTCACTGTAGCTAACACAGACCTTTTTCTTCCTGGAAGCCTGAAATGCTCATTTTAACCTTCAAAGGACAAATTGTTAGTTTTTTTTTCTCTCTTCGGGTCGGGAGGGGTCGGGTAAATTATGCCTAAATTGCAGCATATTCCTCCAATATTATTTACATGGCTGTCACTTTGACTTGTACTGGGCCTACTCACAGCCCTTTTTATTTCCATTTTTGCTGACAGCTCTGTGCTCATCCCTGAACTGTCATAATTTGCTGTTCTGCTTCTCTGTGCTCGGTGTGGGGAGCTGAGGCACGCTCCTGCATGCTCACACAGACACTTAATTTCCCTCTACCGCTGTTTTCCTATCACTTTTTCACAGTCTCTCCCTCCACCACTCTTTCATTCTCACTACAATTCCACATCTCTCTTTGTTGCCTCTGTAGAAGTCTGCGTGGGAGTTGACCTGAAGTGAAGGGGGCGGGCTCCGAGTCACCAAGTTCAAACACATAAGAAAGAAGCACCAGATATAAGAATGTACACATTCCACTGATCAAGGCCATCCGACGTCTAAAAAAAACAAAAAAAAACATAAAACGATCAAAGATCACAGAGTGACCTCACACTTAGCATCCCATTTGTGCAAATCTTTATAGCGCAGACTGTCACATTCGTTCTTCAGCTTAGGGTGGAACCGTGAAGATCACAAACTGCCCTAAAAACTGTGATTCCTCCTGGGCCCCTCACTCCCTCCCTCAGCACAGTTATTGGACATGTTGTAGTAATAACTTTTTATACTCATTTCCATCGGTCTCTCCTTGAACCTTTTACACGTATAGCTTGACTGAAAGGGATTTTACTGCATTTCTAACCTTGGGCTGTATTTTTCTATACTCCTGGGTTATAATGAAATTTAAAAAAATGGAGGCGTTGCTTGTGTTGCTTATAGTAGAGCTGAACCGGCTTCAACATAAATCTCAGAGGCCAAAGTGTTCCTATTTGACCCTGACAGGCTCAGGATGCTACGGAAAGCAGTGCTACAGAGATAAAGCTTTTTTTGGTTGACGTCAAATCTTTTATCATAACAAGAAGCAGGTTGTAGTGCTCCTTACAAACCCATCAGACTACACAGACAAGACCGGCAGTGTGACCTCGTGTTCAAAATAGTTCCGGGTCGACCCCTGCCTCCATCAGTTAGTGTGTGTGTTATTGTATTGAGAGCTGGAGCTGAGGAGGGTTTTAAGCATCTTGACAAACCGTTACATCTCGCCCACCTGTCAAACATGTCAGCTATAGGCGCTAACTATGGATAACATGTATTGTTAATGAAATCAAAACGGAGCTGTTTCAAAAAATTCACCCCATTACAGTGTGTGCCAGTGGTGACAATAACTAACCAGACCTATTATATTTTTTGTAGCAGGCTATATATTTTTTTATTTATGCTGGTAAAAACCTCTTTTTTGCCTGTTATGTGTATGTGACTTCCTGTCTTCCTGCAGCCAGCCTCAAGTGGACACTCAATGAACTGCAGGATTTTGCACTTCCGCATTGGCTTCATTTTTCAAGACCGATGGTTGTCGCTTGGAAAAACCAGAAAAAAAGAAAGTATGAGAGTAAAATGAAAAGTCCATGCCTGAAGGCAGACAGCCGGACCGCTGTGGTCTGATTCACATGCAGCATCTTCTTCGTATAATTGCCTATGGAAATGAAAACATTCCACATGTTTCTGCAGATGAAGCAAAAAACCCAAGGGTGAAGCCTGCTGCGCTCGTCTCCTGCTCTCTCTAGCCTCCAGGCAAGTGATGCGCTACAAAGTCTGTTACCCGCACTCTGTCGTCATTGTCCCAGGAGCTGGCTGACATTGACTGACAGCTGATGCACTTTTGCTTCTTGTGTGCTTTCATATCTTTTTTTCTTCTTCTCCATGTCTGTGTGTGTGGGTTTATTCCCTTTCTTCACATTATGCTCCACTGATATTCCCTGTTCAAACATCCAGGTATGGTTGTTGCTTGAGGCGTACCCTACAAGGTAAGCACGTGTGTCGGGTGTAATCATTAAAATATTTTAAGGGGATTTATTTTCTAACTCACCTGGATGTAGAGATCAGCATTTAGTTTGAGTAGAAAAACTCCTCTTTCCTTTTTATCTTGATGTTCATTATACCTCTGAGTACGTTTTCTCTCAGAATAATGGCTGTAACTGCTGATCGTGACTGTAGTTGATGTCTGAACCTTTAAACATCCAAGCAGCATCCAAACTGTTTTCTCAGTCTTAAAGTTCACTTTCACACTCATCTCATTATATCAGTGAGTCATAACTCACTCTGCAGAATGAGACAACATGAGGCCTGCATACTAAAGAGCTGCACGTCATTACTTTCATTTAGAGTCATCCCTGAAGAAGAAAAACATGGTAGAGCTCACAAAACTAAATGTATACCAGTTCTTTGTGAAAAATATAAATCCTGGAGATCAAACCCAGCATGAAACCTACCTTAACTTCATTTGTACTGTGACAAGCTGCCTTTAAAGGAAACTATGGACTATAAGCGACCTGCTGGGCGCCTCAGAGGCCAAGTGAATCAACGTATACACATTTGATCAGTGTTTTTAGCGCTAGCCTCCTGGCTAACATTAGCTCCCTCTGGGCAGACTTACGGTTGTCCCCCAGCTCCTGCAGCTAAATGTCCAGTTCGTCCTTTGGCAAGACACTTAACCCCAAGTTGCTCCCGTTGCTTCTTCAGTGGTGTATGAATCTGTATGAATGGATTAGTTAATACTGATGGACTCTTTACATAGCACCCTCTTTGAGTAGTCAGAAGACTAGAAAAAAAATATACAAGCTCAAGTCCATTGACTTACGTCGGTAACATTACAAAAGGTTCATATCATTTTAAGAAGAGGGCTACATTTCACTGAAGCAACATTAAATAAAAAGCGTGTTTTTTTCTCTTAAAGAGGTCATGATGAGTATTTGGGTGTAATGTAAAATGTAGTCATCGTTGCTTAACATTAGGTGTATCATGTTTTTGCTAACCTCTGTGGGCCCTCCCCATGCGACTTGGCCTCAGAAAGCTTTCCCCTTTAACCCCTCCATTAACTTCCTTGACTGTAAGACCTGACCTTTGAACACAGGATGATAAAACCCGATCCAGAATGTGGCCTCTTGTGAACACACAACACAACACAAGTAATGTAAAATTGCCTCCTTTTAGACACACATCAGAAATCTGTATGTATACATCTCTTGATATTTTTGCTTTTCTCATCTGCTGGCTGCATATACACCTTCTCGCCCCTGCTACTCCTCAGTGGTCTGATCACTTCCCCCCCATTACGCCTCTGGTAAATTCACAGAGAAGCCAAGACATCACAGGGACGTAATTAGGGCTGTACCATCTGAAGGGCGCCATCTTACTCTATTGCTCATGGGTGAGATAGAGTTTATGTTAAAGCTAAGTCTGACTTTGCAATGCTGTAGTTATACAGCCAATCGCAACCCAACAGTGAAATTAAGAGAACCCCAAGAATTCTCTTTTTGCCTCTGTTAAGGTCTCCTCCCACAATGCATTTCTGTCACCTGTGTAGGGGGAGGACACTCTGAGCCGAGCCTTGGCATCCCGACTTAAATCCATAACCGAGCTGAAGGATAAAAGTTAATGACCTTAGCATCTCATTTTCTGGGGGGGCTCCGTCTTTGGCTCGTCTCCATTGAGAAGCACCTTGCAGCTCAATGGGACAGAACAGACGAGAGGAGTCACTCTGCCGTGGAACGCATAATGCCATCTTCCCTTCTAACCCAGAATGGTTATATAGGCCATAAAAAGCAAGCGCTCACCGAGGAGATCCATGGTCAAAAGGGAGATGACGTGTGTGGTCAAGAGTAGGACAGCTGCCTCCTGCCTTTCATTTTCTGTTTGTCTCTCTACCTTTTATATATACATATATATATACACATATATATACAGAGCCGATGTGCACTCAGAGACTTCTACAAAATGCTTGCGCAGTCCTCAAAATAATCTGACTTTTTCTGGGCAAATCATTTTTGCCGTTTAAAAAGCATGAGCTTAACGCTTCACTTCAACTGCTGCGACTCCATTTGAAACCTTTCACATCTGCCTCCGCTCTGTTTATGACTCACTTGTACTTACACTACAGTATGAATGTTAATGTTAACACTGCCTTGCTCCTCTAGCTAATGTGATCCAGCCACAATGTATTATCACAAAGTATCGAGGGGTTGTAAATCAAGAGCTGCAGAGGCACTCAAAGGAGGCTGAAATTAAAAAAGTGTTTCCTCCTATCAGCATGAAAAGTGAAATTCTACACCAGGAAACTGGGAAACACACATACACCATGTCAGCTCTAAGCTCACACATCCAGAGCTGTTAGCCGCCGCTACCTTAACCCTGACTGTTGAGTTGGGTGCGAGCCAACGCTTTTAGTCATAGGCCCAAATTTTCACCTCGCTCCCTCGTCTTCTGTTGTGAGATATAGCCTTGGCCGAGCTCCCAAGCTTAAATGGCTGATTTGCAGTGGGTTAACTGGAGAATGGGAGGGTGAAGTCATATATATTGTGTGTGTGGAGGCCGAGCTGAGTGCTAGATCAATTTGGGAAAATAAAAGAAGGAGCCAGATGGCCGTTTGGAACTCGGTCCAAAGCAGATGAGGTAAAAAAGCAGTAGATGAACAGCCCAGGTATTTATTACCCGTGAAGTCTGAATATGAAATGTGCATGAATGTAGCTTAGCTTGACGTTATAAAAATACCAGAATAGTGTAAAAAATCTCTGACTCGACGAAGAAATTGGAATTCATGACTGTAAGAACAGTCATGAATCAGACTTTATTTGTCAAAAACACTTCCTACAAATGAATGCAACACAAAGAAGTCACACCAAATAACCCCTCAGTGTGTGCACCCACAAAGTAATGAAGTGATAAATGACAATGATAAAGCGATAAATAAGCATTCGATCAAAACACCATCATAAATCTTATCAATTTACTGTGAGAGAGTCTGAGCTCTTTTCAGACTGCTGTTTCAAGCCAAGATATGTATGTCCTATTTACAACATTTTGCCTTAAATCTGAATATCGGGGGACAAAGAACCGTCATCAGAGGTAGTAACAGAGGCGTTACAGTTTCAGCAAGGGAGAGAGTAACAGGCCCTGTATGGAGGACTGTTGCCAGATTAGATTTGTCCTGTAAATAACAGGGAAATAATGAGACAAAGCAATGTAGTGTGTTTCCTTTCCTTGCTTCTGCCAGTCTATTTTTTGTACATATGTTTATGTATTTCAGTTTTACTTAAACTGTATTTTGGTTTTCATTTCTTTTTTCAAAACAACATTTTATCCACATTTCAACACAATATGCACAGAAATATACATAAACTTATACTTTATCTTATATTACATACAAAAGTACTCAAAACTACAAAATAAACATTTCTGTCTGTTATTATTCTTTAAACAAATATAAAATAACTTGGTTCTGCTACTTAAGAGCTTCTTATTAATGTAATACAGTTGCATACAGGTTCATACAGGAGGAGATCAATCCTCGCTTAGCATTATGTTAACAAATAACATGGGAAACCCCATAGAGAAACGGCAAAGCTATCGGAGTTAGCGTTACACATTTTACAAGAAAATAAGTACAAAATATGAAAACAGTCTTCATGAGCTCACAGCAACTTTAAGAGATATACAGGAGCTTTACAAAAGTAGCAAAACAACATGGGAGCTAGGGCCAAGCCATGACCGACAAACAGTGGCGCCCATATATGAACATGGCAATAAGCTAAGCTAGCGCTCATGAGCATCGTAGCTAAAGTACCTTAAAACCTTCAAAACACATTTTAAACATCCTGACACACACTTAAGAATGGCGTTAGCTTCTACATGTTATAGAAGAATATATATACCACATGTATGTGATTTGTGACATTTACTGGGAAATAATGAGACAAAGCAACGTAGTGGGTTTCCTTTCCTCAGTTCTGCCAGTCTGAAGACGAGGGCTGCCAAGCACACTGTCTCACCTGGAGGTTACACCTCCTTGTGGCACAATTTGGAACCACACTCTAAATGAGTGTAACAGAACTAATGCTCCCAATTACACATTAACATATTGAAATATACACAATACACAAAAATAAATCACATAATGTGATCACACATTATTATTATTCTGTGTGTCACAAGAGCAATGCTGTGTGTGCGTGCATGTCTGACTGTCTGTGTATGTGGAGCTCCCGCTGTGCCATGCTTCCGCAACAATGAACATAAAGTGAACTCACAGACTGGGAAGCCAACATTACACAGTCGCAAGTGGTACCTAAATAACTAATCCCTTTTCAGAAGATCATTTTGAAGGTTTAACTACATCCCCATGTTTCTCCCTCAGTCAAAGACTTCTTGATACATCCTCTCAGAGAAAGGTCGGATTTCACTCCACAGAGAGTTTGAAATGTATTTTTGCTTCTCTGTCTTGTACAAAAAATAATGTTTCAGAAGAAAATTGACAAGATCATCTGCACCATGACCCGTCATCTCCACTCCAGCATCTCTGAGAACACAGTAGCCTAACACTAAAGACACAGCCTCTGGGAGGAAGGTCCAACTTTCAGGGGTAGCCAGCGGTTAGCGATATAGGACCTCTGGCCAAGACGTCTTTGACCTTTCGTTGCCTTTGCATACAGCAACTTCTTCAGACTATTGCCGATGGGATCCAGGATTGCTACATGGTGGATGTGCTTCCTCCATTGCCCTCCATATGGACTGTTTTCCTGCATGCAGCCTGTGGACGATACTAAGGAGAACAAATGGAAACCAGAACAGTTCCCATACCAGAATCAGGTCCCAATGAGACAAACAGAAACGGTCATGAAAGACAAATTAAAATTGCAGAAAAGCAACTTCCCAAAAGTGGGTGGAAGCGGGAGTGAAAATCCTGGCAGCAGAGTTTAGGATCATCCTCAATGGGGCATTACAGAAGTCTAATGGACTGGTTCTGAAGGCAGAGGTAACAGTTTCCAGATGTTTGAAGAGGGAAATGATCTAATCCCTGAAATGTTTCTGACATGATAACAGCGGGAGTGAAACACTGATTTATCATCTTTGTCTTAAGCGACGTTCTATCTTCCAAAATGACCAAAATTCATCCAAAATGTACCTGATGTTCATTTGTAGCAGGATGAGTGTGAAGCAGGTAAACCGTTAAACACCACAGTATCACTGTAAATCGCGTCTCACAGCTTCAGGAGCAACATGTCCTCACTTCCTTGAGTTTAAAATCAATACATGACTCATGCCTCGGATCTTTACTTGTTGTGATGGTAAACAAAGCGTGCTTATCTGTCTGCTACAAACGTGATGTAAGATGTAGGGGAAACTGTCCAGACCCATTACACTAATCACACATCAACTCCGGCCGAGAAGGTGAAATCTCGGGCCCCTTTAGTTCTGTTCAATTAAACCGCTGCAGCTCGTAAAACGAAGCAATCAAACGGAGGATCGATAGAGGCCCAGAGCTTGTCTCGCCACGCCCAGGCACACGACTATCGGGCCGGTAAATCAGCGCTCGTGTGTGCAAGTGTTTGGAGAAGACGGAGAAAAAAGAGTGAAGGGATGATGCCACCGGTCCTCTGCACGAGCCGGGAGTGTCGTCTCGCTCTCTCTCTCTCTCTCTCTCTCTCATTTTCGGAAAGAGAGTCAGGCTGATAAAGAGCCGCAGCTCCAGAGATGAAGGACAGGCCGACCCTTAGCTGCTCACACGCGTGTGCACACACACACGCACACACACACACACACACACACACACACACACACACAGACACACACACACACACACACACACACACACACACACACACACTCATTTCCACATTAACATTAACCCCGGCACCATTACCACTGTGAAGTGCTATTAAGAGGCAGACGCGAGGCCGAGGGGAGCAGATATTACTAAAGTGTCTCCTCCTCTCAGTCTGCAGCTCATCATGACTCTCCTCTGACAGGGGAGGAAAACCAGCTGGAAGGAGACGGGCAACCGAGCACGGGCAATTAAATGGACCTGATTCTATCCATTAATTATATTGGGGTTTTTAAATTGCCATATTATTTCCAGTTTAATTAAGAATTTGTTTCTTAGATGCACCTCGAGGAGAAGCCTTTTTGTTTGCACGTCTCTCTAAATCGCAGATCACAAAGGTACAAAGGACGGTCAGTGCGAGACAGAGGGGAAATTAACTTTGAAGATTTGAATATATCGGTCCAGAAAAAGAGTCAAATGTTGACAATAAGGGAGATCATCTGTTTTCATTTAAATGCAAAAGTGCAAAATCCTGCAGTTCATCAAGTGTCCAGTGAACCACAGCTGATACAATAAATCGATCAATGACATTAGTCTCCTTTCCTCCTCGACCTTTAGCACTATTTGGCAAGTTTTTTGCAATTTCTTTCAGATAAAAAAACAAAATAAACAATTTAAAGGCAGGTAGAGGAGCACTGAGGGAATGCTACTTTCAAAATCATGCTAGTTTTAGAAAACTACCAACCCTGCCTTTTCCTAATAATTCAGAGTGTAGAATTCAAGCTGTTTTGTAGAATACCCTGGTTCTGGGCCCACCCTGGTCTTTGACTCCTCTCTGCCCTCTCGGAATGAACTCGTGCAGCCTCAAGACTTCTGCTAATCGAATCAGAAGGACTAGTTAGTTTTATCTGGTTTTAAATCTAGTCAGTGTTTATAAGTCTTAATGCTCCCTCTATCTCCCTCCCTTTACACCAACTCTCCCGGTCTGTAGCTGTGTTCCAATACTGTCAATAATCAGAGATCAGGCGTGTCTCTGGGTACATAAATATTAAACCCGATGTTTATGTCTTCATCAGGAGGCAGGTGGCGCTGCTGAAGATCAATAAACACCACCTAAACAGAATCTTCATGTCATCATTTACGCTAACGGGCTGCCGGTGTGTAGTCGTCTGACATCTCACCTCAGTAAACACGAGCTCCATGTGGAAGTGATCAAAGTAACATGAAGAGCAGAGCAGGAACACAAACACGCTCACTTTGGCTCCTAATGAGATGTCGACGAGCGCTCGGAGACGATGAGTCCTCTGAAGCTTTTGTGTTGGTGCAGGAGACACAAAAACTAAGGATCATATATCTGTATTCTGCCTTCTTTAAATCACTTGATGTTTCCTAAACTACAGATGTTACCTTTGCTTTTAACACAAAGATCGAGAATACAATATAACACAACATACAGACTCCCGGTCATCTATCCTTTCAATTTGTCAACATTAGGTCAAACAGGCACCAAATGAACAACAGATCAGCCTGGGATCTTGTGAACATGCAGGTACACACATCATCAGCTCAGACATCCCTCTCCCCAGCAGAGTTTCTGGGCTGATTTCTTTCTTTCTTCTAAATTTGAGTCAGCGTCACTAATGAAAGAGTGTTAGAGACATGGACTTATAATGTGTTTAAATTACAAAATATATCAACCAAGTTTTGTGCTAAAATAAGGGGCGTGGCCACCACCAAATCCTATAATTGGCTATTTGCCTAATCAGAGATAGGACTTACAAGTCAACTATTGTGGTTATGTTCAACAGACTAATGGAAGTACTTCTAGTTGTGAAAAAATACTTTGCTCTCTTCATAAAAATGTCCAAGGCAAAACCATGTCTGACTTGAAATGGACTTAATTACCAGTAAATGCATTTTTGCAAGTTAGACAGCGTACAAGAGTCGGCATGCGATTTTCTCAGTATTTGAAAATTATGAATTTGCATAAACATCTTAGCATCAAGCTAAGATTTATGTGTTTCCAAATTGTGTTACTTACAAGTACATACCATTACTGGTAATGAAAGGGTCAATAAAATGTATTTAATTTGCATGCGTGTGCATACAAACATCATGCCCTCCCTGCATAAGTCAGTTTCACACGTGGACCACCCCAAAACATCTGGACACGCCCCTGGATATCAGGAAATATATCAGGATCTAGGCACATCAACCAAGATCTTCATTTAAGGAAGCTCTCTGAAACAGACACAAACTGTCGTCTGTAACCCAAATGGTGATGGATCGCCTGAGTGACGTTGTTTACCCTCTTGATAATATGAATTCTTATCCTGAACTCTGCAGACACGTAACACACAGTCACTACATTACTCCAGCTCTGATCTTATTTTTTTCCAATCTTTTACAACTGCTTTCAAGCCTAAGGAAAATTGTTGCTCGATCGTAGTTTCACAAACAAATGTGTCTCTTCTTAAATTAGGTGACCACACACACTCTGACACATTAACACACACACACACACACACACAGCTGAAACATGTGCGACACCACAGAGACAAAGGCCTGTTTGTGTTCTAGTTAAAACCAATGTATGATGTCACAACAACCTTAAAAAGACGAACAGAAGTATCAACGTTCTCCTCCTCTGCTGTCATTCTTTTTGTCTAAATACGTCTCTCATGTTTTATTATGTTTAGTTTTTAAAAAAGCAGCAGAACGAAGATTCTCAGGAAGAGGAGACGTCAAAAACAGTTACCTTCACTGAAGTGTAATATTTGTGTCTCGTTCCAGGCGGCACCACCCAGCGGGGCGGCGGGCGGTGGGAGGGGGGGGGCCCTTGCCTGAAGATCACTTTTTTTATTATTTAGTCTCAAAACACATTTGTCAATCAAGCAAGTGTGGATACAAAGACGAGCTGTTAGGAGACACCCGTGCAACCTTCCTTCCTGTGAGTAACCAACGCAAACAAACAGTCTGAGGTTACGGAGACGACAGCGTCCCGTCTGATCTCATGAGTGAAGGCCTGAAGAATGCAACGCTGCATTCCTTCATGTTTTCCTCTCTCATTAAAACAAATTAACCAAGTATGGGTGTTTAAGCTGCTTTCCACTGCTCTGTAAACTCTCCCTGTCATTAAAGCTGCATCGTGCTCACCTTGTTTGTTTTGTACATGTGTTTGAGCTGCTCCAGCCTCACTGACGGCACACCGGCGTTTGCTCAGCGTTAATTCTGAGCTGCCGTCGACATCAAAGCCGTCATTTTGCAATAACGTGTGAAAGGCTCTGCGTGCGTCTGCAGCCTGCTGCTGTCAGCTGTTGGGCGGTTTTGCCTCGAGGTTTCAGTGTGTCTGCAACGTCTCTGATTTGGAGGCTTCTGTCCTCAATCCAGCCGGTAAGAATGATAGAGCGTTTTGTGTGCGTGTGTGTGTCTGTATGTGTGTGTGTGTGTGTGTGTGTGTGTGTATTTGTGTGTGTGTGCTACTTAAGGAGCGATGGTTGGAGAGCTCGCACTGGCAGGTTGCTGTTGTAATTGTCGTGTAAACATATTTGCTTTGGTGTTCTCGTCTGTGACAATAAACAGGAGGAACATGCACAGAAAGTATAATTCACTTTATCAGTGTTTGGAGAGTGAAGCACTGCTTTGTTTTGTTTTGTGTGCTCTGCGACAGCAGGACAGGCTGACTTTAAAAAGAAGCAGTGACATGATGTAATAAAGACTCTCAGCTTTAATTAGAGGCTCATGTTGTACAGAAGCCCTGAGAGGGAAACGAGTGATCCGCTCAGTCCGATTTAAAATATTCATCCGTTCTGTTTCTACAATTTAAAACTGGTGATTATACATTGTTGCTATTCTAAACATGATTTTATTATTTAATTTATATTGTGAGAAATGTGAAAGTCTTATCCTTGTGAAATGTGAAATGTGAAATTCTTATCCTTAAAGATAGAGTCAACAGCTTTTTCCTACAAAATAAAATACAGATTTATCCTAAAGTGAAGCTGCCTCTGACTGGATTTTATTGTTCTGGTTTGTTCTGGTTGACTCAGGAGCCAATGCTGAGGTAAGGAGTGGAGTCCATTGCACTATTATCACTTTACCCAAAACATTTAGTTCTGTTGAAAGTTGTTACTTCTATCTATTTTTTTATTTTTATTTTTGTATTTAATTTATTATTTTGGTTGACATTTATAGTCTACCTTGCACCATCTGTGTACCTTTGAATTGACCCCTGGGGACAAATAAAGTTTTTTTTAATTTAATAGAATACAATTCAGTGATTGGACAAGATTCAAACCAGAGAATATGACGGACATGTATGTAGCGGCAAAGAAAAAATAATCACATTGAGGCAAAACGGGAAGTAGATAAAGCTCGTTCTAAAACGAGGGTGAACCTTGTGTTGTCTTTTACCCGTGGAGTTGGAGTTGGTCTGCTTCCTGTTGGACAGGCAGGTGACAAACACCGGCGGTTAGCTTGTGCTAGCATGCGTTAGCTGAAAGTGAAGCTAAAAGCAGTAAACGTACACACTACGTCCTGCAGGGAGTGAGAGTTTCTGGAGGCAATGAGCCCAGGAGGAGGGGTCCAGTTTGAACGTTGTGTTTACAAACTGCAATGAAAAATGCGACTGACTCCACCTTTAACCTCGAGTTACAACAATAACAGCATGACTCACAATCAGTCGTCCACTTAAAGTCTGATCGCTCCCAGTTCAACATGGAGCTCCGCTGACTTTCTCTAAACTTGGCAAGAAAGCTAACTGTCCCTCGTTTACTTCCATACATGAGAATTTCTCCTTTTTTCCATGTGAAAGTGCACTTTTTCACTTCCAACGTTCCACTGCTTTTACGACACTCTTCCTGCTATTTTGAAGTGGACTGTGAGACCGTGTTTACTCAGGGCAGCGGCAGGGAAAAAGAAGCGGATGTGTGTGACGGGGAGGTGGAGGGAGGATCTTGTGACCTGTCAATCACAAGACAACTGCTCTGATAATCCTGTGACTCAGCTGTGGGTGCATTTACAGCGGGAAGTGTGATGGGGAGTGTGTGTGTGTGCGTCTGTGTGCGTCTGGGGATGGAGACCCCATTAGGCTGAGCGGCTGCTACTTTGCAGAGGCTAATGGTGAAGCTAATGCAATTAAGTGTAAAGTGTGTGTGTGTGTGTGTGTGTGTGTGTGTGTGTGTGTGTGTGTGTGTGTGTGTGGGAGAGGAGGGGTGTTATTACAGAGAGAGGGCGACACAGGAAACAAGAGGAAGGTTGGCACAATGGAGCCGGGTCACCGTGGTGATTGTCATTTCTGGCCACCAACATCACGCCTTCATATTCACAATAGACTGCATCCGCTCTGCTGGCAGCTGCTCCATATGAACCTATATATGAATCCTAAATCTGCCATTCGACTAAGCCTCAAAACTGGATAACTTTGAAAACACAGAGGTTTAGAACTGAATGGGGAAAGACTGCCTTCAGTGTTGCTGCACCCACTATATGGAATGACCTTCAGAGGATAGCTAAGTTTCCCTCTCTTGTTTTTAAAGACCTCGTGTCCAAACTACCTCAGGAAGGAAATTGCAACTGTTTCACAATGTGAATTAATTTAAATGGACATGGTTTACATGTGTGAATATGTGTTTCAGTGTCTAGATGCTATTATTGTTAACTGTTAATATGTTTATATTTGAGCTGTTTCTATCTTTGTATTGTTGCAGGGCAAACCCCTGGAAAAGAGACCTCGGTCTCAGTGGGTCCTCCCTGCTAAAATAAAGGAAAAATAAAAACAATATGAACCAGTAAACTGACGAGAATGTCTCCAAATGCAGAGCAGGAGAAAAAAAAAGCCAGGCTGAATGCAGACAGAAATACTTGAGAATGAAAATCTAACTTCACTAGTACCTCACAGGAGGAGTAGTAGTAGTGGCAACTGCGACTGCACCATCCAAAATTTTCCATTTATATTCAGCGGCAGACAGACGGCAGAGAGAAAATGTGTGAGTGGAGGAGCAGAAGAAATGTAGCGCCAGTCAAGCTTAAGTCTGCTGGAAGACTCGGGCCCGTATGAGCACATTTCATTTTCCATGCATAAGATATTGCAGAAGTGTGTTTGTATAGCGCAGACTGTACCACTTCCCTTCCTCACTCTATTACTTGTGGTCGTCCACAGAATCAGAAAAGATCGCTGGACTCCAGGTTCAGGCCTGAGTTCCAGCACTTCTGCATGTTTAGCTTTTCAGCTGCACGGACATCTAAACGAGTAAAATTAGATCACAGGAAAGGTAACTTCCTTTTTTCCCCTCTTCATTTGTTTCTTATTTTCTCTTTTTGAATAAGAAATTATTCAGGTCTGGTTTCTTCAATAGCGGACTTTTGTCTTTGAGCTCTGACTAACTAAAGTTAAATAAAGACCAGACCGGAGGAGGCAGCATCACACACACAAGGAGAATCTTAACAGATCTTGTTCTCTATAATCTCAAGATATAAAAGTAATGGCACATCACATGCTACAGGTTTTTAGGAGGAGGAACGCACCACCTCACGTAACCTCGTGTACACAAAGGAGCCGGCGGTTAAATTAGCGATGAAATGCTCTGAGCAGAGAGGGAAAAAAAACATTTATTTTGGGTGAAGAAATGTCTGGGGAGATGAGGACAACATGTATTGTGTGTTTGTCAGTGAGAGTTGGAGCTCAGATTGTAACTGTCAAATACATTACAGGTGTCCAGTATTACCCTCCTCCCTCTTCCTTCACGATTATTGTAGTCACACACGACTCATGATGTTATCTTTAAGGCTTTTTTCCACCTCAAAGGTCATAGAGAAAATTGTGGAATATAAGTGGAAATAGTCGACATTGTTCCTGTAAGTGAAGTGAGTGAGAACATTCATCTCGGTATAGCTGTGAAGTCTGCATTTATGTTTTAGATCTGACAAGAAAGTATTTAAAAAAAAAAATGTAAAGTCATTTTCAAGTCAAATAAAATCGTGCAAAGCATGAGCTGAAAGTCAAGAAGACAGAGTAGAGGACAGATAGAGTGTGTTTCATATCATGCATGTGTTTACATGAAAGAGCTTCATGATTTGAAAACAACAACATGATCTTATGATGTCCGTTAAGAGCGTCTCAGTTCCCAGACTCCACTTTCATGTTACACAATGTGTGTGTGTGTGTGTGTGTGTGTGTGTGTGTGTGTGTGTGTGTGCGCAGGTCAGGTTTGTGGGAACGCTGTGTCTCAACACAGGAAACAGGAAGTACTTTAGTTAAATTTCATTTTCATTTGGTTAATCCTCCGTCTGCAGTTATGTTAAATAGCTGGTGTGGTTGTGTGACTCAGAGACTTCAGAGACAGGAAGAGGTGAAGACATGAGGAACTTTGACCAACATCACGTCAAACCTTTGACACATGATGATGACTGCTGACAGCGCATCATTCCTCTCATATGATTTAAAACTCTCCTTTCTCTACCTCGTTTCCATGTCGAACAGAGTCTCTGTTTCCACGTCGGTTCGGAGCTCCTGAAAGGTTACTTCATCCCCAAAATCTGCAGCGTTCTTCTGTTGTGTTCGAGTGTAATTAACATGGGAGAAACGGTGCTATTTTTAACGAACGCCTCCCACCCCAAAGACACTAACACGCTAATTAGAAGAGACAGCACAAGTTCCAGGCTGTTGGCACATTGGAGTTAAAATCTTGTGCTTTTCACACTCCAAGAAACATTTCCAGAATGCTTTTCTCTTAACAGCCACAGCTCACTCTCAGACATGCACAGCCAGGTGATAATGAAACACCTTTACATGGCTGGTGATTATTCTTCAGAGGAGCTTTCATTCAATGTGTTTCCAGGACTATTTCTAAGAAAAGATTTGCATGTGCCATCCAGATTGTACTTAATGAGGAACATGATTTTATTTCCTTTTCTCACTGTTGTGTTATGCTTTTTGCTCTCTAATAGCGCCGCATCATCAAATATTTAAAGCTGACCTATTCCGCTGATCCCCATTTTTTTTTTTTAAACCATTTCAGTAAAAAAAGATAAAAAAGTGTGTCTTATGTCTCGTAATGGTACTTTGATTGGGCACATTTGGGATTACCTCACAGCCATTACGGCCTGTAATGTGACAGCTGGCTTTAGCAATCTACTGGAGCTATTCAGAACTTTGTATTAACCCTTTGAGTCCTTCAGACCTCGTTATAAGTCAAATTAGATCCTTTAAAATTTAGACAAGTTTATGCTATGGTGGTTATCCTCAGTGAGTCTCGATGGTAGCTACGTAGCGCACATAGAGGTGTTGGTGTGTGAATGCAGACCCACACATCGTTTAGCCGCAGGATTCATTTGTTCATGGAAAAAACAGATGAACTGGAGAGAAATCCATCAATAACAAATGACTGAACAGTTTCCAATTATGGATATTTATGACTGAGGGGAAATCAGATATCAGGAACCTACTTTTGTTTCACTGCATGTCCCACAATGCAATGTTTTTTTTCACTTTTCACTATTGTCATACTACCAGGCTGCAGCAACAAATCTCTGCAGCCTCATTGGAGTGTGATGAGATCTGACATGAGGTCATTAGATGAAGATACAGTAATTTGTTTACTTCTCTATGTGTCATAATGCATCACGTGATAGTAAAGTGCTGGAAGATGCACATGTAGTAAAAACACATTATACTGTGTAGTCATTTCTTTCCCTGTTTTTTTCATGTTTTTCCATATTATGTGGTGAACCGTGTGTGTGTAACTTAATTCAAAGTGACTGCAATTGAAATGCATTCTCAAGCTATAAATGTTGGAGTCCCACGGTTTGAAAAATGAATGTTGTGTCTTTTGATTTTCAGAGCTCGGACATTTCTCCCCCACCAGCACCCCTGACACAGCACTCCAGAGCGGCTGATTTTCTATTTGGGGAATAGCGGGGCTGATTAGCAGGTTAGCTGAATGGCCCCCTGAGTGGGCCGGCAGCTTCTCAGGGACGGGCCCTGCATGGTCTTGGAAATGACTCAGTAAATGTTGCTGTGGGCTTTGATGCTTTAACTGGCGGATGTGTCAGAGCAAATTAAAGGTGAGATGTAACAGGCCTGTCAAGTAGGCCGCCTTTGAATATCATTTGCATGATATTACCACAGACCTTGACCATAGAGAGAAGGAAGGGAGCCAGCAGAGGCATGCAAAGCAAATGTACAGGTGCCAGAGCCAACCTTAGTTAGCGTTCTGGGACGCTGAAATGTTGACAGTTGTGGGAAAACAAAAGACTGACATTTCCATAGTCTTCTTGTGAAAGAATATAATGTTCTGAGAAATCTGTGCTGTTCTATATTCTCATTTATCCATGAAATGTGACCATATGTGAACCCTAAATGGACAAGAGTCCAAGCCTTGCTCCATTTGCTTTTATATTACAGCGCTCTGCTCGAGTTTCTGAGCACAGCTGCTCTAGGCCCGCCAGGAAATTGCACCTGAGATTGGCCCTGTGGTCTGAGTGGCTTCTAAGCCGCCTCGCAGGTATGAAAGTAAATGAGAGAAGCAAAGAAACAGGCTCTCCAGCTCTCTATTTCAACCACGGGCATGTTTCTCAGCGTGCACAAGAGTCTCTTGTCCGCCTGCAGCCAATGGTTACCAGAGAAGGTCAGCGAGTCATGTCGTTTATCGGCTATAGAGTGAAAAATGGAAGTGGGTGTCCATTTTCTTTGGCAACCAGTGCATGTACAAATAAAATCCAAGATCCTCCATCTTTTCTCTTCCCTCTTGTCTCTTATACACTCCATTATTTCCAGTCTCACTCCGCTGTTGCTTTCAAACGACATGGCTTTGGGAACGTCTGCGCTGTTTTCAGGGAATGAATGAAAGAGCTTGAATTTCACCGATCTGGGCAAGAAATGCAACCGAAATGAATTGCGCACTGGCTTTCATTATGAATTGAGACAGATCAATTCTCTATTTTTCTTCTCCTGGGTTTTCAGGCAGTATGCGAGCAACATATATGTCTTGCTTAGCCGGACCTAAGCCTCGATTTAGAGAGGCAGTAACTGCAGGCTGGAGACCTGCTCATCTATCAATGCCAAACACCAGAGGAAACATACCTTTAGTGGTAAGTTTTTGGAAAAGGGCCAGCGCTGTTGGCCATGTTGGCGACTCTATCAATTCAATTTCAGGCCTGGAGTGTGTTCAGGCCTGTGGTTGATTTGAGTTATTATCAATCCATACCTCAACGCTTTTAACAAGCAGATCGGGTCACTTGCTTATAAACTTGATTTTACATGCTAACAGTTGGCATCAAATTCTGTTTATGTGCCAGAAAGTTTGATTCAGAGCTTTTAGCTGCACAGAACTTGGAGCCCAATTCACGAAAAATAAGGTTAAAATATTTAAAGTCAAATCAGCAGAACATATTGGCTTTAACTTGAGTTTCATCACCATCTACCCATTGGTTCTAAATAAATTGATTAAGCACACTTACAGGGTTGTTTATTGAAAGGGCCAACTGACATATAGACCTCAGCGCTCCAAAGTCTGACCCTTTAGGTCTTTTGTGCAACAGCTCACTGAGACCCGTATTTACCTTTAATGTTGGGCTGCAGGCTGTGGTTGCTGTAGTAACGCTGAAGGGGAAAAGATAGGAGTTAGGTGACAAAGTGGAGCAATAGGAAAACAATAAAGTGCGGTTGAGACGGTGGTTATGGGTGTTGGATTGATCCAACGACCTCAGGACCTTCACCCAGGACACACAAAGGTTTACACTGACTTCTCATAAGTTACATGCATTGAGTTATGACATGTCACTTACTCTGAAGATGTGTGACCTCGACTGAGCCTTTCACCATGACAGATCAGTCATACTCGCCATTGTTTATATGGAAACACAAAAGAGAGTAATATGTTGACCCTCAGTGCCAAACCATGGAGGATGTTTTAACTGAGCAAAACAGCTTAGTATAAAAGTGAGAGGGGAAGGAACAAAAATAAAATCTGTGCAGTAGAACAACATGAAGTAAAGCTCCAGTGTGTAACGGTTGATTTGGGTCAATTTTGCGACCCCTGTGACAAAGCCCTACGTCTTATCTCTTTACTGAGCTTGTGCTGTACAAGCCTTAATCATTTTAAATGACATTACATTTCCTCATGATGACTTTTAACCGTCCAATATCCAACTAACTCTTAATCTTCACTTTGGTAAACGTAAACAACGGCAGTTGAACTCTGCTGACTGTAAGTTATTTTCTGTCACAAATCAAGTGAAAGGCGTTGAAGAATGTAAAGAAACAATCCATTTTCTTAAGGCTTAAGGCTTCAGTGTTCATCTCAGTCTTGTTTAATATCCAGTGACAAACTCCTCACAGAAGGTTTATGTAACATTACAGGTCTTTGAGAGGTCTTAAGACGATATAAAAATGTGTTTGTAAAAATCAAAATCTTTGGACCAAAGCGTTCCCTGCTGCTCCGCTGGTTTCAACACAATCTGCTGAAATACTGCGTTTACTGTTAAAAGATCTCAGGTGGAAAATGTTCCACTTTTTCCATTGTTGAGACGGACAGGTATTTCAAATGCCATGGTAGGGTTTGATATGCCAGAAGTGTCACGTCAGCCGACCTGCTATGGTCTGCAGGCTCAGAGATGCCTGAGCTGCAGCGGTGCCCTTGAGAAGTGCTCTTAAAAATAGCGGTCGTCAAAGTATGCAGCTGTATAATTGGAATATTAGATAAACTCAAAGAAATGTGAGTTATGACAACCGCCTTGAAGAGGAGGCCATAAACCCCCCTCACAGTTGGAGGGTGCAGTATAAAGGGAGGTGGAGGAAGAGGGATGGGGGGAGGAGAAGGAGTGATATATCTCCTGTCCTTCCCAGCTCTGATTTTCCACAGTGATTGGAGGCCCTCCACAAATGATGAGGGAGGCAGCTGTGAGAGTGCAGAGGCTCCGCAGGTTCAGGGCAAAGTCAACACCGTCCAATCCCTCTAAACCCTCACACGGCTCACCGCAGAGCAGCAAGCCAAAATAAAGCCAGGCGTGTGTGTCTGTGTGAGAGCGAAATAAAGAGAGAGCATGTGCGTGTATTAATACATATCAGAGTGTTTCCCAGCGCCTGTGAGCCTGCTCACTCACTCCTGATCTGTGACTGTGTGGGCGAGCAATGAGTGTGTGTCCTCTCATTTTTTGATGTACAACCTGTGGCTTGATATTTGCACCTGTGGCATGCACTTTTTCTGCGGGATATTGGAAAATTGTAATCCCTTCAAATCCCTCACTCTGTGTGCATGTACTTCCTGCGTTACTCTCTGGATTTTCAGACTCTGTGGAAGTGTGAGTGCATGACTGACCACAGCATGGATTTTCATGTCACGATTAATTCAAAAAAACACTCCATCTTTACCCAATTTGGACACATTTGATGGACGAGGATATTGGCTTTATAAAAGTACAAAGAAAAAGGCTCCATAATTTCCTGAAACAGTTAGCTAGTGGACGTTTAAGCAAATATCACTCATGAGAGGAAGAGTGCAACATTTGATACTACTCAAGCTGCAAATTAATACAAATCAGGTTGTGCTGAATATCTGGGGAAACGTGTAACGGGTAACGTTCTGTTTGTGTATTGACAGCAAAGGGCAAAGGTCGGATTCGAGCCCAGTGCCGCTGTGGTGAGGATTGTAGCATCCGTACATGGGGCGTCCCGACATAACCCCAAGGCTACCGGCATCCCTTACCCCCAATCCCCACATACTCTGTGTGTGAACGGCGTTCAATCACACATTAATCAGCGGTCAGTTGAGTGAAATGTTAAGTAATGGAATCTATGAATCAGCCGCACGCAAAAGAATATTTTAATGTTTTTAACTCCGGTCATGAAAAAAACAGAGTAATTGTTTTGACACACTCACCTCAAAGATAACTTGAGGTTTCTTGAGGTTTCATCACTTGTCAAAACCAAGTGACGGCTATCAATCAGATACGTGTTCTGCATGAATTTCATTTTAATCTGATGGACTTAACTGTGTGAATTCATGGTTAAGAAAGGTCTGCGAGTTTAATGTGATACCAGAGGCAGAGTCTGAGACCTTTTCATCTTAGCATCCTTTTTTCTTTTTTAAGTATCCTTCTGGATTGTAGTACCAGTTGCAGATGGAGACATGCAGTGTGCTGTCTTGTGTGTGGAAAGTTCTCTGGATGCTCCCTGAGTGAACAGACGAGACACACAGTCTGATTGGAGACGAGCGGCCTTTCTCTAATCAGCTCTCTATTCTCTGCTCGTCTTCTGTTTCCAGGGCCCGTGGTTGACCGTCCACGGAGATCCACTCAGAAAAAGACAAGATAATGATTTCATCGGGAACAAGAAGCCATTTCAAGTTAAAATGTTCTTCTTTATTGTCTAAGTGCTCTTTTCAAACTACATCGCTTAAGACCGATTAAAGCATCTCTTCTCAGATTTCCTACAGTTGATAATATAAAGCACTTTTCAGGAACTCAAAGACACTGTACATTTAAAAAATAAAGACAGAAAGATCAGAACACTAAGAACAAACCACAAAGACAACAACATATCAGTCACAGATAATCAGAACATCACAATCATACATTAAAAGCGCGTTTGAAGAGATGAGTCTTGATCAGCGATTTGAATGTAGACGGGGTCAGTGCGGTGTTGAATGTGTGGGGGTGAGGTGAGGGAGTTCCAGAGGGAGGGGGCAGCTATGGAGAAGGCTCTGTCCCCCCAAAGGGTTTTGTGATTTGTTCTGAGTCGGGGTGAACGGAGGCTGCGTGAAGGAGTGTGACGGTGGAGGAGAGCCGTGAAGTAGGAGGGGGCCTGGTGGTTGAGGGCTTTTAAAATGGATACGGTACGGGAGAGGGAGCCAGTGGAGATTTTGCAGAGTTCTGGATGTATTGGAGTTTATTGAGGACTTTGGATGATGTGCTGTAAAAGAAACTATTGCATTAATCGAGTCTGGGTGTGATGAATGCATTGGTTCTCCCCTTAGCAGGAGCAACAAACCGGAGTAGCTGAAACTCCCCATTCCCCTGTCCTGTAAGGGAAAACGTACGGTCAGCAGGATATGCTTTACGTCCTTTCTGTGACTGAAAAGTAGCTGGCATGGCCGCTTGTAACCAGACACAAAACAATGCGCCATGCGAATCAAAAAGACCACGATGATAACAAGCAAATCTAAAACTAAAGGCTTAAAAGGGGAAGTTCACAGACCTCTGTTGAAATGGCGACTACATTCACTTATTTTTATACAGCCCGTGAGCTTGGTTCATTTTAAAGCCAGTGTGTGGAGCTCAATAATCATAAAGGAGTGAGGTAGGGGTTAACAGTTTGTGCATTGTGTTTACCGAGCCAGTTGAAGCGGCGCAAACTTTACATTCAGACGACCCCTCGATGCTCTGAATGTAATGTGGACATGCCCGACTGATAAAGACCCCCTGCAATGTCTGCTTTCACCACTAGCCAAACACAGATACATGACAAAGAGTGCATGATAATGACATGATACCTTTAATTTAAAACTTACAACCATGTATTTTGTATCTTAGTGAGTGACTGATTTCATATTGTGCTGGAACATACTTTCAGACAATAAGTGGAAAATCCCTTGAAGTCAATATTGTGTCCAACAGACCTCATGTTTCTTCAGTCATCTCCACCACTGGTCTGACCACATCTGCAGCCATGTCTATTGTCTTTTGGATTGTGGATGCACTTGGTGGAAAGTGTTTGGATCACTCATCAGTGAGAAGGGGAAATAAATACTCTGGGAATGGATCAAGGCATGAAGCAAACAAAGGAGTAAGAACCCAAGCCGAGGTTGTCTGTCACTGGGTCTCCTCTTGGACACAGAAGTTAAACAAATAATGTGGTTAAAAGTAAAAAAAAGAAGGAAGGGACAACATTGCAAAATATTCAGGTGTTTATCATCCACTTTACCTACCAACGATATGAAGTTCATTTTCTGTAGTCTTATGGGTTCAGAAAAGTCCCTACTTGTAAAAAA
Organism: Labrus bergylta; assembly: GCF_963930695.1. NCBI lineage: Eukaryota > Metazoa > Chordata > Actinopteri > Labriformes > Labridae > Labrus > Labrus bergylta. The sequence continues at coordinate 20,296,023 of NC_089207.1, read as the reverse complement.
TGTATCTTTAAAACTCATGTACAGTGTTATTTAAAGGATATCAAATCAGAAAGATCTCGTCACAGTTTTAATTCACTTTCAGAAATTTGAGGACTGTTGGGATGATATATAAAACCTCCCACTCGGAGCCTTCAGGTGGATGCTGAGGTGGTCATGGTAGGGCTGAGTGAGAGTGCAGTACTGCTGCAGGTCAGAGCTGGTAATGACAGAGCAGAGAGGGAGCTTAAATAGACTGCCAAATGGCAGGAGGTGTTGTCAGGTGATTGTGGATAATGACGCTGATGTCAAGTGTGGAATCAGAGCAGTCTGAGTTGTCGACCTGAACTAGCTCAAAGTCGTTGCCATTAAGTTGAAGTCTTACCAATTTAAACATTATTCACATCGATGTGTTTGCTTCTTTATATTCACATTTAATGTTTTCATGATGCAGCGGCTTGATGATTGTGCTTTTACCTCAAAATATGACAATCTAGGTACCCGTGTGGCATCAGATATGCATGTAGAGGGCTCCAGATAGAAACTAAAAAATACACTATGAGATGAGTTATTTGACTAAATGTGTGAAGGAGTTCTTGGCAAGTGTTTTTTTTTTGTATGGAAGAATATACAGGGTTTTTTTCATAAGCTTAGAACAACATTCTATTTGCTAATCACGACTTGTTTTTTTCACCCTGTGACACTTCAGCAGAGAATAATACCACTGTGTGTGTATACCTATGTCTACAAGTAGAGAAAAAAAAAAAGAACCCTGCATGGGCACTCATCTCTTCACCCTCGATCGTTCACGCTTCACTGCAAAGTCAGAGGTCTAATTATGCATTTGAGCGTGAGAGTTTAATTTGCACTTTTCATTTGGAGTGATTGGCACTCGTCTAAGTTATTCTGAATGCTGTTTAACTAGAGGGGGAGGAGGGCGGCAGGCAGTGGGCTCCATCACTGTGCCACTCCACTCACCCCAGTTATTCATGTTCCAACTAAACGTACATTCCTGTCTCTGCAAACCTGAGTGGGCCGCAGTAAAAGGCCTCATGTTCAATTCAGAGGGTTTGTGTGTGTGTGCGCGTGTGTGTGTGTGTGTGTGTGTGTGTGTGTGTGTGTGTGTGTGTGTGTGTGTGTGTGTGTGTGTGTGTGTGTGAGGGAGGAGGTCTTGCAACAAATTGTCCTTTTACCTCCATGCTGCTTTGAATTCAACATTACCATCCGGTGTAATGCGTTTGCTCGTGTGTGAGGGCTGAAAACATTTTACCTGACACCGGGAGACAGAGATGGAATTCCCAGCATTCCTGTTGTGAGGGCGAGGCCTCCCCCTAAGGTGCCAGCAGGGGCAAGAGTGTGAGAGCTAAAGAAACATAGAAAGAAACTCAAAAAAGTCTGATTAAAATGCACGACTGCACGGTATCGGTCGAGATATCAGCACGCTCACTCGGGCAAACATGCTGTAAAACACACACACACACACACACACACACACACACACACACACACACACACACACACACACACACACACACACACACACACACACACTGCTACCTCAACCCACCTGCACTTTCTGCACACGCTGCATCCACTCATCCTCTTTCCTTCTTCGTCCTTTTCTCTCCTTCTGTTTGAACTTGTTTGCAACATTCCTGAAACAATAACTCATTTTCTCTTTCTCTCTCTCTCTCTCTGTCTTTTTTTAAAACCTCACCTTCTCTCCTCCCTCCACCACGGAAAAACTGCAACTTCATCGTTTTCCCTCCTTTGCTCCTCAGCAGATCCCCATGTGGTCAAGCACATAACGGCCGTATTCAGCCCACAGCGGGGCACTTATTACCTTTTGTGTTTTAATTTTCTTCGCACATGCTCTGCTCAGACTCAGACATGCACACACAAGACGCCCTAATTAACTAACATATTGTAAAGGGAGGAGGTAAGCAGATGTTAGGGAAACAATTAAGAGCATTGAAATACGCTGCACACAGAGTTTCACAAAGCGACGCCGACCCCTTCCTAATCACGCCCGTCTGTCTGTTTTGATGATAGTTAACCGTGTCTCATCTTTTTATAGAGCTCTGCCTCCTCTCTGCATCCCTGTGGGCATGGGGCTGCTCATTTTAAGTGCTAATAATGGAGCCATTTGAAAGCAGTGATTGTCACGTGATGCAGAGGAGTCAGTGATGTGTCAATCAAGCTCTGCACAGCGGGAGTCAGGAGCAAATGTGACAGAAGAAAGATGTGAAGACCGAATGAGGAAGACAAGAGAAAGTTGGCGTGTTTGTCTTTTTTTTTTTTTTTTTGTCCTTGTATTTTTCCACGGAGGCCTTTCTGCTGATTGTGCAGGCTCCTCTTTTAGCGCTGTCCTACTTCACATGCAGGAAGTTGCATCCTCAACCGTGCAGTACACCTGGTCCTGCTGATGCTGCTGGCCTCCGAGCAGCTGTGCAAGGACCTGTCTTTTGTTTGTACAGCTCACACCGAGAGTTTCAGAGTCCAGGAGCTGGTGGGGGGTTGTTTAAAATAACTTGGAAGGATTTTACTAGGGCATCTCAAGGAAATCTGACTCGCACAAACATAAAGTTTAGAGACGTCGCGAAAGATAAAAACAATTATTTGATTCTTGTCAAAATCAAAACAAAAGAGGCTTAAAGTCCTAACCTGTGCAGCCCTCATTCACACACAACTTCCAACATGGTCTGCAGCCAAATATGACAATCTTGCTGACCCTTAAGTCACAGTGTGGAAGTCCAATTTCACTGACTATCAAGGACCATGGATGGCTCCTTTTGGCCCTGAACCCTCGTCTTTCTCATGAACCAAACTAATAAATTGCTATATTTCTAGTTTCTGTACAAGCTTTATTGATTTAGAAAGACTGATGGAACATTGCTTATTTGTTTTCACTAGCACTACAGCTTAATTAGAAAGTCTAGCCCTATGATTTGTATTTATAATCATGAACTCGTAAGGCTTTATGTCTGAGAGTCTAAACAGACATTGCATTGTTATTATGGTAAAACGCACAAAAACTTCAACAACAGGGGCTGTAATAATCATGATAGCTTCTAAAGGTTTCTCCAAAAAGAAAAGATTCTTGATATTCGTACATAAAGGCTTATTATCAACACATCAAACAAAATGACTGCAGAGGACCTCAGCCTGTTTCATCTTCTTCCTCTCTGCCATAGAGCTCCATTACTGTCCAAAGTACTGAAAACACAGGAGCCACATTGTTTCAACCAGATAACATGTTCTTCATTCTTTAACAGATTTTTTATTCCTGTTCCCATAAAAGAACATGGTGTTTATAGGCCGAAGAAAACAGTCCCCAACAACTGTAATATTTCCTGTTTGTACTGTAGATTTGATCAAACATTACTCCAAGCTGTTAATCGATTTGCAATTTTATACTTTTAATGTCGAGACAGGACAGTGGATAGAGTCAGAAATCAGGAAAGAGAGAGAGTGAGAGAGTGGGGAACGACACACGGTAAAGGTCGGATCTAAACCCAGGCCATCCGCCTGGAGGACTCCAGCCTCTGTCCATGGGGTGCATTCACCAACCACCAGGCCACATAAGCGAGCTTTAAAAAAAAGAAAAAAATTTATGTTTTCAGGAGGAACCAGTTTGCTATAGGTTGAGTGAAAATGAGTAGGCAGTATGATTACCAATCAGTTAATGGAGATCATTGGTTTGATGGAATCTGAGACATTGAAACAGGCAAAGACATCTCGACTGTGTGAGTGATTCCTTCAAGTGATTCATCACACAGCTCAGCTCCTGAAGCAATGTGCTGTTTAGGCATCTGTATTTGCATATTCTGTGCTTATTTCCCCTCAGGGCTTCTGCTTCTCGCTGCTTTCGTCAGACACTCCGAGGAGTTTTCTCAGGATGCTGCAGATTTGTTTATGTCCCAGTTTTATTTTTTAGCTGTAGTGTGTTGCATGTTTGTGTCGCTTCATGTAGAAGTTGCAACATTATGTACACCTCAAATAACCTCTGCAGCGCTCGTCTTCACAATTGCATTCACACATGTCACATTGTTTACATCCATTTTCCAGCACGAACCGTAAACTCTGTCTAATTTCCACGGCTTGGCAGAGCTCTACAGCCTCCTTCATTTGAATGACAAGTCATTAGCTTGTTAAATTACAACGGAGAATCCACTTATCTCTCCCACTAACTCTCCTCTAGTCGGTAGAAAGCATGAAATTGTGTACAACGCATCATCCTTCCCCTCATGTTCATAAATGATAGGTAACTATGGATGAAGAATTATCCAAAAAAATGTCATTAGCTGACTTTAAGAGGAGTTCTAGTGTTGGAAGGGGCCATATTTTTTTATGTATTTTGGGGTCTATATGACTAAAGAACACAACAATTTGGAAATGCTCCAATAGATTGCTGGCAGCCGCAAAATGGGAGGAAATTGCTGCAACAAGTTTTTGTTTGTGGTGCAGTGGTTAGTCCCCTCACAGCGAGGAGGTTCCTGGTTTGAATCCCCGTCTGACAGGAGCCTCTCTGTGTGGAGTCTGCATGTTCTCCACGTGCATGTGTGGGTTCTCTCTGGGTACTCCGGCTTCCTCCCACAGTCCAAAGACATGCTCGTTAGGTTAACTGGTGACTCTAAATTGTCTGTATACTATTGTGAGTTTTTGTTTCTGTACATCCAGATAAAAGTGATTTTTTATAACATGCATAACAATACAAACAGACAAAGCCAGTCAAGGCAAAGGTAAACCTCCAACTCCCACACTCTGCAAAATAAAACTACAGAACTTTTTTTTATCTGTAAGGAGAGGGATCCTCTTCTCCTCCTGATGTAATGTTGTATATTTTAGATTGACATTCTGAGTCTCTCTGTGGTAGAAGCAATCTGTTTTAGCACTTGTTTCCTAGGTAACATTTGCACCCACAGATTTTATTGTAGCCATAGCAATGTTCATTCTTTGAAATGCCAAAAAAAGGCAATGTAAAAAAGAGCACTGGTCATTTATACCTTCAAATGATGAGAAAGAGGTCCCAGGTTAAAGGAAAAAGACAAAATTTGCCTCATAAAATGAGTTAAGTTTTTAATCTGCATGGAAATAGATATCTTACTTTATCTGTTAAACTATAAAACCGTCTCTCGCCCCGCTGTGTGCAGATCTGTTTGTATTTATTTCCTCACTTGAGCTGCACATGGTCGTGCACAGATCGCTCTGTAGGTAGATTGCTTTGTGCATTATTAAATAAAGCAGATTGCCTGATCGCAGTAGAAGAATGTGAGTGCCTGTGGTCTGCCATAAAGAAATCAGAGCAGAGAGATTAGGAAAACTAAAACCATGTGATGGGTTGGAGATGTCTCAGGAACGACGGGGAGCAGATAACGGCCCCACTCTTTTATTCATTTCGGAAGTGAAAGATGGATGAGCCGCTGAATAATTTCTGATCTTCTTTAAGGCCGTGCGGCAGAGGACGGGGAGAGACGGATGTTTATTTACGATTGACGCTGTGCCTGGCGGAGACCTGGTGATCCTGCGACGGGCGGAGATGCAGCAGAGAGATATGACCCAGATCAGTGTTGAAGATGTTAGAGGTGAAACTGAATCTCATTGCAGAGCCACAGCTTCTCTCCATGCTGCTGCAGCTGCGTCCGCTCAGCATGAAGCCTCAGAACAGGCCTTTATACAGAGTTTGCAGACCCTCACATCATTCTTTGTTTTTGCCTTTCAGGTTTTTTTTCTTTTATTATTTCTATCTGACCTTCGACTTCTTATCTCTGCCTTTTCATCTTCCCTGTTACTATCCACCACAAAGAATCTTTTGAGTCTTTACGGATAAAGCGAGTGAACTTTGTATCTCACATCTGGTTATTTTTGTCTTTAAAAAGTACTTTTCTTATCTGCCCTGTCCTCTCCTTCCTGACCCTGTTCATACAAACTTTCAGAGCGCAGCAGAGAGCCGATGGAGCTGAGCCACAGTGACTGGAGCTCCTTCATGTGACCCCCCTGGGGCTCCCCTGCAGTGGGGCTGGTGTTTAATCAAGCCCCTGGCTTTGACTCCCAGCAGGCTCGTGCCCCGCCGATCCCCGCCATCTGTGGGAGCTGCAGAGGTTCACAGAACCCACACGCTCCATTATGAGCTACCTGTCCTTGAGCTCTTTCTATTTTTTGCAGCAGTGTGTGTTTAGCTGACATTGCTAATCTACAGTATATAAGTCATAGCCACACACATGGGAGAGGCGAGCTCGCCACACACATACGGCGAGGGACCGAGAGTATGAAAGGCAGAGAAGACAAAGACAATAGCACAATCAAGGGCAGACATCCAATTTAGCCCTCAGTCCTCTAAAGAAACAACAGAAATATCGTATTATACCTCAAAAACGATTCACTGCCCCAATTATGTGAAACAGCACAGCTGTGACTGAAAGGATCCCAACAGAGATGGAGCTTTGCTGCAAAGGTGAAACCATTTACTTGAACTAGAAACAGCCTTTACATCACTCTTTTTAAAGGAAGAATGTGCAACTTTTTGATCCAGTAGATGTCGCCCTTGAGCTCCAGCATGAAACCAAAACAGAAATTCTGTTTGACCACACCTCCTCCATCCTGATGCCTCCGCTCTCCTCCAGAGACACACATAAAATCCCTCCACAACCCCCCCGCGGCGGACAAAATTGTCCTGCAATCACCTGTGTCCTGCATTGTTGTGTTAGCATGCTAATGTTAGCGCTCTTTAGTTAGCTCATAGCGTCACATTGCATTTAAACTGACGCAGAATGACATAAAAACACTTACGTTTCATCCAAATAATCAGTGAGTATGTTCTTGACTGAAACAGCTTTTATACACAAGGGGAGGAGCCGGCCGTCCATGTAAACACGGCTCTGACAACAACACAGCCAGCGGGACTCGAGCTTCTCACTCATTGTAGACAGTCATGACTCAGAGAGACACTTTCTGCAAAGCTGCTGGACACTATGACCACCAATCTAAGTCTGTTAGTTCAGAAAAGTAAGCATATGAAGTGAACATACTTTGATTGAGGCGTTTGCCTTTGAGGCAGGTCTCAGACATAACAACCTTTTGTTTGCAGCTGCAGTGGATATAAGGGACTAACAGTGCAACAGATGGGAAAACACAAAGACAGTAGTGCAGTGATCCAATTTAGCTCTTGGTTGTCCAACAAGTGTCGAGACATATCACAAAGTACCTCAAAATGATCCACTGCCCCAATTAAGAAAGTCCTGACTCCACTCCCACAGCAGCAAAAACAAACCAAAGCTGGAACCGCGAGTATTTTTCTAATGGCTCTTGTCTTTTACCACTCTTAACTTTTAAAGTGCTCCTGATAGCCATCCAGCCAGCAGCAGCTTCTCTTCCCCTGCTCCTCATCACAGGCCCTTGACCACAGAGAACATCTTATCAGCGCCGCGTGTGCCACCGATCTTAAGCCTGCGCTGATGGATTTGGCCGAGCGCTCGATGGCGGAGTTTTAAGCAGATTCATATCGGGGTGATTGAATGGGCTGGGGCTTTGGTTGGCTTGTGTTAGCGCTGTTGGTGCTGTTATTGCTTACGCGGAAGGGGGGGTAGTGACACTAGAGCTGCGGTGATTGATAGAGAGTCTTGAGATTTCCCTAAAGGAAGAAGGAGAGCTGGCAAATAAAGAGACGAGTGGAGGCAAGGGAGCTGCAGAATGAGATAGAACGAGTGGCTTTAAAGAGCATATATGTGAAATGTTTTGCATGTTAAATGGATTGCACTCATTATAGCCTCAAGTGAACACTTCTTTTACTCCAAACAGTGTTGCTTCTAAAGTGGAAATACTCACCATAATTACCTCTGAAGGGGAAACAGAAGTGTGACACGAATAGAGAGAAGAATCCTGCTTATAGTAGTATAGTATGCAGCGCCGTGAATGAGGTTTTGCATCCCACATAATTTCATTTTTTGAGAGGAGGAAAAACAGCTCACATCAGAGTATGAAAACTTCAAATATCATACTCTTTCATGAGGAAACGCTTTGACCTCTTGGGTAAATGAGAGCATCCGGAGCATCAAAAATGCATCACTAGTGCAGCTAAAAATAGAACTCCTTCTCCTTCTCAGAAAGTCAAACATTTTGCAAACATACACGCTTTAAGGAAGAAGCGAGGAGTTCAAGGAATTTTATATTTTGGAAGTGTGCATCACTTGCTTGCCAAGACTCAGCTGAGAACATCAATACCACTCTACTATCGGTTCCCAAAGTAAAGAGCCACAGTCTGGAGGCAATTAGTTTAGCTCAGCATTAGGACTGGAGGCAGGGAGAGACTGTACTCCTGATCTCTCCACATCCAGGCTCCAGGATCTGAGCCACTCACCTCTTCAACAAAAGCATCCTCGATGAAGATCGTAATAAAGAGAAAGCAGAATTAAAAACACGAGCACAAGAACAACGAAGATCAAGCAGTGTTAAGAAATTCTCTTTTAAATAATAAGGTTTTGAGTCATTTGTTAAAGGAGTCAACAGTCGGTGGAGCCCTCAGGTGGTCAGGGAGCGCTGGTTTATCAAGCTTTGAAGAGATTGATGTAAAGCTCTTTCTGGTTAGGAACTCCTGTGGTACTCCTTATAAAAGGTCTGTCCCTGGAGCGATCCTCTCTGTACTGTTGTTGTTACACATTTGAAATAACAATCTGAGTCTGTAAGTGGTAAAAACCAACCATTTGAAGTGGATATACATACAGTATATATTACATCTATTACAGCCCATTCTGTTGCTGCATGTTAAAGTAAACTTGGTTTTCTCACAGTGGTTTGAGCCCCAAAGGTAATCACATGCCACTACATGTAAAATAGGACCCGGTTAAAAGAATTGGACCACTTCTCCAAAGCAGCTAGGGTCCATATTTTGTAAGCGTCGCCTTCTAAGAATTATTCCATATATGAGATTTGGGTTTTCAATCGTATAAATCTGAAGTAACCAGCATTTATAGGATCCAAACGAGGACGGAGTAAGAGAGAAATGCATAGTAGCAACACTATGAGTGTTTTCTCCCAGCGCGCGTGGCTTCTGGTCCGGGAGATTTTTTTCATTACCCAGTCTATCAGCATGGCAAATAGGAGCGCTGACCCCTCCTGACCCAGCCCCTGACTCAGATAAGAACTGCAAACACAGTGTGAAGTGGCTCAGACAGTTCTGGTCACACACGGCAGAGCACACTAAGCCTGCCGTCCCGCCACACTGACAGACGCCACCCGCACTCTTTCAAGCGCTCTGGATGTGTGTGCGGGAACGAGGGAGCGAATGTGTGTTTTTTGGGAGTTGGAGCATGTTTCTAAGTGTCTCTCCTGAGCCGGTGTTTATGTGTGCACACGCTCTTCTGCACACATTCGTGTCACTTCCTATTTGTTGTTGTGATGTGTTCTCCCGCCCCTCCATGTGCTACGTCCCCCCCCCCTACATACCTCGACATCACTGCATTGACAGAAACATCACTCTCCGTGCTTTATAGCCACTGAGGAAACGAGGTAAACAAAGGCTGCAAGAGAAGAAGCTATGTTTCTCTTTTATGGGCCACAATTTTTCACCGACTTGAGGAAAAGGCCACACCTGAATTATTGGAGAGGCCTCATGCGACGGCTGGCGAGGCAGGAATTTTATCCACAACAATTTTTTAAACAAACTTTAGCCATATATCTCCCAGTGTTCTTTTCTCCTCGAATGGATTTTTCATCCTCAGCTCTTTCCCTTTTTCTTTCTGAACACTTCTCAAGGCCTCTGTCTGGCATCACGGTCGATGACAATCTGGCCTCTGTGTTTATTTTTCTGTCCTCCGCAGATAATGACCACTGTGCCAAGGCTGTGTAGAGAAACTATGGGAAGAAGGGCAGAGACCTGCAGAGAGGCGGAAAAAAATCACATTCTTTGAGAGGTTTTCAGGATTTTCTCAGAAGTGACCTCGGTCGAGGGCAAACATTTGAATTGAAGCACACACAGAGATTCTTGGTTGATTTAAACTCCAATTATTTTGTATCTGTGATCTCTGTTTTGCTGCCAGAAGCTTGTTCCAGCTTTACACAAGTTCAAACTAAACCGAACTTAATACTTACACTCATGCAGATTGATAGTAAAGCTGTGTCTGTTGGTTTAAAACCAAATGAAAATGATGTGAATTTGATCCACAGGTCACACTTAAAGGAGCAATATGTAACTATGCCACCTAGTGTTTAAAATGGGTACTGCAGTCCAAATTCTAAACACACACCTCCCCCACCTTCTCTGGTCCAAACAAATCCAGAGCATTCAGGACCAGAATCTAAAGTTAAAAGGAGGACATACTGGCTGCTGCATTGTTGTTAGAGAAGCCAGCACTTCAACATGTTTCCTTAATGTCTGATCATATAGGTCCTGTTTGAAATAGGTTAAGGGATTTTATCATGAGAGGATCTTTCTTTGTCCATGTTCTTGAACGCCTGAATATGAGCTTGATTTATGGAGGTTTAAGTCTAAGTCGAGTTGTCTTCCCTCTCTCCCCATCGTAGGTTCAAATAAAAATTATTAAAGGGCATAAAAAATCAGCTTCAAAAAGTCTGACTTCTCCTTAAAGATCACAGTGAATAGATGATCCAAAGGACCAGAGCCCGCCTGCTTTTCAGCCCCGTAATTCCTTGATGTTTTAAGGATCATGATCCAGATCAGAACATTTAAAACAGACTTATCCAGCCGTCTTTCCCTATTGTTTGGGTTAGCTGGGCTTCATGAGGAAATGTGTACATGAAAAAGAAAGTAGGGAAGAATGGTGGTGGGTGGGGGTAGAGGGGGCGGTCAGGAAACTTGGATCTGTTTCTGCTGTGGCTCTGCTGGTGAAACAATACTCCCCCCTCTGGTTTAAAACAACAGAGGCTGAACAGGATTACGCTGTCTCAGACCACACTGAGAGAGAAATATCTACAGAGGTTTGTAAAGTAGCAGGAGAGAAGTCAGCTACAGGAGGAGCGGGAGTCAGCAGCTTTCTCCTAAAACATAAAAAATAAAATATAGACTTACAGTATACTAAAGTAAAGCTGCTCCATCATCACTTCTTGGCCTCTGTACATGTGTGTTGGTGACTGTGTCTGCAGAGACTCTGTCCTCTGACTGGATTTTACTGTTCTGGTTTGTTTTGCTTGACTCAGGACTTTTCTGGGCAGAGCTGGTGTCTTTCCTCCAGCCAATGACAGCGCAGCAGGTGAGTTTAGGAGTGGATACAACTCAAGGATTGGACGCCATTCAAACTGGAGAATATGACGGATGTGGACGTAGCAACAAAGAAGAGAAAATATAATCACAGTGAGGCGAAACACCAAGCGGATAAAGTTTGTTCTAAAACGAGGGTGAACCTGGTGTTGGTCTGCTTCCTGTTGTACAGGCAGTGGTTAGCTTGAGCTAGCATGCGTTAGCTTGCAGTGTAGGTACAAACAGTAAACGTACACACTACATCCTGCAGTGAGTGTGAGTGAGTTATGGGGGCGATGAGCCAGTTTGAATGTTGGGCTTACAAGCTGCAATGAACATTTTCTACTTTCCACCTTAAATAAAAAAATACAGAGAGTAAGACTGCGTAACTTTTTCCATCGGACTGGAGTGCACAACCATCTGTGACTGATGAAAATACACTGTTTACACCTCGATCAAAACTACAGAATAATAACAAAACTGCAACAAGATCTTTCTGCAACATTTAAGAGTTAATTCAATTTCTCATAATTTTGTATTTACATTAAGTAAAGTACAGTTCAGAAATATAGTTACCTTTTTAGACATCTTATGGGTTTGGGATAGAGAAAGATAGAAGCGCCCACCTATGGGGAGTGATTCATATAATTTAGTAGGTTGGCCTCATTTGAAAGACTTTTCTATAGACAGACAAACAAATGTAAAGACCACGTTATAGATGGGGAAATCTTTATTTCTAAGTTTGAATAAAACCTTTTAGTAGTCTGTAATCAGTACAGTAAATTTTTCCAGCCGTTCATCCTAACACGTTGCTAGGGTTTCAAGTTAAATATGTTTTGTATTATTGTTGTTGTCACGATGACAGGGTGATATGTGATGATGTCAGTGTTTTATATGCAAATTACGACAAAGACGGCAATGAGAGAAACTGAAAGGGCAAAAAGAGTCACACATGCTCGGGCTGCCTCTTCAGTTCAGAAATCAAACTCTGCAGACATCCTTCAGCTTTGTATCACAAACAATGCTGCTGCTTTTTTTTTTGACACAACATTGTGTTGAATAAAAGACAGAGTGCATAGCTTTGCAATGTTTTAAAATGAACTCTACTCTAATTCTACTATGGTATAATTAAAAAGATATTCAAGCTGAAGTTTTCACAAGAAATATTTTTCGATAATGTTTAAATATCTATAACTTGTAGAGAGAGAAAGAGAGAGAGATGTAGTTTTAATTGCACTATTTTGTGAAATTGCCTCCAAATGAAAAAACATATTTAATCTCTGTGTCTCTCGGAGGTTACTCTCAGTTATTGTGATTGTCCCTCCTCTGCCAGCGTATGCTAATTAGCTGCTCTTCAGCAATTACACAAACAAAAAGCTGAAGATTGGAGCATATGTGAAGGCTTTTAGCTGGGTCATAGTTTCCAACAGACGCTGAGACTAAAAAAAAAAAAGGGGGAAGAGAAAAGACGAAAGGGAAGGCAAGCTGAAACGTTTCTTGTCATCCATCTCAGGAAACTATTTCATCTTGCTCTCTCTCTCTCTCTCTCTCTCTCTGTCACTTTTCAGCAGCTATTGTTCTCGCCGGGGTGATTTTTCTTTTTCCTCTTCAGGCGCGATAAAGGAGTGCACAGTCATATCCCCACACAGCTTCAGCAAAACAAAGAGTTACAGTGAAAAATGAGAGGCAATCTCCATCTTGAACACCCCTTCCTCCAAACACAAACACACACACACACTCTCCACCGGCTGCACCTCATGTGCAGGGTCAAACGGTCGATAGCTGCACTGTGTAAATAGTTTTATGTTTATTTTATGTTTTTATCTTGTCACATTGCTTAACTTTTGTGAGATTTTCCACCAGACCTCTGAGAGGAACGTAATAGCACCTCAGAGATTCATCTCTTCTCCCACATCAGACGCTGAAATCTGGATCAGATCAGAGTTAATCCAAGAGCAGAACTGCACCTTATCTGTTCACTTAAGATTTGTAACCATGACATGCACTACATTCCTGTGTTTCACTTGTAAATACAGACAGAAATTACTCCATACATAAAGAAAGGATGCAGCAATGTTCTACACAATGAGTACTTTCATTAGAACCAGAGTTGACATTAAATCATCCTACATGAGTCTAATCATGAGTCTATCTAGAAGAGGCATGCTCATCTGTGGCCTGGGCATCAACCTATCTGACTTTTTTTATGTATTTATATTTAATTTTCCCTAACAGTGATTTAAAGGTAAAATATTCTCCTCCTCTTCAAACAGTTTAAATAAGTCTCAGAGCTCCTCAAAACATGTGTGTGAAGTTTCTTGTTCTAAATCCACTCTGATTCTGTATTTGATCATGCCTATAAACCCCTCTATTTCAGCCCTGCTCAGAACAGGCTGTTTCTGTGTCTGTAGCTTTAAATGTAAATGAGCTGTGTCTGACCACGCCCCCTCTCTGGAAGGGCTTGGGTGGCTCGGGCTTTCTCGCTCCATGTCCTATTGTTTACGGTGAGAAGGCAGACTCAGAGGGCAGAACAAACACCTAGCTGTGGGAGTGTCACCTACCTGGGGGAGGGGTTACTGCCCTTTGTGATGTCATGAAGGGAAAATCTCCAAACAGCCTGTTTGAGCACACATTTTCTGAAAAGTGGAGCAGGGAAAAAACGGAGAGGATGGACTTTCCTCATCATTGGAGGGGTTTGTAGACGGACTAGAGACACATGTTAGGATTAGAGAAACATGGTGAAGTGTATGTTTCATAATATGTGGCCTTTAATCAACAGCTCCTGCAATGCTGCACTTACAACGACCCAATGCTTTTATATAGCTGCAAAAATGCACGCTGACTCTAGGTCTTCTTGACTAATAATTTGAACGGTTGAGTTTTAGGAGTCTTCCATAAAAAGAACTATTTCCTTTTTCATCGAAGCAACAAAAAACAGAAATGAAGATGCCGTTCAGACATTTGCCTGCAAATGACCTCAGACGGGCAATTCAGATATTCCCCCAAAGACAGTGATTGGACAGATATGACATATCTATTTATGAGACGTGTGTAATAATTCTAGGCCCCTTATTCTCAGAGGACCTCAGCAGCGTTTCAAAATGGTATCCTGTCCCACGGTGGGCAGTGTAATGATGTCTAATGGAGGCAGCAGCAGAGCCTGTTTATCGCCTGTCATTTCCTGCTTCGTCTCGCTCTCTCTCTCGTTCTCTCATTGACTTTTTTTATTATTTCATAATTTAAGGATACATGAGGGACGAGATGGGACGGCCTGACATTTGTCCTTTTCTCCTTGTCCTTCTGAGGGCGCACTCCTACTCTTATTTCCTTACATTTTCCTCTTACTATTTCCACCCATGAACATATCAGAAAAATCAGCATGATGATTTTGCTTCCTTTCTCACGCTCTCCTCCCTAATTGTCCCTCTCTCGTTCACACACACACACTCACAAGCACATGAAAGTGTGCATGCGTGCAAACACACACTCACACACACACACACACACACACACACACACACACACACACACACACACACACACACACACACACACACACACACACACACACACACACACACACACACACACACACGAGCATGCATAACTGCCTTAAGGAAACAGCATCTGAAGCTGTCTCTGCATCACAGGGACAGATCAATAATGTTTAGATTAAGAAATAAATATTGTATTATGATTTAAACAGAGAAAAATCCCATTAAAAATGATGGAATTGATTTGTGCAGGGTTTCAGAGCTTGCACTTGAACATTTGACCGTTTACCTTTGTGCTTAAATCCAGGAAATACTATGATGTCCTTTTTGTTTGTCTTGCCGAGTGAAGCCTGTAGTCAGCAAACATGGCTTTATGCTAAATCCCTTGTGTTGTTGTGGGGAAGAATTGTGCAAACACGCTGTGCATAATGCGGCCGTTAATAGACTGCTTCACCACTGAGTGACTCAGAGCGTGCGGCCAAATGCAAGCAGACCTTTGAACTCCATTATCACTTCATGATGCCACTTGTCAGAACACAAATTGTTTGAGAATTAGTTTCACAAACTGGATGTGAGCCTCAGCAGTGTGAACGTTAATGACATCGATACAGCGCGTGGAGAAGCAGTGATGCCGTTTGCCAGCCGGCACAGTGATGTGGGCAGACTGTTGTTTCAACTTCACTTCTCCATTTGTTATGTTCCCTCAGCTCTGTCGACTGCCATTCTCCTCGCTCTCACACTGACCGCCCGCTGCTGCTGCTGCTTCAATGTGTTGAGCATCATCACCACTTTACTGCAACAGCTCGCTCATAGCCGAGGAGAGGCTAGATGAAGGATGGGCTGATAATGGCAAGCATAGAGGTAGAGAGACATACAGCCACATAAAGAAAAAAAACGTTTCTATGTGATGAATAGGTTTAAGACAGATTATGGACGACTTCTGCAGCCTTACTGGGTGGGCTTTGTGTGATGTAATGTGGTACCATTAGGGGGAGGGGGCATCTGGGAATGGGAAATCAATGGAAGCCAAGTGCACACCAACTGGATAGTAGCCCGAAGGAAATGCATTTGCACACAGGACCTCTGCTAACTCCTACTGATGAGCCTCTGTGGTCCTCTCACTGATCGATTCCTTATCAGTTAGAAATGTTCTATAAGGAAATGTAGGTGTATGACGGAGGCGTAGGTATGGCCGGATGGAGAATAAGAACGTCATCTATGCAGCCTCAAGCCTTAATCCATCCCCTAAATTATATTTTTAAAGCTGTACCATACAGTATGTATTCATGATTTTGGAGTTGCTCCGGTGTATTGCTTTGGCTCGCAGCTGCTTAAAGAGGAAAATGCTCGCTAATTGGTCGAAATGTCTCGTAGGAAAAAACTCCCTGAAGTAAAATAAGACAGCTGGCTACACGGATTGATGTCGGCTCTGCTCATCAGTTTTTGTATTGTTTGTATTTCTCACTGTAGGCAAAACGACACAGTTTGAAAATGAGACGCAACTGCGGCTCCAAAATAATATGCTGATGTACTTGGGTCGTTGAAGTAGACTTGTCAAGATAGTTGCACAAGACGCACCTGAACCATGACCTGTCCATTCACCACATTTGTTCCTCAAGATCGGTCAGGTATGCCGTTGGTATTGAACACTATTTCAGCAATGATGAATAGGGAGGGCGCATGATGGCAGTTTTCTGAGCTGGTTAAATCCCAAAAAGTGCAACGCTTCCTGCAGTTGAGTTGGACCGAGGTTGGTCCAATATTCTTTCTAAAAACGATACGCATCAGAGTCCGCTGGACCCACCTTTTCCAGCGGTCTCTTTGCGGTCGTTTCGTCTGAACCAGGGTTCGATTGCAGCTTTCACAAAGCCTCAAACAAACCGCGCAAACATGGAAAACAGACTCCAGTTTGTTTTCACTGAACCATGGTTAGTCGGGAAAACACCATTAATCATTGGGGGCACATTTGCCTGATTAAAATATGTACACTTGAAGTGTTCATTTTGTGACTAGGTGTAGATTGTTCTGGAAAGCATCTGTAGAGTCATCATGAACAGGCTGTGTAGAAAGGGCTGAAGCTGATGTAGGATGGTTTGTGATACAGGACTGTTGTCTGGAGAAGCATCTGCAGCAGCAGGTCTGGTGTACGTATTCTGTATGTGTAAGGCTCAAAGGTGGTCGAGGCTGATGATTCAAGTCGATACACCCCAAGATTAAATTCTAAAAAACCTAGAGACGTCCAACTCCTGACCTTTCTCCTCCTTTTTCCTGCCGATGTCGTTCTCTTAATTCTCTCTTTCTTTATCTGCTCAAAAAGCTCATTTTCATTTTAAGGAATATTTGTCGGGGATCAGGATTTGAAAGTGCATTCCTGACCTTGAAAACACCAATGATAATCCTGAAATAATCCCAGCACAGGTTTGCATTCAGTAGCAGCTCCACAGCCTCATCGCCCCTCAGAAACCCCCTGAGATGAAGCAGCTCGGCCCCCTGCTAAACGTCCACGTCGATTCCCCCCGTGCCCCTGGGACTAATCTGCATGGTCAGAGGTTAAGGGGTCAGCCACTGGGTCCTGATCCTGAGGAACCTCATGGCTGGGATCGCTTCACTTCCCCCCTCCATTTCACAACACTTAGCTCCACAGTGCCTCTCATTACTCTCCCTGTGCAAAGCCCCCTCCTCCCTAACCCCCCCCTGGTAACTGGGTTAAATGGAAAAGCACAAGCCTGCAGGGGGGCCTGAGGACTTTCTGGGGCCCCGGCTCTGCTCCGTAGGCCAGGAATAGAGACATTCCCTTGGTTGGGAGGCCAACCCAAGGCCCGGGGCTCAGGACCTGTGTGAACCGGCTTTAATTATATTAGCTGCAGTATTTAGACCCCTTGGCCTTGGCTTTCAAAAGCACTTTGAGTCAGGACAGTTTTCATCACTCTCTGATTTGAGAAAGCCCCCCTGGTGTTATTCCGTGCAGGACTACGCTCCGACATCATAACTATTTGCTGGACAAGGTCATGTCACATTAACTAGTAATGTGCACTGGCCCATCCCCTTTTTTCATCTTTCCGTCACAGATTCTTTTGTAGTTAGCAGCTCCTGAGTGACGGACCTGGTCTGCCCATATTTCATCTTGACAGGTTGGGTGGTCAGGATCACGCACATCTGAGAATACAACCACACATACACAAACACACCCACACACACGGGTAATTCTGGAAAACACACTCAAGCCCTGAGGTAGTGTCTGATCTTTTAACACATGTAGTTGTCTCTGCAGCTTCACTCTCATGTCGCTCGATCTCTCTTGGAAAAAGTGCAAGTTTAGAAGCCAGCAGCTGGCGACATCCCCAGTTGGACAAAGTAAAAAATAAATAAAAAATTGGAATGAATAATTAACAGTCACTTGAAAGCATGAATGTGTTGCGCCTACCCATGTAATGCTTTTCCACATCGTGCATTATCATATCCCACAGGACCAGAGAGTCGGAATTAGCGTTGTGTTCCACCTAATTGCTCGGCTCTGGCAAATTAACATGCCCCCTTTTTTCAACCTTGTGTTTTTCAAAGTGATATTCATGCTGTTTGTTTCATGTTTAAATCAACGTATTTACACATGAAAAGATTAAGGGGCCCTCTGTTAATTACACTACACTTTGCATTCTGTGTTAGCTGACTCCACTCCGCACTGACAGATATTATCCAGTCACTTTCTGTGGGAGAGACAGTAGACGTACAGCTGAGTCAAAAGCTTTGCCTGAAGGGAAGTGGAAGAATCCTTAATCGATGCTAGCATCAACGCTGCTTAAGCTAATTACAACAAAGACACACTACTGTACAAAGCTCCTCTCTAAAAGCTACTGTACTCACATTTCCATTGCTGTGAAACTCTCACATCACAGTTGAATTAATAAATACTAAGCTTTCAGCAGACCAAGTAAGAATTCATTTCATTCATTCAACTTTTATTTATACTCGAAAGATCATTGAGGGTCAACCCTCATTTACACTGACAACAAATCATTCAAAAAACAAGCAGACAGATAAATACAAGACTGCTAAAATCAACAAACTTGGGTTTCTAAGAAGCTAAGACAATAAGTAAGTACTAGAGTGTAAGAAAAAAGGAGGTTTGGAGGATTAAAACTAGGTTTCTAAATGACCCAAAGGGTCAAAGTTAAATTTTCCCTAAAGAAGAGGCTGTATGTTGTTCCAAGAGTCCGGTGCAGAATAAGAAAAAGCAGATTCTCCCAGTTACGATCTGACTCGAGGAACATTCAACCGCTTTGAGGAACGTGTCTGGTAACGCCCAGTCGAGAGATGTACGAGTTCTGTTAAGTATGAGGGTCATCTTTCTGTGAGAGCTTCATAAATAAAAAGATGCTAGTGCATATCACGTCTTTCTGTTTGAAGGAACTTTGTCATATTTAAATCTCCAACAACCTCAAACTGCTGCCAGAGTCTGTGAAAACTGAAGTTAAAATAAAGTGGATGTTCATTCTTTGGATGTTTGCATCCTGTGTGGGTTATGTTGAAGTTGCGTCTCAGACCTACAACGATTGGGCAACTTAAATCACAGTTTTGTTGTTGGTTTTTTGGATTTGTTCTTTTGGCATGTTTTATATCAGCTTGCTAATTTATATCCTCCAATTACTTTTACAGCGTCATTTATTGATTTATTTGTGTTGTTGCGGAGGTAAACAAGTGTTAGACCTGTAAAAGACAATCTATCAGTTCACTAACACCTCTGGTCAAAGGAAATCCAAATCAAGACCCAAATCCAAACTGAACTGCAACTCTTGCACATCAGTATAGTCCTTATATATCACTTCCCCCATGCTTAATCTCCTGCCTTGTATTTCTCCTGCACGGTCAGTCATGTTGGAGTGTTTCCAACACACGAGCCAGCAGGGATGAATGCACAATGCATACGAGCTCAAAGTTATCTTGTGTAACAACTGCACACAGCTCTGAGTGGATGAAGAGGTTCTTCTTCTGTTTCAGCTCTTCTTAAGGAGGATAAATGTTCCGCTCAGAGCAGTCAGAGAGCGCATGATTTATTCACTGTGTCCCGTGGCCCAGCTGACTCCCCGAGCATCTGCAGGCTACAACACAAAGGCCCGCCTGGAAACATACAGTTGACCCCATTAGAGTGTCAGTTAATGTCTCAATCTCCACGTTTACAATAAATCGTCTGTATGTACAGTACAGCAATGTCATCCCTGATGCAACTGTTGACATTAATTGTTTGGTTGGTGTGATAGTTCAGAAAAGCAGAGCCAGTTGAACAGTTAGATAGAAAAAGCTTTTAAAGTTAACTTTATATTCTGTAATGGGCTTACAGAAGGCAGCGAGTCAGGGCCTGTGTCTGTTTGTGTGTTTGCAGCGCCTTCTTTCCAAACTAAACCAGTTTGTTGTTTTTAGAGCTCGTTAATCGCCCTCGACGTCAGCTGTTCCTTGTCTCTGCCCTCACAGCCCCCTCAGTTGAAACAGTTCAACTTTTGAACCACTGTTGGCTCTTTAAAAATGTCGTCAGTGGGCACAGACCCTTAATCAGCCAAATGGTTTTCATTCTCATTAAAGAAAAGCAACTTATTTTGTTTTTATCGGGTTATATCTTTAACAGGCTGGTTGGCTGTTCAAATAGGACGGTTTAGTCAGTTCAAAATAGGATGCTCTATGTTCCCTGTCCTCTGGCTTATTATTGTAATGTGTCAGTTAATTCAGATGAGGAAGAATGAGGTCTGTACTATGATCTCTGTCAAAAAATGACCAGAGTCGTTTTTGGGCCAAGGGGCGTGTCCAGATAGGTGAAGCCAGGTGAGCCCCCAAAATACAAAAAGGAAAGATTGGCTTTTTACTGGTCAGTGGGGGGATTTGTGTCAAACTGTTTTAGGACTTTGTTACATCAGGTTTCCAGAAGCTTTTTTGAGTTTCAATGTAACACATTTCCACTTTTCCATTTCACAAGACAGATGTGAAGTAGAGGAATAACTTTGAATTAAATTGCAACCAAACACCTGCACACTGTGAAAGGGAAACATTTATCAGCACCAAAATACTGCCAATAAAATGTATTTTTGTGAGTTTTCACAGCATGCAGGAGTCTGCTAGTAATGCTTTCAGTACTTTAAATTGTGACCTTGGAAATATCTGATGTTTGGATCCAAAATGAAATCAGGGTAGAATAATTTTGTTACCACTCTGTTGTGTTGTTCTGCATGGTGGTGCAGTGTTTAGTGGTGTTGCCTCACAGTGAGGAGGTTCCTGTTTTGAATCCCCGTCGGACACGGAGAGTTTGCATGTTCTCCCCGTGCATGTGTGGGTTCTCTCCGGGCACTCTGGCTTCCTCCCACAGTCCAAAGACATGCTCGTTAGGTTAACTGGTGACTTGAAATTGCCCGTAGGTGTGAATGTGAGTGTAACCCCGCCTCTCGCCCAATGACAGCTGGGATCGGCTCCAGCCTACTCTAACCTGGAACGGGAAGAGTGGTAAAGATAATGGATGGATGAACTCATTTGTGTTTGTGTGTTTATTTTTAGAGTTAAACAATACACATTTATTTGAAACCTAAATGACTGATAATGATGATCACAAAACTATGTGCCCCAGTTGTGCCATCCTCGTTAAAAAAGTCTGGACACGCCCCAGTTTGGGCCTAAACAGGACAAAACGTTGACCCTTTCAAAACCTTAATTTTTGTCACTCATCTAAACTGGGAAATGTTTTAAAGTAGGCTTTAATGGAAAGTCTGGCCAGACATATTTATTATTGCCTATACAACAAAACTAACCCTAAAGGGGTTCCTTTACTGTCTGAGTGATGACGTCTGCACGTGATTGAAAAAACATGGGCCAACTTCTGGAAACAAACCGAGATAACAGAAGCTGTTAATGAGTTTATATTCAGTTTCCCACAGTGAGGGTTTTTACATGATCTGGGAGCATGTCAGGGTTCTGGTGAATCTGAGGGTGAGGTTTGTATCATGAAAACTTGAGCGTATCAAACTTTTAGTCAAACACTCTTCCTCGTCACACAACTTTCTGGAAAGCAGAAACAGAGAAGTTGGCATTGATTGAAGTGCGTGACGTCTCTGTCACTTATCCGTTCTATCAACTCTTTCTGTGTCACTTTTTTGTTTTCTGGTGATAGATTGGAGTAAAAATAGACATGAAGCATGTGTGTCAGAACGAGGGGTGGTGAGGGGTGAGATGAGGATAGAAGTGTTCATCGCTGTGTGTGTGTTTTTATTTTAACAGAAGGTCAGAAGGGTTTCTCTTCATTCAGGATTTCTCTAGAGGGATCTTTTCAGTCACAATACACTCGGGCTGTCAGCATTAACACATTAATCGTGATTAAATCAGGTCTGAAATTAAAGCATTATTTATCTCATGTTATTTTGTCCCTTCAGGCTCACCGTAGATAGTCGTCCTCAGTGTCTCCCTGTAGTCACAGTGATGTATATGAAGCACACTGCTGCATCTCTGAATGTCTCATTTCACTTTAACAAACTCTCAGACAGCTCAGCTGACGAGTCCAAAGTTATATCCACCTCACGACATCACACATTGACCTTTGTTACCGTTCCTTTGCGCTGTTTGACCTCAGTTTGGGATCCCTCACCACTTCATGTTTACATGGACGGCCGGCTCCTCCCCTCGTGTATAATACAAAGAAGAAGAACAAACTCACTGATTATTTGGATGTCATGTAAGTGTTTTTAGATCACGGTCATTCTGTGTCACTTTAAATGCAATGTGAAGCTACGAGCTAACAAAAGAGCGCTAACATTAGCATGCTGACACAACAATGCAGACCACGGGCAAGAAAAGGACGATTTTGTCCACCGCTTGCGCTCAATGGTGCTTAATTATGGTTTGTTCTAATTCATAACTCCTTCGTGTGAACGTGAGTGGAGAGGGGTTGGAGGTGTGTCTCTGGAGGAGAGCGGAGGCTTCAGTATGGAGGAGGCGTGGCCAAACAGCAGTTTGTTTTGGTTTTATGCTGGCGCTCAAGGGTGACATCTACTGGATCAAAAAGTCGCACATTCTTCCTTTAAAGTCCTAACCTTCCATCTATCAGAAAGGCCTTACTTTATTTCAAAATAAAAGCATGGTTAAGTTAAAAAAGCAAGTAAAGTACTCTCAGCTTAAGACTGAAAATTATAAATAAAAGCCTAACAATTTTTATTTTTAAATGCAAAATAATGGAATTTCAAACGTGATTAAACATATGATTAATCACCATTAAAGGATCAACACTACAAATGTTTGACAGCCCTACAATAGTCCCATAAGCAATATTGTTTTTTTAATTAAATAAATCTTATAGAAGGATCTGTGGCCAAACTGAAGCAAACATCTTCCTCCCAGTTAATCACGCATGAAGGACTTTTCCCTTTTCCTCCATTTTATTCTTTGTTACAGTCTCTCTCCCCCCTCTCTCTCTCTCTTTCTTTACCTCTCTCTTTTTCTACATTTTCCTCCTGCTCTCCCTTGTTCATACATTCCTTCTGCCTTCTTCTCCCCCTCCTTCACATCGCTTTCTGTGTGGCAGCACCGGGGTTCTGGAAATCTGCCTACTCCAGCCAGCTTAGGTAAATCTGTTGCCATGGCGATAGCACCCAAATAACCAACAATGGCATGTTAATTACGGTTATTACTGTATGAAGACTGTTCAAAGAAAATGAGCGATGTTACTTCTCTTTGTGGGGATTAAAGAAAGAAAATGTCAGGGGTGAAGCGCTTTGGACAACATAATTTACAACAGAGCGTTGATTGCAGACGACCCTCTTGACTGTTTCGGTGCAAAACGAAGCGTCCAAGAAGAAGAAGAGTACTGCCCCCGACTCTGACAGGGTTACAGGGAAACCTGGCGTTAGCTGTGTGGAAAAATGGGCCCCACTTAAACTCCTATGGCAGCATTAAATCTTTGTGATGTCATCTATAAGTGAATAATATACCTTTGGCTTCATCCTCTGGCAAATGAAATATACTCATTTTAAGAATGTGCCTGGATTTGAGAGTTTAAACATTAACACCTGTTTTTAAACAGCATTAAGAGTGACACATCAAATGAAACCATACGGAGACTCGGGGACAAACTAAGAAAATAAATGTGCAGTTTGACAGTCGCTGTCAAGTGCTGTGATACTTCTGAAACTGTTTGAGCTAATTTCTGTCTTCTTGGACTATGTGAGCAAATGTCTCTGATTGTCCACCTAGACTTCTTTTACGCTCGGGGGTGTGTGCATGAAGCGTTTGTGCGCTGAGAAGAAAAGCGCTGCACGTCCGTCCTGTCTCTATGACAACAGTCTGTTGACAACGGCAGCTGTGTAACCGACACTGCTCCGTTACTTTTTACTGCATGTTTTATATCTGAGATCATTTATTTCCTGATCTAAAGGCATTCAGAGACCTTGAGTGTCCTTAAGATTACATTTCTGGGGGTACCGGTAGTCTAGTGGTAAGTGCATGCGCCCCTTGTATCGAGGCCACCGTCCTCCAAGCTGGTTCAAATCCGACTTGTGGTTCCTTTCCCGCATGTCATTCCCCACTCTCTGTCCCTGATTTCTCAAAATGATAAATGCAAGAGACAAACACTGAGATGAAAAACGTACCTGACAAACGACGGACAGAGAGAGTGAGCAACAAGCTTTTGAAGCATGCAAAATATCAGCGATCTTTCTCAAGAGTTTGTGAAGACCAACATTGATGATTCAAGAACGAAGATTGAACATTTCTTAATGTGCCCAAAAGCATGACTCATGACATGAGTGTGAACATTTTATCCACCGCCGCACGTCTTTACTTCTTAAAAACCTTTTGCAAAGACCATTTTCTACAACTTTTCTACACTCACCATCAAACTGTCGAATTTTGTGAAATGTACTTCCACCTTTTTTTAATGAAGGTTCATCCTGTTAACTCACTGGGAGTATGAGGAACGTATCAAATATTATTTATTTCAGAAGCCTGGAGATTTTATAAACCCCGTCGCATTTATTTCCTGTCTTTTTACTCCTGAACAAGACACACAACAGGTAAACAGCATGTTATAAAATATCTCATTATCCGGGGAACATGATGTTTTTTTGCCTCTCTTTTACTAATGGACCTTACAGGTCTGCTAATGTACCATATCTGCTTCCTGTGAGCTGCTTGATAGCCGTCTCTGTGGGGCCGGCACACGTCATCACACATCCGCCGTTGATATTCCTGCTCTTAAGTCCTTTCAAAAGGCTTTTGTAACATCCATGTTTACCACAGTGGTGGGCAGACGCTGACAGAGGATGAGGAGAAAGTGGAGGGACTGAAATGGGAGAAGAAAAAAAAAAACAAGCAGGCAGCGGATCAACAGGAGGAAACCGCCTGTTCTTCCTCTATCTAGTCATTAGCTGAGTTAGCATCTCCTTGTCAGCTTTCTGGCTAATTAGATCCAACAGTGTCTTTGTCAGAGCATTTGCATGTGTGTTTAAGATGTTGCCATGGCAATGGTCTTCCTCTAGTACCCCACTAACAACATGAACAACTTGCCACCTTTCATACACCCACATTAAGTTGGCTAGTGGGCTTCTTACTTATTTCCGGGAGCTTACTTTTGTCAGGCTGGAACTTTCCATGTGCACTAACTGGCTGATTAAACAACTGACTGAAGTA
Source organism: Labrus bergylta (assembly GCF_963930695.1). Lineage (NCBI taxonomy): Eukaryota > Metazoa > Chordata > Actinopteri > Labriformes > Labridae > Labrus > Labrus bergylta. The sequence continues at coordinate 20,270,712 of NC_089207.1, read as the reverse complement.
TCTGCTTTATTCCTTTTGCCCTCATAGATTCAGACACCAAAGGTACGGCTGAAGAGGTCAAACATTTCATAAGACTTCACGTCATTACAAATGATTAACTTCTTATTTTAGAGCATGAATCCAGAAAGAACAATGCAGCTCACATTGTTCTTCACTGCACATCCAGAATAAAAGTAATTTTAACAAAAAAAATCGCTTAGTCTGGTTAACACATTTTCGATGTCTTCATTCATAAAAATCAATATACATAATAAACTGTATTGCATGCATTCTCGCATGAATAGTACTGCCTAAAACCTCAAAACATTTTTATTTCAGTTTAGTAGATAAGCAGTAACTTTCACTGGCCCAAACTAAATCAGGTGTTGTGTATTCCTAAATGGTACAAAATAAACTACAGTACACTGAGTTATAAGAGGAGATGATTACAAACTTCGGGTGTTATTACAAAGTGTGTTGTTATGCACCCCTCGCTCAAACTTTACCACGATGCAATTTCATCAACCTCATATATTTACCAAAGTTATTTTTGCCCTAAAGTCCGAGCTGTCAGCACTTCCGTCTTTGGCAGAGGTTCAGGTCAGAGAGCGAGCAGAGTCAGTACGAGGGTCAGAGCCTGGAGGAGCTGTGTAGCCTTTTCTCTTGTTTGCTGTTTTCAGTCGGATAAAACACGAGCGTTGTATATTTGTGGAAGTGCGGCAGACTGGGAGTGCGGGGCGTCACCGTGGAAGGTTTAAGCTGCTGTCAGTCAATGTCACTCTCTGCTATTTAGATTCCAATTACACCTGTCAGGTCGGTCTGAGCCCTCATCGCTCTCTCTGTCTCCGTCGGCCTCTTTAGACCCTCACACACTCTACTCCTATGTGTTCAACAACACTATGCACTCATTCTTTTCCTTTCTTCATTCATCTGCTGCTCTGTCTGTGTCAGTCAGTATTACCGTCTCTTTGAATCTCTGCCGCACTCGCTCTATATTCACTTCTACTTTAATCCTCCTCATTTTATTTTACCTCATACAGAGAGGACGCTGAAGTTTACCTCAGACGTGGTGCAGTAAAACACTAAAGTGATATTGACGCTGGTGGTTACCAGGCTGAACGAGCCGCTGCAGTTATTTTCCCCAACTGACAGAGGAAGAGACATCCTGATGCACTGAGGTGTCACTGATGGACAGGGTTCTGAAACTTTCTTATTTGTTCCCTACAGGCTACTACCAAGGTAGCAACTACTCAACCTGGTGTCCATTACTCACATTCTTTTTAAAGCAACAGGAAACAAAATCTTCAGAAATAAGAAAAAAAAAACAGTACAAAGAATCGACAACAACAAATTTACTGATAACAATTTTAAAAAAAGCAAGTACGGGGCAACTTCTTAAAAGGGTATGGGTCATTTGTAGTGCCACTGAAATCTGGGTATCCATTGATTTTAATGAAAAATGGAAGAAAAAGGATCAAGAGAATGATCCGTTTCGCAGAAAGATTGTTTTCTGGCCTATCAGAAGAAAGTGGGCACATGTGGAGGGGGGGGGGGGGGGGGGGGGGGGGGGGGCTTAAAGAGACAGCAGCAGAAATAAGGGAAATAAGGATTGACGACAAATTATATAAATATGTTTTTAGAGCTGCCAATCATGCAAAGCTACTCTATAGGTTTTGCAGGCTGACAACGTGAAAGGTGAAAATAAAGATAATAAGGAATCTTTAATGGATGCCTGTACTGGTGGAAGGATGGATAGATGTTCGGCCCAACAAATGAAGACATTGGAGTCCTATAGAGGACAGGATGTGCAGCTGGACATGAAGAGATGGATGGAGGGATTGATGCAGGGAAGCTTAAGAGGTTGCCCTGGGGGTAAAACAGATTAATCAGGACTGGTGACAGACCCCACCCCCCCATTACAATGAATGAGGCGCCAAATTGGGGATCTCCTCCAGGGGTTTAAGAGATCCAGAGTGACACATTCATGAATATCTTTTTCCTCCTGCCATCTATTGTTACCCTTAAACTCTCTATTATATCGTTTTCAGTTCATCAGCCCTCTGAGGTCAGAGCTTTGTGGGTTTGAATCATGGACAATGTCCCTACAAAAACCACCCCGGCAGCTTGATCCTGATCCAAAGATCCAGATCCATGTGGCACCGAACCCGCTAGCTGTCCGGGACCAGAGGATCCGGTTAAAAAAGACACAGAGAGGTCAGTGCAAGGTGAGACGCCTCAGTAACAGCCCGCTTGCACACATTTGCAAAAAGAACTTTGGACGCAAGGATGAAAGAGGGGCACAGAGTCCTGATGTGTGTGTGAACGCTGTTGGGTGCGAACGCGCCTCCATCTGTGGTTAATAATGTTCAACATGTTGGAGGCCTCTCTGCCGCAGCTTCTGCCACTTCATAAATCACACACATCTGGTGCAGTGATCTCCCGCTGCTGGACGCTATGGTGGCAGAGAAACACACACATGCACACACACACACACACACACACACACACACAAGACCGAGCCAGAATGTGTGCACACTCAAGTTCACCCTGTCATACACACACTCGTTTATCTCTGCTGAGGCTGACTTGTGTCTTCTGTGAGTGTTTGTGCAGGCGTGCTAAAATACTTGAGGAACCAGAAGATTGTTCTAAAAATGACACAAACATTTGTAGTTAAGAATCTGGGAGAGCAATTTTTTTGGGCTACAGATTGAGCTTCATATGTTTTGTTGTTCTGGTGAAAATCCTATTCTATCATCACATTGTTTTGGGTGTTTGTTATTAACGGTGATAGAAATGATCCTCACACAGAAAACAAACACCCGGGGAATAGCATTTCTCCCCCGCCGTGATCTTGTGCAACAGATACTCAGCAGATTTTCATTACCCCATTATTTATGATGGCTCAGTGCATGCATTGTAATCTCTGTGTATATGCTCTTTATATTTAAATTCCCTCTCCCTCATTGTGTGCAGCAGTCACATTAGATTTCCATTAACTTCTCCTTTAACATAATTTTCAAGTCTGACTCAGGTCGCTAACTCACACGTATACATAATCTGCTGCTGCCAGACTGGCACATTAGCTCGGCGGTTTAACGGGCTGCTTTCTTCTTCCCCGCTCGTCGTGACTCATGCTATACGAGTTAAAAGCAGAGAAAGTGAAAGTGATGGATTGTGGGTAGAGGCTGCTCACAGCAGGGGCACGCAGGGGGCAAAAAGACTCATTTTCTGTAACGTGCTGCTAACATGACTTCCATCCTATAATTAAGGCATGACATGTGTGTGTTGCAGTGAACCGTGATGCCACCAGGAGCATTTTCTTTTAAACGTGTGTTGGGCTCCACATGTCAACACGGCATCCGAAACCGTTAGCTTCATTCGCAAATTAGGCTGCTGTGTCACTCCTGTCACGAGGCAAACGGAAAAAGAGCGTTTTTCTCCCGCCGTACGTCCACAGGTGATCTCCATCAAGCTGTGTGACAAGCAAATTGGAACGCACTTCCCTCTTCATATTTTTCAGTTAGCTGAGTCATTAGCAAAGCAACGTGAAACATTTAGTTTTCATGACAGGATCAATTTGGCCATTTCTGCAGCCAGCTCGTTAGAAACCTTATTCCCCGGTACGTCTCAGACCTTCAGGTGATTCTCTATTTATTCATCATTTCCACCCAAATTAGCTCCTGTGATGAATTGCACATCTTAATTTCAACTCTCTCACCTTCGATCACATAAACGTTGCTCTCACATTTACATCCAAAACACGGTTTACTGTTAATATTGTTTAATGTGAATGCCAATAATCATCTGCGCTCCTTGTTAGTGGATGGCTTCATCGATAGCAGCGTTCTCCGCCTGCAGAGACAATAGACACATTATTTGAAGCGCTCTGTCACAACCCTCGATGCCCCCCCCCCTCCCTCCCCCCCTCCTCCTCCCTGTGATGAACACAATAATCACAGCCATGTGACGGCTAAGTGGGGCATTCCTGGCCCCCCTGACAGCCACCCACCTGCCTTGATTGATGATATTGTTTTTAAAAAGTGAAAATAGTTGGAGGTTTTTTTTACTGAGGGGTGGGTGGGCGGGCGAGGAGGTACTTTCACTCTCTCTCTCTCTCTCCTCAAAAAGTCGCATTCCACCGGGAATAAAGAGCAGCATTGTGGGGACTAATCCACTTCAGTAAAAAGACTGTTATTCTGTGTGTGGGAGAGGACATCAAGTGTGTGTATCCTCTGTGTGTGTGTGTGTGTGTGTGTGTATATGTGGATTTAATTTCGGGTGCACATAAATTATTTTTCGCCTCGTCTGACTGTGAGTGTGTGTTCACATTGCAGTTATGAGGTATGTGTGTGTTCAGTTTGTTCTGCAGTTATCTCTGTGCGTGTGACGCTGCACTTCTTTAAAGCTGCCCTGTGAGTTTTCTTGTAACACATTTAGTATTTCTCACACATACAAAGTCTTCTAAGGACTTCACACTTCGACTTTAACTTACAATCAGAAGGCTGTGATGCATAAAACCTTTTTTAAAGGTTTATTTTTGGGCTTTTTATGTCTGTATTTAGAGAAAGGACAGTGGATAGAGTCAGAAATCTAGGAGAGATTGGTGAACGACATGCGGGAAAGGAGCCACAGGTCAGACTTAAACCTGGGTCGCCCGCTTGGAGGGCTAAAGCATCTGTAGGCCTACATACGCTACCTGCACCCCAACAACAATTGATTTTTAAATTTGATCCCAAGCTGTGAGCTATTTGATCCTTTAACCTTCCTCACCTGACTGTTTCACAAAAATGTTATGTTTAGACACTGAAACGTCTGTAAACATATTCTCTTCCTCAGGTCGTCATGACTACGGTCAACTTAGAGTTTGTTTTCATTGGGGGGGGGGGGGGGGGGGTAATAGCAGAGAGAATCACTCCCATGATTCCCTTCCAGCCTGGACGTCATCTTTTGTCATTGTTTTGATTGAGAGCCCCCTGGTGGTGGAATTCTAGAAATGGTGCGTTTAACATAAAACATGTTTTGTTAGCATCCATATTAACATCAGCTAGTCGTCTCCCTTCACTGTTTTCTTGTATGCTCTCATATATTTTTGGATTATCTTTTCAGTGTAAGAGGACACATTAAAGGGTTTGTGTGTTACAAGTTGTTCAACAGCGATACAGGAAGTGTATCCTCTCACCCATTGGCTCCCGTGCATCATTGTGTGTGTAGAAGAGCTAAATGTCATCAAAACATTGCTCCAAAAGTAAGGGTCAGAAACTTCACACGATACCTTAAAGCAAGTTTTTGTGCTAATTTTGTATTCCTATATGTATGTGTGTGTTCCTGTGGCGTTTTGTGTGTGTGTGTGTGTGTGTGTGTGTGTGTGTGACAAAGTCATGCTAAAAGGTCTCCAGTAGCCAGAGAGCGCGTTCCTGTTGTATGTCAGGTTGATTCAGGTCTGGACTCTCTCTCTCTCTCTCTCTCTCCTGCCGCTGGATAGGTTTAGATCACCCTCAAACCGTCAAACACACACACGCTCTCCGACAGCCATGCTGCCTCTCTCTTTCATCCTTTCTTCTCTCACACTCCCTCTTTTCTTCGCCTTTACACTGACTCCTCTCATTCTGCCCTCCCCTTCCCTCTAATCTCCCCTTTTCTCTTCCCCGCCCTCTCCTTCATCGCTCCCCTTCTTCTGTCTTTATTTCTCGTCTTCCCCAAGTGCCCGTCCTTTCTCTCCTCTTGCTTCTCTTTCACCCTAATGCCTCTCACTTTTTCTTTTTTGCCTCCTTTTCTCTCCCTTGGACACCCCCCCCCCCACCTCTCTCAATCTCCTTCTCTCTCCTTATCAGAGTGGAGGATGAATGGTGAAAGGCGAGGAGGCGAGGCTGAGACTCAAACCCGATGCCTCGTGTGTGGGAACCTCATTGTGTCTGGCAGCTCAGAGAGAGAGAGAGAGAGAGAAAGTGAGTGAAGGTATCGTGCTTCTCCCCCGTATGGTCGATAGAGCACACCTCTCATCTTTCCTGCTCTGAATGGCATCACTGTGCCAGCCTGGGGGGAGGAGGGGTCGAGGGGGTGTGGGGGAGTGATGCATGACCTGTCAAAAAGCGAGATGGAGAGGATATTTTCTTGTCTCAAAGACACAAACACACAAAAACACCATTTATTGTTCACATGACATATACCTCAAACAGGTCGTGCTGTGTCAGATGTCCCCGTTGTCGTCGGTTGAGCTTTTTAAAATGCAAATTTGTGACTTCTTCAGGTATGAATATGCATGAATTACTTTTTATTTCAGTGTCACAGTTTGTCAGCATTACCATCATTAACAGAAAACTTCTTGGGCCTTTTCGCCTTTATTGGATATGAACTCTGAAATGAAAGAGTCGGGGGATGTCGTTCAGCAAAAGGCTGAGGTCATATTTTAACCCAGAGCCGCTGCAGCGAGGACAGATTTCTGTCAGTTCAATCAGGAGAGACTTCATTTAGAGTTTACAATGATCTGTTTAACAGTTTCGGAAAATATTTATGCAATATCTTCAGTGATTCTACTCGGCGGGGTAGAGAGGCCAACAGCAGGATAGGATATCTCCCCTGATGTAGTCTAGACCCTGGTGGTGGTGGTGATAGAAGAATGCAGGATGTGATGAGGAGTGGGTTTCTGAGGCTGGATCTGAACTCTGCTGAGCTGGACTGGAGGTGAACCGGGTCGGAGGAGGAGGGTCACACAGCGATCACACTGAAATGACAAACTGACTGTGGAGGAGAGAGAACAGGATTTAAAATCTGACCGCAGCAGGATGATTGGTGGAGAGAGGATGTGATGATGAGCCGTCAGGTGTTCGTTAATATGCAGCATTCAAACATCAGCAACAACATTTCTTTATGGACCATGCTCTTTGTGCACAGTTGTGATATATAAACTTTTGGCTAAATAATGTTGGAGGTGCATTGTCTTTGATTCAGCTTCTCAGAGCAGCAACCCTTCAAAATAAGATCACTTCTGCCTCTGATGAAGAGCAGAATAGACACTGCAAAAACACTGCACATCTTCTGAAGCTGCTTCATAGCTTTGCATAAAAGCTTCTTTCTGTGACCTAATACACTGACTAAACTTAAAACGTCAGTCAGCAGTTAGAACCTGACACATTCTTATTTCACATCTCCAATAATCTGACCTGTTGTATGTGCTGTGTGAGACAGACAGGCAGACGGCTGAGCGGCGGGGGGGATTTTCCACCAACACTCACCTGTCCGTTCACATTAAGTTCTGCAGCCGGAGACTTTAGTTTTCAGGGACTGGTTCACATGGTCAAGCTGTGAAAACTTTTCTCCGCCCTCCTCCTCCAGAACAAACTCCTCTCCTCCCTCTCAGCATCAATTATTCAGACAGACGTCACTTAGGATTGAATAATGTATCTTCCAAGTGTCAATATTTGGTAAACAATCCCAAGCAGCCTTTTACAATCCCCCAGAAGAGACTCTGTGAGTCTTTATGTTGGTTGTATTAAAGCAGCAGTTCAAAACACACGTCGACTTTATAGATGATTACAGCTCCATTAATGTTCTCACAACTTCAATGGAATTATTTACCAGTTCATATAAATGATGATGTAACTTTACACAGTGTTCACAGTTTGCAGCGAGGAGCGAGTCACCTCGTTACCTAGAAAGTAACTAGCTACTTGGGACAGTAGCTGTTGCATCAGTACTCATATTAGGGGCTGCACGGTGGTGCAGTAGTTACAGTGTTGCTTCACAATGTGGAGGTTCCTGGTTCCAATCCCCCATCTCTGTGTGTAGTTTGCCCGTCTCGATCATCGTACGTCTTCACCTGCTCAGTTTCCGTTGCCTCTGTGTTTCTATCGGCGCCGTTTTCCGGCTGCTGTTCAGAGTTCTCCCTGTGCATGTGTGGGTTCTCTCAGCGTACCTCAGCTTCCTCCCACAGTCTAAAGACGAGCTGCAGTCGCCTGAAATATTGTGTTAGCAGGCTAAAGCTAGCACTCTTTAGTTAGGTCGAAGCTTCCCATTGCATGAATTGACATAGAATGACTGTGATATTGTCATTATTTGTGCAAAAGACCCGCAGTGACACGCTTGTTTTTTGTTAGGACTCGATTTAAATGCATCAGCAGGCTAGCATACTGCTACCTCCTCATTGTAGCTTAGCTAATGTTATGGCCCCAAACATTACTGATAACACAAATCACGGCAGGCAATGGAAGCTGTTACTGAAAGCTTTTTCAACAAGGAGCATGATGGGAAATAATCACTGTGAGGTTCTAGATATTATCTTGTGAAGAGGCACCGTACATGATGCTCAGTCTTCTTAAAAGCTTTTACCCTGTGAAAAAAAAAAAAAAATCTTGAAATGTGAGAGGCTGCCAGAGTTGAGTCTTTAAAAGTTTTCCAAAGTCTCTTTAAAGCTGTCTCGTTTGCAGCAGAGGCATTATTGAAAGCAACGCGTTCACACCAGAAGGAAGAAAATGGAAGTGAACATCTGAGTGTGAGGAAGAGCGTAATGGTTCCCTGCTCAGTTTGATACCCGTGCAAACAGCGAAGAGTGGAGGTGACCAGGTTCAATGCTGCTCCTGAGTGCATAAGCAAGAAAATTACTTTGTGCTTTTACAGTGAGTCAGTGGATGATAAGAGCAGCTATTTCCAGAATAAATGGATTTATCTCTAGCTGTGTGGAGAACTCACTTTGGTTGACATCTCGGCATGTTCCAAGTGGATTTATCTTCTCTGCTTCTCCATTCAGTTTCATTCTCTCTCCATTTTTCTGTCTTTTGTCTTTCTCTCCTTCCCCGCTATAATATCTCTGTTTTTCCTCCGTAATAATGTTTCCATTGTTTTTGTTTTTTTGTCTTTATTGTATGCAAAAAGGGCTGTTTGGTATTTCCTCCATAATTTTGTTTTTAGAGGCACTCGTCCTCCTCCTCTTGCTCTGGCTCTTTCTCTTCTATTTATGTGTCTAATGAAAGCCTATAATCATATTCTACACACCCACATGCTGTCGGAGGCTTTAAGATTATATGTCTCGGGGAGAAAGAACAACAGAATCATCATATTAATGGTAGTGGTGGAAGATCCTCATCATTGTTGCAGTAATGCTTATAATCCGCTCTGTCTATCAAACTTGCCAATTATTTCTCACATCGCCTGTTGTAGGAGGGGAATAAATGAGAAGCAACAGATGCCCGAGTGTTAGGGCAGCAAACAAAGTATACACTGAAGGGAAATTACCGCTGCATATAATCAAAGATAAGCATACAGAAATGAACAGGAGAATATGATAACTCGGGAAGTGGAACATCAGTTTGAACTCAGGAGGGAAATATGCATTCAATAGAAAACATTTGTGCAAACTTTAACAAGCAGAAAAGACTTGTGACTAAGATTAACAGCCGTTTGGATTTTAGCAAAACATCAGGAACATCAATGAAGTTGTATAAAGTCAAAGAGAACTTGAATATTCAAAGGTTAAACACTTTGTCTTTGTTCTACAGAGATCTCTCATATCTCCTCTGTAATTAAAGATTAAAAAAAAATACTTTGACCTAACGTCCAGAAAAACAAATATTAACTGATCAACTTTTCCAACATTTATCAAAAACGTAATCGTTCTGGCCCCTTTTAAGGAACAAGCTGTGCACCGTTTGTTGACATCATCGTTCACCTTTCCACCTTAGCGTCACCAAAACTTAAACAGACACTTCTTTATCCCACTGTTACTTCCAAACACTGCACAGTGCAGCTGAGGGGGTAACTTCATTGTGTATGTGCGTGTACTCTGCTTGTATATTTACCTAGGTGCACGTGTGGATGTGTGTCATTTCCGAGCAGCTCTCTTCAGTGTCCCAACCCCAAAACTAAATAAACAGGCCAACACTTTGGCTGCCTCTCTGTCTCTGTGAATGGTCTCTCTGTGGAGGATCATGATGTGGGGTCTGTCGTCTGAGGGGGGCGGGGGGGGTTGCTTAGCTTTTACTACCACTGCACCCCAATCTGTGGATCTCACTTTCACTCTCAGTTGTGTCCGTAATGTAAAGGTGTAACCATTAACTGCTGCTGGATCATCTGTGACGGGATATCTCCAAATCAGACGTTTGGTAGTCTACAAAATTAATTGCATCCTACTGGCACTTTGCAAAGCAGTCTCAGCTATCAGTGTATGACTGTTTGTGTCAAAGGTACAAGATGTTGAGAAGCCAGAAAACTAGAAAAACCCTGTAAGTCAAATCTTTTCCCCTGTTTATTCTCACTTAAGTTTGTTCACTTGTAAATCTTACACCCTAACATCTTGGGGTCAGTTTGCATTCTTACTTTACAGAGGAATGTAAAGAAAATGTTCACCCCTAGTTCTCCTTGTGAGTTTTTCCTGCCTCTGACTGCTAAATGGGGGACACCAATTCAGCCCCATAAAGTCATACAGTCAGTCGGAAAATGAACATGACATTGCATTAGAAAGGGAAGTCAAAGTTTAAAGGGGTTTTCACGTCTAACCTGTTTGGTACCATTAAAACGAACTCGAGTCCGTTTGCCAAGTTAATGCGGCTCGCTTGTGCTGGTGTGAAAGCTGACAATGAAACCCTGGTGCAGACCAAACAACCAATCAGAGATGCTTGGAAAGGAGGGTCTCTGTCAGCTTTTTTTTTCAGTCTCTGCTGTTTGTTTGTAGTTGGAACACAAATCAACCTGCAGGATATAACCAACGTGGGCCCTCACTATTCATAACTGGTGGATCTTCAGAAACCTTTTCAGTGGATGAGCAGGTCCTGGTTAGGGAGGATTAACATGCGCCTTCTCCTGAACTGTCTCGAGTTCATCAACACATTTTCCAGCTGCAGTTGCGCCTCATTATCAAACTGTCTCGTTTGCCTTCAGTGATAATTGCAAACTATATAAAAACCAATGATCAGAGCCGACATCAATCCATGTAGTCGTCCATTTAGAAGTTGTTGAGTGCTTTTGGAGCAGCCACAGCCAGTGAGAGAGTAATTCCCTCAACATCAGACATGTTGGTCCACTTGTTAAATGTCTCCAACTGAATACGGGCCAAGTTTTAGGTAATTATGCAACAATGGAACAAACTGCTCCATGAAGGGAACCAGAGCAAACGACCTATAGGTTTGAAAACGCCCTGAGATGGACACTCAGTCAATTTGAGTCACTTTTGATATTATATGAGGTGCTCAAAATGGGGAGCCAATCCATGGAGTGATTTAAAAAGAAAATATATTTTTTTAATTCTGAAAGCAACAGGGAGTATGAAAAGGCAGGCGTATATGGGTAAAATATTTTCATGCATTTTGGGAACCAGTTGAAACTCTTGCAGCAGTGGGAGAGTGAATTATCCGATCTCACTGGTTTGTATGTTCCATGTCGATGCATCATTTCTCCTCACTTTTAGCCTCCATGCAAACTACAGTTTAATCTCACAGCAGAAAAAGTTGCGTCTCTGTCCTACAGCCTCTCTCTCATTCACACTCACACCCATGGAAACATACGCTCACTCCTGGGGCCAATTAGTCAAGTTGAAACGTCTTCATTTTTCATTTGAGTGCTCAATGATCAGCATAATTGGAATTAATAAACCAATTGCATTTGGCAGAGATGGGACTTTTGGCACTTGTTTTGAGGCACGCTCGCAGTTGGTTATGGGGGAGGAAACCACAAAACAAGGGTCTCATTAACTGGGTCAATTACAGTCGAAACACATCACCTTATTCATCTTCATCTGCCTGGCATAATAACCCCGCTTTGGTATGCTTATCAGACGGCTGTTAATGCTGCATGTTGTTCACCAGAACATCCTGGACCATATGTTCACTGTACATCAAGTCCAACTGCTCTCGTCATTATTACATGAATCTCATGTGAGGTATTGAAAGGCTCACTCTTTGTGGGGTTGTTCTTTTATCTAAGCTGCTTCGTTTGTGTTATCACTTCAATGCTCTGGCCAACAAACTCAACACACATCAACCTGGTTTCCAGCAGCAGCATCAGCAGGCAGCTGTTCAACAAAGAAGCTCTGATTATCCCCCTGCAGGCTACCTGCCCAGCACCAGACAGCAGGCAGACACAATCAGCTGTGAGCTGATGAACATTGTGGAGCATTTAGCGGCTAGCGAGCCAGATAATGGAGACTGGAAAGCAAAACAGAAGTACAATATATTGCACGTTTAACTCGTCTATAAGCTGAATGGAAGGAATCGGTCTGAAATATGAGATGAAGATTGTGAAGTAGCTTGCACTGGTTCTCACATTAAGTACATTGATACACGTCTCAAACTATTACAGCATAAGTGGTTAATGTGAACTTATGCTAACTGAACATAAGATGATGTCCTGGAAGCGTCCAGCCTCTGTTCTATCCGATCTGCATGTCAGTCCTCTCTCTCTCTCTCTCTCTCTCCCTGATTTCAGGCTGTATCCATCCTATCTTTCCAAAAAAGTTACAAAAGCACCCCCCCCCCCCCCCCAAAAAAAAAACAAAAAACGTTAACGCCAACAATTAACAATGAATGGATTAATGGATGTGTGCCCAGCTCTTATCACGGTAAATGAAAGTCAAATAAAAAATGGAAACCTAAGTGAACTGTCAGGACACAAAAAACAACAAAACAAATATGGTGCTACATGAAAACTGAAGAATATGTTTTTGGTGTATTTAAAAAAAAAACTGATAGCTTAGTAGTTATGTTGCATGCCCCTTGTACAGAGGCTATAGTCCTCATCACAGAGGCCATGGGTTCAAATCCCACCTCCACCCTTTGCTGCATGTCATCCCCCTCTCTCTCCTCCCAACGTTTCCTGTTAAATAAAATAAACAATAAAATAATGATGATGAAAGGATGAATACAAGATACCAGATTATTTATTTGCACTCTAACTCTATTCAAAAGTACCTCACACTGCACACATGACGGGGTACCTGGTTGAAGTCATGAGACATCAAGCTGTTGATATGAAGGGACGTTTCAGTGAGGAGCTGTTTGTCTTTCTCTGGGAGATGCCTTTCATCTTTTACCTTCCCACACTCCTGTGGATGAACAAGAATGTCTCCTCACACACACACACACACACACACACACACACACACACACACACACACACACACACACACACACACACACACACACACACACACACATTTAAACAGTGAGCACACACACTATCCCACCTTGATTCACAGATACAAAGGCCTTCACACACGCTCTCACACACACAAAGTGTTCCCGTTTCACTGTAATATGAACAGACACGTTCACACTGCTTCTCATTCGGATGTGGCTGCACGCCTGGCCTCCTTTGCTATATAAAAAAACTCCACTCCTATCATTGTCAAAGCTACAAGCAGATGGCTGCGAATCTGCTTGGCTCTTACTGAGGTCATTTGAAATCTGCTTTTTTTCCCCCTCTCTCTCTCTCTCTCTCTCAGTTTATTTTGGAGACAATGCTTCATACCCGTCTCTGCACAGAAAGAATATATCTCTCATCTACGGCATGACACATCTTTGTGAGGGTGCAAAGATTTTCTGCTGCTTCACACCATATTTCTTCACTCTCTCTCTCTCTCTCTGGGGCTGTGTTTTTGTGTGAATTTGCGCTCTCAGACACGTTATAAATAACCCTGTTTGCAGCGAGCCGATGACTTGCCCATCTGTTGCAGTGATCTCATGGACGGCTACGTCTCTCTCACAGGTTGGAAGTGAAGTAAACTCATGAAATATTGAAGGCTTTCCCTATAGCACCACGGTTCCACCATATGTTAAATATAGTATGAAGCCAACTAGGGGGGCCACATATAAGCAAATGTCAAGTCTAAAATATAACCGTGGTGTTGTGATATAGTTGCACTTGGCACGGTGCGTGTTAATGCTGCCTCTTTAGTTTGACTAAAAGAGCCAAAATGCCTGAAGAGAGCGAAAGTAACAAGTTATAGAAACAAGCGTGAAAAACACTTTAAAAATAACTTGTAACTTTACTGAACATGACTACACAATGCAGACGGGCTCTTTTGTCAACACTCACCATTTACTAGTTGCTTATTGACATGCTAATTAGTAGCATACTGGCTGCTTATGATGCACTTGTAAGTATCTTATTAATGATAATAATAATAATAATAAATCAGACGATAGTGTTCGGTGCCTTTAAAGGTGCAAAGGGACTCTGCAGATCGAATGGAGTTTGGAAGTTCGTTCCACCACAGAGGAGAAGAGTCTAGTTAGAGACTTAGGACCCTGTTGTGAAGGTTGCATCAGACGCCTTAGTGATGAATGCGTGGGTGATAGTCACAGGTCATTAACAAAGAGTTTGCCCTCCTATTGAATGCTTATTGATAGTAAGTTAGGAAGTTGTTCAACATGAATTATGATACTAATATGCTTCTACCTTAGAGGGGTCATACTAAACATATACAAGAGCGACTTCAGCCTTGTGAGAGACTTTTCTGCTTCGTCAAAAGGGTGATTCATTCTGTAAGGAACGAAAATCACACTCCATGTTTTCTTCATTCTCTGGGATCTTGGCATGTTCAGATGCTATTGTCTTTATCTGACTAAGCAATGGAGTTATCAGGCATACAAGTTGAGTCAAGAATACACGGCCATCTTGACTCACTTACACTCACTTCCCTGAGAATAATGCACAGACTCTGCGCTCACCACAGGCCAACTCTGCAGAGAACATGCTGTGTGAGAGATAAGGCTGCAGCCCTGCAGTCGGCCGAGCGAGGTAGACGTGCAGAGGACACGGTGCAGGAGGAGATCACGTCGAGGCCTGTGTTACCGGCAGCAAAGATGTTGCAGCAACTCAGGAGTGTGGGAGGCTGCGTCGCCATCGGCCATCGCAAGCATGTCACACTTCTCCCACTCACACTCTGATCAGCGGCTGAGCAGCCTCAAGCCCGCCAGGCTCTCTAATGCAAAATCCTCTCGACTTCCTCCTTCCCTCCTATTGACACACTGAGACATTGTTAGACACACCGAGCTGTTTCACTTCCTCGATGTTCCCCCCTGATTCTGATTCAGGGTCAGTTAAGCCTGAACCTCCATCGCCAGCAGACAGACCATTATGACAATGGACAACTTCTGAATTTAAAAAGTTCATGCTTTTTCGCTCAGATTGCAGAGCACAAGTTCAGCAAGTGAAGCACTGAATGTGTGATATCTTTTAAATGTACTTTTCAGCAGGAAACGAGGAGCAAGAGTTTCAAAGAAACCTCTCTGCATGCATGTTATATTTCTTTAGGGTACATCTTTTTATCCTGAGCCAGATGAATTTTAGTCTAGATTTCTTTCATCCCAAAGATATTTGTTCTGATGAAGGACGCAGCACCATGTAAGGGAAGCATACGTTCTGCGTCAGATATGCTCCTTCCCATTCGTGCTCCAGTGGGACTATCATTTATAATTCTATTTGAGACGCATAAGATGGGCCGCTGTTTCTCCACAACAATTTCTACCACCAATGGGATCCTTTAACTCGATCAGGCATGGTTTGCTTGCAGATTGTGAATGCATTAGCTTCCATGAGCAATACCGGTGCTAGTCAGAGAAGAGAAACTGCCTTTGGGAGCTGAAGACATGCAGGCGACGTTGGAGAGCTGTCTCTGGCGCGAGGCCCTCTCAGTTAAAACAGGATTTTCTTTTTGTGCCCGTGCTTCTCCGACACTGACAGATCTTGATAAATAAACAAACTCTTTACTGAGTGTGATATCTCTTGGTCTCGCTGCCTCGCTCCCTCGTTGCCTCTCGTGTGTTCTGCTGCTGAATGAAGTAGGACAGAACATGACAGAAATACAGTCAAAGCAGATGGCTTTATGTCTCAATACTTTGCCCAATATTTCATCCCTGCAGCGCTGAGAAACAGAAATATAACATGTCATTACTTTCAACGATTTCTGCGCTACATCAGCGTTGCCTTTATTACTTCACTTGACGATGCCAAACATTTATTACCAGCTATCAGTTGATGATTTATACAACTCTACTAATACAAATAAGAAGGAGTACATCTGTCTCTGTTCTCTTTATTAAACTTGCAACACTACGCTAAATCAACTCATTGTTACTTTGCGATTTGAGGCAGCAGTGTGGGGGGAAACTATTAGTGACAATGAATAATGCTGGAGGAAGTTTACACAGCTGTTTGAATTCTTGGGTCTAATTGGTCCAGTGCTATTTTTTGTGTAGCATAACTCTGCTCAGAAGAACAGACTGAACACACCTCGATCACATTATTTACCTGCAGGAAGAAGTCCAGTAGACTAAAACTCAGCCTGTTCGGCCCGATGTTGCGAAACTAAAAGGTTGAGCTAAAAACAAATATGAAGTTTCTGCATCAGAGGCCTCCTAGCAGCACCTGTTAGTGTCTTATGGGGTTAATCTGTGAAACCATCTTGAAATATCTGTCATATTCATAGTCTTTAAACAAATCTTTTGCAATAGGCAGATTGTGGTATCGCAAGCAGGTTTTCAGGCATGTTGCTCCGTGTCAGGTTACCCGTCCGCAATCCTTTCTTTTTTTTTTTTGTATAGTAATATAAGGCAAAATGCATATCGAGCAGGGTCCACAAACAACCTTCACAGACACAGAACCGTGCATCCAGCAGTTCAGTTGGAAGAATAAAAGCAGGCTAGCGTGCCTGCTTCTGCCTGTCATTGGTTTCAGAGAGGATCTGTAGATGCAATGAAAACAGCAATTTATTGATATTAGAAAATGTAATTTTTACTTTTGAAAACTTCAGTACAAAGGATGTATTGAATAAGTTAGGTGATATATGTGTACACATACAAATCATGGGTCAAAACAGTGCTAAATGTGGCTGAATTGTAAAAGGTATGAGTGGTAAGATGAAGAGCTGTTTGGGAGCCTGAAGAGCTGGCTCTGCCAAATGATCTGGCTCGCTAAAAAGAACCGGAGTTCCCATTGCTACCGTAGACAGACTGCAGTGGAAACACGAGCATTGACAGGAGAGGGCGCGGCCAATTCCAGAGCAGGCCCTGGTAGATGTTTTGTGGTGTACACGGATCCTGTGGAATCGACCAATCAGTGGACTCATTCACTGTCATTATGTTCTTGTAACTCCACAAAGACAAATAACTTCCGGTCAAACTCGGGACGAAATGTCACATCCTCCTCCTCAGCTCTCCGACCGTCGGCCCGCGCTATGAAAGTACACCAGTCATAAATATAAATGACAGCATTAATAAATGATGGCCTTTTATAAAAGCCCTCATTATGCATGCAAATAGGTTTAAAGGGGAAACACGGGCAAAGTGTGCTTTAATGTGTGATGTGTAATTGTTACAAGGGTGCTGACCTGAGATCATTAATATTAATTCACTACATTGTTTCAGTCCGCAGCAGACGATGACCTCAGATGTGAATGAGTTTGAGTTTGATTCATGTGCCGAGTCTTTGCAGCCGGTGATTGTGTGCTGCTAAAAGGAGCCTCTGCATTTTATATTAAGCTGACATTCACTGAATTAGATTATGGCTGCCTCATTTTATTTCATTATTAAGACATTAGGTTCAAAATGCCACAGTTGTTTCTGACTTCTATTAACATTTAAAAAAAGAAAATACTCAAAACTAATGCACCCGCACTCCTCCGTCAGGCTTTATTAGTTTCTATAGAAACCGAGAGTTTAAGTCAAATGAATGCTGCACAGCTGACATTTGAGTAAGAGCTCCATGCAAAAATAATGACATGCGTTTCTCACTCCACTTATAGAATCTATTAGAATGGTAATGATGGAAATGTTATTCTTCATTATAAACGTTTTCAGTCCTGGTGGCCTCAGGCAGAGACTTTTATTTTTATTTTTAAACATCTCGTCTGCTCGGGGGGGAGAGAGGTCCATTATGACGGGAAAACAATTGGCAGTCACTTAGTAAATGGTCAGGGGAGGAAGTTGCAGCTCTGACACACAGCTCGAGGAGCTACTTAAAAACCTCCAGCTCCTGATTGAAGCGACCTGCATCATGATCACACTCCTCCTCTGAGTCAGAACTCAGTCATATCTGCGCTAACAGACGTGGTACATAGTTTTAGAGCCTGTGTTATGTTCAAGT
Organism: Labrus bergylta; assembly: GCF_963930695.1. Taxonomy (NCBI): domain Eukaryota; kingdom Metazoa; phylum Chordata; class Actinopteri; order Labriformes; family Labridae; genus Labrus; species Labrus bergylta. Next base: position 20,252,661 of record NC_089207.1, on the reverse strand, counting down.
TTTCAGGATATAAGTGTCAGGGATGTCTAGTGGACAGGAAGAGCCACTTATTGTTCCTTTAGGTCATCAAATAACAACCTTGTTGTCATGTACCTCCTGACCTCATATGAGGCACCCTTCAGTTTCTACATGAGACAAAGTGCTTTCAACTTAATCAAGTGTATTAGAGGCTCAGATCAAGTGCTTCCTCTATCTCACATCGAGGAAGACCAATGGGGTTTGCTTTAGATGGTGGTATGGGCCAATCAAACATTGTCTTTAACCAATCGACCAGTATCGGGTTGCACCAACATAAGTTCAACTGTAGCCTATTTAAGCATAAGTTCTAACTTAAATTGGAGTTTACACACTGCTAACATTTAGGGTGCTGCTGCAGTATATTGTGTTTTATTTTGAAATTGACCGGACGCTCTGTGTGTTTCCTTGTCTGACTTCCTGTCCTGGTCGTTCAATTCTGTTTAGCTTGACGCGTGCCTGCAGCGTACTCAATTGAAAATAGACTCGCGGCGTATTTGAAACGGAGCAGAGCGTAGTGGCGCTGGTGGCACGCTCTGGAGTCAGACCACTGTGCACGCTGTGGAGACACAATCACTGACTAGAGTGGCAGCGAACGACGGTGTAGTATGCGTTTGTGATGGTCCGCAGCGTGCACGAGGATGTGGAAATTGGGGGTAAGAAATGTTTCATGACTTTGATTCTTACTCCCACCTTCATTTTCCATGAGCAGGGAGGGTTTTATCCATCCAACATCAGAGTACTTTGAAAAAAATGCTCTTCAATGATGGGCTGCAGGAAGTGAAAAAGTCATATCTGTGACAAAAGGTTAGACAATAATAAAGCTGTTTTGTATACTTAGTAACTCTGTTCATCTACAAGTCTACCTGTAGGCTAGAGAGCTGATATGTAATGTCACTGTAACAAGTAAAATAAAAAAAGCATCTTATTGTGAAAAGTTCTGCTCCAACTATCTTGAGACAGAAGAGACAAGATGTGATTCAACTGGGAGACGATGATGTCAAATCATGAAAAAGTTACCAGCCGAACCAGAGAAACAGACTCAAGCGTCTCTCGTCTGTACCTGAAGTTTGTGAGCTTCCAAACTCTGAAAATATTCAACATGATGGTTCCACGTGATAACGTTGACAAAGCCAATTCTGAACATAACTCCAATTATCACAGTCAGTTTGAGGCATTAACAACGGAACAAGTCTTTACTCGAGTTTCCCCGCTTATCAGCAGTGTTAGTATGTGATAATGAGCAAACACTGTGATCCCACATTTCAGTGACAGCCGCACCTTCCCCCACATTTCCACGGATGTCTGTGCGAGTTTGATAATTGGGGGTCTGATGGCTTTTAACGCCAACATTTCAGCATGCTGCAGAGAAGTGTTGGAAATGTCGACGAGCGGCTCCAACAATGCATCTGAATCTTTCACCTCGCTGAGAAAGGCACAAAGGTCGCTGACGTTTTTCACTCACTCTGCGAAAACTGCACTTCCAGTCGTGTTCATCATGTGTGCGATCATACAACCAACCCGCCTTTGTCTCATTTCACTCGGGTAGTTTATTTGGTTGCGCTCTAATTCTTGACATTTGGTTTGTCGGATTATCTCAGGCCGCTGGGAGAAACATTTCCCATGCAATGACGCCAAACGCCTTACAGAATCTATGACTTTTGCATACATCCAAACAGCTGGGGTAATTAACTTGAACCTGCAATGTCCACATAGTTCGTATATGTTGCATTCCCTCAGTTTTGCTCCGTCCGATGTTGCGCTCTGGGTCCGTCTCTAGAGCGTGACACAGCCATGAGCAGCTGTACATATGCTTACATACTGTAGATAAAGTGATGGAATATACGATCTAGAGTCTCTATATTGTGTTTTATTTTGAAATTGACTGGATCCACTGCGTGTTTTTCGTTATCTGACTTTTTTTTTTTACTTTTTTAACTTTTTTTTTTAAAGGTCTATTTTTGTGCCTTTATTGCAGAGATAGGACAGAGGATCGAGTCAGAAATCAGAAAGAGAGAGAGAGAGAGTGGGGAATGACATGCAGGAAGGAGCCACAGGTCGGATGCTAACCCAGGTCACCAAATTGGTGAACAGCCTCCGTACATGGGGCATCTGCACTAACCACTATGCTACTGCCGCCCCTGGGTCGGTCTATTCTGTTAAGCTTGAAGCGTGTTTGCAGCGGGCTTCATCCAAAATAGACTTGGTGCTGAATCGAAATCATTCAACTGTTTTAAACTCTCATTGAGATTTGGTAGCACTTACATTAAATCGATTTTTGTTTTTTCTTCTATTTTACGTTTTAATTAATTTCCTTACTACCTCCACTGTCGTCTCTTTGCCCGTTCCTGCAGACTTATTAGTATCTATAATGTTTATTTTTGTAGTCAGCACTTGTTGGTGGTCTTGAGGTTTTTTTAGAGCGATACTGTGTTTGTGTTTATAGACAGTGGAGCTGTTTTCTTTATACACTCTCCCACCTGACAGCAATATCCTGCCCCCTCATAATTGATTCAGTTCCTTTGTTCGTTTGTCCTCTCCTCAGCCATTATTACTTTTATAGCTTTTTTTCACGAGCCTCTCATGGCTGCCCACCAATTAAGCTTTGTATCCCATTAAAAGTCCTCACCAGCCGACATAAGTGCTGCGCTGCACAGCATTCAACACCGCACTGTCCATTGTGTCACAGTTACCACCTCACTATGAAATATTAACATCTGCTCTCACTGATGCGGCGCTTCAGCTCCTGTGAGGTCCACTTAACAACCTTCCACAAACAGACCCGACACTTCGACCTGCCCGTCAGAGGTTCCGCTGTCTGCAGCTCTGTCACAGGCATCCAGCTGCTCGCATCTTTTTACGCTGTGGCTGAATTATTCATGACCCAAGCAGCGGAGTGTTTATAGGTACCCTTTTGAGACTATGGCGGAAAATGGGGTAAAAAGATTGAGCCATCGATAATCACCACTGTTGCACAGACATGAGTGTGGGACGCCTTCATTTTACAGATTTACCCTCTCGTTAAAGGCAGGGGTTGGTCATTTTCAAAAACTAGCATGATTTTGAAAGTAGCATCCCCTCAGTGCTCCGTCTACACCCACCCACTCAAAAGCCACGCCCCTCACTTACATGCACGACGAGCGGCGTTGCTCCAGAAGCGGACCTCAGATCATGCTTTGAGTGTGGGCTAGTGCACGCAAGAGGTAGAGAGCGAGCAGGGAGACAGGGAGGCGTGATTGGTTCATCAGATTGGTACCTCGTGGCAGACATTGGTCGAAGCTTTTACAGGCTTACAAACTGCTACAGATGACAGATTTTCTTCATTCCTTTTTCAGAACACATTAGTTATTAATTAAGCATGGGAGGCAACCATTTTCCTTTTTAATAAGGAAACACATTTGAAGACATGCTAACAAAGCCTCCTCCTGGGACCAGGCGCAGCGAGCTGGTGGATGTACTATTAAGGCCTGTGAGGACAAGCTCACAAATGTCTTCACAGCATGCGTTCTGTCTGGTAGCTAGCTGCTAAATGAAAGATCACATCCCTACTTTGAACAGGAGTGCGACTCTCATATGTAGATGTTCCAGACCACCACGATGCACTTGATGTGGTATCAAACAAACACAACAGTGGGGGGAAGCAGCAATAACTCTTGCCAGGAATTCCCCTTTTCCCCCCACTGGCAAAATATCTGCGCTGTCTGCCAGAGACGGGCTTCGCCTTAATTCACTTAATCAAAACTCTCTTTCAGTTGTCTGCTGATTGTCTGGAGAACAGGGATTAGAAAGTTCCATCCAGGCTTTGTGAATGCATGAATTTGCCAATTTCTGATAAAAGGGAATTATTGTAAAATGTATTTCTTCCCCTCTCCATACCTTTGTTTCCAAAACAATGCAAAGTAATATTCTCCAAATATGTTCCCTGCCAAAATCATTTTAGACAATGACATAATCCTCCTCATACCTATGCAATACAAAAAAAAAAAAAAGCTAAAATATATCTATTATATTTCTGCTGCAGGCATTGGCTGAGCTAATCCCCTCTGTTGTACAGTCTGTGTACATCATAGTTGAATGGTTTAGTCCTGGCACAGAGCCCAGGAAGTCAGTGGCTCATCTCCATCCGTCTTAGAGACACTCAGAATGAACACACACACGCACACACACACACACACACGCACACACACACCCTCACCCATTCACTTTCACTGCTAATGCACTCACCACTCTCTTCTGCTCTCTCTGCTTTTTCTGTGCATCATGTCCACATACATCCACAAAATCCCTACGTCGATGTGGGCACACATCCCTGCTGTACCCCCATGCAGAACTGCTCTCAATAGACCCTGGGTTTATTGTCAGTCACAACAGCAAGCGCTCCCTGGCACGTCTTCTGTCCCTGCTGTCACTGAGGCTGATGTCCTGGGTAGACCCTTACCTCATCTCCCTTCTCCTCTCTCTTCCTCCCCTATCATTTCTCTCACTCTCTCTCTCTCTCTCTCTCTCTCATCATTCCTGCTTCTCTTTCTGCAGCTCTCCTTGTCCATCTTGCATGGAGCATTCATGCAGTTTGCCTGAAAGATTTGGCTTCTGAGCGTTTCCTTCATGGCAGACTTTATGATGTGAATGGTGTGTGTCTGCATAGTGTGTGTTTGTGTTTGTGCAGAGGGTGAAAGGAGGAAAGCCAAAAAGCTCCTCTCTGTGAACAGTTTCTGTCAGCAGCAGGGAGATGAGACAGGCTGAGACAGAAAGAATGGACAGAGGGAGTCGAAAGCTCTTAGGGGGGGCAGACAGAAGAGGACAGAGGCGAAGGAGCAAAGGAGGAGGTCCTCTATAGATCCCGACCTGAGGTTTCTCCTCATTATTTCTGAGGCCAACAGTATGTTGTTGTCATAGGAACACTGCAAGCTGATAATGTCATCTAATTCTCCCATCTTCCTGAGTACAAGAAAACTTTCAGAGAAACAGGAGGAAGAAGTTTGAGTGTGGCATCAGAGTGAAGCACATAGCAGCACAGCACTGCACACTTCAATGCACAGTGCTGCTCAGAAGAACCAACCGGTGCCAAGGAGGACAGCACAGCACACTACAGGGATCTGTACAGCCAAACTGTCGCACACGGTGCAGATCTGAAGGGCAAAGGCTGTAAGTAGAGGCATATTCAGGACTATTTAAGCCAAAGGGCTATGGATTAAAGAATACAATTCTCTGGACACTCCAGTGTCAAAAACTGATTTGATGCTCCTTCTGATGCTTTTCTGCAAAAGATCGAGGTCGACTCTTTCTTGTTTTCAGATTGCAAACACTAAAGTGCAACGTAAGTTCCATGAAGACATGCTACCCCCCTGCTTGGTGTGGCAAAACGCACACAGTACCAGGTATTCTTGCCTCCTGATGCCCTGTGGCCTTTGTGGTGATAATGTTTTCCTTTATTGTTCCTTCATCAAAACCACTGGGGGGGATGCTAGAGGGAGGTAGGGGCATGTGCATGAGGCGGAGTCCTAATGTGATTCCCTCAAATCAAAGTTCATACGAATATCTTTCTCTGCCCTTGTCTTTGTGCATCTCTTCTTATTTGCTTTCACAAAAAGGACAATACATTTTGTGATTGGCTGGATCATCAGTATAAATTGTTGGGGATGACATTAAGATTCAGTGAAAGTGTGGGTGTCACAACACCCCCCAACACCCCCAGCTGCAACGCGCCTGGGAAGTTAAGACACTTTATCATAACTAAATTCAAACTGATTCTGGCGTCTAAATGTTAGCTCCATGTCAAAGCACGGAGTGAGGAGAGTCAACATTACGTGACATGAACAATGGTTAAATGGTTATGGTATGTATCCACTTAAAATGAGAGCAGAAAAACAGGACAGGGATGAAAAGCAGGCACTGATGCTTCTTGTGGATAAAGCAGCTTGCAACCACATAACTGTGTGTAACAAAAAGCATATTCCTATCACTTCATACAGAGGACGTTTTGAAAAATCCCAGCGCTGTAATCACAGATAAGTGTGTTGGTGCAAGCAAAGATGGAAAGCCACTGGCTAATCCGGCTAAGTTATGCACTTCAGGTCTCTTTTTTCAGGGCCAGCCAGTCACCCAGTCATCCAGCGAGCCAGTTGGCCAACCAGCCAGCCGGCCCAGAATGCCCTGGTGCCACTTAAGAATCATGGGAAAAGAATGTTCTCAGCTCTTTTCTGTCCTGATTATATCAGATGTGGAGGAAATGGAGGGACTCTGGGTAGATGCCAGGCCCTGCTGAGCCCGAGGGAGAGGAGGAGGAGGAGGAGGAGGAGTGAGGTGGTGGGCAGGAGGGGGCAGAATGAGAGGGGGGTAAGGGGTAGATGAGAGGAAGGAATGGGAATGGGGTGACATGGTGTGCTGAGGACCTTCAGGGACCAAGAGGGTGGAAGGAGAGCAGTGTGATTCATCATGACCATTGAGAGGCCTGATCCCAGGGCCTTGGGAAGGCAGCGGATGGATATAAAGGGGGTGCTTGGTTGTTCCCCAGAGAGGGGCAGATGGTAAATTACATGATTTTTCTTTTAGGCTTGGGGACATGTTGCCCATATCAAGTCCCTCTTGCCCATAACATCCTGCCCAGAGAGAGAAAGAGAGAGAGAAGAGAGAAAGCTTGAGAGGGTGAGGTTGGTGGAGAAAGCTAATGGAAGACGTGACTAATCATAAGATCTATGATAAGAGTAAAGTCAGCAGTAACACTGCCAACATCCTTAAGTGTGTTTCTTATAATGATACTGTCTCTGCGGCATAAAGAGCGAGGGCCAAAAATCATTTAAAGCGTGCAGTCATACAGCTTTGATAATTAGCCAGCAGTAATGTAATACAACATAGTGTAGCAGAGTGGCTGTGGCATTAGACATGGTGTACTGACTTAAGTAATATCAATATAGAGAATGGATGCTGCAACAATACATTATGCTGCTCTGCCGTTTAACCGTCGAGTGGTTTCCTGATTAAATTGCTTCATTCTGCTTTTTGTAAAATGATATCTTTGTTCTGACAAGGTCATCACGAGTCAGTGGATACGACTGTTCCTTGAGGTTTTCTTTAATGCTCAAACAAAAGACATCCCATTCATTAGCCTGTCACTAAATACTTTAAGGTTTATATTCTACCATGTCTACAGTGAACAAGAGAGGCCCTAAAACCTGACCAGATGCTGTTAAAGTTCAGCCGTTTGGTTCTATATTCTGTAACCCCAGTGACAACCCTTTCAGTTTGCCGATCAGGCTTTGTTGATAGGCCTGACATCATCAAATCTTACTTTACACAAGTTATGATCTATTTTATTTTTGCATCCTTTTGACCTGATCTGCAGCTAAAAATTGTCACCAAGCAGCAACCTCTGGTGAAAAACCATGCAGTTCCTCAAGTGTCCACTGGAGGCTGTCTGCAGAAGCAACAGACGTCACATACACACCCATTCAAAAGAGCTTGACATAGATACCAACAATGATTTCATGGTCCGAACAATAACCCCTCATGCTAACACGGCATGGCGGGTGTAATGTTGACTTTGCTCTTTAGCACTAAACACAAAGGGCTATAACTGAATCAGATGAAAATGGCATCAGTCTCACAGATATTAGCTCGTTAGACGAAGCGTTGTACAAATGTAGATTGGGATATGATGATTGTGCCAGACTAAATGTGAGGTTATGAGACAGGACTTTATCCCAGCATGCATTGGTGTGATGGGTGTTGCACCTTAGACAAGAAGCGCGACACTCGCTCCCCAAAGGGAAACTGCTTCCAACTAAACCAGGTTACTCTATAAGGTACTCTACACTGCTGTTTGGGTTATTCCCTTTATTACATAGACTCTGTGTGTGTGTGTGTGTGTGTGTGTGTGTGTGTGTGTGTGTGTGTGTGTGTGTGTGTGTGTGTGCGCGCGTGTGTGTGTGTGTGTGTGTGTGTGTGTGTGCGTGCGTGTGTGTGTGTGTGTGTGTGTGGTTGAGAGACTCAGAGTAATGCAGACCATACAAATACCAGGGGGTTCTGCATGCCTATCATGTTTCTGTGATAGCCATCTCTGTGCTTTGGGAGAACCTAATCCTGTATCTGATACGGCCTGCAGTAATGGCTTGTACCTATGGTTTATAGATAAAGGCCATAATGAGAGAGTCACTTAGCCACTTACCCAATCACTTACTGTTGTCCATACATGTCGTGGAAAAAGCAAGCAATTTAAAAAGACTGATGAATAACACGTCTACTGTTTTCAATGGATCTGTGCAGCACTGTACTGAGTCTGGTGTGGCATATGAAACATTGTTCTCAGCTGATCACCGTCATACTTTTATCACCGTAATCTCACCTGATTTGGATCAGGGAGTAAAGGAGCACATGTGACAGGATTAAAGTCATACATTAAAAAAAAAAAAAAAAGAGGGGACCTGCTTGCTCAGTCTACCTTACAGTCCTATACCATATACAGTATACTGTATGTGGAGTTAAAAGGTTTGGCTGCATAGAGGAACATTTGCAGATTTACGACAAGAATGATTTTCTTTAATTGGGTAAGATGAGACATGTGTTCCTTTCTTCCCTTTCTTTTCCTTACATTGAAATAAACCAGCATAACACTGAGTGTAGACTAGAAGACATTAAATATAAAGCTCAAGTGTTGGATTACCTCAGAGCCTGTTTGAAAGGAAAGTCTTAGAAATGAAAGCTAGCTGAAGAAGCTGTTCTTTCCTTTACAGTCATATATGTCCCTTTAAAACCTTCTATGACAGTTAGGGTGGTCGGAGGTTGGACGGGGGACAGGAGGCCGTTAGTCTGAACAAAGTCAACTTTGACCCTGCTCTGATAAGATGCTTGTAACATTGGGATGGTTGATAAATGTATGTATTGCCTCATATTTTGTTCTAAACATGCAAATCGTATTTTCTCCTCCATATAAATGACTCCCCACACCGCGGTCTGTCAGCGCAGCACACAACACCGCCATTGGCTTCCACTCTTGTCAATGATTGTGTTTCCTCAGCAAGCGCCGCAGCTCATCTCCAGAGAGCGCTTGCAGCCACTACACTCTGGTCTGTTTCAAATACCCTGCTAGTCTAATTTTGACAAAGCTTGCTGAAGGCACGCGTCAAGCTGGACAGAATAGAACGACCCGGACAGGAAGTCAGACAAGGAACTGCACAGAGCATCCGGTCAATTTCAAAATAAAATACAATATACAGACTCCTGATCGTATTTTTTCATCACTTTATCAACATGACGTCAAAACAGGCACCGAAAGAACAACAAAACGACCTCAGAAAGACAAAGCAACATGTGGTTTGTACGTTTTTCCTCTTTATTCCAGGGTGATCTCGTAGTTCTCCTGTGATGTGTGTATAGCTGATCATGGACGCGCTCCAGAAATGGATGCACTAGGGCAGGGCGTCGACGTCTGATGGAGCAAAACCGCGGTGCTGACGGACAGAGAGGCGCGCACGGAGTATGTGGAAATTGTGGGGTGAGAGCAACTTCACGCTAGAATTCATGTTAAATCACAAAGTTTATGGCAGGGGAAGTTTTTGCTTCCTACTGTGTTTTTAAGCTAAACTCTCTTATTGATTTTGCGTGTGTGTGTGTGTGTGTGTGTGTGTGTCTCTGCCTCTTCAGCTCTTTATTGACTGGATTCGTTCTCAGGACTTCAGACTGGGCCTGTTCACAAACTTACACAGTCAGAGCTCAAAGACCATTGAATTTCAGTTTTCTCCATTTTTCCGCTCTCTGTCCTGTACATCACTTTAGTTCATAATGCAGTGTGTGATATAGATTTTTACAGGGGAGTGTGCTGACCCATGCACACAGAGGTCGGCGGTCAAATCCAGCTTTCCATTGTTGATGTGAGTTTTTTGCTTGACGGAGATTCAGCAGAGATGGAGTTTGCCAAAATATGGGATTATCTCTGCTCTCCTTAAATACCACACATTAGTCATTGAAGCTAATCCAATATTTCATGCTTTAAGTTTGTCACACTCGGAGCTCTACATTTGGAAAACTGTGTCAGGAGTTTTGATGATGTCACTTATTACCCCATAACAAAATAGATGTCCCAAAGCATTGAACGATGCTGTTTGCACAGATTCTGAATAAAATAATATAAAATATTAACTACAACAGCTACATTCTTTGTTCTTTTTACAGCAGAAAGCTAAGGTATCTGGTTTATTTCTGGGGTCCCCCAGTTATCTGGGCCCCTCCTCCTGGGCTCAACCCCCCAGAAGCTCATACACACTGCAGGACATAGTGTGTACCTTTACTGCTTGTACCGACCCTTCAAGCTGCTGCACGCTAGCACAGGCTTACTGATGTTTGTCACCTGCCTGTCCAAACGGAAGCAAGTTTACTCCAGGTCGACGGGTCCACAAGACCTCCTAAACTCAACTCATTGGCAGGAGGAAACACACCAGCTCCCTGCCCACAGACATCCCGAGTCAACCAGAACAAATCAGAACAGTAAAATCCAGTCAGAAGACAGGGTCTCTGCAGAAATATGTTTTAAAGAGATATATCAATAAAGCTCATATTAAACACAGGGAAACAATGTGCTAAAACACCCCGATTCTCTGTATTCATGTCTTTCCAACACAACATGTTTTTGTACTTCGGACAGCGAGAGACAGACCTTCATGCTTTTGCAGTCGTGCTTGGTTAACGTGTAATTAAGTGTGTTTTTATTGTACACCTTTCCATTGACTGTGTTGTGTGCGTGTGTGGACAGGAGTGGAGCTGGTGGGGACACATCATTATCATCAGCAGCTAATTGAGGAGCTATCACAGCTGTGCAAATTACACCTGACCTTTGTGTTCACACATACTTGAGGCTGCCTGCACAGCCTCTTCTTGTGTGGCTTACTGTCCTACTTGTGTATGAGAGAGAGAGTGTGTGTGTCCTTTTTCTCCGAGGGGAGTGGGTGTCCTTTTTTTCTCCGAGGGGTGTGAGGAAACAAGTACATAAAGCATCCAAAGCCAGTGTCTAAAATGTGAAGACGTTTGATTTGACTGTGGTTTTTTTTATTTTTATTATTATTTAAATATTCAGTTTTCAAAGGGAAGAGAACAATTTATGAGTTTGCTGTTGTCGGAGCAGCGTGAAAAGAAAAAATGTTTTCCTTTGAGCTGTGATTGCTGCTGCAGGACGTTATTCACACTGACGTAAAGATTGTATGCCAAAATATCAAAACCCTTTTTCATGTTTCAGAACGTTTATCCTTTAGCTAGTTGTGTTTATTTGACTCAAGGTACCATAATTATAAGGGTCAGGTCAGACCATAAACACTCACTGAAAAATAATTAGCTAATTTGGGGTAATAGTCGGTCATTGAGACTCTTTCTGACATTCTGATTTCTTGTTAGAACGGTTTTTAAACTGTTCTGCCTGGGGACATAACAGGGGTGGGCATAGTTAAAGGTAGAGTCAGAAGCATTGTTTGATGCGGCTTGTAAACACAACATTCAAACTACTGCACGATAGCACAAGCTGACCGCCAGTGTCCCCAAGGTTCTGCTTGCAGAAGGTAGGGTCTGGGTCAACTTCACAAGCTGCAGGAGCTAAAGAAATTGCCATGCTTCTGCTCTCTGTAAGCCAGCTATTGGGGAAAAAATACACTCAGTGTGTGTCGCACGGACCCTCATGACCACCACCACCACCACCACCACCACCACCACCACAGCGATCATTCCCAAGTCGCTCCAATGGCTGGATGAAGTGGCATCACGGTGGAGTCATAGGTTTAGACCCCGTGTTGAGTCCTGCTGCAGCATATGTGTGTTATTCTTTACATGTGCAAACATGTGAGCAGGATCTAAACACCAGCAGCGGGATTAAAGACGCCCTTTCACCTCCAGGAGGAAGCAGAGGACTCTGAGCCTCATCACATCCATGACTGATCCCTCTGTCCCCTCATTCTCCTCTTCATTTCATCATTCATTCTAATCTCCTCTCCTCATCCTGCTATCTTAATCTTACATATTTATTTCCTTATTTTTTTTATCATGTCATGTCTGGTCCTCTCCTCCTCTCTGTTGGGCTAATCTTTGTTCCTGCGTATCGTCTCTCATCTCCGTCCTCCCTTCCCTCAGTTTTACAGCTCTGTTTTCATACTCTTATCATATCCCCTTTTTTTTTATTTCCCTCTGTTATTCCCAGTATCAGCACTATCTCTCCCTCTCTTTACATCTAATGTCACGCAGAGGGAAAGATAAGGGAGGCTGAGATGATTTATGTCTGATACAACTTCTCCATTGAGCCCCATTGATTTTCAGCTTAGTGAAATGTCCTGGACGTGCGATAGTAATCAAATCATACATCACAGGGGGCTGAAATGTCACTTTGGGGGGATATGACAGATCTACTGTGCCCCACACTGCTATCTCTCTATGCAGCATTCGGATGGGAAATAAATAAGAAATACATTTGCTCTGTAACCTTCACGTTTGCATCCCTCCTCCAACATGAAAATGTGTCTACAGGAAGGATGCCTCTGACTGAAGATTTTGCAGGCAAACTAGCAGTTTCAGACAAAAAGTCCCTGCATGTCTAAGGTTGTACTGTCAGGCATCGTAGCAGAATATTTTGTTTTTGGCGTCTAGGTTCCAACCTCATCTCACCTCACCTTAATTTACATGCAGAAATTTTCAGAATTGATGGGATGATATCTTAAAGCCCCCAGTTAGAGTCTACAAGGTGGATGCTGGGGTGGTCGTGGTGCGGCTGAGCGAGCGTGCAGTGCTGCTGCAGGTCAGAGGTGGCAATGACAAGAGCAGAGAGGGAGAGACCGGAAATCTTGCAGCTTAAATAGACCGCTAACTGGAATCACTTCTGGCTCCAAAAATCCAAGATGGCGACAGCATATATGCATACGTTAGTACTGTGGGTCTGCGTTAACAGAGCCGCCATCATTTTGTCTGAATGGAAAAAAGAGGATTTGTCAGAATAACTACCAGCATAAGGGGAAAACATGTAAAAAAATAAAAATAATAATAAATCAAAACTGTTTGTGTCAGAGGTTTTGGCTCAGGTGCTGAACGACAGAGGGAGCTGACCGCCCTGCAATCAGCCGGGACAAAGAAATGTTCACACACAAAGAAAGAACAAGAAACCAGCGGAAAAGAGACGATTAGTATGTTCAAGTGATTTAATGAGAAATGATTTCTCTGTCTTATACACACACACACACACACACACACACACACACACACACACACACACACACACACACACACACACACACACACACACACACACACACACACACACACACACACACACACACACACACTTGCACGGTGTATGGAGATGAGCTAAGCCTTGCACTCTCATTTAGAGTGAGCGAAGGTGATAATTAAAGTCACAGCCTTGGCTCTGGCTGCATCTGTGGTGTGTGGTGTAATGTGTGTGTGTGTGTGTGTGTGTGTGTGTGTGTGTGTGTGTGTGTGTGTGTGTGTGTGTGTGCTTTGACAGTATCTGTGAAAAGAGTGTGAGATACATCTGCTGTGTGTGAGCTTTGTAAAAGTTGAACATTGCTGAAGGCACAGTGCGATAGAGGTTCACTTAAATTAATAGGCAGGTGTATAACAGCTGGATTGAAATGATGCTTAATTATTTTCCTTATTGACTCAATTTGTTGCCGTCAAAGGAAGGGTCTGGTGAGTCTGCAAACACTACATGATGGATCACTAAAGAGAAAACCCTTTTTGTTAGAGAAATGCTTTTAAATCAGAATTTGCCGTTACACTGCGCTCTTCAAAGGAACAAGAATGAAATGACAAAAATGTTAAATTAACTGATATGAATACAGGAGAACTGAGTCCAACACAGGCTGGACTGGTTACTTTAGTTATGTTTCAAGGTTAGTAATGGATCCTAGATAACCATGACTCAAAAGTCAAACAACGCTACCCTCTGCCTTGATGAGTGGCTGTGGTTGTCTCTCAACTGAAAGGTTGAGGGTTCGATCCCCAGCTCCCGCAGCAACATGTCCAATGTGTCCTTGGGCAAGACACCAAGAAACTTCTCATAGCAACTTTAAAGCAACACACAAGGTGTTTATAAAAACTGCATCATGAGACAGAATCATGTATAGAGTAAAACACATCATTCATAAACAAACAAGTACTATTACATCTCAGATGAATACACATGAAAGCCTCCTCGTGCGGTTCTGCAGACTTAGAGACGCAGTCAGGTCGACTCCCAGCAGACACGTTGAAACACAAACACACACGGACGAGAAGAGTGAAAATAAAAGCAGAGAGAAAGAAACAAGCAGTCCTCTCCTTCCCACGAAAGAAAAATACATGCACCCAGCCGCAATTGTGGGGTCTGCGCTGCAGTCTGTATATTATTGCCGTCCATTAAAACAATCATGTCGGCAGAAGAATGTGCCCGGCAATTTGGGATGATCCAGCGGACGGGTAATGACCCATATGTCCGACACATGGGACACCCCACTAACCACCTCATGAGCTGAGACAGACCTGATGAGTGTGTGATTCTGTGTGTGCAGTTCCCTTTGGGCGTACATCTGTCCGTATGTGTGTGTGTGTGTGTGTGTGTGTGTGTGTGTGTGTGTGTGTGTGTGTGTGTGTGTGTGTGTGTGTGTGTGTGTGTGTGTGTGTGTAGCATAGAAATGTCTTCCCAAGCAAAAAGGAGGACAGACCAACAGAGTGGAAGAGGAGTGAGTCAGCAAAAAAACACAGAAAAGTCATTTCCACCTACTTTTACCGTTTGATGCATCATACACATACATCATAAGGAGTGGTTAAAAGACAGAGAAACAACTGAGGATTACATGTGGTGTTGTTTCTGTAAAGCCATAATGGCCTATGATTTTTTTTATTTTTTTCATAGGACATATGGACAGCCTCATGCCTAAATTCCACCAGATGCGTGTTCTGAGCATCTCCTCAGTCAGCCCTCTGCAACAGATACACAAGGCTTCTATTTTTGCCAGATGCTGGAGCACGACGCATCAATTCAGACACCAAAAAAAAAAACACAAAAACATCCGGTTACTCCGTTTTGACAGTTTAGAACTGAGACCTTGTGTGTGTTTGTTGAAGCATTTATAGGGGTGTTAATACCGTCTGTAATAACAGTGGGAACTCCTTGGTCTCTGCACTCCACCTGATCTGCTGCAGAGCCGTAATGGAGTAGACACACAATGCACACGTATCTGGTGAAAGTTCAGGGTTTAATATTTACTGAGAAAGCTCAGGTGAGAATAAATAAAAAGCTGTTTGCAAGTCTGTATGCATGGTTTTCAACTCTTTGCCAAAATTTTGCAAATCCCTACCCACGGTTTTCTAATCTGTGTGCACATATTTACAATCAGAACAGACTGTTTCCTGTAAACAGTTTAAAAATCCGTGCCCATGGATTTGTAAACCGTACACATGGATTTTCAATCACTGTGAACAGTTTGCACAGTGCAGTTTAGAGAGAACATGCGCGCACTTCCAAATCTGTGGGCACAGCTTGTGATCAAAATACAACAACTGAAACTTACACCATGTGACCTCAGTGATGGTGATGGTATGAAACACGCATACACGTAGAACAATGACATACATGACATTTCATTAAAAAAGAACAAGCACATACAGGAGTAAAGGCCATGTTTGTGATGTTTCTTTACATTAGGACAGGAGTGAAGCAGAGCGACCCTCCTCACACCGAGGAAAAAGGCCGAAGGGAAATGGAGAGGCGAAGGTAACAGACAGGGTGAGCGGGAGAACATAGCAGAAAAATGAAAACCTTTTAGGATTAGTTTCCAGTTTACAGCCGTTATCAAGCCATCAGAGAAAAACAGCTTACGGTGAGGGAACAGTGAGAGGTTGTTTGCTGAAGCGGATTACAGCACTAAAAGGATCAGAAGCAAAGCAGCAGTACCAGTTCAGGTGCAGTTACAGGGTTAGGAGGAGGCTGGAGTTTGGGGGAAATGATACCATGGAGGATGCTCAAGCTAGAAAAAGCATACACTGTGAACCTGTTTCTCTACTCACCCATCCCTCCATCTGTGTGTTTATCACTTATTTTTGGCATCGGGGATGAAATAGCTGGGTACACCTAAGTGGTGTCATCACTAAGCATGCAAAAAAACATCCATTATTGCACATGCCTGATTCGATGACAAATTTGCAAGTACACCCATTTTTTGTGGTTGCTTCCAATCTGTGTTGTCAACATGCAGCACAGGCGACTGATTTTTAAAATACATAACGGACACAGGAGGGGGAGGGGGGGTTGGGAAGAGAGCATTTGTTTTGATCTGAAAATCTGCTCTGAAAGTCGCATTTTAAGCCTTTAAAGGAAGAGTGTGCGACTTTTTGATCCAGTACATGTCGCCGGTGAGCACCAGTATTAAACCAAAACAAACTGCTGTTTGGCAACACCTCCTCCATACTGAAGCCTCCGCTCTCCTCCAGCGACACACCTCCAACCCCTCTCCACTCGCGTTCACACGAAGGAGTTATGAAATTGGAACGCACATTAATTAAGCAGAAGCGGTGGACCAAATTGTCCTTGTCTCGAGCTGCATAGTTGTGTTAGCATGCTAATATTAGCGCTCTTTAGTTAGCTCGTTAGCTTCACATTGCATGTAAACTGACACAGAATGACGTGATCTAAAAACCCTTACATGACATCCAAATATTAAGTGAGTATGTTCTTGACTAAGACAGCTTTTATACACGAGGGGAGGAGCAGGCCGTCCCGTCCATGTAAACACGGCTCTGACAACAACACAGCCAGCGGGACTCGAGCTTCTCACTCATTGTAGACAGTCATGACTCAGAGACACATTTACACAGGATACACTTGATTTCTGCTTTATTTATGTGTAATATGTTGCACATTTTTCCTTTAAGATTTCTTTCTGTTGTCCACATACAATCAATAAAGCATGTTCTTTACCAGCTTTATTTACAGGTCCAGACAATGTGTGTGTACTGTGTTACTGAAATACAGACACACTTGGCCCAGGGAGACCAAAGCTTAGGCTGAATGATCACGTCAGGACAGCTCAGGATGACAGCGTCTAATAAAAGATTGAAACTCCCAAAGAGTCTGAACCACAGAGATAGTGCAGCAACATGAAACCTGGGCTGCAGGCAAAACACTATTCAGTTATAGCATCTGTCCAAACACACCGACACAGGCAGGCACACTAAAGTTAGTAGATATCCCTGAAGGCAAATGGAGCCCCTCGCAGCTTATCTGTACAGCAGAGATGTCTCTGCCTCCAGTCTCGTCGTCTTAAATATCTCCACTGGCCAAAGAACCGATTTTCAAACCTTTTTTTTTTTTCCTCTCTGGCAGAAGCAGCTTTTCTTTTGGTCCGTCTTTGAAGACAAATCCTGGTGACATCTACATTAAAGTTTCTAGGATAAAAGAGAAAAGGTGACATTTGAGAAAATGCTTTTACAGCTCAGCAGGGACTGTGGTTATTTCCAAAGTGTGATTTGTAAAGAAAAGTGCAGTTACTTATTCTCTAGTGTCTGTTACAGTCCAACACTGGGCTATGCTGCAGCACCGTCCCGCCTTGTTATTCCTCAAAGCTGAATAACCTTGGCTGTTGTGGTTGTGGTGTTTCAGGGAGGCTGTGAAGAAAGTCCGAGCTGCGGTTAATAGTGAGCTATCACTTTAATCCATTAGGACTGCCAGGGTTATTGGAAATTGGGTCTGCAGATTTGATTTTATATGATCAACATTAAAGCCCCGTCATCCACCAATGGCGTGTTTCCTACACTCTCATTTTTCACAATATTGCCCCCGCAGCTCGGCTGTGCCCGCCCAACCAAAAAATGACCTAAATGGCTGAAAGTATTTGCTTCCCCTTGGAAATCCTGCTCCGTGTCTGTATGTGTGTGTGTGTGCATGCATGTGTGTGTTCACCCTGGTGATAATAAGTCCAGCAAGGGGAGTTACAGCCGTGAGATGCTAATGCCATGTGACTGTGCCAAGCTCGCACAGGGCAGCGTGAGGGGCAGTAAAACGGTGGCTGAGAAGTTATGGTGCAGAGTTTACGGCACGACAGACATTACTCATTCTTCCCCTTCTCTTTGCCTTTCTTCTCGCCAAACGTTCCTGACATTGAAAAATTAGTTTAAATGAATTTTGGCAGTCATTGCTTTCAGCTGTTTACAAAGGGATAAATATAACTGGCTGCTGAATTTGACTTTTATGACCTTAAAGTGCTGACACGGTTGAATCTGCAGCCATGCCGTGACCTCTGTCTACACACACATATATATAGATATTTATGTTTTTTGTGTTTGTTTACAACCTTCCAGTGCTTAAACACTTTACTTGTGTTGCCAAATTGGAGCATTTTCAACATGCAGCTCTCAGCTAATACACGGAGACTGCAGCGTCATCCTGATCAATAGAAGTGATGTTCAGTTTTATGAGAATAAAGGCCAAGTTTGAGTAAATCAAAGTGCTCTTTTAGCCTCACTTACTAATTGTTTGATCAATTTTTGACACATTTATTGAATTAAAAGGAATATGTGACTGTCAAAAAGCTCACTTCTAGGGCTTTCACACTTTTTTTCCTGAAAAACTCAGGAATATATGAGAACGCAAACAGTTAATGTTTTCGCTTGGACTTCACCCAGAGTTTTTCTCCTGCAATGCCCTGTGTATTTTTTCCGCATACACGATTAAAGGCCTTGTTTGTGTCAGGGTCAGGAGATCCAATATACCAAACCAATATTAGACAATGGTAAACTCTTTTGTTACCAAGGTGGGAGCTGTTTGTTGAATTCTCCTGTAAAGCGGAGTATTTTAACACTGGACTTAAGGTCAGGAGAATATGATCTAGATATTTATCTAGGAGTGCAGATGTGAAAAAGGCTTTCTGATGACAAAGGATTACATGCCTTTACCTCTGCATAGCATTTTAGCTTTTTAAGATCTCTAATATGGTTTTCAGACACACAATGTTACACTTCATGTTGCTTTTACTTAAAAAGCCTTAAAATTTCTCAAGGTTTGACTAAAAGTTAAGTGGCTCAGAGGTCGAGTGACTCATGTTTGTCAGAAGATTAGCAGTAGGTTCCTTCGGTTCCAGTTCTGCACAGATGATGTTAAAACAGAGCTTTTCAGAGTTTACTTTGCTCCGCTCTTTACTTCTCACCTTTGGTGCAATCAGAGTAAAGCCAAAATTAAAAAGCTTCCGGTGGCTTATACTTCAAACTTGTCGCACTTCATTTAAAGAATACATATGCAGTATGAGCAGAAAACTTTTTGTTTCTCATCAAACTTCCATCTTAAATCTTTGTAACACAAAATTAGCCGTTTAGCAAACTGAGATTTGTCCGTTCAGTCGTTGTATTGTCCATGTTTGACAAGTAGTGCGGCGAGGTAACCATATGTGCTGAAACTATGTGAGGCGGTTTGGATCAATCATGTGATTGATTTGGGATCGTTATCATATTAGTCATCACATTTAAAACAGTCATGCAGATTGTAAATTATTTACAGAATTAGAAATTGCACATTCCATGGGAGATTTTTTTAGGTGCAGTTATGTATCTCTGTATGTGTGTGTGTGTGTGTGTGTGTGTGTGAAAGTTTCAGAGCATGGAGGGGGATAAAGGCCAGGTAAAAACAACCAGTCTGATCAGCTGTGTGTGTGTGTGTGTGTGTGTGTGTATGTGTATATTTGAGGGGGCGTCTGGCCTGTATGAGGTCAGTGTCAGCACGGTGTCACATGCCTGCAGGGGGCAGAGGAAAGGTCAGACATGCAGGGAGCCCCGCTGCTTCAAGCTAGCTGACCCACGTATGTACGCCCACACACATGCATGCACACACACACACACACACACACACACACACACACACACACACACACACACACACACACACACACACACCCACACACACACACACACACACACACACACACACACACACACACGCGCGCACTGCCTTTGTTTTTGTCTTTAATTCCACCTTAATACATCTCCTCCTATGACCTCAGTCTTGACCTTTAGGCCTGACACTGAACTAGTAATAATCGACCCAAATGACTCCATCTGACCCTTCTGATTTGTACATGCATGTTCACATTGTTGATCTATTAGGTGGTTATTTACACAAATAAAAATGTTTTTAAATGACATTAAAAGTTGGTAGCGAGCCTAATGAACTTAATTGCTAGGCTGAGTATATGCCAGCACCTGCAGAAGGTGAGGATGCCAGAAAGAGAGTAACTTCTTAGCATACGTTTTTCAGTCAGCTCCATTTACTGATCAGGGCAAAACTGTCACCAAATGCACTTTCAGCACATAACTCTGATTGAAGAGATATTTGCTTATAAATAGCGCATTTATATAAATTGAGCATGAAGCTCAACATTAAACTCAGCCTGTTTGCTATCAAATAATCGCCTAAGCCTTAGTACAAAGCAGAAACCTACCCAATTCCCTGATGCAACCTTTAGTCATTTCCCCCCTTCCCCGTTCTAACTTTCCCAACGCAATTACAGAGCAACATGAGATCAATTCAGCTGGAGAATGGAGTTTATGTTTCCAGTGTCTCGGGCCCATCACTATCTGAAGATACACGTTCCAATATGTTTCTTTTGTGCCTGAAGATAATTCAATCATCTTCACTTCCAGTTACTCTCAGGGCAAAGAAGCAGACGCCGTCAGGTCCCCTCTGACTCCACTAACTCGATAGAAATGTGATTGTGGTTTTTCTGCTGTGGCACAG
Source organism: Labrus bergylta (assembly GCF_963930695.1). NCBI lineage: Eukaryota > Metazoa > Chordata > Actinopteri > Labriformes > Labridae > Labrus > Labrus bergylta. The sequence continues at coordinate 20,231,903 of NC_089207.1, read as the reverse complement.
ACTGCAAACAGTGAACACACACACACGCACACACACACACACACACACACACACACACACATACATACACACGCGCAAACACACACACACACACACGCAAATAAACACAGGCTCACACTCAAAGAGATTATGAAGTCTTTTATTTTTGTCCATGTCTGTGTGTCCTTTGTCCCTCGGGGTGGTTCTCTGATCGGATCTGAATCACAGTGGCCGTGTGCCTTTTGTTGCAATATTTGCTGCCACCTTACTCAGAAGAATACCCAAATGAGTTAGGATCATAGTGTAAATCATGAACATAGCCAACAAACTGTTTTTTTCTTATGCTAGCCTAAATTCAAACCCTGATGGAGTCCACCCATAGACTGTAAATATTACTGGACGAACCCTGACCCGTCTGTGACATAGGCAGAAAATGAGTCCAATCGACGGCCGCATCCATATTGGATTTGCAGTCTCAACCTAACTTCGGATCAACCTAGCTACAGCAGTAAGGCGGGACCGGCGGGACTTAGCTCCGCCCATTCAGCTCGACGTTAGCAGTCCACTTCACAGCATAGCTAACGGCTAGGCTGCTATCATCAACTATTCCTGCTCGTCCTGAGAAAACTCTACAAACAGTAAGTTAACATTTAACTTTTCTACAACACAGTTAAAACGAATTATATTCAACACAAATATTTAATTAAAGTCTTAAAACTACACTTTTTTAAATATACAATTATGTTTATGAGTTATTTGTTAGAGAAGTTAGACTTTGTCAGTGTTAGCAGAGAAATACATTAACAAAGTTTTATCCATAGACTGTAAATATGAGACATCCAGAAGAAATCAATATTACAAAGCATACAGTTCATGTTACTGTTCTGACAAAAAGAGGAATGTCTGTGTCTTATATTTACTGATGTCAACAGCGATGAGGTGAACATGACAATTGAAAAATAATTATTTAGTATTTATTATAAGACATTTGTTTTCTATTGAACCCCGTGAAGTCATGGAGTCTGTGGACAGTGTCAGCTTCACACCAAAAACTTTAAGTATTAGAAAAAAAAGTATTTAAGACTGGCATCTATTATGATGAGCTGCAGCTACCTTGTTCAATATTATTCCTGCAGATGTGGCTCATAACAAAAAAACACCCTGAGCTGTCACATGTAGTTAACTGTACATTTTGTCTTGTCTGAGGCATTAATTGAACACCTTTGTATTTCTCCTATAGACACAGTGTGGATTATTGGTGACTGGTCCGTCGAGGTGCCCAGAGAGCTGCAGAGACAGAGGAAGAAACCTGAGCCTCAACAACATCTGTATTTGTTGGTTCTTCTAGGGTGGACTTCGGTTGCTTCTCTTCAACAGCTCGCTGTGAGGGAGGTCTCCCCCGGATGGCCTGAGTGATGACACCCACAGACTGAGAGCTGGAGCTGAGACGGGTTTTAAGCCTCTTGACAAACCGTTACACCGCGCCCACCTGTCAAGCTGGTCAGCTACACGCCTTATTGTGAATAACTCTTATCCTTCATCAAAACATTCACCCCCCCCGTACAGTGTGTGTCCATCGAGACATGAGCTAATCACACCTATTTGTTTGTTTTGTACCAAGCTGTAAACATGTTAATCTCTGCTGTAAAAACAGACTTTTTTTAATGTTGTTTTTCAGATTAAATAAATATTTCTATATAAATGCACTCCTTTATGTCTACTTATGAGTATACATTTCAGATTAATGCTCAACTCAATAGCTTAGGGAAGGAAGTCTACTTTTACACAACTTCTTATTCTTTTGATAAATACTAATGTAGTTCATTTCTGAAAGTGGGATGGAACAGAGTCATTGCAAAAATATGCCCTTAAACACAGCCCCATTCTTAAATCAAGATACGTGGAGAGTAAATAAGATCAATAACTGGTGAATAAAAACACAGTTAAAAATGATTTAGAAATGTAGTCTTCCCAGATCAATATCACATAATATCAACTTCTCCCATCTAAACTGGACAAAGGGTTTTAAAATGGGAAGAAAATAGTTTGATTGCAAGTTGTTTGGAGGAGATCTAGTTTTATTTGAACAGCTGAAGCATGAATACAGTCTTCCAAGGTGCAAACCCTCCTCCTCCTCCTGAAGCCTGTGAAGCTCCTTCATGTACTGCTGTCTTATCTGCTGGCCATCTTCTCTCAGCAGAACTTCAACTGTTGAAAAGTCATTCAGAAGAAGCTCGAGCATGTGACATGGATCCAGGAGAACATGGACTTTTAGTGAGGGGTCTTCAGGATGGCAAAGAAAGAGAGAAAAAATCAGTTATTCATTAAATCATTTTTTTTGTTCTCATCTATTTTTCTGTATTCATCTGTGTGTAAGAGCACATTTATAAATTCAACAGTGTACTACCCAGACAACAAAGGTCCAGTATTCAGGTAATCAACATCTATTCAAAGTTAAGAAGATAAACCTTATTGTAATCATGCTGTTTTCAACTCTCTCTCTCACTCACACGATGATATTCCACATCAAATTGTCTCAGATTTTGTGAGGAAAAATTAAGCAGTTTATTGTGGATAGTACTTCATCTTAACATGAAACAAATATAATCTGAATTATTTAAATCATTAACAGGTCCCAACTCTCTGTGCTTTAGTACAGAACATGCAGTAACTCATTTATTATTAACATGAGCTCAGTACATGGCTGTATTCTTCAAACTATTTCTTATACTTTATATCTATGTGCTTTAAATCTTATTTTCATTTCATATGTTATTTATATTTTATATTTCTACAGCTATATTCTGTGTATGAGTTCAGTGAAAATTAATATGGTTATTAATATAGTTCTTAATGGTTACAGATGCTCTTACAAAGTGAAGTTTTTTTTATTTGTTAACAGTTTGCTCAAATCTTAAGACACTACATCAACCATGTAACTTTAATGTCATCCTCTATAACCTACACAGCACATTAGGTTCAGTTCAGTTTATGTTACTGACGGATAATTACTACACAAAGTTTGTTTTTTAATGTCCACATTTAGGTGGAGTATAACATTCATCATAACGTCAGATAACCACCGAGATGAACCTTTAGCTTCTAACATCACACAAACTCACTATTTTCAACAACAACATCTTAACAACAAACATTTCTAAACCATTGACCGTAAATAATGTAAATAATGAGCTACACAGTTAGCCGACTGGTTTACAAGCTAACGCTAAACAAGCTAGGTCCGTAAATATAAACACATGAGTAAGCAGTAAATATAACACTACTATATCACTTACCGAAAAAAACTGAAGCATCAACTTCTTGGATGGTCTGTTAACCGCACAGCAAGCCATGTATGTTGTCAGATATGTGTTAAACAAACTCTCCAAACGAAGTAAAAAAGAGGAGAAATCAGACGGATCAAGCTGTTAGCCTCCTGACCTCCTGACCTGACAGACAGATGCAGCGCGCAGAGCTGTCAATCAAATCTGACACAACCAAATATGGGCATAGTCGTTTTCCTTAATAGAATAAAATCCGATGAGTTATAAAAAAATTCACCCCCCCCACAGTGTGAGGAGAAGGGGCCGTCAACTTCTCAGATACATCTCGTTTTTTGAACCAGGCTGTAAACATGTTGATTCCTGTGGTAAAAACGGGCTTTTTTGGCTGTGGGCTTATGGCACTTCCGGCGCTTCTGCAGCCAGCCTCAAGCGGAACCTCGAGGAACTGCAGTTTTTTGTACTTCCGCATAGGCTTCATTTTTCGAGACCGGAGGTTGCCCCTTGAGTCCACCATGTTGGTTTTCTGCAACCAGAGAAGATGATATTTAAATGAGATGGTGACCCCGGAAAAGACTGAACAGTTAGCAAATGACAAATTATTGAAGTTACATAGAGTTTATGCATGCAGCTAAAATAATAGCTTGGTAATAATAATAATATGGCTGATAAATTTGCTGGAAAATATGCTAGTGGGGGCGACAGTAGCTCAGCCTGTACTTGGGTTGGGAACCAGAGGACGCTGGACTATAGCATGGAAATTGGTCTGGTTGCTGCCGAGGTGCCCTTCAGCAAGGCACCGAACACCAACCACATCTGGTGAGCTCCCTGTGTAGCAGCCCCACTCTGACATTTCTCTACTAATGCATGTCCACAGGTCCTGTTTGTGCATGTGTGAGAAGCATGTCTCTCAGTAACAGAGTGTAAACCTGAATTTCCCCTCTGGGATTAATAAAGAATCTCATGAACTGAGCTTGTGCATGTGCATCGCTAAGTGGAGTTGTGTATTTATTAGGCCGAAAGAGAGTTTGACATTAAGCTAGCAACACCTGTGCTACACCGTCTTCTCTGCAGGGAAGCTGCAAACAGTGTGTGGAATTCTCCTGTGAAGCGAAAGAGTATTTTAACACTGGACTTAATGAGGATTTACTTGTTTTTGGAGCCAGGCTCAAGAGGCCACTCAGCGCACTGCAGTTTTTGCCTCCCTCTTTGGCTTAAATTGCGGCTTGGCTTTGACCTTTTCAACCACCGTCTCCTTCCTCTCTTATAACATCCACCCTCTTGTCTATTTATTTGTCTTGCCTTGCATCGCCTCCAGGTGCAATTGACTATCATCAATTTGTCAACCCTAAAACACAGACTGCACATCATAAGCTGTTATGCTAATGCCCGGCGTTAAATATGGGGAAGAGGCGAGCTGTGGGCTATAGAGCGGAGGAAATTATATACATTTAAACAGAGGTTTGGCATGTGTTGAAGCCAGCAGCTGCTCCCTGTGTGACAGGCTGCATTTAAGGCCGGAGATCTGGCCGCGCAATTAAAGATATAGCCTCACCATCACTGTGAACCGGGATGAGCGGTCGGGGAGGCTAAGAAAGAGCACGACACCACAGAACCAGAAGCGATGGATTCCCATCCTCTTTGCAAGCGATCCGTGGCCTATTGTCCAACTCTGAGACGCGCTCTGACAGCTTTTGGTCTTGGAAGCAAACCAGAGGTCTCCCACTTTGTTTACTAAGGGGTCAGAGCTGCAGACGTACAGTGCTGAAGTTAAAAGCTAAACTGGGTTGCTTCAGTGCAAAGTGTTTTTCCAGCGAGGCACCTTCAGGCCATTGTTCAAACTGCCAAAAAGTTAAAACCTCTCATCCACATTTCTACTCCCACTCCTTGTCCTCTTTCTCTCTCCTCCTGCACATCCTTCCTCACTTTGTTTTTTAGCGTGTTTGGGCGTAGTCATTTATCAGACAGTTCTGACAGACAGTAGGCTGAACACTGCAGGATGTGGGATCTGTGGAGGAGAGTGATGATGGATTCAGAGCAAGATATTTTTCTATGCTTCAAGAAGGAAAACATTTAAAGATAGAAAAAAATACAGATAACACAACAACTCCTAAAGGTCCAGAGTGTAAGAATGAGGGGTTTATGGGCAGTAGTAGTATTCAGTAGTTCAAATCAGTGCGTAGTTACCCTCAAATAGCAAAAAATCCCATCTGTTTTTCTTCTGAAAGATGCAGCCCACTGCATATTAGCAAAAGTGTTTTACTTCCTGACCACAGCTACGAGTTCTTGCACCAACAGTAAACATTATAATGTGATGACATCTTTTCTCGGCGCAGGGAGAAAGAAACACCATGAATCAAACATCCAAAAAGGAGAGAGGTTTGTCACTTGAGGCGTCTTATGGACTGTTTTTAGAGACATAGATTCTATAAGTGGTAACAGTTTTGCTGCAGTGCTCTCTTTAGGGTATTCATTGTGAAATATGAGTGCATTGCAAAGGTATTTACAGGCTTTAACTTTGAGTATGTATGCATATGAAGATACAGGAGCCATATTTTCCACACTGCATTTCATTCTTACAACATTATTCATAAAGTAGAGGACCCCCATTCATTAATCATTTCTTTAGAATAACTTAACTTAAAAACGTGGAAATATAAAGTGATATTATTAGGATCATAAACAAGTTGCATCACCGTCGTCTTTGCCCTTTTCCTTCAGTGGGGGAGATGCATCAGAAACTGTGTGTGCAGATCTGAGATTGAATTCCAAACGATGACTCTCAGCATCCACACCACTGCTGTGCTCCAAATAACACAATCTAAAGCACATTTATTTTTGATCACAGTTGGTGTGAGGTACATTGAATATTCCCTTTGCATCACATTGATTGGATTCCCCTTCTGCTCACAGACTCTCTCTGAAGGCAGATGATTCTCTCTCTCAGCAGCAACCTGCTCTGACCTCTGTTTGCAGTTATTTCTCAACAGCCCTCTGTGCTGCACACACACGGTTTTATTCAATCGCGTCCCCTCCTGCTCAGAAAGTACAGAGTCTGGGGAACAGTGTGGCCTCCGCGCAGCAGAGTCTGTCACATTTTAATGAGAGTCATCTTATATTTCCATCAGTTTCCCTTCGACACGAGGCAGACCCAAACACATCCATCATATTGTCCAAATCTGCGGGCATTTCATTCTGCTGGCAGGGTGAGAAACAGACACACACACACGCACGCACGCACACACACACACACACACACACACACACACACACACACACATCGCTGTATGCAAGTCACAGAGAAACTATTACTGGTCTGCTTTGTGGACCACAGTCTGTGCGGCTAAATGGAATAAACCAGTCAATAGCATCTGTTTCATCTCATGGAGGCCTTGTTTTTATTTCAGTGTGACTGCTGGAGTGTGGTTTTTTTTATTCTTTCTTTCTAAGATGACAACAGGTTTTTAGAAGAGGCAGCGGTGAGAAACTCAAATGGTTTTCAGAAATCCCCAGTAGTCTGTCTCAGCCTGAAAGTGAAGAGGTACGTCTGTTTTCAAACGGGGGGGGGGGGGGGGGGGGGGGGGGGGTGGTGGTTATGGAGCAGAAACCTGCACTGCACAGACTACACCTGCAAAGCTCCACTATCAACCCAAACTAATCTGTTAATAAAAAGGACAGCAACCAAAGCCTTACTCGTAACCACCAAGCCCAGCTGCAGAGTTGCTCATCTGGACCTTTGAAATTAGCTCGTTTGTGTGCAGCATAGACAGAAAAAGCACTCTGGCATACCCTGGGTATTTAACTAAGGAATCATTTAGGCAGGTTGATGTAGACAAATCAAACCTAAAAGGATGAGCAGGACCCCTCCACCAAGGCGTCCACCATGGCGTCTGAACAGTAATCATTATCCACCTGGTTCGCTGCTTCCTGCTTTCTGCTGGAAAGATATGCACCAACTAGTTTATACCCAGATGGTTTAGCATGAGCCATGATTAAAAACACAGAAAAAGTAAATGTGTTTGATTTTATTGGAATGTTGAGCCACTTTCGGCTGACCTAAACGTCACAGCAACAACAAACTATCTGACGGCATTCAAACAAAGATGCATGCGCAGAACATGAAATCCCATTACGATACGATGGCTGAGTTTACATGCCGTTAGTTTGCTGACTATGAACGACTTATGTAGGTGTTCTTTACGGTTATGAGATGTCCGTTATGGTCCGATTTTGGTCTGATGTAGGTCGGACTAAAATGTTTACATGCATTTTAAAAGTCCAAACAGTTTCTTATACGATCAGAAATTTGAATATCTAGTGCCATGTAACCCTACTGACTGTCAGATAAGGCGATCACAGAGCCATACATTTTTACCTGACCAGCAGACATGACAGACTTTACGTTGGTACCTGACCCCGGGAGAGGACTGTAAGCAAAACACACTGCTGTTGCCAGAGCTCGACAAACTTTTCCTCCGTCTCATATTTCAATCTCAGAAGGAGCACCAACTTCATCATTCGTCTTTCGCTTTGAAAATTTGTTTGTTTATGCTCGCCGTGAATTTTGTGAACTCAGAGAGCAATGTTATCTCATTGGTGTTGTGAGTTGTCTCAGATGTGGCATTATTTGTTCACTGTGCAAAACGTATAACACGATTGACTTTTTGGGCCAACAGGTCGTGAAACCCTGCGCATGCCAGAGCTGGCTGTGATTGTACATTTAACATGTCGTCTAACCTCGGCATAAAACAGACTGAAAGGTTGCATGAGCGTGGACTGGGATTCTGTTGCAACCCAGAAACTGCTGCCTGAGATTGTCTTCTTATTGCATCTTACCCATGTGTCAAAATTTTGCTCCCATAATCTGTGGATACGACCTTACACGACCTGATGTCAGTTGGCTGTATTGCGGGGATATTTGGGATTAATGTTGCGGTGTGTCTTTTATCCCAGGTTTAAGTCTCCACAGGTGGCCATGGCAACTGTTTTTCTTCCTGAGAGTTAGAAGGACGTCTGGGTACCAAAGGACAAACAAATGCAACTGAAGAACATAGAGAGAGGGCAGACAGAATGAGAGAAGCGGGGAAAAAAAGAGGAGAGGATGGAGAGAACAATAGAAAGGGTGGAGGGAGGGGGAGGCTGGAGCGACTGCAATAAAAAGTAAGTGGGGTGAGAGTGGTCCTCTAAGGAGACAGAGAGATACAGACTGTGAAAGAGAACGAAGGAGAGAGACGGGCCGAGGGAGCAGGGGGTTCAAATAAGAGGACCCAGGAGAGAGTATCATAAAGCGTAAGTGGGCCCACTAAAGAGAGAGAGGGAGAGACATAGACGATCAGTGAGAGAGGGCGACAAGAGAGCGACACAGAGGAAGTAAGAAAGCTCTGCAGTGACACTAAAGAGAATAGGGACTTCCTCGCAGGAGAGTCTTCTAACTCGACGACAGTCACGGTCCACTGAGCAGAGCCGCCACGCTTTCCCCTCGACAACGCCTTTAGTGGGACTCGAGGAGCAACAATCCTGACTATTTACAACTTGTTCGTCTGTTTCAAACCATAATAAAGTAAAAAATATTATTTTTACTGCCACATAAGATCGCACCTGTCCAGCTTACTGCAGACTTTGTGGCTAAAGACAATGATAACAAGCGAGCTGAAATAACCTGTTAAAAAGGAATTACATATTTTTAAACATGGACATGTTTTGGAGACTAAATGACTAATAGACAAATAATCAAATACAATCCAGGAAGATTGCTTCAGCAAGCTTAAGAGAAATGGGCTGCACCTCTACCCTTCAGGGAAAATGTGCTTGGTCATAGTGTGTCTCCTGAAATTACTTAAGTTTATTTTTCGTTTAAGGAGATCTATTATCCTCACTTTCAGTTTTAATAACGTCAGTCTGGGACATCTATTAGCAGCGTTAGTAGCGTTAGGAGATGTGTAGCTCAAAAACCTCTTTATTTATCTGAAACTGGCCTCAGTAAAATCCCTCATTTCAGCCTCTGCCTGAAACGCTTCATTTCAGCTGCTGTCTCTTTAAGGCCCCCCTCTCCCCATGTGCCCACTCTCCTCTGATTGGCCAGCTCTGTTTGCAGCCACAGGGACATTTGAGCTGCTGGGGTGGATGTGTCCTTGAAAGAGCTGTGGTTGCCCTGGTTTAGTACGGACATCCAACATTGTAACTTTATATGTATGTATTAAATATGGATCCTCGCTCCTTGCAGATTTGTGATCGTTTTACATGCAGAAATTATGAGGAGTAATGAGATAATATGTTAAACCTCCAGTCTGAACCTGCAGGTGGATGCTGTGGTTGAAAGTAAGAGTAACGACGCAGCTGAGGGAGAGACCTGGAGTAGCGTAACTTAAATATACTGACTTAACGGCAGGATGTGTTTGTCGGGTGATTGTGTTGATTCCCCTTTAAAGTTGACTGTACTTGTTGATGCTGGCGGTGTTCTCTGTGGTAATGTTACTGCCCAGCAGGTTGAGCTCTGCAGAGATAGGGTTGCCAGGTTTTATATGTGAAGCTCCAAATTGAGCCCCAATCTGCAGATGTTTTATCTGCTGGAACGCACAGAGGGAGGACGAGAGTTTTTTCTGTCCAAAATCAATGAGGACTGACCTTCTCTGCTTGCTCCATCACAAAACAAGCATGATGCCAGCAAAGCAGTTAACTAATCCACTCAGGGCAGAGTCTCAAAGAGGAGCCTGGGAGGACTGGGGATCCTCTTTAGAGTCTTTGTTGAGCCTCAAAGATCGGGTGTGTGTTGGAGTATTTAATGGACATTACTGTATTTAATGGACAACCTGTGCCCTATTGTTTACACATTTCAGGGTCTTAATGAGAGTTAGATGTAAAAGGTGGTTTTTAAAGTTCCTCCAGGAGAGGACATCAGCTCGGGCTGCAAAGTGGACTGCAATACAATCCTTTGGAAGGAATGCACATGATCAGAGTTTTTAAGACTTGAACTACTTATCAAAACAACCTTATCAAAAGTTTCCTTTTCTTCTAACGTTCAGGCACTTTTTGTTTTAAATTAAGTTAATAAATTAACTTGGGTTCGGGAGCAGGATTACGCCCAAACCACACGTTCAATCAACTGACAAGTCAACTTTTACTGAGACATTCCACTCCAACCTGTATGTCTCAGTTCTTCGATGACCCACCCTCCCTTCTCTTCCTCCCATCCATCCACCCTCCTTCCTCATCTCGTGGGTCTAACTCTAGGCACAATCTGAGCTCGGGCAGAATCCCGCCAGAGTCTCCCTCTGCCCTGGAGTCAGTCCAACCTTCCAGACCAGCCAACTGACAGCATCCTCTTCCATCATAATCCTTATCTTAACATACATTCATCTGTCTCATTATTCATATAATCTATCATTTAATATCTAAAACACATATGGTTGTGCTCCTTGCTAGTGAACAGCTGAATAACCAAAATGTGTTTTTTTCACCTCCAATAAGATGGTGTGAGTTTAATTGCTGACTCAATACTTTTGTGTATGTAAATTAAGGCTATTGCAGTCATCGTTCATCTGCTGGTTGAAGCAGTCAACTTGATCTTTAGCTATCCATTTGTTACCCCAAGGTTTAAAAGTGCCATGCTAAGTTGTTCTGTAACAGAATCATAGAGGTGAAAGGTATCAGCAGTATTAAGTATGTGCTATAAAGGTAACAGAACATTGAACAAATGCAATCAGTATGGTAATTTAGGGGTGCTGGATGGCCTAGTGGTTATGCCATGAGCCCCATGTACGGAGGTTATGGTCCTCACTGCAGCAGCCATGTGTTCGAATCCAAGCTCGGCCCTTTGCTGCATGTCATCCCCCACTCTACTCTAAATTATATATATTCCTGAAAGCAATAAATCAAAAAATCCCTGCACAATATTCTTCTATTTCACATCACACCTGACAATTATTTAGTCTATAAACGTGACTAAGAAGAGATCATTCAGGGCACACGTACATTAGGCTTTGTGTCTATCTTTTTAAACCAAATAATTCAAATTATAATAACTCACATTTAAGATAGCTGCAGCATGTCTCCACCAAAAGCAAATGTTCTCCTGAAGCTATAGCATTTGATCTTCATAATCTGGAGTCCGATATGAGGGACAGGTCTGCTGCCATGTTGCCTCACAGAGTTGACAACAAAGCTTTCATCACACATCTTGATGGAATCCCAGCAGTAGGAATATTATCACAAAGGGGGTGAAAAGTTGTTATGTTTTATATTTAGCTCGGTGCAATCTGTTGAAAGCTCAGCGCCTGACAACCAGCAGCAGACAGATGCTCCCTCACTTACATGAACGAGCGCCGTTGCTCCAGAAGTGGACCTCAGCTCATGCTTTGAGTGTGGGCTAGTGCACGCAAGGGGTAGAGATCGCGAGCAGGGAGACAGGGAGGCGTGTGATTGGTTCATCAGATCGGTATCTCGTGGCAGACATTGGTCAAAGTTTTTACAGACTTACAACTGCTAGAGATGACAGATTTTCTTTGTTCCTTTTTCAGAGCACGAGTTATTAATTTCTGTCAGGACCTGAAGACATTTTTTTTTTTTTTGGGCTTTTGTGCCTTTAATGCAGAGATAGGACAGTGGATAGAGTCGGTAACCACGGAGAGTGGGGAACGACATGCGGAAGGAGTCCACGGGTGGAAGTGAACCTGGGCCTCCCGCTCGAGACGACAGCCTCAATACATGGGGCGCGCGCCCTAACCACTGCGCCACCAGCGCGCCCCAGGACCTAAAGACAATTTAACCAAAATCTTAAAAGTGGATCTGGAGAAAATGATCAACCCTGCCTTGAAGGAAATGAATTAGTGTAACCATAAACAACACAAAATACATCTAATGATGAACTAAATCTCCTAAAGAGCTCTCAAAGTCTCAAAGCTGACTGTTTTTCCAGCAGCAACACAATGACTTGCAGCCACATGAGTGATTTATTTGTGTTAATATTTTATGTTTTGTACACAGCAGGAGATCATGAAGCCCCAAGGCTCTCAGTGACCTAAAGCTCTTGGCCATGGGCTAAACGGTCACAACTCCTCAAAGGTTTCAAACTCTAAAGACGAGGTCAGAGCAACTGAGAAGACCAAGGGAAGTATTTTGTTTTTTATGTAGCTTGCTGGGTTACTGCAAAATTAATTCATCTAAATCACAGCAAAAGTCCAAGACTAAAGTTCTATATTTCTGAGTTTGATATGATATTAGTCTTTTTCCAGGATCTGTAATCCCAGCAAAGTGTTTTTTTTTCTTTTCAAGTGTGGATCAATATGGAAACCGACTGGGTTTCAAAAACGTAAAAAAGACTCTTAAAAGCTTCACTTAGACCTCTTGTCGGTGTCTCTGCCCTCAATGAAGAGTTTCAATCTTTTGAGTTCTTGACCACACAGCCTGGAGCCAAGTGCTTCAGGTCAAAAGGAGCCTCTGGCGCCATGACTCCCTCCTCCGTGTACACAAACCACCGAATATTAGCACAGAAAGACTGCTGCAGAAAAACAGTCTGAGGCCCCGTGTGCACCTAGTGTTTTTTACAGGCAGAAAAGCGCTGACTGTGCGCTCGGGAGTGTATGCATGAAGCGTTTGCACGAGCTGAGAAGAAAAGCGTTGCACGTCTGTCCTGTCTCGATTACAACAGTCTGTTTACAACGGCTGCTATATGACCGACACGGTTCCGTTGCTTGAGATTGTTTATTCCCCGATCAGACACAGAGCAAAGAGGATGTGGGTACAAGACATGATACATAGGAGGCTAAAATATAAAAAGATGCAGGGTTCTGCGCTTTTTCTTCAGGTGGCTGCTTTCTGCTGTGAATGCTCTCTACTCATTGAAAACAACTGAATAAAGACTCAGGTGGACACGGGGCTTTATAGATGTGAGTCATTGTTTGGCGGTTTGGAATAAAAGCTTTCTTTAATAAACATAAAGAGAGACGCTGCAGCTCAATCTCCAAACTAAAAAAATGGACAGTGGACTGAAGGTCACACTGGGACCCTCACTCTTGTAGTCCATGAAGACAATTTTCTAAATGTGATGTTGCAGAAATGTTGCCAAATATTACAAATGTCTTTTTTTTGTATGGACAGCACAAGCAATGAGATTAATTTTAGCCGACACATTCAGATGCAACATTTTGGTTATAGGGCAGCTCTCTTAAGTACGACATGTCTAGTATGATTACATTTATTTTAGAAATTATATAATAAATGTTCGTCTAGCAGCCTGAACAATTATTTAATGTGTGAATATTTTACGTCTGTGATTTTGTCCAATCCACAGATGCACAGGAAGTGCTTGCACACAGACCAACACAAATGCATGTTCACAAAGCCACACCTCAGTAATCTACCTTTCTGATGGGTTTGGGTGGACACATTATCCCTAATGTGGCTGCAGCAGTAAACCACCATTCAGCCATTATGTCTTTGAGAGCCATTTAGTACATTAGAAGGTTGCATGTCACCAAATGAATGCAATTATAGATTCAAACTAAACACTGGGATTTGGGGCTTTTCATGTAAATGTTGTTCCCTTTATATTTTGGTGCAAACAGATTTGGAAAAAAGCATGCAGAACCACAACATGTTCACAAGCTGACAGCAGCACAACACAGAGGGTTGATTATTGAGTCTATCCTCATAGAACTGTTTCTCAAGGCGAACAAATATCCCAAGTTTTATCCCAGGGACATTGACCCTTCATCATGGCCCCCATTTGGGGTCTCATACAAACAAACAAGGTAGCGTCTGCTTAGCATTTGTTTCAAGGTCCCCTTAGTGTTTGTTGTTTCAGTCTTTTTGTCTTTGGTTTACAAGTGGATAACACAAAACAGTCTTTGCATTAAACTAAACAGTATGCTTAGTTTAAGGCAAAGGATACCTCTTTTTTAAGTTTAGAAATGGTTTGATTTCTTTCACCTACCCTTGCCATCTCAAACTTTGCTGTCTTTCACCTCTAACTCATGTGACTTTCCACAGGTTTGACAACAAGAGCAGTAGCTCTGAGCAACCCATATGACCTCTGAAGAGTTTTCTTTGGAGTAATTCACATCATGAATTTTGATAATACTGCATTCCAGTTTGAGCAGCAAATGTTTAAAGAGTATCCATCTGACAGTTTCAAACTATCCCTTTAAGTACTGTAAATCCCACCTCAACAAGTTCCTGAACTTCTGGAAAATCCCAATCCCAATTAGTACATTTTTTTGGTTGCAAAAAATGTCCAAGGGACTCATCTAGACCCTGGTCTCTAAAGTGGAATTTTATACATTAGTCCATTGACTTGAGGGAGAATTCCCAGGGTGTAAATCAAAGCTTTTTTTAAATATGAACATACCAGTGCCACAGGGGAAAAGTCAGGGGATCACCAAAGTCATGAGGCATTGTTATCTAAGAATATATTTTCAAGGGACCTTTAATATCTGAGGTAAATGTCCTTTCCCAAAAGTCTTGTCTGGACCAAAGTGGACTTGATAACATTGCAGGCCCTAGAGCTATGATGCAATGATGGAAAAAATGTCCAGCCGATCTGGTATGATAAAAACGCTAGGGGATTTAGCATTTAGCTCACTGTTTGACCACAGCTTAAGAAAGTAGCTAGCGTGGCTATATCCGGTATGTTCATACTGTAAATCCTCTTGAGCTGGTACAGTCTCAATAAAACTTTTTTCCCACGCAGGCTGGTACCTCCCGCTCCAGACTGCTCTTGGATATTTGTTTGAGTATTTGGCCCTGGGTGCAGACAGAGATACATTTCCTTTCCAAAACAGGAGGCAGTGTTTATGTTAAAACATCACTGCTCAGTCCAATGAGGTTGAAAGTAAAGTCAAATGTCTCAGGGTTGATGTTAGGAGAGTGACGAGCTGGCAGGCTCTTGATATTTGAAAGGAAGAGCATTTGTGGTTTTGAAATTTAATTTCCTAGAAACATCGAGGCCATTTGTCATATATTTGTTTATACATGTTTCCATTTGGCCAGAGCAGGGCTTTACGGAGATTAACTGGACTTTATTTGCCATTTGACAAGGGAAAGTAATATCTTTGTACACGGTTGCTTTTAAGCAATCCCACCCAAAGTTTTACAGTGTCAGTCCTTGAAGCCATGTCTAATGGGCTTGGCATGCAGAATATACGCCTTCGACTTTTTACACATGCTAGTCAAAGTGCTCTCAGCGAGATGAGTTTACATGACTAATATTTTACACGCATGCAAAAGGAGAACATGCCTCCAGATGTTGGCAGTCATAACACGAAGAGTCAGCTGCCAAAAAAAGGAAGAACATTTTTTGAAAATGTAGAAAATGAGAAATATCTGTGGCAGCATCTTAGCAGTGACTGAAGATCAATTTGGGAGTGGAAAGTGTTTGGCTCGTGTTATCTCTGTTTGATCCTCTCCTACTTGTTACTATCTGTTTTCATTCGGTCTCTGCAGATCTGAGCTGTGAGCTGATAGTGATTGATTGATGATTGTGGAGCTGCAGATGCATTGTTGGGCTTGTCATAGTGCAGTGAAGGCAGAACTGAGATTACAAAGGAAATGGATTGGACAAGGACAAAAGTCTTGCATTTCTGAATCCACCAAAGTTTGATTGTTCTTGTTCTTCTATGGCCGCTATCTGGTCAACACAATACGGTGTTTACCTCAATACTTAGATACTTCTAACATGAGCATGTTACAGTTATCCCAAATATGTACTGTGCAGCTAACCATTACTGTGAATCTGTGCCTGTTATATAAAGATTTAAGTGATAATTATCAGATTTTAAACCTCCATTTTTTGCTGGTGGAATGACGTTGAAGCTATGTAGGAATACTAGTTGATCAAGATAAGGTGTGGAGAAATAGGTGTATAAAGA
This sequence comes from Labrus bergylta, assembly GCF_963930695.1. NCBI lineage: Eukaryota > Metazoa > Chordata > Actinopteri > Labriformes > Labridae > Labrus > Labrus bergylta. Next base: position 20,215,780 of record NC_089207.1, on the reverse strand, counting down.
GTGTATTTGTGTTGTTATTGTATATTTTTCTAACTGTTAAGTTCTAAGGATAACCAGGACAGCTTGTGACATTACATTTGTCATTTCATAAATTAATTTGCTGGAAACTTAATAACTCAGCTTTTTGAGGGGAGGTAACATAGCCTTTAATGGGAAATGAAGTAATGTACTTACTGTCACGACTACCAAGCCGTCCGATCACGATGGTTGGACAGCCGGGCCAAGTGGCTCCCGCCAATTTCAACATTTGCAAGGGCTGAATAACAACAACTGATGAAAAGACTCCTGGTCTCTCAGACCCAGAGTACAAGAGTATCCCCCTCCCCTTTTTAATTGTAGCTCTCCCTTCATCAAGACGTTTGCTGATATTTTGAATCATAGGGTAACGATGTAGCCCACCAAGAAACGTTGCAAAAGCTGTTTATTTTCTTTCTGTACAGTTAACTGATGTTGGAACGTCCTCAAACTGGTCATGACTCCATTTTGACCACACATACTGTCGGTGCTCTTTGCTTCTCTAAAGGGGTTCTAACCTTGGAAAACAAAGCCTGTTCCAAGGACGAAACAGACAGCCAATCTATTGTCCCCAATTACACTAATACAGGCCCTCTTCACACAATTACAGCCATATTGCAATTTGTTCCATGTGGCTTTAAAACCATCTTTTCTGCTGTCAGAGGCGGGATGAGAGGCTACTGTTGTATGTTGTCCAATGTGCGGGCAATGAACACAGACAAGGCTGCTCTTCTCGCAACAATAGCCAATCACTGTCAGCTGCCGGGGCCGGATATTCATGAGTCAGTGAGGGCCTCCAAGGACGTGGGGCCCTCTGCTAAAAACACGGGCTATCATCACTCGCCTCGCTGGGATCACACACACACATTTTCTCTCTGTACCATGAACAAACATCGCCCCTCTTTTTGTCCTTCTGTTCCCAAGAGTCAAGCATCTGCCAAAAGTTTTTTTTTTTTTTCGTGGAGGGCTATAGAGCTGAAAGAAGAAGAAAAAAAACACTAGCGCTTTACCCCACTGTCCCTCAAAGCTGCAGCTTTTGACTGAAGGTTCAGAGAAAGAGACACAGAGAAAGAAGGTCAAGTGTGATTTCATGATCAAAAGCAGCACTTTAAATCTCTGAGAGAAAGTCTGTTGATTTCCTCTTTGTGTGAGAGGGGGAAAAACAATATTCAGCAATTGAATCAAGGCCTATTGTGTAAGAGAGCCTCCACCCTGTCTTCAATCCACAAACAATCAACACGGTATACTCTGCAGCGCTGAGACGGAACGGTAGTGAGGCTTGTCGAATTTCTAGTTTCCTAACGTGGGAATCTTGTTTCCCAGTTTTCTCATTTTCCTCTGTTCGTTTCTATTTGAAGCATTTGTGAAGCAGGTAAATGCAATTTATCTGACTTGGAGCCAGAGACATAGAGACAGAGAGAGAATTGATCTGTGTCTGTGAATGTAATACAAAAAGAGGTGAATATAGAGTCAAACAAAAGAGCCTCGAGGAAGGACAGAGGTTAGATCAGGGAAATGTGGTGGAATGAAAAGTGCTGATTAGTGGTCTAGTCTGAAAAAAAAAAAAACAGACTGTTAAGAGAACAGAAAATAATAATAACAGAAAACCAACCAGTCCGCCTTTTACATATTGCATACACAACTTATCAAAAGTACAGGTCTCCAGGAGTGTTTCATTTGAAAGCTGCCTGGTTAATAGAGCCGCATTGATTAGATAAACTATGTAATATGCCCTCTGTGCAGCAGAAAATACATGCAGTGATGCCAGATATTTGATTTTCCTGTCCACAGGAATAAATAGAAACACAACACAAAGCAGACGTGACCTCATTGACTTCAAATCCAAAGGGAAATAAAAAAATGGAATAGTCATGTTTACTAACCTGCAGCCCGGTCACATGCATGTGCAATGCAACACATGGCAGAAAATGCAAGATACTGAAATATAAATATGTGTTTTCCCTTTAATGATCTACGGCATACAAATACCTATTGTTCCTTAAAGGAAGAATGTGCAACTTTTTGATCCAGTAGATGTCGCTCTTGAGCACCAGCATGAAACCACAACAAACTGCTGTTTGGCCACACCTCCTCCATCCTGAAGCCTCCGCTCTCCTCCAGCCAGACACATCCTACCCCTCTCTGCTTGAGTCCGCACAAAGGAGTATTACAATGGAACGCATCATAATTAAGTGCAAGCAGCGGACAAAATTGTCCTTTGCTCAAGCTGCAATCACCTGTGTCTTGTATTGTTGTGTTAGCATGCTAGCGCTCTTTAGTTAGCTTGTAGCTTTACATTGTGCATGCATTGGCACAGAATGATGATCTTAAAACGCTCACATGACAACCAAATAACCAGTGAGTATGTTCTTGACTCAAACAGCTTCTCACTCATTGTAGACAGTCATGACTCAGAGACACATTTACACAGGAGATACCTGATTTCTGATATATTTATGTGTAACATGTTGCACATTCTTCCCTTAAAGACAAAAAGTACAATGGAAATAAGAAACAGTAAAACACTGTAAGCAAGTCTGATGTACTGCTGTTTCCCATTAAAAACTGTAAACATGTCGCTTTTGCTTTAGCGTTGTGAGTGGTTAGACAGCTACACATTTAACAAACATTGTATTGCTTAGGCATCGACAGTCCATGAACCATACATACAAAATAACTCCAGGCGAAACTCCACTGAGCGACTCACATTTCTTTCACACTCCATCTGCACTCTCCCAAACAAGTGGGCGTGCTGCAGGGGGGAAACACTTCTATGTTTTGACTAAAGTCTCTCACTAAATTTAGTTTGTCATGTGTATTTTAAACGCCAATTCGCCCATTGTCACATCTGAAACATACAGTGAAAAACATGAAAATAAACGGTCTTACGTTGACAAAGAGAAATAGAAAGAAAGAAAGCTAACCTGGGGTCGATGCCTTCAATTCCAACGTGTAATTTATCAGCTGCATGAGAAGATATGCAGAAAGCCACAGAGTTTTACACCCATTAAGCACTTAAACACAGAGGCTGTAGTCCTCCAAGCAGGCTGCCCGGGTTCAAACCCGTCCTGTGGCTCCCACATTTCATCAACTACTTACTCTCGACCTTATTTCCAACTCTGTCCACTCTCAGATCTCAACAATAAAGGCACAAAAAGCTCAGAAATGAATCTTCAAATAGTTAAAAACAAACACTGTTTTTAACCCATTTTTTGGTCAGTGGATGTCGTTATTTCCATTGCACTTGAATGCCTGTAAGGTTTTGTCCTATATGTTCACCGGCCTGCATGTGTATTCTCTATGTGCATGCATGTGTGTACCTTCAGTAAAAAATAAAATAAAAAAGGCCTACCCAGGCCAAGAGAAGGATTTATAAAACTTGACAATTGCAGGCTTAGAGAAGCTTGCCTTATTGATTTTCATTATCCGGTTTCATCGCTGTCACATGAAATCAACACTAATGAAATCAAGGTTCATCAGCATTGGCTGGGAGGCTCTGGAAGGAGGAAAAACTGCAGCAACGAGAACCAGACTACTCAGGGTGTGTGTGTGTGTGTGTGTGTGTGTGTGTGTGTGTGTGTGTGTGTGTGTGTGTGTGTGTGTGTGTGTGTGTGTGTGTGTGCATGTGCATGTGTGTGTGTGCAGGGAGCCCATGCAGGACAAAGAAACAACAGGGTATTTGTGATCTTTGTACATTTGAAACAAACTAAATGGAAGACGAGAAAAGTTTTGAGTGGATTTCTTGGCCAATGAACATCTTGTATCTCTGCTCACGAGTTCATTCCCCGTTTATTTTAAGAACTAGAAAATCATTTCTGTAATTATAATTTCTCCTTGATGTCAGCAGAGCGCATTTCATCTCGTATTTACTCGCCCACTAAACACCTGTAGCTCCGTCTCGCAGCACAGATCTGCGGTTAATTAACTTCAGTTGTAATCACTCTGCATTAATAATGAAGTTTTGAATTTCAATGACAAACTTTCAATTATATTTAGCTTAATTAAGCCAGGTACATTCTCTCACATAGCAAAACTCCTTAATGAAGTGCAACAATTAGAACACAAATTGCTTACAACGTGGTTATTATCCAGCTTCATTGTCACCATCAGGGATTTTACCTCTGAGGGGCGTTTATCCATCAGTTACCATGACACTCTTTGTCGTTGAATGAAATGGTTAAGTGATTTTTATTATGTGCACAACAATCTAACTTAAGCAGGTAAACCATTAGCAGATCGAAAATGTTCCTGTTTGGGATCGTGGGGGGCTGGAACCGATCCAAGCTGTCATTGGGCAGGAGGCGAGATGCACACCCTAGACTTCACGCCATGCAAACTCCACACAGAGAGGCCCTGTCCGACGGAGATTCGAACCAGGAACCTCCTCGCTGTGAGGCAACCGCCGCACAGCCCAGCCTTAGGGTACATCTTGGAAGGCCATGACAATTTAGAAAACTCTAAAGTAGCCACATGGTTGTGTTGAAAATCTACAAATGATACACACTTTTTGAAAAGGTACCACTGTCTTCACTTTCCCGAGAAAGCGGTCCGGGGCACAGACGGGCATTTTGGCTCATCCTTCGCAAAGCTCTCTAAAGTACAGGTGGTGCCGTAGTGTTGCTCCGGTTGTATGCATCTTATCATGCATGTGCAGGGTTTGGATGTTGACAGAACCATCCGAACTTAACTTCAGACTTTAGTTGAGGTAAATAAATGTGATAATGTGATCATTTTATTGATCATGTTAGCCAAACAGAGGCGTTGCTTGTCAACAGGCAAGGCAAGCAACTGTTTGATGTCCCAGACCACAAGTGGGCCCAAAAGCAGCGGCCAAAAATGTGCACATTTTCAGGGGTTCCCATCTGACAGTACGCACTCATGTTGCCCTGCTAAACGCTGGTTGGAGGGTTGATTTTTGCCTCGGGCCCCAACAGACTAGAATCGCCAACTGATAAAACATGTCTGCATTTGTGTGACACTTGAATTGCGCTAGACAGATATCGTGTACCATCTCCAGTATTCAGTCGATGTCTGACCCTGTGGCATTAACCAGGATGTCCTGACGTTTAACTGTGAATGTCTTCATCAGACAGGAATGTCTTTGCGGCCTCCCTACACCACCTGTGCATGAAGCTTGTTAAAACTTTATGAACGTTTGAATGGTCTGGCCTGTGTCTCGTATAACACAGATAGCCTAGTAGAGGCGTGAAAGGGTCAACTTCATGTGCCGGCTGCTGTTATAGAGAGATGAAATGAAACCAGAGCTTCTGTGTTCTGTTCCATGAGCAAGGAAATCTTATTCATAATCCCAATGACATTTTTACTTCGATAAAAGCCGAAAAGCAAAGCCTTGGAGCGGAGCGTTTCTTAACGGCACATCAACTGGAGCGCAGGACAGACAGATTTGATGGCTTCCCACCATGTCAATGTATGTTCATGTTCCAGGCTATGTTATAGTCATGTGCTTTGGGTAGTGACCAACAGAATTAGCTTCAGTGTAAAAGCCTGATTGTGATTTTACTTTGTAGGACGTCAGACCCTCAGGTTAACAATCACAGAGTAAAACAGCTTCAGCAACTGGCAATGCTGAGCTGTTTTACTCAGGGGAAATTGTAAACACTTTGGTCAACTTGTTGAACTGTGGTTTGTGACCATATCACAGCAACACTAATGGTATTTCTTGTATTCTCCTGACAACATATTAAAGATGATAAACAAGCTAAAAACATTCAACCTTTACATCAGCATGTTATGTAAGTATGTGTAGTTTAACATTCAAAGCACACACTCACACTGCTGCTTCTCTCGCTCTGGACTCTTAGTCTGTCTTAATCAATATTTCATGAAAATGTTCATGCGTGTGTGAATCTGTCCATGTGCTGTCATGTTTATGTCAGAGATTCATCTTAGCTCTTCCAAGATTTGCCCTGATTTCCTGCCTTTAATTACTGCATACATCTGTTTAATGTTCAGTGCATGAACACCTCCGAGGGCTGAGTGAGCATACATACAGCATGGCGTACATGCACTGCATGATGGTGTGTGAGTACGTGTGAATGTGTGAGCACGGTATGTGTGCAGTAGTAGCCCCCACTGGGAGCTGAAAGTGTAATTCGGCTTTTAATCTATTTATTTCCCCAGTTAAAACACTCAGCGATTCCCCGGGTAGGTTGTTTAATGCAGTTTACTGTACACTCCACATTAAGGGCATACACATACACACGGCCTTAAAGAGGAAAGCCTTATTTCATTATTGCATTTAATGCAGCTTTAAACTCAACGTAAACTGTTTGCTGATAGGCCTCAAGTCTTCTCCTGGTTTAGTGAGTTAGAAAGTAGAGAAAACAAGGTTTCATATTTCATCAACAAAACAACAACAAAGCAAAAAAAAAAACTGTCTTCTCTTTAATGCTTGAGAAAACCGTCCGAGTTTTTTATAATTGAGACTATATTTTCCCAGACAAATCACATCAGTCATGGTTTGGGGTGAAATGTTGAGCCCATGAGACACAGTTACTCTGACAGAGCAAAAACTGTTGTGTCATGTTATTTTCCTCATACAGCCCCATGACGCAGCAGATATCCAGGAATTTGTTTTTGGTCAACTGGAGAAGAAAACACATTTGTGGATCATCAAAAAGGACAAATGCAGGCATTTGGTAAACTTCGATTTAACCGTTTGAATATAGGTTTTCTTGGATATCAGTCCACTCGGATATTTGAACTTATTGACTTTGTAGTTGCCCTGAAAATAATCTTTCTAGACACTGCGTCTCCAGGATCCAGGATCCAGTATTGTGTATCCAGTACTTTTTCCACAGTGTCTGATAACTTCACTTTGTTACTCTCATAAAAAACAATCTGTTTTCCTGTTTGCTACTCCATTCATAAGATTTGATGTCTTGCCCAAGGACACTTCAACATGCAAGGAGCTGATGGGGATCAAACCTCCAACCTTCTGATTGAAATATGACGGACACTGCCATCTTCTAATGTGACTACTGCACATGCAAACAAAGTAGGAGGCTATAGGAGCTGAAACAATCTTTTCTTCAGCCTTAGCCTGGACCACCATAATGAAGCACCAGAGAAGGCAACACGTTTTGGAGGAAAGGATCCTTCTCTCCTGTAGAGTTTTGTAATGAATGTCAAGGTGCAATGAAGCTGCTCTGTTAGCATATGGAGGCATAATGACACACCTTACAAAGACAGGTAAGGTTGTTATTTTTTCTAATTAATCGCCCATCGCTCTCTCTCTATACATAAACATGTACTCTTTATAGACTGTACGTGCAATGTATAGGATGGCCCAAATGTCAGCAGACCATGTCAGGCCACCAGGAGGTTTTTGACCTGACCAGGGAGAGTCATTAGTCTTCCTCTGCCAAGGCTCCATCACCTCCGCCCTCCTCTCCCGTCTCCTCCATATTCTTGCGTGCCCCGCAGTGAGGCTGGGAGGCCGGCTGGAGCAGAGGGCCAGGTGTTGTGAGTTAGAGAGCGCCACTTCAATACCATCAGTGCAATCAGAACCTTACACGGCTCCCACAGCAGGACGCCTGCCCGGCAGAGAGGTGCGAACAGCCTGTCACAAATTAGTCGGCCTGCACGCCTCATCCATCATCGCTCTGTTTGTTGGTTCCGCCTTTACTTCCTACTTTGACTCACGATATAGTGCTGTATCCTAGCTGGATTAATGCCAAACACAGGAGAAGAAACAGATTGTAACCAAAGTATTTCTCCTGTTTCTGTTTACCTCTTTTATTTCCTCTATGTTGCTTTTGAAATGAGTCTTGTGGTTGCAATTAGTGGTCTGATTAAAGAGGGAAATTGTGGCTTTATCAAGTGGCATTTATAAATGACTCGTGAATTCATCAATACTGGGGCCAAAGTGGCTGTCAGTGGCTTAAATATGACAAATATAACCCCAGTCTGTGGCAATCACACAATCAATAATCAGGGTCATGTAGTCATTGTGCCTGGCTGGTGCTACATTGATGAGTTTGGGCAGTTTTATGAAAGGAAATCTGCAAAGGACAACAACTTCCACACATGTGTGACTATGTGCTCACCACTGGCACACACACGTTCCTTATCTTCATGTTTATGCGTCATTGTTTGTGCATTTGTGGTCTTTTGTTTGCTTGTGGTTCCTGCAGTTTATTTGTCTGTGCATTCCAATGTGTTGTATCTTTAACACATGTGCTTCTGGCAATGTACCACAGCACATCCCAGAGGCAAGAGAGGGATAAATAAACCATGGACGGAGCTGTGCCTTTTACCATTTCCTTCAGCCTTCTGCCTTTTCCCCCCCTCCTAAAAGGCTAAGTGCACCTACTCATGGTCGATTTTCAGATCAATACCGTGGATATCTCGGAGATGATGCACCGACTTGCAGATCTCCCATGCAGGCAGAATTCTAACATAACTGAATGTAATATTCCACATACACACACAGGTTTGTGCAGAAAGACAAAGTACAACATGCACATTCAAGCATGCATAAATGCATATGCTCACATTGTGTCTGTTTCCTGTTTAGAAATGGATATCATAGCCCTTCATGGGAGACAGAAGGAGGGTGGGGGGGGTAGTTGAGGCCGGGAGACAGAGAGGCTGCAGACTGAGTTATGTGTTGTTATTGTTGTGAAAGATGTCAGTAACCAGGGGTCATAACTCACACATGGCAGCGGGGGATGATGCAAGCTGAAACAATGTGTCACTTGCAAAACTTCAACCCCAAAGATTTAATCAGAAGTGAGCTGGCATGATGGTTGAGGTCACACCCCTGTGAGTGTTTGTGTTTGTGGGCAGGCTTTCCTAATTTAAGCAACCCCCTGGAAGCTTCTTTGGGTGCCCTCAAGAGATGAACTGCATATTTTTTCTCACGCAATATGTCGTGGTGGAAAGTAACTAATGGTTTCAATTCAATAAGTCTATTTATAAAGCTTTGGCTTCATGAAAAAAAGAAGAGGAAAACCAGCTCTGGTGTCCAACACACTTATAGGGCTTTCACACTTGCAGAATTCTCCTAAAAAACCTCCTAATATTTCCAGGAGCAGCTGCATGTGTGAACACAAACAGCTGAATTTTTCGCTCGGACTTCACCCGGAGTTTGTCTTGCCAGAAACTCTAGTATTTTGTCCACAGCAAGTCCGAGCGAGCTGATGTGAAAACGCAGCAGGATGTTATCAGGAGAAGTCAGCTCGAGCAAATAGGAGGGGGAGTGACGTTTATATACTGTGACTGCTGCACGGTGCATAAAGCCCCCGTCTCCCCTCCCGTCTGACAGTACGCTGAGAGCCTAACTACTGCAGCAGTAGCTAGCAGGATTGCAAACTCCACATGGTGTTAACAAGAGGTTCTAGAAAGAAGTTAGCGTTGTGGGCTCTGCTGAACGCATTGGAAACCTTCACACAGACAGTTTAAACCGGAAACTCAGGAACAAACTGTTGTACACCATTGTGACATATGGGTTTTACAGTATATATGTCTTAGAGATTTCTGTCTTCACTACGATACAATGGAAACGAGTTGTATTTTGTTTGTGGCGTGAGCAGCACTGAAAGAAGAGTGAATAAAATACGAAGTGTCCTTGTCACAAAACACCATGTAAACGTAGAAATCTTTCACCTCTATGGGCCTTGGAAAGTAATTCCAATGGTTGTTTACAGTGTCAACTGTGAAGTATTTAGATTGAAGGCTTGGCTAAACTTCCTACAGGCTCACTGGTGTAAAATAAGCTCTGGGCCCCCGCTGACCCCAATTCCTCCCACTCTTTGCATTGGCTATGTACCCTGTTAGAAGCCATCAGGCACAGCGCACACAGCAGACCTTGCATGGCAGATTCCCTGCATTTGACCCAGTGTGCGAGAAAGCAAGCAGAACAAATTTAACTGTAATAACATGATTTCATTTGTATTTTAAACTTTAAAAACAGGAATAAACAGAAGCACAAAGTCCAGGAAAGTAACTCACAGGTCCTGCATGTTACACCCACCGCTGTGTAATACAAACATATTGAACAAGGCTGCAAGAGTAGCAGATAAATATAAAATACTGAAGATAATGTACAGGTTTTACAGTTTACTGCATGAGTCAGACAAACAATACATAACCTCCTACATGTACAGATACAGAGAGGAACGTGCATGAGCGAGCGGAGCAGCGGATGGATTTCCATTCTCTCAGAATAAAACCTTTTCATAATGACCATAAAACTCTTTAAAGCCTTCTCGGTCTCACATATCAGCTTTAAAGTGCCGAGAACAACCAACAATTACAAGCACTTAATCAGGATAGTTTTGTTCTCACTTAGTAAATAGATAATTTTTAGTGCAGACTGAAAACATGAGCCAGAAGCCCTCATGAGGTTTACATTTGTTACAAATAATTGAACATTATGTAAACACCTGTGAGGTTTGTTCTAACTGCTGAAGCAAAGGCTTCAAAAGTCGGTTTAAAATGACATCATCATCATTTTAGAACATAGGTGTTGCTTGTCAGACGCTGCTCTAATTATTTGAGTTGACCTTTGAGGGGGGAGTTTCACACTAGGGACCCGGATCTGGAACCGAGTACACTTTACCCCAAAGTTCATTTGATCAGTGTGAAAACAAACATACTGTGCTCGTATCCTACTCAGGTACTGTGACCGAGTCCGCTTGAAGAGGTCGTCTTGGAAGTGTACTCCAGTACGGTCTGTTGGAGGCAGCAACCGCGCTCAAACGAGGAAGTGGACCGCTATATGACGTCATTCTAAACGGCCTCCGACGCTTCAAAAACTGAACTGCCCTACTGGTTGTTAGGCCTGTGGATAGTTCCCATAGACAATTTGAGAGAATAAATAACTTTACAGAAGAACTAGAAGACAATTATTCTGTTGCCGTAGCAACAACCATCACAGACATGATCATGAAACACTTAAAAACTTATGCGTCTGGCCTCAATTCAAATATTCTCTGAGTACCACATCACCTATTTCATGATAGACTACATCACTATCGTCATCTTCCTTAAAACCTGCACACTCCTTCCTCTTCCAGCACTCCTAAGCCGGGTACGAGTTAACACATTTACTTGCCACATTTCCCACGTTGCCCTCAGCTTTCCAGGATGGGAACATAAACCACAATATGGTACCGTATCAAGTGCGTGTATGCAAAATAAAGGCGTTCCAGCTGGTTGCCGAGCCTGGCTTCACTTTGTAATCCCTGCTCTTTACCTTCGGGCTGACTTCCATTATGTTTTCACACGTTAGCACGTTCATCCCTGGTTTTCCGCCTCTCCATTTTTTGCTCTCTGGTTGAGTAGGAGGAGAAGGAAAAGAGCCTGGGGCGGGCCACCTGTGCTGTTGTGTTGTTGGTTGTGTAAATCAGTAATCAGAGGAATTAACTTCTGTGCGTATGTGGGTGTGTGTGTGTGTGTGTGTGTGTGTGTGTGCGTGTGTTCGTGTGCGTGTGTGTGTGCGGGAGAGAAAGTAAGAAATAACTCTGATAGGAGATGATGTGTGAAAGAAAGCCCAGAATATATTTGTGTTTGATTGCATTAGTGTTTGAACAGGACACTGTGTGTTGATACCACAGCTTAGGTGAAAGGTGTGTGTGTGTGTGTGTGTGTGTGTGTGTGTGTGTGTGTATGTGTATATGTGTGCTCAGGAGTTTCCCTTGTACTGAAGTGTTATGATTCTGTAGTGGTGTGCATCTTCTTGTTTCATAATATTCGGCTCAATTGAAAAAAATGAAACATTCAATAGCATTCAGTCTACGGTGCATTCACATATTCTGATGTATAGCCGTATTCAGACTGATATTTCAGGATGCGATATTGACGTCCCTGTGATGTTTCGCCTTCACTATGAAAGTCATGGAGGCATAATGAGGGGTCAAAGTAATCCACTTCTCTATAGTCTTGGGAGGTAGTAATAGAGGCATTACAGCACTTGTGTGTGTGTGTGTGTATGTGTGTGTGCATGTCTGACTGTGTATGTGAAGCTCCCGCTGCGCTGTGCTCTCTCTCCGCAATGGTGTGACACAATGTGAATTCACAGACTGGGACAACGATATTTAACCATTGCAGAATCAATGTGAAGGACGTAATGATGGTGGAGCTTCGTTAAGGTGCTGTTCAACCATCAACCAATCAATCAATCAATCATTATTTGTATAGCGCCAATTCAAAACAAGTGTTATCTCGAGGCGCTTTCCAAAAGAGGGATATATATGGGATAATATGCAGGAAGGAATTCTCCTTTGTATTCCTACCGTTCCTGTTGTCCACACTTCCTCTCCGCTGAGGTGGAGGTGCATGAATGAGGACGGTGGTGGTTGAGGGACGACACAGTCTGATGGTGGAGGCTTGTTACAGAATTACACGACAAAAAGGGCTCATGTTTGTCTTTATTAAAATAAGCTGCAGTTATTGCAATAGCTATTATTTAAATTTCTATATTATGTGGAGGAGAATGTCCTTAGACCTACAGAAAATGAAATCCTGAAACTGTAAACTGTGCATCACTCATGTGATAACTGCTTAAGGTTGAAGGTGAGTCATTGATTTAACTTCAGCTTTACAAGTCAGGAAATGTTGTATTGAACATACACTTTCTTTTCCTTTAGATACTGGACTTGTTGCTGAAGATATTTTATATTTATTTAAAACTTTTATACTTCACTTTTCTTCACTGCCTTATCTTTTATTGGAATTCAATTCTTGCACATTTTCAAGAAAACAATAACTGCAGATCAGATTATTGCCCAAGTTCAAGTCGTCTGCATTCAGGTCTCCTACACATGTAGAGTACTGCAGCCTGTATTTAAGCTGAGTAGCAAAGCCTAGAGTCCTGAGAGGGAATCAAGGCCTTGAAATCAGTGATGAGCAAAAAGCTTTTTTTTATTAATGTATGCACACATGTCAAGGCCAATAGAGGAAAGCTATAGGCCACAAATATTTCAGTCTACACATGTTTCTGTTTCATGGCCACCTCTAACTGGTGAAGTGTTGCGCATGAAATATCCATAATAATATCCTCTCTGATCCAAACAGAAATAAATAGGTGTGGGGTGAACGTTTTTTTTTCGTCTTAGGGGACCTACTGCAAGCTGCATTGAGGTTTGTTTGGCTAACAGTATCAGTACCATCTCCCCTTTCTGATAAAGAAGGATCGTGTAGTGTTGTAGTCAAGACCACACTAACCAAGACCAAGATCTACCCGAGACCAGAGTGCTCATAGACCGAGACAAGACCAAGACATACCCGAGACCAGAGTACTCTGAGACCAAGACCATAAATATCAATGAAAAATCATCAACGTGTGTGCAGTGAGCGTGTCACTAACTTAGACTGTAACACCTGGAAGGTAGCTGATACCTACAAATTAATTGAATTTATTTGTTCATATAGAAAGAGGAAAAATATTGGTGGTCTTGATCGGTCTTGATTAAAAGTCTGGAGTCCGCCAAGTCTTAGGTTGAGAGACAAGACCGAGTAAAAATGCTTTCCATTCCGAGAAGAGACCTTCAAAAAGTGGTTTCAAGACTGGTCTTTACACCAAGACCGATTTGGAGTACTACAACACTAGGATTATGCAATCAACAACAGACATTGGATGTGTTAAAAAAAATTGACATTGAACTTTGTGTATTTTCATGTGCGACGCATCTGTGTGCCAAACGAGGCTGCGACAGGTAAGGTCCGTCTCCCTTACCTTAGCTGGCAGTCGTGAGCAATTATGCCACGGGCAGCAGACGCCTGGAAGCCCTAGACGAGGATAATCCCAGGGTTGTGTTTGCCGTGACACCAACAACAAACTTAAATTAAGCTCATGAAAGACACAACTGTTTTGTAGATATTCTGATGAAAAACCAAACAAAACACGTTTCCACGGTGACGTATTCACATTCATAAGACAGGATGTCAAACATACCTGTGTTGACATACGCATCAACAAACAGCGTTCTGGCTCCCCCTCTAGGGTTACTTACCTCAGTCGTACATCAAACACTTTCATTAGATTTCTTTTTGAAGCTTTGGGCGAGCCGAGACCTCACGAGCTCTGCTTCAGTTTAGAGACACCAAGGGGTGACGACACTTAATTGGACTTGTCTGTTAAAATGAACATTCGCTCCGTCACACACCTTGAATGAACAAGACCCTCATTCAAGGTCTTCAGTACAGCTGATAGTGAGCACAGTAGGCTCAGTCACAAATCCAAGCTATCACATATCATACCTCTAAACTAGCTTTTCTTCTCTTTTTATCTCGGCACTTCTTTTCAAATCTGCTTTTCACAGCGGGAGAAATGTGACACTCAGTCTTGAAGAAATGACTGTTTTCAAAATTACCTTCTGACTTCATTCATGGTCATACTTTTGAACTTTGAGACTTTGTTTTATTGCCTGTTCTGTTTACTCTGCTGGTCATGCCTGATACAGCGATGTCCTCCTGCCCTGTGGTACCAGTTCCCTGCCTGAACCTTCACCCGACCTGCCCAGCAGACAAACTCACCAGGGCCTTCATTAATTACCATTTTGTGCCAAACACAGGTCAGAGTTTGCCTTCACCTTCCTCGGTCCATGCCCTTCCTCCAGATTTCCACGTCTCCTGACTCTCTCTCGATTGACTCCTGATTCAATTCAACTGGAACTTTCTACCTTTGTTTCTGAGTTTTGCATCTTTCACTCAATCAAGCTTGCACTTCCAATAAAATGCTACAAAAACCCAGAAACTTTATAGTATCTAAATATTTAAGATTCTTTTTTGACATTGTTTTTATTGATTTTAAACGTAACAATCCAGGGACTGAGTCAATTACAGAGTACCAATATACAACCTCATAAATGTCCGGTTGAGATGAGATGCTTCTGGAGGTTTGAATCCACAATCATAACACAACAATGTCAATTTGAAGCGACTTTTCACTTCATTGGTTTTAAATTTGTCCATGTACAGACCCAATCTTTATGAAACACGCCCATCAAAACTTCAAGGTCATTCAATAATCAACCAAAGAAAAGTAAATAGTGATGGCAGCAAATGGCAATGGAGTTTCATCCCTCTTGCAGTTTGAATCTGTGTATGACCATAGCACCAACGAAGACATAGGTGTTCAGGATTAGTTTTTAATGTTGCTGTTTTTGTCTTGCCTGTTTTTCAGGGATAACAGTTGGCCATTGTGATAGTGGACCGAGATGAGGCCATGGCAGAATGTCTAAACCAATCTGTTACATATACGGTCGGGCAGTGACCAGATTGTAAGTTTGTTCTGCCAAAGGCGAGATGAGCATCCTCTGATTATGGACAGGTGTCTCAGTCAGCCAGACAGACGGCCGAACAGACAGATAGCGAAAACAATGTGATGGTGGCCATGGTCATGCTATTGGGCCAACCAAGCTGGTACATCCCTATGGGCTCTGATGAAGGTCAAATCCTGCACTCTGATTGGGTCATTGAATCAATTCTGAAAAGTGAAAACCATAAAGCCTTCATTTGCTGAACAATGGCATCCATCCAGCTGAAATCTGACCAACCATTTTTAGATGTCGGCAACAGTGATGGCTATTCCTTTGGCTATTGTCTGACACGATACAGCCTCAGGGATTAACAAGTAAGCAGTAAGTGATATACAGGTAAAAACGTCCTTTCTTTGTAGTGGTCATTGCTTACAGTGACCTTGATGTTGGAGTTGAGAGATGACCTTTTTGACTATATGGCTGTATGGCAACATGATATTATTTAGGCTACAACCGGAAAACAGAATGCTTCCAACACCCAAACTCTTGTCCATCTCCTACGAGGAATCTGCGTTCTGTCACAACGTGCAGAAATCTGTTTCGATTATTGATGCTTGGGCCTTAATCAGCCAGATGTTCTTCAAAGCCTTGCTACATGTGCTAATCTTCAAACACGGCAGAATAAAAATAGCATTATGATTCTTCTGTAAGGCAGTTTGGATAAACATGTGCACCAAACGTTGTGCATAACACAAACAGCCACTGTGGGTAAATACAAATGACCCCTATGTTGCAAAGCGAGCTGGCTGTGTTCCTGAAAAAAAAAAAGAAAAACCCTGATGTTCATTAGATTACAGGTGAACAATGCAGCTGGTGTGAAAACTGAAGTGTTAATCATGTTCTGGTTCTTTTAAAGAGGCATATGTTACTCATGAAACCCCTCATACTATATTGATCCTCTTATCATGATCATTCATGTTTCTGCATTAAAATGTGATAAAGGGATAAAATAACATGCAATGATGAAAAAAAAGAAGAAGCATTCATTTCAGACCTTAATTAATCACGATAAGATGGTAATGCTGGCGGCCCTTTCTTCAATCTTTTTCTCGGCGACATACTGAGTGGTATGTTGTTGTTTTTCATCTCCCTCTTGGTCTGTGTTGCTCAGGTGTTTGCTTAGAGAGAGCAGCCATCCAGAGCTCAGTAGTCTTAGCCCCGGCACACAGGCCTCAGGCGGGGGGACTCAAGTTGTGAATCCCTCCCAGCATGGAGGCCTGACAGTGGGGATTACCGCCATCTCATCCCCTGCTGAGAGGCGCCAGATATGGATTCAATCAGTTCAGTCTCCATCCCTGGAGAGGAGGATAAGTAGGTAGACAATGGACTCGACACACACACACACACACACACACACACACACACACACACACACACACACACACACACACACACACACACACACACCTAATTGAATCCCATTTGCCTCATCCTTGGACATCCGTGAGGCATAATGACAGCTAGGAATCCATGGTGAATCGTTCCATTGGTCGTCGCTCATTTACACCCTCATCTTCATCATTAGAGATGGAGAAAGTGTGGATAATTGCTCATATCTAATGGCACGCTAATCATCACTGTAAAATTACCATTCGTCTGGCAAGTCCTAAAAATATCTTCTGGCAGGTGGATCAGCAGCAGACGGATAACTTAAACAAGTCTCTCTGCCTTTATTGTCCACCCACTTGTGTCTGAATACGCCTCTATTTCTCTCTCAATCACAGCCCGCCCCATTTCTCTCTGTCTCACTGTCGCCCATTATGCATTAGAGAGCACCGACGACAAAGCCTGCGGTCTCTCTTGTAATGCATTTGTGTGTGTTAAAGCCTTCGAAAAACTTCCACAGCATCTACCTCGCCCGGCCTGCTGAATGCTCGATGATGCTAAATAAAAGAGAATCATTCACTTCTCCTCAATACAAGAGCTGCATTCAAAACCAGGACCTAAGGTCGCTCTGCAGTCCCTCTGTTACACGGCTCATCAGAATCATTCAGACCTGAGCAGAGAGGTGAATAGGCTCGTGAACAACAACACAAGCTTAATGCAATACCTGAAAAAGGGACTATTTATTCTCCAAATCAATCCATTCAGACAAATTAAGATACATCTTTATTTTTTTATTGCTGAAGCAAAGAGCTGCTTTTGTTCAACATTTCCTTTCAGGCTCTGGGCTAAACACTTTAAAATGCTTGTTAATTTTCCATTATGAAATCTGGAAACCACAAATTAAGCATGTTTTCATTCAGATACCTCTCTAGTTTTATGCTTACTTAAAATCATGTGTTTGTTTATGCAGCTGAGCCAAAAGTGGGAGACACATCACAGCCCTGAGTCCGTAAAGCAGAACAAAATGCGCTCATAATACTGGCTCAGCGTCAGCTCCTTGGAAGTGTGTGTCCAGATGGGGAGAGCTGGGTGCTCATTTAATGGTCAGTTTAGCTAATGCAATAATAGCTGAAGAGAGGGACAGTGTAATGACCACCTCACTGGGCTTATTCAAGTGAGCATGGACTTAACGCGGTCCTAATAAGAAATCTCAAAAGCCAGAGAAGACACTCGACAGGCGATTTGAAACCTCTCAGACACCGTGTCCCGACACAGTGTGAGGCAAGAGGCGGTAAGAATGAAATGAAACTGAGTACCAGGTTACACCTTTGAATGAGAGCCTGAAGGGAAATGATGACAGTGAAATAATGTAGCGGTTTGCTTTTGACATTTTTATGGGACAAATGTAACTTTGCATACGTAGGCATTGAGATACCATCCTCTTAAAAACAGGGAAAACAGAAGGGCATGTAAATATGACGTTATTAACTTTAAGCCTGCTACTCAGACTACGATTCCCTCTTCCTGACAATCGCGGGGTTTCCCGACTAGAGGCTATCTTCCCAGCTTATCTTGTAGTGTGAGTGATATAAAGATCCAATCTTAACGTGCCCGATCTGCTCAGAGATCATCTGGGTTTACTCGATTCATATCAAACATGTTTGATAGTTAGAATTCAAAATCTAGCCGAGTATGTACTGAAAGGGTCTGGCGGGAGTCGCGTGTGATCACCGAAGATGAGAGAGACGAGGGACGACAGTAATAAGTGGACAGTAGTGGCGACTGCCGGGATGATGCAACCAGCACGGGAGCTCTAGACAACTGTAATGCATTTGACAGTGACAATCCTACTTCTAGCTTAATTGCTGAAGAATATTCAATACATGTTATCGGCGTCTCCCCTCAGACATTTCTTCACCATAACTCGTTTTTTTCCCTCTTTGCACAGAGCATATAATCGCTTATTTAACTGCCCGCTCCATTGTTTACATGAGGTCACCTGAGGTGGTGGGTACCTCTGCCGGGCACAATCTTAGTCAAATCCTGTAAAATGTGATGTTCCCCTGATTTTCATATCTTGTAGTGTGTGCATGCTTGAAACTATAGAGATGAAACTCTGTTAAGTCCTTGTGTGTGTGATGCAGATTCTGAAACTCCTGTATTCTTAGCCAGGCTTTTATTTCACACTGAAAGTGATGTTTTCTTCATTTTTTGAACAAGGGGGTTGTGCTTGGAAGAAATGTAGGATGGCAAGTGTGAAAAGGAAAAGTTATGAAAAAAAAAACTATTTTCACGTCTGGTATAAATTAATTGTATGCCAAGAGGAGATGTGAAATAAAATCAGGACCTATAAAAGTTCAAGTGAGATCAAAGAAGAAAAAGTAGAGAGGGAGCTGATTGCTCACTTCAGGGAAAATAAGTCCCCGAAAAGTAAAGATAAGAGAACCTCTCTTACGGCCATAATTGTCTGCTCCAGCCTTTGATATTTTGCCCTTTTTTAAGTCACTAGCATTGTGTTCTGTGCCCTTTCAAACAAGGAAAAGTGCTACTTTTCTGCAATTTTACCCTAAATAGGAGGTTAACGATACTCTAGTTGTGGAGCAGCTGAACTCCACATTTAATTTTAATTGCAGGCCAGCTGAGGCGGCGGGTGACAGTTGGCTGAAAGAAGTCAAGCAATAAATGTGCATCTGGTCTTTGTGCTTGAATTTTTAGCAGCAAAGATGGGCCAAAATATCACAGAGTAAAGTCCCCAAAATACAGCATGAATCATTTAGAAACACAGTTTTTACTTTGAAAGGAAAGAAATGTGAAATTGAAATTCAAAAACCCTTCAGCTTCAGAAAAGTAAGGGGGGAATGTGGGGCTTTATGCGACCTCCATTGTCTCATCTTCTTCCTATTCACTCTCTCTCTGTCATATTTCCGCAGGATACGTCTCTCCTTTTTAATTACACTTTATGTAAAGCATTTGAGCAGGGGCCTCTTCTTTATCTTTTCTCTTTGCCTTCCTCTTACAACCTTTATTCCTTCTCTGCTGTAAAAGGTTGGAGGACACACCTCTCTCTCGCTCTCTCTCTTTAGGAGACGCTCAGGAAACTGGAAATTTCAGCTCTCCGACTGTCTTGTCGTTTGAAGCTAATTGCACGGTTTTAGCCCGGCACTGGCAATTATAGCTTCCCCCTCCTTTCGTATAAGTGCGATAGCTTTCAGGGATCTGGTGGTTAAAGAAGATGGGGCCGCCGCTTTCCTCGCATAGTTTAATTCGGTGTTTTACTTGCGCTGTGAATGTAGATCTGTCTTATCAAAGGAGGAGAACAAGGAGCTGCAGGGAAGAGCTAGCTTGAAGGCTACTGACACTTCATGTTGAAAACAAAGCAGCTTTGCTTTTACGGGTTGATAGTCTTGATACTTTAAACGATTAAAGCTGCCCGAGTGGCAGAAAGCCGCTGTCGGGTCTACATACAAATAGGACATTTATCTCCTCTTGTGTTGTTTGAAAATCTTGAGGCCAAGCCAGGGTGAAGAGGGGAGAGTTTGTTTTCTTTCTCTCCATCTTCTCACATTCTTACATGGACACTATTGGCATATGAACACAATACAAATGACACAAACACACACACGCACGCACGCACACACACACACACACACACACACACACACACACGCACACACACACACACACACACAGGGGACCATCAGCAAAGATGGAGTCTTTGGGGTCACGGCTGTCTGGTGAATAAGGTCAAGTGTCTGCTCTGTCTGTTTTTCAACAGACGTGAGGAATGCTGAGTACAAGGTTTCTGTGTGTGTGTGTGTGTGTGTGTTTGAGAGAGAGTGAGAGAGAGAAAGTGTGTATTTGCTTTTGTAAACTAGGACTACTCAGGCAGTCATTTTGATTGTTTTCATGTTTTTTGTCATGTGAATGTGGTTAAAATACAATAAATACGAGTTACTTTAGAACCCAGGCTAAACCTAACTTTGTGTGTTGTGTTGTTATTTAATATTTTAATATTTTTATCAAAAATACTAATCCCACAGTTGTTCAGAGTATTTCTGCCTGAAATGGCATTAATAGTCATAATGACACAATACATCACAAAAAGTTTTAGTTTCCAAGTTTAAAGTTGTTTGCAACTGTTGCTAAGCAACATTTTCTTTTTTTGGTAAATCTGAAAACTAGTTTTGGCTTTGAGATAAAACAATGAAGAAAATCACCTCCAGAAGGCGTTGTTCAATGAGTGATCAGTAAGAGGATATCGATTCTAATTTCAGATCTATATTTAAAGAATGTTTTTCTTGCTAAAACAAATACTGCTTAATAACAAAGTTTGGATTTATTCAGCCTAACAGAATTATTTTCCTGGATGGTGAATTTGACCTTTTTTTAATCAATGACTGAAATACTGATATGTCACCAACCTCAATCCGACCTAACTGCAGAGATCACCATCATGGACCCTCTCCATCCATAGCTGATGAACATGTGTTAAAGAACATGTTCATGTGGGCAGACCTGATGGATCTTCACAGACACTTTTGGTGGATGAGCAGGTCCTGGTTCAAGAGGATTAACGAGCGCTTTCTCCTGAACTGTCTTCTTAAGCGCCTTCGGTGTCTCCAGAACATCAACATATTATTCATCATCACTCTGTGGAGTCGTCTGTCCATTTAGAAATTGTAAAGTGTCTTTAGAGCAGACAGCCAATCAGGAGTCGACTAGTCTTTGTTTACTTCTGGGATTTTCTTGCAAGAAATTCCAACCAATAAAAGAGCATTTTTCTGGCGCATCACACATTGTGGTCCTCTTGTAAAGGTCCCCGTGTGCACAGACACCAAACTTAACAGACTGGTCCATGATTCAGACCAGAGCAAACGAACCAGAGGAGTGAAAACACCCTCAGACTTCTGCATTAACTGTCCTATTAAAGATCCATTAAATCTAATATTTCACATTCATTATTCAAATTAAAAATAATGTATGCACGGTCTGAATAAATTAAGAGCTAATTGAATGAATGGAAGTGTTTATGGTCATTGTTCTTTTTGTGAAAAGTATTCAGATAATAACTAATGGATGAATGCCTCTTGATGAGAAGAGGAAACAGCCAACACACAAACGTGTTCTCTCTCAAATTCAAATACACACACACACACACACACACACACACACACACACACACACACAAATAAACAAAGGAGCAGGGTTTTAAGCGCCAGAGGCGTTTGCCAGAAGGCGACTCAGATAATTTCACCCCTCTAAACAGAACCCTCGACCCGCTGACAGATCAGGAGCATGCACAGCCGAGCGGAGTCTGCAAACACCGGGCACCTCCCTTGTGGATGGAAACTGTTGGAGGCAGTGTCAGGGTGCCTGGTATGTAGCCCACTCAAACAAGACTAAAGCTAATGAGTCCTTCGCTGGATAAACCAGAGCCTGATTGGGGCTGTTGTTGTAGTCAGAGAGCCAAACGTAGAGGGATTACCAGAGAATTTACCCATGCTGAGGGCAGGGCGGAGGAATCTTGTTAGGAAAAGATGAGCCCAGTGTTGCCAACATGTTTAAATCAGAGTCTTTCCCGTTGACTCACAGGTACAGAAAGGCACTCAGTCGCTGTGTGAATATGTTTTATGTTTATGAAAACACAAACTGATGCACATACAGAGTGACACATTTAGTATTACTGCACAGATTATGCAAAAATAGTTCCCAGCCTGTCTCTTTATTGTTTTCTCGTGCTTTCTGTGTGAGCTGTCTGTTGCATACTGATGGTAAGCTTATCATAAAGCGGGGGCTTTACATGCTTTGTTTGCTGCCGTTATAGATGAGTGCAAATGTAAGTGTGGTGACTACAAACACACATGCAAATGTAAGTGTGGTGACTACAAACACACATGGTGGTCTCACATGGTCAGATGTGTCATTAAAAAAACATGGAAGTAGCAGACGAAGCAACAGAGTCCGCTATACGATGACATAATGAGAATATTTGTCTTTATGTGAATGCTACGTGTAGTTAGGTGGAATCACAATGTCAACAAAAGAGTAGAGAAATACTGGAGAACAGGAAACATAATGCAGCAGGTTAATAACGTGCGTCATAGTATATAAACGTCACTCTCCTGATAATATCCTGCTCTCACATCAGCTCACTCGGACTAGTTGCAGAAAGAAATATGAGGAGTCTGGCAGGAGAAACTCCGGGTGAAGTCTGAGCAAAAAAATGTTTTCGCGTTCTCACATGCAGCTCCTCCTGCAAAAATCAGGAGTTTTTCAGGAGTTTTCTGCAAGTGTGAAAGCCCTATAGGTCAGCCTTAAAAACTGGGATTATGTTACAGCATAACTGCTCACTGGTGATGCATTACACTGAGAGCTGCTGGACATAAAGGTTGGTTAAAAATAATCTGTCATTATAGAATCACCTTTGCCCCCAGAATGTCTGTGAAGCTTCAAAGCAGCAGTGTTAAGGCAGTGCTGTCTGTAGAAAACCAACAGCAGCCCCTGTGATTGTAGTTAAGCATTCATTGCGGGAGTTCTCTGGTTCTATTTCCAACGCAGTCAAAAAGAGAACCCTGTGTCAGGCTGGGGAGTTCTGCATCAAACATGGTGTTGTAGGGGAAATAATTAAGCCAGCAGGGATCAGCTGGCACTGATAATGGAGTTGGTCCTGTTAGTTTGGGATGCTCAGATGTTAAAGAAGTAATGCACACTCATACGTTCTGCCTATAAATCAAAGACAAGAGTCAGTGATTATTTTTAAAGAGGTTGCCATTGGATTAAACACACGTTTGTTCCTGGGCGTTGCTTAAGGCATTTTGTGGTTTCCTAATATGGTGTCAACCTTAATAAAAAAGCTGAGAGTTATAACATCATCATGTAACACCATGAAACTCCTTCTGTTTAATTATGTGATTATGATGAACAATTAAAGTAAAGCCGAGGACTGAAGCCCCTGCATTTAAAAACTTCTGCTGTGCAAGTTACCACTGCAACGGTGCATTTCAACAATCCCAACAGTATTTTAAATTCAGATGATCCAATGAATAACAAGTGCTTCGATGGGATTCTGTTCAGTTTTGTGGCTTCGACCACACTGCAATATTTACTGACAATGTTATTCTAGTTGTCTAAACTGGTGTTGGGGGGGTTGCGAGGTATGGCAGGCCGAAAAAACGTCAACAGCTGTCAAAGCAACATCAGCGCTGTTGGATATTTTTGGTGTTCACCCTTGAAAACCCTGTATCCTTTCCATAACACGCCACCCTTCTAAGGCTGTGTCTGGAAATTATTACATAGTCAAAGGAAATTCATTAGTTGGATTGACTGTCTAAAGTTATCTCAAAGGCTTAGAGTGATTCTTTATTAAATTTGGTGGACAGAAAAGCCTCGGGAGATGGAACAATTGTTTTGGAATTTGGGAGTGATCCGGATCGGGGAGGTCCATTATTAAATGGTAATTGCTGTTTTGTTTTCGGCATAACTCTGAAATGAACAGAGATTGAGACTGGATTCCAAATCCTCTGGGTCCGTTGGCACAGGCAGAAAATCCATTAACACACAAGATTCGAGTGGTTTGGATTCATCTTTAGGGGCAATGGAGAGGTAATTGAAGTTGTGTGTAGTTTGTCAAACAACACTGAGTCATTTGTCTGTTTGTTATGGTTCAACTTGCCAATGTGGGAACTCTATTATCCCACATCCAAACCCAACCTAGTGTTTGGACTGGAATTACCACCACTGTGGCAAGACGGCATCAACAAACGTTGTTCCCTTGTGATTTATCCTTCATCATTATCGTTCTCTTTACTTCAAACATCCTCCCTCCATGTGGCCCCGGCCATCCCCCTCTCCTTCTCCATCTGATGACCTTCAGACCGTCCAGCAATTTAAAATTCAGCTCCAGGTTTTGTGCTGAGCCACTTCATACTTAACTTAGACAACCCATCATTATCTGCCTGAGCCTGAGTTAAGATCATTGCCTCTTATCCCCTGTAGCTCACTGTAGCCCCCCTCCTCCAACCCCTGTGTCATGTACTTAAAAAAAAAAGAAAAGAAAAAGGTATTCGCCAAATGGATACAAGTCAAGGACCATCTGCAATCTATCACTGAAATGAATTCACTGTAATGTTCATATTTGAATATGCTTGATTTGGTGGTGTGTTTGGTTTGGCTACTGAATCATCTCCCCTCGTAAAAACGTCATTTAAATATGGACTAAATGATGAGTTACTGTTTGTTAAATCTTCAGGGTTGGCCAAATGGTTGGACATTCTGTCCCTGAAGTAAAGTAACATTTGCTTAACAATCTTAGGGATAGATCATTTCTATTTGGGAAATATGTTACGATACCGTTTATAGAGCATAACTCAGATGTGAGCACCAATCTACTCCAGACATGGCTTCACCATGAAGTTTAAGAGGCAAACACATGAGCCATTAGAGGAGGTTTTAATCAAGTCTGCAATCACCATAGATCATTAGGTAGACCACTTATCTGTAGAAGACATTAACATGGAAAAGATGCAAATAACAGGTTGAGTGTGGATCTTTTCGGATTCAAAATAAGTCGTTTGAATCGCTTGTTTCCAATCTTGGGGACAGGGTGATGATCCTCCAATGTCAAGTAATTCTTACTTTTCTGAGTTTGCTCATTGCTTTTTTCTTAAGTTTACTTTGTATATCAGCATGTTGCTAGAAAATGTTTCATATTGTAAGCCAGAAGGGGAAAAAGAGAGCTTATAGGTGGTTACATAAAGGGCTAACCTCTAGCTTCAGGTTTTAAAGCTGTCCTGTTTACCTTGTTTTTAGTGTGCCCATAAAAGAGTATACAAGTCAGCCTTAAACTTAAACAGACGATTGATTGAACTTCTTCTGGTGTGTCTTCATTGTTAAGAACATGACTGTGATTGTTGTTCCTCTCATGGATGATGTTGGTGTAGGATGAGGCATTATCAGAACGACTGGTGGTCCTTTGTGTTTTATGAACATTTTAGCAAAGATTAAAATTACTCCTTTGCTCTTATTGGTTTGTCATCAAACAAGGCAGTGTGGGAGTTTTTCCAATCAACATCCAAAACACACAGAAGATAAAGTGGCACTCCTTCATAAATTCATAAATGACTGAAGAATCTTGATTTTATTCATAATTGTTGACGAGGCTCCATTTCATTTTTTGGTTTTCTCATTATGCCGGGCACTGAGAGCCCCTCAGGACAGTTCTGTTACCATCTGTGTTTGACTCTTGTTTCAGTAAGAGATCCAAAAAAAAAATTATGTGGAAAAGGAGGGAAAGAAACAGCCAGAAGAGAAATCATTGTAGCTACAGCATGCCAGGAATATTACAACCAACAGGTAAGCCTTTTACCTCCCCACGTAATTTCATCAGAGTGAAGGATTGTGGGAGAGAAACGCTGTGGAGATCCTGCTCGGAGGGAAGAAAAAATGAAAAATACTCACAAAATAAGGAGAAAATGTGAAAAAAAAGACATCGGTAAAAACATCAAATAAAGGAGTTTTATTCAGGGCAGCGGTGTCGTCAGGTCTACAATTTTGGTAACTCATGAAAACAATGCTGGCTGCTAATTAAACACCTACGATGTAAACCCGCTCGGGAGGTTCATTCATGTGGGCAGGCATCCATCATCGCACTCTGGTCTGCCACACACACGGTCTCTGCCATGAGACCAGAGGTTACAGTCACCTCACCGCTGTCGCTACTAAAGTACGACTGACAGGGTTATACTTTGTCTGTGGTCTTAGAAGACACTGTGTGTGTGTGTGTGTACATGTCCTCACTTCTGCACACAGGTATTTTTGCATCGCTCCACCTTCCCTCGATCAGGGTTTGATTTCAGTATTCTCCTGTAACAATGGCTCCAAAATCAAAAGCTAGAACAGCTGGGTCCGTCATTCTTTAGGGTGAAAAGAGGAAAGCTGCGAATTTTGTCTTCCACTTGACCATGCTACCATGATTGATGATTAAAGTGGAAGATGGTTTTATATTCCCACTTTCACAGACGCTTCAATTATGATTTTTTTGGTTATATAATTGGATTGAAACTGGAGTGAAATTAAAACCGAAATGCCAGAGCAGAAAAATACCTCCTTTATGGACATGAAGCGTTGGAAGAGACACCAAGAAATGACATATATATAGATATATATATATATATATATATATATATATATATATATATATATAAGCAAAATCTCAAACAACCCATATTACATGTCTAACGTCTGTTGAAAATAGAAGTATATCATTCAAAGATATATGTCGTGTAGGTTCCTCAGATTTGAATGTGGGAATGCTCTGCCTTTTGCTGGTGCTTTTGGTCTCTCCCATGACGTTATTCTTCTCTTCTACCTCGTCCATTACAATTACATGCAAATTGCCAATTATGCAAATTAGTCGATGACGTCATTTAGCGACTTTTAGGACAGCCAATAGTTACTTTCCTTACTGAGGAGTTGGCAACACTGACGCCGTCGTCATTCATGCACGGCCTGCTCCGACCTCCACCTGAGCGGCGAGGAAGTGTGGACAACAGGAACGCAAGGGAATACAAAGGAGAAATCCTTCATGCATCTTTTCCCAACTCCCCCTATCCCATTTATCTTAACAATGAGTACGATATTTTACCTGCTCTTTCATAAAGTGTCTCAAGATAACACTTGTTATGAATTGCTGCTGTACAAATAATGATTGATTGATTGATTGATTGATGATTGACATACCTGCCAGTAGTTATCAATGGTAACAGCGGGACCACGGCCTAATAATGAGGCCTAATATTATGAAACCAAAAAAAAACCCTGACTAAATACTTGGTCTCGTCCCCTGACTGCTCATGTTTAGCCCACCATGTTATACTCCAGTGGAAGTCAAGGTCAAGCAACATGAGCTCTTATTGAATCAAATTGAGTTTAAACTGTCTCTGCTGTTCCTCTTAAGACCAGTTACATGAGTTTCTGTTTAGAAATGCTGACAGTCACAATACCCAAACCCAGCTGGGTACAGCCCAGAGACAAGGAAATACCCATTTATTCTTCATATTCATTTCCTTACAGGTGCACATCTTGTAAAGAGCCCCTCTATTCCCACTTGACGGATGAATTAAAGGATCAGTGCGATCGTATTTGCACGGAACACATTGCTTAAATTCCAGCACCATCTGAAAAAAAAAAAAATTTAACTATCAGAAGAAAGTCAAATCATCAAAACCGCAAAAGGCCCGAGCTTACAATGGCGTTTTGACTGGCAGCCATATTTTCAGTGAAGAAGAGGATATTGCCTTATTAAGAGTAAGTGCAGTAACAAGTCGCCTTCAAATCATTTCCAATCCCGTCTGCTGTTTTTGGCACATAAACTGTGGGTGTGCGTGTGCTCCACATAATCATCCGTGGAGTCCCTGAAATCTCCCGTACTTCAGGACGTGTTTCTCAGGTTTCAGTTCCCTCGTTCAGACTTTTTGGACCCTTCGCTCGTTTGCTTTCTTTGACAGATTGCCTGTTCTCCATCTCCGTTTCCATCACTATCGAGTCTTTGTGCTCCGGATTCTGTTTTGTTGGAATATTCCCCACCTGAAACTCGTTCCACCTCCATCTCCATTTTGCTCTCTGCCTTTGAATGCAATGGTGTGTGTTGTTTTTTTTTGCTTGCTTCAAACCTTGACATTTGTGTTTTGAGCACGTCTAGAAGGTTTCTGCTTTCATTTTCGCTACCTGTGCTGATACCCGTCTCCTCTCTCTATGTGTCCCTCTCTTCATGCAGAAACTTTCTCGATTCTGCCCCTTATAACTTAGTTTCACACTTTGCTTACGTAAGTTGTCATCTTGCTGTGATGCTTCTCTCCTCTCTGCTTCTGTTTCTGTCTGGATCTTCAGACTCACAGACAGTCCTGAATCCCTCGGCAGGGAGACATGGAGGCCTTCATCAGTCACGGGTCGTTAGTTTGATCTTCGTCACCGTAATGAGGTCAGTGTCACCTCGGCCTTTCATAATTCTCTAATTACTCGGTGTCCAGAGGTGGGCTCTCATTAGAACGAATGAGGGAGAGGAAGGTGTTTTTCACAGTATGATGGATGTTTCCAACGGGATTACTGGCTTTGGTATTTATTTAACTTTTTACTACTTTGAGAAGCCAATTGCTACTGCACAGACACAACTATTAAAGGGCCATTCCCCTTAACATATAGCCCTTTTAAGTTGAGAACAGATGAGACAACAGGAAGAATCTTCAAATTTAACAATGTCAAAGTAGCAAGACGTCATGGAGGTACTAAGCCGGAGAACAAGATTATGGTGAATAGACTTGAGCTTGTATAGCACATTTCTAGTCTTCTGATTACTCAAAGTGCTTTTACACCGCAGGTCACACCTAGACATTCACACCCTGATGGTAGAGGCTGCTGAGTAAAGAGACCGTCAGAAGTAAATAATCCCAGCTTTTTCAAGTCTGAGCCTTAACGTCTCATGATGTCACAATGATCTCACGTGATATTGATATTCAATCCCCAGCTCCTACAGCAACATGTCTAATGTATCCTTGGGCAGGATACTTAACCCCTAGTTGCTCCTTCTGCTTCATCAGCTGTGTATGAATGGGATTAGTTACATCTGATGGACTCTTTACACAGCAGCCTCTACCATCAGTGTGTGAATGTGAAGGTGTGACCTGAGGTGTAAAAGTGCTTTTGAGAAGTTAGAAGACGAGAAAAAAAATATACAAGCTCAAGTTCATTTAACATTTAAATATTATAGAGGTTTTTAGCAGTGAATGAATATGGACGTACAGAGAGTATAAGCTGTCCTCTTTAAGGGAGGGTGTATAGATGATTTTAGTTTGCTTCATGGGAATTGAAGGAAAAAAGTCTTCCTTTACATGACTCACGCTTTAGGGACTCTAGGTGAGGGCCAAATGTTTGTTTTTTTTAGCTGTTTTTTTCTTTTTTTTTAATCATCTTTTACCCCTTACTTCAAATATAAAGAAGTACAATACTAAAACTAGAATCCCCTTTTAGCTCTAAAATAATGTGCCTATTGTATCAAGCTTCCTCTTCTCTAGTTTAACTTTTTTTCTGTGTGGTGTTAATCATGATTTCTGTAACTGGCATGTTTGTGCCAGGAGCAACAGAAGTCAAATCAGCAGAACACTCGAAGCAGGAAGATAAGACAGATAAAGAGTATGACTCACGTCTGTGAGTTCACAAATACATGACATTTTCAACATGCAGGGCTGTGTAGTATGTTTTGAAAGAACTGTGTTTGTGTGGATATGGGTGATTTGTGTGTGTGTGTTCAGCCTGGTGCCACAGACTAATAAGGACACTGTGTCAGACAAACGGGATTGTTTGTGTCTGGCTGTCTCTCACATTCAATAGCTCCATACATCCAATGTTTGACGGATCGGCTTTTCTCATGGCTCTGTGGCCCCCGATGCTAACGTTACACTCCATCATTGTTCTGAGGATCAATTTAACTGATGTGATTTATCGCCAGTTTTGCATTGTATTGATTCAGGTTTCCTCCGTGGATATGATGACTTCATTCCTGTTAAATGACTGAGTAGAAAATATGATGTTGTAACATAAATCTCAAAGGGAAAACAAAAGAGTTTGATTATAATTTATTAGAGCTTTTGAAAGTTGAAGTTTTCCAGGAGAAACTCTGGATAACCATATTTAATTTTACAGTGCAGTTAAAAGAAGAATGTGAAACATTTTACACATAAATATATCAGAAATCAAGTCTATCCTGTCTAAATGTGTCTCTGAGTCATGACTGTCTACAATGAGTGAGAAGCTCGAGTCCCGCTGGCTGTGTTGTTGTCAGAGCCATGTTTACATGGACGGGACGGCCGGCTCCTCCCCTTGTGTATAAAAGCTGTTTTAGTCAAGGACTAGAGAGAAGAAGAAGAACATACTCACTGATTATTTGGATGTTAGTAAGAGTTTTCAGATCACAGTCATTCTGTGTCAGTTTACATGCAATGTGAAGCTACAATCTAACTAAAGTGTGCTAACATTAGCCTGCTAACACAACAATGCAGGACACAGGTGATTGCAGCTCAAGCAAAGGACAATTTGTCTGCCACTCTAATTCATACCTCCTTCATGCGAACGCCAGTGGAGGGGGGTTGGAGGTGTGTCTCTGCAGGAGAGCGGAGGCTTCAGTATGGAGGAGGTGTTGCCAAACAGCCGTTTGTTTTGTTTTCATGCTGGTGCTCAAGGGCGACATCTACCGGATCAAAAATTCTTCCTTTAAGCGATATTTCAGGTATTTTTAAATCTGGGCTCTTTCGTACATATTTTGGGGTTTGAATGACAACTAGATACGAAAAGGTGATCTACTCTGTTCAGCTTGCAGCGGGCTCCATTAAACATAGACTTGGCACATATTTGGAATGGTGCTGCGGCACCCACCGGAGAGTGTCGCGTTCATTGGAAGCATGAGCACTGACTAGAGAGAGAGAGGGGGCGATCGGCTGCAGAGTGAGTGCCGAGGACAGAATGGAGCGCTGACGGATCCTGTGGAAACTGCCAGGTCTCCTACGCTTATGTCCTGGATATTTGACTATCCGTCAACTTTATCGGATTTCCAACAACTTCACCTGACTACCAACAATCTGAACAGCCTTAGTCGACAAACTGTTCAGTTTCTGTCTCTGCGCGCAGTATGTACATTCCACCAGCAGGGGGTGCTCAATCTTATATATAACAAAAAGATGACGTCGAGGCTGGCGGTGAATTATGGGAGTTCTCTCTGCTAAACATGCAAGGAAAGTAAAAATCCAATCACATTCAGGAAATACAATCCTAATTTATAAACTATCATAGTTTAAAATGTTCCAGATTTCAGATTCATAAGAATAGATCCAGGACATTAATCATGTTCAATTACATAAATACATTCAGCCGGGATTTAGAGCGTTTAAACCACACGTCTTCCATTCGACCTCACTGTACAGCTGGAATACCTCTCCTTGTCTTTAAACAAACACACACAGTCCTCTTCCTCCTGCTTTAATGTGAAACAGATTGTTCAGGTATGAGGAGAGAGTGGAAACCAGGGAAACTTTGCAGAAGGTGTGACACCTCGCCTGACTGCTTGGATAAGAAATCCTTTCTCCATCTCGTCTTCTACAAACGACGTTGATCCCCCCTCCATTATAACACAGTAAAAAAAAAAGACATTATCAGTGCCGTGCAGCACCTTTTTTTTTTATGTCCCAGAGCCGAGCGTCTCAGATGACATGTTCCTCCTGGTCTTCCTCTCGCTGTTCGCCTCATCTATACCCACTCAATGAAAGCACTTATGGTATTTTAATGGGGTGGAGGATAGAATTATATGAGATGTCAGTCATAGCTTTGTATGGAGGAATACATTTGTCAGCACTCTGACAAGGTGGATTTGTCATTTGAGGCATCTTGGAATGTCTATAAATGGTTTGTTGGGTGGAGCCTTTTGGGTGTTTTTTCTTGAACTTTCCATCTTTGTGAATGGACAAAGGTCAATTGAATCCCCCTCAAAAAGCAGAAAGAACGGAATATATTCAGCTGAACGATGGCCGACTGAACAAACACAGCCTTCCTGTCATGTGAAGTCCACTTAAAGAGTAAAAATAAGAAGACGAAGACAATGTAAGGACAAACCACGACTAAGAAACTCCATTATACAGATGGCCTCTCTTGTTTGTGTTGGTAATTCATCTCTCTGAAATCATATGGCAGCTGATTTTGATTGGGCAATTACAGCTTTTACAATGCACGCCACAATTACAGAGCAATATGCACGAGTCCTAATCGTTTAGCTTCATTTAATCCGACAAGCTGGCGACAATGGAGAAAACTCATTCAGTGTCTCTATTAGTGAGTGTTTTCCTCTTCTCAAGTTGGCTTTTCCTCCCCAACGCTCTATCTCCAGCGGTCAGGTGGGAACAGAACAATAGCTTTCCTGATTGAGGACCTAAACTCAGAATGGCTGGATTGGGCGAGGCAGAGAGGGATAATGAGGTTTTATTTGTGGCTTTTTGGACAAACTCCAAAGGTGAAGGGGTTGAGTTTATGGCCCTGTATGTCCACGCCTAAGCTGAAGAATCAGCGGTTTGATCTCTCTGTGGGTCTATTGTCAAACTGAAGTGTTCTTAAGATGAGAACAGATAAGCTAATTCAAATTTAAAAAGATAAGACAGACATGAAGACATACTGGCCATGTAAACCCACATCTCCAACAAGAATATTATTTTGTATGTTTCATGTGCACAGCCTCCATAGCTGGACGTATTGACAGTTTTCTCTTCATTTTGAATTAAGTGAGAAGTAAGGAGAAGGCGGCACATACACGTTGAGGGAGGCAGGCCATATTGTAACATCTGGGAACCCATGTTGAAACAATGCACCCCCCCACCCCCAGTCCCAGACTCCCACCCAGGACCATTAGGAGACTGATGAGTGAACAGTTAGCTGGATCAACTCAGCATGTCTGCTTCTGCGGCTGGCTCTTTAATCATTCCTTATCTCCTCCGACATTACCACATCTCAGCCTCTCACTCTCTCCCCCCCCCCTCGCACTGTCTCTCCCTCGCTCTCTCTCTCTCTCTCTCTCTCTCACATCCATCGTGTCCTGCTTCCCCTCTCCTCTCTCCCCCGTCCCTCCTCCTGAATGTTGTTCATGGGTGGTGCTCTGTTTTGTTTCTGAGGCACAGAACAACACGGTTTGCGCTGCCATTGTGTGTTGTGTCTGGAGAAAAAAGGAGGAATGCTAAAATGCCAAGGAGTGATGGATGCTGGGCAAGTATTGGAGCTGGCTCCTGATTGGCTGGGCCTGAGTGGGGAACTAATAATGCTCCAGCCTGAGCCAAATTCATCTTCTCTGATTTGTTGCGTGTTTTTTTTTTTTTCTTCTGTTCGGTTGTGGTCTTAATCTGACTCGGTTTATTTGATTTGATTTTCTTTTGAAGTTGTGAACCAAATGTTAATAATAAAACACTGACCACGAATTAGCATCATGGCAGCGGTTCAACATTTTAAGCAATGTGCTTGTTGGGTTTGGCTGCAGTGAGATGGGAGATTGATCTTATTCCCATGCTTGTTTGTTAAAGCAGAACTCCAGTATGGCCCCATTTTTACATATTTTGTGATCTAAATGATGAGTAAAATGGGAAAAAAATATGTTTTCCAGTAGATGGCTTCAGCCAGAAACCAAAAGAAGGCCAGTGATGACTGCAGTGTAATCATTCTGGGTAAATGTGGCTGAATATAATACATCCACTTAAATAGTTGTTTTTAGCCACTGACACGTTAATGCCTGTGAACAGTACAGAAATGATTTCTCACCCTTAAGCATTAAAACTTATCTAAACCATAGACCGGCATTTGTTGTGTCTAACACTCGAGCTTGATCAGCGACCCTACACGCCTCTGGGCCCACGTTTTGCAGATGTATGAGTGTGAGTCTTACAAAATGAAACCAATGCAGAAGTGCAAAATCCTGCAGTTCATTGAGTGTCCGCTTGAGGCTGGCTGCAGAACCACAGGAAGTCACATACACATACCCCGATGCTAACGTTACACTCCATCATTGTTCTGAGGATCAATTTAACTGATGTGATTTATCGCCAGTTTTGCATTGTATTGATTCAGGTTTCCTCCGTGGATATGATGACTTCATTCCTGTTAAATGACTGAGTAGAAAATATGATGTTGTAACATAAATCTCAAAGGGAAAATAAAAGAGTTTGATTATAATTTATTAGAGCTTTTGAAAGTTGAAGTTTTCCAGGAGAAACTCTGGATAACCATATTTAATTTTACAGTGCAGTTAAAAGAAGAATGTGAAACATTTTACACATAAATATATCAGAAATCAAGTGTATCCTGTCTAAATGTGTCTCTGAGTCATGACTGTCTACAATGAGTGAGAAGCTCGAGTCCCGCTGGCTGTGTTGTTGTCAGAGCCGTGTTAACATGGACGGGACGGCCGGCTCCTCCCCTTGTGTATAAAAGCTGTTTTAGTCAAGGACTAGAGAGAAGAAGAAGAACGTACTCACTGATTATTTGGATGTTAGTAAGAGTTTTCAGATCACAGTCATTCTGTGTCAGTTTACATGCAATGTGAAGCTACAATCTAACTAAAGTGTGCTAACATTAGCCTGCTAACACAACAGTGCAGGACACAGGTAATTGCAGCTCGAGCAAAGGACAATTTGTCTGCCACTCTAATTCATAACTCCTTCACGCGAACGCCAGTGGAGAGGGGTTGGAGGTGTGTCTCTGCAGGAGAGCGGAGGCTTCAGTATGGAGGAGGTGTTGCCAAACAGCTGTTTGTTTTGTTTTCATGCTGGTGCTCAAGGGCGACATCTACTGGATCAAAAAGTCACACATTCTTCCTTTAAGCGATATTTCAGGTATTTTTAAATCTGGGCTCTTTTGTGCATATTTTTGGGTTTGAATGACAACTAGATACGAAAAGGTGATCTACTCCTGCGGCACACACCAGAGAGTGTCGCGTTCATTGGAAGCATGAGCACTGACTAGAGGGAGAGAGGGGGCGATCGGCTGCAGAGTGAGTGCCGAGGACAGAATGGAGCGCTGACGGATCTTGTGGAAACTGCCAGGTCTCCTACGCTTATGTCCTGGATATTTGACTATCCGTCAACTTTATCGGATTTCCAACAACTTCACCTGACTACCAACAATCTGAACAGCCTTAGTTGACTAATTGTTGACACATGACTGACAAAAAAGTCGTTTTCACAGCATAAATAAACATGTTTACAGCCTGGTAGAAAAACGAATAGGTCTGATTAGTTATTGTCATCACGGGCACACACTGTACGGGGCGTGATTTTTTTAAATAATGGCTCTGTTTTGATTTCATAAACGATACGTGTTGTTCATAGTTAGGCGTGTAGCTGGAATGATTGACAGGTGGGCGCGGTGTAACGGTTCATCAGGAGGCTTAAAACCCGCCTCAGCTCCAGCTCTCAGCCTGTTGTTAGGTTGACTGAAAGTTGGACTGAGACAGAATTTTCAGGATGGGGGCTGCTGCCGATGAGCCTCCAGAGCCCCCTGCAGGAACAGATGGATGATGTCACTCAGGCTTCAAACAATCATATTTAAAGTCTGTGGTATACTCTGGTTTTTAGATAAAATAAAATGGGAACGGAGGACTAGACCTCATTGCATCATGACCTCAACTTGAAATGACTTCAACTGCAGAACTAAACATGTGCATCTAGAATTGGTCCAGAGGGAAACCTTCTGTTTTGTATTTCGAGTGTTCTGGTCTATATTTAACAAACAGGAGGCTCGGATCAAGAAGCCTCTTTCTCAAAGCATTTCTCAATCTTTCCCTGTAGTGATGCTTACCCTACAGGAAACAACACCACATACACCAAAGCTTAATTAACTAACCGCCTGAATGTGCATTGAATAAATGCCATTTCAATCAGAATTATCTGTTGTGTTTGTATTTTTACATCACCTGCAGGATTTTCAATAAAGCAGTGTTCATTAATTAAAAGTAGAAGTGCTCATATATCTCATTGTCAACCTTCATCCACAATAACAATATGCCAGGAGAGCGGTAGATGCAGGCGTCCCTGGAAGAAACCGTCGATATCAATATAAGCATAATCCTCTTGAATTTCAATACTTTCATTATTGCACCGAATCTGCACAGCACTGAATTATCTCATCTGCTCCCCGCAGTCTTCCCCTGGCATATTTCTGTCTCAGATTGCCTTTGAACATGTTTCTCTGAATCAATCTCCCCCTCTCTCTCACTTTCTTCCAGCGTCTCTTTCCCTTGGGAGGGATGTCATGAGTTTAATTGCCGCCAGGTGACGAGGAGCTTGGAAAAACAGAATTAACCTTGTCAGCCCAGAGCCATCCCTCCCACCCCCCCCTCTTCCTCTCCTCCATCCGATGCATCAATTAAAGTTAAGCCAGCGTGGCCCTCGGTTTCAACAGGCTCAGTCAGGTACACAAAGAAAGGAGAGCGCGAGACGTGAGAGGTACAGTAGGGAACAAGTGGGATTTACAGGACAAACGGACAGAGTGGATGAGACATGAGAAACAGGACAATGAGCCAGGGAACGATAGACAGACTTGGCAGATAGACTGGAGGAGGGATAAACTGGGATTCAGCTGTTGAAGGATTAGGAAGAGAGGACGGTGGCACAGAGGGAGACACGGCTACAAGAGAGAGAGCGAGAGATAGAACGAGATAAATGTAAGTGAAAAAGAGACATGTATGAGGTTTGAGAGAGAGGAAGACGGAGGTGAAAGCAGGACACCCAAAAGAACAAATGCATATCAGCAGATCCTTCTCATCGATCAGCTGTGACAAAGCGCAATCACTATCTGAAGGTTCATCCATCCAATATAGGATTGAAGAAAAACAGAAAAAGCTCTAAAGGTGTTGTTTTTATATAACTGAAAAAGTTGACTGACTGACCGGGGAAACATGTCATACAATCTGGTAGAAACATATTTTTCCAGTATTGAAACTTCCACTTGTTATAGTTTCTCCAAAAACGAACAAAACGATCTAGCTGACCGGGATAAATGTCACCACTATAATCCTGAATTTGAGTTCATATGGGCAACTCTGCTGCAAGTCCACCTCTGCTGCATGAAAGGGTGTCCATTAGTCATATGAAGACATGTCATGGTAGTAAAGTTACAGCTGCACGCTATAAACTGATCCACTCATCTAACCAGCATATACAGCGTTAAGGATCACAGGAGGCTTGCAAATATATCAAAGTTGAAATATTATGCCAATCCCCATTTTAAAACTCACATTTAGTTTTACTACGCTGGATGCCCGTTGTATGTTGGAGTGATCCCAGGATAAGTCTGCAGAGGGCGCTAAACGGCTTTTTCTGCAAATCACGCCATAGTTCCCTGATGTGGAACCACGAATTTTAGGAGGCGGCTTCAAGCCTCTATGTATGCTGGTGGCAGCCCTGCAGCGTTCTGCCTCACTAGAAGGCTTTGAGAGAGTTGGCCTATCAGGAGGAAGTGGGCACGAGGGGAGGGAGGCCTTAAAGAGACAGCAGCTGAAACAAACAGGGTTTTTTAATGACGCCAGTAGAGGATAAATAAAAAGGGGTTTTTTTAGCTGCAAATCGTGCAAAGCTGCTCTAAAGGTTTCACAGATTGACAACATGAAAGGTGAACACGAGGAGACTATGGGATCTTTGAGACAATTTGGGAATGGAGGGAATATGCAACCTGCAAAAAAACTGTGCATCCCATTTCTGAAAAGAAATGGCTGAAAAAAATTTGAATTTATGATGGCAGATTATACCTCAGTGGTTTTTATTGTGCTTTTCAAACAACCAAAAGTCAGTCTTGCTGTGGACAAAATAATCACTACTTGAAAAATTCTTCATGTAGCTGCCAAAACCCGACCACAATGACACATCCATGCGATCCCCACTCTGGTCCAGAGTGTTGACTGACTGAGCGGTATGTCTTCATGAGCAGAATGACTGTGATCAGTCCACCTGTCCTCACAGTGGTGTCTTTGTTTGATCCTTTGGACCCACGACGCCAGCCTCTGCACCCTGACGGTGCGATAATGGAGCGCCGAGCTCTGCACACACTGTCTTACTCTTTTCACCCTCACACACAAACACATTGAACACAAAGGATTTCAGAGCTTTTAGTGCCTCTCGGTTACAACCCTCTCGCCATCTCCAATAGCATTCTTATCGCCTGCCCTTTTTTGCTTTGTGTCTTTCTTTCCCTCTCTCTCTCTCTCTCTCTCTCTCTCTCTCTGTCTCTTGGACTTCACTCTACAGGTGTGCATCTGAGCACAGGTCACATTTCGCTGTAAGTCAGTCTTGATGATGGTATGAATGGGGAGTTGGCCATCTGCTGTAGTACTATCTTCATTGAAAGGATCTTTTGGTCACAAAGCGAAGAAGACATAGTTTGAATTGTTTCACTGAGGAACCAATGAAGGACAAAACAAAGTGAATCAATAATAATAATCATGCATTTGATTTATAGAACGCTTTTCTGCATACTGAAAGACACTTAAGGAAGAACAACAACAAAACAAAGAAGAAGAAATAATATAACCTCCAATTGCAATATACTCCATGTCAAGCTGGACAGAATATGACAGCCCAGACAGGAAGTCAGACAAGGAAACACACAGAGCGTCCGGTTAAATTTCAAAATAAAACACAATATACAGACTTGCGATCATATTTTTCATCACTTTATCAACATGACGTCAAAACAGCCACCGAACGAACAACAAATCATCCTCAGAAAGACAAAGAAACATGTTGTCTGCAGGTTTTTCTCTAAATTCCTGCGTGATCTTGTAGTTCTCCTGTGATGCATGTAGAGCTGCTCATGGCTTCGCTCTGCTGCGCTGACGTTCCAGAAACGGATCCAATGGGCAGGACGCATGCCGCCCGACGGAGCAAAACCATGGCACTGACGGACCGCGGCATGCATGGAGTGTATGTGAATTGGGGGTGAGAGGATGAGAAATGAGTTTGTGAGTGGTTGTAGATGATGTTGAAGAGGTGAGTTTTTAGTGACCTCTTGCAGGTGGAGAGTGAGGGGGAGTCTCTGAGGTTTTTTGGGAGTGAGTCCAAGAGGGGGGGGAGCGATAAGGGAGACAGCCCTGTACGCCCCAGGACCAGTGGTTAGTCCTGCAGGGGGGTTGGGGCCGGAGGATTATGGTGCTTCATGTTTGCATGCTTTTTCTCTGATAATAAACATATATCATCTGTAATTTCCTCCCATATCCTTCTGGGAAAAAAATAAAATAAAATAGTGTCAACTCAATTAAAAGTCACAATGTTTGACGCTTTCTGTAACTGAGCACCATGCGGAGACTCTCTCCATGAACACATGTTGATTTCAATGTTTGTTTACAAGTCAGTGTCACAGGTTATCACTCTGATGTCTCTCTTTCTTCCAGTTTGTTTGCTTGACACAGATATCTGTTTCCTTTACAGAATTTCAGAGCGCAGCAGAGGCCCTTCTTTTCATGACAGCTCAAGCGTCCAGTTTACAATAATTAGCCTAATGTGCTTACAGCTGCATACATTAGAGCAATAAGCTCGTTAAAAATATGCGAATGAGGAGGACTGCTCATGCGTTTAATGTCACACAAACACATGTGCTCGGAGCAAGCTCAACAGACGACACAAACAGCAGGGGGGGGGGGGGGGGGGCGCACTAGGTGTGCTAGTTCAGAGGAGAGCTAATTAAATAAAGAAGCTATGCCTGTTATCTCATCATCATGTCTCTCCCAATTACTCCCCCTCTTCCCTTTCCTGTCGCCCCCCCCCCCCCCCCCCCCCCCCCGCCCGTCCCTACTTCCGTAATGACTTAATTTGCCCCCACCTTACTTCACTTGCTGAGAAAATATTTGAGCAGGGATATCGCTTGATTTCCTCCATGTTCTGCGTTTAAGGAGGGTAGGGGACTTGTGTCATGCTCAGAGGGGGCACTGAGGGCACTCCTTTCCTGCGCCGTACACTCTGTAGCACGGACCAACTTTCACAGGCTGATAAAAAAATAATTGCTGCCCCAAGGGTGGGGGACTACAAATACATTAGCACCACAAAGAGAAGGAGTTGGATCACGTTACTCAGAGCTGTGACACTATCGTCTCCACCCCGGTAGAAAGAAGAAAAAGAAAATATCAGGTCAAACAGCAGAGGGGAAGATGGAGGGAAAGCTCCACGCTTTGTGCACCACTCGACTGTGAGTGCAACAGCGTGAACCGCGCCGCAAGATAGCGTCGCTGAAAAGGGCCCGGAGAAAGGAATGTGCTCAGCTCTTTTTTTTGTATTTGTGCCCCGATCCTCTTGTATTTCTGTCTGTATGTCAAAGGACCTCATCTGCCGCCATGCTCCATTGCAGACCAATAACACAGGGCGGGCGGGAGGGTGGGGGTGCACTCCACAGGACAGCAGGGGAGGCAGAGAGCAAGAGGAGGGAGTCAGGCAAGCATGACTCTGTAGAAGGAGAGCTCTCCTTGTGAAAGAGGAGACGGGGAAGAAAGGAGGGGGGCTGCCTGCTGATCCTATCCTATCTGTGTGTGTGTGTGTGTGTGTGTGTGTGTGTGTGTGTGTGTGTGTGTGTGTGTGTGTGTGTGTGTGTGTGTGTGTGTGTGTGCTGTCCAGCATTCCATTGTGCACACTTGAGACACCTGTTGGACTTAACATTCCTATTATTTTCGGAAACACCTTTTCTCAGACATACCTCGGTCTCAGGTGCAGTCCGGCACGTTGTTTTTAAAATGTTTCGCACAGCTCTTAAAGAATCATTTTGCTATTTTGAAGCCGGGCTCATCGCTTTGTACTTTGTTTAAAGGACCCCCAGTTGTCCCAGTTGATCCTTTGCAGCCATGAGAAAATCTTTAAAAGGGGGGTAATGAGTGTGATCAAAGAATATCCACTATAAATGGTTGATTTTGGCTCTGACAGGCTCTGGTTGGTATTTAAACTGTCCGACAATATTTAATCAATGAACCCCTTCAGTGATAGACCTAGACATAAAAGAGTCAGAGTCAAAGTCTTCTTCTGAGGCCAGAATCATCCTCAAAGAAGTCTCTTCAAAGCCGTCAGACTCCAGTGACAAGTACGTAGTTTTCATAACAAATGACAACATGTGGTTGGTTAGTTTTGTTGTTGTTACATTTATTATAAAGGTTAGAGGGAATCTAACACAGAGCTGCTCAACTTTGACTGATAGAACTTACATCATCAGTCCTCCACATTTAATTGTCACTTCAGTTGTTAGTGTTTGAATCAGATTGATCAGTCAATTATCGTACTTTGTTGTTGCTAACACCACCATACTTGTACCATTATTACAGTCGTTGTAGCTTTAAATCTGTTTGTCACATCTCATTCATCTTCCCTCTCTCAGCAGACGGCTGTCAGTCTGGTTCTGATCGAGGTTTCTGCCGGTTCAAAGGAGGTTTTTCCTTGTCACTGAACTTTGCTAAATGTCACTTAGTGCCGTGCACATGGTGGTTATACGATAACAAATAGTAGAGGAGTCACGTGACTTGATGTCTTTGGACTGGACTTGACAAAATCATGAAAGACTTGCAACTAGACTTGAACTTTAACACCAAAGACTCGTGACTTCACTTGGACTTGAGCTTAACGACTCAAAAATACTTTGGGTTTGAATTTGTTACGTCACAGAATTTGACAATGAAAATATAATCAACTGTAAAACGCAGAGTATCGTGGGATTTGCCTCAACATGGGTGTGTTTCTTTTAAATAGAACTACGTTTTTACGGGCGTTTGGTGTACCAGCAGCTTCTCGCTGCTGCTCCTCTGCCGTCTGTATGTTGCATGGGCGAGCTGACACACACACCCGGCTTTAAAGAATTGTTTCTGTGCTGTATTATTAGTTTTGAATATTTGTGTAATCACCTTATGTTACAATTTCACCTTATTTTTGGACCTTTTTTCTTGTTATGTTTCCTGATTATTAACGCCATCCTGACATTTTTGCCATTTTAGCCTTTATTTCCTCCCTCGGAGCTAAACACTCAATCTAAGTTTGCACTGAGCCACGTTTTTCTGCCTCGTGTGTAAAGGTCACAGCGTTCTGCTTCACTGTTTCATTTTAACTTTGATGAAGTCAGTCGATCAATCAACTGACCGGCCATTTTTTTTCTTAATAGGGAGGAAATGCTGCAGTGAGAATGTTATCGAGCTCAGCAAAACTAAAGCCAGAAACATTTCAACTTTCTGCTGGAGCATGCTGTGCTGTAAAACGGCCATTACCGGCCTCAGAGCAACAGCCGGAGCCTTGATGATTGCGGCTCTGAAACATCTGCTGAGCACTGCTGGCTATGAAGGGAGAGGTGCTCTGCAGACTGAAAGGCCCACTGAGGCAGGGAAATAACTTCGCCTCTGAGCTGTTTACACAGGAACACAAAAGAGGACATGCAGGACTGTTGT
Source organism: Labrus bergylta (assembly GCF_963930695.1). NCBI lineage: Eukaryota > Metazoa > Chordata > Actinopteri > Labriformes > Labridae > Labrus > Labrus bergylta. The sequence goes on along the minus strand of NC_089207.1, from coordinate 20,173,180 downwards.
CTGAGTTGTTTCTCCTTATTGTTCAAGTTGATTTCTTCATAAAGAGTTTGGGTCTGCTGGCGGCCATTCACTAAAAACTCCCATTTATTCGTGTTATAAATGTTATAACCACAGTTGCTTCTTCACTTTTTTAAAGCTCTGAGGAATTGAGTTATGACACTGAACATCCAAGCAGCAACATCCAGTGTTGAAAAATGAAGCCGATATTGAAGTGCAAAATCCTGCAGTACGTTGAGTGTGCACTAAAGGCTGGCTGCAGAAACACAGGAAGTTACATACACACCCATTCTAAAAGCCTGTTTTTACAGCAGAGAGTAACATGTTTACAGACTGGTTAAAAAAACAAAATAGGTCTTGTTAGTTATTTTCATCATTGGCACACACTGTAGGGTGGGTACGTTCTTTTATTATGCATTCTGATTTTATGAACGATACGTGTTATCAATAGTTAGGCGTGTAGCCGACCTGATTGACAGGTGGGCTCAGTGTAACGGCTTGTCAAGAGGCTGAAAATCGTTTTTGTTTATTTGCCGTTGCTTTAATAGTCATGTCTATATGCACATTTTTGTTTTGTACTTCACAATAAAAAAAAAGGAGGCTGAAAATCTGCCTCAGCTCCAGCTCTCAGTCTGTTGTTAGGTTGACTGAAAGTTAGGCTGACACAGGATTTCCAGCATGGTGGCTGCTGCCGATGAGCCTCCAGAGCCCCCTGCAGGAACAGATGGATGACGTCACTCAGGCTTCATCCATTAATATTCACAGTCTATCTGAACAACACACATCTTGCGAGGGTCACTGAAAAGCGCAGTTTAAATAGTTAATCGTTCTAACAAGATTAATGGACCAGTTTTGTTGTGATAATCAATTTTCTTTAACCATGTATGGTGTATAAAAAGGACTCTTTGGATTTGAGGAAAAAGAAACACAGTTAAAAGATCATAAATGGACTTGAGCTTGTATATTTCTTTTACAGTCTTCGACTCAAAGCGCTTTTACACCTCAGGTCACACCTACACATTCACACACTGATGGTAGAGGCTACTGAGTAAAGAGACCATCAGTATTAACTCATCCATTCATACACATTCACACGCCGCTGACGACGCAGCGGGAGAAATTCAGGGTTAAGTGTTTTGCCCAAGGACACATCAGACATGTTGCTGCAGGAGCTGGGGATCGAACCCCCAACCTTCCCATTTAGAGTCTCTACCAACTGAGCCACAGCTGCTCCCAAAAACTAAACTAAATACCAATGCATGTCAAAATAAACCAACAACTTCAGAGTGCTTCAAAGTGAAAGTACCCTGTTTTCCAAGTGCAGCCAGGCTGATTTGCAGAGACAGATGTGACATTTGTGGTAAAAAAAAACAGATCCTATCTTTACAAAAGACGTTCTTCTTGTTCTGTGGATGCTTCTCATAATGTTGCCAGTTGCACACATAAAAGGTCTGCTTTGATCAAGAACGATTCTTAACCCCAACCCAAACTCTATGTATATACATCACTCAGTTTTAGAGATGCAAAACTTTCTTGAAGGGATGAATCTGCAGACAGTCAGCCTCTAGAGGTCCTTTAATTCTTTTATCTGTCTGTAACACAAGTACAACAAAACGGAAGAATTCAGGGTCACCTATAGAGTCCTTGGAAATAAAAAAGCTGGCCCCCAAATAAGGTAGAAAAAAAGACCAACAATACACATAAAATCCACATCCACTGAGTTTTACCTGCACTGCTTTTATCTAAATGGCCGTGCTTTTTCTTTTCTTCTCCCTCAAAGACAGACTGCAATTTTATAGAGTAGCAGTGCCAGAGGAGCGCCTTTTTAAAAATAGACATGAAGGTTGTAGTTGAAGTTGGCATTTGGACTTAATAACAATGGCAAGGTCCTGCTCAATTACTTTTATCTTTCCTGTGCTACCTCTGCGCTTTGTGAGCCCAGCAATCCCAATCCAATCTGCTGGATGTGGAGAACGGAGCTCTGCATAATGACGCACTGTGTCCAATTAATTCTTCAAAAAGGATTACAGGATTTTTCCCCCTCTCATGTCATGTTGCCTTTTAGGCATCCAGCTGATACTTGAGATTCAGCTTCTACGTTTGAGTCACTAAATGGGAGTAAAAGCTACTTCTGTGGGAGTTCTTTTTAAACCCACATCTGTGTGTTTCATGTGATTTCATGTGATTTCGTGTGATTTCCACCAATTTCCCCCACGTCTAGAGGCTTCCAGAGGGCAACGACATTTTTATTTTAATGTTCTTGAAAGAGCAGAACATAGCTTGGCATTTTGTGCAACACACCTACATGTTGCTCTGTTGGTCCCTATCCCCTCTTTCTTCCTGCATCTCCCTCTATCCCACTTTCCAAGCCCACGCGGTTTCTGCAGACGGCTGTTCATCATGAACAGTCTGCTTCTGCTTGAGGCGTCTGCCTCTTAAAGGTATAGTATGTAGAATTGTATGACAATGTTTACACAAAAATATCTAAATTAATGAAAAATGGACTACAACTATGTTTTATATATTTTTTGACTTCTTACATTACCTAAAATATTTCCAACAGTTATCAAAGCCAAGGAAATCCGTAATTTTACAGTTGTAACAGGACGTGTCTTGTCACGGCACCCGCCATGACAGACTCGTGCATGCATGTAAGTGAAGGGGCGTGGCTTTTGAGGGAGCACAGACGGGGAGGGGGTGGGTGTAGACGGAGCACTGAGAGAATGCTACTTTCAAAATCCTGCTCGTTTTTTTCCACTTCTTTTTCCTGATTGGAAAAAAGTGAATTTGTACATTTATCATTCTGACTTTGTGAAAAAGATTCCTTCCACTATTTCATTGATTATTTTGATCCTCCTGTAAGCTGTTTTTAAAAGCTACTTTCCTGCTCACTAACCCCTGACTGCTTTTTAGGTCTTCCCAATGAATCGTCCCGACTGTGCATTCATTGTGTTCTGTGTTCACTTGTTCACACTGACACAGATTTAACTCTGGGTTTTGTGTTGTTGCCCAGCCTGTTTCTTCTTTCCAAAAACAGCTTACCTAAATGCCGTGTTGACCAAAATCAGGCACTTTATTACTTGATGAGATTAATCACCTCTCAGCCAACGCTGACATCACCGACTCGCTCTCTCCTGGGCGGGTGGAGCCAGGAAGGGGGTGAGAGGATGGGGAGAGGAAAGGGGGACTCAAGCTCTCAGGAATGAAGCATATCTCTGCTGCTCCTTTGCCTGCTTAAATGATTGGTTTATTTATAGAGGGGCGACGAGGGAAGTGGGATGGGGCTGCGGGGAGTTGGACAGGTTAACATCACGCTAACTAGAGAGGTCTGCACTGCGTCGCCCCATCCTCTTGTTCCTCTGTTTTGTTTCAACCTCCCTCCCTCTCTCTCCGTTCACTGGGGGAAGCTTGTCTGCTCTGAGAGACTCCCGTGTTTAATTTACTGCAGACACTAAATACTAAAGTATTGTGCAAACAACCCGCTTTTTGAGGTGGCCTCAGAGGACATGTTAGGAATTCCCTCTCACGTTGAATAAATTGGCAGGGCGCTCCTCTCATCGATCTCTCTTGCTTAAGATAAAGATGTTAAGCTTTGGTCAATTCTCCCAAAACCTAATTAAGCTGGTTTGAATGTTGTCCCCTAACGTAAAGTAATATCTCCCAGAGCACTTTTTGAAGGGGTATTATAAATACAGGAAAACACAGCTTTCTCCGTCTGGCTCTGTTTGAGTCGTTCTTTGTCTCCTGTTTGTTGAGTTCTTATTTTTCTCTTATCTAAAAGGATAAAGGTACATACCTACTGAGAGTAAACAGTTGCATGAGAAGGCTCCATTCATTGTGTATTGCAAAGGGATTATTAGCTGTTCAAGGCGTGCTGTGATACCTGGTGGTGTGGCCAAGCTTTGGTGACATTTTTAACAGCTGTTCCCCGTCATCATGGCATGATCTTACCTCTGAACTGAAAGAATCAAATATATGAAATAACTAATGTGAAATGTGTGGTTGAGTGAAAATGTGCTGTGATGTGATGTGCAGCAGACGTACATGCCAGACAAGTTGTTGGCATGAGCTTCGAATGAAACAACAGGCCCATGTTCACATATACTATTCCTTCTATAGAGCCGTGAGGTGTAGCCCTCCTGTTGAAAAATGAAGCCAATGCAGAAGTGCAAAATCCTGCAGTTTGTCGAGTGTCCCCTTGAGGCTGGCTCTAGGAACACAGGAAGTCCCATACACACCACAGGATAAAAAGCTGTGACTCCGAGTGACCATAAACTTCAAAGCCAGTACAATTTAAGAAAATGTCGACAGGGAGTGAGCAGCACAAACAGAACTTAACTACTTACCTGTGTGTGTGCTCAGAGCTTACTCTCACGCTGCTATTGTCTGTAACCTCAGTGTGCATGTGCATCCGTTCTGTTCTTGGAAAGAACTGCGTTTTACATGTCTTCACAGCGAAGGTGATTGTGCCATTTCCAAAAGTCTGCACCCGGGGACCCGTTTTCAAAACTTTCGCCGTGTAAAGGGTTAGTCAAAACATAACAAAAGGTGGCCGCTTTTGGGTGAAATCGTCATGGGAACAGGGCTTCTAAGAAATAACTACTCACTGCATGATTATTTGGCTAAACGACTGAAATTCCTGAATCCACTGCAAATGTGCAACAATGTTGAACGTTAACTTGTATGTACATCAATCATCATGCAACTAATCTGAAGTTAATGTTGAAATTGTGGAGTGTGTTCTTGGACTTAATGATCACGTTTCGATCTCTTTCTTTACCCCTCCTTGTCCCCACCTCCTCCTCACCTCCTCCATCCATCTGTTAGCTCCTCTCAGGAGAGCTCGCTAGGCTGGAGTCATGGATGTTCCCTCGGAACCGTCAGGGATATATGCTCACCTTGTCCTCGAAGCGTGTTCACTCACCACATGCTCCTCTCGTCTCTCGTCCACTCTCTCACCCACCCCCCGTATCGCCTTGCGTTGCCTCTCATCACGTCATCGTCCGCCCTCCTCTCTTCTCGTGTCTCTACATTACTGTCCCTCCCATCTCTCCCTCGTGTTCATGTAAGCCTTCCTTCAGGAAAAGGACAGGGCAGGTTTATTTTTATAACAAGCACCTCAATTTCATTCAGCAAACATGGAGGACAGTCCCACTGTTCAGGAAAATCCAGCAAGACCTCAAGCCCTGTTTCTCATTGTTTTTTAATTGCATTTACCAAACGTACTTGCTAACATTATGGTTAGCTAGACATGTCAGCAAAATCATCATCATCGTCATCATAATCGTCCTCAATGTCGTAATGTTAGCTAGACATGTCAGCAAAATCATCATCATCGTTATCATAATCGTCCTCAATGTCGTAGGTGTTCATAAAGAGCCAAATGGAGTTTTGTAATTCGTTCCACCAAATATGAGAAATAATGCATCTGAAACATCCTGATGTTCACTCCCAAGGACATAAAACAAAAGAGAAATTCTCACTGTGACATGTTTTTATTTTCACCCCTTAGACCTGATTTATTTTGAAATCACCGTTTTAATCAAACTTGATTTCTTTCTGGGTCTCAGGGGGATATTAAAATGTAATACAGAGACCATGGTGGAGCGTCTTCTCAGGAGTCTTTGTCTATTAAACCAGCCTATTATGATGCTAACAAGAGGTGTGTGTGTTTTTATTGTAGTGATGCAAGGGTGAGCAGATTATTGGGCCTGTAGTCTTTTATGAACACTAACTACAAATAGCCTCCCCACAAATCACTTTAACACTGTTTTGGGTCTGCTGCTGTGTTTAACAGAGAACAGTTCACACACAGAGGAAAGAGGATAAAGGCTCCAAGTCTCAAGAAACACCCAGGAGCTATTTTTTTATACAGTTAGGAGAAGACCAAGAAACTGTCAGATTTACCACAAAACACTTTCTGCAGTGTGTTAATAAAATAAACCTACTAAGACCCAGTGTCCATCACAGAGCTCATTATGTATTTATGTGTGTCAGACACTCTCGACCCTGGCTTAGAAATCAAATTCTTTAGTTTCCTACCACAACAAGGTTAAGAGTCTAGACTCATCTGAGCCGGCTTAGGGCGGGTCGGAGAATTCACCTGCACTAAACGTATTTTTGAAATTATACCTTTATTTTTTATACTCCCAAAGGTGAAATTCTGGTTTATTGAGAGACATGCTTCTTACACACATAGCCCCGGATTACACACCCATGCACAAACAAGACCTGTGGTCTTGTTTGTGCATGTGTAATGGAGAGATCTCGGAGTGAGGCTGCTTTGCAGGGAGGGCAGAGCTGTTGGGGGTTTGGGGGTTTGCTCAAAAGCACCTCAACAGTCGGGAAGTGACCCGGCATCTTTGGAACAATCGGACCAACGTCCATATTTTGGTCCACAACAGGACTCGAGCAGCGACCCTCCGGTTTTCGACCCAAATCCTTACAGACTGAGCTACTTCCACCCCAGTTGTTGGACACACTGCCCTTCAATCAAAATCAAAAACACTAATGTATTACATTATGTGCACAGTTGGAGGGGAAAAAAAGACCCTGTAGTTCATCCTTATCTGAAATAATCGTGCAAGCAGATCCCTTCACATCCCACTGGAGCTTTAGTGTGTTAGAATGTAAGGATTTGCTAATCAGCCGTTATTTTAACTGGATCTCCTCAGTATATAAGTCCAGGAATGCATGATGGAAATGTTGTGTTCCTTTGTCAATCGTCTAGAAAGAGCACGCAGCACAATAACCATTGTTATCATCTAAGTCATGTACAGGAGCACAATGAGATATGAGACACATCTTGATTTCTAGTTAGTTTAGGATCAACAGTGAAAGTCCTTCATCCTTATTCTCTTTGATTCGCCTGCTTTTGTAGTTTCCTGACTGTGGGGGGAGTGGGGGGGGGGGGGGGGGGGGGGTGATGAATGAGTGACTGAAGCTTCAGCACACGTCTTTCCCCCTCTTATGTATTACAGTCATCTCTCTCATCGGTGGAATCAGATGCCATATTAACGGAGGCTTTTCACACATGCGTATAACGCTTAGACTTTGAGTCATGCAACAATGCCAATGTTTCAATGACAGAAGGTTTCCCCCATCATGCAACTCTTTAGAGGTAATGGAGACTGTTGCATATAAGAAATTTTACTCACAGTTTGAAAATTAACCTACAGAACCAGCAGCACTTCTGCAGAATTCTCCAAAATGTCCTCTGTTGTTGTAGAGAGAAATCTACATCATGCAATCAAACACATGCTTTTACTTCCATTATGTTTGAGCATGCCTCCTGTTTAAGAGCCCCATAAATTGTTTGTCTTTACAATCTGCTCCTGATTAAGATTTAATCCAGCTCAGATACTCAAAACTTCCTTCAGGCATTTTCTGACAGAACCATCAATAATCCTGCATGTCGCTCTGATTGAACTCTTGTAGATAACCATGATGACAGTGAGTTTGCAATGTTACGGAAACAAGCTCTCCGGAGGCATTCAGAAATATCAACGCTGACATTGAGATGCTCGGGGAAGTCAAAGTCAATGAGGAGTCATTATGCAGAAGAACAGTGGTGAAGCTGCACGAGTGTGAGGATAAGTGAAAGGAACAGGTAGGAGGAAACAAAGGTACGAGGAGCGCAGAGTGTGGGAGAGAGGTAAGACGACAAAGAGAGAAAAGATTTGAGAGGAGCCGAAGAAAGAAGAAGAAGAGACAGAAAGGAAGCAGACGTGGGGAACGAGGCGGGCGGGGTAGGAGGGCCGCTTCATTTTTGAGACAATGAAAAATTCATAGCACCTTCACCGGCTGCCATCCTGAATCAAAGGAGGATATGCATCGCTGACGGGCGGCGCAGGAATAAAATCAATTTATCTCTGATTTCACGAGGGGGGTTTAAAAATATCCCCATCACTTATTTATGTCTGTGTCGTCCCATGACACCCGAGAGTGAGGCGACAGCCACCCTGCAGGGAGCTGTTCTGTTTCCTCAAACCTTCAAGGGTGCTTATTCACACAGACGGCAGCTGAAAGGGCCCGAACATGACGTGCACTTTAGTTAACTGACATGCACATCAGGACACATGAGAGAGGTGTCCTCATGCCATCAGAGCACAAACTTTACAACTGTTACAAACACTTTTTTTCACCTCTGCTTCATTTTTCAACGCTGGAGGTTGCTGCTTGGTCTGCTCATTCTTCAACTTTTATTAATAGTGGATGAAAGTGGAAAATACAATACTTAATCCAACTTCAGACATTTAACTTTCAAAGGTCCTCAAAAGTTTTTAGAAGCAGTCTTTAAAATGATATAATTAAATAGAAGTTTTTTTTACACTTTTATACACCATACATAGTTAAAGAAAATGCATTATCACAACAAAACTGGTCCATTAATCTTGTCAGAACGATTAACTATTCAAACTGCGCTTCTCAGTGACCCTCGCAAGATGTGTGTTGTTCAGATAGACTGTGAATATTAATGTTTGAAGCCTGAGTGACGTCAGCCATCTGTTCCTGCAGCTCTAGAGGCTCATCGGCAGCAGCCACCATGCTGGAAATCCTGTGTCAGTCTAACTTTCAGTCAACCTAACGACAGGCTGAGAGCTGGAGCTGAGGCGGGTTTTAAGCCTCTTGACGAACCGTTACATCCCGCCCACCTGTCAATCATGTCAGCTACACGCCTACATTCATAAAATCAAAACAGAGCGGTTTAAAAAATACATACAGTGTGTGCCAGTGAAGACAACTAACTAATCAGACCTATTTGTATTCTTGTACCAGGCAGTAAACATGTTTATTTATGCTGTAAAAACAGCTTTTTTGACAGTCATGTGTATGTGACTTCCTGTGTTCCTGCAGCCTGCCTCTAGTGGACACTCAAGGGAACTGCTGGATTTTGCGCTTCCGCATCGGCTTCATTTTTCCAGACCGGAGGTTGCCACTTGGTTGAAACCTTTTATAAGTTGATATAGCATTTCACATGTCCCACACACAAGTACACAATAAGGAGGTTTTGCCACATACCTGTGGTGACACAAGAAGATCCTGTATATCCCCACGAGGATCCACGTTTCATCACTGTTAAGTAATTGCTAAGTAATGGGCTCTGCCTTCCAGCACATGCTGTATGATATCCAGCACATGTTAGGTCATTAGAGAAAGTGAGTCTGAGCACCGAGGGCATCAGATAACCAAGGTGATACTTCATCTGTTACAGACACACACACACACACACACACACACACACACACACACACACACACACACACACACACACACACACACACACACACACACACACACACACACACACACACACACACACACACACACACACACACACACACACACACACACACACACAGCTGGGCCTGGTGTGTTCAGACGAGAATACAGAATATGGAAACAACCACACACCACCGTAACAGCACAATTCAAATCTGCTGACTGCTTAATTTGATCGACAAAACAGGAACTGGAAATGCTCCTTGTGCCTTCATTTTTTTTTACTTTGTCAAACTGTAAATAAATGGATTCATCAATATACACACACCAATGCATGTTACTATTAGTGTGACCACATCCTTTATTATCCCTTTACAGTCAATGTTTTAGATGTAAAGATCTCGGTTGTGGTTAAATACGGCAATGTTGTTGTGCACATAACAAGTAACATGTGACACAAAATGTACATTTGAAATAAGTCTCACACAGGACCCAGAGTCCAATCTCCTGGGTGAAGATAAAGAGAGTGTTCAAGGAGTTGTACGTCAGCCTAGTGATGCCAAAACATGAATCCTATACTCTTAAAGTTTGAAGAAGAAGACATTCTGTATTGATCCACCAAGGAGAAATTACTTTTACACTCTGACATTCACAAACACTCACAAACATTGCTCAAGGGCACCTCGGCAGTGCTCAGGAAATGAACTAGCACCTCTCCAGCTACCAGACCAGCTTCCAGACTTAATCTGGTCCGTTCAGTTCCCAACCCAAGTCCCTTCAGACTGAGCTACTGCCACCCCAAAGACAGTCTGAACTTTAAAATCTCTTTCTTCATCGTAGCTTCACAGAGGTTAACAATTCAACTGGCTTTTGATATCCATCTCCATTTGTTTGTCAGAAATGAGAATTATCACGATAACCCTGACCATGTGGACTGACACGTGAAGGAACGTTGAAAACTTTGGGAAGAAAAGGACAGCAACAGATACTGTAACCTTTGCCGTACCTGTCGTCTTAGCTCAGACTTCTAAATACGATGATTTTCACACTTCAGCATCTTGAATCAAAAAGACGAACCCATTTTCACCTTTGGCAGGGTGTCGGCTCGCTTTGAATGAGGAGGAAAGTGTTGGTTTTGCATACAGTATTCATGTGATGCAGCGTGACTCAGCTGACTATCAGAGGTGGCATTTTCTCACCTTGGTCTCCATGCTAATGCTCATGCTGCTCCGGCTCAGGGAGGGAAGCGGTGATGTGACCAAATGTGATTTTAATGCTTAGCTTCTAGCCCCACGACTTCCCCATCCAAGAGAGCTTTTGGCAATGGGATGTAAGAGGCTCTGAGAGTCACAGACGACAGGCTTAACACTCCATTATTTATTCAAACAGGATTTAAATAAGAGCTGTTTTAATCATTAAGAGATAGAAAAAACAGCATGCTAATGTCACAGCTATGCAGGTCTGCTGCATTCCAACATGACGTAAACCCTTTGAACTAAGCAAAGGAAAATACTTCACCAGTTTTGCGATGTCATGTCTCAAATGCTGTCTTCACTAGGATCTGCAAAACCCAATCTAGAAAGGATGTGTAAAGCCTGGCATACATCGTACAATTGTATGCAATTTGTTGCAGAATGTCAACTCACACTGTACGACTGAATCGTTTACGACGCACGACCAAAGCTTATGTTTTATGCGCTCCCACTGTACGACCCCGTTGTCGGGCACGACCTGACAGCTCACACTGTACGAGTAAAATCAAGACGGAGTTGAAGTCAGATCTGTATTGATCAGTTTCCTCATATGCACAGCTCAAATACACACACCGTCAGAAAATGCCCCCACTCTCTCATACACAGTTTCACCAACAAACACATGCTAACTAGCAAGCTAAGTCACAACGCATGCTCCCAGTCAGCTGGAGGTCGGCGGCTTTCCTGCCAATGTTTCCTCTCACTTATATCTCTATCACGATAGAGGGGGAAGACATATTAAACAGACATGCCTGCAGACGTAATCAGGAAAGAAAATCCTCTAGTCTGGTAATCTGCTCTCACAGCACAGGTGTGTGCAGTCGTACAACCTCAATATCAAAGGACCCGTCGGGAGCAGCTGATCGGGCTACGGTCGGCCACCGTGACCCCCTGTTCACTCTGAACAGAATCCGTCGGGCGACTCAATAATTAAGTCTAAATCTGCCCAAAATTGTACAATGATCACCAGGCTTAAGTCAATTAACCATCATTGATAAGAGTATTATAATAGTGTCATAAAAATGTAAAAATGTAAACATTTAAGAAGGAAAGCATTCAATCAATGAAGGCTTTAGTAAACCTTCATGTAATCATGTAGAGAACGGCCTTATCAAAGAGTCAATGTGACCCTGACGTGTATACCAAACTGAGTCTTGCAGTTCAGGTCGTATGCGGATCAGATCTTTGTATGCAGCTGTTTTTCTTCATGTAGCGCTGCAGAGTGAATTAGATGAATCAGTTAAGTGATACAGCATCTATTGCTTCCTGCTCCGCATGAAAAGAGTGCCTCTTCTTGTGATGAAGCTATGCTAAAAAAATGCTTGAACCCTCAGAAACGACATGTTTAATTGATGAGTTTGGGTAGGAGCAGCTCCCGAGTTCAATAAAATTAATATACAAAGAAAAATGGCCAACTCCCCCGCTCCTCACCCCCACCCACCCTCAGGTTTCAAAGGCTTCTTCTTTGAAAGATGAACCTGTTGTGCTGGGATTTTGGCAGAGCAGGACGATTATTAAATTCATTTAATCTATTAAAGCTGTTCTGCATTACCTAAATGAATTTTTTAATGGGGAGCAGGCTGGTCGGGTAAAGACACACTGGGGAACATGTAGAGCACTAAAGTAAGCGGACATAAACAGAACCAGACAAGGGTATCTGACTGCTTACTCCCCCCAAAGTGGCTCTTGCATTATGTGGTTTTAATATCCTCAAACTCAGCGCTAAAGCACAAGTCCTCTTATGAGACACACTGTTCAATAACGCTGGACAAGGTCTCGACTTAAAGCGCTGCCAGATACTGAACCGAGAGCAGAGAAGGAGATACTGGATAAATGAATAAGGAAGTATAAAAAAAGTAAAGTCCTGATAAACAGGGGCTGTAATTTATTATGTGCATTGGTTTCATTTTGTCCTTGGAAATACTGTTTTCTTTAAAGGATAGATTTAATCATTATAATGTAGACAGTATGTGATGGATCTGTGCAATATCTCTGTGTCTTAAGGGGTCTTATTAGTTTGATTGTTTTGCTGTTCTTGACTTTGACACAACCTCCTACAAAGTCTCAAAGAAACCAAACAGACGTTTTAAAGAACATATAAAGGAGGACATTCTGGCGTAAAATCTTTTTATATATTCTTCACTTTTTTAACTTTTATGTGAAGCACTCAGGAACTCAGTCATGTTTCCACAAGCTTGCTGTCTAACTCCTGCTAATAGCTCTGATGGCTGACCGTTCTTGATGATGTTTAAATTGCTTGGCGTGACGACGGCTGTGTGCATCCAGCTTTGTCTCATCCTGTCAGTTGATTCGCACTGTATTTGTAGCCTTTTAAATACTATGGGTCTGATTACACAGAGGCCAAGCATCAACCTCCGGTCTTGAAAAATGAAGCCAATGCGGAAGTGCAAAATCCTGCAGTTCCCCGAGTGTCCACTAGAGGCTGGTTGCAGGAACACAGGAAGTCACTTACACATGACTGTTAAAAATGTTGTTTTTACAACATGAATAAATATGTTTACTGCCTGGTTCAAAAAACTAAATAGATCTGATTAGTTATTGTCCTCACTGGCAAACACTGAATTTTTTTTGTTTGTCTGTTTTTATTTTGAAAACCATACATGTTATCCATAGTAAGGCGCATAGCTGACATGATTGACAGGTGGGCGCGATGTAACGGTTCATCAAGAGTCTTAAAACCCGCCTCAGCTCCAGCTCTCAGCCTGTCGTTAGGTTGACTGAAAGTTAGTCTGAGACAGGATTTCCAGCATGGCGGTGGCTGCTGCTGATGAGCCTCCGGTGCCCCCTGCAGGAACAGATGGGTGACATCACTCAGGCTTCAACCATTAATATTTACAGTCTATGACAGAGACGTGTCACACTAGGCTCAATGCCTGAGCGGATATGAGGGAAAAAAAACATCTGGGAGCGACTGTGGAGCACGGCTGCGTGTGCATACAGGCGACAAAGTAAATGAAGTGGGAAAAATGGACTCATGCATATGTAGCACTCTGGTCGTTGCTTTGCTCCAAAATGAAGAGGGGGGGAATGTCTTAAAAATGGAGCTAAAGCCTCCTGCTTGATTTAATTGGCTGCTTCAGCCTGTCAAATAAATGTCAGCTGTAAACACATTAATTTACTTATTTTCTCTGCTGGAATCCTTGGATATATTCTATACAGTGTGCGTAATGGACAGTCTGGTATTGATTACTAACAGAGTATTGTGATCTATTGTGTGTGTGTGTGTGTGTGTGTGTGTGTTAACTTGCATGTGTTGGCCTTTTCTTCACACTGCAATACCGACCCTTCAGCACTCTCCTCCAATTGTAAATCAAGAACAATATTTTTTGTTTTGCCATCACCGTAGATTCGACCAGAAGAGTGAGGACTGTGCAGGAAGTTGGACTGAATAATTGGGTTTGAGCGAGAAAATTTGGGTCGGACGTGAAATGAATAACAGATTTAATACGTGTGATAGTGCATGCTTTTAGAATTCTGTTTACCGCACGCGTGTGTAAAAGGAACAGTTCTGTCTTCCAGAGAGGTGTCGGCCCTGGTTCTGATCATTATTCTGACTCATAAACTGGAGGACAGCTTCTTGGCTTTTCCCCTCTGTGAGACGTCCTCTTTAAAAAAACATCTCCACTCTCTCCCTGCTTCTCTCTGTGGCATTCCTTTGACACTATTTATTTCTAATACTTCATGGATCTTTGATGCTTTTTGAAGTCAGCAGGAACTATTTTGCATCTGTTACATCACCGCTTTTTTTCCTGGCAGCACATGTGCACTTATTCGTTTAAGCAATTCATTCAGGCCCTCTAGGTGCCTTTAATAAATGTGATATTTGAGCCTTCCTGGTTTGGCCTTTGCTGGTTTTAATTCCTGCACTCTGAAATAGCTGACCACTAACGTTCAACACAGCGGCTGAGACACAAATGCAATCAAATGCAATGCCGGCTTTGATCCATGGTTGTCAGCTTGCATTACCACGCTGTCAAACACTTCCTGGTTTGCAGTTGACAGTTGTGTTTACACAGCCTGTGTCGTCATGACTCGCTTCAATCATCTTAATGGTGCGCAGTGACACTGAAGAGCACAGAACCAGCATGAGAGATGACAGCTACCTTTACGACATTCATATTTATTCACTTTCTTCTCCATTATGTGGTTTCAAGTCAAAGAGATGAGACCTGGCTGAAATAGCACACAGACCAGCTGCCAATTACTCTGATAAATGAACCATAACGGAGCTCAAAAAACACATGTGCACCATTTTATGGACACAGGACGTCTTTAAAAGCAGATTCTCAACACCTATGCATTCTGCTCACCGGGTATTCACATATAGGGCTTTCACACGTGCAGAAAACTCCTGATACTTGCTGGAGGAGCTGCATGTGCGATCGCAAACATCCACATTTTGCACTCAGACCTCACCCGAAGTTTTTCCTGCCAGATCCCTAGTAATTGTTTCAGAGCTGATGTGAGAACGCAGCAGGATATAATCCGGAGAATTCACGTTGAGCGAGTGGGAGGGGTGGTGACGTTTGTTTTAAACCTCACTATGAGCTTGCTCCGCCAATCGCAGTTACTCTGTACGATCTTTACTCTCTGGCTGCCCTCCTGATGCTCCGGCCGACTGAATGATATACGTATAGAGAATCGAATAGTGCCGCAGAAACCGATCAAATCAGTGAGTAGATGGATAGAAAGGGAATGTGGGAGTTTCTGGTGGGTGTGACCTGAAGATGAAAAAAATGACAGCATCCAGGTTGTCACAAACTGCCTGGGGTGACAGAGAGTTGGACGTTCAGGAACATAAACTGTGGTTAGCGCTTTATTAACAAACTTTCCCATATATTTCCATCTCTCCATCTTTGACTATATTAATTACACATACCTGTCTAAGTATGTTGGATTTGAAGTCAGAGAGAATCAGTCAACACACCAGCTTTTGTTAACGTGTTCAGAAGTCCTGGATTTATCAAACAGAGTTTCCTCATGTCTCCAGCCTGAGCTAGGAGACATTCGATCAGTGGACTCCAGTGATCTCACTAATATAAAAGGGTGTTAAATTCCACTGCTTATAAATCTCTGGTTTTAAAGTACCTCCGCTGGTTTCACAGCATCATGGTACCATTGTTGTACTTCCTCACTTTCACTACATGAACACCATGTGTGTCGATTTTCACGGTAATGTGGATTTCATTCTCCGCCCTGGAGCATAAAATCACCTTGTCTGCTTTGTTATGGCTCGGTACAGGCGGCCTCACCAAAAGATAATCCATGAAAAATCACTGCTTAAACACCTGAGTGATGATTTAAAGTGTGTCATGGATCTCAGTTAATACTGCTGTCACTTGAGACTGTTTGTCACCAATGAGATTATCACGCCTGGAAAAAGGTGGTGGTGGTGGTGGGGGACATTTCATGGCATCATCAGCCATGGCTCTGAGAAAGGTCTCTCTTTCCAGGCATTTGATACGCTGGATCATTAACATCACCTGTGACACGATCACATTATTTTCAGTTTAGCTGAAAAGAAAACAGTGACTAAATGCTGGCTCTTTATTTGAATGTTCACTCACAGCTCCTTAGAACTTTAGTACACACTGAGGTCAATATAAGATACCCATAAATATATTATATGACTGAACATGCACAATAAACGCATTGCTTAAAATGCAAAGAGGGAGTGTGCATTGGCACTCGGCATCATGAACATGTAACCAATCATATGGAGCTCTGGGTACGTGTACATACTCACCATTTGGCCAATAGAAAGAAATACTAATGAGCTGTTTGCAACCCTCAGATGAAATCAAATAGATGGAGACGGCCAGGTTAGCTATAACAGTGGCCGAGGAAAGAGAGACAATGTGGTGTAAACGCTCTAGGGATGCATTTGACCTTTGATTACCCAAAGGACACTGTTTATCTTTTTTATACAACACCTGAGTTCAAACAAGCCGGACGGCCAGATCATTTAAGGCCCTCTCCACAGGACAATGTTTTCAGCCAAAAACAGCAACCTTGGGGCCCCAGTAGTGTTGTGGGTAGTGCCCCCACCTCATCTATGGAGGCTGTAGTCCTCTAGGCAAGACGATGGGTTCGGGTCTGACCTGTGGCTCCTGTCCCACCTGTCATACTCTCTCTCTCTCCCTCTCCTTGATTTCCGACTCTTTCCAAAGTCCTATCGCTCCAATAAAGGCACAAAATCCCCCAAAATAAATCTTCAAAAAACATCATTTTGTTGCATTTTGGCTGATCATTTACACGACAACGGAGTTCCAGGTGCTTGATAATGCAAACTCACGGAAATGACATCGCCTCTGTCGTTGAAATATGCAGATCCTCTAAAAACGGAGACATTTGGTTCACGCCCATTACGCTTCCAGTCAGTGGCAAAGCAGGAGTATGCGGGCTACAACAGCAAGGCTTATTTTTGTGATTTTTCTCTTCTTTTTTTTTAGAGATTGCAAAGTGGATAGAGTCAGAAATGCGAGAGAGAGAGAGTGGAGGAACGACATGCAGGAAAAGAGCCACAGGATTTAAACCCTGGCTGAACGCTTGGAGGACTGTAGCTTCTGTACATGGGGTGCGAACTAACCATTAGACTACCAGAGCAAATGTGGCAGCTGATTACTCAGGCTGTTGAGAGCAGCAGTTACGAGTTACCAGTTATGAGAAAATCAATGCCCCTGTAGCTGTAAACAGAGAAAACCCCTCTGCTCTCCACAGTGATGTGTGACAGAGCCGCTAAAGTGACTCTTAAACTTCAGCCAGTGAAGCCACTCAGCACCGTCGTGACCTTGCAGTTTGATGAAGTGGCTGATTACACACATGGAGGGTGGAGACACCAACAGACAAGGGGCTACCGCACAACATGACATCTGCAAACACACAGAAGCAAACAGAGAGGTGTGCTCATGTGTGCAGGCATTTATAAACACACAAACCTGTAGTGATGCAGCCTGAAGTGCACACACACAGACACACACACACACACACACACACACCTTGCACAGCCACATGCTTCCTGTCAGCTTTAATCATCATTGTTTTCTTTCAGCTCTCTGCAGTGACCATGATCAGTAATTTACTGTTGCTCTGTGCTCTGCTGAGGAAAACAAAGGTGCCACACGCTCAGACTACAAACACTGGACCTTGAAAAAAAACCCTTCTCAGCCTTTGTGCTGTCCTTTCAAAATCAAGTTTTGTGGAAAGTTTTTTTAGAGTAGAACAATTAAGCATGAAGTTAGCGAAACCTTCAAACATAAAGAGTCGCAGATTGTTACACTGGACCTGTCAAAATGTCAATATCAATATCGGAATATTGTATTATATTTACAATTTTCCTCCAATTGGCAAATGTCTTTTTTGAAAGAAAAGTTTGACTTATTTCTCTCAAAGCTTTATGAATGGTCCAACAAGATTTAAATACTTTTTTTTTTTAATCATTTTCTCATGACAAAGCAAGTTCCAGAAATTCCCTCGAAACACAGCACATTATGCACTGTAAGCGCCAAGGATTTATTTTACTGTCCATGGTATCATGATGTTAGGACTTCATATATAAGATATGAAAATACATTTAGTGCAGAGTTAATTGAAAGGCAGTTGTGTATCTCGCTCTGCTTGGCACCAGTCTACAGCTTCAGTCGATCCTGACTTGTGGGACAGTTGCACTTTGAGAGTTGGTGAAGGTGGTAAGCGTGATGAGCTTACAGATTTGATGTACCTCGCCTATTTCATTGGGATGTTTCTGATGCAGTTTGGTGGATTGTTTAAGATCTGAGTAAACTTGCTTTTAACTATGCAAACGCTTGACATCAGCCTTGCATATTATCGGTGGTTTTGGAGCATTGTTTGGGCTTGTCCAAAAAAATAAACGTAACACATCTGCAAGATGCAATATGCAATATGCATATAACCACTAGGAGCAGTGTAGGGTTGTATGTTGATGAAACCAGATGTGACCACTAACAATGGAGGAAAGTTTGGAAGTAAAGTTAATAGATCAAGGTCGCAACTACCGCTGTGATCTGAGAATTAAAGTTAGATTAAAGTCACGTTTGTTTACATTACAACAATGCAAATCTGGAATCTCTACTTCTGTGTTTTACGCAGTCTGATTTATGTGCAGCTCCCTCTAGAGGAATCCTCCAGTAACATGTGTTGTTTATAGGCAAGTATGTGAACATTTACGCTCATGATGCACTCGGTTGTCTTCATGTACGCATAGACTAAAGCAGGTTTATTTGAGCTTTTAGTCTAAATTAGCTTGCTCCCCGGTTCATTCAGAGGTGGAGCCAGCCAATTGACGTACACGGTATTATAGCATAAAAATAGAGATAACAAATCCTCTCCTCACTTCAAAGCAGATGTCTTCAATACTGTGTATGTTATTTTACTGTACATGCACAGGGACAGTGCTTTATTCCCTGTAGGACTTCTCTACTTGCTCTTAATATCATTCAGCAGCTCAGCAAAATGCAGCCTAACACGAGTCACAGGCGTACAGTAAATGAGAGAAAACCCCAGGAACACTGACTGCAGCTTACAATGGGCAGGATTTATCTCGAGTTCGGGGGGAATTGAATTCATTCCACGCTGTCGTAAGACGAGCTCTCTGCTCTCACGTCATGGTGGAAGGGAACACAAGAGAATGTTAACCAGAGAGCTGTTAGCCCGTTTTATTTCAATTTGCACATGTTCACCTGACATCAATCAATGCAGTCAAGTCAAATAATACCTGTCTTGTGATTCTGTTACTTTGGTCTCATGAGAGTTCTTCAAATGACCACCATTTCTTAACCTGACATGATGGTGGAGAAAGATGGGGTACAATGTAAGTCCCCACAACAACAAAAAGACAGCTCCCCTGGAATATCAATGTAGATCATTATTGGTGGTTTCACATGACTCCTCTTCACTGTCCGATAATATGATGATGGTGGTCAGGGACGATAGGCCAAAATGAAAAATGGCTTTCAGCGCGGAGCCTGCCACTTGTTTGCTTTTCTAGTCTTCTGAGTACTCAAAGTGCTTTCACACCGCAGGTCACTCCTACACAAGAAGATTGCCTTCAGCTCTGTCACCACTGTACTGTCATAACCCTCTACATTGAAGTGATGGAGCAACCAAACAAAAATTACAAGGAAGGCAGACTCCATTTTGGGCTTTTTCAAAGTTGTTGTTAACCATACAGTCGATCAAATTTGTTGATATTATAATGATTCTTAATCACATGAAATGATTGTTTTCAGTAGCTAGTACGTGCTATGCAAGGTTTGCACATGTGGGTGTGAAGGTATATATTTGAAAGCACAAGGTCACACACATTTTAAACGTCTCAATTCAAATTGTTGATTTGTTGAAGATGTAGCAAACTAATGACTACAAGCTGTAGTCATTAGAGCACACGAGTCGTCTTCTTTGACTTCTGAGTACCTTGATTCTCATCGAGGGTGCACAATAGCATCACAATATAACAAGCTAAATAAAACTGTTGTTTGGAGAGGTATTCCAACAGAGTGAGTAGGTGTAGTACTGGGTTTGGATTCAGTAACAAGCCTCTCAAACTTCAACCCTCCCTCACTGTGAGCCAACAGGAAGAACACAGGGGCTACAGTGCAATGCAGCAAAATGGAACCCAGCCATCACTCACTAGTATTAGCATCCCATCATATGATGTCAAAGTGTGCCTACCAAATTGTGAGTGTTATTCTTGAAACCTGAGATGGACGGTGCTTCACTAATAACTGTGCAATATACAGAGTGCTGCAGTGAATTTCCCCTGAATTAAAGGAACCTGAGGGGACGGGTCAGACGGCATCCCATCGTACCGGATCATATTGCAGATTACTGAGTTTGAACCAGGTAGTCTGTGACAAATTACATTTTTAAAGCAACCTCCTCCATCCATTTGGCCTGTAGAACTTCACCTAAAGTCCCACAGCCTCCCTCCATCACTCCTGTACTTCACTGTAATCCTTTATGACACAGCTCCGTACACCATCCATTTACAGTCAGCCGCCAGACATATTGAGACTTAACTCTGACCATGTGTGCATTAGCATGGCTGCCACAGAGGTCCAGATGGGAACACATTTTCCCTCTCCTGTCCTTTCCTACGTTTGAATATAAACCGTCCTTTCAAACAGGTACTATTCAACATCCCAACACATTTAATGTCCAGCAGACTGGACTATAAAAGGCTTCATCTCTGGCCACCATTGTTGGAAAGTAGGAGGAATAGAAGAAGAAGAACCAGGGGAAGATTTGAACTGATGGGAGAGCCGTGTAGGGATCCTGTGACTGTACTCTGAAAGTCTCAAATGACTCTCACCAAAAAAATGACTAAACAAAAAAAGAACTTGAAGGATCCATTATTAGGGACAGATATCTCAGTTTGCATTTCTTGTCAGATATCAAGTCCCCTTTTGTGCAGAAATAGAGAATATTTCACCAGTGATGTTGGTTTTAATCATATGAAAGGATTGGTTGTTGTAGCTATTATGTGTTTTTCAAGGGGTTCCACATGTGGGTGTAAAGGTAAAGAACAAGGTCACACACATTTTAAATGTCTCAATTCAAATAGTTTACTTGCTGAAGCAGTACAGTAGCAAACTAATGACTACAAGCTTTCATTAAATAAAATAAATAAGGGTTGTCTTCTCTGATTTAGTTGAATTGACCCACTGAGGATTTTAGCTCAAACTTTCATAGATTTTCTATTCAGGGATTTTAGCTTCCTTAGGCCCCATGCCAAACTAGCGTTTTTTTTTTCTGAATTCGTTTTTTCAATTGTTTTCAATGAGAGGTTGTTCGCAGTGGAAACCGGCCACCTGGAGAAAAAACACAGTGCCCAGTAATTTTTTTCCGAGCTCTCCGCCCTTTTATGTACAGGCACTCCAAGCACTGGAGTTGAAAATCTCTCAACCTTTCAAAGAGTGACGAGTTTATGTCACTGGTGCTCTTTTCCAAATGTATGATATTCCCCATAGATTTGCCGCCCAAGGTTCGTGTGACCCAGATTATGTTTTCAAATAATCTTAAGAGGTTCTGGGGAATGTGATGGATTCAATTCAAACATCAGCTGCAACAAGTTCCTGTCTTCTCTTTTTGTTTGTGTTGAATGCACTTCAGTGGAAAAGCCACTTTTTTATGGAGGTTTTGAAGCTTAATCAAATTTAAGGGAATTTATGTATTTAAATATTCCGCCTTGTCATGTCTTGTTTTCCATGCACCTCTGAAAAAGCACCATTTTAAATAACTATTGGCTCTGTGGGGTGCACCAAGGTGCTTTTCTGGGTCCTCTATGGTTAGCCCTTAATTGGCCCTCTCTTTGCTCGATTGTTTATTTGTGGATGTGAGTATGGATGGACAAGGATCTAACATGTGAATAAATGGCACACAACACAGCATTTATATCCAAAGCTAGTGTCTGTCCTTAGACATGCTTTTTGAATTCATCAATATCAGTGATTACACAAGAGACCGAACAGAACACACACTTAATCAAGAGTTTATCAAGAACACAAATATCACAGTTCAGTAAGAAACTATGGACAGAACAAAACAAGACAGAAGCAACTTTTTTTTTACACCTTTCTGCAGCATCTAGAGAACATTAGACAATCACTTTTGCTTATTGATTTACGTCTACTAAACTTGCTCTATTCCTGGGTAACCCACGCAGACTGATCCCATTGGTGGGTCCGATTACAGCTCCGTAATGTGGTGGGAGAAAGGTGACAGAATCGACGTTGGGGTCTGACCTTGCGGTCTCTGATTCTGTGCGGCTTCTCTCTCAGCTGATGAGGTCCGGTCACAGAGGCCGTTCACTCAATTCACCCCGACACAAACACACCAACCAGGCTAATTGAGCATCACCACCCCAGTGCCCTTCCAATTACACTTTAGCTTCTGAGACAAAATAAATATATCCGTGTGTGTTTCAGTGTGTTTGAATGAGAAGAATGACGATTTGTTGAGCGGTGCCCTTGCTGAAATTGCATAAACCAAAGGCAGTGACAGGGTCAGAGGAGATCTCAGGCCACGATTCAAAACCTTCCAATGAGTCGAACATAGTTAAACAGTAGACGTCTTGCTGTAACTTTAGATGGCACTAGTCCATTTCCTCCTATAACACTGGTGAGTATACGTGACAAACATCCTTTTAGACACAACAGTATACGAGCATATTGGAAATGAAAGCCACACAATCATGATGAACAGACAGACGTCAGTGATCTAGTCCTGCACAGCTGGTCCTTACTGCCACTTGTTGTTGGTGCCAAGAAGAGGCTTGAACCAGGAAATGGGTAATCTCTACATCTGATGGAAGGAGATCTGTCGCAGGGAAACCTTTCAAAGACGGGTTTGGAGATCACTGAGCACGATCGCAGGAAACACTATCCCTCTCAGAGTGAATGAGTTCACCATACCTTGGGAACGGTTGGACTCGCTTGCCGGATGTTGAGTGTGGGATTGATTTACTGAACGAGAAAAGGAGTGAAAGACTTAAGCATGAAGCTGACTGGAAACAAAGGTCAGGGATGTTATCATACAGAAAAAAACACAAACATACACATGTGTATCAACAAAGGCCAGACGTAGAAAAGTTACCAGATATTTACTTTGCTTTAAGCATGAGGCAAATGAAAGAAATCAAATCATCCAATGCTGCAATTTACTTTATTTCTCTTCACGTGCTTAACGACTGTTATTATGTTTTGGTCTTTAATCACTGCTAAAATGCAGCTCATGCAGTTCTTTGTCTAAATGCATTCTGAGTAGAAAGGCTGTAATGGTTTTGTAATGCTGCCATTTACAAAAGATGTGAGCTCAACCAAAATGCATCACAGCCTCAGTCTGAGGGTCCCTGCATGCTGGCAGCTTACATCAGTAACTCAGCGTTTGTGGGGAATAAACTTGAGCTACAAAAAACAGTACAGTGGTCAGACAAACTTTGAAAGGAGAATGATAGTTTGAAATGTTACACTGGTGGCACTGCCCTGCTTGTGACCTGGACTCACATGCTGCTTAGGCTGCGCAAGGTAGGGCAATAGCATTGTGGTGGTCCTATATGTTTAGTTTTTTTACATTTTCTTAACTGTGTTATCGTATCTCTCATGCTGTTTGTTTGCAGATCTTGTGCAATATATGTGCATTGTCTTGCATTGGTATGTGCCTTTCTGTTTACATGTGGACGTGTTTTTCTATTGTTTTTTTTATTGATTTATTCTAGTGGAAGCAGCTGAATGTTTGGCAGCACTTTGAGTCCAAGACAAATTTCCCCAAGGGGACCATGAAGTGTATCATATCGTAAAAATCTCACAAAACAGCAAAAATCATTCAAGGTCACAATACTGTCGGTCTCTAATGACATTGTGATTCTTACATTGTTATCACACACAACAACAAACCCACATGTCTCTACAGGAGATTTTCAGTCGAGGACATTTTCCTCAGTTATCAGCGA
The DNA here is from genome assembly GCF_963930695.1 of Labrus bergylta. NCBI lineage: Eukaryota > Metazoa > Chordata > Actinopteri > Labriformes > Labridae > Labrus > Labrus bergylta. The sequence goes on along the minus strand of NC_089207.1, from coordinate 20,149,219 downwards.
TAAAGCTGAAAATGCAAAGCCATGATGACAGAGGGAAAAGATGAGGAATACCTACATCTTCCTGAAAGATATACAGAGACAAACGCTACACAAGTCAAGTTACAACATATTAACCAACCAACCGTTGAATAAAGTCATGACATTTGGCCTCATTCCTTCTTCAGAGGAAAACACAAGATGGTGAACCCTCGAGAACACTCTTCATTCACTTTCTTGAAGTATTTATTTCTATAGATTCAAACATTTTTAACTCATGATAATGGATACTAGAAAAAACTAAAAGACTGGACTAAAAGATACCAAACCAGATTTAAAAACCAAATCCCAACGTTGCACCATAGCCTTGCCTTTTAAGGAAGAGAGCTTCAACCACTGTAGAATATTTATCTCGGATATTATGGAACGCAATCGACATATCACAACAACAGGAAAACACAGACCTAATCCCCATATTCGGGCCAGGAAATTCTCCAGCTTTATGCAAAGAAACATGCTGCAATGTATTTGTATTTACAGAGTACAGAATCAAACCCCAAAGGTAAGAAGGCCTTTTAAAGCTGGGAGGTAAGAAAAGGTCACTCTGGGTCAAATTATAAACAGAGTAAGCACTTCTGGCTACTGTGTGTTAAAATAGACCTTGCATCAAATGAACAAAGGTAACACAACCCACTCACATGTCACTGCAAGCAGGATGGATTACATTAAGTGTGAAGAAGCTGCGCTAACCTCGATCTGTTTATCACAGCCATTCTGAGGCTGAATAACGAACGCTCTGTAAGCATGTCAAAATGTCAGATATGAGCGCATGCCAGCATCATCCGCAGCACCAAGTTTCATGTTTGCAATAATTGGCCTCCTGATAGTAAACACTCTACACTGCATGCCACAGCTCATAAATCATGTTTTGTCATCACAATGCGGGGAGAAGAGGTCAAGTGTTACGCTAACTAATAGACAGAAAGGAACTAACTGCTGTGTGTGATGCAAAGTCAAGGCACATGCAGGAAAGCATAAGTGCACGCAGGAAAGTGAGAGTAATTGCATGTTCGGAACCAAAGTGCTGCATGGGTTCATTAAGGCAAATAGATCTGTATGCTCCTGCGCCTGTTTGCCTCTGAAAACTGTCATCTTCTCTGTGTTCATCTGTTCTCTGTTTTTTTTAATCTGCTTGCTTCAGCAGAAACCAAACCATACAGAGAGGAGAGGAAAGAAAATAGAGCGACATAAAGGAAGAACTGTTTGTTCTTTTTGGTGATGGACTACATTCATAAAACACCTTTCTAGTCTCACACCGCTCAAAGGGCTTCACACTGAATGTTTTAAACGGGGGGTTCAGGATCCTGCACGATAACACTTCATCATGCAGTGTGAACGAGTAGATTAAGCGCATGATTCATCCGAAAGTTGAAGAATCCGTTAAAATATGATAAACTGAGGAATGGGGTTTGTAACAAAATGTGCTGCACTGGAGCAAAAGCACAACATATATTGCAATTTGCATAATGTTTCCAGCGGTGAATCTCAGGTTTGCTCGTTCCAGGCAACGCGGTAATTAAACTGAGAGGAGCAGAAACAAACATTAGGTCAGAAGGTTATTCCCTAATGAGCTGCATGGTTTTATATTTGGTGGAGGTGTGCGTGAGTGTGTTTTACTTGTATGTCTGTGAGTGTACCTGTATATAGTAATAGAGGCCTTCTGTTGGATGACGTCTACCCTTTCATGTGCTCATTAAAATGACAAATGTGCAACACAAACAATTGATTCTGGCTGCTTTGTTGTCTGTGTGTGACGTCTCTGTTGGTGGAGAGAATTGGTTTGTTACGAGCACTCGTGTCTCTGCACCACAGCTAAAGTAATTGAGGAGGATAAACTGTCACAGAGTGCAGTGGGACGCGGTACAGTGATAGAAATGGCGTCCCTTTGCTGCAGCTACTACACACACACACACACACACACACACACACACACACACACACACACACACACACACACACACACACACACACACACCCAGGCACCTCAGAGAAACACAAAGACACTTGGAACGCGTTGTGAGCGAGCACTGTGGGAGGTTTTATGAGACGCAAACTCACTTTTGGAGCATTTTCTCCCCGAGCCGGTGGATGCCGGTGATTGCTCCATTTGTCTTATTTACTGTACATCAGCCTTATTCACTCTGCCCACTAAACAGTCCTAAACTGAGCCAATGTGCCCATAATTCACAGCTAGTGCTGCTTTCAAACACTCAGGAGATTCTCTCGTATAGTGCACGCCTTTTCTTTGCTCCTATACGATGAGAGATGGAAAAAGAGAACAAAGACGGGAACAAAGAGAGAGAAGAGAAAGAAAACAGAGGGGAGGAGAGGGGAATACCACAAGACAGTATTTCAAGTGTAAATGGTACTAAAGAATGAAAGATTATTTGGAGACATTTTTGCATCACATGTTTGCAGATTACATGTAACAAGACACAATAATTATCTTTAATCACAAATTATTTCTGTGGGATTCAGAAAATATCTACATAATTGAGTTTTGCGATAACATGTTTGGTAAGCTTTTGATATTAAGAAAACAATTTAAATTTGTAATTAATAACTTGTATGCTTTTTTTTTTTTTTTAATGTAGGTAAATAACCAAACCTGTCATTGAAAAAAAAATGTGCCAACTGAGATCTCACATTTCAGATGCTGAGTAAGCAGCTTTTTCCTATAAAATAAAATACAGACTTCTCCTAAAGTAAAGCTGCTCCATCGTCCCTTCTGGGCCTCCATACATGTGTGGTGGTGACTGTGTCTGCAGAGACTCTGTCCTCTGACTGGATTTTACTGTTCTGGTTTGTTTTGATTGACTCGGGATGTTTCTGGGCAGAGCATGCTGAAAGGCGAAACTGTCATAGTGAACATGGTGAACAATACACCTGCATAACATCAGAATTGATCATGGGTTAGCATTTGGCTACAATCAACGCTATGCATCTCCACATGATGCTCAGACTCAATCATGAACGTTTTGTGACCTGCTTGAAATGCTGAATGTAAAGTGGGGGAAACAACCAACGTCTTAATATGCATCCTTTGTCGAATGTGAAAATTGTAACACATCATGAAGCATTTGAGGAGAACTTTCCCTTTGAAGTGGCCTGAGAAAGCTCTTGTAGATCCAAACGTTGCCCAGTCTAATTAAAAATGCCACTGGGAGCTGAACAGTCTGCGGAGCTTGCAGTACATTTCTTGTCCTGCACCTGTATACGTGTTGCCTGGATGTGCGCACACTAGTTTTCTCACTTTGAAGTGGTTGACCATCCAACCAGCTGACTGAGTCGCCTTCTTCACAGTTCTGCTGCTGTCTTCGCTACAAAAGGAAGAGGGAAAAGAAGATGGAAAGAACAAGGTACACAAAGAGCAAAGGCTTAACAAAGGAGAGTGAAGAAGAAAGACGGCAGCGGTACAACAGGAGGTGTGGAAGAAGAAAGTGTTTCTTGCTCAGGCTCATTTTCCTCTCTTTCCTCACTTTCTCTTTCCTCAGCTGTCTCTCGGGCTCCCTCTGTCTCTGTTCTCTCTCTCTTTCTCTTTTCTTTCACTTCAAAGCGAGGCTGGGATTACAGGCTGGAACAGACAGCCTTACAGCTCATTCATAATGAATGGAGGCCCAGTTTAATGACTCAGTCCACTCAGAGACACCCCTTACAGCCCCGCTCCTCCTCCTCTACCTCCCTGACCGGGCTCGGCCTCTGAACGCCGGCTAATGATGTCACCTTTGGCTCCCAGGGGACACTGATAAGTCCTCCTTTGTTTGCTTTAATTTTACATATGATAAATGCCTTCATTCAGTTGATAGATAATTAGGATGTGATGTCACTGGCTGTCTGCCTCTCCAGCTCGTAAACAAGGCACCAACAGCGCTGTAGTCAAAGGAAGAGTGACAAGAAAGGGAAAAGCAAAGGGGGTGTCTGGTGCTGGAAGGCAGTGAGAAAAAGAGAAATAGAAACGGAGAAGAAATCTGTCAGTCTGTGCCGAGTGCCACAGATTGACAGATGAGGGTGTAAAAAAAAAGAGAAGAGAATAAAGCAGAAAGAGGTGGAGAGAGCAAATCTATCACTTTAATGACCAAGTGCAGCCTTCTCTGTTCTTTAGAGGACGATCGGCACGGTGACCTGCCTGCTGTTAGCGTTAGCTCTCGGTGACAGATGAGCCATCGGGATGAATAGCGCTGACAGGAGCCGCAGGACTAATTTTACCCCGACAGACAACAATACAGTGGTGAGCTGGCTGTGGTGGAGTCTATCTGCAGGATTCTTATGACCTGTGAGAAATGAGCTTTGGTGTAGATTTCTACACAGCACATGAAAAATTCAGCAGGAAGCAGGTGATAATTTCCCAGATGCAAGGGTTTGAATTTTTGGAAGTTTTTTTTTATTTTTTTTTTATGGGGCAATAATTGGACGTTTTGGGAGAGAATGCATGTTGACTCCTTTTTTGGCATCATGAACTGTGGCTATATGGTCAGAGTGATTGTTCTTGTCTAACATCATTTTCTTTAAAATTTGTAATTACCTTTTGCATCTTTCTTACATTTAATCAGAGTAAAAATGATCCATCCAGGCACCGGTTAGGAAATCTCTGCGTGCACAGCATTGTCACAATTGCCCACTCCTGAATGTACAGACACAATTAAAACCAACATATCAAAATTCATACACTACATTACATTACTTGGGGATGGATTGAACTGCAATAGGGTCAACAAATAGAATCACTTTCTTTCTTCTGAGACATCTTTGATATTTCATCAATTGGAAACTATCTGAACAAATTTGAGGTGTCAACATCACATCCATCTTATTAAAAGCACTCCTTTACTTATAAACTGCTGTAGTCAATGAAAACAAACAAACGTGTTGTAAATGCCCTACAGCTTATTCAAATAGTCTTTGGCCTTATTCAGACTGCCGTTTCAAGCCGCCATATTTACGCCCCTGTGACGTTTCGCTTTCAATCTGAATGTATTGGAAGAGTAATGGGGGGACGAAGGTGATCCTTACTCTGTACCGTCTTCAGAGGTAGTAACAGAGGCGTCAAAGAGACGAGACGGTTTCAGGGGAGCGCAGTGCTGTGTGTGCGTGCATGTCAGACTCTGTGTATATGTCGAGTTCCCGCTATGGCGTGCTTCTGCAACCCGAAACGCAATTTGTATTCACAGACTGGGACACCAACATAATGCCGCTGTGGAATAAATATGAATGTACAAAGACATGATGCCAGCTGAGCTTTACGCAAAAAAAAAAGAAGCAGTCCGAACACAGATCCTGACTGAGGATTAAAGACTATGGAATTTTTGTAACCTTCGGGAAATCACGAGGCGGTCAAGACGACATATTCAGAGTCGGTCAATTAAGAATGAACTTTCCTCATGGCCCACTACTCTCCCTAACAGGAGATTACCTAAAATGATTTTTAATAATTTAACGTACTGTATTTGTAAAATGATCAGTCATCGAGTCTGAACCTGTATGGCTTTGAAATTAAATGTTGCACTATTACCTGACCTATGACCTTTTATTACATGTGTTGACTGTAGCGTTGGTGCAATTTCTGTTCAGTAAACTTCTGCAACAATGCTCACAGGAAAACATCATACTGTAGTTTAGGATATATTAGTTGTCTTCTCCCTAACAACAAGCTCATGGTGATCTCTGGCCTGTCATTGCTCATATATGCCTTGTATTACATTTTGAGTAAGGGGCTTAGTAAGCTAGCATCCCATTTAGAAAACAGGAAGGGAGTAAGCATAATATTAGAAAGGAGGGGTAGTAACTAGCGCTGCCTGTTGGGTAAAGATGTTTAATAAATCTGAAATCAAACAATGCCAAATGCGATTTATTCAAATCATTAAGTTAACAGATCATGAATTGAACAGTCATGTTCACAGCACCTGGACGAATTAGCAAGCTCCAACTAAAACTTCTTTTTTGGGGTGTGTTTCTGATTCAGCTCCATTTGCATGCATGCTCGGCTGTAAACAGAAACCTATAATGACTTCACTTGGGTCCTGCCGTGGCCCAGGTGCTGCTAAATGAGATTACACAGCTGGTAATTTGGGAGGCCTCTGTGAAGAGGCTCAGCCTGGAGAGGAGGTCACATCAGAGGAACGCTAATTTACTGATTGAACTCCTCAAGAGGGTCTCCATCATCAAAGTCACCGTGTCACAAGGGCACACATCGGGATTAGCTGTAAAGAGGCTCCTTTAAACTTCAGATTTTATCCCTAAGTGTTGCTTGGAAATGCTTTGTTTTCATGTGAAGGCACACATCTCCTCTGAGGCCATTATGTAGAAGCTGTTTGTATTTTTCTTGAGAAAAGCTGTACCTCGATGCTATTGTAAAAAAAATGCATTCACAGCTAGGTCTGCAAAAGAAATAAGTCTGCAGTCAGTAATCCATCTCAAGATGCAGCATCGTAGCTTTTTAAAATATATGCCGTGAGTCTGAGAAAGCATGAATTGATGGAGCTTTGAAACTGAAAAGTTAAACTTTGACCCACATCACGTTTCCCACAACACAGGATGAGAAAAGTGCTTTCAGATATCAATCTCCTGGCAAAACAAATCAAAAGGCATACAAGCAATGACACACAGCTGCACAACAAAACCAAACAATCAGTCTCCATTTTGGTCTGCGGCTGCGGCCGACTCCCTGATTGATTTTGAGCAACATGTGAGATGGTTTCATAGGACTTTTCCTCTCCACTTCTCTGCTGATGATAGACGCAGTCGTCAGGTAGGCCCCTCTGACCCCTGAGAGCCCATATCCTTTTGAACATACAGCCTGATTACTCTGGAGGACACACACAAACACACACACACACACACACACACACACACACACACACATATTGTGTCCTTGGGGGGGATGACAGATAGAGGGTGATTGCTCTTGTCTTGTCCTCTGCCCTAGGACAGGTGGGCTCTCTGCTCAAATCCCACCTGGGTCATTCCATGAGGCCGATTTGAGCAAATAAAAAAAAAAAGGTGTGTATGTGTGTGTTTGTGGAGCTGAAGCTCAATGTGATACCTCCACAAATGACTTTGAAACAATGCTCTCTTATCTCAGGGGAAATGTGCGGTGGAGGTGAGAAACTGATGGTGTGTATGACCCTCATATGATGTCAGCAATAACAGATCATGTGTGGTGGACCAATGACAATGACAGATTCACTGACATGAAAACCCACCAATTATGGCTGTACCCATTATTCATCTTCTCAAAGACATTTTGATCATTTATTTACTACATTTTTAATCAGCATGTTATTTTTCTTCCATTTTCTTTTCCATTATAAAAATACACTTCACATTTAAAACGTATCATTTTACATAGCATGCAACACTGGTACACTGTTCTCATGCAGCAACCTCTGGGACTAAGACATGAAGCTAAAACTGCAGTTCCTCAAGTGTCCAAACACTAAACACGGCTAAACACTGAAGCTTCAGTGTCCACCACATCTTAACCTGCGTGTCCATCGACTCTAAAGAGGAGGCAATGTTTAGAATTTGGACTGCAGTACCCATTTGAAACGCTAGGTGTCCGAGTTACATATTGCTCCTTTAAGCATTGTAAACAGAGAAATATTCATTGGCAGTCCATAATGTGAACACATTCACAGAAACACAAAGTGTCACCAACATGATCATATACATGAGTACCAAACATGAGCTGCAGCATGCACAGTGAACATACAGTAATAAACAGACAGCTTCGTGGGACTCTTCATGCAGCCGGTCTGTGGGGGTGTGAAGGCAGCAGATATTTAACCCTGAGGTGGTAAATGTTGGCATCGTGTCAGGAGGAAGCAAAGAGAAGAAAAGACTGCCTGTTGAATTATTAAAAGAGCAGAGACATTTCAAGAACAAAGAGTCCCCTTAGATAAATGCCATCGAGACCTGCGTCCCTTGAGAGGATGTTTATCAGTCAGCCCTCCCACAATGCACCTGGGTGCACACAAGGATACTAGATACAAATATCCAGCACACTGCCTGTTGTGGGGGAAATATTCATCAGTCATGAATGGTTACTGTGGCTGCTTTGTGTTCAAATCCTGACAAAAGGGAAATAACAGAATAGCAAAACATGAAAGATTCTCGAGATCATTTCCAGTACCTCTTATCCTTGGAACCCAAGTGCTGATAATTGCACATCTATTTGTTGAAAAACTATTTTTAAAGAAGAACATTAGACAGACTTTGAGAATAAAGCCAACCGTCCTCATTTCCATTAGGTGAAGACGTTTTTTTCCCCCAGTTCCTGCGGCACAAAGAATGTTAGATTCTGTCTGAAGGGTCATTGTAGCTTCACCCTTTCAGAGATGAGCGCTTGAGTAAAAGAAAGACATTTTTGCTGTCCAGAAATGTGATGGCTTGGGTTGCTGGAACACTCAGGTGCTGTGCGCAGTAGGAGGCGAGGACAGAGAGTAAACAGAGCGAAGGGCCAGAGCGAGTGGCCTCTCATTTACCCCTCTACTTCTTTCATCCCTCCTCCAAATCCCCCCACCCGCCTCCATGTCTTGTTTTGGCTAAACTTCACAGGCTGTGGTGGTGGCAGGGACTGTTTGAGGGGGAAGGTTCAGTGAAGAGACCCCAGAAGGACCCTGTGGCCAGAGTGCACCCCCCGTGGTCTACAGTTCTTCGCCCTCCTTGAAGGATGGATCCGCCGCTTGCTTCCTGGCTGCTTCCAATATACATCCCCCCGTGAGCTTCCTGAGCATAATTGTCCCCAGCTGGAACATTGGGGATAAATAGGGCCGTGGAGACAACAGATTTGTAATTTTGGGGTGAGAGTGAAAAGGAGGAAAATTGGTAGCAGGCCACAGAAATTAGCATTCTTTTGGCTTTAGAGGGCATTAAACATTAAATAGCTGCAAAGTCCCCTAAGTATTGGGGTCTTGGGAGGGTGGTGGTGGTGGTGCTGGGGATGAGGGGTGGGGGTTAGAGATCAGAGCTTCAGAGGGTTTTTGTTTGGGCCACAGATGGTTGGTTTCTAAGTATCTCCCGCAGTGTTGAGCCCATGAGACAGTGCAACTGTCTATTATTAATGATTGTTTGGAAGGTTTTCTGCGCTTCACTGGCTTTCACTTATCAGCTTTCATGTCTCTGTTACACTGAACCTCGCTACTAGCTGCCACACAATGTTGAACACAAAAAGCATATGTGCAACGATATAAACAAACAAGGATGACCTAGAACCGCAGACAATGACGTATTATTAGGGCCAGAAGTGACTACATGTGGGCGAGTGGGTGGATAGCCTTTGTTACATCTTTATCCTGGGTAACAACATTGTCAACCCCAGGTAGCCACGCCTTAAAGCTTACCAAACGTTATATTTTCTATTTTAGTCTGAATGGGACCAAATTAATATCTCGCTGACCAGGACAATCGATAAAATGTTTACTGTTGTAATAAATGAAGTGCAAACTAGTCTTTCCATGTAGACCAGGCCGGCTACACACCAGGCGATTCAAAGACTATATAAAAAGAGGGAGCAATTCAAACTTCTGTGTAGACTCCATTTATTCTCTGTCAAGCTGAGGTTTCCTGCCATCACCTGTGGCAAGTTATAAGGACTGACCGTGTGGTGCACAGCGCATCTACTTTCCTATGACCACACAATTGCGCTATATAGATGGCAGGAGACAAGAAACCTCAGTGTTCTGCAGTGTAACATCACAGTTATTCTTATAGAGTCTGGTTGCTTTGAAGGAAGTGATAAAAAAAACATCTTCCCTTTAACAAAAAAAGGTATGTCTTTGTAAGGGACCACGTCTGTAATTTGTTAAGCAAAATAAACTGAGCCTGCAGGTTGCAAAAAAAGTCTTCTAGTGGACCTTGTTTGTTTGGGAGCATTCGCCACCAAGGATTACATTGAAGACTTTACAATGTCAAAGCTTCCTCCTTGCACAATCTACTGTAGACATGTGTGAAAGCCTGTTGGTTCTGATTGTGAACCAGACCCCAAAATGAGTCAAATAAACAGATACCTTAAATTAGGGACCATGAACAAAAGCACAGTTTGCTCTTAACATATGGACACATTTTAGACTTTGAAGCAAAGGTAGACTAAAACTATAGTTTCCCTTAAATATCCAGTTGTGACTTACTGCAGAACAGCTCCTCCTTCTTAGCATCAAAAATAGTGCACAGTTTCAATATGAGGTTTACATACATACACATTGTTTTCCATTTAATTTTGCACCATATACCATCTTGTTATAGCACTCCAGCAGTCTGCAAAAAAAATGCGATATCCTTTTAACGTTGACTTAAGAATTGCACAAATGTCAAAGCTGCAATGAAGAAACTTCATAAACTGGAGTACACAAATAAATGTTTGAATGATGGATTAAAATGAAGGAACAAACTAAAAGTGTCCTGGCCTTGCTGTAAAATGTTTATATGACATTTTGGATCCATCAGTAGAAACATACAAACCTGCCAAGTCGTTAGAAAAGACACAGAATGTGACTGTCCCTCACTCATAATGTACCAAACAGATTCTTATTTGTGCAGAATTCAATGTACCTGTGACAGATTCTAATAAATTACAAGATGGTGTCTGCAAATTGAAATAACATTTTTACAGTCGGTTTCGGTCGGGTTTGTGTTTTTGCTCTGCAGGCCTCTTATGGTGAAAGTTAAATATGAAACCTGCCTCCTGCTTCTGCAACCCGTCGTACGAGGCTGCAAATGAAAACAGGACGTGATAGACTGCCTGTCATATCTGCTTGATGCGCTTTAATTAATTACGCTCTGCACAGAAAAGTCAAGGGAAAGAACTCCGAGAGGAAAACTTTTTGTTGTGTCTTGCTGGCTCTCAGCATTGTGTCTCTGCTTTGAAGTGGCAGCTGATTTGAAAGCGAGTGACCCCTGCTTTTCCTCACACTTTCTTTTTTCTCTCGCCTGCCCCCATCTGAGTGCTGACTTACTCATCAAGGGGGTTGAAATCAAATTAGCAGCCTCTTAGTCAATCACATGTGGATCTTATGCTCATTATGCTTCTCCCACAGCTCACCTTCAGCAGACTCCTTGCACAGATCTTATTGCACCGCGCTTCCATTTCACGCTGTCAGCAAACGAGCACTGAGTGCATCCTAACTTGATTTGCGTCTTTGTATTCACACTTCCCATCGCAGAGTGCTCTGACCTGGAGGGCCCCGATCTCTCACAAGTGTTTCTAATGCAATAAGATTTTTGTTTAGAGCAAAGGAAATTAAAAGGCTCTATGTAAGAGCCTGTTTTTATAAAACGAGCTTAACTAAGGTGTTCTGCCAAACGACTCGGTCACATGGAATATCAAAGGGCTGGTTTTGAGAGGGGGGCTGTGATTGCAAAATGTGATTGTTGATGAGATATGTGAGAAATACATAAAGATAGATAGAGTACTAAATAATCCCTGAGGGGAACGGAAACAGTAAAACCACCTGGGGTTGTAACCCCCAATTTCCACATACTCTGTGTGCACTGCGGTCCATCAGCGCCATAGTTTGTTGCCACGCTAGTCCATCAATGGGTTTCAACAGCGAGCGCCGCAGTCTGTTTCCAGAGTGTGCCAGCAGCACCGCAACGATCTTCTCAGTTTCACATACGCTGTGAGTATATTTTTCAACAGAGTACGCTGCAGGCAGGCATCAAGCTGGACAGAATGTGACAACTCGGACAGGTAGTCAGACATGGAACTGTACAGTGCGTCTGGTAAATTTCCCGCACAGAGTATGTTGGGACTGAAGGTTAAGAGTGTCATCACGTGGAAGTTATGATTCTTGTCCTTTTTACAACAAAGTCAGATGTGACAGCACATTGTTAAACAACCCGTCTAACGTTAGCCCATTGCAGGGCCAGTGTTAGCCATTTTGGAGCCCTAGCCGAGATATTGTTTAGACTTCTCAAAGGTACATATGGCACCTTCCCTTCCATACTAAGTTTATTAGTCATTCTTACATGAACATGGAACAGTTGAGTGGTTTTTTTTTTGCATTGAGATTGTCCTCGGAGAGAATATCAGTTGCCTTCAGAATCGCTTTCTCAGAAGTCTCTGAGTTTAAAGCCAAAGATTTAAAAAAAAAAAAAAAAAAAAAAAAGAAAAACGTCTCACACATACAGCACTTTGTTCTGTTGGCTCACATCGGTCCTCCAAAGTTTGCTCACAGTGAACAAAGACAGGGTGAAATATGGGACTAGCACCTTAAATCCAGGAAGTATCAGCTGAAGCTTTCCACATATTCAGACTGCCAGTTATGTCAGCGGCAGACAATTTTCTGCAACACTCTGGCAGCCTTACAGAGACTCACAGAGCAAAGCTGTGTGTTAGGGCTGATAATGAGGTGTTAGTCAAGACTCTACCTTGTTGAAAACCTTGTTGGTGAGCGGTTTCCTTCGAGTGAACTGAGTGAAAAAGCTGTATAAAAAGCCTATAGCCCTGTTACACGTTACTCTTATTACAACGATAACTTTTTGGAAAACACAGTCTTGAGACATGTTGATCCATGGGAAACGACTTGACTTTGTATCAAATAATAGTTTGATAAATGATTAATGGATTCACACCTACCATTCACACACTGAGGCCAGAGGCTGCTATGTAAAGTGTCCATCAGTATTAACTAATTCCATTCAAAACCCCTCCAATGTAGCTGAACAATTTGGGGTTAAGTGTCTTGCCCGAGGATCCATCGGACATTTTATATCTGTGGCTAGTTGTTGACGCAGAAGAGCAGATCTGTTAAAAAAAAAGCTAGAGCATGGACCCTCAACCAGACACTACCATGGTGACTGTGAACAGGTCAGCACTGTAACCATGGTAACTGTACACAGGAATATGGGCAGAAGAATGCTAAGACCTACCAGTTAAAAAGTATTTCAAGCTTACATTGACCCTGTAATAAGATCTCACCACTCAGAAGAAAATGATTGAATCTATGCAAAGACATAAGATTTGAAGTTAATCACAAAGAGCAGAAAGTTAAACTGCTAATGGTGTTTGTCCTCAGTAAAAGTCGGTCCTCGCACGTCCAGGCTGGCAGCCTCGTGCCGTCAGTCACAGAGTATCATGGTGCAGACAGTGAAGGGTTAGTGGGCTCTCTGATTAACTGTCATCTCTTACTCTCATGTCCGTCTTTCTCAGTCATTTTTTGGCCCAAAAATACAAACTAACAAGAAAACAAGTACAAGTCTTGATAAATTGCCTGTTTGTGGAAGGTCAGACGAGCCATCTGGACGACCTGACAGAGCCTGTTATAGAGGCAGTTTGTGTTTGTGTCCGTGTGATTTTAGGCTACTGATAATGATGATAAGACTACCTAACAGACCTAAAGGCTGCGTTGAAGGGTAACAAACAACAACATGTTCTCGCTTCTGAATCTTTGAATATGACAGTTTGCTCAACGGCCATAAGCTTCAGAATATCCAGACACTAGGCTACTCCAGCTTAAGAAGAACTTAAGTCTGTTTATGAATAAAGATTGGTGGGAAGTATTCCACTTTAAATAAGTTTCAGATGTGCCAAATTAATTAGCTTGTGGTTATTGCTATGAAACAGTCAGCTTGGCTTTGTTTCTGCATCAAAACTACTTCGTGAGCATTAGGCTAAGCTACATTCATTGGAACTAAACAGGTTGTGACAACGTCGTTACCATCCAGCCAACCCAACTAGTGGCCCCCAGTGGGAACCTCCCTTCACTGGTGTTATGTCCAGTTAGTCCCCATGGCAGCATGGACAAGTAGCTGTAGCATCCCAGAGCCACCAACCTTCATGCTAACTCTCCCCCACACGCTGAACTTCTTTACCTTTCCTACTTTAAAACATGGCCATCACAGACCAGACAGCAACGTCACCTTCAACAGACCCAGATCCTGTACACGCAAGCTCCAGATATAGTGACATGCCCAATACTTCCTGCCCTACCACGTGGCCCCTGCAACTATTCCCAGTGCTAACATTAAAAGCATGTGTGTGGCTACGGACGAAACCTGTAAACATCTCACAGGCTCTCAGAGAACTCTTTGAGTGTGTAAGAGATGTTGCCCATGCTGCTTAATAGTTTGTAGTCTGACTCTGTTGGCGTCAGCTGCTTTCAACATGCAGCCCCACCCTGCCTTAACATTTTAAACAACAAAAGCATGGGCAGAGCTAACTTTAAAGTGCTCTCCATTTAGCTAACATGGCCGCTCACGTGCTTTACTTGTCTCTTCTGCTCATCTTCCCATTTCCACAATGAAGGCACATGACCAGAGATACGAGAATGGAGTCTTGCATACTGAATGTGACAGCAACAACTCAGGTTAACCTATTTACTCAGATGCTTTTCAGGCATGCTTTTGTGTTGTTGTTTTTTTAGTTCTGGATGACAGAGATGACTTGAAGACAGTAGAGAGAGTTTGATGACATGCTGCAGAGAGCATACGATATGTTGAACCTGATGCAACTTGACTTTGTCTGCTGCTCCTGTTGCTGCTAAGAGCTGACTGACTGAGAGTGAACAGAAATAACTCCAATATGCAAAAAGATGCAACTGCTGGAATTACAGGAAACAAAACAGAACATACAAAAAATAAAAAAGGCTGGAATGAAATTGATAATCAGTTTGGGGGAAGGTTCAGGTCAGTCAGTCTGTGCTGTTCAGAATAAAGTTTGATATATTGAAACATATTAAAGCCATGACTGTGCAGTAAAATATCTTAGTCCAACAGAAGAGAGGAAAAGAAAAGAGCTCAACAGTGACACACACTTTTTCTCATCTCTTCAACATCGCCTACAACCACAAACAAACTCTGTTCTCATCCTCCTTTTTTTAAATTAATTTCTTCATTGTTTTGTTCTGTTGTTATTCTTTGTTAGGCGTGTTTGAGTACTTAGAAAAGCGCTCTAAAAGTCTAAAGCATTACTAGTATTGTTATTATCTAAGGGCTACATTTAGTCGTGTCAAACAAAGCTTTGTGTTTGGTTAGACGGACTGTACAATTCTTAACCGTTGCATCATCTGTTGTTGACCAAAGCAGCATGACTTCCTCCTCTTCTCTTTAGATGCAACTCCTGTCCAGTCCTGTCAACTCAGAGCCGAGCAGTCAAGGAGTCCAGAATGTGAATGTTTCCATTATCATTGAAGTGAGATGCTGTTTGCACCGTGCATCATTAAACTGTGGTCGGTGAATGGGATTACCTCAGATGTCATCACATGTCGACAGCCCTGCAGAGGTAAGCTTCGGTTACATGATGCTAACAGATCATACATTTGTATCAGGAATGACAAAAAGGTGAAGAGACAAAAATGTGGATCGGGGGACGGAGAAGACGATGCTTCTTGTCTTTACAATTCATTATTTGATCCAAAATCCTTGATATCTTTAACTCACATCTACAACAACTAACATTAGCTGATTTATTTTCCATCTCTGGGGGAATTTGGTGTGAAGCCGTTTCACAAAATATTATAAATGTTAAGATTCTGATGTCCTGAGGTTGCATTCAAAATGGTAAATTCCAGCCTTAATAAAAACAATTTATCAAGTTGTTCACTTGACATTTTTTCTACTGTGATCAACCCGACAAAACATGAATTTAGACTTTTTTTATTAAAAAAAATTTAATTCAGGCTTTTTGCCTTTATTTAATAGTACATTTGATAAAGTAGGAAACCAAGGATAGTGGGGGCTGACGTGCAGGAAAGGGGATACAGGCCGCCCTTCTTGGAGGACTAAAGCCTCTGTACATGGGGCATGACCTAATGCTAGACCATCAGTGCCCCATGAAGCTTGTTGCAAAAAAATCCCACCATAGTGGTTTCATTTGGGGTAGAAACTGCTGTAGTTCTTCACGTTGCAGCCACCAAAAGAATGCTTCAAACAGTGACATGATGCATTTAGAGTTCAGGGTTTACAATGTCAAATTCAGTCCTTATGTTCCCTAGGGAACATAATGTCTGTAGTTAGTATGAGGACCCAGTCCAGCTTAAGATGATTAAGAATGTTTTTGAGGAACGGTACGTCTAATAAGAAGACATTTAGGCGTTCATATTATTACATAAGATCATGACTCGAGGTAAACTCAACCCAAAGTATGTTAAAGATGTATTGTTTCCTGCCTGTGCTAATAGAACAAAGTCATTGGTATTCGTGGAGAGAGCGCCTCCCACAATCCTCCAGTCCCCTCTGAAGTGGTTATGAATTCAGAGTCGGAGGAACAATAATCATAATTGCATCTGATTGTTTATCTGTGTTGCATATTTGTCTGACTTTGACCAAATGTCATTATCTGCTGCGGCACAAATTCACCCAAGGCCTTCCCGAGAAGAAGGAAATCTGTGCAGAAACAATTACCTTCCCTCCTCGGGAAATGAGGTCATAATAACTGCCGAGACCCAACAACTTAATCTTACTGGTGATCAACATGGCCATGCCTCAGCGTCCTCTACCTCTATTAGCATAAATGAGACTGTAATGGAAGGTATTACCATACATGAAAACCCAAAGCAAAACAACTCCATTAGCCTCTCTTGTTTGGTTCTTTACTGTTAAGCAGACGGAGGCAGACGAGAAACACACTGAGACATTTCCACTGATGATAAAAACAACTATTGAGTTTAAGGGGATTGCTTCAAAATGATAAAGAAAAAGAGATTCCATCCATCCAATGAAGCGGATCCCAGCTGTCATTGAGCGAGAGGCGGGGTACACCCTGGACTGATCGCCAGTCAATCACTGGACTGACATACAGAGACAAACAACCAGCCACACTCACATACGGACAATTTAGAGTCACCAGTTAACCTAACGAGCATGTCTTTGTTGTTTTAGCAAAGTGACAGCATGCTAACCTTTCCTCAAACATCATCACTGATGCACATATATCATGCACAGAATATACACAATTATAAATTAAAAATCTTGACGGTATCCTGTGCATCAAAACAAATTATTCACCGTCGAAGATATCTCTAAATAATTTTTCTTTCCACACATATTTTAGACCAAGCTCAGAGAGGAAGCACCGAGTAGTACAAGCCATGACTCGTAATCTGAACTGTGTGTTGAGTTTAGGATTTGGTAAAGGATGTGAAATTCTTGATTTGATAGTCTACAAAGTTGGAGACTCCTGTCAGACCAACTTCGACCACTCATAAATACACCTCCCAGAGAACCGCAGGGGGGAGGTGTTGAAGATCCGTTCAGCGCTGTAATAAAGACAGTAAGAAAAGCCTCCCTGACATCAAAGACCACCAAAGTAAATTACCACACTTCATCAAGAAATCTCTCCTGGAAAGCATTGGACACCACAGAATGAAGATGTATCACTGTGCAAGAGCATCTAAGTGTGACATTGTGCTTTAGGGGAGACAGAAATAAAGTTGTCAAATCTGGACTTCTACAAGCTTCCTCCGTATTCCCTGCATAGCCCCGGAGGAACGGCCTTCACACAGGCCTGCAAAAGCTGCACTGACTTGTTAACTGAGCTGAGGATAAGAGAAGAAGATTCCCTGTAACAGGCCTTCATGTGACTCATCCTCTATCAGCCACAAATATAAAACATCTCACCCCAAAGTAAACTATCCATCAGGCCTGATGACATCCTCAGGCAGAATGTGTACATTTGTGGCTGCAGAAAAGACTCTTTATTATGCTTCTTTGTTGACCTTTTTGTTGTGTGGTACTTTCCAGATGAAGCAGAGTTTATGCAAAGTGACATTTTTGCACAAACAGCTGCCATGAGGCTGCTGTTTGAGGGGCCGGGGGGACTGTTTCAGACACAGAAACCTTTATTGCATGTGTTAACAGCTCTCATGTAAGAGAAAATGGAGGCCGGAGGATTGGTTCAAGTCATCGTATCGAGATAAAAAGCAGAGCTGTAGATTATGAAAAATATAAATTCTGGTTGGTGTTTTTTGTTTTGGATTTTGAAATTTAAAAAAAATCAGATAATTAGAGTAGAATTTTCTGTTGTATCTTTCATCACTAGAAGTACACTGATATACTCAAGTCTTTATCCTGATGAAACAGGGATGCCGACTGTTGCCATGGTGATTTCCGACGCTGCCTGCCATTTTGCGCAGGTGCAAACAGGAAAGGAAAGCCCTGAAGTCAGAGACTCGACTTGTGGCATTTATCTGACCGATTGGGTCAGATAAATGACAGTACATGCTCGACTAACCACGCACCATCAGGCTGAAATTCGGTCCAACTTCAAAATCTTTCGCGTGACTCAGAAATGGTGTCAGAAACTGTATCAATTTTCCCAGTCCCGGCCCCAAGTCACACGTTTTAAGACTCCTTCAATACAGCACAATATTCATTTTGTAAATTAGAGTTCCATTTAGAGTAAATAAGATTCATGGTATGGATACCGTAAGCTGAAAAATCACGACCAGTGCCTCTTGAAAAATGTCTTGTTCAACATTTGGTGAAAACATCTCCTGAAAACATTCAAATGTAAATGACTCATTCGGCTACTTTGAGGTAAGATACCGACTGTGTGTCAAATGAAACGCTGCCTTGAAGTTTTATGTCCCCTCCTCCCCCCCTACGAGCTAGCTGCTACATCACTTTCTGATTATGTTTGAATGTTCTCACATTCAGCACTATGGGCAAAAGTAAACACTGATTAATATTCATGACGGCTACCTAGTTTCCAAACAGTAGATCTGAGAGCCCGGTTTCTAATGGAGGCTTTTATGTGACTCCTTTGAGTTCTAACTCCAATCAGGAAATAAAACACACTGAATGTACTTGTGTTTAATTATGCACAACAGTGAGCAAGAGACTGCTCTGTAATCCAGTAAAGCAGGTGTTTTATATCTAATAAATGTTTCATTTAGTGCAAATGTATGTGTATTTACTACGTTCTGCTTGCTGCACCATATCTCTTATTTCACACACAATAGCAGCTCAATTGCTCCTCTTTGGGTGAGATATGACAGCGGAGGCTCATTTGGCTTGATGTGCTGTTACAAGGCTCGTCTTTATCACTTGAAGGTGGCTGGGATTACTGTGCAGATGCCTCATAATGGAGCTCCAGGCTGCTGTAGCATTCATCTGTGTCTGCAGCAAAAAGGGGGATCACACACCCTTTCACAATAAACACTCAGAGAGATCAGTTTGGCATTAAGAACGAGGATTATTAGTCTGAATGTGGATTTACTTTTTCACCCCCTTTGTGTGTGTCATTGTGACAAGGATAAAGACTTGTAGCGGAGTGATTGTGTTGTTTATGCAAGACCGCTTTATTCAAACTTGTGCACAAAGTTAGCATATTTTCTATCATGTGCAAAGCTTCCATTTCTATGTTTTTAAAGGAATCACAGACAGACTGAACTCAATCTCTTGCGGTTGAAGGGAAATATGTGTTGAATAAAAGCTCCTCACACCCCCTTTACCCCCTTCAAACACATGCACAGATTGCTTTCACAGACCCACAGTAAACGGATACAACATAACACCATAAAAATTTAGAGAATACATATCCTGCCTCCGTCCCCCCCGGAGCCTTGCAGAAGGAGGGAAAGCACAGATTCAAATTAATGTCCAAGCTAGAAACGGATATATTTGTTTTTGTCTCAGAGCAATCAGGGCTTCCTGTACTCGTACAATTCCAACGAGGCAAACCGCCGGATGAAACAGTAAGAAAGCTCAAAGCACATATCTCATTACAGGCCTTTGTTTATAGCTTTGACTCTGCATGATACTGCAAATGGATTCCCCCCCCCCCCCCCCTCTTTCTTACAGTTCTTTATTTCTTTCTCTGTGTATTTCTTCTTTTGTGCTTGAAGAGTTCTGAAGAATTCTTGGGATTTGCTCAGAGATAGTTAGAGCCACATTATGTCTGTAACCACTTTCCAAATGTACAGTAACGATTATTGTTTCACCATATTCGACAGGCTGATATTTTAATCAGAGTCCTGAGCTGATTTGATGTTCGTATTGATTATTAATGTTCAATGGTAAATGGACCTGAGCTTGTATTTTTCTTTTCTAGTCTTCTGACTACTCAAAGCACTTTTACACCGCAGGTCACATTCACACACTGATGGTAGAGGCTGCTGAGTAAAGAGACCATCAGTACTAACTAATCACATTCATACACATTCACACACCGCTGACGCAGCAGCAGGCGCAACTTAGGGTTCAGTGTTCATCTGAAGGACACATCAACATGTGACTGCAGGAACTGGGGATCGAACCCCAAACCTTCTGGTTTAGTTAATTATGATCTGAAATAAAATATGTGTAACTTACGAGAGTATTTCCATAGCTGCTTTCGGACCGCAGGAACTTTTTCATAGTTCTGCTGGAACTGTTGGAACCCTCCCCCTTTTACATTGATTCCACACCGGAATGACTATGAACTATTTTAGTGCCTAAAACCCGTTTAGAGGAACCTTTTTAGCTCCTGCCTCAGAGTTGGTACCATGGCGGTGCAAATGCAGACAGAAAGAAGTTCCCATGGTGCGTAGTTGTCAGGGAACTCTTTAGTGGATAGTTCCTCTTTAAAAAGTCCCCAGAACTGTTTGGTCCGGAAACACCTCAAGTGTGTTGTTGACATCCTGCACATCAGGTAGCCTATGAATCTTGAGATCTATAGGGTGCCCTCTAGAGGTATCCTCCAGTATCCTGCATCATGCATAGTCAAGTATAGTATTGAATATAAATACTCATAGTATAAGTGTAGTATATGTCTCTGGCCTTATAGATCACCTTAATAGGCTCCAGCTTACACCACATGAGCATCATTAACTGTCATTTTATTGGCCTGTCATGTCGGTCTGAATGTTCGTTTGGGGAGGGTCCATATATTGTGTGTTAAAGGCTCCATCATGATACAGACGACTTGCTGATGTAATCATGCATTCATATTCTTAACACCCTGCTTAGCACACAAATGAGTATTTTTCTACTGTGGTTGTATGAAAATGTTTATTCCTGCCATGGTTGATATAAATCAAGACAGCACAGCTTCACAATCTGCAGCTCACATCCCTAAAACCTTCTCTGTAGCGCTCTGCAGCTCTCTGGAGCCTCCCGCTCCGTCTCCCCGCTGTAATTGTAAATTCACTTTTTTGCGGGGGATCCCTGAATTGTTTATAGAGACTAAAGAATCCACATAATCAATCTTTAACAATGTGAGAACAGCTTTGGTTTTGTGTGCGAGACAGCGAATGTAAACTTGTTCCTCGAAGAAAGGGGAGCCTGGATGTTGGATCTGGATGAAGGCACGCTGCCAAACGCCCCAGCGCAAGGCGATTACATTGGATATGACGGGGAGCGGGAACAGATGAATGAAAATCAGAATGCTTCTGTCTGCACGGGAATGATCACAGTTGACCTTTCCTTGATGACTTGTGCAAATCAAAAGTGTATTATTTCCGCTGTTCCCTGACCTGACCACAGACCGCAGCTGCTATAGAAACAACGATGAACAATGTGGAGTAAAGAGCGGCTGAGGCAAAGGAAAACAAACATCAATTGAAGAGATTGTTTTTATTATTCTGGGTAATATAATCAGACAAGTGTTTTTCATTACGACAGCCTGATTGTAAGGGTTTCTCTCCCTAATAGTAATGAGTGGGTGGGTTTGGAAGCAGAGGGACCGAGGGGCGAAAAAGGGGGGAACAGAGAGACTACAAACAAACAAAAAACACTCTTCTTTTTTAGCCCGTTTTCTAGGTTGTGTTGACAGAAAAGTGCAGTCAATTTGATATCAAAAAGGTGGCTACATTCTTTATCTCCTGAGACATGTCCAAACATGAAAACAACACGCACACACACACACACACACACACAGCAACCCCGCCCCTGCACACACATCACAGCCACAGCAGAGCATGCTCGCCGCGAGGGCCAACATAATTGTATTAATTGTTAACATAATGACGCATTTATGTTTAATGCCTACCTCCTGGTAATTACCAAGGAGGTACCTTAAGGCCTGGAACTCGGGCCTCTTTCTCCCTCGTCCCTTGACTCTTTCATGAATCTCATTCCCTTTTGTTATTACCCCGACTGCCGCCTTTTGCTGCTTCAAAGACTTTGCTCATTTTGTCTCTGGTAGCGAGTTTCTGAGCTCTCGCTCTCAGGTGCACCACAGGAACGTATCATTAAGTCATCAAAGCTTAATTTGTCTGGTATAGCTCGATTGCGTCCTGTGAAGTCCTCTTAACACACAGAATACTAAATGTGTCCTCACCATTAAACTTTGAGGAGATGAAAAGACGAAGAAGGAGAAGAAGAAGAATCTCTTGAAGCTTCTCTTTGTTTTGAGTCTGACGTGCAGGCAGTAAAAGAAACATTACAATGATGAAACGGAAAATTCATTGCACATTGCTCACTTTCTTGTTTTGGATGGATGGAGAATTGAGAAGCTAATATCAGTCCAACATATTTTAAGTAGGGCTGCATGGAGAAGGTTCCTGTTTTGAATCCCTGTCGGAAAGTTTCTTTCTGTGTGTGCCTCTCCCTGGGTATGCATGGAGTCTCTCCATGTACTAACGCGAGCCAGAGGTCATTTACGACACCAATAATCTTCACATTTTCCCATAGAGACTGAACATCTTTGCAGAAACAGAAAAACAGAGTTTTATATATATTAGAGGACGCTGAAGTTGCAGAGAGTAGAAATGTTTGAGTAAACATGTGTCCTGCATATCAGCAAGCCGGTCAGCAGAACTAATTAGGCTGTTTTCATCATCAAAGCATTCCCACACAGTCTTAGCGCTGATTTTTTTTTATTTTTTACAGATCTTAAGGTCTAGCCACATATTGACTCGATTCCTTTTCTCTTTTTGCCCGGGAGCCGTCATTGAGGCAACAATGAGGGCCCACCGCAGCATGTTAGACATTATTGCTGTTATTGATGACTCATCGATCTAGCAGGCAGGCCACAGTAATCAAGCACAACGTCTCCAGGGACGGCAAGGATCAAGGCCTAAATCATGGCTCCCCTGGCGGAGAGGCTGCTACACCAGATAAGAGAGAGCAGTGAGTGTATTTGTGTGTGGGAATCTTTGGTGAGTGTGTGTGTGTGTGTGTGTTTGTTGGCATGCCTCTGTTTGTCTTGGAATGGTTTTGTAATTAGATTAGAGCGTTTGTGTTTGTGGACGGGGCCTGTGTGATCATGTGTACACTTTTATGGGTATAAAGATGTTGCGACATTCATCACGGCACCGAGTGGGTGATGTATTGCACACTACATCAGAACATTAGCCTTTTGCTAAACCAAGAAAATCAATTATCTCAAGGGCAGATGTAGAAATATTTGTGTCAGCATCGCGCTGCTGCGTTGGCATATCCGTCGACGTGGTGTGCTTGGGCGACAGCGTATTGCGTATGATAGATTTTCAAACGTTATTGATTGGTGATGGAGACTTCTCCGTGGATGAATGTTTTATTGATGCACTGCTGCCAGACTTTAATGGAACAATGGTTGAAAGATGAAGACGACAGGTCAAGTCCAGGACCTGCCCTTGTATTAAATGCATGACCGTGTGTGTGTGTGTGCGTGTGCTCCCAAACAGGGGCGAGGTAATTGCATTTCTCTCTGTGATATGAAAAGTTTGTCAGCTGGCTGTCACGCTGCATCTCTTTGTTTGTGTTTTCACTGCTTCAGTCCGGCCTACATTCATTTACATATTCACAGATAAGAGTTCATTAAATATATAATCTTTTTGCACTCCAAAGCTGAGACAAACAAACTATGTTTTGTCCCTTTTGAAGCAGCACTATACTTCATATTTCTGGACTTATTTGTAGTTTAATCCAATATAAGTCCTGAGGGTGTCCCTTGTCACTCGAGGTCATCATGGGATCATGAAACAAGGTTAATTACCGTGACGTCATATTAACTACAGACCCTCCTGATTCAACATCCAGCAGATAACCATTCAGTCTATGGAGATCAGACAATCTTAAATCTGCACATTTGTTCAGTTTAAACTCCTTCTCACTGCCAGTTTGATTCATTTGAGCAGATTGTTCAGCCCTTGAGTGTTACTAACATCAGCTACATGAGCTCACGGAACGGCTGAAATGAATTCAATAAAACAGACACTGATGTTAAAATCATTTCTGTGTTAAAAACAACGACACTCCAGAGTCCATGAGCCGTCTGAGAGCATGCTGCTCAGGTGGAAATTGGAAGAAACAAAACTCTAAATCAACAGAACTCTAAATCATTAAACGGACATAAAGAACCAGATTTTATTTGATTTAGTTCTATTTTATTCGGTTATTTAACATTCAGACAATTCCGACACTTTGTTTGTCTTACTGGTACATCTAAACTCACTTTCCCAGCATGCAACATGGTCCTTAACTTTCTTTCCCCCCACAATTTTGGTCTGACTTCCTGTCATTCAGCAAGCATTGCAGTTATTCAGATAGGCCTACTATATAGCAATGAATATTCCTCAGCATAAAAGCCCTTTTTTGTTGGTTTTGCTCTTTTCAGACGTTTTGAATAATCATCAGCCTTATTGTTTAACTGCTCCGTCGGTTCAGTCGAAGGAAAGCATTCCTCCTGTTCACATCCTCGATTCTTCCTCTGCATCCGACAGACACAACAGCTTACGACGCACCCACTCCATTAACCTCCCCGCCAGTCAATCGATGCCATGACACTGTTAATCTTCATTGCACATATGTGACCTTTTACAAACTTCACTGCCCTTGCTCCCGGGTGATTAATACTGCTCAGGGTAATAGGATGTTAATTGGAGAGACTATTGACCAAAGCCCTAAGAAAATAGTAAGCGAGCAATTTGATGCTCCGTCTTATATTGATAAGTAGGCATGTAAGAACGGGGACACACTCGCCATTTGACCGTATTCATTCATCATCATTATCACGGGTATTTTGTGAAGGCAGAGGGTCCTGTCCTGCAAGCTCAGTGTCCTTGTATGATGTGTCTTGGGTTTCAAATCTGTTTATTTTCTGCTTAGAGAGGCAGCATGCATTGAGCAATTTTCAGATTCTAATTTTGTGAAAAGGATGTGGTTAAGAAACTGGTGAAGGAAACTGCTCTTGAAATATCTATCAGTAAGGACATGTGAAACTAATTTGGGATTTGTTTTGTTGGTATCATTTGAAAGGGCGGTATCCAGTTACAGCACTTGACCTTGTAAACTAAGTAAAGCTCCAGCTCCATTTATCAGAGCTATTAGATAATGAGTCTTTTCACAGTGATGGAAACAAACGTGTTTATCAGGGGACAAAAAAAAAGAAACAGAAGAAATTCTCTACTTTGCAAAACCACACAACTTAATCAATTAATCAACTCCAAGGTAATCCCTGAAGTCATTAAATTTACTTCAGGAGGGAGAATTAGTCCATGTGAATCTTCTGTTACTGTTATTATGAGGTGTGTTGCATCATCCACTGTTTAAAGGTTTGTGTTTGGAGACAGTTCTCAGAGAAAGTACAAATTACATCTTTCTCAACAGGAGACTGAGTGCTGGGGTCGGGCATGAAAATTAGAAAATTGCAGTCAACGTTCCTTCTAAATAGCTAACTTGTAAATGGTTGTCTCACTGTAACAGTACACCAACCATACCTACTTATGCAAGGATCCCACAACGACCCGATAAAGAAGTCGCATCATTATGCAAACTTCACAAATCAAACTGTGTCGGCTCTGCTGCATCAGTTTTCTCATTTTACACTCTGTTATTCAGAGACTTACTTCTCACACAGGCCTTAAATACACACTGATGCACAAACATGCTATGGACATGCATTAATGGAGAGATGTCAGAGTGGGGTTGCTACACAGGTTGCAAGCAAAAGCTGTTAGGGGTTGGGTGCCTTGCTCAAGGGCAGTACTCTGGAAGGGACCTGGCACCTCTCCAGCTTCCATACTTTGGTCCGCTTGAACCGACGACCCACCAGTACCCAACCCAAGTCTCTACAGACTGATACTGCTGCCCCAGCACAATAGAAATCTAAGAGCAAAGAGGTCATATGTTACAGAGTCTGTGTCTTTTGTGAAGAGCACACTGGGCAGGGACATGACTTTGTTTTGTTTTTTTACAATAATATTAATGGGTTCATAACCATTCCTTAATTGGGGTTGACCTCATTAACATAAAGCCTTCAGTCCCACCTCTTCAGAAACAAGCAAATGTGACTTTGGGCTGTAAACATTTGTAATGATTGAGGCTAAATTTTAAAGGTTAAGCAAAATCCACTTCACCATGTTTCTCTAACACTAATATGTGTCCCCACTGTCTACAAACCCCGAATTAATGAGAAAAGTCCATCCTCTCAGTCTTTTCCCTGCTCCACTTTTTCAGAAAATGTGTGCTCAAACAGGCCATTTGGAGATTTTCCCTTCATGACATCACAAAGGGCAGTAACCCCTCCCCCAGGTGGGTGACACTCCCACAGCTAGGTGTTTGTTCAGCCCTCTGAGTATGCCTTCTCACCGTAAACAATAGGACATGGAGCGAGGAAAGCCAGAGACACCCAAGCCCTTCCAGGGAGGGGGCGTGGTCAGACACAGCTCATTTACATTTAAAGGTACAGACACAGAAACAGCCTGTTCTGAGCAGGGTTGAAATAGAGGGGTTTATAGGCATGATCAAATACAGGATCAGAGTGGATTCAGAACAAGAAACTTCACAGACAGGTTTTAGGGAGCTCTGAGACTTATTTATACTGGTTGAAGAGGAGGAGAATAATTGACCTCTCAGTATATTTTTTAATGTTTTGCATGAAGTGTGGAGCAAACCAGAACCACAGCCTGGTTTATATTCATACCTGAAATGACCCTTTGTTACATATAAATCTTCAAACACAGTACTGAAGGCTGTCCGGATATTTATAGGAGTTCCTGTTTAGACTTATTCATACACTGATTTGATCAGACAGAACATTGATTTTCATATGAATCTCTAACTCAGCTCGTCGTAAAGCTGTGGCGACTGGACACTAGTGTCAGACCGATCAATAGATCCCCGTCTCACTCCTAATAACTGTGAGCAGAAAGTCTGTTATGTATATTAATAAAAACAACACAAAGGGACCTGGCTGCAGTAAAGGACCGTGCAGGAACACAAACACAGTGATGGACGTGGTCTTGGCAGGACAAACTGGGCAGGAGATCTGTGCCGTCTCTGGTTTTGTTTTTAATCCATTACCAAATAATTGATGAATAGAAACAGGAAGGTGTGAGAAAAAAAAAATCTATGTGAAAAACAAAAACAAGTAAGCTCATTGCAAACCTGACTGGAGAGGTTTATTTGGATAACATATAGGAGAAAAATAAATCCAACGTATAAGAATTGTCTGAGAGGAGTCTCTCTGTGTGGAGTTTGCATGTTCTCCCCGTGCATGTGCGGGTTCTCTCCGGGTACTCCAGCTTCCTCCCACAGTCCAAAGACATGCTCGTTAGGTTAACTGATGACTCTAAATTGTCCGTAGGTGTGAATGTGAGTGTGGCTGGTTGTCTGTCTCTGTGATTGGCTGGTGAACAGTCCAGGGTGTAACCCCACCTCTCGCCCAATGACATCTGGGAAGACAATTTTACTTTATAATCCAATCCCTATAGTGAGAAGTAAATCCAACATTTAACAGCAGCACTGTTGTACTTAAAGCAGCTCTGATTTGGAAAATGAAAATGACTTTCATTAAGAGCATCAAGTCAAAGCGGCGCCATTTAAGAGCTACGAGTACCTTGTAATGTCCAACCTTGCCCTGAGCTGCTGTGCAGAATTTTCATTGACAGCTCCAGTGGGTTAAAAAGAACCCACTCATGTTTTCATGATAAACAGAAATACAGTCGAGGCACTCTTCAGATTTCCCTTCTACAAACACTCAGTCGCTGAATTCTCAATCATGCGTGAAGAAAGTTCTTGGCAGGAATCGGTGCAAAGAGCCAAAAGCATGAGGTCAGTGCTCACCTGTCTCACAAATCACTCTTTTGTCTTTCACTGACCTTTCTTTATTGAGATAATATAACAGGAGAAGCAATAAAAAAAAAAAAAAAGCCCCTCTGGTGTTTTTGATGGAAGGCGGCCATCTTGTGATCGGGGAGAGAGGAAATTCAGGGTGACACGGCTCAAGTAGCACACCTGCAACGCTAGCACCACCTGCCTCACCACTGCAGGCATAACGTGGCCCATTTACATTATCCTCACACACACACACACACACACACACACACACACACACACACACACAGACACACACACACACTCACACACAAGGCATGAACAGGTACGCACACACTGTCACTCAATGAAATGCCACTGGTATGACCTGCGAGGCTAATTACAGCAGGAACTCATACATATAATTTCCAGCTCACAGCCACACCATTCTTCTTTGTAGTATGGAATTCAATAGGCCGCTCATTAGCCACGATTAGCTGAACCTCCATGTTATTTATAGTAAATGGTGGCAATGTATTGAACTCCCCTGAAGTCCTCCTGGCTCCAGTTAATTTGTGATTGAAAAGAAATATGGGTTTAAAAATGTAACATATACTTATAGCAACGCCAGGATTGCTTGTAAAAAAAATAAAGGATTAAATTCACTTATATCGTACAGTTCCAAGTTCTGTGATTTGATGGTGACTAATTTTTCTGCTTGATTTATGACTAGATTGGTTCGTAACTCAAAAATGTCAAACTAATTGGACTCAAATGTTGGCATTGTTTCAGACTAAAGTTAGCCCAGCAGTTTCCACAAGTGGTGAATCAGTGAAGTAAGTAAGTCCCTTCAGTCTAAGTCTGGGTTTTCTAGTCAGTTATCAGCCAGACCCTGCCGCAGCAGACGCAGCAACTCCACAGACTTCATAGCACACAGCTCCAATGATAATGACAAACCCTTGACTGCAGCACGTCGCCATCTTTCCCCATGGCTTATTCCATGTAAGTGCAGTGGAATGAGTGAACGGCGTGTACAGGTGGCGGTGTCTCTGTGAGGTATATGGGTGTGTGGAGCGTGAGGCAGACTATCGCTTTAAGGATGAGTGAGTGAGAACGCTACAACGGGCAGCAATTCACAGATTGCTAATCCGAGCAACAAGAATGTAATGTGCTGGAGGACACCGTGATGCAAGATTGAAGGATGACGAAAACAAAGAGGAGGAAGAAGACGAGGACTTAAGGAGGAGGAAAACTTAATATTGTTACTTGGAGTCCAGGGGTGAAAGGAACTTCTGTCATGTGTCAGGTGCTAATGTTACCTACAGCTTGCCAACAGCTGCTAGTTAGCATGAGTTGTCACTTGTTGTAGAAACTACTTAAAAAAAAGTAAACCTGCTGATACGCTTTTGTTGACACCAGCCATTTTCAGGCTGTTTTTTTTTTTTGTAGCAAAAGTGCCGTAGATTAGCTTAGCAATCATCACCTCTTTATACATTCATACTGATCCCGCTGCAGCGTTATACTGGTGTCCCAGTCTGTGCGGTCACATTGCATTATTTAGTTATTACTACTAATGCAATAATGTTGACATGACAGCGTTTATGGAAAATCAATCAAGGCGACAAATATCTGCCAGAAAACCACATCTCCCTTCATAAGCTGAGATTGTTTTGGAAGTAAACAAACACAGCTTTTCTTTCCCAGTAGCCAGGTGCTGCATGCGGCATGCCACAGTGATTCTTTGCATCCCACAGCTTCAGAAGTAACCCGCTCGCAAGAGGTGAAAGAAAGAAAAACCTCTTGAGGGGACTGTGGCCGACCAACAGACAAGGACTCTTCAGATGAGCATGGAGCGGGGAGGGCAGATTGTGGTTTTGGCAGCGTTTCAGTCCAGGGAAACAGACGGAGATAATGAAAGGTGGGAGGAAAATAAACAGCATGGGGCAACCTGCTGCGTCAAGTCACAACCAGGAGAGGATGAAAGGAGAAGAGGAAATAATGGAGCTGTAAGGGATGTCGTGTATAAAAGGGACATCAGGGGGGCAATCAAAATGGAGTAATTGGAAATCTTAAAGTTGTGCTTTTAAGAATTGTGTTTGTGAAAGTTTGTTAATTTGAACACATAGGGGGATATCTGGAGAAGACAATACATCAGCAATTTTCAAGGAACAAAAAGTGTTTTGTGTCACAATATGTTTCAACAAATTACCAAGGAAACACAGCATTGCAACTAATGTGATTAAATCTTTTTTGTTTGCATCATCGCTGTTTTATGGGATTAATGTAAATATGCAGTTCTAATGTAACCAGCTTATGTTTCTGACTGCAAAGTCAAACTAATTAGTCCTGCTCAATAGAAAAGATGGACCATAATTATTTTCAAGACAGTGGAGCCTGCAACCAAAGCAGCCTTAGAGTCGAGGTCTGCAGTCAGCCCTCAATTCTTTTGAAATATACATCCTCCTCCCAGCATATACAGTTTGTATCAGTAACTATTATAACTGCATACTACTTTAACTTCAGGCTCTTTTTTTTTCACTTTGCAGTATTTGTAATAAAATAAAATGTTCTATAACTACTAATGTGTTCACTTGGGAATAAGTGATAGATTTACTGAGGATTGTCCAAACACAATATTTAAAGTATGGTTTCTGTGTTAAATCTGTTCTACGTAAGGCTCTTCTTATGGCCAGATATCATCTTAAAAAGGAATAAACAGGTTATATGGTTTAACATCCATCAGCTTCGCTTTAGAAAAAGGTCCGTCAGAGTATCTCCATCTTATCCCGAGAACACATTTTGTTTGCCCGTGCCTGGTGGAACGTCTGCACTGGCATCAGGAAGATATCAAACCAAGCAAAAACAGACGATGTTATAAAAGGAGGCTTATAAATGTCACTGCATCAGTTCTGCTCTAAAATATTTTATGGAGATTGTATAAAGTTGTGTTATACTTACAGTGAAGATGGTTACACAGATTGGTGATATGACCATGACTTCCATAACCCAGTAAGTGTTGGACATTATGGAAAATATTTAACCTTTACCCACACTGAATGTGTTTGTATTTCTGCAGTGATCACTCTTTTGACCTCTTTCACATGGTCTTTTATTGTGTCGATCTTAACTTGTCAACTGATGGCACTGTGCTGATGAAGAAACAACAAAGAGAAATATCCTGGCAGGAAGTCTGACAGGAGGGGGGGGATTATAATTGCTGCTGTAGTGTGCTGAAAAGGCTATTCAAATGCCATTCTGCACTCAGCGATTGGCTTTCCTCCCCTCCTCCAATTCGCCCTCTCTCAATGCTCTCCCTGTCATTCAAAACACGAGGAGGCCTTTTCACAAGCCTGGAATAGTTAGCATGGCAGAATAACAAGCTAATTAGACTCCTCCAGTGATGGATGGCTGGGAGAGGGTACGAGATGCGGGCACCGGGGCAGCACGGCACCCCGATAGCGTCACAACCATCTGCCCCTCTTTGACGGCTTAATTGGAAGAGCGATGGGGGATACTTGGGATCGGGCCTAATGGCTGGGCCGACCCTGTGAAGATGGCTAATGCCATTTTGCCCCTATTTGTAGATGGGACATTTGGCACTCAGCCCCCCCCACCCCCTCTTTCAGTTTCTCAGGTTGTGGTTTGGATGTCGGGGTCAATGGGGGTCAATAAGTTGCCTAAAGTGGCCATCTTAGTGTCAGAATTCAGAATGAAGGATGAGGAGGGTCGAGAGTGGTAGCTTTTAAATTTGCCACTTAAAACTAATCGAGATAATCTCAAGTACTCTGTATGCTCGAGAGAATTAAGTTGAATAAGCACACAGGTCCACAGGTCTTCTTCAAGAAGCAACTCTACACAGCGAATGGAATTGCCTCATCGTAAAGTTTTGGGCATCAAGTTTGAAATTCAAATCACTTATTCAAATTTTGGTCTCAGTAAACAATATCCATAAAGTCTTGCTGGTAATCAAATGAAAAAACAAAAGGCACTCTATTTCCAGGGCAAAGTATTAGAATGTATTTTTTCCTAAGCCTAAAGGTAAACACACAGATCAACAACAAGCACATTATCAGGAAGGAAAATTAAAATGGTTATTCAATTAAATTGGGCATTAAACAAACGTTTCATGTCCATGTCTCAAAATCAGTGTTGTTCTAAAACTGATAATACCATTTATATAGGAATCTATAAGGCTGAAAATACAGTATCAGGTATCTACAAGGATGACAGTCAATGCAACATCATTTTAAAATGTCCACCTAAAAAATGTGCTGGTTTGAAGTAAAAATAAACAAAAACAAAAACAGTGTTGTGAAGAGTAATCTTAGTCACAGTTACCAAATTTTCACCCAATTTTACGTTTTCATTTTCATCATGAGGTGTTGGCCAATCCTCAAGTCCCAAGAAGCAAGGTTGGAAAAAAGGAACTTCTTAACCCAAAAGGTATTAAACAAACTTCACAAACTATTTCAACTTTTTCAATCCAAAACGTACGTTAATGTCATAACCTTTGATCTACCGGGAGTTCAATCTTTTCTTTCAAAATAAAAGCAGGTTTATATCACAACATGAAATAAAGTTAAGCTTAAGAAAGTGCATACATTCAAAATAAAAGCATAACATAATAGTTTGGAAATACAAAATAATGGTATTTCAAAAAATGTTATATAAAATGTGATTAATCGCGATTAACTAGTAAGACTTAGCAAATTAAAAAAAATATCTTTTGGCAGCTATAATTCAATTTCTTTTTCAAACAGTGATGCAAAGCTTAGTAGTGCCTTGTTTTGATGCATATTTTTTTCACATTTGTATTTCAATTAGGTGCATATTAGGATGCATGGGATATAACTATAAAAGAACATGCAGGTATATTTTGGGGGATGAAGATGTAGTTCAGCACCGCCGGTATAAAAAGTCAAAGTGACCCTCTTCCTTTACATTACTTCTGGACTAATGCTTGTTACACACTTTACAAAGTTTTCTCTTTTTCCAGGATGGATGTAATTTTGCTGAGCAATACGTCTCCCCCTCTTCCCGCCCGCCATCATTCCTCACTAAGACCTCTTAAAAGCTATTTGTCTGGCCCCCTCTTCCTTTAGCCATTTAGAGTACACAGGCCTGCGCTGAGAGGTGAGATGCTGATGAGGCGTATATATTATTAAAAAGGCATTAGACATGGCTGTGAGAGAGATAATTTGTCCTGCAGCAAGCCCTGCGTCAGATATAGGGTTACATCTGTTCGACGACTGAGCTGTAGAAAACAACAAAACTTGAGTGCGTTGAGTTTGTGCAGAATAGCAGACACATTCCTGACCCTGGTTATGACCGGTCTCACTCTCCCTGTCAATTCCATCCATCCAAACACACTTTCCATGCCGCTGTGGTTGAATGGCATGAGTTCGATGTGAGGCTGGACAACGAGATGCTTGTAAATTTTGCCTCTCTTACTCCATTACAGCCTCTCTGGCGCTTTATTCAAGTGGACATCCGTGCTAGTAATGCTAGTGAGGCTCGAGCTCGAATTTCATTGGTTGTGGAAACATTCCTGAACCTCATGTGTGTGTATTCCCTCTTTCCAGAACGAGAAAAAAAAAAGGTAATTGAAAAGAAGCAGATGTGAAATACCAGGTTTGGTTGAGATTGTATAACACATAACAAATTACCACGGATCTCCATACGCTCACTTTCAAAAGCCCCCCGATCAATTGTAATGTGAGCGGTTGCTAATTCTCGACATCACTTCCTGATTGCATCACTGCTAACTGAAGCTTTATTGTACAAACAGTGGGGTCACTGCACGCTCTTGGTACTGAATGATCCAACCATCGCCTCAAAGTGCCCTGCCCTAAATTATTCTCCTGCTGACTTTTGGGAGAAGGTGAAAGGTGACCCAGAGAACACAGGCTGTTTCTGTCAGGTATAAAGGAGTCTGATTCAGACTGTCACTCTTAACCCTCAGGATCTCGTAAGACCTACATTCGCACAGGAGTGCCTATGGTTTTAAAATCCTTTACGATGCACCAACACAGAAAATATGGTCCAACCTATATTTGTGAAGATATGTGTTGTTTTTCACAGTTTTCCACACCAGCATGAGTCTAAAGATAACTCCATCAGCTTTGCGTCTACATCTGCATTCACTAATGGAAGCTGAAAGATTTTGCAGAGGGGGATCCAGCCCCATTTCACAAGGAAGCCATTCTAAGACAAATTTCTTTCGTCATGACTAAACAGCTGGACATAACTGGTTGCCCCTGCTGTACAAAGCCTCCGATTCCTCAGGGCAAGATCAAAGTCTGAAGGCAGAGATAATTCTTCTAAAAAAAAATTATTTCATGTTTATTCGTATAGGGTCAAGTATGGAAGTAAGCCACACACCACAGCATTTAAAGCCTGAGCTAAGTTGAGATTCCCGTCCCCATCATTGTTTCTATAACTTTTCTGTGAGAGGTGAAGCTTGTGACATTCATTTTACTCTTTCAAAGCCTTTTATTTTCAGGTGAAGGACTTTTTTATGTCAGGAAGCAAAACAGGAATGTTGTAGAGAAACATTTTTTATAGTTAGGCAGTGAAATGATTGGTTTTAAGGTCAAAGCTATTTAAAACTGTATGAGTGTTATTTACAAAATCCTTTTTTTTTTATTAAGAATGTGCGACATTTATACAGATTAATACAGCAGAAATCAAGTCTATCCTGTGTAAATGTGTCTCTGAGTCATGACTGTCTACAATGAGTGAGAAGCTCGAGTCCTGCTGGCTGTGTTGTTGTCAGAGTGTTTACATGTCAGCTGCTTGTACGTAATTGTGCTTAATTATGGTGCATTCCATTTTAGCACTCCTTCGTGCAAATGCCAGGTGAGGGGGGTTGGAGGTGTGTCGCTGGAGTGCTCAGGCTTCAGTTTGTTTTGGTTTTTAGAAAAAAAGTTGCATACTCACCCTATAACACGCTGGAAATGCTACATACTTAATTTAAATCAGCAGTTTTTCTTTTCTTATGTCTTTTCTAACAGAGCTTTAACTTGTTATTGATAAGAATGCTAATTTTAGTGACGCTTCTTGTTGAACTGCAGCAATATAATAATATTCTACCAGGGTGTTGAGGGTTAAACTGTGAGGTACACTGGTCTGGCCTGGTCCTCATTAGTGCGCTTGGCTCCAGGTTTAGACTCATGCCTATTGTCGCACTGGATCACATGGCTAGTATAAACACCTATAATCAAAGTATGGTGTCTGCTCAGCGCTGCTTAAAACCCAAAGTGGCAGCACAGCTGGCCTTTACTGTAACCATAGACCCACTGTTACATTACCTGCTAATGGAGCCGTCATACACACTCAGACTCAAGGACTGCAGGGTGACCGGCTTACCAGAGCAGCGTCACAAAACATCTGCATCTTTGCCAGACTTCATCATCTGGATTTTAGGGCTCAGAATCCAGATGGTGGC
This sequence comes from Labrus bergylta, assembly GCF_963930695.1. NCBI lineage: Eukaryota > Metazoa > Chordata > Actinopteri > Labriformes > Labridae > Labrus > Labrus bergylta. The sequence goes on along the minus strand of NC_089207.1, from coordinate 20,113,866 downwards.
GCTAAAGCTACCGTCTAGATATTCAAATGTTGAAAATTCCCAACAGACAAGTCGACATGCTCCAACTGCAATGCATACCGAATTGTAGAGCTACAACAAAATGAAAAACCAGCGTCCCCAAAAGTTTTTTGCTGGGTAACGATTTTGCTACATCATTCATCTTTCAAATTGAGCCGACAGCTAAACAAAAGGTTTTACTGTTATCAGGAAGAGATATAACTACTGCAATTCTTTCAAAGTAAAAGCCTTACCTTCATTAATTTTACTTTTATTATACATATAGTGAAGTAAACCTCAGAATAAGTCCAGAATTTTAGACAACATTTTGAAACTACCTGCATTGAAATATAAAAAAACAGAGCATCGTGAACATCAGCTCGTCACTCACAGCGATCAATCTTTACAGAATTAAATGAAAGACATGTCTTTGTTGTTGGTCTGTACGAGAAGTGGACAAACTCCCAGAGCTTTTTTATTTGACACCAGCTTGAAATCCGCCTTTTCCTGCACAGACAGCTGTTAAAACAGCCGCGGTTTGTGCCTTACTCTTAATGTGAAACCAGCTCGGTCGTCTCTGATTTCTCCAGGTAGCTAAGCATGGTCACGATGTGCTGTAGTTGGTGAAGGCTTTAAGTTCAAGACCCCTCTGGTGCAGAATAAACATACCTGCTCTGTTGTTGTTTGATTTACAGACATGTGACCAAAATGTCTGATGATCATTTTGGTCTGGCATTAATTCCCTTTTGGTTTTTTCCTCCTCTGCTCCAGAGGGCTGTTATTTCTCCTCATTAAGCTTGCGGGTGGTTTAAACATGGCAGACCACCCATGGAGATCAAATTTGCCTTCACCATTCTCATTTCATCCCTCCTCCTCCTCCGACCGACTCCTCGATTCATCAGCAGACATTGGACACACTTCTCAAACGTGACCAACAGGAAATGAAATGGAGGAGTGAAAGATTTGGTTCTTTGTCACAAGGTCTTTATCATGGACGGTTCTGTAAAAATACACGGAAAGATAAATAAGATGGAAAATGACCTGATGCAGAGGACGAAAAAGCATAGTGGAGGATTGGAAGAGATTAGAGCAGGGGAGCAGTTATTCAGAGAGCGTGGCGGTACTTCTGGGGTGATAAGTGAGGAGATGGCCGTGGGGGCGTGGTGCGTCTGTGAGTGGATTGACGAGTCTTTGAATTGGACCTGCTGCAGGAGCGAGGGGAGACAGAACCCTGCCATTATCTGGAAATGAGTTACACGTCCTCCCCCGTGACCCACATCCTGTCACGCACCGCGGACTGAATGATAAGAGCTGTCCAGATGCTCTGCCCCCGGGGCAATTATACACACAAGTGGGCATAAATGGGAGGCATTTTGTGGAGAGTGAGAGTTCATTTTTACTGATTCTTGTTACTCAAAAAATGTATTTCAGATCTTAATAGTGGGCGGGCCTAGCACTCATGGTTGTCTAAATACATTCCATATTCCTCCGAGATGATTTTCAGATCTTTATTAATACTCATACCTAAGAAATGAATCACATTTAATTCAAATATAAACCGCACACAGTGACGTAGTGAAGGGTATACGCAGGTAAACCGCTCTTACTGTTCAGTCTCCATAAGGTATACCAACTTCTAAATCTGCTCTGATTCACATCACTGATTGATTGACAAGATTCAGTCGTATGTTGCGGATGGCGCAGGGATGACCCTCCCTACTCTGTCTCTAATTGGCCAATACAAACTACATAAATATGAGTAGTCTTACATGTCACAGTTTATAACAGAGGCTGTATCTCCTCTGCTGGACGGAGACTTAAAAACTACCATTTAGGAGAAAGATGAAGAGTATATGCGCTTCTTCAGGCACCACTACACCTCTGGTAACAAGTCATAAGCCAGTTTGTCGGTCTTACCTGAGGTGGATGCAGGTGACTTGGAGGAAGGAAAGACATTGTCCGCTTCAGAGTGGGATCAGGTGTGGTCAGGACTTTCACACAGGAGTTGTAGCGGCCAAAGCAACAGAGTCCACTACACAACGTTATAATGAGAATATTTGTCTTTACATCAATGCTATGTGTAATCCAATGGAATGACAACATCCACAAAAGAGTGGGGAACAACATACTGACGAACAGAAAACATAATGCAGCCGTTTAATTACGTGTACGAAGATTGTAGCGGTTGTGTGTAGACACTTTATGCAGTCACTGTATATAAACGTCACTCGGGTCCCATTGGCTCGAGATGAATTCTCCGGGGTATATGCTGCCGCGTTCAGACATCAGCTCACTCGGACTTTCTGCGGAAAAAATACTAGGGGTCTGGCCAGAGAAACTCCGGGTAATGTCCGCGTGAAAAATGCGGCTGTTTGCGTTCACATATAGCCTAAAGCCTCTACAGGTAGCCTAATCTCTGGAGTTTTTCAGGAGATTTTTGTATGTGTGAAAAGGGTTTATGAAACAGGACGGCTCCCCTTCTCCTTTAGGTGTTCCACAGAGTAAAACAAAAACATTCGGTGACTCTGCTTCAGCCATTACGCTTCGAGGCGCTGGAACAGTCTGATGGTTCAGTACTTTTTGCTTTGATTCAGTACAAGGTCAATTTATGTACATTTCCTTTTCACTTTGCGATCATGTCATCTGCAGACACATCAACCTATGAATGTGCATCGTAGCAGCAGATTTAATTGTATCGTCAGGTCTTTATTTATATCTTAAAAAGGTTTTCAGTTGTGTTTTCTGTAAATTAAGACCTGAGCACAAGAGCCAAGAAAGGGCAGTTTTAATTAAAGCTTTCCCAGACAGGTTGAGGTTGTAGCAGACTGCAGGCTGCTGGACTCAGACAAATTAAAGCCTGCAAACAGCAAACACACAACATTAACAAAGTGTAGACACGTCAAGAAGAGTGCTAAACAGCTTTGGTTCCTGCACATTACTCTGAGAGTTTCTCAGAAAAGGACGTGTCCCTTATTTATCAGATAATTCAGAGAGTAATAACATCATAGAACACAGATGGATGACACTCGAGCTTAACTTTTAGTAGCTGTCAGCGTACGATCAAAACACCTCTTTGATAAATGTTTAGCTCATAAACATCAGAGAAGGAATGAAACAGTAACTCCCCTTAACCAAGATTTAACACCTTACATTAATGGATTCATGTTATCAGTTACTAACCACCTCTTTTCCCGGGAGCTCCTGGGCTCTCTAAGGCTCCTCGGGATCGTTGGTGGACGGCCTGCCTGAACGACCAACCCTTACCCCCCTTGTTCCCTATCCCCCCTCCTGCATCTTATCCCATCTCCCCCATCCTATTTTCAAGCCCAGCACAGTTATGGTAGATGGCTGTTCGTCATGAGCCACGATTTGCCTTGAAAGGAAGTGTTTTTCTTGCCACTGTAACTTTTTTCCTAAAATGTTGCTAAAGCTCTCATGATGGATTAACGCTGGGTCTTTATAAAGCTTCTTTTAAAGGTTCACCTTTGATCCCGAACTGTGCACTATTTTCACACAATCCTCACAGCGACACTTGGTGGCTGTCACTACTTCCTGTTCCCCCCCTCAGCTAATAACTGTGTTGGTAGCATCACAACCCTTTGGCTTGTTAAACTTAACAGCACTAATCAAAACATGTTAACAACCCCAATCCAAAGAATGGCTGCTTTGATAGACTGGAGGCTCCTAATGATTTAACCAAAGCTTTGGATTGAACTCTCCATTTTCTGTCTTTTGACGGGCAGAGGTCACTTTATGCTGATGTCTTTACGCTGAACAGGAATCTGCATTAAAGTAAACTTTAGACTGCTTACATGATCAATAAGACTGCACTCGGGAGTCTCATTCCTGTAAGTCAGAAATTCCATTTCAATTATTTACATATTGATCAGATATGGAAACCTTTGTCGTCTTTGACATGCTGTCATGATTCCAAAATATAAAAGGGTCAAGTCAAAGTCTTCCCAACACTAACTTGGTTACAAATGGATGCGTATGAACACTCATTATGTGCATATCTGCAGGGTGTCAGTCATTGGCCATTGAGTTGGAAAGTGTTCAGAGAGCCGCCCTTTGGTTACCATTGTAACAAGCTCCCTATCTGAGGCTCTATATCCTGAGAGAGGGGGCTTTTTTCTCCAGACACAGACATGCCATTCTCTATTTCCAGTGCCACAACAAACGCCACTGTTTGCTTTAGCAGGGTATATATAGAGGCAGGAAGTTTTTTCAGCCTGCTTGTTATCAATAGAAAGTGGAATGGCTGGAGGCTAAATGAGTTACCTTCTTGTAAACCACACTAAAAAGCAGTGGTGGTAATTTATCCACGGCCCAGGAGCCCCGGCCGCCTTCACAGTGTACGCTTTAATTTTTGATAGGTTTCCTTACGAGGTGTGGTTTCACCGTTTTGACTGCTATAAAAAAATGTCAGTTATTTTCTCAGCTGCATCATAACCAGCTCTGAATGAAATCCTCCCGGCAGTTTTAAGGTCAATCAAAAGTCTCTGTTAGTACCCAGAATCAGCAGAGAGAATCACTTCCATGATTCCCCACCAGTCTCAACGTCATCTGTTTTTATTGTTTTGACTGAGAGCCCCCTGGTGGTGGAATTGAGTTATGGTGTGTTAAAACAAATACAAATTAAAATGGACTAAAGGGATTGAAAAGCTGGACATCCCCTTCTGGATGCACTTGCACAGAAATATATGTTTTCAGCCATTACAACTCTTCTAGAGGATGCTGCTTTAGGCTGAACTACTGGAGCAGTTCCAAAACTTTTTGTACTCATTTAGTCACTTACACTACAAAACACAACGTCAGACCCAGATTGAATATAAAGAATTCCACTGTTTTACAAGATCTCTGCTTCCTTGCTACCTAACCTCTGGAACCGTTACCCAGGTGAGGAAATTAGTCCTGACTCAAACACATTGAACCTCTTATGGCTTGTGATTCATCGGCCCATCCATCCCATACTCTATTTACACTGACACAGGGAGCAACAAGGACATTTTGTTTTATCAGCAAGTGTTTCTTCTAATTGCCTCCCGAACCCTGTGGAGCAAATTAAAAAGTTTGGGCGTGTTTTGCTTATCTTGCTCTTCACTTTGCTCCACAACAGGACGTGCTCTCATCACTCCTCACCTTGAGCCCTTGCTGTGGATAAAGTGGTATTATGGTACAGAGTAAACAGTGTCTTCACTGCGCCCCACTAGACTCCATCGCCTTGTGTAAACTACAACACACAATCATTTGTTGAAATATAAACTTACAGAGCAATTTACAAGAATTTTGACAGGTAACAGTATTTTGAGACAAACAATAGATTGTGTTTCCCTAAAAGTATATTCATTAATGTGTGTTTCGTCCCAGCGGTAACCTCCCGTCTTGAAAAATGAAGCCAATGTGGAAGTGCAAAATCCTGCAGTTCATTGAGTGTCCACTAGAGGCTGACTCCAGGAACACGTGAAGTCGCATACACACCGCAGGCAAAGCCATTTTTACAGCGGAAATAAGCATGTTTACAGTCTGGTACAGAAAACAATATCGGTCTGATTAGTTATTGTCATCACGGTCACACACTGTATGGGTTATCCTGTTACCTGTTATCTACAGTTAGGCCCGTAGCTGACATGATTGACAGGCGTGCGCGATGTATCGGTTCATCAAGACGCTTAAAACCCGCCTCAGCTCCAGCTCTCAGCCTGTCGTTAGGTTGACCATTTGTTCAGATACATTTTGTCTCTTTTAATGTTTTTTTTTTACCTGTCAGGATTAGGGAGTTACAGGTCGGCCCGTGGCTTCAGTGGTTTGTTTGTTGTTGTTATGTTGTGATGATATTGAGACCTTAAAACACAAAAGAGACGTATAACCCTGATGATGGAGCATTAAAGCAACAATGCACAATTAAAATAAAACATTTTATCATCAGGATTATGTTGTAGCCATTACACCCTGTTTTGTGACTGCTGATTTAAGCATCCAGTCAAGTGTCCTTCATAAACTTTTTAAACCTTTTAATCATTAAGAACGTGAAACGTGTCAAATTAGAGCCCAGTTTTAGAATATTACAAACTTAAAATATTACAAACAAAATGTTCATATGGAGATGTGTGGGTCATCAGACACAACACATGTTTATACTTTTAATGGGTTAATTTTTGTATGGAGAATGTTTTGTGTGAAAATGTATTTTTTTCATTTAGGTGTGGTCCCACCAAAGTGGACCTGTTCACCATGTCACCTGCAGCAGGGAGTGTGTTGGAAATGGAAAGGGAGGGACTAGTAAAGAGAGATTGAAAAAGTATTTTGAAGTGTGGGGAAAGAGAGAAAGAACAGGTCTGTTGAGGAGGGATTAGAAAAGTGAGGGGTAGTCAAAGTCGGAAGGCAGTAATACAACTTTTTGGATTCCAGCTGCCACTTTTGGTGTAAGTTTGGCCTTGTTGTCCGTATGGAGGTCTAAAACTGCCGCCATCTTGCTTTGCACCTCATGACTCTCAGATGGAAAACATGAGCACCCACATGAAGTTTGCCTTTGGCTGCCTGATGAATGTAAATACTGTATGTACTCTCCTGTTCGCTCTTCTCTGGTCTCTACTAGATTCTGCAGAAAATGGCCGGCCCATTGAGTGCTTTATATTCTCAGCTGTTGGTTTGTCAGCATGTTGTGTAAAGTACATTACTCAAAGCTCCCTTTGCAGAACACAGCTGCTAACACTGCCTTCTAATTCATAGCCGTCTCATGAGATATGGAAATGTGAACCAAATGAGACCCACTCCCCATGTGACAGGGATAGTCTCCTGCTGTGAGGAGCATATGTGAACAGCCAGGTCACGAGATTATCCAGAGCAGTCCTCCTGAAGTGATCTAGACATTTTCAGGAGTGTATATGTGAAAGCAGCTATCGCGTTTAACTTCTAATCATTGTTTTCTTCCTCTTATCTTTCCTTTACTCTGCATAGAATACATAGAAAAGTATCTCTAAGCTTTTCATGCTAACACCAGCCTGTTATGTCTGCCTCTTCACATTCTGGATCAATCAAACCACTCGGGGACTTTTCTAATCAAAATAATCATTTTCTAACACACACCTTTTGCAATGTTAAACTATTGTTATGAAGCCAGAGGGGTTAAATGAATCAGAAGCCGTATATCTGCAGAATTCAGCATTACAGAAGTATCTGAACAATGATTTTATCCATGCATTAGATTTGTGAGTGAGAGAGGGAGGAGGGAGGGAATGTTTGGACAGAGGAAGGAACCAGCGCTGAATGACAGGAAGGGGGCACGATGCAGGGCTGCATACAGTGGCAGGACAGACCCTGGGAAAGCTCTCTACACCCAGCACAGTCACACATCCAAACAATACGGCGCTGGGTGCTGCATGGTGACGCCGCCCCTCCTAGAGAGGCTGAGCACGGCAAGGAACACACCGCCCGCTCAAACAGAGCGAGAGAGAGAGAGAGAGAGAGAGAGAGAGAGAGAGAGAACATGAGGGAAGACGGCAGCAGACCGGACTCTCCTTTCTCTCTTTTTTTCTTTGTGTGTGTGTGTGTGTGTGTGTGTGTGTGTGTGTGTGTGTGTGTGCATTATTTATCATTTCTCTGTCTGTCTGAGAAAACTCCCCTCGCTCCATTTTTTCTCCTGATTGTGACTCAAGAGCGCCCCCATGGGAGGGACATGAAAATTCCAGCACAAAATCAGGGATGTGTTTCCATCCAAACTGAAATCTTGAACACGACATAAACACATGTAGAAATAATGAATTAGATCTCAGGATGAAGTGATCATAAATATTATAGGAATAATGTTCACAGATTAAAAAATATATTTCAGTATGTAAAATAATTTCCCCTCTTATGACATATTTGTAATGGTACTGATGTTTAAAGTGTAAACTTGAAGTGACATTAAAGTTAAAATAATGTCATATCACATCAGCGTTAATCACATATGGTGGAAAATAAATAAACCCCCTCGTCACACATTTGATGTTGACTTGATTGTGATTGGATTGTGTGAGCTAGTAGACAGATAAGCTGAGCAGTAAAAATACAAGGATAGGTCAGGCCATCAAACAGCTGAACTCCAATGACGACCCCGACGACTGATGAGTTTTATTTGGTTTAAATTACGTTTTTACAGAGGTTTTTATCCATGTTACCTGATGAACTCTTAGTATGTATTTCATGTTGTTTACAGTGCTTGTTGTTGAATCTACCTGGCTGCAGACAACATCGGGGACAAATAAGTAGAAGTTGAAGTAATGAGATAAACAGCAGGGTTAACTGACCTCTGACATCTTTTTGTGCATTTTCTATTTCCCATACAGGGGCGTGTCCAGACTTTTTTTGGACTGGGGGCATGGACTTATGCAGGGGTGGCCTGAAGTGTGATGTGTGCATAAACACACACAAATAAATATCAATTATTATTTTATTTTTGATTAATTGTTTTGGTCCTGTAAATGCCAGTTAGTTAATTACAAGTAAGACTAATTTGTGTCTGCATTGAGCTCGGGAAAAGAGCGTTTAGTTTTGCTGCTCCCTCTGCTTGGAACTTTCTCCAAATTGACTTGTTAATGGCGGATCTCATCTCACAAAAAATGTGTGACAATTGGACAGTGCCTGTGTTTTTGAATTGTAATGTGTCCTCACTTTATCTGTAAACTGATTTGCATATGTTTCGTTGTTTTCTCTGAACTTATTGTTTGTGAACTGTTTCTTAGCCATGTGATATTTATAATGACGTGTGCTGCTGCTCTCTTGGCCAGGTCACCCTCGTGAAAGAGATTTTGATCTCAATGGGTTCATGACCTGGTTAAATAAAGGTTAAAAAAAAGCACCAGTTTGAAGAAATAGACATGCAAAGTCTTTTTTTTTACAATTCAAAGTTCAAACAAAAGAAAATGTGCTACCTTGATATGGAAAGAAAAAAACAAATAGTTGATTTTAACATAAGTATCACCTCTGACAGGGCTGATAGACAATTACAGTTTAGAATTTTTGGGGTCGCCCTCCCTGTTCCTATTTTAACATTAAATGAACAAATTGTGTACCTTATAAAACAAAATATGAAGTAAAGTGAATAAGAGCAACGGTTTCCTTCCTGTGGCTCTAATCATCCTCTTATATAAAGTAAGTTAACGTTGTTGCTCTCTGAAGTTACTGCCAAGGTCTTTCAGGGCGACATCATTATTAAGTGTAAGAGCTACAAGCTGCAGTGATCAGGTTTCTGGCAGGTTTGGAGCTTTAATACGGTGCCTTCTCATTTAATTAACAAGGACACAACTCTGGATTCTTTCAAATACTTCATTCTTGGCATCAGTGCGTGCTGACACTCTGTGGAGGAATATATCAGTGTAAAACACATAGCATAAAAACAGCTAACTCTGCTATCGGCAGGTCATTAATGGTTTCAACATATAGCTTTTCTATGAAAAAATGATTCAAGTTGGATTTGGCAGACATGTTTGTGTACAAATGTTTCACATTGCGTCTTATTAGAAAGTAGTACTGATAGTTTAAGGACATCAAAATGTGGGCACATTTCCAGGTCTGTCAACAGCAGTCAGCGGGTGGCCAATCTTATGTCAAGGGGGCCCATGCAACCCCTCTGTACACAGCCTCTGGCTTGCAGGAAATTCTCTGGGTTATATTTGAGTGAAAGATTTGGAGGTTTGTATCCACACGTGCAGCTCAACCTGAGTTTCCTGAAGTTTTAAGGTGTTTTGTGTAGGTTTGGAAACACCATTAGTCACAAACTGATTTCCTGATTGGGGCGGCTGTGGCTAAGTTGGTAGAGTCAGTCGTCTCTCAACCGGAAGGTCGGGGGTTTGATCCCCAGCTCCTGCAGCAACATGTCCGATGTGTCCTCCCGCTGCTTCGTCGGCGGTGTGTGCATGTGTTTGATACTTTGTGTCATACAGCATATTTACCACACTGTCTCTATTTGAAGACATTTGATTAAATCTTTACTTCTTCTTCAAAAATACAGCTTTGTTCTGAAACTCACCCGGTCCTCTGATCTCAAATATCTCGGAGAAGGTGAAAATTTATAGCATAATATATCCTTTTTTTGTGCAGCTGAATGGGTGATTGATATTTTGTCGTCACACTGCTTAAACACTCGATGCACTCTGACACCAATTTATTGAGATCACAAATGAATATAATGTGTGGTGGGAATACTGAGGTAACGCCGTAATGACTGCACCGCCCTCTCTGCACATATTAAACAGGCACACACACACAATCACTCCCCTGAGGATACACATTTTTACTTGTTTACCCGCACACACACACAAACATACACGCACACACACACACACACACACACACACACACACACAGAAAATCAGCATGCATCAGCTGTATATGAGCATCCGCCTGACACACACTGCATATTAACACATGACTGATCCCCTTCTGATGACATACACAGATGTAGACACAAAACATACACACCCGCAATGAATACACACCACGAACACACATGTTTAACACATTATAGACTATCCTTCAACTACACACACACACACACACACACACACACACACACACACACACACACACACACACACACAAAGATGCTCACACTCAAACACCCACGCTCCTTCCTACTCTCACATGAACGCTAACACACACACAATCCCACCAACTCGAACAGACTCTCACACTTCCCACATTTACACACTATAGCGCCACCTACACTCACTCACACACACACACACACACACACACACACACACACAGTCTTATAACATGTACACACACACACCCTAAGAACAAGCAGGCATACACAGTCCTCCTATAACCAGTTCAGTTAGCATTAGCGTCACAGCGTAGCCCCTTAGCAGTCTTTCCTCAGCAGATGGATCAGCTGCATATTTTCCTCCCTCTCTCCATCACTGCCTCGTACAGTAAAGGAGGCTTTGTTGGCTTGTGTTTCCTCCTCCCCTGGACAGTCTCAAGTGGAGCCCCCTTCTTAACAACCCCCACTCCAGACTCTGGCCTGAGCCCGTCCGCTCTGCGTCCAGACGAGGAGCAGAGGCTGTCGGCCCGGCCGCCTGCCTATCATTCCCCGCAGGGTGTAAATCAGCAAAGGCCGGCCGGGTTCTACTGTGTGTCACGGCGACGACAGATTTATGAGAGGGCAACCTCCTCATGAACCTGGTCTGTGATTCAAGTCCAAGCCCTGGTTTTAAGCCACAAGGAGGGACTGGTAGACTTTGAAAGGAAACAAAAATCCACTGAGCAAAATGAAGATAAATGAAGGACTTTATACTCTTACTAGTTAAAGATCGGACAAGAAAACCAACAACAAGTTGTTTCATTAATGACAGCAGACTATTTAACATCGTTCAGCTAAAGGTCAGATTGTTTTTGAGTTTTCATTAACATCTGTTAATTTTTTTTTTAATTGCTGGATCATGAAGTTACCTTTTATTCTTATTATTAATATTATTTTCTTTATTGATTATTAGTGTTGTAGTCATGACAACACTTACCAAGACCAGGATATACCCAAGACTTGAGTGCTCCGAGACCGAGACAAGACCAAGACCATAAATATCACTGAGAAATCATCATCTTGTGTGCAGTGGGCGTGTCACTCATTTAGACCGTAGCACTGGGAAGTTTAGCTGCTCTAACCGGCGGATAAAAATCAAACTATGAATTAACTGAAGTTATTTGTTCTTTTAAAAAGAGGCGTTTTCCTTCTAATCAGAATAATGACATGGAAAAAAAGTCTTTCAGTGGTGGTCTTGACTTAAAATCCGGAGTGCACAGAGCTGTGTGTGTGCATGTCTGACTGTGTGTCAGTCACAGACGCGGACACTTATATTAAGCCTTTGCAGAATCAATGTGAATGTAGAAAGACGTGATGACGGCTGAGCTCATAGTTACGGCTTTTGTAACCTTTGGATGCTCTTGCGAGTTAAACTTCATCTTATGATTTACCCAGATCTTTTCCATTATCAACCTCTTCCACAAGTGAACTCATTCATTGGTCGAGTTTCCATTGAGTATAAGTGATTATACGTCTCCCTTTAATAACTCTGATAACCTGTAAAGTATCTCTAACTGCATATGAAGTTGTAATCCTGCAGCACTTTTAATCCTTTTACTTTTTCGACTGCTTAATCTCTCATTTCAAATCAGACCTTTGAACAGAGTTCTGGGGGATATGGCATTATGCAGATCACTGTGGCATACTTACAACAGATTAACCAGAGACTGAGGGGGGGGGGGGGGTGATTTTTATCAGAGAGTCGTCTGATGCCAGGATGTCAGCTCCATAAATCATTCATTGTTTTAATGCCTTCAATCAGCTTCTCACTCACTGCCATGGCGTGCTGTCCAAACGTGAAGTTCAACACTACTCATCCGTCTGCTGCATTGTCCACCTCTTATTAAAGACACACACACACACACACACACACACACACACACACACACACTGTCCATAGAGTGTGACGTGTGTGTGAAGCTGATTTCATTCACTCACTGAGGTCTAAAAAGGAGGGGAATACAAGGTGAATTCTTTTCACATGAGGTAATCTGTGAATAATGGGGATTAAAGGGAGCATTAGAGACAGAATAATAGAACAATAATCAACTTTCCAGAGACGGCAAAGAAAACAATTAGTCTAATCGGCGTGCTTTTTGTCTTTGAATCCCCTGGGAGTTGACAGCTATTGCTGCAAAGTGCAACCTGAGACTACATGAGTGGGTAGTTCAGGCTCCTTTAGCGTCCTCCAGAAGAACCCAGTCTAAGCATTAATGACTGAACTGTCATGCAAAGCAGCACACACAAATACTTGAGGAAGGAGAACACTTAGCCCCTTACATGTGCTTGGCAACATCAGCATGCAAACACATGCTCTTCCCATTTGTTTCTGCCTGCTCCTGTCAGTCTGGCTCGACACTATCATCATCACCAGCAGACTCATTAACCGAAAAAACAGAGCCCACGTCTGCACAAAAATGTAGATTAATGTGCTGCAGGTCTACATGAGGAGTGAACACACTGGTATGTACGGTTTTGGTTACCTGGATTGACCCCAAATGCTTGCACAGCTTGCACACAAGATAAGATAACCTCTGCAAATCCCTGCCCCTGTGAGGGAGTGTGTGTGTGTGTGTGTGTGTGTGTGTGTGAGTGCGGGGGGGGGGGGGTGATATAGTAGGGGAAAGTGACATGTTAACTGGGAAATGTGCTCTGCCAAGGGAAAACAGGCAGTCACGTCATGACGGCGGAATTACATTAGTGATAAAGTAGGCTGTGAAAAACAAGTGGCATGTGAATGGTGTTATTGCACATGTCGGGTGGATATTTCCACAAAATCCTGTCATTCTTGTTCTTCTCATTTTAGTCTTTTTTTTTTGTAATTGTCAACATGCACTGCTCTAGCTCTTTCTACGGTTCTCCTCTCCTGTTTTTTTGTTTTTGTTGCTAGCATTACACCTTCACACGCTGCTGACAACTGTGCTCACACCCTGCTGTTTCATTTATTGTAAGCACTAGTAAAGGCATGAGTCTCCTCTTACCTCACACTCCCTGCTGTTTGCATCCAGCCAGACCGCAGTCTTGACCAAAACCACAGGTGATTGGTCACAGACCCCCCCCCCCCCCCCCCCCCCCCCCCCCCCCCCCCCCCCCCCCGTGGACCAATCAGAGGTGAGCCATGCTGGGACAACAGGCAGTAGGGCAGTAGAAAAATCAGACTGAAATCATCTGGAGAAGTTCAAATTATTGCACTAAACTGTAAAAGGAAGGGGGGCGGGGGGAGACAGCTCTTTCTATTTCCAATTAAGACTGCAGTACCTATTTTAAACACTAGGTGTTAGACAGACATATTGCTGCTTTAAGTTTCTTGTAAATAAGATCTTATATCTTATCTGTGATGTCATCTCTTAATTTAAGAAACATGCTTGCCCCATTGGCGGATTTTATTTTGCAATACAAGCATTTCAGGCCTTGTGTTCTGCTTGAAATATCTCAAAAGAAGATGTTTGTCAGTTGTCCACCTACAATCAGGAGCTGCAAGTGATCCTTGTTGAACAAAAATGACCAAAAGAGACCAAAAGAGAGGAGATACTAACAAATAGTAAAACTTACAACTAGTGCAATTTTTTTGTTCTTTTCAAAATATGCAGTTTGGAAATTGGCATTGAACCGCACTTTTCTTATTCTAACCAAAATCCATTGTAAATATAGAAGCAGTAACATCTGAGTCCTTCCATCGGCATTTATATTTCCCCCAACCCTTCCTGTGGCTCCCTGCCCCGTAACCATCTGCTCTCATTAATGTTGCATATCTTAAAAACAAGGACTTTTGACTGGACTCAAACAGCATTAAGAACACAGATAGGGGGACTACCTTCAATGTATGTTCAGTATTATTCTCGCTCAGTTAGCGTTGTCTTTCTGATGACCAACATGTGAGAGGTTTGAACACTTCCCGTATTTACGAGGTCTCTTCAGAGTAACAAGGAAGATGAAGACAGAATAAGTGCCCAGAGCTTAAAGACTGTGCGGTTCCTTTCTTCTGTCCCCTCGCTATAAAGGGAGCTTTTAAAGTAAACACGTCTTTCCTCAACAAGGACCCTGAGCGGCAGGGGTCATCAATGTAAATACAAACACAATGACATTTAAGAGCCTGTAGGTCCCTGCACTCACAGCTTCAGCTTTGCTCAAATTGGCACTGTGTTGTGTTTGCACAAACTGTCGCCTTATGAAAAAGAATGGACTGAGAGCAACATTTGCTGGAAGCCTTTTTGTGACTAGAACAAATTCAGGCTACAGCTAGCTAAAGTTAGATGAAGCTGCAAACAGTCACCACAGCATACATCTAAGACCAGGCTTCGTTTCCGTGTGTGTCTTTGTGTTCTTCGACCAAACGTAACAACACAGTGAAGACATCTTTTTCAAAAAGTGGTCTCCAGACCGGTGTTGAGCCCAAGACTGATTTTGAGTACTACAACACTAATTTAGTTTATTGTGTTTACGTGCAATTTGAAGTTACGACCTAACTAAAGAGCGCTACCATTAGCCTGCTCACACAACAATGCCGGACACAGGTGATTTCAGCTCGAGCAAAGGATAATTTTGTCCACCAATTGTGTTTGATGGGGCTTAATTATGGTCCGTTCTAACTTCAAACTCCTTCTTGAGAACTCAAGGGGAGAGGGGTCGGAGGTGTGTCGCTGGAGGAGAGCGGAGGATTCAGAAAAACGTGTGGCCAAACAGCAGTTTGTTTTGGTTTCATGCTGGTGCTCAAGGGCGACATCTACTGGATCGAAAAGTCGCACATTCTTCCTTTAATTAATCTTTTCATTTAAGTTACACCACAAATGTATTCACGCAACGACCTCTACTCCACCTGTATTCTTCCTGCAGTGTCTGTAAACTTCACAGCTTCATTCTGAGCCTGGTGCATTATTATTATTTTATTTCTTTGTATTTAAATTCTTGCCGGGCAGCTGCCTTGGGTCGATGTCTGCAGAGAGAGTTCAGACTAAATCAGGGCTCCTCTGTATCCTTGAGTGCTTTTGGCCTTTAATTTTTATCAAACAGGAAATGATTTTACATTCCAGGATCATTTCGTCCCAACAGTAAAATCATTTGATCTTTATTTGGACGGTGTATGACAGACAGCTTATCCTCCGTAATGCCCCTCAGCAATATGAGGTGCTTCTGCCTTTCATCCACACTGAAAAACCTAACTGCACTCAAACCGAACAAATTTGAATTTGACCTTTGGATTGTTTTTTTTTGCAGTTTATTCTTATTCTTCACTATAAGAGCCAACTGATGGGATGAGTGCAAATGTTCACTTAAGAAGAACATTAACACATTAATACTAAAATATTAGCTCTGCGTTTTAAAGGTCGATTTGTAGTCATTGTCATAAAGCCACATTAAAAACAACACCAACAATAGATCTAGGACAGGTGCACCGACTTTTGGCCTTCGACAAAAACACAGAAAATCATGCAGCATCCAGTTAGAGTTGCAGCTGGCTGACCATTTTAGAGCAAACATTTCAACTTGAGCCACAAATCGTCTTGATGCTGTGCAACAAAAGCTAATCCCTTCAACAAAGATTTTAAAAGTTGTGTTCTTCTCCTCTTCAGGACAGGCCTGACAAAGCTGGCATGTTTACTTTTAATGTTGGGATTTCAGGCAAACTGAATCCTTAAATCACAAGAAAAAAACGGTTCCATTTTTAAACTCATGAACGCTGAAGTGAGTCAGAGTGACTCCTCTGTGTAATTTATAATCCACTGTTGAGCTAAACTGAAAAAAACTCACAGATGAACGAAAGTAACTCCGGGACATCATGGACCGAGAAATGACCGTGTTTACGTTTCAGACGTCAAAGAGAAAAGGAAGTCTTGCTTGGAACGTTGTTTTTAACGACTATCAGTGGCCTCACCGGAATTACAGATAAATTAACATCCATTCCCAGAGGCATATCTCACCAATCAGACAAGGATAGACAATGGTTCATCAGGCGATGATAGATGATGATCGCACAACTGAACAATAAGCAAAAGCAAAGCATCAAAAAATGAGAAGAAAGAAACCTACATCATCATATTTAGAGGCCTTTTGTTGCCTCACTGATTGCAGTATTTGATAAGTTGCCTTTTGTCACACATGTGTAATGCGTGTTTTAATCATGTTCTATTGAGTTAGTGTATGTGTTGGTGGGTGTGTGTGTTAACCCCCTGACATCGTCTCACATGAGTTGGAGCTGATCACAACCCTCCCAGCCAGACAACAGACAAAGCCGGAGCCCTCATACTGTGATCTGTGCCAGTTTGTATCCTTGATGTTATTTGAAGAATACAGCAGCACAAGGTGGACGATGAATAATACATGGTGTAGTGAATGTCTCTCCGCGGTTCCACTGCTCTGTATGTTGTGAGTGCAGCAATTCAAATCGCCACACCTCACACTCAGCTTCAAGTTGTGTTCAAGGTCGGCTTTTATCTCCAGCTGGGTCTGTTCAGCGGCAGTGAGAGATGTTTCTGTAAAAAGTAATGAGTTTATTGAACACAGTCTGGAGCGATGCTCGTTGTCGTAAAAAAAAAGGAACCAGCGAGAGAGTCGTCTTTAAAATCATTTAAACTTTCAGGGAACCTTTGCATGCTCGTGTGCGCGCGAGTGGTGTCTTCTAGGTTTTTCCCCCCGAGGCTTAATTCTTCCTGCTGACAGAAATATGTGACAATTCTTCCCAGGGGTCTGTTTGGGAGGAAGAAAGGAGGAATGAGGTGACTGAAGGATGAAGAGATGAAGTAATGCTCCAGATTTAGAGCCCGTGTTTGCTTTTCATTTTGGGTGGACAGGCTGGCATTGTTTGAGACCGCTGCCTGAAACAATAAGGGTTGTAACGGAGTGATGTGTCCAGAGGGAATCGTCCATCACACTAATAAGGATATGTTGTATGTTGCATTGGATTCTGTAGTTGTCCCCTTAAAGGTTATTTGCTTTTACAGTAAAAAATGCACGCATGAGTGAATAAAGTTTGAAGATACTTGAGCCCTAATGAAAGGACACATGCTCAGTGAAGTCACCTCTTGCTCCGGTGTTCTCAGGTTGCTTACTTCTGAACCTTCTCACCGATAAACCAGGACGTGTGAGTACAATGAGAGTTGACTGCATTTTTTGTCCTGTATCTTGAGAATCCTAGAAGTGGTGATTTGGCCCTCACGACGTTGAAACCAGCATAAAACCGCCGTTTAACGCTGCTGATCTATCACAGCGAATACACCTTCCCTCGTCTCGCTTCTCGTATCCTCTCCTCTTTCTTACCCACAAAGGATTTCTATCTCCTCTCACCTGAGGATTTATGCACTATGTACTCGTACATCTTTCTGCTGAATTAAACCCCATGCTGGCTCTCCTTCATCTGGAGAACGATGCTTTGTTATAAAAATAAAAAAAATACAGAATTCTGTGTTTGCAAGCAGAACATATCACCGTTTCCTCAGATTTTATCGATGTTTAATAACGCCATGAATCAGTGCTGATGTGTCCGTCTGACACTGAAAACACAGCAGAGGTTACCAGAAGTCTCAGTGCCAAAAGAAGTCAGATATTGCATTAAGTGCACAGGAGGTTGAGGGAAATGAAGGGATACTGTGATGATACTTAAGGGACTCATCACACTAATTACATTTTGCATGCTGACTGAAGGTTAGAGCGCAGCGGTCCCAGGCGACACACCATTTTTTCCAGCCTTTGGTTTGTGCATATGCTGCTCATGCTGAATGTGCAGAAGTTTTTCAGCCTCGATAGAAAAACTTTAAACGCTTCTTTTTACTTTTAGCTGTGTGATACTCATAATCTGAGACCCTGACAAAATATCATAAATCGAGCCCACTTGTTGTATCGTAGTTAAAAAAGCAAAAGCATTACTCATCTGATCATACAGACTTAGAAACCATTTAATAATCTATGATAATGGTAACAATACTCAGAGGACTGCTAGTGATTTATTCAATCGTTAAATCATGTAACATTTTAACCTCCAACAAGGACTTCCCTCTCTCTCTCTCTTTTTCATAAAGAAAGGAGGATGACTTTATCGAGGTAATGTCATTTTCTATTTATACTCAGTCAATTAAAACACAAATTATAATTAGTGCCAGAAAAACCTGTGAGAAAAGTAGCCTATTCATATTCAGGAGTCTTCAATTAGTGGCTGTTTCTCACCACCTAGTCGCATAACAGAATAAGCGTGAGGTAACAATGCACAGCGCTCCGGAGAGACGAGACTGCCAACCCTGTTGTTTTCCATTTCTTTATCACATGCAATGCTGCTCAAGGAGGGGACAGAAAGAAAGTCCAACTTCTACTCAGGCTCTCATTGGCTAGGAACATGAAATGGAAGGTCCTTACTGGTCAAATGAAGTGTCAGTCAAAAGGTCAGAGTACAGTACCTTGAGTTTTGTGAGTAAAATAAGATCATAAGTGACAGGATCAGCAGTTAAAGGTCCAGAAAAGGTCCCATTTCTTGAAGTAACCTGTATATCTCATGATGACATCAGTATGGAGAACAAGGAGGGACGTTCACTAACACGGGAATAATAACAGTCACATACCTCACAGTGCCTGATCTGCAGTCATTTTTACTGTGGGGGAACACGGTGGGGGGGGGGGGGGGGGGGGGGGGGGCAATGATCTTCAGGGATTGTGAGAGTCACACACTGAAATGATGTTTGAGCAGCGACGGCAGTCATCGCACAAAGCAATCGGTTTGGTATGACCCAGATATGCTGCACCGTGTTTGACGGATAGGAACGGCAGGTACGTGTGTGACCCTGGGGCATGTCTCACAAATGAAACCCAGCAAAGACCCATTCTCATATAGCTCATAAGCTGTGTGGCTGGTTTGTCTTTGGTAATTTCTAAGGTAACTCAAACTAGGCATAACCGGCTTTTTAAATTTAGTTTGAACTCTTAATTTTCTGCAATTCTTCAATTCATTTAGCAGAAGCTTTTATCCAAAGCGACGAACATCACAGAGTAAGAACAACACAAGCAAGGATCTAGAGAGGAGGAGACAAGGTCAGGAAGTGCAAACAAACAGCTTTAAGTATGATTGGCCACACAGGTGCTGATAGGAAGTGACCAAAGGTGCTGACAGGAAGTGACCGGAGGCAAAAGCACAACATCGACAGCTGTTCTTGAGAGTTCTACTCAGCATCAAAACCATCTTAAAATTGTGGTTTTCAATAAAATCCTTGTCATCATCATCATGAAGGTCGTAGGTGTTCATAAAGAGCTGGGTCTTTAGCTTTTTCTTTTAAGGTGCAGAGGGACTCTGCAGATCGACTGGAGCTAGGAAGTTCGTACCACAGGGGGGGGCAACAGAGGAGAAGAGTCTAGTCAGCGTTTTAGGACCCTGTTGTGAAGGTTGCATCAGACGCCTTTCATCAGCAGAGTGGGAGGGAGGGAGTGTAGACCTGGATGAGAGAGTTTGGGTCAAGAGGAGACGTTTTTGACGCTGTTTCGTAAGCGAGCAGCAGAGTTTTAAATCTGATATGAGCAGTAACTGCGAGCCAGAGGAGGGAGTCAGAGAGATGAATAACGGAGTGACGTGCTCTTTTGGGGAGGTTGAAGAAAAGTTGTGCTGCTGCATTTCTGATCATCTGCAGGGGTTTGACAGTACATCATTTGACTTCCTACTCATTCATAACACAAATCCCCTTGGATACTGATTTGAGCATGCTACACTAGTTCGACATATAGGGTTATGAACACATACACATCCCCCCCCCCCCATAGACATATAATTATATGCAATGGCCTTCTGAGGTCAGAGTGTAATTAACACAATAGGAATATGCACATTTCTTCCCTCACCTCTGATTTTCTGGCTCAGTGGACGCTCTAAAGTCCCGACACATACCCGCTGCATACTTAGTATTGTCACATGTGAGTTGCAGGCTTCAGGTCTCCATTGACATTGTGCTCTGAATACCATTATGCCAAGGATAACGGCGGTAGGAGAATTAGAGTTAATGACTATATTTATTGCACATAATGTTCTACTTATTGTCCGTAAAGCAATGCCTCGAGACGGTGTTGTTATTCTCCGACACATATACGCACCTTTGACATGTTTGATTTTCTATCTGGGGATAATATAAGTTATTATAAGCAGTTTCATTCAGCGCAGAGCGTTATTAGTCAATAATTACAGAGTGGTAATTACATTTGAGAGGAACTCCGGGGTTGATTTCCAGCAGGGAGCGACTGAAGAGGCTCTTCCTGTCGTCATTTCTCAAACGCAGACGTGCACAGAAGAAGGAAACAAACACGAGACGTCCACCTACACGATGTTCACCACCGCTGATTTATTCACATGAATGCTGCCCTATTACAAAAAATAATCACAAACACAAACATATCTTCTGCACGCACGCATCCTCTCCAGGGTCTGTATTCATTTATTTCCCCCCTCCCCTCATCCCTCCCTCCCTTATCCCCGCGTTAAATTTCCCTGAAGAAACAAACCGTCATTATGTGGCAGCGGTGGCTAAAGCTAACGGCTAGGTTTACAAGAGGTTATAATAATTTCCTCAATGACCAAAGGAGACCATCTGTGTGTGAGTTTGTGCAAACTGTTCGAGAGTTTAATGAAGCGAAGATATACAACGCTTCTGACGGGCACTCTCTTCCTCCGTCCTCCATCATAATCAGGTTGAAGCGAGCACACACCTTTCCGGGGTCTAAACCACAACACAGGCACAAATATAATCCCCTCTGTGTTGTAATTTATCTGCAGGTATCGCTCAGTCTATCACCACCTTCATTCCCACTACACCCTGTAGGCTGGACCCTCTCAGGCAGCGTGTTAAGCACACACGTGTTATCCTCATCAGTGTTATAAACCGCCGTAATCTCACATCTCTGGCTGCTCCTGCACCTTTTCAATTTCCTGGTAACTTAATCCTTTCTGTTTCTCCATACCTCATCATAGCCCGGGAGAAAGAAAAAATGTGGGAGGGGGCGCGGGGAGAGAGAAGGGATAATAAATTGTGCCTTTTGATATAAGTTGGATTAGGGAAATGGCAAACCCATGTGTATGCTGATGGGGATGTGTTGTGTGCGAGGCTGTAATCCATCATAAAGGAAAGAATTCACAGGTGGATATATGCTAAACCAAACCTCACACAATACCGCTACTCTTGTTTACTTAATAACATTGTACACATTTGAATACTTGGACGACAAAATCATTGTTTCTTTGTTGTTCTGTTTGATCGATCTGGTCTCACAGCAACTTGTGAAATAGATCCAATAACATAATGTGAAGAATCTAATGTTTCTCTTGTTCTGTCTCAGTCAGCACAAATTTTTACTTGTATTTTATTTATTACAGCCTCTAGGGCTCCCTGCCAGAAAGCTCTTAGTTATTCACACAGAGGAGACGGCTGTTTCTGTCTCATTGGAAACCAGAAGTCAACGATTACATCGTTTTGGTCTTGGAAATGATCGACACTCACACCTAACCAAGTCGCTTGATGCCTAAACCTTTGTGACTTCTACTTCATTTTTAGGCACCAAACCTTCTTGGTTATGTTCTAACCTAAAACCTAATCGAATCCTGGTCGAGAGAGAAAAAGGCTTTACTCCTGCCAACACATAACACATTTTAATTTGAATATATGTGATTCTGGAGCACTTTTGGCCAAGTGGTCAGGAGCGCCCGCCCCATGTCCAGAGACGGTAGTCGTCGTAGCAAGCGGCCCCTTTCCTGCATGTCATAGCCGACTCTCTCTCCCCAATTTCCGACTCTATCCACTGATCTGTCTCTCCAATAAAGGCATAAAAAGTCTAAAAGAAAGAAAGAAATATATGTGATTCTGTACGTAGATATTTCCCTTTTCATGACTATTTCCAAACTTCTGAGCAATTGATTTGCTGTCTGTTTGCATGTATATTAGGATGCTTATGTGTGTGTGTGTGTGTGTGTGTTTGCAGAAGATTAACAGCGGGACTGGCCCAAGGTCTTTGGCCCTGCTCGTCTCCACTGAGCTCCCAGCAGGATCTCTCCACAGATTCAATTGATTTGTTTGTTAGACGGTGACACAGGTCAAAGAAACACAATAACAACAGCTTAGAAGGAGACATTGTGTTCATATCTTTACCTTTGAGGATAATAAAGGACACTAGAGAGGAGGCGTACTTTTGTATTTTTGAGCTATTTTAAAAAGATGGAATTGTGTGCTTCTTTAGAAATGTCAATTATAG
Organism: Labrus bergylta; assembly: GCF_963930695.1. NCBI lineage: Eukaryota > Metazoa > Chordata > Actinopteri > Labriformes > Labridae > Labrus > Labrus bergylta. The sequence continues at coordinate 20,091,095 of NC_089207.1, read as the reverse complement.
CAACAGCAGTCTCTTCTGCTTTTAAAATTAAGACATGACGTTCATAATAATCCCTAAAAGAGACCTTAAAGCAAACTTGTACATTTTGTTTCCACATGAATTTGATTTAAATTGAAGGTTAAGATTTGTCCTTGATGTTTCTTAACGGGCTTTGGGTATTTTGGTAACCTTTGGGAGTGGAGATATCCCAATCCTGGTTTGCAGTTTTTCACTGGACCCTTTAACAATGCCATATATCAAAGAATAGAATGGAAAGAAAGATGTTTCCAGTTGGAGATTTTATACAGTTTGAAAGCTTGAAGCCATGGCTGCCAGTCTGGCTCAGATCCTATTACACTGCAGCATCAGATATATTGTAAATGATTTTAAGGATGCCCTGTCTGCCCTGGAGAAGGCTGTTTGAAAGGCGATCCCTGTCCCTCTCACTTATGGCACTCTCCGCATGACCACTTCAAAACGCTCGTAAACCAACTCGCACGGATTGATCTGGCCTCTATTGAAAACACATTGGCTCATAATCTATGCCCTCTCATAATATGAAGGGATCCCACATCGGTTTCAAGGTCAAACACCAATAAAATCAAAGACGGCAATTTGTCAAGAGGCTGAGCGATCCCGTGCACGGGCAAGGCCCTGACATCATCATCTGCAGTCCATCCGAGACACGAGCTCAATCTCAGCTGCAGCTTTTCGTCATCCCAGATGTAAATCATATATTTTCCCATTACAGATCTGCTTCTGATGGCGCTGCAGCTGCACATGCAGATGATTCCTGATCTGTCATCTTTCAGAACGCGGACGTTCGATGAATGTGAATCATGGGAACCCAACGCTCGCCGAGGGAAACATCCCTGAATATAATGATTTGTTTTAAAGGGGGTTAGTGGGTGAGGCTGACTGACAGGCATCTGCTGTCTGTGAGCGGTCACAAGCACCAAACCCGGCCCGGACTCCTCATTCAAACCACCTCAAAACACAATCCACAACTGCCATTTAACTTTATGATTTCGGGTCCTTACAACATATTAGTACTGAAAGGTATGAAAAATGAGTTTTAACCTAATTTAAATATTGTCAATGTAAGTTTGTGTTAGCTTCTTTTTTTATACTGGGCTTGAATAAGTGGTTATGATTGGTTGTTTAGCAGGAAAAGAATGAGATAATTAAGTAAATGCTAAATCGGAATCGTTTCTTATTGCTCAGCACATTTACACATACGAGGAATTGGACTCGTTGTTTTGGTGTTGTCACGACCAGGTTTATGACCAAATTACCACAAAAATTCAAGAGCGGTGGTGATGGTGTGACGCTGTGACACTGTGACACTGGGGATGGATGAGAGAGAGAGAATGAGAGGTTGACAGCTCAATCTTAAATAGCCTACACCTGGGAGACTGGCTGCCCAGGTGTGGGGAAACACCGCCCACCAGCGACCTGCGGGAACACAAACACAAAGAGACAGAAGGACACAGCACAATAGCAGGCCCTGCTGGTGGGAGGGCCGTCACAAGTGCAAAACAATTATATACAAGGACTATAGTAAGAATAGTAAGAAGACATGACAAGGTGGTGCAGTGGTTAGTGCTTGCGTCCAATGTCTAGAAGCTGTAGTCCTCCCAGCGGGCGGCCCATAATCAAATCCGACCTGTGGCTCCTTTCCTGCATGTCATTCCCCACTCTCCCTCTCCCCCATTTCTGACTCTGTCCACTGTCCTATCTCTCAAATAAAGGCCCAAAAATCCCAAAAATAAATCTTGAAAATGCTACACCGAGTGCTAGTCTACTCCTCCAGTGACTGTTAAGGGCTTTGACTGACCTTGACGACCATTGGTGGACCATGATGACCGTTGAAGTCTTGACTGTGGTTGTCTGGGATGACCTCTTGGAGTTTAATGAAGGCTTTTTATGTTCTATTTTTGGCAGCAGGTGTTCAATAATTGTGGGTGAGTTTTAGTTTAGTAAATGACATGCCAAAGCTACAGATCCATTGTTTTGCTCTGCAGTCGTAGCTTTGGGACAATTAGAGGCAATTCAGCCAGCGTTGCATGTGTACACTGCCAACACTGATATGGATTGCAAAGCATTTTAGTAATTCACCATTTGTGGCTCCATTGAAGTGAGTTATCTTCAGATGGCAGGGCTTCTGTTTACCCCTCTGATTCTACAAGCTACTGTTTAAAGCTGCAGTGCTGCGTTCTCTGATGAGCTCGGTTTCCAAAAAAGTTAGGAGCCTTCATGTTCACGCAGATTTGTTGATGCTTAATGAGAATCTCAACTTTGGTCTCTTGCAATTTTTAAGTATTGCGAGCCAAATTCCCTGAGGCTTTGACAAAGTTCTGCATGCGAGTGGGCTGATTGAATGCCGAAGTTTAGTGTGGTAAGAATGAGTTCTTTTGGCTGTGCTGTCCCTCCAGGTGGCTTTCTCTGGCTTCCCGTGGCTCGAGCTGAATTCCCGGGCCTGCTGCCTGAAAGCCTTTGTGCGCTCTATCAGGTGCAAAGCGGGAGCTCTCTTTTTCTTCCTTGAAGTCTTTGACGATGCCCAGCAACTGTCATCTGTCAGCAGCATCTGTGGGAAGCAGCTTGTTTTCAATGACTGCGGATTTTCTGGCCGTACCTGTCAGTCTGACTCATAGAGGCTCGTAACAGATGCTGCCGTTCTTCTAAACTCATTAACTGCATCCCACACTGTGTTGTGGTTGTCTTTCATTTGGAGTGACATTTAGAGGTTCTTGGTTAAATGTGCATGAATCGGATCCAAGTGTGTGAGTAAGAAATAAAATCATTAAATGGACAGTAAGGTTTGCACTGGATGACAAAAACTCTAGATTTCGACTTTAATATAAGCCTACTACTTGACATGTGAATGCTTTTAGTAGCTTACATGGCCAATATTTGCGGTACTATTGGAGCCTCAAGTTAATCTGCACAATGTCAACAGCGGTGCCAAGAAGAATAGACCTCCATCTCAAATATTCACCCAAGGAAATCTTCTCTGATTGCAAAGAAATATCCAAAAACCTCTCAAGGAGCTGGAACAGTTTTATGTTTAGCTTATGAATAAGTAGAGGTGGCTCATTCCAAATCCAGCAGAAAGGGATGAAATATACACAACATAAGTATGTATGACTCCTGTACCAATAACTGTTGAGTCGTAGTACAACCCCCGCAGACCTCTGTAATCCCTTTGACGAATAGCTGCAGTGCAAATCTTAACTGCAGCCATCCCATATCCAACAGCCCTGTTCCAGGACCAATTGGCAGGGCCCATTAGGGGCGTTCACATACATTTAGATGATCCCTCTGTTTGCATTACCCAGGCACAGATAATCTGTGTATACAGTGGGAAATTAGGGCAGAGCAGCCGTAGGCGCTGTGCACAGAGACCTCCACATGTTGACTTCAAAGCGGCTAAGGCTGAGTGGAAGCAGGTGTGTCTTGTCCGGAGTCAGGCGCAGGGTGGGCTGGGCTGGATGGAGGAAGGAAGGTGGGATCCCCTCAGGCCGGTCTGTGTGTGGTGGAAAAGGTCATCACACGTGTGTGTCTGTGCAGGCCAGAAAACGGTCCAACTCATTCAATTTAAAATAGTTATGATGTGGTCATGTGCAAATATTTTGTAATACTGATACAACATTCTGCAGCGCCAAAACAGCACATTTATCCTGGGAGAGGTCCTCTGGCAAATGTCATATCTAATGCTTTAGGCTTGCACACAGAAATGTGTTTTTAATAACGGGGAGAGGTAGCATCAGCATATCATGGATCAAAATATGGTATGTTAATGTACAGCTAATTAACAAAGACAGATATGTGTTATAGTGGAAACTTACTTTATGCCTGAAGTGAGTCGGCTGGTGATTTTTTTTTCAACCCAGAAAGGCATCGACACACTGTGCCTGTGATGTCAGGCCATTTTGAAATAAGGGCATTGTCCTCCAGCGTATTGCTTTGATGTGCTGATACGGTGATTGGAGAAAAGATGGTTAAAACACGACTTTCAGCCATGAGCCCAGAACCAGTTTCCTGTGTGAAAACTACAGCCAACGTTGCTGCTTGTTCACAGCTATCACTGAGAAGAAGAACTGATGGTGGGAAGCAAATCTGGCATGTAGTAAAACTGCCCGATGGAGAAAATATCACAATATTGCATGCCAAAGGGTTTATTTCATACTCACAAACACAACATGGCGGAGCTTCACAAGTGGATTTTCAGGCCGTGTTTGAGTCATGTGAAGGGGTGTCTTTATGTGCAGTCACACTTAAACGCAGCACCTGTGTCTTTAAAGGTTTCCTCTGATAATGCAGGCCTGTGTCTGTTTGTGTGTTTTCCTGGAGGTTAAACACTTTGTTTCCTCTCTAATGGCTCCCTCGTTGGCTCTGGCGGAAGAAAGGGAGAAGGGGTTATTGTGTGAGCGATTTGTCACCGCCTGTCTGAGCTGTGAAGTCCTCGCTGACACCGTAACTACTTGATAATAGTTCATCTGGAGGAAAGCTGTGCCTCATTCTCCTGTTTTTTTTTTTCCTGCACTGAGCTCATGGAAGGCCTTTTTTTTGTCCCACATGAGTCTTTTCGGACTCTTTATGTATGTTTATGTCCCAGGTGTTCTTCAACCTGCATGATCAGGAATATTTATTCTTCTGTTCAAACATTGCTCATGAACAATTTACACAACTTTTCCAGTATAGCCATACTTTTTTACTGTACATATACTACTGATAAACAGTTCCAAGTATCAATAGTTTTTCATTCATTTCTTTATGCTTTCAGGTGAAATGGCTGCCATTGCCCCCCCCCAGATAATATCCACTTAAAGTTCCTATTTGTGCCAATAACCAGCTTGTGTTGTTATCCAGCGTGTCCACACAAAAAAAACAGTCTGACATCATTAATGAAACAAGAGATGTCAGAGATGAACAGATTTGTTAAACAGTAAGATTTAAACAACAATTACGTGGCTTATTTCAAAGATACTAGACTTTTTAAGACCAACAATGTAATACCTCTTGTAAAATCTGTTAGAAAAAAGAGTATCTGAAATACCACCAAAAAAGTTCAAATCCAACTTTTTTATTTCTAATCTTAAGTTTATTATCACTATTACGACGGATGTGATTACCAGCCGTTTAAGTACCAGCAGGTGTTTTTACCCCTCCGGCCTCAGGGGACAGCAAAGAGTCCATTAAAGCTCAATGCACAACAATAAAGGTGAAGTAGATTTTTACTCTTTGTTTTACAGGTTTGGCTTTTAATGGACGGATTTCTTTGGTGATTAAAGGAAGCAGAAGATGTTACAGCGACATGATGAGTCATTAAAATCTTCAACTCTGCAAACTCCAAACAACTTTTATTGCATCCTTTTTTCGCACTTAATCCAAGCACTAGAACTTTGAGAAGACTTCCACATTTGTTGTTTATTCACTAAACAGATAGAGAACTGCAAGTTCTCAGAAGAGAATGTGATACACATTAAGACCAACACACAGTTTTGAATTTCGTAGTTCCTGACTGAAAGTCACCTCTAACAGCAGCCTGCTGTCATCTACACACATTGATTGATGAACTTCATGTAAAGGCTGTTATATCCCCAATTGTTTTCATGTGTGCGCAGACAGATTTATGCATTTTGCATTTGCAAACACATGCACTAAAGAGTACACATACATAATGCAGGACGTAAGCATTCACACACATACACGCCTAGTTTGTCTCCTCTGTCAACAGAGCTGTTGTGCACCTCTGAGCTAACATGTTTCTGATTAGCAGATGACCTTTTCACTTTGTATGTCTGCTGAAGAAACTCCATATTAATCTCACATTGCTCCGCCACAGCAAACAAAACACTTTTGCATGCTAAATATTAACGACCACAAAAGCGATAAACAGCCACTGCAAAGACAAACACAAAATACTTTATCTTGGCTTCACTGCTATGCATGCAGCATTTCCAAAAAAAGAGCAAAGCCAGGCACACTTTCCATATGGCTCTATGTCATGAGTAATATTTTGAATTATGGTGTTTCCACAAATCTCCGTGCTGCAGCTATGGCAGCAAAAACACTCTGCTGCCAAACCTTGTCTCATTTAATTACACGTACATTAAGTACAGAGTAGACTCTGGAGTCGTCCTCCGTGCTAACCTCTGTTGACATGTACCATTATCACATGTCGTTAGAGAGACATTATGATATTCTGGAGAGCAGAAACCAGCCCACTGTTCTCCCCTTTTCTCTGGCGTGCCTAATAATCACAGCTAAAACATCAAGAAACATGTTTTTATGGTCTGACAAAGCCATAATGTATATCCCTGTTGTGCTCCGCGCTAGCAAGGTTTTAACCCAGGGGCACTAAAGTACGTGGAAATATTTATATTCTCTTCAGCAGAGGGGCTGTAACTTACAGCAGGGAAGCTAATTTCACATGCTGAAAGTCCATTCTCAGTCCGGCCTGATCTGCCCGCTGCCTCTCTGGCAGATTTCTCATTCCTCCCTCTCCCGTCTGCTCCTGTGAGCGCAGAGTCCCGCTCTTATAAATGCATACTTTAATCATTTCTCTCAGCTGAGTGTGACGTCTCTGTCCTTTCCCAGCGACATGATTTAAACCTCTGCAGCCATTTCTTCCTTTTTTATTTGTTGTTTGTGTCTCGTGATGATTGTGAGTGGACGGTTTTATCTGTGAATGTTTTTGTCTGTTTGGGTCATGAGCCGAGGCACAGAACTGTAAATCAGAAGTTTTTGTGAGCGATTAAAATGGTGAGGTTGTTGTGCTATTTGTCGATTGTTACTTTGTTTGGAAAAAATGAAGCCAATAACATGATAATGTGGCTACACCATTTTTTTCAAAACATTGAAGATGGAAATATTTTCAGGACCCCAACCCGTTACCTTACACACATAAACATATAGACCTATCGATTGACTAAGAAGTGGCTTTTAAAGAGGAAGGAATTAACAGTGATACAGCAACATGGAACTTCATAATTTTTAAATGGAACAGCAGCCATGGCTTAATCTGAGGTCATATAAAATAAAAAAATCCACTTCCCCTTGTTTGTATAACTCTTATATGTGTCCCTAGTCTTTCTACAAACCCCCCTATGATGATAAAAGTCCATCCTCTCTGTCATTTGCCTGCTCCACTTTTCAGAAAATTCTCATCGTAAACAATAGGACATGGAGCGAGAAAGCCTGAGACACCCAAAACCTTCCAGAGAGGGGGCGTGGTCAGACACAGCTCATTTACATTTAAAGGTAAAGACACAGAAACAGCCTGTTCTGAGCAGGGCTGAAATAGAGGCGTTTGACTGAATCATGGAGTGAAAGGCCGGCTGAGGAGTCACAGAAACTACAGGGAAGTCTATCAGTGTTCACTGTTCCTTTATAGCTTTTCATCTACGTCTGTAAAGTGATAAAAAACTTCTGGAGACAAAGAGGTAGGTTATGGTGTCAATGGATGTCAAGTTAAAAACAAAGGTGCCTTCCGGGTAACCACACAGATGATGTGATGAGCAGAGGGAGCTGGCAGCACCTAAAGGGAGGGGTTTAACACACCGATAAACCTGGTTTTATTCGGTCACTGTCACAGCACTCGCAGAAAAAATTAGACTTTTAAATACCGCCGCTGTTGAAATGTCTTGATATTTGCACAGAGCAGCCATTCGTCAATCCAACGACTGTTGAAAAATAAAGAATTGTGTGCACGTAGCATTTGACCCCAGTCTGGAAGATAGATTTCTGTGGCATCTGATGGAAAAGGCTGATCTTTATAAACTCCCCTGCCTGGCTGTGGCATTTACTCAGCATCGACACTTGATCTTCATAATGTGTCCATGATGAGGTCACAGAGACCTCTGGCAAGACACGCCTGTGTGTATGTATGTGTGTGTGTGTGTGAGCTGCACCGCAGACTGGAAGCAGAAAAAGCTATGTTGTACTGCTTGTCACAGCACATTTCAGTCTCACACCAATCACACAATGCAGGATAGACATGACATGTGTCGACACATGCATCTACTCTTTTTCTAAACCTAAGGATCCCTGAGCTGTTTCCTCTTTTTTTTTTAGATGCAGCAAAGCAGGAGATGTTTTCATTCGAGTGAAATGTACGGTTTAAATGATCTAATTCGCCTCATCCAAAGAGTACCCTAAACTCATAAAACAAATTCAGCACGTCCGTCTATGTTGACATAAACCAAAAATTAGTTTCCTGTGTGATGAATGTTTTCCACATTGAGGTCTGCTGTGGTTGAAAACTCCTTGACAATTGCTCCCAGTAACTTATTTAACTGTGTACATGTTCACAGAAAGCTTAGAATAGAAACTAACGTCAGGACTGATCTTGTCTTTTATTATCCCTAGTTATGTCCTTGAGCTTTATTATGTTGCTGTGTAAGAAGCCATGGTGTGAAGAGCTTGGGGTGGAGGTTTGGGGCTGAGAATAGGTCAACCCAAAAATATCTGATTATTGATGCATTGCTGAGTCTGACTGGACGTTGCTAATTTATTGATGCTAATTTGACTATTTGATTTTGAAAGTGTAACCAGCGCTTGCAGACCTATTACATCTAGCTTGCAAACCGACACTACAAGGTGAGAAACATGCCCTGCAGAACCTCGGACTGCACACAAACTGAGTAAAAAACAAGTCTGCTGTTTCATATTGATTGATAACTGAGGAACAATTTGGGAGACAATAAAGTAAAAGTCCTTTCATTACCTAAACTTTTAAACCTTTAAAAGCAAGTAGTCGTTACAAAGTAAAGTTGGTGTTAAGACAAGAAGATATATTTGTATATGACTGCAGAATTAAAGCCAAAACACTCCCCCAACACTTCACTAAATCATGAGCACAATAGCTTCAGACTCTGCCAGCTCCATTAAGGACCACTCAGGAGGACATCAATAATGGACTTAGCTGCTTTTATGAAAGCAATGATTAGCCAACATAAAAACTGAAGACTTAAAGCCTCTCGACAGCTTTTGACCTTCATGTTCTGTGTTTTGGGATAAGGGTTAATTATTAAAAACTAATTTTACCGCAGTAAAATGTTGTCCTGGACAAGCCTGAGTGTTGCGTAGACTCAGTTCAGACTGTGCAACACGATAACCTTGATTCAGCTTTCTGAGGCAGCCAACAGAGCCCGGGCCAAGACGTAAGCAAGACAAATATATCCCAACACCTCAGCAGAGTTAGGAACAGGCATGTGCAGCACAGATCTGTACATAGGTATAGTTTCTGTTAAAACAGCAAGCAGAGTTTCAAAATGTTCTCACCACTGTTAGCAGAAAAACACAGAACCTTCATCATCATCTTGAAAATAGTGAAATTTAAGCTGCATGCATACATTTATTAGTTCAGCCACTTGAGGTTAGTGCAATTAGTTCTTGGCATATTATCATCTTGATAAGCCAAATTGTTGTAATGCATCATAAATCATTAATATGATACAAACAAAGCCTGGAAAAAAACACAACTGCCATTATGCTGTTCACACCAAAGAGTGAAACATAGTGGATCTGAATTTTCTTTGCTCATATGAGACCCTGGCAGCTCCTTCTTAAAGCTGGAGTTTCACTCTGGGGTGTAGGCTGTTTCCCTGCATGGTGGAGGACAGGTAACAGGGTATCGAGGGGTTAAACTTAATGGCAGCATTACACTTCCTGTTTACATCCATCAGATTTTGGGAACGGTGAGTGAGTCCAACTAAAACTGGAATTTTAAAATGCATGAAATGGTACTAAACCGAATTCCCTGAAGTTGGATAAACATGCCTAGATCATGTGGTTGAAGAATGATTAACTTCAACATGTATACACCTCAATCAGACCTAAACTGGACTAGGTGTTCTGAGCATGCTCCATAGTCCCTGGCACGCTAAGGTCAACTGGAAGAAGGTCCAAATAGTAACTATATCTGAAAGGGGACAGATTGCCAGCTGTCGCAGGTGAACATTCTTCATTTCAGACTTTGGGAAGGCCAGACTAACATGACAGGAAATGTAGTGTGTATGTCATTTTGTGTTTTGTTAATGTAACCTGCTTCATGCTTAAATTAAGTGTCTGTAACCAAATCCAAAATAATATATACACACACACACACACACACACACACACACACACACACACACACACACACACACACACACACACAGGAATATAATTAAGCATGATTCCCTGCACTGAATTTCTCTGATTTCTTTTTGATGAACTTTTGATTGCCAGATGGATTGGCCACAGTGTTCACTTCCTGAGATGATTTGCTTCCATAATTCCTGAGGCAAAATTGAGAAATACCACTAGTGGGAGCATGGAATTGTGCGTTTTTTCCAAAATAAAGTGAAGAGAATTCCATTAGATTTGTCAGATGGACTTACAATAACTGACAGAGCTGCTGTAATCATGCACATGGGATTGATCTGTGAACTGCTAATCCTGCAGCTTTCATTTCTACCTCTATTTCGATCTCTCTCTCTGCTCCTGTGGCCGGAGGTGAACAGATTGACTCTTTCACAGCCAGTAGTCAGCATGCGGAGAGTGGGTGGTTAGAGCTGGACTCTTGCTGGTTCTCTTTCTGGACCAAACGATCTCTCTTCCTGTCTGTCCTGTGACAGCAGAGCGACCCGTCTCTCCTCCTCTGTTTCTGTTTGTCTGTATTGTTTATATCTGTGGTCAGCAGTATCGCAGAGGTCACACAAACAGACCCATAACAACTGATAGTGAGACCAAAACAGCTGTCACATATTGTGTGAGACAGTCCGTCTATGGTTTAAAAAAAAAAAAAAAAGTCTATTTTCATCAAGGGGCAGAAAAATTGAGCAAATATGGAAGTTCAAAAAACTGCAGTTCCTCGAGTGTCCAATAGAGGCTGGCTCCAAAAGATTCAGAAGTCCCATACACACCCCATATTAAGGAGAAATTAACATGTGTACAGCCTGGTCTGGTTAGTTTATGTCTTTACAGGAACACACTGCATGGAGGGGCTGAAGTTTTTCATAATTCATCCCTGTTTTGATTTTATGAAGGATATGAAATATTCCTTATTAGCGGGGCCGATCTGACTCCAAGCAGCTGCATTGTTGCGGCTTAAGCCCTGGTGTGCTTTAGTGATCTCCTGCTCTAAGGAAGTTCCACGAAGTTGCCTTTTTCTTCACCTGTTGATTGAAAAAACTCAACAAGACACTAAAGCATTATTGTGAGAGTCTGAGTCACAAAAGGTTTGTGCACTTTTTGTGCCAACTTAACCTGCGTCCAATGAATCAAAACCACACCGGCAAACATCTTGTCTGTTTGCAGAATATTATGATGTTTTCCACTGTGAAAACATGACCAAGTGTTAGCCCAAAGAACCGCTGGGATTACACAAAGCCTCATAAGGTGTGACTGGTCAAAATCATCATGAAGTGTGAATGAGCAAATTAAATACAAAATAAAAGAATTACAAAATGCTTTCCTTGTTCCACAGACAATTCTCTCTGAGCCTGAAGTCTGAGCCCCTACATGCCTGAGAGTCTTATTGTCTTCAGAAAAGAACCCGAGCTTCACCTCCAGACGGGACGGGGCGGGCAGAGAATATGAGGTTCGTTCACAGGGAGAAATGAAGGGTTGTGGGGTTGCATGAAATGTGTTTACAAGATAGACATAACGTAAGTGCCACCACCGTGAACCCTGCTGTGGATAGAAAGGATTGTGTCAAGAGACATTTTTTTTCAAGCCTCTGCACCAGCGTAAACGTTTCGGTTTTGTCTACGTGCATTCTCATCCATTCCATTGGCTTTCTAAATGAGGAAAAAGCTTTCAACATTTCTGGCATCAGCGAGAAACACTACATCGGACACATTTTGCCCCCGGATGTTGGCAGCTTCTGAATGCTAATGCTACGTGTCAAATAATGCTGTGATTGATGGAAGGGGCCTGATTGTGAACAGTATGAGTCTGATTGCCGGAGTAAACAGTCATAAGATCCCCCACCACGAGAACCTCTCTCTGTTTCGGATGGAATTACCATGTGAATAGTCGGTAATGGTGATCTATTTCAATTCATGAGCAACGCTGAACTCAATTGCTCTTGATTTGCAGAGGTTTACTGAAGGTCACTGATGATGATACCTGAGAGACTTTCTACAAAAAGCATACATGAACTACTGACTTTTTTTTTTTCAATTACCTGATGTGTGAAGTGTATCACTTATGTTCACATTATTATTATGGAAGATAAAAGCCATTTTAATGGTTCTGGTAACTTGTTAAACCTCTTTATAATCCTCAGAGTACTGACATGAGAGAAAACTATGAAAAGTGATGGGAATAAATAAAGATACAAACTGATCCTGCTTCTGCACTCGGCACTTTTTAAAGTTTATATTTACCTGCTGAATGGTGGCGTATTTTCTTGAATCATATCACTAATACTAGACATCCAATGATAACAAGAAGTACCCACCTTATTAATTCATGTGCAATGAAAGAGATAAGGTAACAAGCAGCTACTGTAGTAATGTCTGTTATTTTGCGCCCAAAGTTTTGACTCACAGGCTACACAGAGCTTGAAACAGTAGAAATCCCTCTGCACCTTTTTTTTTTTTTTTTTGTGGGGGGGGAATGCAGCACAGCTTGAAATCTTCAGGAGTTTTTCAGGAGTGTTGTGCAGATGTGAAAGCACTAATATTCAAACGCACACTCAGACGACTTATTCTCTGCCTTCAGGAGCAATTTGGAGCAGAAGCAAAAGGGTACCTTGTCTTCTTTGAACACTTTTAAAGCCACGACAAAGCATCGATATTTGTCTCTGTTACTATTGAAAACGTACCTGAGAATGAGAATGAGAATGGAGCTTCAGCCACCCAAAACAACAAACAGCCTTTCAAAGTCACTTGGATCTTTTTCCTCTTACTATCTTGATACAATATCAGATTGAGCCTGGCCTGCTCAGTATTTTTATACCTGCCAGTTGGATGTTATTAACCAAATGGTACCATGAAGCCAGCCTGTGTGAAAGCTTCCTCATTTCTTCTCATTTCTTCTGACTTTGTAAGCCGCCCTATGAAGACAATGACAATCCCAACCTGCTCAAACTTCTCCACCCTCTCTTTTCCACAAACAAAGATGCTATAACAGGACAGTTCCACATTTGATCTCACATTGGCTGGTTTAACACCTTTCCACAAAGCTCACACCGGTAATAAGGAGCTCTTCTGCAGTGCGTCGGCGTATGTACCTGCACACTAGCACAATATCCGGAGGGCCAGGCTGGCACTCTGAATGTGTTTGATGATGACAGTAAGGAAAGAGACAGCTAGGTGTGTGAGAGGATTTGTTTTTGGCTCCTGTCTAGCACCTCGCCTAATCCCAAAGGCTCTAATGTTAGCAGAAGCCGCGGGGAAAGTGTAGCTAGGAGCCAAACGCTATTGCTAGGAGGGGATTAAAAGCAAAATAAAGATGTGACGCAAGGGTGACACTTTGGGGGGTGCTGTCTACCTTACAGTCTGCTTGACACCTCTGATCTCTGTGGTGGATGGCATATGAATATAGACCTTATTTCTATGGCGACTATGATGTGTTATCACATGTTGATTAGCATGCTTGAAATAAACAAATAAGACATACAGACCCCTGATATTTAAAGGATTACCTGAGGAGCTTTTTTAGAGGCATATTGCAGGAGGATGAGTCATGAGCTGAAGTACATCCTCTCACACACACACACACACACACACACACACACACACACACACACACACACACACACACACACATTCACACACAGATTGTTCCTCTGTGCCATTCTGATCATGATGTTTTTTAAACCCAGTGTGCCGCAGACCAATCAAGAGGATTGACGGAGCAAAAAGCAGCTCCAGTCGTCGATTTAAAAAAAAAAAAAAAAACATCTCATTCCTTTTTTAACTCCCGTTCTGAACAACTACTAATCACCAAGAGTGCAGGGACGCTTTGTGTGATTCTTTGGTTGCCAAGGGAACGTCATTGTCGTCCAAGTTGTTTGGTTTTCCCTCTAAAAGGTCAACGACTTGTCTGATTGAATAACACTTCTCATCTAAATAATCAGCCAAAGCCAGTCTCCTCGACAGTCCGGGGGTTCGGTGATGTTTTTTTGTGGCAGATCTGGAATAAAAACACAGCATGTCACATTAAAGTGACAGGTATTGAAAATTTAAACTGTTGATGCCACCGGCAACGTTTATATATTGATACACGTCTGTCTTCCCTCATGCTTGAGGGAAATCTCTCAAGAAGCTCAGGGATAGGACTGGCAGAAAACGACTGAACACATTTCTGTCAATTATTTCACCTTCTGGTTACCTGGTCTGCTTCTATAAGAAGATAGAGCCTGACATGAACAGGAGAGGCTCTCCTTCATACTCTGTTTTTACACCTTTACCACCTGTGAGTAATCACAATGGATGGATATAACCTTACTTGAGTACTGTGTGCCGTGTACAAGTGTAGCTTGTTGGCTGGCTCTGTGGGGGTTTTCTGACCGGCTGTATAGACTTCCTGCTGAGACCGCTCGACTCGACAAACCTGTGTACTTGACTTAACTGCTTCAGATACCAGCTCCTGAACAAGATTTCACTGCCCTCAGCACTTCAGGACTGCTCCCTATACAGATGATCAAAAATACCGAATGGAGATTTTGAAGCTGACCACATTTTAAGAAAAATGCAGTCATTGCTAGTTCGGCAAAATGTGAGGTTGAAGTTGACCTCTTATTAATTTTGGGACAGTCCATCAATTTATCAGTTCTGGTCAAGATTTTTTTTATCAGAGGATTCTCTCTCTCCTGACAGAGACTTGGCCCTCTTTGGAGCCTCAGAGGACTCTGCATTGCTCCCTTTAGAAATTCAAAAAAACTGATTCTCAAAGACTGGAAGACACCGACTCCACCGTGCTTCAGACACTGGTTGCATGATTTGGCCTAATATTTCAAAATGTGAAGATATATGGGAAGAGTCTTGGGGTCCCTTTCTGCAACATTTGGACTCATCTTGACGGCATTTGCACCTATATATGGATTGATCATGCACATTTAGCAATAACTTATGGATGATGTATAGTGATATGTATGCTATTGTGTCCTTGGCTCAGGGTGTAGATGAATTCTCTGTAATTAGTCTACCTCCTCTCCGGTTGTAAGTGTGTCTGTGTTTGTCTGTTCTGGGGTGGGTTTGAAAAAAAAAAAAAATAGTTGACCTATTATGCTGATCCCCATTTTCACAATGATATCTTTTTCTACCCTTAAGATGATCCCTATTGTTCACTAATAACTACGTCCCCGTATGGTGCCAAAGGGAATCTAATAGCTGTCCTCAACTCATTTAGTCTAAATGGTGCACAAAACATTGCATTGCAAAAATGCAGTACTAGACATAATGTAGAAGCTCAGACCTGCGGATGTTGATTCAGCAGATTTACCACTCTGAAAGGATCAGTCTGAAGTAGCAAATGAGGGGATTGAACTGAATCCACCGGCCTCCAGCGAGCAGCAATACCCAGCTAACACTCAAATGTCTTCATGATGTCATATTTGTTTTAATAACTGCTCTAAAGACAGTATGTGTGTGTGTTCACATGGTTTTATTCATCCATGTGTGAATGGTCGTCTGTATGTACTCAAAATGTTCTGTCATGTTTGTTACATACCTTTGCAGAGGATTTGAAACATCTGTGTACATATGGAGCCTCTAGAGGTCCTCAGGATGGACACACACACACACACACACACACACACACACACACACACACACACACACACACAAACACATTCCTAGGCCTCTAACTCCATGTTCCTTTTGATCTGTGATGCCAACACAGTTTTACTAAAGTCAGGACAAGATGGTGTACCGATCACACACTACAGGTCTGCTTTGTAAGGTGACCTTGAGTGTTTTGAAGGCGCTTATAAATAAAATGTATTATTAGTATGATTATTAATGAAGCCAGCAGATCCTCAGTTCACCCAAAACAAAATGTTTCACAGCTGTCTTTTGGAAACTGAAACTTGTGCCTGTCAGTGGCTGTCCTGCAGAATGAGACAGCAATCATTAAAATCTAATTGGAGAGAGAGTCGTGTATTGACATAATTAATTTGAAGTCTCTAAGCCAAATTACTAAATGAAGATGAATGAGAGTTTGATTGGGGTTATGATCGATATCAGTGATTCACTGATTTCTTCCCCAGGTGCTGAAAACAAAGGACAATATTCTTCTTTATTTAGAGTCAGAAATAATCTCTTTCAATCGGCATTAAATCTTCAAAGTTGGCAGAAGAAAGTTGTCATGACTGGAAAGCAGCTCTTGGGCCCTCAGGGTGACCTTCGTGAAGATCTCCCCCTGCCTCGATCAATGGGTCTGTCTGGGGGGGGGGGGGGTGGGGGGGGCAGCGGGACAACCTCTCAAACCAACATGACAGATAAAAAATAAGATCACAACATGAGAGGAATATATTGGGTCGTCATGAATGGTCACCTTGTATAGAGCGCACAGACGTTATCCCAACGTGATGAGGTCATCTAGAAAAGTACAACATGAAGGTTGAAAGACCAGACACCATAGTTTTTGTCTGCATAAAGAAATATGTTTCTTCTCTTTATCTAAACAAGATTTTGCAAACAACAATCAGAGGAGTGTGCAGCATTATTGTCCGACATTTCATAGTCTTATAAACACTACGCCATTCTCAAGAGCCTTTCGGTGAACATTTACCCAAAAATGGCAGCGTTAAAGACTGACAATCAGCACGTTTACATGCACAGTTCATTCTAAAGGTAAAGCTCAATTAGGCCACTAGGCTAACTGTCCTCGTTCCAGTAAACAAAGACAGAGGGAGAAGACTTTTACTGACAGAAGTATGTCTTACTGTAAGATGTGGCAATTCAAAGCGTCCAGCTGGTTACTATTGGACCTTTATTTATTCGATCTGCCGTGGATAATCCTCCTCAGTGGACTTGAGCTTGTATATTTATTTTCTAGCCTTCTGACTACTCAAAGCGCTTTTGCACTGCAGGTTACACCTACACGTTCACACACTGATGGTAGAGGCTGCTGTGTAAAGAGTTCATCAGAAGTAACCAATCCCATTCATACACCACCGATGAAGCAGCCGGAGCAATTTGGGGTTAAGTGTCTCGCCCAAGGACACATCGGACATGTTGCTGCAGGAGCTGGGAATCGAACCCTCGACCTTCCAAGATGACCGACTCTACTTCTGAGCCACTTTGATGTTTATGTATATATTTATATATTTACGTATATATTTATATACATAAACATGAAAAGCATCTCAATTTACTGAATAATATATGTTCCCTTTCTCTGCAACTCAATAATAAATCAAACAGATCAACTATAGCTGCTTTTGTAAGCATGACTTTGTGTTTTTTTTTTGTTCCCACAGAGATCCATTTATTTGTATTTTACAACTATATTTAAAACAATTAGCTTTCTTCCGGTGTTGTACTGAATGCATAGCTGCTTCATGCACAAGATGAGAAAGGATACGGCTCACTGTTGTGTGGGAAACCCGTCTCTCTATACAGCTAACCCCATTATGTGGAAGCGGCTGTTATTATTGCCGTTGTGCTCATACAATGCAGGAAAAGTGAATGTAGCACAGAAGTCCCGTCTGTCAGAGTGACAGCTAATGGACCAGGAACAATGCAGCCATGTCACCGCACAGAGGAGGGGAAACAGTGCTGATGTTTACCCTTGCCTGCCATGCCAGCTTCCTGCTTTTATACCACGGCCGTGTTTGTCAAGTATTGTTCACGCACAATGTTTCTATTCATTGCACCTTCACCTGTTAAGAGTGCTGGGGCTACATCTAAAG
Source organism: Labrus bergylta (assembly GCF_963930695.1). Lineage (NCBI taxonomy): Eukaryota > Metazoa > Chordata > Actinopteri > Labriformes > Labridae > Labrus > Labrus bergylta. Next base: position 20,073,259 of record NC_089207.1, on the reverse strand, counting down.
TTTCTGTCAAGTCTCAGGATCAGACACTTTAGATGAAACAACCGAGAATACAAAGGAGACATGCTGCACGTACTAACTTTATATATCCAACAAACAGAGGAGGCAAAAGAAAAACACACATCAAGCAAAAGTACAGTTACAGAAACAAAAGCAGAAATTACTGATTTGTTGAACTAAAAGTGAAAAAGCATCGCCTCAGAAAAGTCCTCCTCAAACTTTACAACTAAGATGAAAGACTCTAAATAAGTTTCTCCTGGCTGTTTTGACTTGTCACATTTTTATGTTGTTTTATTAGTTAGGGTCAAGCGGCAAACTCCGCCGATGCTGAAGTGCGAAATCCTGCAGTTCCTCAAGTGTCCACTAGAGACTGGCTGCAGAAGCACAGGAAGTCACATTCACACCCATTCAAAAAAAGCCTGTTTTTACAGCAGAAATTAACATGTTTACAGCCTGGTTCATGACTCGATCGGCACACACTGTACGGGGGGGTGAATGTTTGAATTGTTATTCACAATAAGGCGTGTAGCTGACCTGATTGACAGGCGGGCACGGTGTAATGGTTTGTCAGGAGGCTTAAAACCCGCCTCAGCTCCAGCTCTTAGCCTGTCTTTACGTTGACTGAAAGTTAGGGTGAGACAGCATTTCCAGCATGGAGGCCGCCATCAATGGGACCCCAGTGCCCCCTGCAGGAACAGACGGGTCACTCTTCAAACATTCATATTTACAGTCTGTGGTTAGGGTTTGGGTTGCGCCAAGGGATCTCCTCTCTCTGTCATTGTCCTAAATCATGGTTGTTAAAGGCCTTGAAATTGGAAAGGTGGTGCACAAAGATGTTACTTAAGATCTAAGAGTTAGGAAGAAGGCTGCATATATTTGTTTTCAATGTTGGAAGGAAAGAAAACAAATGCAGAAAAATGCAATTCTCCTTAAGTACAGTTACAAAGTATGGTTACTTTCCAAATCTAAAAGAAAACTACATGACAGTCTCTATTCACAATTTTCTATAACACAGAGACATGTTGTCTTGGTCAAAGGAAGTTAGAATGAAAAGTGTCTTTCTCTAAACTGTAGACGCCAAAGGCTCGACTCTAGCTCATAAACTCTACCGGCCGGGTCTGAATAGTCAGAGCGAAGACAAAGAGCTTAAATGAAAAAACATTATTGCTCTTGGTTTGACACTAATGCATGTCAAGAGGTACAATTAAGCATAGCTGCACATTAAACCGACTTCAAAGATGATAAATAAAATCCTGTAAAAAAAGAAGAAAAAAAAAAAGAAGATTTGGTGACATGTAAAGAACCAACTTCAAAGTTAGATTTGTTCTCTTGTTGTCGAGCGTCCTGAGTAGAGATGAAAACAACTCACACAGAGAGGAGTGTTTCATGCTTAAATCAGTTGGAACAAAACTGTCAGATTTGGAGCCGAACAACTCGATTATCCTGAGGCTTAAAGAGATCTTCGTAAACTGTCTGCTCTGTTCCTGTTAGTGCTGAAACTTTATTTAAGAAAAAAAAACACTCAGATCAACAGGATACATGCAGGTATGTTTTCAGCTGGGACATTGTAAACATTGATTTCTTATCATTTCCAGTTGTAGGATGTAAAACAACACTGATGCACACAGGTCAGTCCACTCCATGATAAAGTAAGACAGCTTGTTGAGAACAAAAAATACTGCTCTGGTGCTGATGCTTTGAGAGAAGAGAGAACATCACAATGGAGATGAGTGTTTGAGAGAGTTGGGTTTTCCTTCCCATTGCTGCTGCTTTGTGAGTTGTTCAGTTGAAAGATTTTGTATAAGTTTTGGTTTTCAGTCGACAGAATCTGAGATATTAGCCCGGTGGTTCCAAACCCCGTTTTGGCTTGTGACTTTGACTGTTCGCCAGCCAATTACAGGGCTGACATATAAAGACAGACAACCAGCCACACTCACGTTCACACCAGTGATGTGTCGGTCATGAACGATTCGTTCAAAACGAACGAATCATCTGGGTGAACGAACTGAACTGAATCACTTACTGAAAAGAGTCGTTCATTTCTCAACTTCAGTTGCGCTCTCCTCTCTCCCGTCTCGTGTCTCTCTCCAGGCTGTAAGAGTCTCTCAAAACCCGCCCTCCCTCTCCTCTCATGTCCGTGATACGTACTGACTGAACCAACAGGACGGAGTCGGTCAGGAGCTCTGTGTCACTAAAGCCCGTCTCTACTTCTCCCTCTCATGTCTCCAAAATCAAGGAAGTAGAAAATATATTATTTAACATTTAGGTGTCGCGAAAATGTATGTGCTTTTTATATCTGCTGTCAGTTTACAAACGGCTTTTATATCCAACTTAATTTCACTCAGCTGACTTTTTTAACATCTACTAACGATCGTGTTTCAGTCAGTACAGTGTGTGTGTGTGTGTGTGTGTGTGTGTGTGTGTGTGAGTGTGTGTGTGTGTGAGTGTGTGTGTGTGTGTGTGTGAGTGTGTGAGTGTGTGTGTGTGTGTGTGTGTGTGAGTGTGTGTGTGTGTGTGTGTGTGTGTGTGTGTGTGTGTGTGTGTGTGTGTGTGTGTGTGAGTGTGTGTGTGTGTGTGTGTGTGTGCGTGTGTGTGTGTGCGCGTGTGCGCGTGCGCGCATGTGTGTGTGTGTGTGTGTGAGACTGACTGAGGCTGGTGACTTGCAGTCTTGCTCGTTCAGTACGTTCACTGAACGAACTGAGAGGAAGAGAGTAACTCGGAGGCGGACTGAACGAACTGAACGAGAGCGCCGACGTGAATCACTGAACGAACTGAGAGGAAGAGCGGCGCTCTCATTCAGTGAACGAACTGAACGAGAGCTCCGCCTCCGAGTCACTCTCTTCCTCTCAGTCAGACAGTCAGTGAGTGATTTGTGAACGAATCTTTTGAACGAATCACTTTACTTAACTGATTCTACTGATTCAGTACACAGAAAAGAACTGCTTTTCACATCACTAGTTCACACCAACAGGCAATTTAGAGTCACCAGTTAACCCAACAAGGTTAACAAGGAGAACCCTGAGAGAACCCAGGCATGCAAGGTGAGAACATGCAAACTCCACACAGAAGATTCAGAGTGCTACAACATATTTTAATTGATCAATATTTGTAAATGTCAGAGGATCACATTTGAATTCCATGCAACCCCATATGGGGGTTAGGAAAGGCTGTATCAGCCCCATAAAACACCCCATCATGGTGCACCCAAACAGGCCCCTAAACCCCACATAATCAACATAGTTTCTATTCTCTGCATAACCCTCAACTGAAGCTTTACCTACACTCTGATTGACATTTCCCCCCTCATAGTCTAGGAGCAAAGCAACGGCAAGAGCTCTACATTGGCAAGAATCAAATTTTTACCACTTATTTTATTTGGTCGCCCATATGCAAATGCAGTTAAGCTCCTCAGGGGCTCCCAGGTGTTTTTGGAGCGAGCCTATAAGGCAACGTGTTTTTATGTGATCGGGTCCTAAGACTTGTTTCAACCGATCCTGGTCTACCTTCTTCTTCTTAAGATTACTACCAATGCATTTGTTGACCTATATAAAACAAAAATACCAGCAAGATTTCCTTATTTCTTCTGAGCTGGTCGTGGTCTTTTCTGTCTTTTTAAGATACATTTAATTTTCACACCTCTGTCTACATAGAATAGAATATGATCAAAAACAAAGTTGTGATTTCCTCAGTAAGTAAACGTCTATATAACATCACTTGTGCTTGTTATCACCCTGATGCCAATAAGACATCTCATCACATGGGAATCATTCTGCACGCTACACCAACATTATAAAACATTACCATGAAGAAGAGGAGAGGATTGGAGGAGGGGGAAGCAAAAAAAATAATTGAGGTGTGATTTCAGACTCTCTGGAGGCTACAGTTTATTAATGTGTCACTTCCAATAAGGCTCTTGCTATTCAGATTGTGGTTGTCATGGAGATCTCAGCCACTCCTGAGATGGAGGCAAAGGTTAGAGTGGCGGTGCATGATTCCCCGCTGCAGAGACAGATTGTAACTGCATACCTGCCACTCAGTGTGAGCGTGTTTTACTGTAGGGAGAGGAAGAGTCTCTGGTCTAATGACAGGAATCCATTTCTCTGACTGGAGATCTTTTATATATTTTTATATATCTGTCAGTGCTCAGGAATGTATCTGACAGGAAAATCAGTCATACTTAATAATGCAAACCCCACATGTATTTAATATCTGGCAAGGGGACAACTTTTTGGTGAATATATTTTGTCATTGTCTTTCTGATTTGTTTTTCTGGCTTTCAAGTGCCGGTACATAAAACTGGATTCACTTTGAAAACGAATCCAGTGAAAGAGGTTTCCGTATTTAAGAAGTCAAAGCATGTTGGCAATTTGTTCTTTTTTAAATTGACACACCTTGTTTTTCCACATTATTTCTGATCAAATTCTTCTTTTATCTTCTTCACAATGACCTCAAACTCCCCGGTGCCCTGTGTGATCCAATCAGCGCTCTCTGGGTGACTAAAAACAGAAATGACCACACGGTCTATTCTTAGGACATGAGCAGAAATAATCCAGGGCTGATATACGACAAGCTGGCATGCAAGGAAGTGTGTTATCAGTCCCACTCTAAGGCTGAGGTCACTTCCTGTTTCTGTTTCCAGCCCAATCTGATAAGAGCACCAACTGGAATCCCCTCGGGGGTTTTTGTCACCAGGAAGTGGGCAAACCCATTAGCTTTCACGTCGAGCGACGCCAACCTGTCAAACGGTCCAAAATAAGCTACCATTACATTTCCCAGTAATGGATCGTTTTTACAGTTCTTTGTGGCGTTCCTTTCATGGAGTCAGAGGTACCTGCAGATGTCGGGTACACTGGTGAAGTCGTCAGTGGCTTTTTTTTTTTTCCTCGGCCACCTGTGTGTGTGTGCGGTCAACAGGGCTGAGAGGTGTGTAGGAAGGAAGTGTAATGGCTCTGTGTAAATCAGTTGGTGCTACGATGACGGACAGGAATGCTTTTAGGACAAAGCTTGTGGCGATGGTGAAATCTAAACGTGTATATCTGCAGAACCGAGAACAGATTCACGTCTTTAAGGGAAGGTGGATGAACATGACTGAAGAGCAGGAACCAAACAAAATGGGACGTGGAAATAGTCAGGATTAAATATATTAACCGTTTCACCTTTGACCTTTGGCATCATGCAAATTCATTCTTATTACATAGCATCTCACATGATTGCCAATTTGTCGGGACAATGGAAAGTTCAAACCTGGAGGAACATAAGAACACATGTCGGCTTACAACCCATTAGCTGCCTTTACAGATACAAACATTTTATTTGCTGTTTTATATCGAGCACATTGCCTTATTTTGTTGACTTTCATTCTTCTTATGTGTACCCCTCCACCCTGGTTGTGTGTCTGGTTGTATTGTTGGGTTGAGTTATGGGTTTTGATTTTTGTTTGGATGATAAGTTATCATCTATCTAAATTGTCATGTCCATAAAAAAAAACAAAGAAGAGGACCCATGTGCATGGGCTTAAAGAGAGCAGCTGAAATGAAGCGTTTGAAATGAGGGATTTTTATCAGTATCAGATAAATAAGGAGGTTTCTGAGCTACACATCTCGCAACGCTCCTCAATAGGTGTCCCAGACTGACATCATTAATGCTGAAGGTGAGAATAATAGATCTGCTTTAACCAAAAAGAGAAAAAGCAAAAGACTCCTAAAAGTCATTGTGCAACGTTAGGGCACATTCAATAATTCCAACTGATTTGATCCTGCTCATTTTCTACAGTACAGCCTTCACACAAAGCCCGAGACACACAACATATACACAACCTATTTCTACTCACAATGACCGCGGGGGAGAAGCTTAACTCCCCTGCTTCTCCATATATCAATGATCAAACCTCCCTTAAAGGACTGGAGACATGACGTCACTCATCCTACACAGTGTCTCATTGTTCACACTCAATAAGCTAGTTAGCTTTCCCCTCTTATCCAGACCAGACAGATGAAGTGATGTGACACTTTTTTTTACAACGGAGCTATAGAACAATCAAACGTGGCTGAAGAGTGGACACATGTGGAGTCAGACCGACACCCTCGCTTGGCTTATTGTTTCTGTCCTTCAGTGTCTCTCACGAGGAGTGAACAGATCCTGAAGGGTGACTTTAATAATTCCCCGTCTCCTCAATGCAAATAAGCACTCAGCAGGCAACAAGCTGTTTATGACTGTCTTGTTTGCCAGGAGATTTATTCTACATCAATTTATACGGCAACATTTATCACAGCATCTGTCACGGGCAGCTTGAAATTGGAGTCTTGTTATGATGTCAATTCTCCAACAGTCTTATTAGTGCATGTGTGTGTGTGTGTGTGTGTGTGTGTGTGTGTGTGTGTGTGTGTGTGTGTGAAAGGCATAATTGTAAATCTCAGAGTTAAAAATAGACCCGTCATCTCGTATACCAGCCTTTCCCTTCAGAACCTGTTTCTCTTTGTGTGTCTCAGCTGGGAGATGACGCGCAGGAGTGAAATGGGCTGTTTTATCTTCCATGCAAATGGGATGAATGATTTTCTCTTTAGCGTGTTTCAGATATGACACTGTGTGACTGATCCCGTTTGTACAGAGCTCGTCTAAATGTCTTTAAACTAGGAATGAATCGGTGCTTAATTTAAAACTGTCTGCCAAGTAATATATATACTTCAGTCTCCATCATCCTGTTTATAGTATGATAAATAAACTCCATATAGGGAGTGTTTTCATTTTTTAACTAAGATGTATTTTCAGACTTTTTGAGAGAGAGACAGAGAGAGATAGAGCCATCTGTTCCTACAGGGGGCTCTGGAGGCTCATCGGCAGCAGCCGCCATGCTGGAAATCCTGTCTCAGCCTAACTTTCAGTCAAGGCTGAGAGCTGGAGCTGAGGCAGGTTTTAAGACTCTTGACAACCGTTACACTGAGCCCACCTGTCAATCATGCTAGCTATGTGCCTAACTATGTATAAAACGTTTTCAAAATCAAATTCACTGGGGACACACTTAAGTTTTCATATTGGAAAGCTTAGCCGTGCAATAACGGTGAGTACTGTCAGATGGGATTCCCTCAGGGAGGTGTTCTACTGTCATTGTAAAAACTCTGAGTCACTGCTACATATGGTTTAAAGTTTGTCAGTCCTTGGTCAGCCCCTCTACTGGCCAGGGGCCTTGAGCAGTTGCCTGCCTTGCCTGTTGACAAGCAGCGCCTCTGGCTCAGGCAACAGATGACCGCTGGAAGGAGCAGACCTACGGGACCATCCCCACTCTGTTCCTCTAAGATTTCCCTGCATGCACAGATGTAACGTCTCAAACTTGTTTCCTATTGGTTTTGCAGGCTTTGACTTCTAAATCAGAACGCACTGTCGACAGCTATTCAGACGTGTATGTTTGTCCCCGTGCAGTGACAGCGACACATCGTTCAGACGTGGATGTTTGCAGACTTGGACTATCAGCTTGTCTTTAATATGTTCTGCCACTGTGCTTCCTGTTGCTGTTGATTCTGTCACATCCCATCTGCCTCTACTGTTCATGTGCACACTGCTGCTGTCAGAGTCCTCAACTCCAACCAACACCAAGAAAGTGAAGCACATTACACCCGTCCTCTGGTCTGGTTTAGCTGCAGCCTTGCACCAAAACACACCAGCTGGCTCCTTTTCCCCCCCAAATGGCTGTCTACTCCATTCATGACAAAAATCCCCCTGTAACAGAGAGAGAGAGCAGCGGCAGTGGAGTTGTTGCTTTTTAAATCAGTCAGTCGACACAGGTTAGTTTAGGGTGAGGTGCAACCAAAAGGTCTCACATGTAGATAGGATGAAGGTAAATGGAAGTACACTGAAAGCTTTAAAATGATCATTTCATAGCACTGATCTGTGTATTACATAAGTTGTGAAGCACCACACTCCCTGTGTTCTTCATAATAATATCCACTGACAGGTTGTGTGCCGTCTGAGTCCTCTGCGTTCAAAGTGTGAAATCCATTTCTGAGAGGCTGTGCATGTTCCTGTGTGGTGTGATGTGTGTGTGTGTGTGTGTGTGTGTGTGTGTGTGTGTGTGTGTGTGTGAGACTTTGCGAGTGTCCACAGGAGTGAAGGACGGTTGTTCACACTCATCCTCATGCGTGTGTGACCTCTCTGGTGTTTGTTCCACACACTGAGCCGCAGCGCTTTCCGGGCGGATCATCATCAATCATGGATGAAAAAAACGTCTTTTTCTTCCCCTCCCGTCCCTCCCGGGCACTTGACCTTTCCCAGACTTTTTCTCGGGGATTTCTTCCTACTGTGATATCTTAATAAAAGATAAAGCGATGGACTTACAGCTGAGGGGAGAAATATCCTCCAGAGAGTGCACATATTATATATACCAACACTCCAAGGCTTCCAAGGGTGTAACGGCTCTCAGAGGGAAGTCTGCATGTTGAGACGACTCTCCCAGGAGGATCATGTGACAGCTCTCAGCAGCACCACCATGTGTTCTCCACTTACTCAGACACCAGGCTGCACTGGTCACAAAGAACAATGAGATGATCCAATTTATGTTGTCATCCGGATTAACCTCGAGGTTTGAACATCCTCTCTTTCCATATTTATTTTGGGGCTTTTTATGCTTTTATCACAGAGATAGGACAGTGGGTGGAGTCAGAAATCAGGAAGAGAGAGAGAGAGAGAGAGAGAGAGCGAGAGAGTGGTGAATGACAAGAAAGGAGCCATAGGTCAGATTAGAACCGGGGCCACATGGTTGGAGGACATTAGCCTCCGTACATGGGGCATGCGCACTATCCCACTACGCAGAGGTGTAAAGACTACTAATATATTCTACTCAAGTAAAAGTACTGTTACTTTAATGCAATTTTACTTAAGTACAAGTCAAAGTAGCAGTTTAAAAATGTACTAAAAGTAAAAAGTAACTTGTTTAAAATGTACTACGTAAAAGTTACTGAGTTACTTTTTTTTTAACAACGCGTCTCTCGTGTGTCGTGAAAAAGGACGAGAGGATATTAATCTCAAAGTTTTTTTTAATTAAAGGCAAATCTTTGCAAAGTTTATCTTTTCAGATAAACATTTTCTTTTCTACCCCATTGACAAAAACAGAATATAAATAATGGATACATATTCAAGGCTTATATGTTCAAGTATTCAGCTGTTTTATGAAGGGAAATGTTTAAACTATTTAAGAAAATACTAAAGGGGTCTTTGGCTCAATCATAAACAGTGTAGAGTATTTTAGTGTTTTTAGTTTTGTTATTCTTAGTCTCAAATGAAGCCTCTAAGACTGATGTAGCTGCAACTAAACCTGAGATGAAAGATAATCCATTTATTGTTCTAAAATGAGCCTTTATGAGCTTAAATATTAGATGTCTTAGTCACTGTTTGTTTACCTATTAGCTACTGAAGCTTCTAACTGAATCTGTTTGGTTTTAAGTATTTCACACGTCTGAGATATGTTAAGTTGCAGCAGCTTATAACACCCAACTTCCTCATACGTCTGCTTCAAAATAAAAGCACATCACAGAGATGGTAATAAGGGACTTTTATTGTGAAAAACTTTCCGGAATTAAATGTGTTTATCGCTCGGAGCTTTCGCGGAGCTACAGCGGCGATTGTTGTCGCCAATGCTGCAGTGAGAAAGAGCACTCAGCCACTTCTTTGCCCAAGAATAAGAGCCACAGCCAACTTATGTTAATCATCTAGGACTTAAGACAATGAGACATCAGTCTATAAACACCTTCAGCAGGTAGATCCACAGTTGTGGAGGTACTTATCCGTGCTGCACGAGCTGAAGTGGCACCGAGCCAAGAAAAGGGTCTCTATCTCTCTTTCTCTCTCCCTCTCTCTCTCTCTGTCTCTCTCTGTCTCTCTCTCTCTCTCTCTCTCTCTGCCTCTCGTCGCTCCGGTGCGTTGAAGGAAAATCATTCATAGCAGGCCTATTTTTTTTACTCAGTAACGGATGTGATTTAAAATGTAGCAAATGACAATACTTAACAGAAAACCTACTTAAGTAAAAGTAAAAGTACAGATTTTAAAAACGACTTAAAAAGTACTAAGTACACCAAAAAAACTACTCAATTACAGTAAATGTAATTCGTTACTTTACACCTCTGCCACTACACTACCGGCGCCCCTGAACGTCCTCTTTAACTATGTAGTTCATCTCCTGTCAGTAGTGTTTTCATGAACACACATACACAACAGAATAAAGGGATGAATTGCTCTAAATTTAAACCAAAATGTTTGACACAATACTGCGTAAAGTCCAAAAATTCAGTCTTTATACTACTAGATATCCTCAGCTTTCTGTAAACAGCTGTGACCCGCTGCTCCAGCTAACCGACATCTCAGCCTGTTTCATGTTTGCAAGACTGAAGCAGTCTACTTGAAAAAAAACGGACTCATGCAATGACCACTGCTTAATATGTAAAACATAAAGCAGATGCCATGCATACAAGTTTCTAGCAGCGGCTAATTTGCAACCCTCGTCCCAGGCTCGGCTTTTGGGATTAAAACAGAAGCATTAGATTTACAGGAATAGTGATGCTATACAAGTATGGACATTCATTTTCTATTTTGAACCTGTAAGTAATCGAGTCGCAAAAATATTTCCACAATGGGTATCAGGTTCTCCTTCAATGGTCTGTGACCACTAACCCAATTTTTTCAGTCTTCAGCAGTTCCATAAGCCAAATGAACGCACTCTGTGTCAGCTGTCCTTTGTCGCTGCGCTCAGAGAGCTCTCAGTTGAAAGTAGTTAAACTCCTGGAACATTGCTGCGCTCGTCAGTATCACTTCTCCTTTTCTGATTAAATTAAAATCAAGAAGGGACAGAACTTCTGATACCAACGTTGTCAACAACAATGGTGACGGAGAAACTATCAGACTGGGCTTTTCAAGGGTATATTTTCCGGGTCTGGAGCTGCTGCTGATGTCAGGATAGGATGCATTTAGATTGCTTTTGTGTCAAAATGAACTGAAATTTCAACAGTAATTACACAGGCCCTGAATGAGTTTTTAGTATTATTGTTAAAAAGCACATTGTGGGGGACAATTTAAAAGATACATTTAGTTTGATGCTATGCAAAAACACATTTGTTAATGCAATTGGTCATATTTTGAGAATTGGCTTAGATATGGAATATATATATATATATTGCATTGGGCCCTGTGGGCTGAATGTTTCCCCTGAGGTGACTCGTCTATAACCTGTAGTAAATGCTTTAGCCTTTTCCTTCTCCAGTAGCCCCTCCCTGCAGAGACACTGCTCCTTATTCGCCCTGTCCTGCTGCGATCTGGCCTGCTGTGACCTTTCTCCTGTGGAGGGGCGGCACTGGAGAAAGTAGCAGGGCTTCCCATCTCCTGCACACCAGGGCCAGACAGTAGCAGCTTTCTCCCATGAGAAAACCCTGGCTCTCTGAGGACCGGCTGAGCTGAGCCTGTCCTCCTCTCTGCTTAGTGGACTAATCTTGGCTTGGCAGTGCGCTAAAGGCTAGACAGGGAGTATAACTTGTTTTGAATGTTAGAGGACGGGGATTAATCTGCACCTATCCAGCTCCTGTCTTCTTTATTAGCAGGGGTGGGGATTGAAAGAGGTAGACACAAAAGACAATGGAAAGAAGAGATGTCAGCGTGATGGACAGTAAGCCCAAATTGAAACAGAAAGAAGCAGAGAAATCTGTAATAAGATGGACTTTTCCAGTAACAAGCATATTTGCCTGATTCATCAACTGAAGGTCAATACTCTCAGTAAGTTGCTGTTGCAAAGGGAGTTAAATCTCTCTGAGGCTAATCTAAAAGCCCAGTATATTAGCCCGAGGTTCACACAGAGAGCTCAAAGAGCCACAAAAGATGTAAAAGGACAGCAGCAGAAAATACAAAGGTCTTCACACCGCTCTGTGAGCACGGCTAGCATGTGGTCGCTTCTAAATCTTCATAGTCATTTCAGGAGGATTGGACAAACACAAGAAAGTCCATTCCTTTGTTCAAGGGGATTTCTGATATTGTTAAAAAAAGACACAATTTTGCACATTTTTGGGTCTAATGGCTGATATGTACAAAGAGTGTTTTAATTGTTACAGTACTGATGTACAGTACAGTACAGCTGATTAACGGCCTGTAGCCTCATGGCTGCAGAAAAATCTGTAGACCATTAAAGATGCTTAGATACTAGTTACATACGCATCTTATTGATGAGTTTTTTTTATTGTTTTCAATGGGTAGAGAGCGTTCGCAGCATAGCGTCTTTTTTTTTTACAAACTGTGAAAACTGAAAATCTTTTTTAGAAAAGCGTTGTTGACGTCTTTTCCAAATGTATGATTTTCCCCGTATTTTAGCCTCCTACAGATCGTGTCTTTTTCCCCACATCCTCTTTGCTCCGTGTATGCTGGGGTTAGAAATCTCAAATATAAAACATGCAGTAAAAAGTAACGGAGCAGTGTCGGACAGTCATACAGCGGGAGTTGTCGACAGACTGTTGTCATAGAGACAAGACGGGGGAGCAGCCCTTTTCTTCTCAGCGCACAGCCAGCGCTTTTTTGTCGCAAGGTGGACACGGGGTCTAAGACGATCTGGCTCAGAAACAGCCAGAACATTACTCTCTTCAATGCCACTGGACTCATTTGAAAAAACAGTAATTTCACCTCTCAGGGAAACTGAATTTGTTGGTGCTGGTTGGACTGGTTATTTAATTTGTGCTATTGAGTTTCGTTGAACCAAGTTAACTCCTTTAAAGCAACAAAGTGGCACAGCACTACTAACAAACAAGTCAGAGCCCTCCAGTAACCAGACATGGATACTAGGGCTCCATGATATTGGGAAAAATTTACCTTGCAATATTTTACTTTCCTGCCATATATATTGCAATATTTTTTTTAAAGTTTACTGCCTCACTCTGTTCAGCTGAATTCTCCTTGACTCTCCCTGAAATGATGATTACAGACTCTCACCTGATTGCCTCTGTCTCTCTCTGCCTCCGTGAACGCTATTTGCGTTTGCAAAGAGTCTTAATCATGTTGATGATCCGTTAATTATTGATATTGATCTATAATATTTCCTGCAAGTGATTCTTCTCACATCAGGTCAGACTTTTTAATAACACGCTCATGCACTGAGGTTCCATCATTTAAACTACATAAACTTAATTGAAAGTATATCAAATATATTTTTCAGCTCCAGACGGATTTTTTTGCGCAGCTATTGCACATGCGCACATTGCGATGCCGATGCTGAAACAATATATCGTGCAGCCCTAATGGATACTTTTGGTGTAATAGTTTGAAAGCGTTTTTGGCTGATTTAATAAATCCAAAATGGTACCAAACGAAGAGCCATTTTGGACCCGAAGGAGACGGCTCTTATTATTGAGCTGAACCAAAGGATCCGGATCACTAAAAAGAGCTCAAAGTCCAATCACACCCAGGATTGCCCTTGGAGATGTGATGTCACACACACAGATGTTTTAATCTGATGTAATTTATCTTCATATTTTTCACTTTGTGCTGTGTTGATGCACAGCCATTATCCAAACATGATGGAGCTGTGAGTCTGGAGTCAGGAGAGTGCATGTTCACATGATACAAAGAAGAGAGACACAGAGTCGGAGGGATTCCCGATCATAAATCCATGAAATGAAATAGGCCAGTGGAGCCTCGGCGTTCACATCTGCGATTGTTCCGCCTGCCAAACTGAAGTGGTGCAGGTCATTGTTCCTAATCTCTTTCTAACCTGGCATTCGCTGTCCATGACGTTTAGATCACTTTCTAAATCCTATCAAATATATTGCTGTCTGAGAAGCTCAGAAGCTGCCACCTGCAGCCTGTCATCATTAAAGCTCTGGGTGATCGGACCATGTTTGTCCATGTTACAGAGGGGAGGAGTCAGCGCGGTGATGAGCTGGGATTAAGGCTGCCGCGGGACGGTGGGAAACTTCAACAGGAATGCTATAGTGCAGATTTCCCAAGAATTTAAAGGCCTCTCACTGTAACCCCAGACAATAAAATGATGCACAACCCAAGGGCTAATTTCACATTTGTGTAGAGAGACTCTAGGTAAGGCCACGTTAATTGATCCACTGTAAACAAAACATTTTTGAGTTGAGAAGACAACGTTATGTGCATCGTACACACCATCCACAAAAATGACTAAAAACACTCACTATACAAGCCAGATGCACATACTCATCCGTCTACAGAGCGGTAAAGTGTAAACATAATAAAATAGCTTATCGCTAACCCCCTTTTAGCGGCCCTTTCCCTGCGTATTGGTGGATTCAGTATTTGCAGCATGTAGTTAAGGTGTCTCGGCTGATAAAAGTCACTGTGCAGTTCATCTTCACTTCACTGTTGAAGCTTTAATAAATTCAATAGAGTGAGCAGCACACAGAAAAGCTTTTTAGACCGCCATCGTTGTTGTAGTCCACCTACGTTCACATGGCTACTGACTGAAGGCGTAATGTGTATCTGTGAACTGTCTCCGTTTAAGTTGTTGAACACCTGTTTTTCCTTTTCCCCTGCCCCGGTCATTGGCTCCTGTGGGTGATGTCGTCTTATATTCATGAGCATGTTTGACGCACATGTGGGCCTGAAGTCTCCCGACACAGTTGATTTAAAGAAGCATCGGGTTTTCTAGCTCCACCGTGTCATGTTGCTAACGTTTATTACTCCTCTTTTGAGTGTGTTTTGTGGAGTCTGCTTCCTCTTCTTTTGTTTGTTGTTTGAATTCGCTGAGCAAACGGTTACGAGCATAAAGGACCTGACACACCAAAGAGATCGTCTGCTGTTGGTCCTAGTTGGACCGTCAGTGAGCGGTGGTCGCCCTAGTTTTTGCAGTGTGTCTGGTGCCATCCAGCCATCTTCATCATGGTGTGAACACTGCCAAGTGACTGCCTTTTGTCTCCACTCAGATGTATTTGTCGTATGATTGCATGTAAGGAACTATGACGCCGGTTTGGGACGAATACAAATACAATTACAAGAGTTGACAAAAGTTTACAAAACTTAGAAAGGGAGTGCTCATTTCTTCATCAGAAGCTTGCTTAAGACACTTAAAAAGGGGGGGAGGGGGCTTATTTTCAGACGCTGTGTTTCTGTGCTCCTGTCAGTGTTTATTCCATTTGTCTCAACTTTACTTCCTCTGCTATTGAAGCGCCGTGTGATGGTACATGGTAATCGTCTCAGTCTAAACCTACAGCATGCTCATCATTCCTGCACCTGTGCCAAGCTATTACAGAGAGGAGAGCCACAAATACAATTATGATAATGGGCTGCAGATAGTGGAGAGGATAATTGCATATATTTTGGATGAACATGACTTGACATCAGGAAGTGAGTTCCGGTTCACATCTGCTGTTCATCACTCACCGCCCGCGTGGATGTGTTCAGCTTATACTGTGACGGGGAGAATCAACCAAACCCTGCATCAATTCTGACATTAACAAGAGGAACATTTCAAGAAAGTAGCTTTTTATATTGCCGCCAGGGCTTATTTTCTTTGTTCGTGATGTGGGTTAAAGCTGATTTCAGTGATCCAGCTTAATTGGGCTCAGCTCTGCTTCCGTCATTAAGTGTCTCTCCTGTATGTTACAATTCAGTCAAATGGGATGACCCATGGCGAAGTCATTTATGAAACCTCTGAATCGAAATATCAAACATTATTTCATGTGTGCATTAGTCTGTTACTTTATGTTCTTGGAAGAAAAAAAATCTTCAATACATTGAAATATCCTTTCATATTTTTTCTTAAATGTTAAAGTTCACATATGCCAAATCCACTTCACCATGTTTCTCTAACACTAATATGTGTCTCTAGTCTGTCTACAAACCCTCCAATGATGAGAAAAGTCCATCCTCTCCATCTTTTGCCTGCTCCTCTTTTCAGAAAATGTGTGCTCAAACAGGCCATTTGGAGATTTTCCCTTCATGACATCACAAAGGGCAGTAACCCCTCCCCCAGGTGGGGGACACTCCCACAGCTAAACAATAGGACATGGAGTGAGAAAGCCAGAGCCCCCTGGGGCCTTCCAGAGAGGGGGCGTGGTCAGACACAGCTCATTTACATTTAAAGGTACAGACACAGAAACAGCCTGTTCTGAGCAGGGCTGAAATAGAGGGGTTTATAGACATGATCAAATACAGGATCAGAGTGGATTTATGACAAGAAACTTCACACACAGGTTTTGAGGAGCTCTGAGACTTATTTACACTGGTTGAAGAGGAGGACAATATGTGACCTTTATGAAATAAAAAAAATATTAATTAATTATGCAACTCACAGAGACATTTCTTTAAATTGACATGCTATCAGGTGTAGGTGTGGTGCAAACAAACTTCTAACTCTGCTTTGCTGTTACTGCTCTGTACTAAAATTAGACATTTATGGATCCTTCTAAAAACTTATAGAATAAACTATTTGTCATCCCCTGTAATAACTGCACAAACATCTGCTCAGCTAGAAGCCGTATCCTGTTATACACTTATAAGATTAAATTTGTGTGCAACCGACAAGTCATTAATGTTGTCTGTCTGTCTCTTTAATACTGAGTCAACATTAAAAATACCACCACAGAAACAAATCAGAATTGGACCGCAGTCACAGTCAACACAGGATTAAAAGAAACAATGTGGCTTCACAGCGGCGGGCGGAGAGCCATCTCTGGTTTACTCACGTCCTCAGATTGTTTCCTTTGATTCAGCATTCAAGGAAAAAGCCATTAGTCAGTCCCGGGGAGGCAGGATGCCATCGCTGTGAGTTATGCTCTGCATCATTTTCCACAGAAGCAGGATGGATTAGTACGCCATACACTACTCACTCCACCATGTAACACAGTGACACGCTGAAATATGTGACGGCTCTCCTTGTTTGACTCAGCAAAGTGAGGAGGTTGTCTGGAGCAGATAAGGATGAATTTGTTGTCATTTGTTAATCATGTTAGCGTGGGTTTTATGACGCTTTGAATGGCTTGGCAGAGGGACATGATTTTATTGTTGCCAATAAAAAACCCAAATGTTATTCTATATTTTGGATTGTAAAAAGCGCAGCAACTGCAGCCTATAGTCAAATTGTTCCAAACTTTTGTCATGAAATTACAGAAAAATGATCAGGCAGCTGGTGTGCTTCCTTCTGTCCCTTCTGCCTCTCATGCATTATATGCATTTTACTGCTGGCGTTTGCATCCACCCAATTCAGTCTTCCAGTTGGTTTACTGGAGCTAACTGTTTTTGCTCTTACATTGTGTCCAAACTACAAGTTTTGTATTTGTGATGGATTCCACAGGATCTGTATTTGCTGCACTCTCCAGAGCTGATCACTATCAAACTTTGTTTTTCCACTGCGAGTCGCTGTGGTCCGTCATCAGCGTGTGCCAGTAGCGCAACTCCGAACTGCTGCGAAAGTCTGCAGGGTCTATTTTCAGTTAAGTTATTTTCGCGTCAAGCTGAACAGAGCAAATTCTATGTTCCCGTGTGATCTTGTGAACCCGTCAGTCTAGCTGCTCATGGCCATGCTCACGCTTCAGAGATGGACCCAGTTGTTTAGGTCAGTTACAGCCCCCCTCCCCGTAGTCGCCTACATGTTACCTGGTTTGTTGCTGGAGGTGCACCGGAAATTAATCACTATTTGTCTTTCCATGAGCAAAGACTAAAGAACGGTCAAATGTCAACATGTTTGAGGTTATCCAAAAGGAGAAATCAAGACAAAGTGAAACATTTAAAAAAAATCTAGTTTTAGCTTTTTTTATGACCACCTTGCCTTAAACTGAGACGATGGGAGCATGCTAAACCTTAAGCAAAATATTCATGATCTTCCAACAATCGACAACCTGTCTGCAACAGTTACACTGCATGAGAAGTCAAGTGGTGTAAGAATGGTCAAACAGGTCATCAGGTCAAATGAATATTTTATTTGGAAATAGCAATGCAGTTAGCATATAACTACAGCCAAAGCCTTTGAGCTAAGCTAGCTTGGTGCTTTAGCTGTGACATCCCTACTTCATTACCGTTTTAAAGGCAAATCACATTTACATTTATATGATACTGACAGTTCTGACCAGGACTCAGAGACCGAATGAGGGATTTCTGCTGCTTAGATCTGAAATACCAGGTAAATGTAGAGACATGCAACAGGTAGTGTTTTGTTTCCTCAGCAGTCTGGAGAGCTTAATGAAGGCCAAACATAGCGGCCTGTTTTGGGAGGGGATACTCTCTTGTTGCAGAGATGTGAATTCAGTTTATACAAAAAAAAGGTCTAATACAAAAAAATGCATTTTATATTTAGACCTAAATGCAGAAAATGGCCAGTCTTTACCCAGCCTCAGTTTAAATGTTTTTTAACTTTTTAAACTTACATTTCAGGGTGGAAGGAGACATGACAGACAGGCAGTTATAAAGAGAAATAAACAGATGAAGGCAGATTTGTGCTAGACTACAAATGCCATGGCAACAGCACACACACTGAGTGATTATTTTTCTTCTCAGAGACCAGGCGAAGAACATCACCGCCTGTATACACGACTCCAACTGATCTAAAAAAGCACTTTAGCAAGCTGAAAAATAAGACAAAATGTCTAGAAAAAATAGAGCCTGTCCTCTCTCTCTCTGTGATCTGAAACTGTAACTTGGATCCATAAAAGCATCAAACAGCAGTGAGAAAAATCTCAGCCCCCCTGGTGATTTTATTGCTACTGTATCACTTTCAGTGCCACCTCTGAGAGAGGAGGGGGGTCCGCTTCGTTTTGTTCTGGGAGCTGTTGCAGCTTTGTGTTGCAGGTGAAAAATATGCGCTCCGACTTTCTCGAACAATCGCAACCCTAAGTCTGAATAAAAGGCCGGGCTTCGTCTCTTCTGGGTCCTGTTCAAGCTCTTTACTTACAGCTGAAATATCGAGATGCTCTCTGCCAGAACTTAAAAGGAAAAACACTCAAGAGGGATTACTAAAACGGGGGCATGGCCGTGACTACAAAATTGAATTGTTCCCTGCTGGGTTTATCTTTGCCAAACGCTATTTTTCCATCGGGCTGAAATGAGCGGGGAACTAAATGGGGAGACAGAACAAAGGAACAACACCTGCATGTGTGATTAGAAGTCACACACAGGAGCTCTGGGAAGCCGTGGCAATGTTCTCTCGATGTCCTACTGTACCGACTGAGCAGCTGACAAAGCAACACATGGTGGTCACACCTTCCCCAGGGGCATTTGTGACTGCAGAGTTGTTGCTTGGAGATAAGCTGATACTCATGTCGGTTACTCTTCTTTTAGTAATGCATTAATCACAACTTAAGCCTCTTTTACTTGGAGGCTGTTGGAGACGGGGATGTGAGCCTCAGTTACCCCTCGCTGAGGCAGAACGGTGGGGCAAAGACGTTCCTCCACTGAGCTGGTGTTCTATCAAAAAGTGCTACCCATCGACATGTGTTACCATGCGCCTCTGTGCAATACAGGAAGCATTTAGAGGCTATTTGTCCATCGATATGTGCTTCCTCTAAAACCTTAACTTTATTTTTGGGTATGCAACTAATGGAGCTAAAAGAGTAGGAATATAGCTGAATACCTGCTCGCTCACTATCATCTAATTTAAACGCATGCATTTAAATTGAAAAAATAAATCAACCCATGCAGTCGTCATGAATATGACATAAAAATGATAAAGCTAAAGAGGCCAAAATGCTTTCATGTACCACACTGTTAACGTTTTTATATCTGCTGGAGAGCTGTGCATCTTAACATGGAGCTCCAAGGAGATGGGCTTATTTTTGGAGCCAGCCTCAAGTGGCCATTTGAGGAATTGCAGTTTTTGGCAATTCTCGAGTGATTTACATGTTTGATCTACAAAGAAGGTGATCCTTACCTGAACATGAAGACCACCCTGCCAGATGCTGGTACCACCCTGCGGTTTGCACTGTGGGGCTGTCAGGGAGGAAACGAAGGTTTCAGCAATGCAGACGAGGATACATTTATAATCTTAATCACTCTTACCGACCATGACAAGCTAACATTTATTAAAGCCGGCCTAGAGGCACTTTACTTTGGCTATAATGTCTTGTGAATGGCAGTTAATGGCGACCCAGATGATCTTGTTAAAAAGCCTTTTAATCAGCCAGGCAATTAGGAAAAAAAATGGCACATCCATTCATTTCTCTGGCCTTTCCAAGATTTGAGTCCCTACTCATCCAAACTGATTTTGAGTAAGGTGCTGGAGATGTCTCGATTTTATCATTTACACTCAGATTACCTACCTTAAAGCTGTAACAGACGAAGAAGGCAGCCACCCTGTATTCAGGTAGGGAAGTCTTTTTTTTTTTTTGTTTCACATTACTGCATTGCCTTTGTCCTTGTCCCTCTACCTGGCAGACACTTGTCATGGCCCTGACTCGGAGTCCCCTCTCAGAAAAAAAACCACACACCTGGCTGCTTTGTCACTGTGTCATTCGAAAGGCATGACAGAGCAAGAGAGCGAGGGAGGCGAGGGAAATCGCTCCTGCGCTTCCATGCTCTCTTTTTATTTGACTAGTCTTTGGTGTGAAACCGCTCAATATTCTGGCTTCGGAGCGGCTGCTTTCCCAGATCAGTGGAGACTGAATACATTAAGTCCAGGTCCGTGTTCAGGCATGGTTGAAATGCAAATATTTCACGCCCCCAAAATCAAATCATTTCAGTACCTGCTGAACCCAAAGGAGGATATATATATATATTTTTTCCATCCAGTACACAGGTACCTGCCTGCAGCAATGAGAGGGAGAACTGCAAGGATCCACAGTCAAGTTCCACAATTCCATGAAGAGTCACTCAAGTGCATCTTTAGACTTTTAAAACTTTGACTTTTTAACTGACTCAACCAATGAACCATGGCGCCTTTTACAAGCATGGGGACCAACCCTTAAATAAACTTCAATCACAATGCTTTAGAATTTCCTATTCATGGCTAAACTGTTTGAAAAGCCTCTGTTTCCTACATTCATGTAGACAAAGAGTATTTCCAACACTGCAGAATGACAATTCTCCTGTTGGAGTCAGGATAGAGACATTTAAGACTCGGTTAGGGGTCAGTAACGGTCAACAATGAGAGACTCATTTCAATCACCATTAAAGGTGTGTTCATACTAAAAGGAAATACAATAATTTGCCAACTTAAGGCAAAGACAGATCATGCATACATTGACATAATAACCACTATAGGTGACAGAAAAAATGCAAATAATGGTACACAGAGCCGATAAATTCTTGTCAAAGTTGGCTACACACGAGACGATTTTCAAACCTGAAATGGTTTTAAAAACATTGGAGACCACAAACACAAGGTTAGTTCCGAACGACTTCATGTCGTTTCTACATCGTCATGTCTTGGTAAAAGTATTAATTAATTAACGCCCATTGTTTTGTGGGTTTATCTATCAGTAAAGTTACATTAATAGTAAACAACATTGGGTTGGTGATGCTTCCAGTTCTGTCTGATATCGTTAGATGTTGCTGATATTTTTTTGGAGGCAGCCTGATCTGGATTCGTAAATAAGTTTTATATTTAGGATTCAATATTGCAAGCTGTGAAATAATGGAATTGACACTACAGACTTAAGGACTATTTGGATGCCCCTTTGATTGATGGGGAGGGCATCTCAGGCCCAAAATCATTTAGTGTGTTGCCAGCTTAACCTGTAGTCCTAAAGTTGGCAGACCTTCAAAATCATCAGGCTGGTAAGCGTAAAGGTATGAGCATGAGAAATGAGTATGTAACATTTTAAAAACAGGGAAAATCCGTTTTCTTCACTGAACACAGAGGGAAACTTCTTTTCCACCAGGCTCTGCTTGTCTTCTGTCAGGACTTGTATTCCCCAGGGCAGTTTCACTTCCCTTTATGCTAATGTTGCACAGGAGTTCCCTAAAGGTGCATAGCTCTGCAAGCAGGATCTAAAGACTGAAAACGTCAGTGAGTAGAGGAGACCCAGTTGTTCTGAACACTTACCGAGCATACTGAGAAAAGGGAATACTAGCATTACGTCAGCTGCTGGGGAAAACGTGTTTGCATTTTGATTGTTCTTGTTCTGAAGTGACTCTTTGTGTCTGACCACAAACTGTATTGAAGAAGTAGAAGTAGCTCAGTTTCAGAATTGAAGCTTGTGCAGGAGAGACTTTAAGGATTCCAATTCTACCTTCGTCAACAAGAAAATTGTCCTAGTTCTCATTCGATGTCTCAATGTAGTCTACTTTTCTCGGGGTGGGGGGGCCGCGTTTTTGGTCACTGCTTTCAAGTCTTCTTCAGGACAGCATATTACTAATTTTGGGAAGCATGATCCAAAGCTCTGGACATACCGGTCTATCCTTGTTCCAATCCTCACCCATGGTCATGAGCTTTGGGTAGTGACTGAAATAATGATATCGTGGAAACAAATGGCTGAAATGAGTTTCCTCTGGAGGGTGTGTGGACTCAGCCTCAGAGATAGGGTGAGGAGCTCAGACTAGGTGGATCGGGCATCTGATTAGGATGCACCCTGGACGCCTCCCTTTGGAGGTTTTCTTGGCACACCCAACAGGGGGGAGACCCCGGGGTAGACCCAGAGTTCACTGGAGGGATTATATATCCCGTCTGGACTTGGAACACCTCTGGATCCCCCATGAGGAGCTGGAAAACGCTTCTGGGGAGAGGCAAGTCTGGGTTGACTGACTTCACCTCCTGCCATCACGACCCAACCTCAGATAGCAAAAAAAAAGTCCACAAAACCATTTCACTCTTTTCACTGACTGCTTAGACATAGTTTATGCATGTTTATGGGATTATGACACTTAATGCATGTTTGTTATTTTACTAGTATTTTGTCAGATTTTATATCCTACAAAGAAGTCAACTTCTAAAAACAAGTGGACATTATCTGTTGGTATAAAATTGTAAACAATGCAGATAAAGTTTATAGAGGGCTTAGATAAAAAATGACCCTATATGGGGACTCATCATGTTTTTGATCAGTCGAGCCGCTGATCAAGAGTTAGACGAGATGGGAGTAAGAAAAAGCTGTCTTCACAGAGCTGCAAGGCTCCGTTGTTCCTACATATAAAAACAGTAGAACAAGTGTTTTTCCTGCTATGGCCTCAGGTAGAACAGATTTGCTTGTGCAGAGCTTGATGGATATCAGTAAAACTTTGATGATTTTTATGGTATCTGTTGCTCAAATGGCTGGTGGAGGTACGATAAGCTAGAGGTAAGACTCAAGGCGCTCGTTGCTGCAGCTCATTATTTTTAATTAACCTGCTCGTTCTCTGAGTTGTTTTGCCCAGTTCTGCACATTTTGCTCCTGCTCTGTCCACCTGAACTTGTTGCAGAGAACAGTTCTGTATCTATTATTGAGGCTCACATACCTATTAGCACTGTTCATATGTGTCAAACATGTCGGTTATCTCCTTTTGTAAAAGTCTGTAAACCTTACATATTTCATAAGCTCCAGGTCATTTCTTCGTCCAATCCCTACAGCATGGTGTCTCTATAGTGGTATAAACTGGTATGTTTCTGTGTGTCTCTCCAGGGTTACAAAGAGAAAGTTAAACACCCTCTGAGGCAGTCTGAGACGATGGTGATGGCGAGGTGGAGAAGCACAGACACACACAAACAGAGGTAATCAGCCTCCACTGATGACTCGCCTGCCACTCCTCCCCCCAGGTTTCATCATGAAAATTAATGTCCTGGCATCCATTTATCTGCCACAGACAGGGGGCTCAGAGGTGGAATCAGAGAGTTTCTGCGTTTGATTCTGATTTTATTTCAATATTTATATACTTATTTCTCTGTGTCCATGTGTGCCGTGAGTGACACAGAGGATGGGTGAGAAACAAGGGTCCGCATGCGTGTGTGTGTGAGGAAGAGGGAAGGAGTAATCTCTGAACATGTCGGCGAGGTAATTTCATTTTTCTCTGAGCCATCAAAAGTTTGTCATTTGGCAATCACACCGTGTCAGACTTTCTTCACCTCCCGAGGATTGCTCCCTTTTTAGCATGCCTCACAAATATTCATGGGAAGAAAGGGGCACGGGAATAATGATGCAGTGCCAAAAGATGAAGGCGTTGTGTGTTCATTTGCAAATTTGCTGGTTATCAAACATTAAATATATCAACCACTTTAAATGTTCTTAACAGGAAGTGTTTAGTTTGTCTGTGTCTACAGGACGTGTCTTTACCTTTGGCAGAGTTTTTGTCAGAGAATGATGGAGGGACTCTGTAAAGACATTTTTCTGGATTACAGGGAGATGTGTGATTTATAGGACACATTCCAATCACCTTAAATTATATTGAAGTGGAAATTAATCACAACATCGTGACACGAAGGTCACCGTCCCTCCGAGCTGCCATCCCCTAACACACGTACAGTCTTTGGTCTGTATAATAAACATTATATCAACCCTTTTCATTTAATCCTCAACCTACTGATCTTTGCACTGCATCGCTGGTCACCATCCTTTATCCCCAACATTAATGTCGTGTTATGATTGTTTGAAATCCTTGGATTACAAATGTCCTTCATTTTGTTATTCAAGTACTAGGCTTTCATCATGTACAATACAAATCATATTAAATTAATTCAATCATTATTTATTTTCTCTTTGGGTTTAACCTTGACGTGTCATCAGTTCAGTTATTTAATTTCTTAAATGATAAAGTGATTAAGTATCTCCATGAGTTTGGCTCCAGCAGTTTCAGGATTTCAGGATGTCTTTGTAATACTCAATCTACGTTCCAACCATCACCTATGGTCATGAGCTGTGGGTACTGATCGATAGAATGAGATTGTGACTACAAGAGGCCAAAATGAGTTTCCTCCGGAGGGTGGCTGGGCTCAGCCTTAGAGACAGGATTTGTATAGCTCAGACATTGCTGCTCCATCACATCGATTGAATGGAGCCAGTTGAGATGGTACGGACATCTGATTAGAAGGACTCCTGGTCGCCTCCCTCTGGAGGTCTTCTGGGCACGTCCAACTGGGATGAGACCCAGGGGTAGACCCAGAGCTTGCTGGAGGAATTATATATCCTTTCTGGCCTAGGAACGCCTTTAGATCCCCAAGTAGGAGCTGGTTTATAGACCGATGCAGAGCTGGCTAAACACTGAAGCTTCATTGTCCACCACATGGCAACCTGCATGATCATGGACTCTAGAGAGGAGGGGGCAGGGGGAGACAGCTTTCTACATTTTTTTTTTAATTCGGACAGCAGTACCCATTTTAAACAATAGGTGTACATATTGCTCCTCCATCTTTTCACTGTGGTACTGACCATATTTGTAGATGGCTAAGTTCCCATGCTATGATTATATGGTGTAGCTGGTGAAGACCATATGCTCTTCCATGATGTACTATTTCAAATAAACGTAAGTCAAGATGAGCACATCACAGGAATGGGCCAAAAAGGGTTCTCAGAGAAATAACACCTCAGCAACCAATCAGCAAACGCCTGCAACTCTTTGATGTCATCACCTAGTGACAGCCTGCTGCCTGCAGGGCCTGGTGTCGACAGAGTTAATCTGCTCCAGCAAATATATCACTTTCACTCCTTTTGACCTCGGTTGTATGATACCAAGGTGCAGAACACACACACACACACACACACACACACACACACACACTCACTCACACACGCTTGGCTGGGGTTGCTGAATCCTGCTAATTGGCAAAAGAGCTCAGGAGTTCAAATGTACTTCTAGCACAGTCAGACTTTCCCGACATCACTGTTTTAACTCCCTTGACTCGCTCCAATCGAAAGAGAAAAAGCTCGAAGAAAGAATCTTAAATATCAGCACGAGTAAGAGAAATAAACAACACAAAAAGGTGTAGATGGGCAAAAAAATAAGAAAGTGCAATTAATTTAGTGTGGAACAAACCAACAACACAAATCAGCTGGAAACCTTGGTGGCACATTTTAACCAAGGGATCCTTCTCTCAATTTGACAGATTCGATCAAACACTCGTATGCGGTGAACCATATTGAATTGAGTAAAGTAAAGGTCAGCATCTGTAGCGTGCAGGCGAGAGGAGAAAGCCCACCTTCAACCTTCCTTCTGGCTTGTTATGTATCAATTTTTATCCAGCAAACATTCCTACGTGACAGTTGACCTTATCTCGGCGCCCTGAAATATGGCCGTCGAGCGCTTGATCGAAACAAAATTCATCGTATAAGCTGTACTGTAATATGTTGAGTTAATTCACAGCTAAATGTCAGGTGAAATGCTGGTTGGGGGGGGGGTTCCTCGGCTGGTGTTCTAAACGTGTTCCAGCTGATGGGTCTGAACCCATAGCACTGATTTTAATAACGCTCGCTTGTCTCACACCAATTGTTGGACTGATTTGCAGCTTGTAAAATGTCATTCACTTCTACAACTCATTCATAGAGCCTTCCCAAAGTCTATGCAGGATGTACTCAAATGTGAACATGCACTACAAGGATAATTTAAATGTTACGCACGCACAAACACATGCCAATTCAGCAGTTAAACATTGACGGATGATGGGGCGTGCTTTAACCTTTTACTGTGTATGTGATGAGCGAGTCTGTGGATAGCTCTGCAACTACTGATTCTGCATATCTGTTGGTTGCCTTGACATCACACATTAGTCAAATCATCATCATCCATAAATCATAATCAACGCATCAATCCTAATTTATTTATCATCTGATGCTTCTGCCAGAGGGCAATTATGAGCATTTCAGTAAAGTCACAACATCTAATGAAGGTTTAGCTGAAAGGGTAATAGCAACTCCATGACCTTTACCCCGATCTGACGTCTTGTTTGTTCATAAGATAAGGGGAAACGTAACTTGGGGATAGATTCGTAGATACTCTGTTTGTTTAGGGTTAGGAAAAAGTCAAATTTTAGGGTTGGTCATTTTCTCCAGATACACTTTTTAAGATTTTGGTTTATTTAGGTCCTGACAGAAATTAATAACTAATGTGTTCTGAAAAAGGAATGAAGAAAATCTGTCATCTGTAGCAGTTTGTAAGCCTGTAAAAGCTTTGACCAATGTCTGCCACGAGGTAACAATCTGATGAACCAATCACGTCTCCCTGTCTCCCTGCTCACTCTCTACCTCTTGCGTGCACAAGCCCACACTCACACCCCGCTGAATGAGACATGAGACGACATAGTTTCTACACAATGCAAGAGATGAGCTGAGGAGAAACGGCGCTCGTGCATGTAAGTGAGGGGCGTGGCTTTAGAGGGAGCACAGGGGGGGGGGGGTGGCTGTAGACGGAGCACTGAGGGAATGCTACTTTCAAAATCATGCTAGTTTTAGAAAATTACCAACCCTGCATTTAAACTGGACTTTTAAATGAATGTAAACATGTTAGTTTGGCTTAAATGGAGCTTAATCAAATTCCTCTAAATCGGACTAACACACCAAGATAATGGTGTTGGAGATCCATTTTCTGTTGCATGAGTTTACTTTAATCTGACCCAAACTGAACTGGGCGTTCTGAGCATGCGCCACAGTTCACGTGCCGGGTTTGACCCAGAAGTTGAACTGCATAAGTGCATAGCAGAAGTGTCATTGTGGTCTGCCTTCAGATATCACCAGAAACTAGAGGGATACCATACATTGCATTTGAACCAAAAATAAAGCGTGGAGCCTGTGTGAGATGTACAGAGCTGTAAAGTTAAATGTGGTGTTGACAAAAGTTAAATTAGTGGAAAGAAGAGAATCTGATGCACAGACATTTTGAGGCCTCAAAGCATACCGTGCTTTATTCTACATTGGACCAGGATCTTAAAAACTCACCTCTTGGTGTATTGAAATGGACTTGTAACTTTCAAGTGAGACCATGAACTCATGAATGTTTTCTGAGGGAATAACACAAGCCTGTCATTTTCCTCATAAAAGCCTCACGTTGGACTTCTTTTTGCAACCATTGTAGACCCCCTCCCACTTTTGGCCACTATAAGGAACATAGGTTGAATGCACCTCTGAACTGGCCTCAATTTTTTTGAACTCAAGAATGTCCAGCTCTTATAGATAGTCTGCGGTCTACACTTTTTTATTTGGAGGTAGAAAATAAAGAAGAAGACAATGAGGGAATCTGATATGAAATCCTACCATTCCTCAGAACCGGACAGTTGAATCTGACTGAAACCGCAAAGAACACACACATAGAATCATCTCCTGTTATGGTTGGAGCCTATCAGAACTTTTGGCCCAATGCTACCAGAGGACCAAGGGGAATCTTGGCATTTGTTCATTTCAAACAGAGCAGGGCAAAATGTGTAACTGATGCTTGAGCAAACAATGCATGAGAGCGGGGCGGGGGCCTGGGAGTGTGGCGATAGTTTCCAGATGACAAACGTTTGCTTTTATCATTGTCTGTTGTCAGCAAATTTGCCATATCTTTGATGGTTTGGGGTTGGCGGGGGTTAACAAGCTGATCCACTTGACTTGAGATCTAAGTCGAGACAGATGCGTCCTGATGTGTTGTGTTCAGGGAAGGTGACTGTTCAGTCACGGGCAGTAGCTGCAGAAGATTGTGAGGCTCTGAAGCTTTGATGCGTACGATTTGTATGTCAAAAGGAAGCAAACAGATTCAGAACTTATCGAAAAGTGTTTTCAAGTTATAATTCAAGCCATTAATTATTCAGACACATTCACATACTACAACTAAAGGTTAACTTCACCAGGATGCATGTGCTCACTGGCATTTAGCAGGATTAAGTGCTTATTTCATCTTTATTAAAACACATGATTAGAAAACGACTTTTCTTTCACACTCCGGACCAGCTGACCTCCTTCAGCTCAACCAGTGAGAGCAGTGGATGGCACACACTGGTAACTCTCCCCCATCCCCATTGAAATTTTTTGGATTTGTTTCCAGTGAGGAAACACGAGGGTTAATTAGTGCTGAAGTGTGAGGAGGAGAGGAAGCCGATCTTTGTGAGAGATATCTTTATTCATAGGGGCTTAGCTTTGACTGGCATGGCCTCAAGACATCCCAACTTCTCTCCTCGGGAGGCCGGCCAGATGTTATTGATATTCACAAATGGCTAGAATTAGCATCTTGATGTTCCAGAAGGGAGGAGACTGGGTAGGCAGGCAGACTTGTGTTGCATAAACAAAATTAGGTTGTGGGAGGGGTTGAAGTTTGCATGAGTCTTCTTTAAAGACAGGCTGTACATTTTTTTAAATGTAATGTGATTTCTTTATTAGTGCTGACACCTGGGCTCTTTAAGGACTACAGGAGGCATCTGCATCCAATCATAAACATCGACTGAAAAAATAGGTTTTGTCAGGACTGGTTCCGATTACTATTCCAAGTGCCCGTCAACACGACAGAAAGGATCCCTACAGAGATTGATCTTTCTTTGTGTGGGTCGAAGATGCTTTTTATAAAAAACTGGAACAGCTGTTACATCACTCACTTCAAAGCCACCAGACTCCATCAACAAAAACATCAAGCTAACCTTGCAGACTGCTCGAGTTGTTGGTGAAGTGTCCCTCAATTGATTAGCTGGGTTTGCATTATTGTGTGCAAAGTATTGTATTGATTTTAACTTTTTAAATACCAACCATGAACACCCATGTTCTGAAAGCTAAAGGAGTTTGGTGGCTCTGAAGTGATCAGCGTAACAGCTCTTCTGGTCTCAAGTACAATACATGAGATAAGATAAGATATACTTTATTAATCCCGCGAGGGGAAATTCCATTTTACACTCTGATGTTGACATATAGGCTGAAATGCACACACATGGACAACATGGACATGCACTAATGGATAGATGTCAGAGTGAGGGGGATGTCCACAGCGATCGCTCCTCAGCTGGTGGGCTGGGTTCGGTGCCTTGCTCAAGGGCACCTCAGCAGTGCTCAGTAAGTGAACTGGCACCTCTCCAGCGACCAGACCAATTTCAAGACTTGGTTGACACCGGGACTTGAACTGACTTGAACCTCTGTTTCCCAACCCAAATCCCTACAGAATGAGCTACTGCCTGCTGGTATGGCATCAACAACCTCTTGAGGTTACAACAAATATGAGGATTTCACTTCATATCACATTTCTTCTCTTACACAGTTTATGGCTGTTTGTTGTTAAGGATTGCAGTGGTTGGTTTTTGTAAGGCTTGTGTGGTGCAGAGTGGTACATAATTCATGTTTGCCATCTCCCACGCCGTGCTTTGATAGTCACATTTGCTTTCTCTTAGCCCTGTTTGTTTTTTGTTCGTTCTCTTGGTCGGGCAGAAAATCCGCAGTGTACGCAGCTGTGGACTGTGGTTGTATGGATGACGAATAATGATCCGCCGAACTGTACACAGAGGTTTTGCAGAGCAATCGTCTTGATGGAAATGATGAGAGGAAGAAGAACACACAGGACGTCTAATCAGCTAAACTTCGAGCCAATTGGGAGCAGTCATCCAGATTAATGAGCGATGGATTGACAAGCCGCTCTGTCTGGATGCTGTAATGTCATCCCAATCAGTGGCCTGGAAAAAAGGAGCTCACCTTCAAGGAGGAGCAGGATGATAGAGATATTTTCTTTGAATGTAACAGGCTTTGGCAAGAGGATGACATAGGTTTCTATATACTTCTCTATGGGATGTTTATTCACATGGATAGCTCACGATGATGCCAGGCTATCAGCAAGGGCCACAGTTCAGTGAGTGTGTCTGTGGGAGATTAGAATATCATACAGTAATGGTCTGCTATGAGTAAAAGAGCAGGGTAGATTCATGGGCAATATCACAATCTAAAAAGTGAGGACCAATTTAAATACAAATAAAAACTGTTACATGCCTTAAAGTGGGTAAATGTTTTTATTGCATTATTCACTTCAATTTTGAATTTGACATCTAAGCACCAAACATTACATCTGTGATCCACAGATCAACAGAGAAGCCAGGGATCAATTGTTTCTGTCATCGCCTAAGACCTTTAAGAAGTCATTTTTTTCTGTACACATTACCCCGTCACTCTTAGGCTATTATTTATTTAAGTATGTGGTTGGTAATAGACACTTGGCTGTGCCCATTAAGAGTGTCAAGAGAGTGCTTAGGTTGTATTATAAGTAAGAGTTTAGCTAAATGCAAGGATTTCACTCTCTCTCTTTGCATCCCTGGTGCTTGTGAATTGGACTTTTTTTGGGATGAGGCACATTTGCATATAGGGTCTGGATTTGCCACTACTCAGGTTCAGGTTCAGGTTTCTTTATTTGTACCTGTAGATCAATCTGGCTGCAGGGAGAGCCACTTAATACAACACAGACGATGCATAAAACATACAAAGTGCAAATGCACGGTGTATGGGTAAAAGTGCTGAGGTGCATAAAGTGCACATGCAGGTTCCAATCGTACAATTGATAAAACAAGTTGTTCTATTGAAGTTACAGAGAACACCAAAATAAATAATAAATGAATAAAGAACCACAAAGAAGCATGACATTCATAATGACTTATTTATGTGTATTTATGACATATCCACACAGACGTGTACATTTTACACTCAAGAGAGAGTAATGCATGACACTGACACGCATCCTCTATGGGACCAACGGGTCTATTATACACTTTGGCGTGACACCAGGTTGGAGACACTATTTGCTCTTAAGCTTAGTTTGGGGTGTATTTAACCCTTTGTGTGTTCTTTCAGAATTATGTTTCATTTTCACCAAAGCTGTGAAATCCTTTTCTGAATTATTCCCTCTGTGCATTCAATTGTTTCTAAAATATGATGTGTATACGTTATTTTATCTTACTGTGCAGTTGTTCATGTGTAAATGTTTGTGTTTGTGTGATCAGGAGGACACTTTACACTATCTCTCTTTTGGTTATTTCTCCCCTCTTTTAAGGGGTAACGTGCCGTTTTGAGAGTGTTCTGTTAGGAGCCAGGCCAAGGCAGGATATCAGGTGGCCTTTTTAATTACTCCTCAGGTGGGGGATCTAAGCAGCGGACAAAAGTGGCAGATGGATCCTTTGACTTCACTTACCAAGGTCTGTTGATCCAGAGCACCTTGAGAGCCCTTCTGACTATCGAAAGAAAACCTCTCCTGGCGGAAAAGTGAGTGGGACAACAGTGATGAGAGGAGCGTGAATATGAAAATGTGGCCTTGAGTCGACACCTTCACGCAGAGGTGCCCCCTTGACCTGCATACCAACTCCTGAAAACACACACACATCTCCCCTCGGCTCAGCCCACCTCCCTGGGACGAAAACCCAAAGCAGCTGGTCATCCATCTGGGGTTCATCAGTTGCCCTGGAGAGCAAAAACAGGCCCCACCGTGGCAGACCGGGCATCCGTTCTGCATTATCACCACCACCACCGGCCCCTCCCCTTCTGTTTCCACTGCCGCCCTGCCATGCTAGCACCCGCTTTCCCCCCCCCCCCCGCACACCCAAAGCCACAGCAAAGTGCCCTGTTATGCTCCATCGGTCAAACGAATGGCTCTCTCCATAACTATTCATTTGAGCTGAAACTCTCAGATGCTTAGCATGCGAGAATGTGAGCAGTAATGAATGCGGTCGGCGTCATAAGGCTGGAATCATAGACAAAACATGGGGGCCCAGAGTCTGTATAGGCTATTAATGATAGTGATCATATGTAACTTTCCCTGCTGGAGACACACTCAATGAGACAGCGAGACAGAACATGAGAACATTCAAGTTTACTTTGTTTTTACTATATTTGACCCAAATGTTTAGGAAAAAAAACAGCAAAGAAATAACCGAGTCATGCCTGTTTCCTTCCACTACTGTAGTTTGACTTTAAGGAGTAGTTCATTGCTCAGGTGGCACTCGTTCTCCAGGCAGTGCCATAAAACTCTGCAGAAAAAGAGTGCTCAACACTATTATCGGATTGAAGAAAAGCTCAGAGCAAACCATTGGAAGACAGTTTACAAAATATGACATTTAGGTTATTCTTTTATCAGAGAGGTAAGCATCAGTGCTTGTTGGTTTTTCACGAGGCGTCAGGGAGCAAAACTGGTAACAGTTGAGAAGCAATGTTTAAAACAACACAGACTTGACTTGAAACACAATGTCAGTTGAGTGGATGTTAATGTCTGGTCAACAGGTGATGCTTATACTGATATAGTAATATGGTTTTTATGTATAATGAAGCTTGGCATTAAAGCGCCACTGATGATTTGAATGACAGATGTAGTGTCCAGTCCTAAAGGTTATCAGGTCATCTCCCACCGTTTTTTCACCGTACCAAGGGAACTTCAAAGGCAAACTAAGAAGGAAATACAAAAACTAACTACACAAAACTCATGCTTGAAAAGGGTTTGCATTACATGGGAGCTGCAGAGACTTACAAAAAGAAATCTGTCCCAAAACTGTGGTTTGTGTGTCCCATACCTCAGTCCATCCTGACTCTCAACATTTAATCATTCCCTCAACTTCCCATCAATCATCACAGCAACATAGGCAAAGGCATAAGAGAGTGGGATGTTTCTTTTCCCAGCGTCGAGAACCACAAAAGAAAAGGAGAGACACGAGAAACAGGCCTTTACTTGAAAAGAATAAATGTCCATAATTTGTAAAGAACCAAACCAGAATTTAGCACTTAAATTGCTCCAACAGAACTGATTAAACAAGAAGGCGTACTGTTGTGCCCTGGCAGCTGGCATCTCAGAATCAATGAACGTGGCCTTTCATTGAGTAAACAACTTCTAATCAAAACACGGGGGCCTGAAAACTGTATGGAGGCTTTCAAGCCGGGCTCGGCCGAGTCCACCTCATTGCAGACCTGGAATGTATTTTCCCTCCTTATTTTCTTGGTTCTACATGACTTCTTTTGATATACACCCCATCTGGATGTCGAGGGAAATACTCAAACACAAACTCCACTCCTACACATGCCTGGAGTCAGAAACCACATGTTTCCACCACTACTGTACCCCGAGAGAAAGTAAGCTGCGCTAATTGCTATTGATTGAGAGGTTAAAGACGAGGAGGGAATTGGACCCTTCTAGATGCTTTTACTTTAATTCCAGAACCATAAAATACTTGAAAAATGTTTTCTTAGATGAAGAGTAGTAGGAAGAAACTTTATAAGGAAGTCTAATTTTCAGGGTCATAAATCATGGCAGCTCTGGAGGTTATAAATAATACTCTATACAGTATGTGACTCATTCATAAATTGTGGTTTTAGCCACGTGGGGCTTTTTTTTTTTTGACCAGATGGTGTTCCCAGCTTTGGATTTCTCTAGTTGTCCGACACCTCGACACAACAAAAGTCAACTTCACCTTTATTGAATGACTCGTGTTTACTGATGTCAGGTTCAAAGTGGGTAGCTCAAATGCTAAAAGGATAATTAACTGTTCGCTGAACCCCCTCCACAAACAGCAAACGTCCAGGCATTGCCGTAGCAACCGCTACTAAGCAGAGAGGATAAGTAAAGTTTCCGAGTGTCTTTATTGCAAATGTTTCAGTGCAAAAACTTGAATCTTTAGTGAATTTGTCTTAGTTCTATTTACAACCATCTTAATACCATTATTCATCTGACAAGTCAAAACAAAGGTCTTATTTTAGAGGAGCAGTATGTAACTCTGACACCAAGTGTTTAAAATGGGTACTGCAGTCCAAATTCAAAACATTGCAGAGAGAGCTGTCTCCCCACGTCCCCTCCTCTCTACAGTCGATGCTCACACAGGTTGCCATGTGGTGGACACTGAAGCTTCAGTGTTTATCCAGCTCTGCATCGGTCTGTAAACCTTTCTTCATTCTAACCTCTGTTCATTTTTCAAAAGCATCTCCAATATTGTTCCTAGTTTTACATTATATTTTATAACCATATTGCTCCTTTAAGATATTGAAAGCTAAAAATAGAAACACCCAAAATCTTGCAATTAGTCAAATCTGCAAATTGGGACTACAACTTTTGACATATTTACAGATTTACAGATACTTTACAAGGACTAGAAACCTTAATTTTTGCTTGTAATATTTTTGAAATGAGATCTGTATCTGGAAGTGTCAGGTGAACGTGGCTTATATAAAGTATATATATAAAGTATACATATATATATATATATATATATATATATATATATATATGTCTCAGATTTGAAGTTTTGGTAGTGTAAACAGGAATCAGGGAGTCAAGGGTAAAATGTAGATGCTATGAAGAAGAAAACATACAACAATGTGTCTGGCTTCAGGCCTTTGTGAGTGTTTCTTTGATGTCAACATGAAGTATATATCTGTGTGGGTATGTTTTTTTTGAGTGCCATACCAGAGGGCTAAGCGTGGGTGTCATCCATGTTTTCCAGGAACGATGTTCGGTCTGCTGTGAGAGATAAGGTCCTGGTGGAGTCACAGGCCGGCAACCAGACAAGACAAGACGTCCGAGGGGACCGGGCCTTGCCGAGCTAGACCCTGGACTCCAATATATTTCATGTCTGTTCCACACACACACACACAGAGGCTCACGCTGACACAAATACGCAGTGTGCGTTTGTAAAGCTTGGCCCTGACCTGGAGCAATCACCTTTCAGCTTTAATGTCTGTAAATGTGTCTGCTAGCCATTAGAGGAGACTTGGCCCGGAGCATCAGAGGTATTAGGTAATAGACGGGGAATTTATTTTTCACTTTTCCAAAAGAGGTTTGTTCCAGGGTGACTGACACAATGGCTTATGGGCCTGGAGAAAGTATTGTGTTGCTGGAGGGTCATTAGTTTAAATCCCATATCAGCCATGTGTAATATCAATCATTGGTTAAGACAGCGAACTGTACCTGCCAAGTCACCGAGCCATTTGTAGGATATCTGAAGGGAAATTCCAGGCCCAACATTTTTTTTTAATTCAACTTGTTGGGTCTAAATCACTAAGTGAGCATTTTGTTGGCTCAACTATAGCTGGGATACTTCCGGTTCGGAAGGGGCCCCGAGTCTTTTAAGTGCGTTGTGGTGAAACTGTGACCTTCCTGTTGTTACTACAATGTGGTTAAAAGGTGCTTTGAGTGTCTGCAAGAGTGTGTCAATATATCCACATCGTTATCCGGGAGCTTTTTTTAATCTTTTGCATGGATCTTATTGCATTTAGCACAAAGTAATGTTGCTGTGATTTGTCAAATTGTGCCGTCAACTGCATATTGAAGGCCTTAACTCATGAGTGGAATGAATTTAGCAGCTACAGCGAGTGATAACAAAAGCTGTACAGGAGCATTTTAGAGAACAACTTTTCCAGTTCAACAGAGAAACGTACTGCTCGTCTGCTCCTTCGAGCCGTGTCACCTCACCAAAAGGAGAAGCTGTGATATTGAAGTGAAGTCACCCAGCTCCTTTTGCTCCTCATTCATTTTGCCACTGATGCAAATTGTGTTCCTTGTTATAGTTCAGTAACACAAATAAACTTGCTGGCACCAAGGCCTGATTCATCTTTCACACTACACTGCTTGTTTTGTGCTTTCTCCAGCTCTGGCCATGCACAATTTAGTCTCTACACCGCTGTCAGGATGAAAAAAAACCTCACGGGGAGCAGCTTAAAATCAACAACCTTCTCCTCTCGTTTAGTTTTCCTTTCGCTTTTTCATTTCTGTGTTATTTGAAGGGGCTGCAGATGCTTGCTAAGCTGTCGTTTTCCCGTATGTAATGCACTGATTTAAAACAAGATGGACATGACAGATATGTATAATATTTACACGCAACCAGCAACACCAAGACTGACAAAACTCCGCCTGTCATCAGAGCTGAATCTGGTCTCGTTCTTCGAAACAGCGTTGGATAAATTAGCATCAAAAGAGAAGATGGCCGTCTGTTTTACTGACAGAGCGATGATGGCGCCCTGCACAGAAACTTGCTAATGAAATTTGCAGCTTCAGAAAACAATTTTCACTTCTTGAAAAGACTTTTGGCTGACAGCATTTGACATCTCCAGAAGCTGTTTCCCTCACATTTCATGGGGAGGAAGCCTTCTTGTAGAGGCTTTTTTTTTTCTTAGTTAATAAAAATTGTGACATGTGAGTAATGATCCTGAGCTTATTGTGGCATTAACACTCGGAAATAAGCCAATTAGAACTGGAGGAGAGTTTGTGTTTTCAGGGGAAAAGATCCCCAAAAACACGATGAACAATAGTGAAAAAACATTGTGCTAACATGTGGCAGTGTTTGCCTTTTGCTTGTGTGGTATTAAAAACGACTTTAGAGCAAGTGTTGTGTCTGTAAAAACAATAAATAATCCATCATGTTCTAAGAGAGGGAATTCACTGAAGAGGAATTGTCCCAGAATAAATAGATTTAAACAAGAGAAGAGAAACAGGGGGGAAGGAGAAAACGTTTGGCAGGAGAGAAAAATGTGTTCTGGAGAGCAAAATCTCTTCTTCACAGTCTCTCAGTCTCTCTATCCCTCCTCTCTTATATCTCTCCCTCTCTCTGTCTCTCCATTCACCTGCCTCGGTTCAGGCATTGATTTATGACTGCATGCAGTTTGCTTCCTTCTCTCATATTGGCTGGATATGTGTGTCATACAGCACAATTATAAGAGCGTGACCTCAACTGTCTACGACCTGAACGTCCTGAATGCAGCATTCAGTTGTGCTCTGTTTGACCTGTTTAGAAATGGTATCCAGGCTGGGAGAATGGAGCGGTGTTACTCAGTTATGCTTCGAGTCCACAGGGTTCCTTCATGGTGAAGGTACAAGTTCTTTGACCAAACCAAATCGAGGGTGGAGCTGAAATTAAAATAGAAATCATCATAATGTAGAGCAGTGGTTCTCAACTGGTCTCGCGTCAGGACCCATTACCAACTCCAGCATGAAAAATCGCATCCAAAATTTCTGATGTTTTTCAGCCAATCAGAGTTATTTAATGAAGAACTGTGCAGTTTGGACCTCAGATGGTACAAAACATGTGAGAGAACAAAGAAACAGAACAAAACAAATGTGTTTAGAAAGCGCTTCACAGACTTTTTGGCACAACTATTGTGTCAAGGCACACAATGAAAAGGACTCCATGACCCACTTTTGGGCCTCGACCCGCCACTTGAGAAGCAGTTGTCGAGGTTATGAATCCCTTGTTGTTGTACTCCAGCTAAACTGTTACTTTGACATTACAAAGGCTCTAAAAGCAGTGACAGCAAGAGAACTCACTGATTCAAATGTCATCAGTTAGGTAGAGGCTTGAAGCCGTCTTGTGAAATTCTTGGTTACATAGCATGTTATGTATGCATGATTTGCAAAACAAGCAGGAAAGGAGCCACAGATCGGATCCGAGCCCGGGCTGCCTGCTCGGAGGACCATGGCCTCCATACATGGGGCACGCGCACTAACCTCTGCGCCATCAGTGGCCCAGAATATGGAATCTTTAACCCCTCTTTTAAACATGGTCACTTCTGCCTTCAAAAAACACAGATACACAAAGTATAAGAAGATGAACGTTGATATCGATATATCTTGTATAAGACACAGTATATGGGCTGGATACTCATTTAGCATGCACAGTGGTTAAGCTAACTTCTTATCTTATATGGAGCTATAGAGCAGCCAGTGTTTCTAATCTTCTATGGGCATTGTAACGAGTTACAATGAGTGACATCAGCCAAATAGAGCTGTGTGTGTTCAGCACAGGAACTGGTGTGAAGGGTGGCATGTACAGGATTTACTCTATTCAGCAGTGCAGACTTCATTTATTTGTGAGGAAATAAAGTCGATAATGGATTATCTTCAAAGTGAAAATAAAGTACAGCCCAATCCCCGAAAAAAAAAAAATAGTCTTTGAACTCTATTTTAAGAACATGCCAGCCGTCTCCCACGTGCCCCTTCTTTACTGTTGACACGAGTTCATGCGGAGGTGAATGGTGGGTGGGTTTAGGGACCTTACTGCAGCACTTCCTGTCTCCTCACACAGCACGCCACAGAGTGAGTGGAGGAGTGGCAGAGCGGATTAGATGACGGAGAATATGAGAAAACAACAAGTCAGAGACAAAGAAAATAGCATTATGCTAATGCAGTGTGATAGGGAACAGAGACCCTGTTGATCGTGTTTACTTTGCTTTAATGGAGAAAAAACAGCGTCGGCTCAAATGAGCGAGCACAAAGGAACACGTGAAACTCTGACACAGTATCTGTTTACATGCAGGTGGAACGATTTGATCTAAGGCGTTTCTGTGCAGACCTCGTGTCGGTGGCATGAATTTATAGTGCAACCAAACACCCTTATATGTATTCATTTTCAAAATATGATGGATTACTGCTTTGTCATTTGAACCTCATCCCCAAAATAAACCTAATTATGTCATTTATTATTAATTAAGGGATTTTTGTAAACAGTGTGCGGGTCACTAGAGAGACAGACGCTGCAGAGCTCGATCAACCGTTAAAATTCAAAATGATCTCAGCCAGGAGTTTTACCTTGACTTTTTCTTAGATCTTTCCACCTAGTCAATGCGCACCCGCGGCCCATCAGTAATACAGCACTTCATTGCCGTTTGCTGCCACTCTTATCGATGCTTCTGTTTTCACAGCAAACGCTGCCGTCTGTCTCCTGAACGTGCCGGCAGCGCCACTACACTCTGTTCAGTTTCAAATACGCTGCAAATCTATTTTTGACAAAGCCCACTTCAAGCATGCATCACACTGGACAGAATAGATCAACCCAGACAGGAAGTCGGAAAAGGAATCACACAGAGCATCTTCTGCAATTTCAAAATAAAACACAATATACGGACAAATCCACAAGTTCATCTGCATCTACATTAGATGGATATTATTTGCAAAGACATGCTCGTTCCCCACTCTGTTCTCTTCTTTGCAAAGCGTCATCAGATTTTCACCGCTACTCCTCGGTTTGGAGTCTGACACTGAAATTGTTCCATTTGGAGGGGGAATTATGAAGACTAGATTAACACTTTCCATAAATCCCCCGATTGGACTGGGACACCCCACCATCAGCAGGAGTGTGAAAAGCTGAGGAGAAGGCCAAGTGGGGGATTTTGGATGCAGCCGGAGATTGTGGACTCGATATCTTGGAGGCTCAGTGGCTTTCCATTGGCTGTGTGTGCTGGCAGGACTTTCAGCACAGCGCTTCATTCGTTAATGAACACACACCCACGTACACTGAGTTCTGTTGGCAGGTTATAAAACGAAGGAAATATTCCTTAATATAGAACATTTCAGCAGGAAGGCTTTTCCGTCAGCTTCCAATCCAGGATCTGGTTTGTTCCGCCCCATTTCCAGACCTGCCAGTATCACCTTTAGCACACACACACACACACACACACACACACACACACACACACACACACACAGTGTTCCCCATACAGAGTTTCATTAAGGATTAAGGCCCGTGTAGCCCTAGGTGATGTCAAACAGAAATAAATACCTGTGGAGGCTTTGCATATATTTTTGTAAGGTTAAATAGGAAACATGTCCAGACTCAATAGCGTTAGCTCGTAAAAACAAAATGAAATTGGAATAAATTGAGGTTGGTCATTTCTAAAGTAACATTAAACTTTTGATCTTGTTCAAATAAATCACATCAGTGTTGTGACTTGTCAAATGAGCTGTCTGGGAGTTATTTTACATCACTGTGGGTACAGGAAGAAGCTGCGGCAACTTAAACTACGGTGCACCAAGAGGGACACAAGAGCATGCGATTAATATGATTTAATAAGGGAACGCTTTAACTTCGTACTTTAATCTCATCACAAATAACATGTCAACGCTGACAGATCTAACTGCCAATTTCCAAATTTGTTGTGTGCGCCGAGGTCCTTCAGCGGTGCGCACTTTAGCGACGTTCGCTGACACTCTAGTCAATTCTCCTGTTTCCACAGCAACCGCCATGGTCCGCCTCCAGCGAGTGCCTCCAGCGCCGCTACGCTCCGCCCTGTTTCAAATATGCTGCGAGTCTATTTTCGATGATGTCCGCTGCAAGCAAGGTGTCAACCTGGATATAATAGATCAACTCACACAGGATGTCGGACGAGGAAACGATGTGTCCGATCAAATTTCAAAATAAAACCGGACGTACAGACTCCTGATCCTATATCCCATCACTTTATCAACATAATGTCATAACAGGCACCCGATGAAGAACAAATCATCCTCAGAAAAGACAAAGCAACATGTCGACTGCACTTTTTTTCTCCTATGTTGCTATCCGACGAGCAACACTTTGGCACTGACAAAATGCGACAAGCATTTTTGGAAATTGGAATTCGGAATTTGGAAATCAGCAGTAATGATAATGTAGCAAGTTGGAAATGACTGCTTTAAAAAAATCTGAGCAGGCAAATGCAAAAAACAGTACACAAATCTAAATGTTACCTAGATCTGTTTTTCTTCCCACATTATGTTTTTTTTTTTTTTTTTTTTTATCCCTCAGCCCTGTGCAGGGGAGGCTCACTCTGACATTGATAACAGCGTTCTCAGTGTGACTGATTAGAGCTCCACAAGCAGTCAAATGAATAGCAGCCTGTGTTATAACCCAGAGAGACAGATAAAACGCTGCAGTGACAGAGGCACATTAGGACAGTCCTCTGCCATTAACACTGACACAGCGTGAGCGTCTGGAGGAAGGGTGCAGGTTGCCACCGCCGCGGCTGCTGTGCTGGCTGGCATGCGGAGGCCGGTGGGATCACCCACATCTCTCGCAGTCACTGCGGATCAGTCTCCATGAGCTGATCAAAGGCATCTGACTCCTGCCACGCGGGGTGCTGATTGCTTCCATGCACTCGCTGACACCACTCGGCTTGGCTGAAGACACCCTAATTAAAATGGAGAGTTTGGGGAGAGAAAGAAAGCTTCTCTCTGTTGTTTTCCTCAGCCCTGTGTTCCCATTGTTGTTTGTTTCTCTCTTTCTGCTCTGCTATATATATAATCCACCAATAATCTTATTCTTGCATAGTGACGCCAATTCTTAAATTGTCTCCAGATGTGTCATATCTGTAGAATCTATGAAAAAGATAAGCTAAAAGGTCATTTAGGTAAATTAATCATTATGATGCCTAAGGCCCTGTGTCCACCTAGCATTGTGTTTCTGCGCGACAGCGAGAGAGCGTTTGCAGCAGCAGAGGGCTGCCTGGAGAAAAAGTGCAGCGCCCAGAGTCTTTATTTCCGAACGTTTCGCCTTTTTTACACGGCTGCTCCGAGCACTTTGAGTTGAAAGATTTTCAACTTTTTAGAAATGTGCTGTTGACGTCACTGGCGCTATTCCCCGTGTTTTTGTCTCCTATGGATCGTGCCCTGTACCCACATTCTCCTCGCTCAGTGTCCAGACAAAGCAGGAGGACAAGGACTCTACTGTTGATGCTCAAAGTGAAGGAAATTGATAATTATTATTCTACATTAATTTTAACAGGATCATCTGTACCTCAGTTTCAGTGAGTTGAGGAATGACCTTGCGTTGACTGTGACATGACAGGCGTATGAGGATGAACTTGAGGAGGATAGTTATAGGTTCAAGTGTTCCCTTTAACCCGTGTTCACTGACAAAGCCATGAGCAAGATGTCGATGGCGGCACAGTGGGTTTGTTGCCATGGCTCTCTGGGTAATGTAGAAGTGTATTCACATCAGTGAGCCTGGCTAATGGTCTGAGTGAGAGAAAGTCTGGAGGCAGTGCTGCAGCACTCATTTTCCCCTGAGAGCTGAAGTTTATCAAATTTCTATTTAAAATTCCAATAAGCACTTAAGAAGAGAGGGGAGGGGATCCCCAGTCATCGCCCCTGTGCAGCCTGTTTCAGGTAACCAGACTCTTTGTTGGCCACTAAGCAGGAGGGATCGATATCATATCAGAGCCCAGTGGAACACCTGACAGTTCAATTTCGCAGCGAGCCTGGAAATCAATACCTTTGGAATAGTTTTGGACTTTCCCAAAGGCTGCCCACTGGAGTTAATCTATGGTGTCATTAGCCCGGGTCACGGCGCGCATGGTCATTACACCGTGTAACAATAAATGTTCATAAAAGACGACACGCTCCGTCCTCTTGTGCTTGACTGCAGCCTCTAATTGAAGTAAATTCATTCAGGAGGGCGAGAGGGGCCCTGATCGACTGCTTGTGCCGCTCCTCTTTGTAATTCACATCCAAGAAAGTATGGGAGGAAAGGCCGACGTGTCAGACCTATCCAAAGGGTACAAAGCACAGGAAATTGAACAAGGTTTTATCAAGCAGAAAATGTGTTAAAGTGTTTAGTTTGTGCCTAAGGGAAGGATTGTTTACCCTTGAAACAAAGTGCTAGTTTTTTTTTATTAGACCTTCAGACAAACAACACTTAAAGAAGAAGTTTTTAGACTCGCTGAGGCTGAGAAAGAAGCATAAACATCTGTCTTGATCGCTACTTATTCGCTCATCATTCCAAAGCCAATATAAGACACCGGGCCAAAAGCCGACCATCAATCACTGATGTAGTAAGAGGTAAATAGCCACAATAATCACTGAAACACAATAAGTCAGACAGGAGAAAGAATCAAAGCCATTTAGATTTTAGTGACTCCACAAAAATCTGTTATCCGAGACTTGAGTCCCCACATAAATCAGCATGGGTTCCTCTTTAATGCTACTCACTCTCAATGGAAACCAAGGAAAGGGAAGAGAGGAAAAGAAAAGAAAAAATCTCCTATTTGTCGAAGCTGAGCTGGAACTGGCCTGTCAAAATATACCACGGAAACCCAGTGGAAAAATGACACAAGCAGCCCTGGGCTCTGAGTGGCAAGGCGGTTTTGGCCAGAACCCGATCCAAACTGGAATCTATTTTCACGTCTCTGGATGTGTCGGCCGGCAGCGGCCACAGGGGCACAACAGGAAATGGAAGAAGAAGGAGAGGAATGGCTGATAGCTTCTGGATAGGCTGATAGATTCACAAGGTCATCGTGTGTTACCGAGGCTGGAGCTAACGTTAAAGGGGACTTTAAATGTTTACAGACTTGGGCTGTACAGACGTTTGAGTCCAGATAACTAATAGGTACAGACGCTTAGAGTCACAGATTGCTTCAGCAGACATCCATCAGACAGGAAGCAGAAACCTCAGGACAAATGGTCCTGATCGAGCTTATATAATGTGTTGTAAACCTGCACAGCACATTGGTCATATGAGGTTGTTTTAAATGTGCTGCATAAACTTTGACTTGGCTTGGTTAAAATGTCTCCACTTAAAGGTGTAATATTTAGAATTGTTACACTAAAATATCTAAATTAATTAAAAATTTACTAAACCTATGTTATATATAAATGCCTCCAAAAAAGTATGGAAAAGTTATTTCAGTCAATTATTTCGGCCCTTTAATAATTGGTGTTGTATTATATTTATCCTGTATAGTTTTTA
Source organism: Labrus bergylta (assembly GCF_963930695.1). NCBI lineage: Eukaryota > Metazoa > Chordata > Actinopteri > Labriformes > Labridae > Labrus > Labrus bergylta. Next base: position 20,029,059 of record NC_089207.1, on the reverse strand, counting down.
GAGTATAGTTAAGATCTAAAATGGTGTAAAGTTTACTTAAAACTTGCTTATAATAGTTGTAAATACATAGTACCTTTATCTTTATTTCAATTTTATTTGTACTCATATGCACGCTCTTCTTCTTCTCTTTTACTGCTGCGACACTTGAATTTCCTCTCTGGAGATCAATAATGGATTATCTTTACATATCTTTTTAATATAGTTGGAAAGCCTGATTAGTCACATTTACAACGAGGTATAACTTGAAGGGATCGTGCATTTGTGGATCGAGCAACACAGGTAAATAGTAATACATGTATTTCAAATTAATATTTCTTAAAGGTCCCCAATTCCACCACAACTGTGTTTGTAGATAAACAATATTTTTTGGTCAAAAATGGACAAGAACAAACTAACCATCTGATTGGATAACAACCTGAGTCTCTCTGTGATTAAAAAAAAAAAAACAGGAACTCTCAGTGAATGATCTCGTGGTCATTACAGGCGGTCTCATGGCTGCTGGCTGAAGCAATCCTCTGGAGCTATTCCACACATTGTTTTTTTTTAACTGTCTTTGATTATAGATTTTTCTGGAGCCATGGTGGAAGGATAAACGTCTTCAATCAAGAAATAGTTCCAAATCCACTCTGAACATCGCTAAATGATATTGAAATGAAATGATCCGACCTGTGGCTCCTTTCCTGCGAGTCATTCTCCACTTTCTCTTTCCCTGTTTCCTGACTTCATCCACTGTCCTGTCTCTAAATAAAGTCCTATAAATAAACCTATAAAAAGCCTTTATTCTCCTTTAGGTGGTGGGGATGTTGACACCCCTCCATCTTTGGAGGACTCACTCAGTTCATGTAAAATGATGACAGCAGTACTTCAAACTAAAATAAAATCACACTTTTTCCTCTCGGCGCGATGAACCGGCCCCTAACAGGACTTCTACTCTTCTACTCTGCGTCAGGCAGAACAGATTTGGAAGTCATGTTTTTTTTTTTTTTCGGAGATATCTGAAACTAGTTATTTTGAGAGAAAAATGTCGAGGTTGAGCTGACGAGAGGCATCATTCCTGAGACTCTGGCCTCGCTGCAGATATTCACACTCTTTCCTCTGCTTATGTCCCGGCTGTATAATTTACAGCACGGCTCCAAGCAGAGGTCTAACATCATCAATTTTCCTCCTGACACTCCAACTTAAGTGTTCATTTGGAGGCTGCAGTGGGAAGGAAACTTTCTCCAGAAGTTTCAGAGGTCGGAGGGAGTAAAGCAGGAAAACAACTTTGACTTTTGGTTTTTATAAAAGCATGTTAAACACAAAGATAAAAATAGGTTTTTACTGCTGTGATTCTGTAAATCAGGATGCACTGTTGATTCTTTTAAAAATACTTTTCGTCGGGGTGCCGGTGGCCAAGCTGTTTAGCCGCGCCCCATGTGCAGAGGCTGTGGTCCCCCAAACGGAGGCTGAGGTCCGCCGGGCATGCGGCCCGGGTTCAGGTCCAGCCCTGTGTGTCCTGTCCATGGTATTGTTCCCGGATTTTCTTTAAAAGATATGTTTTTGCTTTTTATAAGGTCCCAGTTTAACATTCCTCACCATTTATCTGAAGGATCCAGTGATGCTTTAACTGGAGGTATTTTGTCCGTTTGTCAAAATAACAAAAATTACACTTTAAATTTTCTGGAAGTTTCTTTAGCAGAAAACAAACATTTTTAAAGTGTCCTTGTCTTCTGGTTTAATTAAATTAATCTCTTAACAGTCATCTCTTTGGAGCATCAGGGTTAGACATTAATCCAAACAAAATAATGGATGTGAAGGGGGGGGTATTAATATGGTTGTTTACATACACAGCAGGAAACTTGAGTTCTAATTTCAATAAGAATATAGAATATTTGCAAATCCCATTCAGTAAAATCCTCCGGTGCCTTCAAATTCACAGCAGACAACACACACACTCACACACACACACACACACTCGTTCATACAGCAATGCGGGCCCACCACAGAGCTCTACAGGAAGGCTGCTCGGTGGCGGCTGCTCGGTGAAGAAACAGGAGGAGCGGATGAGCTGAATAAATAAACCTCCAGAGTTCAACCTGAGAAATAACAGAAACTAAAATACAGACGCTAGAACCTGAGGATTCTTATTCACAGGACCGTAATGCAGGAAGATGTGTTATTAAGAATTCAAATGTCCTGACATTAAAATATCACCACTTTGAGTGGAGACTCCTCCTGATGAATGATAGTTCAATCAATAACACAACAAAATGTTAAATTCATGTGTTGAATATTTTAGGTTACATTTTCAGAGTTTCTGGAGAAACACAGCTATCAGAGTAGGTGAATTATATTCAAAGATATAAAACGCAGAATTTAAAGAGACACTGTCTAAAATAAATATGATTAAAAAGTCTGTATCTTGTGGTGTTTCATGGGATATAAAAATACCCTCAAACATTTTTTTTAAGAAAATTGATTTAAAAACGAACACTTTAGAAAAAACTATAATTGAAAAGTTTGTATCTTCTGGCATTTTATAGAATTTGTCTTTTATTCTGAAAATAATTTGGGGACTCACTGATCAAGGAAGAAGTTACTAATTTGTGATATTGATTTTTATGTCCATGGTGAAGAAGTATGAAGACATATCCCCAACCGAGAGGCCAACATTTCATTTATTTAAAGGAATTGATGTCACGATTTGTTCTTCTTTAGTTTTGCAGCGTTTTGATTTTATTTTATCATGGCAGTATCCTTCTGATTCTCACTCCCTGTGTATCAATCTACGGTGGCTGGGAAGTGCAAACCAATATTACAAGATCTGAAACACTTTAGCAAAGCTTGCAAATGTACATTTTGGAAAACATTTTTTACATTTTGTTAAATTAATTTACAAAATGCCGAACACTTTGATGAGCGCTGAGACAAATTTACAAGCGGCAGAATCTTGTGGAGGGGAGATCCCTCTCCTGCAGAGTCCAGGACTATGATCCGCCACAGAGGGACAGAGATTCCAGGAAGTGTCCGAGGAGCCCGGCTATCCAATGTCTCACTGAGCGTGGTTTCTGCGGCTCGTTGGAGGTGTGGACAGCCTCCCTCCAGATGTTTGCTTGTTCCTGCTGGCAACTGGATCCTTTAAATCCTCGTCCTGTACGGTGTTTCTCTAATGAAGCACATGATAAAAAACATTTTAAAGTTAGTGACATGTTCATGTAAAATAACCTCTCTGTTGTAGAATCCCTAAGAGGACATGCATTCATTAGCTTTCCCTTCATAACAAACACATTTCAGTTGTTTTCTCGACCTCCTTATCTCGACCTCCTTATCTCGTTATCTTGCTATCTATTTTCGAGAGAAAAGGCTACTTTTCATATTTTCACGGGAAAACCAGCATTGTTGTCTTGAGATAAGGATGTAAATAAAGTCTGGATCTTAAGAAGAAAAAACATTTTATTCCAAAACGAAGGAAAATCTGTGTTTTTTGTTTTGTTTTTTACAGTTTATTTTTTGGCTTCTTTACACATTTACTTTAGAGATAGGACAGTTGTTTAGGTCATAAACCGAACAGAAGGAGAAACAGAGGGAGAGAGAGAGAGGGGGGAACGACATGCAGGAAAGGAGCCACAGATCGGATTCGAACAGTGCATTCGAGTGCATTTAACCACAGTTTTGTCTCAGACGCTGCTCTGCATGGAACGACTCCATCCTCATTAAAACACATGATGAGGAGCCAGGCCGGTGTCTAGGTGAGTGCTGTCTGCTGCGGAAAAATTACATTTAAATATTAAACAGCAACACCGTATTCCAGGAACAGAGACATCCACTTGGTTTAATGAGATCTGGTTCCGACCAAGACATAGTCCACCTGGAGACCTAAAGACCTAAAGACGTCAGCAGTGAAAGACATGACATGAAGCAAACATACGACATTCACATATAAAACATGAAACACCCCCCTCTAAAATCCAGGATGACTTACTGAACACTTTAAAAACATCTTTCATATCGACCGCTCGAGCAACAAACCCCTCTACTCTGCTCTCTTCACATATTCCTTGTGTTTGCAATCACACAAACGAGGATAACCTGAAAGGACAACGATCAATAATTCTTCAACTAAAGGTCAATCCTCTCTGTCACTCACATTAGCTCTCTTTTGATGAACTTTCAATGTACTGTGGCAAGAGAACATTAAGTAAATGCACATTTTCTTATTTTTCTTTGAAAACAAAAGAGATGTAATTGTTTTCCCGTTCAATGATTTCACCTTTGGCTGAAATCTATACTTCAATAAATTTCAACAATGGGAAATACTTCTGCTTGTTAATCAGTCAGTTTAGTTCAGTTCACCCGACTCGCCTCTTTCTTTTAAAATAATATTTATGTTGGCAATGGTTAAGCCGTCCTGCAGCAAGTTTTTGTCAGTTTGAGCTGTGATTGCAAGCAGAATTTCCAGCTGATCAAGAGTCGATAGTCGTGCAGAGTTCGACCCGATCAGCTCCCGCTCCAGACCGGTCAGAGGATTTCCTGGCATTTTTCATATTTTGGTCGCAAGACTGCACAAAGTCGCACAGTGAGAGCAGAGCCACGAGCAAATTCCACAACTTTGGGGGTTTGTTTCCTTGTATATATCTGCACAAACTGACAGCGTCTGAAATCACCATGGCAACCGCAGGCCTGCCTGTTCAATCTGTCTTCCCCCTCCTATCACGTAAGAGACGGTGATAGGAAATATGTATAGGATATAGCTGCTGGTAAACTTGTGGTTATAAGTGATGCAGATCGTGTGTATAAGGGAGAGAGAGAGAGAGCGCTGTCTTGAAAGTAATGTGTAGTCTATTTGAGTCATGCATATGAGACAACTGAAATCAACCTCTGTCTGTCAATGTTAGCTCGCATTCCAACCACTTTTCTACAATCGTGCAGTGTACCCAGGCATGAGATTATCATATTTATGCTGGAGACATTCCAATGACTCCTTCTGCATTGATACTTCTGAATCCCCATAATCACATGCTATACCAAAAAAGAAAACACCAAGCTCCAGTCTCCAAACCTCTCTCTGTGCACGCGCTCAGAGGCTGAGTATTACACAGTTTCTTTTAGGGGAAGGAGAAAAGCAAAGGTTTGGTCTTTCTCATTCTCTTCTTCTGCCCTTCCTGTCACAGCTGCTTTAGCTCAGTGGACACACGATGCTTAGCTCAGCTCCCCGTGTCCTGTCACTTCAATCAGCACTCAGCATTGCACGGGTCAGGCCGGGACTGTCTTCCTCTTTAATGAACCAACAGATAATGGCCTATAGGGGCCCTGGAGAGACATGACACAAATTGCCTTGTCCTCTGACTGGGATTAGTGGTAATTACTGTTCGCCTTGGCAGATCAATGGGATAGTGGTGCAACACGTAGAGGCCACCCTGTGTCACACGCTGGCTTTATGTCCACGCTCACCAGGGCACAATCAAAAGGAAGTGAGTCTTTGATTTATCACAACCATCGCCTCAATTCCTTCTGACAATGCTCATATGTGATTCAAGTTTCAGAAGGAGAGGAAAGGCAAATCCTGTTAATCTTATTCTCTGTGCTGGGCAGTTATAAGGCAGCCACTGCAATATAGCTTAATCATTATTATTACTTTTACACATTGCAAGAAAATAGGCCAGCTACTGAAAATGCACCTCACTCCCCTGTGGTACAGGAAGTAGCTGAACAAGATTGGTTAAATATACTAGTCATGTAATATGCTGGAATATTTATGTATGGAAGCGATTAGTGATCAAAATTCAAATGATAAAGCTAATTTGAAAATTCAAATGCATTAACAGAAATGCTTTTTAATTTTCAGAATATGAGTGTATTATTTGACTCAAAAATAAAATGATGATTAATTTATCTAATTTGAATTTTAGTTTTCAACTTCAAAAATGCATTCTTTGACTAAATTAAAATGAGGAAGAAAATTACATTTGCTTTATCATTGACCCGCTAAATTTGTATCATAATTCAAATGAAAAATCTAATTTTAAAATGAAAATACAGTAACAGAAAGACGTTTTAATTTTCTGACTATAGGAGCATTATTTGACCTATATTTAAAATGAATATTCAGTCATCCAGTTTGCATTATACTTTTACTCTCTATGTATGCATATTGTATGACATCATTCAAATAAAAACGAAAAGGGCTTTGACTTTTGTCTAAGTGGACGACGCAGGAAAGTGACGTCAGACTCCAGCTCCCAGGCAGGCGAACGTAATATTTACAGTCTATGTTAATTTCTGCTATAAAAACTGCTTTTTTGCCAGTCATGTGTATGTGACTTCCTGTGTTCCTGCCTCAAGCGGACACTCAACAATGTTTACAGCCTGGTACAAAAATCAAAATAGGTCTGATTAGTTATTGTCATCACTGGCACACAATGTACGGCAGTGAATTTTTTTCAAGACGGCTCCATCTTCATTTCATGAACGATACAGCTTATCCATAGTTAGGCGCGTAGCTGACATGCAGCACGTTAATGGAAGTCCCCATGCTGAATTGAAATTGAAATGTTCTTCCTCGACATCATTGTGTCAAAAGTCATAACTTGGTACCACGGCATTTTTCCTTCACAATCCAGCTGTTTGACAGTATTGTCCACTGTGACCTCCATAGACTTCACACAGCCTGTCGTATGAGATATTTCAAAACATATCTCAGACAATTAGACATATTAGGAGAAAGACCGACATCTCAGGATCTCAGTTTTACCCCAAACTTGACTCATGCTGCATCACCGACTGTCCATTTAGCTTCTCAAGCCTCTCTGTGATGTGATTTAGATTTAGGCTGTGCACTGCACAAAAATCACCTCTCTTTTTTCACCAGCTGATGTTATCTTTAATGTTTAACTTTACGCGGGAAAATGTAAACAACTGTTCTTTGACCTAATTACCATGAACACTATGGAGGACACTGAACCACTTATATCAGTGAAAAGCACTAAGAATATCTATTTATAAATCGCCCGTTTCTTCACTTCATATCCATAAAATAGTGAAGCAGTTAAAAAAGTCCTCATAAAAGGTCTCATCACATGAATACAGTTCATACATGTATGACATCATGTCATCTCTAATGGCTTCTCTGGGTGAGGCAGTAAGTAAGAGCACATCTCTGTTGAGTGATGTGGAATCTGTGCCCTGCAACCTCAATAAGCACAGTCACACGAGTCAAATGAATATTGTGCCTCACAACCTTCACATCCTCTTTAATCTCTGACGCCGCTTTTTAACCCCACTCCCTCATCAGCCTGCCGGTTCTGCAGGAAGGCGCTCTGCACTGACTGATGTCAGCCTGTGTTTCTGCTGTCAGGGAGCAGAGCATCGCTCCCCTCACCTCTGCAGAGGAGAAACACGCCCCTGATTAATGACCACGGCTGTGCTCTCATGGGTTTTTAATTAAAGCACCCAGATAGATACATAGACATACATGCATACACATGAATGTAAACCACACAAACCGACACACACACACACACACACACACACACACACACACACACACACACACACACACACAGCCTGCGGCATCACATAAGGGCAAGAAGAATGGGATTTAATTGAGAGTGTAATTTAAGAGGGAAATACAAATGGAGTGCTCCTTTATAGTGTGACAGCATTGGCCTTTCACCCCATCCTTGAGTCAGACATCTCCTCCCACTGTGTGAGAATTCAGTTGGTTACTTAATTACAAAATCATAAATCAAGATGGAGATCACATAGAAAGGAGCCTCTCCTAAGTGAAAGACACAGGGAAGCCAAAAGCACCTCAAGGACTCCAAAACGGTGGGAAAACACGATGTTCTGCTTTGATAAAAAAATCAGCTTTAACGGCATGGTCTGAGATTAAAGAATCATGTCTGGAGGACAGCAGGGACCATCCATAAGCTGCAAAGTACCATGAAACAGTACACCAAGGTGCCAAAGGGGGGTCAGATAGAGGGAAGCTTAATGAAGTACACTTCAGGTGTTTACTGACTAAAAGTGAAGTATTCTTGTGTGCTGCCTAAATGCAAAATCCTTTAGGAACTCACACAGAGTGATGCGAATCACCAAGCTTGTTGCAAGAGCACATCAGCGTTCTGATTTTCTGGACGTCCTAAATTTGAGTAAGACTCATGGATCCAAACTCCAATAATAAAAATCAGAAAGGCTTCACAAATCATAAGTATTAACATTTATAGCCTGTATATAAATCAACCAGTTATTGAAATGGAATCACAGCAAAATGAGCAAGTTTTGAGGTTCAAACCAATGTACTTGTACTTGGCCAGAGTTCAGACAAAGAGTACATTTCTAGTTACAGTGAAACTTCTCCTAACATCATGTGGAGAGGCATTACCCACCTGGAAAAGAATGCCATTAGTTGGTGTCTATCAGAGAAATCCTGGTGCTGATCCCAGATCAAACAGGTCATCAGCATGGTGACTTGTTATCAACAAGTAGCAGGAAGTGGCAATTATCGACCCTACAGAAGTTGTTGAAATTCACTGAGCTGTGTGGATAATGTTGTAAACTAGAAAATATTGTGATTGGCTTTTTGGCGTCGATGGAAGAAATTATAATTGCTGCATAACCAAAAGGATTTAACACAAATGATCCCTTGTGAAAATAGAGACAGATCAGTGAGATAATTCACCTAACATTGTAAATGATAAATTGACTTTTCTAGACTTTTGACTACTCAAAGCACTTTTAAACCGCAGGTCACACCTACCCATGCTCACTCTGATGGCAGAAGCTGCTATAAAGTGACCAGAAGTAACTTATTCCATTCATACACATGCATACGCCGCTGACTAAGCAAATCAGTGTTAAAGACACAGCTGACATGTTGCTGTAGGAGCTGAAAATCGAACCCCTGAACTTCCGGTTGGGGCGACCGACTCTACTAACTGAGCCACAGCTGTACAGCTGGTCCAGATTGCGATGGGTTAGAGATTCTTCCTTCACCAGGACAATGACCCCAATCAGTCAACCAGAACAACACATGCAAGGCTCAGGCAGGACCCTGTGATTACCCAGACCTGAGCCAAGACCTGCACCTCTTCAAACATTATTAAAAAATACCAAAGCCCAAAGATAAAAAACACTTTCAATAAATCCAGAGTTAATGATCTCAGTACATTAGACAGTCCAAAATGTTCTGTTTTTTTCTTGTGAATAAATCTGTAAAAGGATAACTAAAAGTTTTCCCCGTGCATTTTCCATCAGTATTCAGCTACACAGTAATCATGATTTCATACACACACACATACACACACACGCACAAAGGTTTCATCTCTTTTAAAGTAGAGTCAGAAACATCAACACCTGCTGCATACATTTCAAATCAAAGCCTGCCAGCAAAGGAATGGATTCTGCCTAGGGAGCTGCTGAAGGGCTTGAAATGTGAAACTTATCAGACAGTGAGGACTATTATTGACACTTCAAGAAACTTTTGACGATTGATTTGTTAACATTATCGATGTTATATATCAAGTCTAAGAGTAAACATTTCTTCTTCTGGCAACTTACGTTAAAAGAATCGTTCTCTTTGAGCCAACGAGTGCACTCTCTTTGTCACGCTCTCCCGTCCCTAATTTGTTCCGAGTTGTCAGCACAGTTGCTGTCAGTCATGTTGATGAGCTATCAACCTTGACACCGAATCTACCCAGAGGCTGAGTTAACAGGCATCTGTAAATTATTTTAATGAGGAAAAAAAAAGTTGCACAGCACAGCGTCTTTCTCTCCTGTTAAAAAGCACAGAAACAGATTGCGATTGTTACGGAGATGGAGGTGACAATGCAGGCGGCGTGCTGCTTCTCTGCCATACAGAGGCCCAGATTAGCCAAGCCGCCTGCTGCAGACAGTCGGACACAGACAGCAAGACCTGGCAGCACATTTTTTTTAAATCCTATTTCATCATATTGGGCCAACAGGAAGTTGCAACAGACACCTATATTTGTGTTTTAGCCGGCCTTAACAGGACACACACAAACAGATAGATGTTTGTAAAGGTGTCAGCCTTTCCCGACAGTCTCACCTGTATGGATTTGGATTCAAGACTTTACGAGCACAGCTTGTTGGAGGTTTCATTGTCTTTGGTCTGATTGGCATAAAGAGCATCTCTTCTGGGGTAAACAGCATAATGAAACATAGGTAGCACCATGGGGAAATAAGCTAAGAAGATGATGGGTTCATCAATCATTGTGGTTTTGTGAATATGATTGATGGAAGAACACTTGATTACACCTTTGTCCCTAACCTTTTTTTTAAGAGCCAGGTCATGACCAGGAGGCGCTCAGTATTTCACAGCATAATGTTTTGGGCACGGTACCTTGTGGTGATTTGTCTAGTTTGTTTTGTAAGATATACTCAATTCTGTGGTCAGTTTCACATGTGGTGTTCTCCAAGGTGTCAACCTTGGAATCCTGTTGTTCTATGTTAAATGCTTCAAGCGGGCCATTTAAGCATAACAAGAGATTGCATTGGTATGCCGATGATACACGTGTATATATGTCAAAGTGCTGATGATTATTTTTTGTAAACATTACATGAAGTTTTATGGGTAATCCAACACATTTCTGCCGGACAATATTGATGAATTGAAGTATTCTCTATGGGTCTACGTTAGGGAAAGTGTTTCAAACACACTACCTACTTCAGCAGAACTTTAAACAGAATGAAAAGAAGAAACATCCCCAGCTGCTTCTGGGTTAAATACACCAATGTATGCTCAGAAAATGCCATTGTATTTATCCTTGTTTATCTCCTGAGTGGACACCCAGCTTCCTCCTTCTTTTAGCACATAATGACTGTTTGTTTTAGTTAAACCTGTTGAGGAAGTGGAAGGTAATGCCTGAATTCTGTTCTGGTGGATGTTTTGAGGTGGATCTGCAAACAAAGTACCCCTGAGTCCCTAGCATGTGTCAGGCCGTGTGGTCAGTAAAAATAAGGAATGTGATTGGACTGTGAGGCAGCACTGCTTGTACCAATTTCCTGAGTTAATGGGAAATTTCTCCTTCCTGCCTTGTCCTGTTTCTGCTCTGGCTGAGCATTCTCGCATATAGCAAGGGGGTCTTTGTAGCCACAAAGGTGGAGGTAAACAACAGCCACAGCCACGACCTTCTGCCAGCCCGCTGTTGTCCCCTAAAATCCCAGCAAACATGTGTTGTATTTTCAGAGGTGTGGCGTCAGCGGAGGAAGGAGCTAAAATTGGCGTGGACACTTTTTGGAGAAGCTACAAGGCCGGGGCTGCTCGCCAAATAGTCCGTTTGTGAGCGTGACTGGACAAACATGGCTGTCCTTCTGAGGCCGAGCCAAATCCGTCAGCCACTATGATACCCAAAATCAACAGAGTATAGAGAAATAAACACTGGCATGAGCTGCATGACTATTCCAGAGAGGCTTTCCAGACTTTCATCCACTCTTTCCATCTTTCTTTTATTCAACATCTGATGGGATCTCTGTCTCTCTCTCTCAATTCAATTCAAATGAGCTTTATTGGCATGACAGCAATCCATGTTGCCAAAGCAGTACAGAAAAAATATGATTTGCAAATGATTACTCAAATATATACAAATGAAACAAATAGAATACAAGACATTAACAATAACTATTACTGAGAAACATTAAATGTAGTTTTTTTAAATTTGTGATGACCATGAATATATTTTACAGCTTGTACTGAACGCAGACTTTTCCCCCACATAGATAGAGAAGCTTCGGAGGATCGGGGAGATGGTTGAACTCAGGAAATACAGCATTAATCTGATCAAAGAAAGCCTCTCTTAAATCTTAATATTTGTTACACTGTTGTACTGTAGGAAGGGAGATTCTGTCTCAACTTGTCCTTGATGGCAGATTGAACACAGCCTGGCCTCTCTGGGTCGCCAGTTCTGTCTGTGACGGCTTGTTTCTATGGCCAGACTGTGTCCACTCAATCTGTACATCATCAACAGTTTCCTTAATTTCACATCCCTCACTTTGCTCAGGTATTCAGCCAGCGTTTACTCTCTGTTTAGGGTCAAATAGAATTCTAATTTACTTTTGTGATTTTGATTTTGTGGGTTTCTTCCAATATTTGATGTACTTGTCTTTTTGTTTTGAGATAATTTGGTTGGTCCAGATTGTTTTGTGTGTGTCCTGAAGCCCGGGGCTTCAGGATGAGGGCGGGGCTTCAGGATCAGCTGGCAGAGTAGTGCTCTTATCTGGGTTCAACTCGTGGCACACAAGGGCTTTGTACTGGTATGAGTGGGGGTCACTGGATTGGAGGTGTTTATAAAATCTGATGGCTCTCTTTTTAATTTGAAAGATTAAAGGGTATTGGCCGAGTTCTGCCCTGCATGCGTTATTTGCCGTGTGTTTCTGCACATTTCGGTTTTCTCTCGCCGTCTCTCTCCCTTCTCTGTCTCTCTGCAGACTGTGCAGGAACACAATAGCATGATCAAACAAACTCGGTGAGGTTCTTATTGAATGCGGATGAGATGGACTTTGGTTAAACAGCAAATTGATGTGTCTCTTGAGGATATCCTGGTTATGATGTTTCGTCAATTATTATTTTTAATTGTTATCAAACAAACAAAAGCATTCCTGTGTTTGTGTCCTCCTTTTTTACCTTACATATATATATATATATATATATATATATATATATATATATATATATTTGCACCTTTTTCATTCCCAGTGTCTCCCACTGTGACCTTTCAAAGGTCTTTTTAAAGTGGAGGCAGGAGAAGGCACGCCTGCAGTCTCATATTATCGGACGAGGCAGCTGACAAATGTGGCAGTGTTCACGCGTGAGCTTCTATTAATCTCCCAAACGATGCAAGGCCTAATGGGAAGAGGACTTAAGAGAGGACACAGCCGCTTCCTGCTCTTCCTCCAGGACACGGGCAGAGAGTAATGTCCTATTGCAATCAGTTTACTCCTTTCTCCCTCTGACTATTTCCTGACACCAGGCCGTGACACTCCCATTCCGATTTATTTCACTGGCCACTGTTAATTCCCACTGGTGGTCATCCATCTTTTTATTCCCCCTTTAGTTTAGCAGAATTTAATCTCTTCCATTTGTACAAATCATTTGTCTTTGCCCATACACTGAGAAACTGTCGATGAAAGATTAAACGTATAGAAAGTCACATGATGCAGACCCATTGTGATACAAGGTCACCTGATATGGGCGGTCGGACATTTATACTAAACTGCCAAACACAGGAGTGCAATCCTAGAATCTACACATAGCCATAAATCAGGAACACTTAATGTGTATTAACAGGGAAGAATCAAACAGAATGATTCTCATTTGGAAAACTATTTGATGACGATACCAGTGGGTGACATCACTGAGACGAGGTCACTGAGACTACGTCCATGTATTTTATACAGTGTATGATAAGGGCTAAATATGAACCGGTGTCAGGCAAAGTCCTCCATTGTTATGTAAAAATCTACCAAGGAGATTTATCACAGTTGTTGCGCCCTATGTGGGCAAGATGTGCAGATGCATAGCTGGAAAAGTGCCCGTCATTTAAAGGCATAAACACTGTTGTGTATTTCATAGCTCCAGTGTACCTCTGGCTTACATTCAACTCAGAATCAGAAATGAGGTGTGTTTGAGTCTTTCCTTTTTTAGACACAGCTGCAACACAGTAAATAAAATTTTTAAAAAAAGGACAAAATAGAAGTTTGTCGGGTTGATGCAAACCCAAGCAGGAAAAATAAACGAGTTGGGACTTCTTAATTGGCCATCCCGGCACTAGATCCCCCTGCCACTCATTACGATCTCTGAAGTGTTCTCCCCTCAGTCCATGTTGCTACATCAGCTACAGAGGGAGCACCTGTGATCTCCTCCACCAGCAGAGGAGGACGGAGACAACTCCTCTGACACCCTGGGAGCTGCAGAGAGTCGGGAGGTTGAGGTGGGGGGGGGGGGGGGGATTGCTTCCCATCCATTTGGCTTACAGAGGGAAATGCAATAACGGTGCTTCAGCAATATAGACCAACAAAAAGCCTCCAAGTCAGCGACTCCTGACTCTGGTCTGATGAGGACTTCAATATCCGTTCACCGGCCTGCGTGCACCTGCACACCTCTCAGCGCCTCATTAAAGTGGAGCTGATGCAACCACACAGAAACAAAATCTTCCCATTCGATTGTCTCAGGGCCACGACAGGAAGCTGAGGATGATCAAATCTGCACTTGATTGATGCACACTGCCAGAGCAATTCTGAGCTGGTTTTGATCTTTTCTCATTTCAAGGTACATGAGAGCCAGAGTGTATTCCACTTTGGAAACTTTTGTCGCAGGACTTGAACCTTACAGAGGCCAATTTCCGAAATGTCAGGACGGACACACTGCAGCAAAAAGGAGGATGGCTGAAGGCTGAGAGAGTGCAGGGAGAATATGAGTGTGACATTTGCTGACACGCAGGGAGAGAAGCCTCAGCAAACCCGCAGCGAGAGGATTTTTAACCTTCCACCTCAGCTTTAACATCCTGCAGGCCCGGACATGTTGGAGTGATCAGAGCATGCAATCTTTAATTGAAGGTTGTGTTGACTTTGACCTCATTAATCAAATCTTTCATATTATTTTGATATTCTATATTATATTAGCAGGTTTTTTCTTTTAAATCAAATGGCACACTCTTTTCTTGAAGATTGCTTTTCTGATGGATTTCCATTTTTCTGTGACTGTAGATGGCAGCACAAACCTGGCTCACCTCCGTTATTATTTAAAACACCATTTTACATCCCTATAGTAGGTTTGCGCAGAGATAAATTTGACGGCAAACAGCGTTGTTATTTTTGGAGCAAAACAACATGTCTCCATTAGCAGAGTGTTGTTTTGTTGGTTTTGATTTAAGGGGAATACAGAGGTATCTTTGACCGTGGCCATATTTTTGACCTGTTTTGATGTTTAAATGATTATTCAGCCTAAACTCAATCTACTATTGCTTCGGCCGGCGGCCTCAAAATAGGCTCTAATCTGTGACACGTTATCTCTTAGGGCAAATACCACTAATCGACTTACATCCCCTTCAAATTCTTTATTTTTCTACTTACAGGCTCAGAGTTTTAAGTTGTCTGTGAATATAAGGCGAGAGAAATAGAATTTGTTTGTGATTTTTCTTATTTTCTGGGTGGAACAGTTGGTAGAGTTGGTCGTCTCTCAACCTGAAGGTTAGGGGTTCGATCCCCAGCTCCTGTAGCAACATGTCCGATGTGTCCTTGGGCAAGACACTTAACCCCAAGTTGCTCCTGCTGCTCGTCAGCAGAGGTTGAATGTGTATTAATATGATGAGTTACTTCTTATGAACTCTTTACATAGCAGCCTCTACCATCAGTGTGTGAATGTGTTCAGAAGGTATTCAGTGTTTTTCATTTGATGGTGATGGCTCACAGTGATGTTGATGTGTCAGTCTGAATGCCTCTCAAATGTCTGATCATCCTCAAACCCCATATCATATCTTTTGGATCTCTCATTGTCTTTATCCATTTAGAGCTCCGTGATTTAATGAGAACATCCGTCTTTCTCCTGAATGACGAATAACTCATTGTTTTGGATTTAGAGGATTTAAATGTATTGTTCCCTCCCCACAGTGTTTAACTTTGGATGCTAATTAATTATCATGTCTGAGGCTGTGTTAAGCTCATTAAAAGTTGTATTGTGTGTGACTTAAGGCTGCTTATCAGTCGAATAGGTTGGAAGTGAAACATTCTGCTCTTTTCAGTCGGTTGTGCAATGTTGGAGAAGTTGAGGAAATGACAGCTCACACAGCACAATGACTCCTCTAATGCATGCATTCAAAATGGAACTGACTTGTGAAATAGAATATGTATAGCTTAAGTTCACATGTGCAGTCCCTCTCTGCAGCCAAACTTCAAATAGATTTGAATTCTTTCCAGACACTCGTGGGCCACTAGTGACCCATTTCACAGGCATGCTGGAGAGTTACAGTGCTGGCCATGCAATGCAGCGTATAACCTGGTTTCTCTGTGACCGCTCCTCCATTTCTCTGCCAGGTCTCAACATTCACCAGGTGTCAGCTGTCCTGTCCTTGCATGGCACACTGCTTTCTCCTCGAACTGTTGGCTGCCCACTGAGAATCTCCCTGCACCAATGAAACAGATGGAAGCACACGAGATTACTGAGTCTCATGGCAGCTTTTGGACGATAAAAACAATGTAATGTATTAAATTGTGTATATGGACATTTATTTATCCATTTACTTTTTGCTGATAACCAGGCCCGCCTGCAAAAATGACTGCGCCCCTGAAAGGTCCAGAGAATGGGCCCTCCCAGAATATGATTTAAATCCAAGTATGCATATTCGATCAGTACTGTTAGCTCTAGCCTCCAGGCTAACATTAGCTTCCTCTGACTGGCTCCCATCAGCCTTTGGAGCCGACTGAAATTAATTTGTAAGCATGTTCTTGTTGGGGTCAAACGTCCGAGCCAGCTGCCTCCTTTTTCTTTTTCTATCTTTTCTGGCATCCTGACTTTGTGCAGGTCCTGACATGGTTGTACTGATTACGACATTTCTGGCATAACAGTTAAGAAGAGGATGTTTCATTATGAAACAGGGAACATTTGACTGATACAACAATACATAAAATGTGTTTCTGTTGCTTTAAGAGGTAACGGTGAGTATTTAGGTGTCAAATAAAATGTGGTCATTGTTGCTTTAAATGAGGACGGACCTTTCTTTCTCTCTGAGAACTTAAATAAAGGTTGATGATGATTTACTTGTCTTCTTGTACAAAGGGCAGGTTCACACATTTTTCTTTTTTCTTGCACCTTTACATGCAAAGGCCAAAGTGAAAAGGAGGGGATGCCTCTACATACTGCTTGAATAGAAAGATATAAACAAATGAAATGAAAATGAAAAAGTCTTCTCATGTTTGAATACAACAGCATTATGGGCGTGTCCTTTAAGGGCTTTCACCATTATCAGGACATGATGTTTAATGTAGAGGGTTATAAATAGTCCAGATGTTTTCCTCACTGTCGATTCATGAGGCCAAATAAACCTCGTGTGTTTTTGTGCAGTAAGATTGATTCGGAAAGTTGCCGCCAGACAGAAGACACAGGTTGTTGTTTTCTGGTCAAATTGCATTTGCCACAAAGATGTCATCAGTGAGAGATGAGGTGCAGAAAGCTCCGGGGATGATTACAGAACATCATTATATACCAGCTGTGGGACACTAACTGTTTATGACTGCTGCTGATTCATACCGTCATCACGGTGTGTAACCTTCTCCTGCGTTATCTCCTCTGTAGCCACAGAACAAGGTGTCATCCTCGTGGAACAATCTGTTTTGCCAATTGGCTGTCCCGCGGTCCTCAACTTCAGCTTTGATCATCCGCTGGGCAGCTGATGGGAGCAAAGTGCTGCAACCGGAGCCTCCGCCCGGCAGACGCTGGGATATCTGTCACACAGCGAAATGATTTGTTATGCAAACCATTATTCATATCTGACAACATGCCGAGTGGCTACTTTGGTATTAATGGCCCCTCACACTGGAAGGCCTTTATTGATGTTGACAGCCACACCTTCTGAATCGCATGCTCATCTCGCGGGCGGCTGACGTGACTAATAAATGGAAGAGCGATGGGAATTAAATGGGTGCATGTGTCTGTGTGTGTCTTAGTGTGTGTGTGTGTGTGTGTGTGTGTGTGTGTGTGTGTGTGTGTGTGTGCGTGCGCTTCATGTTCTCAGGTTGAACACTTTAAAGTACATGAATATTGCCTTATCAACCTATCTGCTTTCTGTCAGTGTAACAGATATATCACAGATACCTCTGTTTACCTGAGAGCTCAACATTGTTAGCCGCAGCTTTGTCAGGTTCAATTGTTTACACTCAACACGTTGCCGGGGACAACTTGTTTCAACTTTTTATGTTGACAGATAAACAGTGTGAAACTCTCTTGCCTGAGCATTAAACAATGTGGTAAATGCGATCTATTATAATCACATTGCAGCCAATCAATACCTTCACCTTTTTTTCTTCAGAAATCTCACCAATCGTAGAGCGCAGATGGCCTAGTGGTTAGTTCGCGGTTGTAGTCCTCCAAGTAGGCGGCATGTGGCTCCTTTCCTACATTCCATCCCCCACACTCTCTCCTGATTTCCTACTCTATCCACTATCCTATCAAATAAAGGCAAAAAGCCCGGAAGTAAATCTAAAAAAAAAAAAAAAAAAAAATCTCACCAATCCTGACACATTTTGTCTCCTTACCTTGGGGCTAAGAGTGGTGATATTTTTATAGTATCACTTCAAGGGATAGTTCAGTTTTTAATTAATGGGGAGACAGATATTTCATTTTCAATGACTTTTATTGAAAATGAATGCACACCCTATGCAGTTTAAAGACGGTGGGGTTCTGTTATATGGGGCCCTCTTAGGGAGGTTTCCTACTGTCATTGCAAACTTTGCATATTTTGAGCCACTGCTTGTGCCTTAAAGTTTGTCGTCCCCCTATTGGCGTGGGTCCCCGAGCAGTTGCCCGCCTTTCCTGTTGGCAAGCAGCACCTCTGGAGAAAAGCTGGTTTTGATCATTTATTCAATTTGCTTACAAAAGAAAAAGAAAGAAGCCTGCGCCTCATTCTGGCTTCTCCAGAAAACTACGAGTGATAAATCAGTGCGACTTTCTGTGTTAGTTTGGTTATTTTTTTCCTACATCACACCTGGCACAGTGACGACATGCAGCAGACATGACGTCATGTTTGAAAAGAACAGCTGAGTTTAGAGTGAGGTGACGGCTCCCTTCAAACAAACATGACAAAAGTACTGTATATGAGGAAGTAGAAACACACTTATTCTCATAGAACCACACACACACACACACACACACACACACATCTGGGTGAATGATTGAGAATATAATCCCATGTATCTGTTGGAAAACAAAGCAAACTGTAAAATGAAAAATGAGACCGTTGCAGGCGTTTGTTCATGCTGCTATCATGACGTTAGCCTGCTAGTTATGCAAACACACTGCATTGTTTGAAGCGGCCCGGTGGCTTCATGACTTTGTTATGTTAGTTTCTGAAAGCAGAGATATGGCCTCCCTCTCTTAATCTTCTTCCTCTCCCTCCGGGCGAATGTGCAGGCTAAAGAAAAATCATTCTTTTTTTTTTTATATATATATATTCTCGTCTCTGCCCAACCAAGGTCAGTGAAAGCAGTGTGCAGAGCTTTAAACAAATTAATCCCTTACCTCTGGGGTTCTGGTACCATCTATCCGAGCTGTAATGTGATAAGGGGGACAGGGTGGAGAACAGGGAACCAGCAGGTGCTCAGAGCAGCTAACACACGCTCATTTCATCACCTGACACGCTTCCTTTTTCCTATTACACCCACACCTCCTCAGCCTCCAAGGTGACTACGCTGCAGTTACAGGAAATGGGAAAATAGCTTATTCTTTCTGGTTATCAGAATCGCTCCAAAATAAGCAGATCTCCTGCAAATCCCTGCAGCCGATGTCGGTTCGGACTGATACACCTACGGCAGCCTGGATCTCCCTTCAGGGTATGTGAATGTGAGGAGAAGGAATAGCTGTGTTAGAGAGGAAATCCTTCACTTACATGCAAACCCGGAGCAGCTGTGCTTTTGTGGCGAGTGCAGATTATGGCAGTTTGGGATCTGAATATGTAGGCATTAATGGGAGCTGGATGGGGTTGGGTTGTTATATGTGGTTGGATAATGTGTGGATTGTGAGCAGACAGTGATCTGGCTCTGCATTGTGACAGAGTGGGGTGGTGGTGGGGGGGGGGGGGAGAGAGCGAGAGAGAGAGAGGGGGAAGGAAAATGAAAGCTCAGCAGAAACAGGGAATGGGATGATGTATGGCCGTCCCAATGCCCTTATGACATTTCCATCATCCTATAAAGACTTAATGGAGGATGCATTGTCACACATGAAATGGAAGAAGAGAGCAGAGGCAAAGGAAGCCCATTGAAAATGAAAGAAAAAGCGGGTCAGGAATGAAAGCCATTTAACAGGAGCGGACGTGTTGTCAGGTGAAGTGGTGTGTCATCTAAAGGCAACTCTCAGAGCATGTTGTCACATCTCACCTCCCCTCGCGGCGCCTCCTTTCACTCTTCTCCTTTCAATATCTTATCCCACGAGACAAGAATAAAGGAGATTCAAACATGGATCCTGTTTTTAGACATTTTGGTTTGTATTTGACTCATACGTCCAGAGCTATTTGAAATTTCTCCTGTACATCATATCAGCTGTTTGTGGCTGTTCAGAGTATGTCCATAGAGTGCCTGACAAACTAAGAGTGTTATTTGAAGTGCCTGACATCTTCACAGGAAAAATCCCTACAGAGAAAGGACTTTCTTAAAAATGTGAAATCCTGCTGTATTTTGTTGAATAGAAGGAGCCATTTTCATCCCTCTCTTCAAAGCCACCAGACTCCATTGACAAAAATGGTAATTTTACCTTACAGCAAGATGAGGAGGGTATGCTAGCACTCTAGCTTAATGCTACAAACACTTGACGTACAGTGGATAGAACAGAAAATAGGTCAGACTTGAGTCCAGGCCGCCTGTCTTGAGGTCTATGGCCTCCGTACATGTGGCATGGCCTAACAGTTAGGCCATCAGCGCCCCAAAAATATGTCCCTCTTTGTCTCGTATTTACAAAATAAACCTTCACTCATGAAACTTATTGTTTCACTTGCAAAAAATCCAAAAGAAAATAAATAGAGTACAAAATAACGTTTGGTATTTTGAGTTATTCTCCAGCTGCCAGCTGAGACAAACTCCTGCCGCTGTTTGCTCCTACATGTAACTTACACATCCGAACATGTCGAACCAGGAGCCAGGTTGAGAGTTATCCTTTCCCTGTTGTGTCAGCGCAGAAACAGATTGCTGTCCGCCGAGTGAAGTCGAGTGAGTTTCACGCTGCCTGCCGCTGCCGCTCATCAGCTGCAGGGAAAACATCGAGCGGAGCAGCCTGCGAGGATGTCACAGAGCCATTGATGGATGGCTGACAGCTTGAGGGAGCGTCACTCTTGCTCACTCACGTCTGCTGCAATCCCTCAGAGGTTTATCATTTTACTGTTATCTTTTTTTCTTTTCTTTTTTTTTTGTGACAAAGATCACTGCAGGATATGGCAATGAAAGACTAAACTCATATTGACAATTTACAGATTGAGAATGCTGCACGTTTTTTGTTGTTTGGTGTGTTGGAAAATTAGAGCCTGGTGAAATGAAATTCAACTTCGCCTCGTGGCAGATGGTTTGAAGCGACGAAATCAAACCCTTACGCGTTAACTAGAGCGGCATGTACAAGATCACTCAAAGAAATAAGAACATGAACACACTGAGTTAACAATAACAAATATGTCATGTCTGTAGTTTTGTTTACTTCACATGCATTGGTGTTTTGCATTCTCTTTACACGTCGATGTGCTAACACGTCTCTGCACATCATCACAGCGCCCCGGTCCCGGGACAATGAGTGTGGTGAGGAATCGAGATAATGTTGGCGTAGCAGGGGTTGACATATTGAACATAAAGGGTTTTGGGATGCTCAGGGTCTCACAGTCATAAAACATCACAGCAGCAGCCATCATGGTGCTCTCCACACTCACTGTAGACATAAATCTGTAGCCTCCGGGGTTGGGAAGAGATGTCACCTGGAAAAAAAAAAAAACGCAATGTCAAAACAATGTCATTTCAGCACTTCCTGCAAAAGTTTCCATCTGCACCAGACAGGGAGCAGATGTTGAAGGAGTAAACAACGACAGTGAAAAGATGCTGAATGACAACTTTTAGACCTTGTTTTTTTTTTTTTTTTACTACCTTTAACCCAGGTAATTAATATTCTGCTCAGTGAACAGTTCTGCCTCGCACTTCTTTTCCTTTTACTCTTTCAGTTTATCTTCTTTTAGGTTTGACAGAATTCCAGTTGGATAACATTCAATTCCCCTCGAGGTGAAATGATTTTATTTGCAGTGTTTGTCTCACTCAGTAGCCATTTTTATAACCCTAACCATATAGCAGCATAATAAGGAGCTAATCCATACCTGTGCCAGCCCTGACTATAAGATTTACCAAAAAGGAATGTTTTAAGTCTTCAGTATTCTTAAACCTACAGAGTGTGTCTACATTTTGAGACTGTAGGTACCAGGAGAATTACTCCATTCATACACATTCATCGATCGAATCCCTGACCTTCCGGTTGAGAGACGACCGACCCTACCAACTGAGCCACAAAGCTGTTATTAGAAGATATATGGCTGCTTTTATTGTCATGTTGAAGTAAACATCAGGAGAGGCTTCATTATATAAAAGACAAGACTCCATTTATTCAGCTGATTTAAATGCCTAATTTTTAATTATCACGGCATCACCAATGATCATGTCTACATGGCAGGCTTATTGTGCAGGTGTCACCTCCATCCCCCATCCTGTCTTTGTTTAATTACCTCCTGCGTACAGAAAGACCAGCATGCTCTTTTTGTTCTTGTGTTTCTTCTTCGCAGCTTCCTTCACTGGCTTTGACTGGAAGCTGCAGGTAAAGTGTTGCGGGGTGAGGAAGGCCAGATGTCTGTTTGAACACAAATAGCGCATGGACATGTTGAAAAAGGTACAAAGAAGGTAAAGTTAGTCTGGTGTGCACTCGCTGCACATCTGTGGAGGTAGAGGTAGAGCGATGAACCGCTGATGCTGCCTTTTGATGAGATCCCTACAGGAAACTGTGTCTGAGATTCTGTCTGGTACGTGGTCTCAACCTTCATTATATCGCAGTGGAGGAAAAAAAAAGAATTCTATGGATTCAGTACTCACCTGAAACAGTGGGTGTTGGACATGGTGCCATTCAACCTTCTGTATTGATGAAATAAACAGATAAATTGTCAAAAGAGGTTAGGAAATACAAAGCTTAGGAACACCAGAAGCTCCCCGAGGATGTTTGTGAGTGAAAAAGTTTTGGCTGAGAGTCTAACAGCACTGGAAAAAGATGTGGTGCTGTGGCGAATGTCTTGATGAATCCTGTCATATGTTATGTTTTGACCACCAGTGTTGTCATTTTCATGTCCAGCATTCACGTTTAGTAATTGGCAAAAGTACCTGCGCCCATTTGTGTGCCCATTGGTGGCTCGATCTGATGATGAGTTGTGATCAGGTGCATTATGGGAGTATTTCTAGCTACAGTCTAGAGAAAGTTGATGGAGCAGTATATTCCTGCTTCTTCATTGGGTTCATGATTTAGAAGATATAGCTTATTAAGATGCACCTACAAATACTCATTTTCTGTTGAGGGCATGCTGCCCCCCTACTTCACCTCAGGAATATTTGGTGGATTTCTTCTGCTTTGGTTTTGCATAATCCAAGTTTGGCTTGGATACACATCAAACCCTGACTGTGTGTTCAACACTTTTGCGTAGGATTTTAACATCTGTGATTCAAGAACATGGTAAAATACAATTTAAAATCAGGTCAAAATCTTAAAATAAAACCCTTACATTTGTCTAAAAGCATTTATTTATGTAGTATATGTAAAATGTATGGTGATGACGGCAACATGTAGTCCTTAAAGGAGATATTTGCCGCTTGGTAGACTACTCATGAAATAGACTTTCTAACACTGAGTGGAGTGAAACATTGTTCATTTACACATATTATCGATATCGAAGGGAAATCTTCCTGTAGTCAGTAAGGAGTCATTGGTCACAGACTCTGGGACTCATGATGGTGCTGATTTACTTTGCTCTGTTTTTCCTGTCTGTTTTTCTGACATCCTCTGATGAACAGGAGTGGACAGCGATCCTGGGCACATGTTGTGTCACACAACAAATTACAGTTTGTTCATCCAAGACCCCATAGATGACTCACTTAGACACACGTCAGTGAGCCTGTTCCCTTTACCTTCTCTCACTTCGTCTAGAGCCTCATGCTGCTTTCACTGAACATTTATTCTCAACTATTTTGCTATTTCTTTAATCCAAATTTGTTCAGGTTTTTCCTCTGAAATGCAGGTCTTTGCAGCAGTTGCCATTGAAAACAGTACACATTGAGGTCCTGTTTTGCGAGGGATGAAGTATCCTCAACGCTTTGTGAGCATATGCATGGAGTTTAATAGCTCTACAGTCTGGATCTCCTGCTTGACCTCATGTAGTTAGAGCTAATAAAGATGAGTGTTTATCATAAATAATCAGCCAAATATGTGGGAGACGTCACATTTGGTCCACTCTTGAGATGAGTGGATGGTTAATTACTAAATGAATAATCTAGCTGTATTGTTGCACTCCTTGTGTGTGTGTGGTAAAACCCAGCAAAAAAATGCAAAAGTCACTGATACAGAGAAAATGTGACATTTACAACTGCTGCCCTGTGCTTCATTACTGAGTCATATTTTGCATGCATGGCGAGCTGTATGTGATACGAATCCATGATGAAGTGTGCGGACCTCGGGCTTCTTTTCTGCATTCATACAGTACACGTTTAAAGCAGCACAGCTTGAAATCCAATCAGCAGACACACCTCCTGAACATCTCCACTGGAGGGGAAGAAGAAGAAGAAGCTGAGGAGGACAAAGAGAAGAAAGCTGAATTCTAATCAGATCGGATTGAAGAACAGACGCGCTAATTAGCAGCAAAGGCTGCCGACTGAATGTGAGCAGCGTGTTAACGCACACAGAGTTCAGCAGGAGCTCGCTCATTAACACTACATACAATTTGCACATTTTACAGCTGGTCTGCAAAGGAGGAACATCGCAGCTTAATATGTCCGAAATAATTTGACACCAGCACCTTCAGAACTGAACACGAGGGGAGCAGCGTTTACATGTGTTGCTTCCTTTACCTGGAACTAATTCAAAAAAGACTTGAAACTTCTCTAATGAGGATGATCCATCAATCCATTATCTTAACCACTTTTCCCATTCGGGGGGGGTGGGGCTGGAGCTGATCCCAGCTGTCATTGGGCGAGAGGCGGGGTTACACCCTGGACTGGTCACCAGCCAATCACAGGGCTGACATATAGAGACAACCAGCCACACTCACATTCACACCTACGGACAATTTAGAGTCACCAGTTAACCTAACGAGCATGTCTTTGGACTGTGCCGGAGTACCTGGAGAGAACCCACACATGCACGGGGAGAACATGCAAACTCCACACAGAGAGGCTCCTGTCAGACCGGGAATCAAACCAGCAACCTTTTCGCTGTGAGGAAACAACGTTAACTACTGCACCAATGTGCAGCATGAGGAGGATCGAAGACGGAAATTTCAAAAGTCCATACGTATGTATGACATCAAAACAAATGTGAATTTCTGAATATGGAGTAAGATTTTGTTTTCACTTAGTTCCTGTGAAAACTTGCCACAACTTCTTCTCTTTATTTATCTATTTGGATGTGTTTGTAACTGAGACTTACAAGGGTGGAGGATTAAAACCAAATAAAGGCAGATAAATGCAACCAAGCCAGTCATCCCAGTTAAGACTTAAGATATCAGGTGTTTGATTTTGCTGGTTAACTGCAGCGGGACATGGGAGCATCTCAAAGGACACAGACTGAGTCCCAGAAGGGGGGGGGGGGGGCAGCAGCGTCCTGTCGTCTGCTCTCACCAGGTGGGGAGAAAGGAGAGCATCTGGTCAGAGCAGTGAGGAGTTTTTCTCTGGACATTCATATTGGGAGTCTTTGTATTGAGCAGTAGACGGATCAAAAGGCTCCACACTGTGTCTGTGTGGTTCAGATTGATCAGGAAGTCTCTGATCAAACGTCTTTATTAATGAAGGATTGTTGATGGTGAATAATAAATGGACTTGGGTTGTTTTGTTGTTATAGTCCTGGTTTCCCTTGTGTGTTATCTGAATGTTTACTAGTTTATTTTGTAATTTCCTATACTTCTGTTCCGATGTTCGAGTGTATATTGTTAAATTTTTGAGTTCTCTGTGTCTTTAGTGTTTCCTGATTTGTTTTGTAGTTCTTGTCCCCAGTATATCTTTTCTTATATCTCTCTGCCTCTGTGTGTGTTTTCCCTCCAGTCTTGATTGCCCTTATTGTCTTTTCCTGTGTCCTTAGTCTCACCTCTGTTTGATTACCTCATGTCTATTTACTCTCAATGGTCCTTCCTCCTTGTTGTCAGTTCATTGTTAGTTATCAGTCCATTGTTGGTCATCGTCTTACCAGTTTCCAGTGTTTTCCCATTTTGGATTTTTATTTAGTAAGTTTTTGTTTTCAATAAATAGATTTTGGTTTCTGCATATTTCCTGTTCATGACAGCTTTAACATTTAAGTTGGATCAATTAAAAAGCTGCAGAGTTTGCAGTTACTGTGGATATCATATTTAGTGATGTAGATTTCTGTATTATTCTGCGTAAAGGATTCTTTCTACGTCTAAGGGACAGAAAGAGATCCATATTGAAATTGTGGAGTTTTCAGAAACACGACTCAGTGATTGATATTATTTCTGTGAATCTGTTGGTGGGCAACAGTCTGATTTATTGATTGGGTATCACTGCGGAATTGTTGCCCTTATAAAGGTTGAATTGATCAAATATCACAACCTCAAATGTAATCCTTGAAATGGCAGAGTATCTTAGCTGTCAGAGAAGCTCTGATTCCTCTTCTTATTTACTGACATTAAAAGCCTCAGTCATCCACTTCACTCACTAGAACAAACAAACAAAAATCTCCTTCAAGCTGCTCACAGAGCCTGAAGCCTGTTTAGTCCTGACTATAACTCAACAGCTAATAACTTGTTTAAAAATGCATTGCCACTACTCAGAAAGTTGTGTTCTCAGTAAAGAGTTGGAGGAAGTCCCCTGAGCTGTTGGGAGTTTGATACAGGGCAACATATGCTGAACTTTCGTCTCTAGTGAGCTCGCTTCACACTCCTCAGCTTTGGGGGAGCAGGCAGCTTCTATCTTTTTAAAGACTGTTACAACTCTGCCTGCAATAACAACCAGACTCTGCCATTAATTTTTACAACTCTGTGGAGAACATTTACCTTTGTCCTCCAAATCTGTGAACCGCACCGCAAGAATATCAATTAGATCTGTAGCTATTAAAAGCTGACTCCGCCGTTCTCTGTGTTGTTTCAGGTATCAGTCGTACCTTCACACGCATCATTCTCATGTTTCTGCCGACTCAAATGAAATGTCTTCAAGTCTTAAAACTTGTCGTGCAAATCATCTCTGCCACGTCGTCCATGAGTGTTCGCGGGCCTCAAAGCTCACAGTGTGGTTTCTATGGTAACCAATCATTATTTCTATTGTTTTGGTGACTTGGCAGCAGCGACATTGCATAAACAGAGGGTTACTCGGTCTTCAGAAAGTCAGTTCCCTATTGTCCAATATTTGTGAGCATAATTGTGAATGTGGGTGTGAAAGCTTATGCATGCATGCTTGTTTGCCCGCTTGTAAAATACAGGAGGTAGAGATGATGAGCTGATGTGATGAATATTTTTTTGTTTTTTTTAAAGGATTAGCCTATCTGTATCCATTAGCATCACATAAAGTCAAGAATATACAGCATGCTGAAATGATGAGGATCAATCTGTCACCCACATAGGCCGAGTTCACACCTTGTATTAACATGCATTTTGGCAGAACGTTCGCAAATTGAAAATTCCAAGTTCAAGTGTGAATGCACATTCGACTCATCATGAGCGCGTTGATATCTGGTGACTCAGAGCACATTTGGAGGAAGAACATATTCTTATTTTTAGTTCTCACAAAAATGTGTCATTGGACACATTGAAATACAATCTATTCTCCAAACACAGGCAACGAGGACGTTCAGTGACTAATAAAGCACCTGTACATTTTTCTGACATGTATCTTTATCATTATTATTTTGTGTTTTATGTCATTCCTAGCATGCAAACGTGTAGCTTAGACATTATATCACTGTCGGCATGAAAATGATTTATGGTGTATGACAAACGGCTGATCCGCTGCACAAAGCATGCCGTGATACCTGGTCACAAGGACCTGCAGTAGCTCTTGGTGTGACAAAGTGAGGAGGATTACAAAATGTTAATATACCTAAAAACTGATCTGGAGTGGATGCTGCTCATTTTGGGGTCCTATTAGTAGCGGCAATCTGTTCTTGTTATTTCCCCCCTGAGATTTCAGTTCAGATTGGTTTCTAGACTTCACAGATATACAAGAAAAACTGCACGGCAACATTACACTACATGGTAAACTTCTTTTTTTTTTTTCTCAGGTCAGAAATTCTTCCAATATTTGCATGCTCCCTTTCAGATGAAAACCACGCCCCTTGTTTTTGCATATAGAGCAGCGGGGTGGTGAGTTCTGATCACAAGTGGTCCCTTGAGACGTTTGTGTTGATGCATTCTTCTGCGAGGTGCGAGCTGCAGGATGAGTACTTCTGCTGATTAGATCACCCAGGTCACTTTGAAATCAGGTGTGAACAGGGCCAAAGACAGCTCTGGGCTGTCATGATGCTGCTTAACAACGTCGGCAGAATTCAGTGGGTGCAGGGGGGGGGGGTCGCGTCCGGTCATCACGTTTTCACACTGTTACGCCCCACCATAAGGCGGCCCTATGGGGCTAACAACAAACCACACATTGACCCATTAAAAGACACTGAACACCTTAACAAAAGTCAAAAGAAAGGGATTTATTACAATTAGTTAAACTTAATGATAACACAGATCAAATTAGAAAGTAACTTCACAAAAGACAGCAGACAATCCCTGACTGAGAGGCACAGCAGTCCCAACTCCAAATGCCTCTTCCAAAATGCCCCCTCAAAATGCCTCTCCTTCTGCAGCCAGCACTGGCCTTTTAAGCACTGAGACCAGGTGTGCCTCGTTATTAGTGGCTTCACCTGGGCTGGAGAACAGAAAGGGAGAAGGGACAAACAGTACAGGGACACATACAGCGGTAACACACACCCCTATCTGTCTCAGGAAGTGACAGGCTCAAACAGCACTTGGAGAGCACTCACTGTTAAGTCTACATGGAGTCAATGGAGCAGTGGGTAAATCTCAGAGGTGTTGTTTTCTCTCAGATTAAAACATTTGCTCTGTGGTGACAAACAGACCTAGTTCAAGCCCTCCTCAAACACCATCCTGACAGGCCTGCTGTCTGCGCCGTTTGTTCTGACTCTGCATGGACCTTTGCAGACTCTGAGGCCCGCACAAATGACGAGGGGGCTCTCTTTGTACCATTCAACAACAACAATGGTGGTGGTATAAATCTCCTTATGTAGACCTGGACATTGATAGCGAGGCCTGACAAAGCTTATTTAGCTAACTGTTGCTTCAGGGACTTTGCTGACATTGGCCTCCTTACTCAAACACAAGCAGAGGGTTTCACGCCATGAATTGGTGTGACCAGCAGACTTCGGTTCATCCATTTTCCCCATCAACGCAGCTTTCTCTCAGAAATGAGCTGAACGTGAGACTAAACAATGCCCGCCGACCAGATGGGCTGCCCTTTTTAATGTTTCAACAGAGCGCTGTTTGCCTTCTACATTAATCTGTTAGTCTCTTTGGTTCATTGCTGATGTATATCTTACATCAGCGTGTTTATCAAAGTGCACGGGACAGGACTTTTTGTGCTCTTGCCAGAATGTGGAGTCTCGGTCACTGGGTGTAAAAGGACAGCTGGAGAAGAAGACAAACTTTTTGCACACGTCAATGTTGTTTTTAATGTATTTTACCTTCTTCCTCTGCTTAATTGCTTCTCTACATTTTTGACCCTTGAACCTTTTCAATGTCACTCAATGGTTTCTTGACATTTCTGTATTTTAAGCACAAAGAGGCCTAAAGGACAACAAGGCACTGCAAGCTGCTCATTCACTATCATGAAAAGTAAAGTGCTATTGCTTGAATGTAAACCTGAGTCAGTTTGGAGAACCTACCTGAGGGGGAGGGAGCTGATGTTGTATGTGTTGATATTTCCTCTCCAAAAAGTTGGCTCAAATTAGAAGTTGTGTAAATATGTGATACAGGTATCAGTTTAATCAGGAGAGACTTAAATTAGAGTTTACAATCATTTATTTAACAGTCCAGAAAAAGATACATTTGCAAAGTCTTTGGTGATTAGACTCCGTCATGATGACTTCATGCAGTCAGAGGGGTTAGAGAGGCCGACATCATGAAAGGATACCCCCCCTGATGGAGTCTAGACCCTGGTGGTGGTGGTGATAAAAGAATGCAGGATGTGATGAGGAGTGGGTTTCTGAGGCTGGATCTGAACTCTGCTGAGCTGGACTGGAGGTGACCGGGGGCGGAGGAGGAGAGTCGCAGCGATCACACTGAAATGACAAACTGATTGTGAGTACCTGTTGTTTTAGTTTGAAATAAACATGCTTTGTCTGTTTAAAAAATAAATGTTGCTTTAGGACTGTTTTCTGACCCAGGACCAGCGGAAAAACTCAGACTGCTATACAGACTCGTTCACGTTATGTGCTGTCTCTTCAGTCGATTTGATGTTCTCGTAACTCAAGTTGCTGCTATACTTTCCATCCACAGAGCACTTTGGTGGATGCAACCGTGGGATTTATAGGTTTTGAAATTTTACAGCAGCAGAATGATTGATGGAGAGAAGTTGGGCAGAGTCGGGTTGTATTATTACTTGAAGAGTAAACGCCCAAAATCAGCTGATCACGACAGCAGGGACACGGAGGAGTGGTAGAGAGTGTCCATTTAAATTTTTCTTAAAATGTATGTTGTTAATTCATTCCTGTAAAGTTTCCTGTCCATGTTTTCCTAAAGGGTGGCTTTGACCGATGTTCTCCCACAGTAAACTTGAACTTCTAAAATGTTTCGTGGATATTCTTTTTAAAGTTTGCCTGGAGATAAGAGCAGTTACCGCTGTTTTTTTTTTTTTTTTACTTAAGCTACGGGCTTATTGTCTTATTTCGTAAGTCTCTATTCAAAAGTTGCATTTGTGAGGGAAGCTTCTGAAATACTCACTGGAAAAAGAACCTGGACCTTCTTTGTCACGCTCATGACAATCGTCTCTTTTTTTAATTGCATTAATCCCACGCTTTTCTTGTCAAAAAGTAAACTTTTTCTAACTTTTGTCCATGAACCATAAGCCCTCCCTCCCTTCCTCTTGTGCAACCTGGTGAGCAAAATAAAGACTATTTGAAAGCTCCTAATAAAATTATTCAGCCGGTTTTATTCATCTTTTTAAATTAACAGCGAGGCCCTCATCGACTATGCATCAGCCTTGGATGAAATGATCTCACTGATGGAATATAAAGCACATGAACTGGAGGATGCTACATCTTCCTTCCTGACTACTGAGATGCAGAAAAGCACTTCTCCTCATGTCTCTCAGACTCTCATCCAGAAGCGACTCCTTCAGCCTGTGCACCATTGTTCTTTCCCTACCCGTCCGCCTAATTAGATGCCTTTGATACAGTATGAACAGAGAGAGGGACCCAGTTGGTTGTGGAAACTCTAATGCACCCTCCAGTGGCTCTTGCATTGATCCCTTTCTCTGTGAAGCTGCCATGAAGCGTGCACTGCGTCTCAGCGTGGGCTATCATAAAAGACAACGGAGCACGAGAGGAAAACAAACTTAAAAAGAAACGGCTTGTTTTATTTTATTAAACACCACAGAGGCTAACCAACACCTGACGGCTACATGGCTGGCATGCTAATATAGTGCTAATTGTAAGCCATACAGAGTGGTGACATTTGTTGAGCAGTTAAAGCGGAGCCCTCCTGGTGTGTGTTTGTGTTACACACAAGAATTGTGCATTCCTTCTGCAGTGACATCTTGGAGACGGGGCTTGGGAGGTACGTGAATTATAGGTTTGAATTCCTTCCTGTCGTTTGCAGCTTGTGAGGTAGTGAGGATGACGGCGTTGTATTTGTCTTTTCATCAGCGAGTGTTTGGCTTGGCAGCATGTTTCCACAGGCGGTGCACAGGGCGGGAGAGGCAGGCGGAGGGGAAGATTGTGGAAGCCAACAACGGGCTCCAGCGGACCCTCGGGCGGGCGGTGATTGGGCTGCGGCCATCGCAACCTCTCTGAGAGGAAAGGTGCCAAGTGCTTGTCCATTAGAACTGGTCCTGTACTTCAATGCCCCTCACACAGCACTCATGCTTGAGTGCAGAGGGGATACATCATGGGCAGAGAGCTGTTTGACATTTTCTAATATTGCCAGAAAACCATTTGTCTTTAACAAGAGCTGGCAACGAAGCACTTGAGACATTCTGAGGTGAGCTGAAGACATATAGGAAAAACTCTCATGGTGTCCTTTTCTTTGGGGATCGGACTTGAGCAAAGCTTCTGAAATTCAATTCAATTCAATTTATTTTGTATAGCGTCAACTCATAACAAGTGTTATCTCAAGACACAAAAAGCAGGTAAAATACCTTACTCTTTGTCTGTTAACATTACAAAAGAGCAGGTAAAAAGACCTTACTCATTGTTATGTTACAAAAAGCAGGTAAAAGACCTTACTTATTGTTATGTTACAAAAAGCAGGTAAAAGACCTTACTTATTGCTATATTACAAAGACCCGGCCTATCCATCATGAGCACTTGTGAAATGTGTATATCACATTGAGTTTTATTAAGCATCCCTCTTAAAAGTCCTCGGCCTTGGTGATTATTATGTTTTTGGTGAGGACTGTTCCAACTGTGAGGAAAATGATGGCATAACGAGAGACCTTTTTTATGTGGTATGAGGGATGGACATAATTCGGTTTTTTAAACTAAAAAGCAGAACGTTCGTTATGCCTTGGGGCTTTCTTTACACAGCATGTTTGGACAAATACAACCCGAGTCTAGACATTTCTTGTGGTAGATTAAGTTCATCTTTAGGTGGAAAAAAATCCAAAAACACTGACCCACACACACACACACGCGAACATTAACACACACTCCAAGACCGCCCTCACCCACACCCTCCCACTCGTTCTTCACTTTCCTCTCTCCTCCTCCTCCTCCTCCTTGTTGTTTCTGAGCCTGTGGCTCCATCACTTATGAATACATCAGAAGCAGCTTTATTACCTGGGTCAAACCACTGGGTGCAGCTTAAGCATGCAAATGAATTGATGTTTATTTTGTTTTGTAAGGCATACGGAGCTTATATATTGTGCTTATAGGACCCCAGGGCAGCTGCTGACTAACATCAATTACCATCAGTAAATGCAGAGAACAAAGCCCAGACGGGTGGCAACGTGTGAAGTGGATCATATGTATGAACAAGATTTAAAAAAAAACACTTATAAAGAAGAGATGTGGAGAGAAAGAGTCTGTAAGGAAGGCGGAGGCACATATTCAAGGAAAGAGGCATAAATAAGCTGCCTCCTGTTCTGGAGCTGGTCTAGGCCATGATAAGAGCTGGCTAAGACGGGGGGGCTTGGCAGATCTCGGACCAGATCTGATGCAGTATGATGCATCACTCATCCAGTATGAGAACCATCTGGAAAGCCTGTGACCACAGCTCAAAATCTGGGGCTGGGGCCGAGAACGGAGCTTGTTATCCAGACGCGCTGCTCCGTCCCCCTGGGGCCGGTTTGGGTGTTCAGCAACATGTTCATGTATGTGTGTGTATAAGAGTAAGACATGAACAGACTGAAAAACAGTTCACATGTGCAGACAAATATGCACAGTCTGGAACACACACATCAAATATCCACATGTACACGAACACACATTGTTACACACACACACAATGTGTCATGGGACTACTTGTGGTTTATTAGACACACCACAGATGGACCGTTTGTCTCCTGTCCAACTGAAATGAATGTCAGTGTCACTCAAAGCTAAAAGCAGACTGCATCAGTAGGAGGCAGATTGCAGATAGGCCACATAGTACACGCCCGGGATGTCTAATTTGCTAAAGATGCTAATAGCCTCACTTAATTCATTTTAATATTACAAAGTAATAATTACCATTTCCCAGCCTGCTGATAATGGAGGCAGGCCAATTCAGAAAGTGACATTGCTTAATGTCGTGGCAAGGTGACACACTGTGGTTTTAATGGTTTGTTTAATGTGTAACCAGAAAGGCTGCTGGGTCAGTTTGGACTCAAATTAACAGTCGAAATGACCATGACTTTTTTTACATCATGGCATTGGTGTCCAACCTGGGTCCGGGTCGAGAAGGGTGGTGCAGAAGATCTGGTGCGAGGCTCTTTCCCTTTTGGGTGGCTGGATTCTTAGATACAAGGCCTCCTATTAAAAAATGTTGGGAACCACTGTATGTGATGTTGGAACCTAATGTGTCAGGATTGCTTGACAGCATTTTTAAAACAATGTGCTTTGGAGCAATTAACGGTCAAACAAACACACAACATTCACCCAAGAAATCAGGGTTCAAAAGTCAACACTGGCGAAGGACATCAAGGAAATGTACAAACCGCAAGGTCGCAAAATGAGGGACCACTGTCCGACTGAAATGAAGAATACTACAAATTCAAACACAGAGATCCAGTGAAGGTGGTAAAACTTTGTAGTAACTTTAGACAGGGTTTATGAACTAGCTGTAACATAAAGTAAATTATATCATCAACACAAACAATCTTTTCGTTCAACCCAGAAGATTTCCTGCAGGCATCCATATTTAAAAGTGTTTATTAAGGAGACTTCATTCTGTTAGCCAGAATTTTTCCTCCTATCGTAAATATTCTGAGGCCCTAACACGTCTCCATACATGATATTTATTGCAGCAGAACATATTTTGTGTTTGGCGTCTTGGCTCCGACCTCATCACTCTTCACAGTTTTAATGTACATGCAGAAATTTGAGGAGTGATAGGATGATATCTTAAACCCCCAGTTAGAGTCTACAGGTGGATGCTGGGGTGGTCGTGGTGGGGCTGAGCGAGAATGCAGTACTGCTGCAGGTCAGAGGTGACAATGAAGGAGCAGCTCGGGTTAACTGCACAAACTCACAAGCAACACCTCATGAATGTAACTGACAAGGATGCCAAAGCATCAAATAATAATAGAAAAAGTTCAGTAACCATGGTAATGATCAATCGCAGAGTGAATTAATAATACATGGTGGTATATGAACCATGGTTATGATGAACTGGTAGTCCTTACTGGGTTTATTCCAGTTGTTAAACATGTTTGTGCAGTAAAGGCTGTTTTGTGTTAGCTGGAATTAGATTGTCCTTTACTGTCCTTGTTTATTTCTTTCTTTGCATCATTCATGCAAAACAAAATGTACAAAAGATACACTTATTCATTCTTGTTCCTCATTAATCAGAAAACCTCTTTATCCCTCTGTTTGGTCCAAACACTTCAGGGCTGTCTCTTAATGCTTTAACCAGGAAACCAGAAGAGCTTCATGGTGGAGGTTTATAATTACAGTGATGAGTATCTTTTTATGTGAGTAGCTGCTCGAAACTGTCCCTGAAACAGCTGCTGTACTCGTATGTATTAAAGATGACCTTTACTGCACAAACATATTGTGTACTCTGGAATAAACCAAGACTGTTCACTTCAACACAGGAGGCACTTGAGCAATAGCATAAACGTAACAAAAATGAAACAGAAAATGTCCATGTTAAGTTTGTCGTCAGCTCAAAAACCTCCAAAGTTTTTTCTTCCTGTGTTTGTAAAAGCATCGTGTTCAGGAAGTCTCCATATGTTGTTTATTCTCGAATGCCTAGTGTCCGCTTACTTATGTGACTGGTGTCTGGAGATCCATAAATATACAGATGATACCTCATAGTGTCCTATGCAAGGAAGTCCATTTCTTTATGGACGGATGGAAACCTGATAGAAGCTACCTGAAGCCGAACTGATCAAGAGGAAGACCATGTTTCATATCCAACTGAAAAAATCAAACCATATTCTAGCAGATTAACATTACTCAGATTTACAAAGAGTTAAAACTGGATAAACATGTTCTAGTTAATTATCCAAACTTGCTTTAAAATCAACATTGGAAACTGAATGGAAGGAAATAGCCTGTTATTTAGCAGCCTTTTAGCTTTGTTAGCACACTGACATGCGGTCTCTCCAGCTCAACTGCAAAAGTTACATTTCTTTTAAAAGACTCGAGGCAGACACAAATGGAACAAGGAGTAAAAGCTGAAGAATAAAGCCAATGCAAAAAGCTGCAGTTCCCTGAACAGCCTCTTGGGGCTTACCCCTTACCCACTTGGGGCGGCTGGCAACATCAGAAACTCCTGGGGTTCTTAGAGGTAGCAACCATCCTACCATCTTTGTGGCATGTGAGGGGTTCTCAAGCTGTCCCCTGTCTAGACCTTGCCCCCTTACTTGAGTCCACCAAAATAAAGCCTATCATTATTTCACAGCTGTGTACATCTGGCATGAAAAACAGTTTGGTCTGAAAGCCTAATTTTTCCTTTAATGGCACATTTTTTAACATATTTTACAATTTTTAAAGCAACAATAATGAAGTATTTAGGTTTGGTGTGCTTTGGCTCTGACCAATGATCTCTGTCGTCAGTCACACAGTCCTGTTGCCTCCTCTTTGTGCAGAACCTGAGGAGGCCTGCAGTGAGAACTGCGTGGAGCGTTGAAGCTACATGAACAAACACGAGAGTGAAACACATGTTCTTCCCCAAACAGACCTACTATAAGAAGGAATACCTCTTTAAGGTCCTTTTCAGACCAACTCTGTCGCTCTTTTCATCTCTCGCTCTTTCTCATCTCTTCCTCTCTTCATCTCACTGGGGAAGATGAAAGGAGACGCTGGCACTGGCTGTGAACTTCGCTACACATGGAGATAGTACTTCTTTGTGTCTCTGTGTGGGCTTTGTGTGCCTCGCTATTGATTTTTTTTTCACATTCTGCTCAAATAACTAAGTTTGTACCACTTAAACTAGAGAAAGCAAACATTTTGTCAAAAGTGCATTTGGTTCAGGACAATGGTTGTTGCTCATGCTCAAATAATTTTACTCTAAATGAGAGTAAATATCTACAATCAATAAAAGCCTTCAATACATATCTGTGAAGAAGTTGCTGAGTGTTAACATTAGCAGAAGCTAACTGGTTAAAATCACACAACAATGCAGGACACGGGTGATTGCAGCACAAACAAAGGACATTTTTGTCTTCTGTTTGTGCTTAATGGTGCTTAATTATGGTG
The DNA here is from genome assembly GCF_963930695.1 of Labrus bergylta. Taxonomy (NCBI): domain Eukaryota; kingdom Metazoa; phylum Chordata; class Actinopteri; order Labriformes; family Labridae; genus Labrus; species Labrus bergylta. The sequence continues at coordinate 19,992,023 of NC_089207.1, read as the reverse complement.
CGTTCTGATTCAAAACACCTTCATGACATCGCGAATGGAGAGGGGTTGGAGGTGTGTTGCTGGAGGAGAGCGGAGGCTTCAGTATGGAGGAGGTGTGGCCAAACAGCAGTTTGTTTTGGTTTCATGCTGGTGCTCAAGGGCGACATCTACTGGATCAAAAAGTTACACATCTTCTACCTTCAAACCTGGAACATGACAGTAAGACACGACAATATTTGGGCTTCCCTCCCTTAGTGGAACATCACAGCAACATGGCCGCCTTGGGAATAAGGTCTATAGTAGTAATTGAAGAACAATGCTGTCTCATGGTCATTTACATGACAATTTATATACAGTATGCTACTGTAGATCTGCTTATTAAAGCTTTTAGTGCTTTGCTTCTGCATGTTTCAAGACGGTCAGTTTTTCAGAGCAAATACTGGTTTCTTAATAAAGGAAAATGTTAAATGATGAATAATAGAAAACAGCAGCTACTGGCTTTTCACTGCAGTCATGAGGTCTCTACATAATACTATTTCCATAAAGGCAGAGGTAGACAGAGTGGAAGTCTTTTCTTCAGCATCCAGACCCTCAGGGCCAGTGTGTTTTTCCACATGAAAAAAAGAGCAGAGCACCTTAAATTCTTCCTATTTACGCGGGTCTGTGCCAATCCAAATCGTTTTGCTGATTATTTTCCAGGGATTAGGGCTGTTTTTCCGGTAGAATGTAATAACCCCTGTATATTTTAACCTCCTTTTAATCAGCGGGGAAAAGGAACAATCAGTTACATCACTGAGGTGGAGAGTGCTGCTTTTCCCCCCCGCGCCAAAGTGTACCGCTTATTTATCCAGCATCTACGGCTCGCCTGGTTTATTTTATCTGACTGAGTGAAATTCCAGTATCGGCCCAAAGTTTCTACGAGGCGGTGAGTCTCGTCTGGCTCCGTTCGGTCTTAGCAGATGTGGGGGAGTGGATGGAGGTGGTGTTGGTGATGTGAGCCGGCCCGCTGTGGTCTTAGTAGTGGAAATAGACTTGCAGTAATTGGATCATTTAAAGGCCTGCTGACAGAATCTGCTGAATGAGTGTTTGTGATATTAAGAAGATAAACCTCTTTAAAACGTTGTGACAGAGAAAAAGGCTTCCATGTGTTTCATCAAGGTCATAAGTGGGAGAACTGGCCAATCATATTCAAGGAAAATATGCTACATTTGGGGTTCTTTGTTGATTTTTAAAACCTCTCACCGCCACATTGCTTGGACATTTTAGAGACACTAAAACAGAGACTTTTTAAGCGCCATGTTTTTGTATAAAAAAGGTTGAAAGGTCGACTAACAATGATGTATACGTTTTGCTGTTCAAGCCCGCTTAATCAAGACATATCCTTCCCTTTTCATGTGACCTTCTAACTGAGGCTTCAGCCATTTTAAAGTGTTTAACTCAACACAAGGAACTGAGTACAGACATTGCTGATATTGTTGTTAGGTCCATGCATTTTATGATGCTGCTACGTCCCAGTTGTTCCCCCCAATGATCGGAGGGGGGGGGGGTGGCCTGATTCAAGGCTTGTAGCAACCAGTTATTTCATCGAAATGATCCTGAGTGTGTGGTGTCAATAGGATTGTTTTACTGCTCTTGATCAAGTCGGTGCCATCAGATAAAGCTGCCTCTGATAGATAGATACCCACAAAAAAGCCAATGAGAGCGAGCAGGCTGGGGAGTGTCACCAACTGGATGTTGAACATGAACATATAAACCTGCGCCCCGTGCCAAGTGGAATACTGAAGTAGAAGAGCAGCTTGTGGAGTTGTTGCAACAAAACAAGTGTCTTTATGTCGCATCCAAGTCTTACAACAATCAAGCTGGCAATGAAAAGGCGGGAAAACGTTGATCGACTTCCATTTATGTGCTGGTAAAATGTAAAAAAAATGGGTATTTTTTTGGTGGTTTAAAATGGGTCAAAAATTGTCAATCGTCTGGAATGTAGCCAGCCTAAATGAGCAGGAGAAACCTGCAGCCTCATTGTATCCTAAATATCCTTACAAGACGAGTGAGGTTGAGTTTAAACATTAGTTGAATACACGGACCAACTGGTTCCTCATGCAGACAAAGGCATGCATTGATTGAATATTGCTCTTTTTCTACTTGTCTCTGATTGGGGGGTTGATTGCAGGAGCAGTGAAGGTTGATAAAAGACGGGCTGTTTGGACATGCTGATAGATATCAGGGCTACAGGGTCCACACACACACACACACACACACACACACACACACACACACACACACACACACAGCAGGGGGGAACAAGCACCCTTGGATGAACTGTGTGAATGATATTTGTATGATAACTAATTCATCAGCTCTTTCACTGTTGTTCAGATATCAAAGCTCTTAACTAAACAGAAAAATAAACATGACAAAATATCTCTCTTTTCCCTTCCCCCCCCGTCAACTTGAATATTCTTTTTGTTTGGTCTCATGGATGGATAAAATGTAATTAGCTCATTGTTCCCGTGCTCGTCCAGAAACGTTCCTAAATTAATCCTTGTATCCTCCGACAGCACAACAAGGGCTGCTGCATCTTTGATCTCTATACAGGAAGAGTTCAATCTGTTTGATCTCTTTCGATTGGCCCCCAACTTGGCGTCTAGACACCCAGGCCAGCGGGTGAGCCCTCTCTTCTTCTTTTTTTCTTTAATGTCTACTCTGCAAGTCTGGGCTCTAATAACGCCCGAGGGATGCACTGCATACTTCAAAACACTCTCAGCAGCGGGACACGGGAAGAAAATGAGAATGCAAAGTGTGTCTAATTGCTCTGGTAATTATTCTGAATGAAAATATCACTTGACCTTCTGATGTGTACATGGAGAGAAATAAAAGAGTGCATCAGTCAGTAATTTGAGACATCCTTGGATATAGAAGTATAGAGCCTCCCAGGAAAACACTTTTTACTTTCCTCTATAATACATTTTGCATTAGAGGCTCAAACACATGCCGGAGAAAATAAAACATTCCTCAGAGACTTATATATTTATTTCCTGCCTCACTTTACACTTCTTGCACAAACTTTCTTCTTAATGCTATTTTTCTATGCCAAATACCAACTTTTACGGCATGACAGAAGGAAAACATGTCGACATGGATGTAGCATCAAAGGTTGTGAGAGTGAATGTTTTCAACACTTTTCCTTCCCCCCCCCCCCCGTCCCTCATCTTGTGTCGTGGCTGCGAGGTGATTGACAAGAAGCAGAGTGAAACATAATGTGGCACTGAAATAAGAAAAGCAGAACTCAACCCCCAGCACAGTGGAAACACAGCGCCAAAACAAACTTGCTCACTGGTAGGTGTAGTCTTCAGGATGACGGAGGTCTTCAGGGAGGAGAAGCAGTCGCCGTGTTTCTGTGCGATCCAGTCTGCTGAGCAGGCGGCGGGATGGATGGAGGAGGGAGGAGCAACAGTGTATGCACATGAACACATAAAAGATCTGAATATTTTCACTTTCTATGATTGGTGTTTGATGTTTTCATGATAAAAAGTGTAACATTCGACTAGTCTAGACCACACTAACCGAGACCAAGACGTACCCATTCAGGGATCGAGAACGAGTCAAGACCAAGACCAAGACCAAGACCAAGGCAGGGCTAGACCGAGACAAGACCAAACAAAGACATTCAGGGATCGAGAACGAGTCAAGACCAAGACCAAGACCAAGACCAAGATCAAGACCAAGGAAGGGCTAGACCGAGATAAGACCAGGTCCAAGACATTCAGGGATCGAGACAAGACCAAGTCCAAGACATTCAGGGATCAAGAACGAGTCAAGACCAAGACCAAGACCAAGGCAGGGCTAGACCGAGACAAGACCAAGACATTCAGGGATCGAGAACGAGTCAAGATCAAGACCATAAATATCTGAAAAATCATCATCTTGCGTGCAAGGCGTGGTGTGTCACTAATTTGGACCATAACCACGGTTTAGAAAGAAAAATCAAACTACAATTAAATTCAAGTTAAAAATTGTTTTAGCAAGAGGCATATTCCTTCTAATCACAGTGATGATGTGGAGAAATAGCCTGTCAGTGGTGGTGTTGACAGGTCTTGATTTATGCTAATTTAATGCTTTCCATTCCGAGACAAGACCTTCAAAAAGTGGTCTCGAGACCAAGACCTATTTCGAGTGCTCCAACATTACATTCGTCTCAAAGGGGCACTGGAAGATGTTGTTCCTTGTCACTCTATGTTGGTTTAGTTGCAATATTTCCAGTACAGCATTACACCACAAGTCGCAACGCCCCCCGTTCACAAACATTCCCACTCGGATGTCAGAGGCTGCTAGCCTGCTCCTCGGGATCCGGCTAACATATTCACTCACACACTCGCACACTGATGCCGTTACCTCTGGGAGCAATTTGGGGGTCGGTGTATTTTTCAAGGACACTTCAGCAGCAGCATGGAGGAGCTTAGCATCAGAGCATCAATCTTCTAATTTATGAACATTACGCTCTCTTTCTCTTGGCCACAACACCTGAGAAACACACACACACACACACACACACGCACACATTTTCTCTTTGAGGAAGAGACTTTGCTGGAAAAGAGTTGAAAACACCGCCTTGAGTTGGACTTATTCTTGAGTTGTATTCGATTATTTTAATCAAATGAAGAAGAATAAAACACTCTACAGCACTTTCAAGCTGTGAGGTGTGTTTACTGATTCATCTGCAGACCAAATCTCATTTAAACCTTCTGGCATTCTTAAAAACTGTGCCTTTCATCTTGAGCGCCGTCGTTCCCGGAGATGCGCTGACATTTGAAAGGGGTTAGCATGTCGCAGTCGGAGGCCCTTCTGCTGTCGTTTGTGAAAAACAGCGAGTCTTTCAGCCCGGACTAAAAGTACACAGGGGGAGAAAAAGAGTGTCGAACAGCAGAGAGGAGTGCCGACTGAATACTTTATGACTCGCAGAAAGAGGCAGCAGCAGGTTCCCACCGCCATAGTAACAACTGTGAAAAATTCAATTCCTCCTGCCTTTCCCTCTCAGAGTGTGGAGGATTAAGGCTTGAGAGGCACACTCGACTACCCGCTGGTGCAGCTCGCCTCTCTCACAGGCCCCGACATACAGGAGCCATTCACAGGGTGGCCATTCTTACTGCCTGACTTATGCCCATGCTGCCATTTTAGTGACAACTGCACAGCATCCAGCACTCCCCTTTAAACAGCCTCTCCATCCTTCTCCAGCGCTGTTGTTTGCTCCTCTCTCCGTCTCTGTTCTTAAATCTAATCGGGATGACACGTCTCACCTTTTTCATCCCTCCTTTGTGCCGCAGTTTTATTTCTCTGGCGTCGGCCGCGGGGAGCAAAGCGAGGTCGACCTGTGTGTTTACATTAGTGTGGTGCCTCCTCCCCGTCGCGGTATTGATGTGGCATTATGGGGCCTGAGACTGAAGGAGCACAGAGAGGGAGGCAGAGGAGGGAGGGGAGGCTAAAGAGATGAGTTTTCACAGTGCTTAACAGAGACCCGGGTCCACCCAGGACTGCACTCTGTCCCCTTTGAGCTGTTTTTGCTTTTTTTTTCAGCTGAGCAACAGATAACGGGCTGGATATCAGTAAAGACACTTTTTTTTTTTTTTTTCTTTTTTTTTTTTACACGGTCCTGTTAAAATGTATTTAAAATAAAAATATTGAAATAGCTAAAGACTTCAATCTTTTTGCAGCTGCAAGCTACTTCTGCCAACTTTAGTGTCATCATGTTTTGTGCAGAAATAACTTGAATGTGTAACGTTATCTGTGCTAAATAACAACACTACAAAATGGCCGTGGAAGATTTTTGTTATTTTTTTCTGAATATGTTTGTGAACCTTGAGAAAATATTTTTTTTTCATATCTGTTAGTGTCAGTAGCATCATTAAGTTGTCCTTTGACTAATACCATCATTATATCATTCCATGCTGTGTAAATCTGGTGCAAAGTGGCGCCGGTAGCCTAGCGGTTAGTGCGCATCTCCCCCCCATGTACAGAGGCTCAAGTCCTTGAGAGCGGACGGCACGGGTTAGAATCCGGCATGTTGCTCCTTTCCAGCATGTTAAAAATGCTAAATTGCAAATTAGTTGAAAACGGTTCAACTTTTGGAAAAGGTCGCGCTTGTCAATGTCACTTCTGCCTCACTGACCAATCAGAATCAAGAAGGGGGCGGGACTTCTGATAACAGCTTTGTCGACAGCGATGACAGAGCAGAAACTAAATCTGACGCGTCTTATCCAGATGTAGAGCTGACACGACTCATGCTCATCGTTTTCATGGTCTATTTGTGTGATTTCCTTGAATAAAAGCAAATAAAGCTTTCAGAGCTACTTAAAAACAGACCTAACTGTCACTACCGGGGGAAGCAGGAGTTACATTTTGTAACCATAGCAACAAGGAGCAGCGGTGAGGAGTGCTCTGAAGCTGAGGTCGTAGGTGCTGCAAGCGCAGAAAGCACCGTCAATTGTCACAGGCATGAATTACCTCACAATTTAAATGATTCTGCACTCCAACAATTTCTCAAAAACTAAATTCATATGCATCGACTGAAGTGTTCAAATATATTTTGTTCATGCTTTTCTATTCTGCATTGTCTTGGGTCAATATTTGATGTAACAATTACAATGCTTACATAAATTATAAGAGTTTAAAGACCTGAATAATGTTTTTGATTTGGTTGCACAGATTCTAGAGATATGAAGGATTTGAAAATACTTCATGATATGACATCATGATGAACAAAAAATACCAAATTTGTACTCACAGCTCATTTCAATCACAGAGCGTGTGTGTATGTGTTTTGCTGTGTGTGTGCGTGTGTGTGTGTGCGTGTGTGTGTGTGTGTGTGTGTGTGTGTGTGTGTGTGTGTGTGTGTGTGTGTGTGTGTGTGTGTGGTTGATTTCATTGACAACAGCACCCCTACTGGTCACTCCCAGATCTGAGCGCATGCAGACGATCAAAGATGGGTTTATTTTTTGGTGATGCTCTCTCCACAGAGCTGTCATTCCCATGATGTTAACACTGCTGGCTTGAACTGATGTGTCCCAGTTACTCCAGTTAGACCGCGCTGGTGTTTATACACACACTGATTGACAAGCTACAGACGAGGCTGGGGGCCCATGAGGCCACTGAGACACTTTGATAATTTTTCAGCACAGAGAGAGAGAGGGAGTCGTTGGAGGAGTGAGCTGCATTGAATTGAGTTTCTTGGATTTATCGCTATTTTTGGAGTGTTTCTATTTTTCTATTCACGTGTGGTTCATGTACAAATGCATTTTCTTTGATTTGCACTCAACAGAACTCGAGGCAAATGGTGAATATGTGGAGACAGAAAAACACGACAAGAAAAGATGGAGAGATCACTCAGCAGAGCATGTGTAAAAGGCGGAGAGGGCACCATCTTCACACATGTGTACAGAGATATTCTATTCATGGCCTGAGCGGGTTCAGAGTAGCAGCAAAATGAAATCAGCCCCCGTTTTACTGTCTTTTGAACCGTTTAAAAGGACGCATGAGCAATGTTTCACGGTATTAAGAATTAATGCTGGCCCTGTTGTGATGCCTCCATCTGCCGTCCCGCTGGCCGCTGGACTCAAAGATCCCACATAAAAAAAGCAGATGGAAAAACACACGACGCGGGTAGAGAGCACCCGTGGTGAGATGCCCAAATGGAAGGCATATAGCTATACACGTTCTGTGTGAATTCCTCTAATAGTTCCAACGGAGTAAATAGTGTGTGGCAATAAAAGCCGTCTAAAAATACAGTCGTAGAAATGTCCTAAAAGGATTCTTCCATTTGTCCGATTGCGCTGATTTATTATTGATATCAGGGAGGAATGTGCACAGAGGGAAGTAGTCGAGGATGGAGCAGACGGCTCATGAAGGAACTTTCTGACTCCTGAAACAGGGCTCACATGTCAGAGTGGTTTCACTTTAGATGAACTAAGTTGTTTTGTTTTTTTTGGAGCCTTTGCAACATAAAAAGCAACACAAATGTCGTCTTATCACTTCCTGAACTTCATTTTTTTGGACATTTGCTCGACTGATTCTTTGTGAACACTCTTTGTTTTTGAAGTTTGCAGACAGATCTGTGTCCAAGATCTGCTTCAAAGCTTAGAAGTAATTATTTGTTTGTCCACTGGACAGTTTTTGAAACTTCTGGACGAATGTAAAGACTTAAAGGCAGGGTTGGTAATTTTTCTAAAACTAGCAGGATTTTGAAAGTAGCATTCCTTCAGTGCTCTGTCTACACCCACCTCCTCCCCTCTGTGCTCCCTTATAAGCCACGCACCGTACACTAGCTCACACTCAAAGTGTGTCACTGATGACAGAGTTTATACTGTGAGTTCACTTACCGCTGAATGACACGAGACCACGTAGTTTCTACACAATGCAAGAGATGAGCTGAGGTCGTCTTTTGGAGCAACGGCGCTCAAGCATGGAGGCGTCTGATTGGTTCATCAGATTGGTACCTCGTGGCAGACATTGGTTGATGTTTTTACAGAGTTACAAACTGTTACAGATGACAGATTTTCTTTGTTCCTTTTTCAGAGCACATGAGTTATTCATTTCTGTCAGGACCTAAAGACAATTTCAACCAAAATCTTAAAAAGTGGATCTGGAGGAAATTACCAACCCTGTCTTTAAATTGTTTGTAGAGAGTTTCCAAAAACTTAAATGTCCTCGTCTCTCTGATGGTGTTTTTTGCTCCGTATCAACATCTGCTGTACGGCTCAGAGTGTGAGTGAGAGTTCCTGCAGGCAAACAACGAATGTTGATGTGGATTCACACATGTGCAGTCTACTGTCGGCCGTCTCGTGTTTTATGTGCCGTGCCAGCGCTCGTGAAGGGCCGACTTCCAGTGAAATCTTTTCTCTGTTGGGCTGATTACGAGAGTCGGGTCATCCATCAAACTGACACTAACGTCTGAGCTGTTGACGATCTCTTAGATTTTGATCTGTTCAATCCGAATAAAAGTGAACAAAGTGGTGAATTCTGTACCTGCTGCAGCAATCACTAACGCTAGTGTGAACTTGTTTTCTTCCTCTTTTATTGTGAAAAACTTTTTCCATGGTTTCTTCTGAGGAGTGGAAGGAGCCCCCTGTGCCTCCTAACCCCATTATCACTGAAATAAATGTATTAATAAGCATATTAAAGAACATGATAATAGCATAAAGTGTCACTGTGTCACCCCAAAGTTCAACACATTTAAAAAAGTGATTCATTTTATTATCTCGTATTTAACACAAGGGTTTAATGATGTGTAAAATCTGTCACACAATGCAGTGAGTCAAATAAATGAGTATGGATGGAAAACCTCCACTATAGTGCACTGTACAATAATAATAAAAACAATATACCAGCGTGAGGTAAACACAGGTTCAACAGCCGACAGAACACATTTCAATACAGAACAATAACCTCTCTGAATCAACAGAGGAAAGAAAACCGTGGAAAGAAGGAGAGCCGAGTTTTTTAAGGTAACATTGTCAGCGACATCAAAAACAAGGTTTGGTGGAGAAAGAGGGCGAGAGAGAGAGAGAGAGAGAGAGAGAGAGAGGTTTGGTAAGCTTTAGGAAGCTTTATCCTTCTCCACTGCTGTAATTTCTCCTGCTCAATCCCCGCCGTTGGCCTCAACTGTGCCTGGAGGCTTCGATCAAGGGTCAGGGTGTCAGGATTATCTGAGAAAAAAAAATGAAGTGGGGGGAGGGGGGGGGGGGGGCGACTGCCTGCAACCCCCCCCTTCACCCCCACCCCTCCCCTCTCCCTTCTCACCAACGGCCCTCCGACTATAAACTCGCGCCAGCTGTTGCCTCGTGCTAAACCCGGCTTAAGAGAAACAGACCTAAAAGGCCCAATCAGGGAGCTCCGGCTCCTCTGTGGGGTTAGGGCGCCACCATCGACTCAGGCCGGGGGCCGTCGGTGCAGCAGAGGTCAGACAGAGCGGAGGCACAGTTAGGAACTAAAGTGCACTCACGGGCGTCCAAACACTTCACCATGTCTCCAACTTTACTCCCAGATTTGATATGAAATACCACATTTGAACAAAAAGGAGCGCAAAGAACGAGAAGGAAAGAATCTAAGGAAAGAATATTTGACCATGGAGGTTTAAAAAATAAAAAATAGACATTTGTATTCATACCTTCGTACAGAGAGAGCAGCTCGAAGTGATTTAAAGCTGAAGAAACAGGAGAATAAATACAAACAGGCACATTCAAAAGAAGTGCAAAATATTCACTTTAAAATCACATTAAATATGAGAATGCAAGGGAGGGCAAAATATAGATATATATATAACAAATCACTCAGTCACTTCTGGGTCACTTCCAGCATGTGGTAAATTCTCTTTCCATCAAGACTCTGCTGTTTGTACATTTATTTGTGGAAAGGTAAACGTGTTCTGCCGTTTGTAAATTTGTCTCAGCGCTCGTAAAATTGTTTCACATCTTGTGAATTTAGTTTTGTAAAATGTAAATTTTGTTTAGTCCGTGGTAAAAGTGTTTCCCTTTTTGTAATTCTGTTTGATAAAATATTAAAAATGTTTACCAAAATGTAAACTTGTCTCAAGCTTTTTAAAAGTGTTTCACACTTTGACATTTTGGTTTGCACTTCCCAGCCACCGTACTGAACCCTCTCATTGTGAGACATTAAAGGAAAGTTAATGCAAATAATTTTAGAATTTCCATTCATGCATTTTTTTTTTTTTGCCCAACATATTTATAAATGTCTCTGTAATCTTTACTCGTGATACAAATACTGAAACAGAGCAAATCAGACCTGCACCGTGAACAAGATCAGGCGGATGCATCAGACAAGTTCATGAAAAGATGTAAGAATATAGTGTTGAGATTTTTATAGTCTATTTTTACCTTGTTGTCATTTCTATTTTTTTCTACTCTCTCATGTTTATCTTGCTCTTCTATTTTTATAGTTTTACTTTTTTGACTTGAAGGTAATGTTGAATTTGTCGATTTAGAAAAAGGAGGTAGTTAGACGCACATCTTGTAGGTTCAGAGCCGAGCAGAATCAGCAGACTGAGGAAGAAGATCGGCCCGCACACACACACACACACACACACACACACGCTCAAATGCCACAAAAAGTTTGACTTCATCAAAACGTTTGGACCAGAGGTGTTCTTCTGGTGATCATTTTGGGGAATTTGTCTAATTACAAATGTCATATATACGGAGCGACACATCTGGCATGAGTTGGTGAAGGGACTGCTGTAGTTTAAAAAAAAAGTCTTGATCCAAGCGTCTGCTTCTGTCCTGATGTGGTCTTTAGAAGATCAGCTGCTGATCAGCTCTGGAGGCCAAGTGGGACTTTAAATCCGACATAAAGTGAGTTTTGAAGGCTCGTCCTGAACCCTTAAAAACAGTTTAAACAGGTGTTGTTGTTTTTTTATTTACTTTTGTATTTTTTGAAGATATTAAGTGGGTCATTTTTGTTTTTATTAGATATAAAATCTGAAGAGAGACAGGAAATGTTGGGAGGGGCGTGTAGGGGAAAACAAGCAGCAAAGTGCTGAGGTCGGATTTGAACCCTCGACTGCTGAAACAAGGACTACAGCCTCCGTACGACATAACCGCCAGTCTATCCAGCACCCCAATGACAGAAGACTTTTGGAATTCATTGTACCTTGTCAACACTTTTTTGAGAAAAGCTGATGGACAAAAAACAATCTTTATAAATGTTTTAATTTGCTGGAATCAAAAGAACTTTTCCCTACTCTTTTTGCATCAGGGCGGAGGATCATCTGCACTTCTTCTATAGTGAGAGAAAGCTCGCCATGTCACCGTCCTGGTATAATAGTTAGTCTCAGAATACATCGCTCCGTGTTCTCCCTTATTATTTGTCTTGACTCAACTTTTCGCTCGAGGGGGGAATGCAGGAACAGTGAGGAGATAAAGGAGAGAGTGGAGGGACAAAGAAGAAGGGAAACACTGCCTCCATTTGCAAACATTGTGGCGTGGAGGCTGGACGGCAGCGGGGGGGGGGGAGAGAGCTGGGTTTAGAAACCCACGATTAAAAAGCATGTGACAGTTTGGGGGTGAGGAAAAGGCCCGTGGGACAGACTCATCAGGAGTTCAGGCAGAGGTTAGTGTGGCACGAGGAGGGAGCTGCTAAACTGTTCCGCCTCCTCCTCCGCATCATCACCAGGACCGCCATCATCATCACCAGGACCGCTGGCATCGCGCAAGCTAACGCCAAAGTCTGCCTCAGCATCGTTGTAAACTCTGCATGAACCCTGACGCGTCTGTTCATCGGGCGGGTCGGGGAGGTTTTTAGGATAAGTTGTGTTTGTTTTTTAATCAAGAAAAGTCGGGGTGAATCGGAGGCCACGCTGTCCAGAGATAACTCAGCCGGGTCGGAGAGTTCACACACACACGTCCTCAAACACGTCGTTTATAATACGATCCACGACATGTACGTTTCATCTGATTATCAAGAACTGGAAACTCATGGACGGACACTTTCACTGATCTCTGTATGAAGTCCTGTTTTAAATGTTACATGAGGATAAAACTCAAATAAATAAAATCTGAAACATTTAAACAGCACAAAGTTAAACCAGTTTTTCTATAAATCTGCCGTCGTCGGCTACTAAATCAAACTATACTATTTATATGTTTTATTGTGTGTCCAGATCATTTTACAGTACCTTAATATCTGTAAAATATAAAATATTTTAAATTAGAATTATCTTGTTTTTTATTTATGTAACCCACAACCGAATAAATCCACAGACCTTTGAGTCTCTCTCTTGTTTTCATTCATTTATTTCAAATACATGAAATTTAATCTCATATTTAGCGACTGACTTTCTTTCATTTATTTTTAATTCATTCATTTTTTTCCTATTATTAAATATCGATTATGTTTCAAATCATGGCAACAAATAATGCTTAAACGATATTTATTCAAAGTTTAAAGTCAGGACAAACATGAGTGAACAGGTCCTGTTTACTCCATTTAAGATTTCAATTTAGTTTAATTCAACATTTTCAAACCAAGTGAAAGAAAATATAACATTAAGTTTAGTATAGTTTATTTTGGCCATGTGAAATGATCTAAAAATAAAAAAGAGAGATGACAAGAAAACTTAAAAAAGTAATATGTACAAAGAAAACTAAAGGCATTTTTTAAAACACCATATTTGTAAAACATTTAATTTTAAATGCACATGTCGACAAATACAAATGTTTTGTTTTATGAATTTTATTTAAATACAACATAAAACACTTCATTTATAAAATAATTTGATATAAATGCATCTGAAATATTTAACAAAACAATCATTTTTAACATCATTTTATCATGATCATATTTAAATGCAGACAAAAACAAATAAAAACCATATATATATATTAATTAATTATATTTAAATGACAACGACGACAACAACAAACGTATCTATCATTTAAAAATAATGAAATATGAATATAGATCTTTATTGTCATTGCATCTTATACAACGAAACTCTGAAGGAGCAATCCAGCTGCAGCATTTGAACTATGAAATGTAAAATATAAAATATGTACACACACAAACACAAGCCAGCACATCTCACCCGTACCCACATACACATTCATAGCCGTTAAAAAACTGTAAAATAATGTAATAAATACTCTAAAAAAAAAAAATATAGGTAGCAATGAAACAGGACAGTTAGTGCACATTTAAATGTCAACAAATAAAAAACGTTTTAAAAATCATTATAAATAATTGAATATAAAAAAACAGATACAAATCAATCTTTCTTTAAACATTTATTTTTAAATGAATATAAAAACAACCAAAAATCAATTTATTTTACAATACTTTCATTTAAATGCACATACAAAAAACATATATATACTGATGTTCCTTATAACAGTTCTATCAACCTCGGCATACGACGGTGTTTGATGTTTTTTATTTCTTACATTGAATTTTTAATTGTCAAAAAAACCATCAATGTGTTTGAAAATAATTAAACTTATATCGAAACAAACAGACAGATATATATTTTTTAATTCTTTAATTTTAATGCAAATGACAACAACAGCAACATCGATATTTAAAAACATGATTTCTTTAAATAATGATGTAAAAGACTTCATAAAAGGGCGTCGTGTGTTTCATGCTTTTATTTTGTAATTCTCTGCGGTTAAATATAATCACTCAGGATTTAGAACGGAGACACAATATTAACTAATATGGTTAATATCTCGTAAATCCTCGGAGGGTCTCATGTGTCTCCGGGAGCGTTATTTAATTTTGTTTATAGTAAAGAAAGATATTTTTTAAAAGCCCCCCCCCTCCCCCCGCGCTCTGTCCCTTTCATCCCACGGGCCGCGACACACATCACATATTATGAGATCATTAAAAAGCCTGTGGAGCGATTAGGTTCTCCTCACACGTGGGAGGGGGGGAGGGGGTGGCGGTCAGCCTAAACTTGCCTTCAGTAATCTCCAAATATGGAACGCCAGCCTCGTCCAATCGCCTGCTCCGATCTGCTCGGCTCTCACAGATACAGGCGGGTTCATCTGGAGTTCAACATGGCGGCCGTGGCGGAGGATGGACCGGATGCGACGGCACTATGTAGGCCACGCACGCCAAAGTTATCGTTCCCCCTGAACTCGTCCTGCAGCCTCGAGGAACCTGTGGAGACGAAGGAGGTCGTGAGGCCTTCACATGCTTCATCCTCTTCTTCTTTCTGTAATTTTAGTTTTAACGGTTCATTCAACTTTGAAAACATTTAGAGAGAATACAACTGGTCGAGTCGTCTGTGTTTGCACGCTTTTTGCATGTGACCCGTTTGACAGCGGAGGTCAAAAGTTCCGTCTTCAATCACAAACTCAACCAAAAAACAACAACAGAATAAAGCGTTTCAGGAAAAACAAGTGACACATAAAACGTTGATAAAAGTTTAAGCATTTCAAATCAGGCCCGTCTATATCCCAGAGGGACGATCTCATGTGACATGCCCGGGGGATGCGGATCAGGTCGAAAGACGTGTGTCACTTTGTGTCACCGTGTGAAAACTGTCCTCACTCCCCGGCGTTCTTCCTCTCCCCCCAACGTTTTACCTCTGAGGCCGCAGCCCGCTCGCTGCTGAAACATGACACACCTTTCATCCGTTAAATCGAGGAGTGAGACGAGCAGAGCAAGAACTAAAGCAGGCCACCGTGTGTCTGTGTGATGTCATCATGTGCTCATCTTTTAACTCTCTGAATTAATTTGAGGATATGACTCTGATGTTGTGTTTGCCTTCAGTATATTCTAGTTGTATTCAGTTGGTATTAGCAGAAACAGTTAGCACTTAAATTAATGTTTATAATTTAGAAGACTATCATACTGAAAAGAAAAATAACCCTGCACACTTCTCTTGATCAGCTTCAACAATTTATGAGAAGAAATCACAACATTTCAGTCCTAGAAGCTAAAACTACAAAACAGAAACTAAAACTACAAAACATAAAACTACAAACTAAAACTAAAAAACAGAAACTACAACAGAAAACTAGAAAACAAAAGCTTAAACTACAAAACAGAAGCTAAAACTACAAAAAAAAGAGACTAAAACTACAACAGAAAACTACAAAACAGAAGCTAAAACCACAAAACAGAAACTAGAAATGTGTGTCGTGCTTATGAAACGGTCATTTTAGCGCTGCAGCTCCTGGACTAGACGAAACTCTCTCACATCCTGTTGTGTCCTGAAGATTTCATGAACACCCTCTTCGTCTGTGCTGCTCGTCTCCTCCTCCTCGGCAGTGGAAAGATTGGAGCTTTCTATTGAATAATGGACAGATACAAACAAACTGTGCGTTTAAAAAGTAGATATTCCCAACTATTGTTTTGGTCACCTAGCAACAAGCACCAAGCTCGTGTGCGCTCTCCTTCTACTCTGCGACGAGCGCAGCACACACCTCATCCTATCTGAAAGGCCCTTAAAGAGCCAACACTGGATCATTCATATAAAAAAACAGAACTAGAGCATCCTGTACACCTTGAGTTTAATACAGAAGCGTCTGCAGCTTGAAGTCTGTTTTGCATCGTCCTCAGTGTACCCACATGAACCAGACTAAATCGGTGCACTCTCGGATAAACACAGTACCAGTCAGTTACCAAAACACGAGCTTTACCTAATGCTCTAACTTCAAACAAACAAGAGGGGATATAAGTGGTTTTAAAGATTAACCGAGAAAATCTCTCTCAATGTTTTTCCACTGACCCTTAAACTCCGCAGCACAAAGGTGCAGTCAGAGTCCACGTCAGCGCTCTAAATATCGCTAAGGCCTTTTTTTATTTTCATGTGCTTCACGTCCAGAGAGCATGTGCAGCCGAGATTAAACGTCATGGGAAATGTATCAAATATTAGAATGAAGGAAAATCAAAAACCAAGCCTGTAGTTTCATCTCTTTTGTCGTATATGATGATGACTGAATTTTCCCAAAGAATATTCAAACGACAATTATATGTTTTTTTATAATGGTTTATGCTAGTGTTGCAGTCTAGACCAGGACATACCGGAGACCAGAGTGCTCCAAGACCGAGACAAGACCAAGACAGGGCGAGACCGAGACAAGAACAATCAGGTGAAGGTTTGGCCGTAACTGGGGGATACAAATCAAATTATGAAGTGAAGTTATTTGTTCTTGTAGAAAGAGGTGTTTTCCTTCTGATCACAGTGATGATGCAGAAGAATAGCCTATCAGTCTTGACCGGTCTTCATTTAAAATGTGGAGTCTCGAGACCGGTCTTGAGACCAAGACCAATTTCGAGTACTAGAACCCTAGGATATGCCTTCAGTGGTGGACGATAAGAAAGTAACTTTCCTTGAGTATCATTGTTAGGGTAAACGTCTTTCTTTTACTTTGAAGGACAAACATTTTTTGAGAAGATGTCACAGAGTCTTTTTTCTCTTTGTTTTAGTAGATGTTCGTTTCTAACACGGCTGCAGAGAGGAGAGGCAAAGGGAGATTTAGCTGCACCAGGAATGAGAATATGCTGCACAGTCACATCCATCAAGAGGTCTTGGACCACTCTCTCTCTCTCTCTCTCTCGATCTCTGTCTCCCTGATTTCTGACCCTATCCACTGTCCTGTCCAGCCCAAAAATAAACCTTTAAAAATAGGACTTTGAACACTTCAGTGTGATCACACTCACTTGTAGTCGAGTCGTATTTGATCAGGGGGATCTCTACGGTGACTCAAGTCATGAAGTTGTGTTCTTTGTTCCCCCCTGCCCATTTTTACGAGTAGAGTGCATACTCTTCTTTCCCATATCCTTACCTGTGATTTAGTTTACAGTGATGTCATCTCGTTAATGATCTTTATTTTCATTTCTATAAAATCTGCACAGACTTTAGGAGGTCTTGACCTTGTGATGATGCTTTCATGGATTTTTATCTTATAGTTGATTGATTGATTGAACTTTATTGTCAGACATGGTCCGAAGTGTGTCTTGCATCACCTTGGCTCCATCTGCAAACACACAAAAGAAGACAAGATACAAACATTTGACACAACACAACAAACAGTCAGAGGCCTTCAACGAGCTTCGATGTGGGATTCAGCTCTACATTTAAATATCAGGATTGACTGGTGAACAAAAGAGTGTTTCAGTCTGATCTCATTAAGACGTGGGAACCTGAATCATCGATGAATGATTACCCAAACAACGATCAAACTTCTAAGAGCATTTCTTTCAAAGGGTCTGAACTCAAAAATCCTAGAATTAAACATTTCTATAGAAGTCATCAGCTAACCTTAGCATGAAAAGTGTCTGACAACAACAAGTTTGAAGCTTCTTAGATTACATTTCATACATATATAATCAACTGGTGCTGCACCTTGTGCAGGTATATAGCTTCAGAAGTGCACAGTGAACAGACATTACGATACGTTTAGAAGTACTCTGTGAGCTCTAACAACAAGCTCACTTACAACAGATGAACGCTCGCCTTCTGCTTGTATGAGATGCCGTCACATTAAAGGGTTAACACGTCATGATGATGACAAACACACAATTGATCAGACCACTTATTCTAAACAAACCAGCAGAGAGATGGCTCCGATTGTCTCTGGCCGTCCCGGCTCAAGATATGGAAATAATTCAGTTTGGATTGAACCACCAACACGACGTGCTTCAGTGGACAAACTCAATGCAGCTCAATCAAGAGTCTCTGTGCTATTTCATTAATGATCTGGGCCAGTGGCGCTGATTGAGCACCCATTGTCTCCGTTTCTAAGCACCCTCATCATATCTGTATCAAGGAGCCCGATCTCCCCCCCCCCCCCCCCCCCCCGCTCGCCCAGCCCGTCCTGCTTGCCCAGCACCAAGCTGTTATGTAGGTTAGCCGCACAAAAGCGCTTTAATCCACGAGCGGAAATAAATAAATAAAGTGTTTAGAGAGAGGTGAGTGCTCGGTCAGCTCGTCTGTGCAGCCCACTCACACTCATGCACACGCACACACTCTGCCACAGTTGTGTCACATCCCCGAGCAGCCATTAAGGCCTCAGCTGATCTGATGTGGAGCGAGTGTGCCGTCTACCGTGCAAACCGGGCGCCGATGTAAACCGCTAGTTGAACCCGCCGCGCCTTTTTTCAGCGTGTTCCCCCAGCAAGGACGCACATCCAATCCCGGCATCAGTCAGACTAATTGACCCCGTCATCATTAATCCGTGACATGGGGAGTCTAAACTGCGTGGGTTGCAGGACATGCAGGAAGTTTTGACATATTTTTTACGTTGATAAAAACAGCGTCTGAGGCGGCGAGTGCTCAGGTTTGAAGATCGGAAATGAGCTGACGAACGGTTAAACATGTTTCTGCTGATTTTATTTCAAAGCTCACACAGCGTGGACATTTATCTAAAATGCTTCATGTCAAGAAAGTTCCAAAATTCAACATTAAAATACTGAAACTACAATTTTTATCACATCAAATCTTTGAGGAGTATTCACAGTTTAACTCTTTAAATGTCTAAACTCTCCCACATTTATAAATACAAATGAAATAAGATTAGTGTTTAATAAAATGTGATTTTTTTTTTATTACACTGTAAATTAATTAGCAAAAAAACACAGTTCTTGAAAGTAATTGAACGACGCTGTAGTAAATGCAGACAAAATAAATTAAAATGTTAAAAGATAAATACCCTGATACAGGCAGAAATGTAAAAAGCATTTCTATTTTTTACAAATGTACCGTTTTTAAAGAGAGTCCCTTATTTCACAGTAAAGTATTTCGAAAAAAAAAAAGTGGTTGAATATCGACAAATTAAATAAAACAATTACTGAAACAAAAAATCTGATTTTTTTTGCAAACTGACCCTTTAAAAAGTGTTGTTATTTTCATGACGGTTCATTTTAATTTAAATGTGTTGAAATGTGACACTTGGTGCATGTTTGAGATTCACAAACTTAGAGATATTTTGTGTTTTTTTTGTTATAATTGGAAGTGAAAAATGTAGGGTTAACTGGACGAAGCTTCAGGATGAACACGTCGTTCTTTTAGTATTAGTTTGGTGGGGGTGTTTCTGTTATAAATGTTTAATGATGAAGTCGTGACACAGACTGAGGATCATCTTAGATCTTTTTTCGGCTGAGGTCAGACGACATATCAGAACACAAACGGCTGACAAACTTCTCCTGGTAACAGTCGTCCTTATATTCTGTGAGCAGGTTCAGCCGACAGATTCGGGTTCACTTGTAAATAAAAGAAGACATCACCTCCACTTGTAAATGTCAGACGTCTAAGTTTCTTTAACCTCAGAGAATCACATTTCCTGTTTCAGCTCACGACACAAACTCGGCTCCATTCCAAACATAGCTCTGAGGAGTCTAACTCAGGGGGTCCCAAACGCTTCAGCCCGTGACCCCCTTAAATAACGGTGCTGAGAACCGGGGACCCCCATTGTCCCTGGAGAAGGTTAAAACATTTCCAAACGATCCAAATAGTGGGATTAGAACGGCACAAACAGGAACACTGGAAGCGGAACTCGTAATCTCTCAAAATATGTTTTTGTTGGTATTTTAACAATAATGGAAAAAATTTGATAATTTAAATTTCTTACAATGTTTTTGGAAGAGATCTTGCACCCCCCCTCTCAGTGTCCTGTGACCCCTGACCCCCACTTTGGGAACCACACGTCTAACACATTTGTATTACAGTCACACGGACCTAAAAGAAGAATTACCCTGAAGATGTTTGACAGATTTAAAATAATATATCCACAAAAAATTACCAAGATGAATCAATTCATGAAAAGTCATACAAACATTCATTTTCATTATTGATTTATTTTCATCTTGTGTTTCTGCAGACGAGCAGCACCTGAGAATAAAGGTCGGCTGTGCACGCTGCACCCTGCTGGTTATTTAAAATAAATATGAATCTGAATATAATTCTCCTCATGAGGAACGCGCTGAACATGAATTTAAATTTGAATATAAACATGTTAAAAGTTTGAGTCCATTAAGCTCAGATTAATAAAGATTTAAATTATAGAATTTAAATATTTCACATTAAACATTTATTTGTGTGTTTTACATTTTTATTTGAACATTTCGCCACTCAAATTAAAAATAAATAGATAAATATGATCAACTTAATTAACAAAGTAAAATACAAAATATAAAGCAATAATTAAAATGCATTTTTAGAGCAACAGATTCACACAAAAATAATAACATATTATCAGGTGAAAGTCACTTAAATCTTTAATTTATTGGAGTTTAAACACTTTGATTATTGATTTATTTTGTTCGAGGATGTTTGTTCAAAATGAAAGATAATCTTTAAAGTTTTCAAACATTTAAATTTGTACAATTCACCTCTTTATTTATAGCTAATAAAATCAGTTATTTATGCAATGTAAGTTTTAATTCAGATAAAAACACGAGAATATAAACGAATAAACGAAGATCTGTATGACTCCGTTTGAATATTCTTTTATTATATTTTATGAAACTAGAGTGAGTTTATGTCGGGGTCCGCACGGGGACGCCTGAAGGTCATGTAAAGGTCGACTCGAGGACGTAAAACAACACGACACACAAGTGAGGATGATTAATGAGAAGCTGGAGGATTTGCAAACATCTGAAGTCCTACTCTGACACCTCCCTCCCTGTGGGAGGACCACAGCAGTCCAAGGTGTTCACCTGTTGAATCCTTCCTCTCTCCTGAACAAGGTTAAGAGCCCAGAGGCTGTCATCGCTGTAAAGTGTGAACTTATCTTCCTACGAGGCCGGGACACGGAGAAGCACCGTGAGGCGATTGAAGTGTGGACTTAAAGCTGTGATGGAAAAAGGGCAGAGTCGGAGCGGCTCTCTCTCCCTCTCTCTCTGGAAATGGCCGTCTGAAATGTTATATACGCACGGTGTGTGAAAGTGCATTACCTTTCTGCACACAGCCCCCCACCCCCTTTCAACCCTCTCCAAAAAGCCCCTCTGCTGCAAGGCTACTAAAATACTTCAAGAGGTGACTTTGATTTGTGTTCATCTGAGTGAGTTCCAATGTCCCCAGTCTTTTTCTCTCTCTCTCTCTCTCTCTCTCTCTCTCGCTCGCTGTGAGTGACCTCGCAGTGACCAGCCACTCAAACACCAACCGACACAACACACCGACAACATCTCCACTCACAGAGGGAAAAGCTCAAATATGTCTCCAAATGTTTTTGCTCTCTCCTTGAAGATGAATGTTTGATGTACACTAACATTCACGTGTATGTACTTTAACTTTGAATAAAAGAATCGCTTCAGTAGTAAATTAAGCAAAGCAACAAGACGTCCGTACATCATGATTTCATGTTTTTATTTTAGTTTTTATTGACAAGGTTTAAGTTTGCAAAAAAGCTACATGTAGCCTTCCTGTCCCATCATGCCCAGCGTGTAGGAGGATGAGTATACGACCAATAAGATAAGAACTAAGTCAAAGTCAAAGTCAAAAGTCAAAGTCAACTTTATTGTCAATTTCAAAATATGCCAGACATACAGTGGAATCGAAATTGCATTTGTCTCCGTCCCGCGGTGCAATACAACCAAAATAAGGTAAAATAAAATAAAATGAAGTAGAAATAAGATAAATAATATTTACAGTAATAAATTCTAAATTGTGCAAAGGGTACAAAATGGTAAATAAAAGAAATAAAATAAAATAAAATTGAAAGAAAAAGTAAACTTGTGCAATATGTGCAATGTGCAGTAAACTAAGTGTACTTTTGAATAGTTAGCTTCAGAGTTATTAGTCCAGAGTTCTGTAAACTTGTGCAATGTGCAGTAAACTGAGTGTACAGAGTTTTTAGTCCAGAGTTCTTGGTGGAAAACGGGAGGGGTTTCAACGTCCAGTGTTCGTGGGGTCAGAGGGGAGGGAAGGAAGAGAGGGGAGAGAGTTAAGCTTCCTATGCACAATGCTGGTTGCTTTGCGGGTGAGGCGGGTACCGTAGAGGTCCAGAAGAGAGGGGAGTGGGACACCGATAATCCGTTCAGCAGCCTTCACTGTGCGCTGCAGGGTCTTGCGGTTGGCAGCACTGCAGCTCCCAAGCCACACAGTGATGCAACTATTAACCCTCACTGTGTTTACTCTAACACACAATGTTTGTAGCCGTTGACGTCTGAATGTCCGTGCACTTTAAGGTGAAGCATTTCTAATTTCCGTTCTTTACTCTTTGGGTCATATTTGATCAGTTTTGTTTCAGCCTAAAGTACAACAGAGAAATAGAGCCAGGGTAAAGAGAAATAAATCTAAAATGTAGAGATTAAAAGTTGTACATTTACAATATTAAATAATAAATATTAAAGCTACAGTTGTATTAAATATCAAGGAAAATGCACAGCAAAAACTACAATCTAAGTGTTAATAGTTGTCAACTTTACTGTAAAAATATGTCATTACAATAATTGAAGACGCATTCTCCTGACAAGTCCAGATTATCATCTTTTAACAAGACATGAAAAGCTAAAGTCATCTCTAATCACACTTTTACTCTTTAGCTTTCAACTGTCCGTAATGAAACTGCTGTCTCTTCTGGATATTTATAATTATTACTTTTACTATTATTGAAATGATAACTTATATATATATATACAGTATATATATATATATATTTTTTTTTTTTTTTCTTCATTCCTGATTTTCTCTTCTTCTGTCTGTTTGTGTCGTTTTGTGTTTGTTGTAAAGCTCTTTGGATCACCTGTGTCGTGTGTGAAGATCAATATAAATAAAGTGAACTTCATTTGATTTGATGAAAAAAAGAAAAAGTAAAAAAAAATAATTCTGTGTGTCTCCGTTACCTGCTCGGAGACCGAGGCTAGCAGGGGGGGCCCAAAAAGGGCTCATGGAAAAGTCAACGACTGAATGTCACTAGTCTCGCTCTAAATATGAGGGAGAGACACTTTGTGAAGATTTTGTAAATAAGATTTGAAATATTTTGTTAGAATAAGAGTTACTTTAATTCATAAATAAATACATGAAGAGTAATCAATACTCACTGAAACGTGATATTCTAAAAAACTGATATATTTAATGCATTCACAGAAAAATAAGAGAAGAGGTTTTGGATTAGATGCTAGAGTTCCTGATATTTGGAAGTGTATGAATTATAGGATTTTATTACAGCCTCTTTTAATGACTTTATTCATATTTTCAGATGTTATTGTTGTTTACAGACGCTTTAGATCAAAAAGGACATTTTAATGAAAGTAAAAAAAAAAGGCAGTTCATACAAATATTGTCTGAATATAAGTCGGGAGGAGTTTGAAGATGAGATTATGTCCACATATCATTTTAATAACTCTCTATGCTCACATATAAAACATATTCAGGATGTTTGAAGCGCTCCATCAGCTCGTCGTCACTCTCACTCTTTCATTCACGCTCTTTAGCACAGTGAACGGCGTGTTAGTACGGCGGGATCGAGACAGAACGCATCCACCTGAGAGCTAAAGAGCCAAGTCACACAGAGGGTTACCTGTTATATAAGAACACATGAGCGAGAGAGAGAGAGAGGGAGGGGGGGGGGGGGGGAGAGGGAGACAGAGAGAAGGAGGGGAGAGAGAGAGAGAGCGAGAGAGAGAAGGGGTTAGTGACGGTCATGTAGCTGAGGGGCCACACACGCTCTCTGGCCTACGCACACTCTTCTGCTCCTCCGCCTTCTGTGTACATTCATCCTATAGTGTTAAATGTCGAGTCAAAATAAACTCGCTGCAACGAGAAAAGCTCCAGACGGGTTAGTGGACTGTGTTTCCACGGCGTGTAGTAAGAGGGCCCTGCTGAAACACGATAGTGTGCAATCACAAAGGTACGGGTTGTAGTTTCTGCTCCTGCTGATTATAATTTCCAGCTCGGCTCTTCTTCTTCAGGATGCTCCGGCAGCTCGCCCCTGCACACACATCAGCTCCTTGCGGGGGGAGGGGGGAGTGGGGGAAACACCACCGCTGTGCCTCCATGACCTCTGACCCCTCCATCTTTTATCAAACCTCTCGTCCTCTCAGTGAACGGCTGAAACGCTGGCCTGAAGCTGGTGACTAATGATGAGTCATCACGATGAGATTTTTAATTGAGGGTGCCGAGTGTGTTTCTCTCGCTCGCTGAGTGGAAGGGTGAAGGTTTGAATCACAGATTGTTAAAGCAGATCTGACTCATATAATGATCCTGACTTGATTTCTAACGACTCATCATTTCTTATTTTACAGTACGTTACTGTAAATTCAAACATATTGCCTGTAAATTGACGCTGACGCTGAAAGAACAACTTGCATATATAATGCTTTAAATCTCATGAGGAGGATAAATATTGACATCCTTAACTTTAATATTTAAATTAAACACCAGGTACTTTCAACCATTGTGAAAGAACAAGCACACACACCCCAATCACGCCCCTATGTCCGCCTGATTACAAAATATACGACCTTAATGTATAAAAAAATCAACAAAAATAAAACCACCAAGTTACCTCAGTCCGAGGTTCTGCTTCTGTCACTGTTTCATTCGGCCATTTTATAAATTTCAATAACACTCAAACACGAATACAAAGCTGAAGCCATGCTGGAAAAGCTGCCTTTGTGTGCTTTATTGTCATACTGTATTTCATATTTTCTAATATTGTCTTCATACTCGTCATGAGTCCATGATTATAACGATCCCTGAAGCTCGTACTGAATTGGGGAATAAGGGCGTTCAAGAATGCTGCTCCGTCTTCTTGGAAACTCTCAATGTTCAGGAGCTGGTTTCTTTGGATGTTTTTAAAAGGACTTCTTAAGGATCTGGAGGCAGAAATATCTGACTGTAGATGTTTTAAACTGACTCTTACTGGCCCGTTTTGATATCTTGTTGTTTCTGATTTATGACAAATGATGAATTTGATGAATGTCTCTGATATTTTGTGATTTCTTTATTTATGTTCATGAAAAAAAATAACTTGTGCTGCTGCCTGCTGCGGCCAGGACACTCTTGTAAAAGAGATTCTCAATGAGACTTTTCCGGTTTAAATAAAGGTTGAATTCAATCTAAAAAAAAAAATGAAAAATAACATGAAGCCGTCTCAAAGCTGTAGCCTCATTTCTTTTTTCCTAATCGTGGGACGTGTGTCTCAGGCGGTGCTCGAGCTTCACCTGGTGGTACACGAGAGCACGGCCTCTCAGCTGAACTATACACTAAGAAAATAAAATAAGTTCTATGACATTTTCTGTAATTAAAGAGAGTAAATATAGCATGTTATTTTTCTCATTATGTTACAGTGATGTAGAGAAAAGGTGGAAATTATTTCAAGATTTTATAAATAAAAGCGCCTTTTGCTCAGCCGTGCAGACTCGCTGTGATGTTGAAACTCTTCAGTCCTTCCACACATTTTATCTGCTCTCTCCTTTATCTCAAATTTGACTGGATTGGTGGTATATTTCATATTCTTATCCTGCTTTTACTTTGCTCGATTGATGGTGTAATCTTAATTTTCATCTTGATTTTACTCGTCTTATTCTTCCTGGTGGGTCTGAATGTTTGGTCCTGTTCTGCAGTTTGTCTGTAAAATGAGGCCGACTCACTCACTGTAAACCAAATCTACGTTCCTACAGGTACAAACAAAGTGACCCTGAGTTGCCTGACTGTTATTTTAGAAAACGGTTAGAGCGTCTGAAAAATCAATAAAGAGGAGAACAACAGCTCTAAGCCTGGGAGAGACATTTTATACTAACTGGATTCACCCTTTAAATTCAAAGACCAAACCATACACTGGCTCGTTTTCTTTCTTTTTTTTTAATAACTATAATCATTTAATTCTGTTTATGTCACAGGCGTTGTGGCTCCTTAACTGTTACATAGTTGGTTTCTGCAGTCAGAAGTGATATTTGGTAAATGATGTAGTGATAAGAGGTCTGTGATGTTTGCTGACCTCAGGTTAGATCAGGAGGACGCAGAAACAACAAGTCCTGCAGTCAGGACGCCCCTGTTTCATAATTCCTCTCGATGCAAGGTAGAATATACTGTATGTTCATGTTAACATGAAGCAGAATTCAAAGCCTCATTAGTACAGTAGTAACTTCTATCAAGCACCATTTTGACAATTTAACATGCAGGATGCACTTTTCAGCAGCAGGCCTACATACTTTTTAGTATTTTTGACGTCTTGTTTTTAGGGGCCTCATTGTTCTTTGTGCAGCATTTTAATGTTTGACTGTGATTGCAGCCACAACAGTGTAATGTCCTGCAAAGGATTTATAGAGTATCTATCTATCTACTTATCGTATCTATATAAATGAAATCCCTGTTATCATCATTGAGACGTGCACAGATATGAGCTACACAATCTGATAAGAAAGACACATAAAACGGCATCAAAGGAATTCAAATAGATAGTTAAGCATGCAGGTCTTAAAACAAAATATTATTTAAAGGTATTACTATTAATTATAGTTAATTATCAAACCATGCAACATGCGTACATGAACAGGCGTCATGCAAGATGATAACGTGGACGACGTGGTGTTTAAAATAGAATCCAAAATATGAATATTGTGCAACATGTTCAGGAATTATCCTGCAACACACAGCAAGAGAAACATTTAGAAAGGGACAATGATTTACAAAAATAAATGGAGGACGGAAGTAAGGCAGGATTTAAGTCTGCATGGTAGAACATAAAGGGGGTAAATGTGATGCTTTGCTTAGTAATAGACGTGGTATGAGTTGTATTCATGGAACGAGCTGAGTGGTAAAAAGTAGCATATAGCAGCAGCAGCAGAAACAGTGTGAGGACGTATGAATGCTTCAAACTGTCAGATGTCAGTCGAGAGTTTCAGGTAATAATTAAGAGTTTGATCCGACGTGTTTTATTAAAAGTGGTTTTATCTGCAGCACGACTCGTACGGCTGCAGAGTTTCAGCGCTGCAAAAAGGCAGCAGTGATTAATGTGAGTGGACAGAGGCTAGAGGACAAAAAGAAGAAAGATGGAATCCCAAGTTTCAGTCCAGAGAAATAGGTCAACCGCTCCTAATGTGACTGAACTTTTGACCTGCGTGAAGTAAAAGCTACTGTTGCAACAAAAGCCCCCCCGCGCCTTCTGCACAAACGTGTCCTGTCATTATTTAAATGAATTATAGAAAATATAAAGCTGCTTTGGATTTCATGTGAAAAAAAAACAAAAACAATAAAGCAACGTCGGGCTGCGGAGGAGAGGAGGTGAAGATGAAGACGAGCGAGATCACTGCAGGAGGACGTGCAACAGAGATCTCGTTCGATGACTTTTATCTTTTTAATTGTAAAGCTTTTATCTCTCCATGGCGCCGTGCTGCACGCCTTGAAACAACAGAAAGAGGTTTTCACTCCCCCCCACCCCCCGAGTCCTTTCCGTTCCCCTGGTTTGTTTGCGTCACGTCGCCACGCCGCCTCTGACCTCATTTCCATCACAGCAAACCTCCATTTACTGAGGGCAAGCGGCTGCTCGGTGTAAACAAGAGAAACAAGATGGCGGCGTACAGTACCTTTAGTCTCGCTCATCTCCTGCGTTTCTTCTTCCTTTTCAAAGACAGAGCCGTTGTCACAATTTTTTTTTACTCCACATGGATTCAGGATCCAAAAACATTTCTCCCTGTGAGCTTTTAACTCTTTAACCACAACGCTGCAGAACAATAAACAGAACCCAATCCCATCCTGACGGCCATGCCATGAAATAATCTCACAAAAAGCACACGTTCACTGTGCGTCCCTCTCCCGTGTTAGCCTCTCTCTGTGTCTTTTTTGAAGCTGTTTCCAGCCCTCGCTCGCTCTCTGTGCGGCGGGGCTCATAATATCAGATTGCACAGCCGGTCTTGGCCAAATGTGAATTTTATACTCTAGTGACCACAGGCTTTACACTTTCATTAGCTCACATTCTCCTCAGCAGTGCAAATGCCATGTCGTTGGTTAAGGAAGGAGGAGAGGGGGGGGTGAGGGGGAGAGGTTGGGGCTCTCGCTGAGTGAGCCTGATGGGGTGGAGGAACAGGAGGCGTGGGCCACATCCCCACAAATTCTGGAAGAAAAATTTTTAAAAAGTGCCTCACGGAGCAGACAGCTGATGTCCAAACTCAGGAGGTGCACAGAAATCAAATCTGACTATCTGCAGGCGTTATCAAACATGAAGCACGTACTCATTTCACACCACTTCAACATATGTTACTCAGATTATTCTCCACAATTTCTAATAATTCACAATTTTTTGTTGTGTATCAGAGTAAAGGCTGGGCAACATGGCCCTTAAAAAAAAAAAAAAGAAGATTTTTCAGTGGTTTCTAAATGGTTTCCCCCCCCCCCCCTTTAAAAACCTGACACATTTTTCCATCCTCGTCCAGCTAAATATGTCAAATAAGATCCGTTTAGGAGGCAGAATTCAAGGCTGGGGCATAAGTGTCGGATTTAACGGAGCCCCTGAAGGCCCAAAAAGTACAAAATACAAATCTTGAATTTACCACATAATATTTGTACGCACAAGATATTTACTTGTGCACACAATATATTTTTTTTTACTTTTTGGGACTTCAGGGGCTCCATAGAATTTACAAAACAACCACCTTGTTGCTAAAAAAAGGACTTGATGAAGTGCAATGACGTCCAAACGACTCAAAGCCAGAGGAAGGTTGAAAACTTGATTTACAGCTCAACAACAACAACAGGTAGCATGTCTCATGTAGCCTGTTAGCATCGTAATGCTTGTGTGTGAGCGTTACATGAACATGTTTAGCCATGAGAGTATGGAGTGAAAAAACGATTACTGTCTCTTTTAATGAAGAATCATTTACATTCTTAACGCTCATATTGATATAAAATACACAGTCAAACTAAACACATGAAACATTGTGATGATGAGGTGAACTTTGAGAAGAACTGTGACCACTGAAGTATCCAGTTAAACAGAATCGGGTATGAGTTATAAAACCCTCCATGAATGTGTTTCAGGTTTATATTAGAGGAGCCTCTTGTTGAAAGTATATGACAGCTCGAGTCCTTTTGGAGGACTAACTATTATGAGATGCATTCTTTTTTTGTGTGCATAAGGTATATGTACATATGTGTACAGACACATAATAACATTATGATCTTCATGTACAAAACTGCATTTGTTTTGCAAATAATATTCCTATATATCGGTATTCATCACAGTTTTGTCAGGTGTGTGTAAAGGCACTAAAAATGATTAATGTCTGTGATCTACAGAGGATATTTCTATGTTGAATTAGCTCTCTGGTGGTATGCGACTTACTGTCATATACTGCTGTTTAACTTTTGATCACACAAGTCACTTTAAATCATCATTGGTCACTTCACTGCACATAACTCTTAATTGTCCTGTACGGTTCACCTCACTATCTATTTTCTTCTGTAGATACCTCCCATCGTTATTTTTACGTGTATTCATCTTACCTATTCTGTGAATGTTTTATTTCCTACTTCTCTGTCTTGTTGCTGCAATGCTCACATTTCCCCCTGGGGATCAATAAAGTATTATCCTAGCCTATCCTAAATAATGTATTGTTTTAGTAGCCGATTAGAAAATGGTTAAATTTCAGCTGTGTTGGGTCACATGTTTGTATGTTTAAGATGGCGACTCACAGAATACACTCTGAAGTCTGAGGACGAGCATGATGGCTCCAAACGTCACTCATCAACAAATCCTTCAAGCGGGAGCTCTCCTTAGCTTCTCTTTAAGATATTAAACACACCTCTGCACTGTGTGTTATTTTCTGACTGTTAGAAAACAAGTAAAATGGATCAGCTAGAGAAGTTCACATGTGTGTGTGTCCGTGAAGAAGAGAAGTTGGGGGGGGGGGGGGGGGGGGGGGGGGGGGGCTGAAGGGGACGAGAATGGTTTGTGTCAGCACTCCCCCTGAGAGATGAAAGCAAATGCTGGCTGTGTCTTAAACTATTAGGGTAAGGAGCGGTGTTACCCCCCCCCCCCCCCCCCCCGATTTCCCCTCCTACACCTCGGTGCCAGACATGGACGGACAGAAAATAGTTCCCCGCTCTGTGCTGCCCTTCTCACTTGAGAGAATTAACTTACACTGGGGCTGTGTGAAACGGCATTGCGAGGTATTTGTGTGGCTTTTTGGCCCCTCTGTGTTTCCAATTATTTGCTCGCTGGACTGTGGCGGCGGCGCGGGCTGATGTAACGAGACAGTGGCATCTCCGCCGGCTCCGCTGGGCAGGTGGGGGACAGCAGACACTTGTCATCTTCTTGTCAACACTCGTCTGCGGCATAATCTTGTTTGGAAACACACCCTCGAGTTTTTTTGGAAGGAGCAGGTCTGTGAAGACGGCGAGGGGGCGGGAGGGAGGGGGGGGAGCATGACTCGCGGGACACCTTTTTAAAGTCCACAGGCAGGTACAAGCCACCTCCTCTTCTTCCAGGTTTGTATGTTTGAGTATTTTTTATTTTTTAAGAGGAGCGGGTTCATGCGGAGGGCAGGGATTCGAGATTTGAATAAAGTTAAAATGGAAACATCTTCAGGGCACACTCTGACCTGTCAGCCTCGTTTTCCTCAAGTGGAAGCGACGAGTGCGGCCGTGCCATCCCTCAGAAACGCCCTTCTTTTCTTTTAACTCTCTCTCTCTCTCTCTCTCTCTCTCTCTCTCAGCCCTGCCAGGTCAGGTTTGGCACACACAACACCCCCCCTTCCTGTCACAGCATACACACATTTCATCCATTGTCAGCACTGCCGAGAGCAGATTTGCTCTTTAAACTAATGGCCCGTTATGTGAAACAGACCTGATTACTGCCTGACAGAAGGAATTAGGGCCGTGCATGAGCCAAACGAGTGCGCCGGCATCCATGACCTGGCACAACCACTTAGGCTGAATTGTATTTATACTGCACGCAGTAAACATGCACTTGATATATTCAGGAGGAATGAAGAGGACGGAGATGTACGGCTAACAACAACGTACTTGACTTTGGTAGCATGTCTTATTGATCTGACGTTTTCCAAAGGATTCAAGTAATTTATCGGATTAGGTATGCGAAGGAAGGGAATGTATTTACTCATTAAAAAGCACAGTTTATAGTAAGAGCAGAGAGCGGAGCCAATCTGTTTGATCTACAGTATAAACTCGGACAGGAAGGATGTCTGAGTGTTTGCTGCAGAACAAAACAGGAAGTGTAAAGTCTTCAAAGTCAAAGTTTCAAGTTTGCTAGAGTACAGAGTGTCAGAGTCTTTTGAAGGACAGATTTAGGCTGTGAGGCGGATGATGATGATGATGATGATGGAGATAAGACACATGTCTATGGGCTCAAAAAGAACACAAGCATCTTTACATTTGGTTTTATTTTTGAAATGTTATTATGAAGGTCAATAATCTCTTCTTTGCTTCAAATCATGGTGAATACACTCTGCTATGAAAAGTCTCCTGAACTGAAGAATGACTCGAGTTTTTAATCATCCTCGACCGAAAACAAAACCCTCAGAGTCACCTCGCTTATAGTGGGAGAAAAAAAGACGCCTCCGTCCTCTGGAGTGTCATCAAACATGCTTACAATTAATTTAAAAAATGTTTTGTTTAAACCAATGCTCAACAAATGTCTGCATAGCTTTTTATTTTGATGATTGATTTATTGTAAGTATTTGTAAAGAGCAAGAATACTCTTATTTTACAGCTGATTGGTGTTTATAAGTTTATTGTATTTATGAGGACATGCGAATGTGCTCAGTGACCATTTAAACTAATCAACTGAAAAGTTAATACTGATTTTACGAGTAACTTTAAAATACAGATCGTTTTTATTTGTGTTTTTTAGCCATCTGGCAAAACATTTGCTAATAATGTCCGGTGTTAAAGACGTGAGCTTCACTTTTATAACTAACAAATAATATCTATTAATACTCACTCATGTGTTCATCAGGGAAACATTATTCTTCTGTGTTTCACATGTTCTGCTAAAATGTAATTTAGGGTTAGATTAAACAAAATACATCATTTGACACATTTCTCTCAAATTTCTCAAATTAAACACACAGTTCAAACTCAAACGTGAAATGACCTGTTTGACCTTCTTTTTATTCTCTTTAATAAAACAGTACAAAAAAAATGGTAAAATTAAATGAATAAATAGTTAATAACATAAACTACATCTAATCGACACTCCGAGATCCAAATAAAAAGTCAGACAAAAACCAGGTTTTACAAAATATTAAATTAACTATGATAAGTCAGTGCTTCCAAAAAATCCAGGCGTCCGTTGGAAATCATTTCCCCAAATAAAAAGTGTGTGAAGGTTGACGTTTCTACGGACTTTAAGTGCAACAATGATTTTAATAGAGAAGAAGGGTCGATTGATGTTTGTATGGGTCGGTGAGGTTTTTTTCAGGGGGTGGGAATTTATTTATTTAATAGGGACAATAAAATTTAACATCGTTTCAATACATACATGAAACTGATGTGCTGCATAAAGAGTATATAGCTATTGCTGATTTCCAACTCGTGTCCTTAGTTGGAGTAAAAATGTCGATGACATAGTACCCCATAACACCATATGTTGAATATAATGTGTTTGTTTCTTTATCTTGTCATATAAAACACACCTATACTTAAATGTACATTGTTGACTTTGATTAAAATCAATAAAGAAATTGTGAAAAAAAGTACATTTTATGAAACACAGATTGAAGTCACTGATAGTAACTTCATCATCACATAATGTAATGAAACAAAACTTGTTTTTTTTTATATGTATCTAATGTATCTGTTGTCTCTAACCTTCTCTTTTTAAAATCTTAAAATGTGAATTAATTCATCGCTGACGTTAGACTTTGTGTTGCTGAGTCATTCTGGTGTTTTTAAACTTAGTCCTCATTTATTGAGTGATTTCTGGTCAAAATGATGAATATTTTTAAGTGCTTCCTTAGATGACTTCAGCCACGGCGTCACATTAAGAGGGATTTATTTTTGTTAAAGAGACTCCTCTCTGAAACTAGATTAAACCATATCATTGATCAGTGGAAGCTGTGAGAGTCAGTCACAGGTGACAAACAGACACTATATATTATATTTCTACTCTATCTTTCTGTATTTTATCTTTTGTATTTTAATTGATGTTTTATATTTTTACTTTAATTTTTAGAGTTGTTATGCTCCTGCTCCGTGTGTCTTCCCCGGAAAAATAAAGTTTTTTAAATGGAATTTAAATTGACCTAACAGACTACAAGACGATGCTGCACTACTGCTTCCTTTATCAGTTCTATTTTCATGTGAGTAAAAAAAATATTATATTTGATAAGAAAATTACCACTTAACAAAAAACGAAGCCACAAAATAACAGAAACAAAAGTATTCATTTGGAGGACCTCCGTGTTCTGCTAAGTTGAATACTATTTTTTTTGTATGGAGTCCGGTGACTCTGAAAAAAAGGGATTTTAAACCTTTAATTATTCTAATCTATTAAGCGTCTAGCTCTTTAAAAATATTGTTTTTCTCTGCAGGGATCATGATATCAATCTGAGCCTGTCAGTGGTTATTTTTATTTATTTTAAAGGAATCATCTTTGACTTTTTATCAGCCACATTTCCCCCTGTGATGATTACCATGTGCATCATTAATGCATTTATCACTGACAAATGAAGCATTGTTCCAACCCTTTTAAACTCTGGTTTTAAATTTTCAAAATAAAAGAAGAACTCTGTGAAAATGTCGTTTTTGCTGACTCATTGTTTGAGTCCAGGATTGAAAATGATTTTTTCCACTAAAATACTGTTGAATAAAGTTTAAAAAAATAAGTATAAGTGAACGTCTGCCCTTTCTCCTTCCTCCAATGAGCCATTTTTCTGAATGTGTGGTGATTTCTCTGTGTTCAGTCTGACCGTGTTCCAGTAACAGCAGCACAAAGTTGCCGTGTCACATGAGCAGGCTGCTGCTACTGCTGCACGGCTGGAATAGCTCCACATTCAGTCGAGTTGAGTTGTGGGTCACATGCTGTCGCTCCCCATCCATCAGCTCACTTCCACCCGGATAACGGTGCGGGGAGGGGAGCCTCTCAAAAAGGCCAAAGGGGACGAAGGTGGGGCTGAGCATGGCAGGAGGGCAGTCATGTGACCCGGCTCGTCCAACCAGGGCGACGCTGACCTCGCAGATCTGCAGGTGTCGGAGTGAAAGTGATGTGACTTTGCGGTGACCTCCAGGCACAAACGCAATATGTCGGCCTCTTCTGCAAACATAGAAAAACGACAGTTACTTCATATACAGTAAAAGCGTGCACTCGATATACTGTACATTCACTAAAGAATCGGCTGTATACACACGTTACTGCACAAAAAAACAAAACGTCACATGGCATTAGAGAGTCGGGATGTTGAACACAAAGCAGCAGGGGTGAGCATGGGAACAGCATTGTGTGTGTACGTTCACATATAATATCGCACAACACAATAACAGAGTTAAGGTGCTTTTGACCCCACTTAGCGACGACATGTTTGACAGGAACTCAAAGCCCAAATCCCAAACACAGAAAGAGGTTAAAATAAAACTAAAGGTCATGCACGATGGGACTTAAAATATCGAGGATGAAATACGGAGTGAATCATGAATGAGGCATGATGGGATATTTTCCTCCCGGTGCAGAACTCCCATTTAAAAAATAAAGCATCAATAAAAAATGAAGCGGGAGGAAAAATCAAATGTCAGTTTGTCATTTAAAGCATGTTAAATATTGCAGAGGGGTAATTCCTCTTGGTTTTCACGTTTTAAACTTGTAGCTTCGTGTATCTGTTGGCTAGAAGCTTGAAAGCCTCGGGCACGGAGGGAGCGTCTACAGCAGGACAACGGCTCTCTTGTAAAACTGTTCAGGCCTCGCTGTCACATTTTATTAGCTGACATTGCATGTTTTTTTTTTTAATACATGAAAAATTCTGCTTCCACAAGAAATTATTGTTATGTCTCTGTGCAGCAGGTGTATTTCTTTAGTATAGTATATTCCCGCATGTCATTCCCCACTCACTCTCTCTCCCTGGTTTCTGACTCTATCCTCTGTCCTGTCTCTAAATAAAGGAATAAAAAGCCTAACAATGACCCTTTCAAAAAGTCACACAATTGGCCAGATGGCAGACTGTGAGATGATGGTGAGTAATAAAGTTCATTATGAGGATTTTTTTTCCTTCCTAATCTTTATTCAGTATTTTGTTCCCTTCATTTGTCTTTAGGTAAAATGTTCTTAACAAAAAAAAGAGAAAAGTTCAATGTAAAAACTGATCATATGTATTTGTTGTTTGAATATTTAACGTTAATATGTCCATGTCTGTCGGCCAGAGATTTAAACCCTCCCAGTCGACCAGTCCGACACTTTATCGGCCGCAGGAGGAGAAAAACATTCAACCTATAGAAACACTTTAACAGGGCAGAAAATCGCCGACCTGGCAACCCTGCTATCTGCTGCAGATTTACACAACCAATCAAATGTCAAGTCTGAGGATTTAAAAGTACAGCGCACATGTTATCTGATACCAAAGACTCACTCTTTGATTTAAAACATAATAATAAAAAAAAATAATAATAATAATTATAATAATAAAAATAAACGCAGCAGGACAAGGTAATTGTCTTTTAATTTCCTGTCCGTCTCTGCTGTCGGTGAGAAATGGAGTTCATGAATCGATAAATCAAGTGTTCCGAGCCGAGGTTCATTTTCTGTGGTCGGCCCGAAGTCATCGGATACTGCCCGGTTTTATTCTGAATTCACAGGCAAGGTTGAGTGTACTCATAGGGGGCGCACACACACACACACACACACACATATATGAATATAAAACTAATGGCACAGTTATGTTAGTGTCCCAGCACATAAATCAGCTGATGAACAAACAGCCTGCTCTTATTATGCTCCTCATTAATCTGCTTTTTGATTTGATCTGAAACAAAAATACAATTTGAAAAATCCTTCTGACAGTAATTAAAAACATTCAGTGGAATAAAACCCTCTTTTTTATTTATAATAATGCCTGGTCAAATGTAATCAAGTTTACAGGACGATCTTTTCTGCTTTTTGTTTGTTCGTCATTGTTGCTGTTTGCAGTTCATCATTTTTATTTTTTACATGTGTGTGTGGACATATTTTGTTCTGCTTCTTAATGCTGTTTTTTATACAATAATTGTTAAATGCACTCCTATGTTTTTACAATCATTTGAACATCAGAGTGTTCCTGTGCAGTCTGATGAAAGTAAAACCCAAAATTACTTTAACAGCCAATCATACGACGGAGGATTAGGGCCACGTTAATTTTTTTTTTTTTTTTTTATTTGTTTCGAGATTAAAGTCGGAAATTTATGAGAATAATCTCGTAAATTAACCAGTTCGAGACCAGCCTGCGTCTTAAAGTATTTTCCTCTGCAGACAACTTCCTCCAAGTCAGTGTGGTTCTTTCTTCAGAAAAGCCACAGTTTCTTGCAGTATCTTTTCAGGGTGCTGATATTTTATGACAATGTGAAGATGATGATGTGCCAAAAGCATGTGTAGTTTCATATCTGCATAAGTAAAGCCCCAACACAACTATTTGTGTCTGTTATCGGTCTGCCTTGTTAAAGTGTCTCATGTGCAGAGCCAGTTTGTGTCCTGTTCATACATCATTTTACAGATAAACAAGGTCTTACAAGTTGAAGTGAAAACTTCTCTTGAACTAACTGTTTTTACTGACTACACAAGGAAGTATCCTATTTCCTTATTAGTGAAACCTTTAGGACAAGATGCTCCATGTTTGTCATTTGAGAACAGGATGCTGCTGCTCTTCTGATATAGACTAAAATAACGACTTTACTATTTTATAAGACTTTAAGAGTTCTACTTTTTCTAATTTTTTGCGCAGGCTGGTCTCGAACTCATTAATTTATGAGATTAAACTCGTAAATTTCCGAGTTTAATCTCGTAAATGTACGACATTAATCTTGAAATTACGACATTAATCTTGAAATTTCTATTTTTTAATTTTTTTAACGTGGCCCTAATCCTCCGTTTTACAATCAGCACAGAGTTGTACTTAAGTCTATTTACTGTCACACTTCATTAGCATGAATGCAAACTGTCAATAAAAGCAATTCAAACATCAGCTTCTCTAAAAAACTGTCAGTTAAAACATTCCTGCAGAGGTGATAGTCTGTCGGCTGCAGGTTGGACTCTGAGCCTCGGCCCTTTGATGCAGGTCTGCCAACAGTTGCTCGTTATGGTGAAATTCATGCATCAAGTATAAAAAAAAACATTGAGCTGAATTATGGGACATTTTGGATCGAGGGTTTCAGCAGCTATACGGATAAATGAGACAGGATGTTTTGAAGCTGATTTTGAGCTTTATTCTTATTTTAAATTATCCTTTTTTTTTAGGTACACATGGTGAAAGAGATGTGATAAATGTCTGTAAGACTCAGTTAAATTGATCCAACAAACAGGTCCAGTGATAAAAGTGTGGACTCACATTCAGTGGAGCAGTTTAGCTCCACTCGTACCGTGGTTGTCCATTTGAAGGATGGTGTTTCAGAGTTCAGGATCGGCAACACCCAAAAGTCCCGCTCTCACACTAATCACACTTTAGTCCTCCTGTTGGAAGTGATACTCCTCGGCCTCCGACTGTTCCAGCCACAAACATCACAGTTTCCAGGCCTTGCTGGCGAGCGTGCTGCAGGAAAATGCTGAATGTTTAGAGTAGCGCTCTGTTTATGGTTTATAGATGGTTTAACAGTTCGGCCTGAAATTCCCCTCCACTCTCCGAGAGTGACTGCTCAGGCGCCTCATCCAGCCATTACTTCAGCCTTTTCATTATTTTAAACGTGTTTCATTTACTGCTGTTTTTCATGCACATTATATCCTTACATACTCCGAGCTGTGCAAGCTGCACTTAAACATATAATCAGATAAATTTGGGGGCACTGTGCAAACAAACCAGGGTCATTAGACCCGACCTGCCACCTCCATTATAACCCCCCTGTGGCTGACTCCCTCATTAATTCCTGCATGTTATGAAAATCAGTTGAATATTTTCAACTACAAAGTTATTTTAAATGTAGCAAACAGATCTCTCTTTGTCGTGTTGGAGTCTGGAGCGCTCGTTCTGCGGTTTGAAGCCTGTGTGAGATCAGTGTTTGACAGCTGGCCCGACAGAGACTAGAGTGATTGGAGATGGTGAGACTTACACAACACAGACTTAGGGGAATGCCACATGAGTTAAAGGAACATTTCACCCCAAAACATAAGTTATTACCAACCAGGTATACAGAAGTCAAAGTCAACTTTATTGTCAATTTCAAAATATGCCAGACATACAGTGGAATCGAAATTGTGTTTGTCTCCGTCCCACAGTGCAATACAACCAAAATAAGGTAAAATAAGATAAAATAAAATAGATCAAATAAAATGAGGTAAAATAAGATAAATCATATTTACAGTAATAAATTCAAAATTGTGCAAAAGGTACAAAATGGTAAATAAAATAAAATAAAATTGAAAGAAAAAGTAAACTTGTGCAATATGTGCAATGTGCAGTAAGTCAGCTGCTATAGGACCTATATCAACACTACCAACAAAGAAGAATTTTGCTGTTTAAAGCACCAAAAATGTGTCTAATTAAAAGCTATCATTATGTAACAACTTGCAAAAAAACATAAACGGTAGCAATCAAGGTCACATATTCTCCTTGTCTTCAACCAGTTTAAATAAGTCTCAGAGCTCCCCAAAACATGTGTGTGAAGTTTCTTGTTCTATACTCTGATCCTGTATTTGATCATGTCTATAAACCCCTCTATTTCAACCCTGCTCAGAACAGGCTGTTTCTGTGTCTGTAGCTTTAAATGTAAATGAGCTGTGTCTGACCACGCCCCCTCTCTGGAAGGAACACCAAAAGTAACATACACAAGTCTGTTTTTACAGCATAAATAAACACGTTTACAGCCTGGTACAAATAAACCAAATAGGTCTGATTAGTTATTGTCTGTACAGGGGTCAATTTTTTTAAATGGCTCCGTTTTGATTTTCTGAACGATACGTGTTATCCATATAGGTTCATGCTTTACAGGTGGGCGTGATGTAACGGTTCATCAAGAGGCTTAAACCCCGCCTCAGCTCCAGCACTCAGCCTGTCGTTATGTTGACTGAAAGTTAGGTGTACATCATTACCTGAAGCTGCTGACATCACTCAGGCTTCGACCATTAATATTTACAGTCTATGCAAATGATGGTATCAACACTATAATAACGACAGTTGTCTTCACTGCCCTTGAGTGGAAATTTTTCATTGTCCTGCAGCTAATAGTCGTTATTTCATTAGTAAAAAACAAATAAGTGATACGCAAAAATTTCGGGTATACAGAAAAGGATAAGAAGAAAAATAATGCGACCCCATTGGACCAAAGGATCTGTTTAAAATCATTATAAACTGAAGGACAAACAGCAATAATGAAGCTCAGCTGAGAAAACCATTTAAAGTGGAAACTGAATTCACAGCCAGGTTTTAATCCCCTAATATCTTTTTTTGGCTGCAGTAACTCCTGCCAGGAAAATGTGCTTTATTTAAATTCAGATAATGCTGTATTTAATACTTTCATTATCTTACAAGTGGACAAAATTACTTTGCCAATAGGATGCTCGCAGCGATGAACCCACAGAGAATTACACACTAACTTTACCATTCGACTGTGTTGTGAAGAGCCTTTTAGCCGATATCTGCTTCATCAACTTCATGAATACACATCTCCCATCACGCCCAGCAGCAAACAATGGGCTGATAAAGTTATCAACCAGCTGGGAAACATAGCAGAGAAGTTTAGCAGCTTAAGTCAATTGTTAATTTCCTGAAATTGACTGGAAGAGGATTGGATTAGGACACAACACAACTTAAATACACACTAAGCTAATATCAGAGAATGTGAGAGGCATAACATCTGCATTCATAGTCCATGCCCATTTAAAGTTTTAAGATGGAATATGAGCATTATAATGTGTGACATTGAGTGATATCTGTACAGTTATTCCATTATCCCTCCCTCACTATGACTGTTTTAAGTAATTTGCTGTCATTGTCCTATTTTTAAAGTCAATTTTGGTTGAGTTGTGGCGCTGCTGTCGACTCCATAGTTTGGTTGACCATGAAACTCATTGCCAACTGTCCTGAATACTTTTTTCGCAGACTTTATATTCTGGAAATTCAATGATGAATGATCCTGCAGTCACATAACCAAACAGAAATCAGCTAACAAGGTGGATACCATAAAATCTGAAATTAGAGTCGCACTCTTCGTACACAGTCTGTTTTTGCCCCGGGGGGGAAAACGCTCTCCCTGTGTGATTTTTCGATTGTCCATACCATTGCTGTCATTGTGTCCAATCTAAATGAGATGCTAACAAGTAATGCTAGCTTGCTATTAGGATTAGCATTGCAACAGATAGCTCAGGTTAACTGCTTGTGGCCTCAGTAACCCCTGGCAACGAAAGTCGTCAAAAGATACTTCTGTTTTCTGTTCTATTGTCTTCAGGAGCATTAGGGGAAATAATCTCAGCAGGAAACAGGATGTAGTCTTGTAAATAATGATCCTTCAAAATAAAATGTGTTGGTTTGTGACGGTGTCAGACTTAAGTGTCTTCAAAGCCCTTTTGAAAATCTTCTATTGTGTGGCAGTCGTCCGCTGAAGGCCAGAAATTCAAACATATTTGGTGCATTACATTGATTTAAAAAATAGAACCATGTTGCACTGTGTGTAAAAACAGATCACTGAAGGTTTGGTGTTTATATTAACGTTCTTTTTGATGAATGAATAACTACACTCATTGATTAGTCCAGTGTGTGAAAAACAAAGTTACTCACTGAGTTTGTTATGATCAAGTGTTAACAAAGCTTCATGTACATGAAATCAAATCAATAGGAGCACACACTGCGCTGTGGTTATTGAAGGTTTTATAATGAGCTGTTGAAGCACATTCACTGATGAGTGTGAGGGGGAAAGAAAACATCAATTCATAAAGTTAGCAGACAAAAGCAGTAACTCTCTCAGGACATTAGTCTTGCCAGCTAGTTCTGTACATCTATTATTGTAAAATGAGCGGCTGTGCATAATGATAGGTTGTTATTCTGCTGTAATGCAGGAAATGCCCGGGCTCTCTCAGTTCCACTGTGGTTTCCTTTACTGACAGTTTCAGACAGTGATGCTGAACAAGAAGTGAACTCTGTTGGCGGCTGAGTGTTTGGTTTAGTAATCAAAGCACCAAAGGTTCTTTGTCTTTGACTCCCAGGCTGCTCTTTCCAAGAAATTTAATTGTCTTTCACAGGATAATGTAAGATAATACTGTACAAGAACACAGTCTGCAAAATGATTTGATCACAAAGGAGCCCTCTAACAAGCTAAGATGCTCATCTCTAACAGGTATAAAAACGTTTTTACGGTATATGTTCAAAAAGTTTACTCTGTTTATGCATGCTAATTGCTTTTTAGCATTTAAAAAAAGAGGTATATAAGAGTCATTCCTCCACATTCACCATGCGCGCCATGGTCAGTCAGCGTAACGGTTTTACTCCGTCGAATGGCGCGCCCACTGGGTCAGTTTCTGGAATGTGAGCGCAGCCATGATAAGCTGTACACACATCACTGGAGAACTACAAGATCACGCTGGAATAAAGAGAAAAACGTGCAAACAATATGTTGCTTTGTCTTTCTAAGGATGATTTGTTGTTCTTTTGGTGTCTTTTTTGGCATAATGTTGATACGTAAGTGATGAAAAATAAGATCGTGAGTCTTTATATTGTGTTTTATTTTGAAATAGACCAGAAGCTCTGTGCGTTTCCTTGTCTGACTTCCTGTCCAGGTCGCTCTATTCTATTATCGAACTCCGTTGAAAATAGACTTGCAGCGTATTTGAAACAGAGCAGAGCGTAGTGGCACTGCTGGCACGTGCCAAGACGGACTGCAGCGCTGGCTGTGGAAACACAAGCAATGACTAAAGTGGCAGCGAACGG
The DNA here is from genome assembly GCF_963930695.1 of Labrus bergylta. NCBI lineage: Eukaryota > Metazoa > Chordata > Actinopteri > Labriformes > Labridae > Labrus > Labrus bergylta. The sequence continues at coordinate 19,949,603 of NC_089207.1, read as the reverse complement.
CGGCATTTAGTGTGCGCCGCTGAAGGACAGCGGCATGCACAGAGTATTTGTAAATTGGGAGTTAGTCTTTCAGAGAGTTACACAAACAAGATTAGTGAAACTAACATTTTAACGCACATGCAAACTTCTTCTGAAATTCATTTCGGCCCCTGGTGATAATAGAGTTAGAAGAAGGCCTGCCTTGGTAGCTGGTGCAGATAAAACAAATGCAGGAGACGGTTTGTTGGCAATCAGACCTTGGTCCTTGCAGGAAACCAATTGGCTCACATATGATCAAGCAAATATACAGGTACACTTAAGTGCATTTTTGTTCAATTACATTTCAGTAGCCAGGCTTAGAAGCCCTGTTATTGTGGTCAGAAAGGAGCGGTGGATAGTAATTTGCTCAAGGCTCTCGTGAGGGCAGGCTACAGTATCTGCTCTATTTACAGACAGAACCAAGGCAGGCCAAGCAAACAAACAAACAAACCAACAATCAGAGAGAAGATTCCTCTTAACATCCTTTTGTTGTACTGGTGGTCAACCAGTGTAAACATCTACAGTGTGTCCATTTTTGTTGCCCTGTCATTGTGGCTGACATTCTGCAAAAAGGAAATATGATTATTTAGCAAGAATGTTGAAAGTCTGGCAATTGAAAAAGTGACTTTTTTTCCTCCCAAATAAACAGTTCAAGGATAGTTACTCTGCCACAAACAACCTCAGTAGGATGTTTTCCATGTGATAGAGCCAGCCTAAAAACATGAAGGGATTTAAATGTGTTCATCCAGTGTTGATAAACATATTGCTATGCTAATCACAAGCACCACAACTCATAGACCCGATCTGATACTGAACTGAAATGCCTGGCATCTCAACCTGCAGTGCATCCACTTTACTTTGAGTTTATTTGCACTTTGTTGAAAGCAAAGTCATAAATATATCACATGTGCAGATGAGGTAGAAATCCAGTCAGACATGAAAACTGTTCAATCTTGTAAATAGTAAATGGCCTTGAGCTTGTATAGCACTTTTCTGGTCTTCTGACTACTCAAAGCGCCGCAGGTACACTACACATTCACACGCTGATGGTAGAGGCTGCTGAGTAAACAGTCCATCAGAAGTAACTAATCCATTCATTAGCACACGCCGCCGACGAAGCAGTGGGAGCAACTTGGGGTTAAGTGCCTTGCCCAAGGACACATCGGATATGTTGCTGCAGGAACTGGGAAACGAACCCCCATATTTCTGGTTAAGAAGCGACCGACTCCCACAGATCCACAGCCCCTCCTGTCCATTTCTGATGATTCATGAAGCACTATAGGAATAAATGAGCTTTTTCACACATGAGATAATTCACACAGGATGTCATTTGTGTATTATATAAACATAGATATAGGCCTACTTATCCTGGAGCACTATGACTGACCGTCCCATAGCCGTCCCTTTGTGAGAACATTTACCTTTGCCTGCTGCACTCAGGTGGGAGAGATGTAGGAGCAGTTTACGGTCACAGAACAGAGTACAGTGTTCGCACAACACACTGAGTTAATGGATGAACATTCAAACACAGACGCACACATCCATCCACCTGGTTAATTGATGCAATTTCCCATGTTAGCTTGAGCACGTGTTCACTGGTAATTAATAGTCAGAGCTCTGGTGTGGTGATAAGGAGGAACAGGTGCACGGTAATGTTTCGAGATGATCCTCCTGAGGGGCTCAGCGGGGTCTCACCCCTCAGGCTCTGCTCTCCCTGTCTATCATCTCTACTCATTTAAAAACTTTTATTTGTGTTCATCTTTTATTAAAGGGCATTCCAGCTGTTTTACAAGCGAGTTTTCTCCACAAAAACCCTATTGAGCTCGTGGAAACTGTTATGTGATGTCAACTTTTTGGAGTTTTGTTCAAGAAATAGAGTAATGAACCTGAACACAAACTTTTTCCCTGCATTCATGCGCTCTTAAAAGTGTTAAAGGAGCAATATGTTACTCTAACACCTAGTGTTTAAAATGGGTACTACAGTCCAAATTCAAAACATTGTAGAGAGAGCTGTCTCCCCACCGCCCCCTCATCTCTAGAGTCGGTGCTCACGCAGGTTGCCATGTGGTGGACACTGAAGCTTCAGTGTTTAGCCAGCTCTGTAAACTTTTCTACGTTGTAACCTCTCTCCTTTTTTCAAAAGCATCTCCAATATTGATCGTAGTTTTTAGCACGTTTCTGCTCGTGGAGCTTATTAGAAACATGCAGAGGCTTTTTAGGTCGGGTACAATCACTTCTATCTGAAAGAGTTCTCTTGCCCGCTTCCATCACTGCAACACCTGTTGGTTTGACCTGATAACTGCTCTCATATCTGGCAAACCAAGGTGCGTCCAAAACGGCCATGTGGGGGTGCCTTAAAACCGCCTACCTTCTCTGGTCCAAATTCAGAGCATTCAGGACCAGCATCTAAAGTTAGAAGGAGGACATACTGACTGCTGCATTGTTGTCAGAGAAGCCAGCACTTCAACATAGCATGTTTCCTTAATGTCTGATCATATAGTAAGGTCACTTAAAAAGTCACTACTTTCATCCAGAAGTTATCTTAATATTTCCATACCTGCTCTGTCCTCTCTCTTCATAAAGATAATATACCAACCATAATGCACATGACAGATGTGGCACAAGTAAGGTTAAAGTGTAAAATAAATCAACAAGACATCATATTGTTTGTTTCCACTTTGTGGCCGTTGTGCTGTGTGCAGTTTCACAATGAATTAAAAAAACACAAAGTAAAAGCAGTCAGCATCAACAGGGGCCAAACATCTATCATACTTGCTTGTCACTGCTCCCAGAGCTAGTTGCACACAAATCTACCCAAGCTCAGTGAGTTCATGCCTCCGTCGTTACCATGGTAACTAACAAAAGCTGGCGATTACACAATCAAGACAGAGGGTAATTCTGTGATGATGAAAAAACCTGGTCATTTATTAATTACACAGTATAAAAACATACATTTGTGTATATTGTATAATATTTGATATTACTAAAACGTCTTATTTCTTTGTCTCCGTTCTTCAAGAAAATCCCATATTGCCTCTGGTAGCACAGATACGCATATTTCCACTGTTGCCCCAAGACCCCTTCAAGCAACACATAAAAGCCCCCTCCCTGTGTTTCATTACTAGTGACTGATTTATAACCCAAGGCTGTAACTTACACCAAATTTCAACTTTGCTTCAGTTTGGCATAATAAAAGTTGCACCATCACTTTAGTTTCCGATTCAAAGCTTCTCTTCAAAAGACTTCCCCCCGCCGTCCGACAGCCTTTCCAAAGCTTTGCTGCTCATTTGAGACGTCCATCATGCGTGCCCGACCCTTGGAAGTGTTGCTTTGAGGCTTTCAGGTTCTCTATTCTCAAAACTGCTTGTAGGCTAGGTTACAATTAGAGGTCCTTGCGTAGTAACGCCAATTTAAATACGACTTTTTACTGTTTTGATTGAAGTCTGGTATATTTCTTATGAGGCTTGGTATTGCACTTCATAAGAGGGTTCTCCTGCAAAATGAATGTAACACAAGTTTAGTCCATTTTTTTATTTTATTATTAAAATTCTACGTATTATACCTTTAAATTGACAATCAGTCCCCTGTCCAAGTCGACCTGTATTGTTGAGCTTTCCTACCCAACCCCTTCTACTTGCAGAAACCATATTGCTCACTTGTCCTTTGCAATGTTCTGTCAACACTACAGTAACAATCATGTTTGAATTTTAAACTGCCTGACAGACGACTCAGCGTTTACACTGATTGAGTCTTGGCACAGTGTGGGGAAAGGCATTATCAGTGATTAAAAGGGTAATTAGATAAATATTGGATATTAAACCACCACAGCACAGCTGATGGGCCACAAGGCACTGCTGCAGCTGGTTACATAGAAAACAAATCTTCTGAGTAATATGACCAAACTGGCTCCATATGTTTTATAGAACTTATTCCGTTCGTTCAGTTATTCTGACTTATTTTTGTGGATGGGTTCACACTTCCTGCAGTTTCAGAAATTACAACAAGGATAGCATTGTTAGCTTACCATTTAACTTGTTCTAAAAGGGAACATATTATGCAAAATGCACTACACCATGTTTCTCTAACACTAATATGTGTCCCTAGTCTGTCTACAAACCCCCCAGTAATGAGAAAAGTCCATCCTCTCCGTGTTTTGCCTGCTTCACTTTTCAGAAAATGTGTGCTCAAACAGGCTGTTTGAAAATTTTCATTTCATGACATCACAAAGGGCAGTAACCCCTCCCCCAGGTGGGTGACACTTCCACAGCTAGGTATTTGTTCTGCCCTCTGAGTCTGCCTTCTCACTAACCCTTTGCACACATACAGAAATCTCCTGAAAAACTCCAGAGATTTGGCTACCCGGAGGAGCGAGAAAGCCTGAGACACCCAAGCCCTTCCAGAGAGGGGGCGTGGTCAGACACAGCTCATTTACATTTAAAGGTACAGACACAGAAACAGCCTGTTCTGAGCAGGGCTGAAAAAGAGGGGTTTATAGGCATGAACAAATACAGGATCAGAGTGGATTTAGAACAAGAAACTTCACACATGTTTTGGGGAACTCTGAGACTTATTTAAATTTGTAAAAATGAGGATAATATGTGACCTTTCATATTGTTAATTTGAGAAATATCCGTCAAGACGGTTAAATAACTGCAACCCCCTAAAAAACTGAAAATGAATTCAATTAATGAGCTTTGACAGCATGAGTTCTGCCGCTAGGTTAGAGACAAGGTTAAAGACTTGTGACATTGAGTCCATCCCTTCTCTCCCACTGTCCCGCTAAAAAACTCCTGACTCAGGGAAATTTGTCTTTCCTGTTTTCTCACACAGTGAAGGGCGCTGTGTTTACTCTTTTTTTTCTATAATTATCCCAAAATGACATCAGAAAGGACAGTTGCATGCCAGATAGGGTCACAGGATCCGGGCGGCATCTGGAGATGAGGCTGTGAACAGTCCATTAATGCAGAGGCAAGCTGCAGCTGCCAGAAGCGCTCACACATAACCCACAGATGAAAGCCAAGCCCGTAATGACAAACAAATTATGCCGCGCTACACAGAGATGGAACCTGCAGATGTGTTCACTGTCGGCTTCCAGACATAAAAGCCGATGTGGCGTCCAGATTGAATTACATTCGCGCTTTGCACGGCAGCACTAAGGTTCCCTTTTCATTGGGACAGGCCGGGGCTGTCTGACAAAAGATCCACTTTATGAGCTCTGTGCTTTACGTGGAGAGCAGATGCTAGGCAAGGTGAGTTTTACACACCTCAGTGACTCCTTAAGCCCTCTATCAGAGAGCAAACTGCTCAGATTTCCACTATTCTTCTCCGGCCTGCGTGGCGCCCTTTATAGTAAACCTTATGGTGTGAAAACAGGTGCTTGAGTCATTCTCTAAATGATCCCCAGGTCAAAAGTTTATGTCTGACTTTGTCAGTACTTAGAGGTTAACCGGGGTGCTATATATTCTCCATAAAGTCAACTTATCTCAAGAAGAATAATCCCCAACTGATTTTAATGTACTTTTTGACTTAAGCTTGGTACACACTACAAAATAATCGAGCCGTTTTTGGGCCCGATTCCCCCCTTCTGACCAAAGTCAGCAAAGGCCAGATTATCTTGCCTGTCCCCTGTAGTGTGAGGTGTGTTAAGAGTTATTTTAACCTCCCTGATCTGCTCGGAAGTCGATCGGAGCCACCCTGATTTGAATTTGTAAATATATACCCACCCCGACGTTATGCACGTTCACGTCTGTGTGTCCTGATTCTTGTTGGAATGGAAGTGTAGGATAGTGTGTAAATATTATATATATTATATATAATATAATAATAGTGTGAGTGTAAAGAGTTTGGACTACATGGCCCTTTAAACAGATTCCACAGAGGCATACTCCAAAACCGAGTGTGGTGAGAAATCTCCCAGAATGCCTTTACAGTAAGGTCTTAAAGGACCACTGATAACGTATCATGGTTCTGAAGGGTCATCCCATTTCATTCATTCATAGGAGGAGATTTCACCACTACCTCTTGTAATTCTGTTCTGAGGGGCAAAATGACGCTGACAAACGAGGGGAAGGGGTAAAGATTTGAAATGGGACTGCGTCATTGCATACAAAGTGTCGCAGACGAGGCTGGCGAGGACACTTTTTAACAGCTTTTCTGCTTCATTCAGTCATAATCTGTCATTTAACGAATAAAGTGTGGTATACTGTTAGGTTAATAAACCTCTAAGAGTGCTTGCTTGATTGAAATGACTCCTCAATTAAAGACAACTAGTCAATTTTAAAGGGCTGAATGATGGAAGTCACCAGGCAGGAACATTTCCCTTTTCTCTGGGACACAAAAACAATCTGTATCTTATAAACCTGTGTGTTTTATATTCCAGATTGTATTGCCCTCTTTGTTAAGCCTTTTAATGTATGTTTTAGATTACCTGGTCCTCTTAGATACAGAAAGGACATTATCCTGATTGGAGTGGCTGTCTAATCAAACACACAAAGACACGTCAGCATACTGTTCTGGAGTTAATAAGTTAATATATTTAGTTATAATTTCAGTGCTTGTCCAACACTTCTGCTATCTTATTCTCACTTTTTAAAAGTTGGTACGGCCTAATAAAGTAAGTCAAGCTCCAGCCAAAACGTCAAACCTCCATTCAGACGGTAGAAAATGTTCCTCTTAAGCCACAGAATCATTATTTCAATACAGCTCACAGGCAACGAGGTTACATTCAGAGAAAAATACCATTGGCTCTTCACAGGGGGAGACAGGGAGTCATGACAGGGTGCAAGTCGATTTCTGAAAAGGGGCACTTTGGATGTGACACTTACAGGTCACATATCACAGGTTTCTGGATTTCTTCTTCCTGCAGGTACCTCTGCTGCACTTTATGAGGGGGAAGAAAAGTGTAAAAGTGAAGCAGCATGCCTTGGCCCCCGACGAAAACCTGGAGCTGATGACATGAGACGTCTAGAAAAATTTTAATGAGGTCAGCTATTTTGATCGGTTAACAATATTATATCACGGTTGGTGGGCCGGGCTGTTGTCTGCTGGAGGAGAGGAACATGTGACATTTCTCTAATTAAGTTGGGCCGCTGGTGACGAATCAGACCCTCACCATCGCAGCTACCCGGTGCTACTGGAGATATTTTGGCCGCCTGAGTTGACGCTGAAGTCATCGTTAGAAGAAAAGACATCAGCTACTTTCCCCCAAAATCTGACATTATATATTAATTTTAAAATCTGTTATATTTTCTTTGAGGCGTTTTTTAGAATCTTCTGGCAGGAGTCACGATGAAGGCGGCTGAAGATTATCAGGTTGTTAAGGTTTTATCCACTGAAGTGTGCAGACAGGCCTGTGTCACTTCATCACTGAGTCCTTCTGATATGATGAGATCTCAAGAGTCAAGTTTGGGCCTTCCACATGAGGGTTAGAATGAATGTGTAAAAGTCAGAGCTGGCTGAACACTGAAGCTTCAGTGTCCACCACATGGTAACCTGCGTGAGCATCAACTCTAGAGAGGAGGGGGCGGGGGGGAGACAGCGCTCTCTGATGTTTTGAATTTGGACTGCAGTACCCATTTTAAACACTAGGTGGCAGAGTTACATATTGCTCCTTTACATTTTCTTAACTGCCTAATTGGTACCAAAACTCTCCCAACTGCTAAAAAAAAGTAATTCTCTCCCAGCCAATCAAGTGAAGACGCCAAACCACAGCGCTGTCCTCTGTTCATCATTTCAGCTAACATGTTGTAAGAAAGTTTTATTTTTACTCAAAGAGCCAGATGTTCCCAATTAATCAAAACCCTTCCTCACTTCACTTCCAGATGGTTCCATGTCATGATTATCAGCCGAGCACGTCTTGCTTGTTCTTTGGCTTATGGCAGACGTGTACGACTTGTAATGATAGGATGTATATTTGTGTGTACCTCTTGAAAGTGTCATTTTAAAGTAGAAATACAAAAGTGACTACTCAAATACATAGCTATTTCAGAATGGGGTTTGTGATTCCGTGTGTGAACTATTCTGCCCTACAAAGGCAAAAGGCAGTAACTTCAATTTTTTCTAAAATAAGTTTTTGTCATTTTTGGAACATTACAGATGTGCTTTATCATGTGGACAGATATCTTGAGTCAATTGTGCTGTTCCTTTGAGAAAATAGTAGGTTGTATTTGCCTTAACTTCCAAAAGCCCTGGAGAAACCAAGGCAGAGTCCAGTAACTTCACTCATCAGGGTCTTTGCCTTTGAACTGCAGCATTCCGGAATTCTCAAACTGAGTTAAGGTCTTCTGCCTTTGTTTTGCTGTGGATCAAAGTGAAGTTACTGTTTAACTGCAGTGGAGTTAAGGCGTTATGCCTTTGTTTTACTATCTGTCAACAAGCACTTAATTGTGCCATGATCACTAGATTTCATGTATATGTTATCATTATTTATCATATACTGATTTGATATAGTGATCAGCAACCAAGGGAGCTAACAAATGGAAGTTAATGCCTTTTGCCTTGGCATTACCCCTTATTATTGTACAGGCAATGCAACGGCAGAGTACCTTAACTTCCAAATAAGGGTCAAAGGTCATGTTTAAGCTCAAGATTTTTATGTAAATTAATAACCTGATTAAAAAGACAAATAATTGCCACATTTTGAATATTCTGCCTGCAACTCATTTGGCTGGACAACAAAAACACTTTAAAGTCATTTTTCTCAGTTCTACACTCTGGCGACTTAAAGTCTTTTGCCTTTGTAGGGCAGTATTACAATGGATTGTTTTTATAACTCATCCTGTTTCTGAAGTTGCTTTTATTGTTGCATTAATTATCTCATTGAAAGCACACATCCCCCTCCTGCTCCTCCACACATTTTGTGCCTCCGCCTGGCCTCTGCTTATCTGTCAGGCCCCAGCATCATAAAGCTGATTGGAGTGGCAGACCTGTGCTCCTCAGCACAGGAGATGTCCCCTTTAGTGGCCGTAAACGACAATCTGAGTGACAGCCCGGGATTTAACCCTAATTACACCTGGCTAACCAGAGCCAAAACATGGCATTTATAAGGCGAGCCATTCAGCCAGCAGAGCAGGCCAGTCCCATGCAATCACTGAGAGGTTCTGAACCATTTCTCCTTCGTTTTATTTCCTGTCTCCGGGGTCTGACAAGAATATGGGGGAAAAACAACAGCCTTATGCCTACCATCGAAATTCAATAAACAGGTTTATGAGGGCAGAACAAGCACAAAAACCCTGCGGAGTGTGTGACAGCTCAGGGAGCAGATATTCAGCTGAGCCTGGTGTTAAGGCTGATGACCACATCCAAATCCTTCCCTCCAGTTATCGTATATAGATGTAAACTGACACCAGTGGAGACTAATCTTTCACAGGTCTCTGCAGCTACAGCAACAATACTGCAGGGATACCAGTGATTCTGAGTTTTAATTAGGCCTCTTCCTCCATTTCTTCTCTCATACTCTGAAGCTGGGTTGAGACTTTGTGAGTTTCCACCCTGATCTATACCTGACTGCGCCATCCTGAGAATCAGAGGAGCAACCTGGTTTGGGATGGTGGTCAATAGCAATGTTCAGCCCAGGTTACTGGAGGTAAAGGGGAGCAGTAAATAACTGTCAGATGTGTTGGGGTGACTGCGTCTGCAGAGACTCAGAGGGTTGGGATTGGATGTGTTTTTTCCCCCAGCAAATTACGCAGATGAGTGTGGGAGTGGGAGTGGATACAACTCAGCAATTGGACGCCATTCAGACTGGTGAATATGGCAGGCGCATCAGCAAAGAAAAAAATATATAGTCATCATGAGGTGAAACACCAAGCAGATAAAGCTTGTTCTGAAACAAGTCAACTTTGGGTTCGCTTTCACCCGCTTCAGGAGCAACTTAGGAAAAAGAGCGGCGCGGAGTTAGTCCTGCTTCCTGTTGGACAGGCAGGCACCAAACACAGGCGGTTAACTTGTGCGAGCTTGCCTAATTATTGGCCTTCTATTACAACAAATGTAACAATCTCAGCTAGCGAACCTGTGCTCATGCAGGCTTGATTGTCTTTGTATTTCGAAATCATCACATCAGCAGGTCGTTGTCAGGGTCAATTTTGTGTACAATTGTTTCCCTGTGAGATCACGCAAGATCAGGTGAGATGTCACGAGGTAGGTATGTTGCCCCCTCTGGCACATAGAACTGTGAAAGAAGGGGCACTTCTCACAGGACGTCATTAACATTGTTGTATTTGTGTTTGCATGGTTAAGATCAGAGAGAAAAACATCTGGTTCCCTGTGTGTGCATGACACATCCCACCCAATATCTAAATCATTCAGGATTTTATCACCAACCTCCCTCCTCCTCTCTCAGCTTGTGCTGGCTTTTTGTCCCCTCAGTCACTCTGTGTTCTCTCCTACTTTTGCCACCTCACTCCTCCACTCCTCCCCGCTGGTCCCTGCTCTCTGTTTCTCTCATCCCTGGTGATCCCCGTGGGGAGCCCTTTGCCTGGCAGGGCCCGGCTGCTTTATTGAACAGTGTCTCCTCATCTTTCTTCCTATCGAGCGGTCCAGCCGTCAGCGAGCCTGCCAGCCTCTTCCTATTGCACCCCATTTGTCTTCATGTTCGGGTAGCTCTCCTCCGCTGGTTTCTAAACGCAGGTCACAACAACCCACCTTGTGCTGTTACAAACTGGAAAATACATGCAGTTTCAGGTCTTGCACTGGGCAAACACATGTATCAGTACATTTGCACACATGGTGAAGGACATTTTAAAAACATTGCAAACACAAATCCACAATCGTCTTCTTAATGTGCACGTTAGAGTCTTAGGCATAGAATAGAAGGCATCTAAAAGTATGAAGCACATTTAGCATTGCATTAACAGTCGCATTTTATCAGCAATATGACGACAGCTCTGGATAAACAAGTGATGTCACAGCTGGTATTGCAAGCGTATCCTGTATACTGTAACATGGGAAAGGTGTTTCGTAATTAAGGTACCAGTTGGGCTTCTACTTCCTCTGATTCTGACTCAGAAGACTCAAACACACTGTTTGGGGCTACACTTCGCTGACTGTCACTTGCACAATTGTGTGTGGAGCCAGGCTGATGTCAATCAAAACATGGTTTGCCACACTCATGCCACGTCTTGAGAAATGGTACAAGACAGCTTGTGAGGCGTCTTTGGAGGTTTTCTAACAGTTATCAGACGATAGCATGCTAAGTAAGACTCCCAGCTCCAGTGTCATATGTGCATTTTAAACCACATCACAGCAAATCTCCAGAGGCTTTTAATAATATGTTGTTAGAGGGCGGTTTTTGGTCATGTCGATGCATCGTATTTGTTAGAAATTGAGGCGATAATTTGCCCCTGACCACAAATGTTCCAAGCGTAACTTGGAAGCACTCGTATGCCTGGGATCTCCCGCTGTGCAGGACTGCACACACACATACAGTGAGGGACATGTTTCTGCTGATGTGGCACATGACTTCAGAGCATAGTCTGCCAAATGAAGCCATTTGGAGCAACACATAAAAAAACACTAAAGCACTGGATACTATAAGCGCTTGTGTTAGTGACTGAGTGTACATTTCACACTGCTGCTGAATTACACAGACTCCCACAGAGAGGCTCGTGTTAAATCCCCTGAAAAGTTATGAATGACGGTCTAACGACAAAGTAAATCGTCCGAGGAGGAAAATCAATTTAGAAAATTGCTTGAATTCTTGCAGGCCTGTTTCATTGTCATTAAGAGATCACACAGAAGGGAGGGGATGAGATGAATGTCTCCTTGTGCTTAGGGGGCAAGTGCATAGCTTATACAACGGCCTCTGAGGGTTTATTAATTTTGTGTGTGATCCACCAGCCTCTAGTGGTTCTTTTCTCTGCCGTTTAAAGGAAATGGCCAACAGCGAGGGAGCGAGGGCACGTGAATAATCGATCAGAACGTCTCTGGAGAAATCTGATCACGCTCTTGAGTCAGTTTTTCACACTGAAGGGGATTTTTCTGTTTTTCAATAAAAGCCTTTTTTATATATTTGACTGCCATAGTGTTTGATATTACCCTTATCATATTCAAGTACACATTCTTTATACTCAGTGTTTGCACATGAATGCCTCGCCTTGATGCTGAGGAAGCGAGCAGATGTTTCCATAATGATCTGCCAAGATGTGCACATTCCGTGGATTCTCACTCTCTTTGTCTCCTCCAGGCTCTTGTTGCCCAACAAGGGCTTAAATTAGATCAATGTCCAGTGTTTTTGCTCTGATGATTAGCTCATAAGCTACTGCAGGCGCCCATGATCACTGAGGCATGAGAGGAACAAGATACAGCGGAGAGAGAGAGAGACGGAGAGTGACTAGTTGTCATGCACAAGTCTTTCAATAGCCATCTGCTCCTGCACGTAGCATCACACTGTGTGAGAGCCTGCAACATGCAGTATCCCCGGGGCACAACACATCCCACCACCACAGAATTTTTAAACGTGTTAGAACTTATTTAGACCATGTAAGAATAAAGTCTGTCTGCACGGTCACTTTGATGGTTCAGGACAAATCCTGTTTGAGTACTGAATTCACATGTTCAGATAAAAACTTCTCTAGATGAATAAGAAGCAAAGTGAACCCGTTATGGCTAAAAGTTAAATTAAAGAGAGAGAGATAAATTCAACCCTCACATTTCAACAGCTGCCGATACAGGATTGTGCAAAGGTACTTCCAGTGAAGGCCGTAGTCACTGTTTGGGATTATTTTGGAACAATTAAAGAGGACATGTTATCCCCCTTTTCTACCTTTTCAAACAGTCCTCTGTGGTCTAAATGAAACATCTGTGCTGTGGTCAAAATATAACATGAATTAAGCACCAGAGGAGGTTTGTGACCCTGTATAAACCAGCTCTCTCAGAATGCTCCGTTTTGGTGTGTGTGTCTCTTTAAATGCAATGAACCCCCCCCCCCCCTGAGTTTTCCCAGAAGACATCACTCCATAAAAATGGCGGACCTGCACTAAAGTTTGGATCTAGGCTGGGGGTGGAGTCCATGGGTGGAGATATTAAGGGAGGGGAGGGGATTTTATTCATTTTTTTTACCAGAATCCCACTGTGATAGGAGAGCACATCTGAAACTGAACATTTTTCTCTGTGTTATAAGACTTATGCAGACCACAAACAAAGGACTGGATGGGTTTGTTTCACATTTTGTGGGTCAGTAGACACTCAGGTTACCCAAATATAAAAACACTGTCAAAGAGGATATTTCAGAATATGTCCCCTTTAAAGACTGATGTGTCGCTGCAGGAAGAAGTCATCTTCTGGAGTAAATTAATAACTTATTTTTCTATTACTTAGTTAAGCCTGTACATTTGCAAATAAAGTTTCCAGGTTTTAAAAACTCAAATTATCATTTAATAATCTCCAATTGGTTTTAGCCTGTGATGCTGAACTGTCTGCTGCACATGTTTATATTTGATCTTAATGACAAAATTTGGGATTCACAGAGCCAAGGTGCCACATAGTTCTAGCCTTGATGTAAAAAAAAATAGAAACATGAAGCAGTTCTCACAGCTTGCCAGACCTTAAAGCAGCACTGATATCTAAACTGCACTGACAAGGAAGTGAGTGATTGTTGGGGAAGGAAAGCCAGTAGAGGTGTTAACATAAAGGCGGGAGTTCACAGTCTCTCAGGATGAATTGTTGTTGCAGCCAGTGGTGAATTCTATCAGCGGTGTGTGTGTGAACAAATCTCCTGATGCACCGCCGCATTGTGATTACAGAGGATGATATGCTTTAGGGGTGTTTGAGTTCATACATGTTAATACGAGCACGCACCGACTTCACACTGCTGTGGGCTGTCATGAATAATGATATGTGTGCATTTGGAGGTGTGTGTTTGCAGGTTGTGTGTGTGGGCGTAAAGCATGTAGAAATGATTGAGCTGTGTACATGTTGTTTTCTTGTGGGTTTGACACTTTGACTTTCTGCTGATGTTTTATATTTTTAATTACTAATTAAAATGTAATCTTAAGCAACTACAAGAGGGAAACTTTTCTACACTGTGCTCGTCAGTGACATGCTTTAGTTCAAGACTTTTGAATTGTCAGATTTTTATGACGAGTCAAATTTTCAGTCAAAGAAATATGTAGGGGGCAGTGGGAGCATAGTGGTTAGTGTGCTCGTCTCTGTGCAAAGAGGCTAAAGTCCTCCAAGCGGACAAGCCGGGTTCAAATCCGACCTGTGGCTCCTTTCCCGCATGTCATTCCCCATATTCTCTGTGTCTCCCTGAGTTCTGACTCTATCCACTGTCATATCTCTAAATAAAGGCATACAAATCCCAAGAATAAGCAGAAAAATACTTGCTAACAATTATCTAAAAATACAAATTTGGTGATTTTGAGTGAAGTGGTTCACAAATTAAAACTTAACTTGTTGTGTCATCTTTTCTTAAAATGTATAATCTGTGATATTCCTAATTATGATACCACAAAAATCGAATATGTCCTATCTTAATTTATTGTAAAGACTAAAAAAAAAAGAGTGAAGTCAAACTCCCTCTGGGTTTGTTGTTCTCAGCTTCGTGTTACCATTGACAGGACGGCACTTCCTTTGTTTGTTTATGTTTCACTCAGAGGGTCAAACATATTTCAACCCTGTTTTGTTTTCTCCAACCGTTAGCCATGCCACCACAAGGGGGAGGAGAGAGACGACCCCGCCCACTCAGGGTCGCTGTATCTCAACAGACTTCCTGAAAAACATTCAACGACAAAATCAACTTTGAAATGCTTATGGTGACTTGAATTGGTCGTTGTAAAAGCACTAGTCTGCTGCTCTCGCTGCCTTACAGAAACCTGGAAGTGAAACAAGTAGGGGGAGGGGGAGCTGAGGGATGAAGGAGGTGTGTCTAAAGAGAGCCATTGTTTTGGTCTCAAAATCGGCTCTGAATGTAGTACAGTAAGCCTTACATTTCAATTTCCTTGTTTTTTTCATTTTAAAAACTAGATTTGAATTTATCCTAAGCATCTGTTTAAGAGAAAGAAGAGCTGATTGCACACATTTAGAGCATCAAGCTTTAATGCGTGTTCCATCACCTGCAAAGAAAACTGAGAGGTATTTAAAGAAAAGTCATATTGTAGGAGACGATTTCTCCGATTATTTTTAGTTCATGCATCTTGTCAGCCATTTCAGGGCCTCAGAAAACCTCAAACTTATTTTTTGGCAGTTTGTCTAACAGCAACTGAAAGCCCCTCCCCTGACACCTTCCCACATCGGAATTTAGGGAGTGTTAACATTTCTTAAACCTCTCAAAACTGACAGCATAAAAATCACACCTTTTAACACAGTGTCTGGTCCAATGTGTAGAGGTGAGAATGTGAATGAAGAGTCAAACTTGTCCAACAAGCAGCAGCTTTTAGAAAGATCTCAGAGTTATAATAGATCCAACTGTGTGGCAAATTACAACATAGACGATGAATGGGTTTGAGAGCAGCTTGCAGCGGCCACTGCGTCCTATCCGGAAGGCCCTTTATAGTCTTAATCGCAACTTCATATACATATTTATACGGATCCTACAATATTAAAAATCCGTTAGCATGGGAGAAGAGTAATAAAGTCTAAATTTGTAATAATTGGTAAAAATCTGAGGATACATGTGGACTTTGGATTTTTTCTCTAATGTAGATATTCAGAGGAGTCTTATATATTTCTGCAGTTGGACAACACATCAGATATTGCGGTTTACCAACCTGTGTAGGTGTGTAGTCCCCTGTGGGTGGGTGAGCACACACACTAGTGATCAATAACAGTTATACTTGCAGAGTGACCTGCACATCCTCTCAGAGCACTTAGAAATACATCAGCCTACCTACCAACAGCTTGTTATTTCCTCCCATGGGCCTGCATGCAGTAAGGGGGGGGTGGGGGGGATAAGGTCACCCGTAGCCTCGTACGTATCTGCGATGGGAAGTGGAGTTTGAAGGTGACAGACAAAGTCTACAACTCTCCAAAGTGGCTCAAGGTTGTAGCTCGTCCCGGAGGCTTCTCACTGAAAGGAGGGAAAAGGACAGAATGACAGCTGTGAAATGAATGACCCACACCGCATGATAAAGAGGCAGTGTGCCGGAGGTGTTTGTTGACCAAATTATAGGATGGCCGCACTTTTTCCAGACACCTTCTTCATGCCTGACATCATAAATATCTGGTGATCAGTTTGCAATTTGTGATGAGATTTATATTTCTGGAAACAGCCACCTCGTCTAACTTTGAGTCCCAAGCAGTGATTTGTTAAAAAACACAAGTCCTTCTTTTCGAGTCTTTCATTCATCTTTTTAGTGAGTCTGGAGGTCTGATTTGCCAGGTGACCCATGAATCTCCCAAATGAACAGGTGAACAAGCCATTAGGTGAGCGCTGTGTGTAATTGTCCACCAGGTTGTGAGGACAGTCATTCATCATGTGTTGGTCAGTAGAAGTTGAGTCTTAGCGATCTGTGGACGTGGCGAGAAAGAGAAAGAAGAATAAACAACAAAGAGCAATGTGACGTATTATATCAGGAACCTTGCAAAATCCTAAAGCTCCTTAGGGCTTGAGTATTGTCCACATAGGCCCGAATCACAAATATGCACAAACAGGACCTGTGGACATGCTTTGGTGGACAGATGTCAGACTATGCAGGGAGTGCACCAGAGTGTTTGGGGGTTTGTTGCCTTGCTTAAGGGCACCATGGTGGTGCTCAGGATGTGCCCTGGCACCTCTCCAGCTACTAGACCAACTTCCATATTATGGTCCGCAACGGTACTTGAGCCGGCAACCCTCCGGTTCCCAACCCAAATCCCTATGGACTGAGCTACTGCCTCCCCATAATGTCTACATTAGAAAATAGTCCTAACAAAAAAAATGACATGCCGACCAAAGTCAAACTGCTACCTTGGTTTCCTGACAAAGATATCTTTAGTTAAGCTAAATGGAAAAAGTTGTAAAACAAAGTGCTGCTCATCTCGAGGATGTACAGTTGTACAACAAGTTAATATCGACGCTGTCATCACACTGTCACTGTTCATCAGTGTCTTTTTTTTCATCAAAACATGAACTTTTTTTCCAAACTGAACCAAGTAATACCTGCACAAACTGTTACCATTTAACAATGTAAACCAAGTGTTTGTCCATTTATAAATGGTGTGTCTGCCATCAGACGGGTGCTGCTACGTGAGATAATTCTCCCATGGTTCAAACTAGACAGTAGGACTAACTAGCTCATAGTGTTGCATGGAGTGGAAGGCTTGCAGATTTCCGCCTTTTTCAGTTGCTTCTAAGTTAACAACAAACACACACCAAATCACACAAAGACACATTGAAAAGGTAATTGAGCCTTTAATCCAAAGACAAGACGACCTAAGTACACCAGAGACATCATGTCTGCTCTTCTTGTGCAAACAGTTTCCTGTCTGTCTGGGATTATTCCCTGGACTCACCTCTTTATAAAAAAAAAAAAGCTTCCTAGTAGAAGTCAAAGACGTGATTCCTGTTTAAATAATGTGTAAACACAGAGTACAACTCGTACACATCACCCCCTCCAACACTCCCTAACAAACAAACACACATCTACATTCAGGACTTAACTTTCTTGCAATTATAACTCATTGTGTTTCAACAAACCAGGGGATAAATGTGCTCTACCGGCCCCGCTTTAAGAACTTTGATTTGAATTATTGTGCAATGTCCTGGGCTTTTGTTCCAGACATTACCGGCTCTACATCATTAGCAAAGCCAAACAAATAAACTCCCATAATCCTTTGCCTTCAGGGGGATGCTCGGCTTCACAAATGTCTCCGTTTATCTACAATATTTAGAGTCTGTGTAAATAACCCATGTCTTGTTCAGCAGAAAATGTTAACAGCGGTATTATTTCTCATCGGGTGCGGAGGCAGATAAATAATTGCTGGACAGTGAATGAATGTTTTAAAAAGTAAACCAACCTGAATGCTCATCTGATTCACCACCAAGGTCGAGTGAATCCACAGTCCCAATGATAGAAACCTTTTGAAGCAAATTGAATGAAAGAGACGTGTTCCCTGGGGTGACGTGGCCTTTCCATGACATCCATTGTTCTTGTCATAGCATATATGGAAAGATGATGATAGAAATCGAAGCGTTTGTATCTTCAGATTATAAATTAGTTGTGTTTTTCCATTGGATTTTCTGGGGATAAACACACAAAACAGCAATATACTCCTGCATATGGATCAGTGGGTGTCCTGTGCACAGCCATGCTGCTCATTCAGGGTGCAACTAGAGCGGGAACAACCCAACATTAAAGATCAGAGTAAACCAGTGCAAACCAGGAACGTTCACATCGCCTTGAAGTTTCATGTGTATAAATCATTGGAGTTTATACTCCGCTGTGGGTAGTGTATCCTGGATTTTTGAATCTATTTTAGAGGATTTTTTGGATGCATTTAAAAGAAAAAAAAACAGAGCTACCCTTCAAAATAGTAATAATAAGAAAAAGAGTCAGTAAAGTGCAAACACAAGACCAATTTCCTAAATTGTACATAAATGGCAAAGAGATAAGAATCATTTACCATTGGTTCATCATTTTGAGGTTTTCTCCTCACCAGGACTCATGGATTAATTAAGATATTGATGAGCACCTTTAAAAATTTAACTGATAATATTTTTATACCATGCATTCTCCTACCTGCATGCCCAATAATACTTCCAAATGAAGGCCCAGAGGAGGCAACATTTTGAATTGCCTGGACAACCTCAACAGTCTGTTGTTGTGCATAGAAAAAACTCCCAAAAATGATCAAAGGTTTATTAAAAAAAAGTCTCCAACTTTGACCCTTCTCTTCTAGTCTGCCGGAAGGGACTGTTTTTGAGAAGGTGCTAAAATCAGATTTTTGTCCAATGTGACATAAAGTGACCTGATGATAAACAGAGCAGTGTGTGTGTCTTTGTGGCCAAAGTTGGCTCTATAAATCCACCCATGTGATGGCCAACTTGTGATTTCCTGAGCTCTTTGAATTACTTTCAAGGTAGGGACTTTGTAAGTGCTGATGTCAAATATGTCAAAATAAAGGCCCACCATCAGTATGTAGGAGATATAAATGGCTTAATTGTGTTCTGCTAGAACTTTCTTGCCAAATTAAGGTGCACTCACACGAGCAAAGTTCTCCCGTAAATGTGCTTGTGCATGAACCGTACCGTGCTGAAGCACACCTCTTCAAAGTGTCCAAGGGCAAAGGAAGTGTACCGTATTTTAGCACAGATTGGAGCACTCACACTAGTCAAACGAACTGGACTTTAGAAGATGCCTAGGGTGAGTGCGCCCTTAGAGAATAATCCAAAGTCTTGTTGTCTTTGTATGAAAACCAACCAAGAACAAAACCACTGAGGTCATAGCATGCCATGACTAATCCTAGAATCCATTAGAGTGATATATCATGAAACTATACAGCTTTGCTTTTTGCATTCTCTCACTACGACAGGCTTTATTTACAAGATATCATGGCAGCTGGAGATTTAGAGATTTATCGTTAGGAGGGGTGAACGTCAAGGGCACTGGGATGTCTGTTAGCTTTACATGACTAGTGGATGCATCCAAAAGTAATAAAAAAAGAAACCCGCTATGGGTGGTTGTTCCATTCATGTGTAGATGCCTTTTAAGGACGAGAAGCAGCATGAGAAGCAAAGTCATGTGGTCACGTCGTAATAGTGTGACAGGATTTTACTGTTAAGCTGCAGGGATCAGGCCTCGGTGGAGAGGCAGAGTCTCCACTGTCATAATGACATGGTGGTCTTGCCCCATGAGAGATGGAGCAACTTGTAGTGGAGTTGATCCCACAGAGGGCTGAACATTGTTGGAGCTTCAGATTATCATGGACAGAGGTGTCAAACAAACCAGGCTCTAGTTCCTTTTATATGCTACTATATGTTTTTCCCATCACTGTATGTCTTTCCATCACACTTATTTAAGTCAATGTAGCATTCCAATTAACTGCTCTTGTCTATTTGAGACAGCAGAAAGCTGGCAGCTGTTTTTATCTCAAGGGTATCCATAGAAACAATCAAATCCAACAAGCAATCTTTGTGATGCTTTCCGACATGTCAACAAGACTCACAAATACCAACATGTTCAAGTCACAGGACTGCACGTTCTTTAACTGTTGGAACATCCAAATTTCCCCCAAAGGGGATCAATTAAGTCTGTCTTAACTTATCTGAAACACTTTAGGTCAGTAAGTTTACGCATCTCGGTGTCTTGTTCACGAGTGAGGGTAGGATAGACTGTGAGATTGACAGACGGATTGGGCTCAGCGTCAGCAGTAATGCAGGACTTGTGCCGGACCATTGTGGTGAAGAGGGGGCTGAGCCTGAAGGCAAAGCTCTTAATTTACCGGTCGATAGGTGAGGGTCCCAACCCTCATGACCTTTGGGTAGTGACCAAAAGAATGAGATCGCGGATACAAGTGGCTGAAATATGTTCCCTCCAGAAGGTGGCTGGGCTCAGCCTTAGAGATAGGGTGATGACCTCAGACATTCAATACACAAAACTCAGCTCTCTTTGCAACGACTCTCCCAGTTCAAGAGCCATGTATGGAAATTCTTGCAGAGAAAGCTTTAAAGACCTTTAACAGAAAAAAATAGGAAAACCCAAATTACCGAGATACCAAGTCAGACTGGATTACTATTATCAGAGGACCTCTGTGTTTGTGACCTCTGACAGACCTCCTTTACAAATATTACAAATGATCAGATGTCCCAAGGTAATACTAACACATGCCAAAGGGCTTTAGTAATGCAAATAGTACCATTATTCTGAGAACCTGTGAAGACAAGTAAGCTCTTATTGTATCCAGTGCCAATAAATGTTGCATAGAAATTTCAGAAAACACACATTGAATGCATCTTTGGCACCTTGACATCCAGATAAGTGATTGTATTAAGAGCTATGAAACCCCCTGTGTTTGTCACTGGCAGTTGGTAGCAATAAAAGTGTACAAAATGGCCCTAAACTGAACCCTGGTTGCTATATATTTAGTCAGATTTTGTGCCCAGGCGATTGTCTGCTGGATTTACATGATAATGATGATGATGGTGTCAGATGTGGTTGCTAGGAGATTTGAGATGCAGGCCTGTATTTTGTGTTTACTCGCCTCCATCATGAGCCAAAGCGAGGTTAGGCAGGGACATTGTGGTTGCATGAAACATCTGTGTACTCAGTGGGTTTTTATACTTTCTGATTTACAGATGAATGTGTTGTTTACTATCTTTATGTAAATGTAATCTGCATTGTTTTTTTAACAACAGTAGCTTCTTCACAGACTTGAACCCAGAAAATGAATAAAAGCCGTCTTAAAGCGAGGCGGTGCTTGGAATACGTGTTACACAGTATCCACTTTAAATCATGCACACAACACATTGTCATGTCCGCTGACAGCAGTGGCCATAAATGCTTGATGTCATGTGCAAGTGAGAGCATGAGGATTAGCTTTTACCAGAGGTGCTGCTAACTGTGACAAGACAGGAGGTGGCAGAGAAAAGGTAACAGCATGACCACTGGATGGTAAGTGCAGCACTGAAGTGGAGTGCTCGCTTTCAAAGGAAAAGATGGTGTCTCCATACAAAGAAATGGCTGCACAAGTACAGGCTTGTTGTGTTTAAGGGCTAGGTAATATTTTAGGTCTGTTTTTTTTTTTTTAATTCGCAAGAGGTAAACAACTTTGGTTCACACAAACATTACAGACACTTTGGCTCACATATACACGGGAATCTATACAGTGAAGGGCTTCGGATATACTGCCAGTGTATTCTCCACTGGTTTGACCTCAGGACTCACCATCAACTCCTTCATGAGAAATGTCGACCCAAATGTCTGATATTTTTCAACCAATCAGTTTTGTTCTCAGACAGTACAAAACACGAGACAGAGCAAAGAAACAGAACAGAGCAAACATGTTTAAAAAGAAACACAAATACATGACCCCTGACAACGGCAACCCGACCCTCATCTGGGGCCCACCCCACAAGTTGAGAATCACTGTATTTCACAGTGCAAGACTGAAGACACAATCCTTTCAGTAACAATTATTAGACATTTTCCATATGATATAGACCACCAAAGACTCCCTTTTTTAAAGACTTGCACCCTAACCACACGACCAACAGATTTCCATGTTTAATGAAAGAAATTGTCTTTGTAATGCAGCGATCATGAGGTACTCCAAAGAAACATCCTCCCTGTGATTATCAGACTAGTGCAACAGATGAAATACTCAAAAACAGACTCAGGAAATGGTTACATGATGCAGGGTTTGGAAGATCAGAAGATCAGTCCAATAATCAAGCAGAGGCATCCAACCACTACCAACCACTAGCCTTTAGGGCTAAGTTGATTTACACAGAAAGAGATCTAAAGTTCTCTGAAATCTCTAGCAATAAGAATACAAAGGCTGCATTCACAATGCAGGTAAAAAGTAACCTTGATAGTTTTTTTTCTTCCGATGTGACTCATCTGATTTTTTGAGGACAGTGTGAAAAGTCTTTGAATCGGATCTTTTCAAATCAGATTTGGGTCACTTTGGCTGCATTCACACGACAAGCCTTAATGCCTAAATATTTTTTGTTTGTTTACATAGCTTTTTAAATGTGGCCTGTATCAGACTCCTGTGAGAATCCATATATATGAAACCTACTTTATTTTGTTTAAATCCACTACTCGCAGCTCTATGGTCTTTTTACAGCTCTATTTCTTTAAAAAAATAAACACCCCACCACGTCACCTTTTCTAAAATTCAAATCACACTGATGTTCATCTTCAAAGTGCCGTGGATGTCAAACATGCTCTGTGCACGTTATGGCATTTATGGACTAATTGTTTCTGCAGACCATAGATTCAGGGTCTCTGTGCTGAACTTGTCAAACACATTTAAATCTGTGCGTCTGTGACATGCCTTCAGAGTGAAAACCATTTGGCATGCAGACAGCACAGCTCCAAATTAAAAAGCAAACCTTACTTTTAAACTTCCTGTGAGGAATCTTTAGCAGGTCGAAACTGCCTTGAGATGATACTGATTGTACACTATACGATACATTTTATTGTTGGGGAAATTTGTCTTGGGACTCAAAGTGCTGCCAAACATTCAGCTCAGAAAGTTTACCGTACCATGCTGACACCCTGTACCTAAAGAGACTCTCCAACACAGCCTGATAAAACCTAAACCTTACGGTCAACACCAAACACCCTGAGTCTATAAGAAGTAGTCTTTGCTGTAAACAAGAACACAAATGATCAACTTGTTCACCAAGATACCTGTAGATGTTGTCATGGATACATACAGGGGTAAGATGTCCCACAGGATGAGGATCCAGTACCATCTCCTCTGATTTAATTACATTTACAACAAGGTAGTTTGCATCACACCTCTGAACAAAAGTCTGTACCTCAGTGAAATATGATGCGAGGGTCCGTGTCCTCGTACAAACAGGCTGAGAAAGGCACGTGTCATCAGAAAGCTACAAAAGTAGGTGTCCATGGCAATCTTTGTGAGCAGGAGGAGGGGGCTGGCGGGAGACAGCTCTGTCCAGTGTTTTGAATTTAGACCGCAGTACCCATTTTAAACACTGGGTGTCAAAGTTACATATTGCTCCTTTAACACTTCCTTCACCACATAAGGTTTAGCAATTTTGTCCACAAGGGTCACCACATTCAACACGGGCTTAAATGCCCTGCTTTAAATGCGTAACTATCTTCATTCTGACTTCAGTCTCACAAGCAAAACTCTGAGCATCATACATGGGCCACAAGTCAGCAACACTTGTGTCATATTTCTGCAGTAGGTGCTCAGACAGTTTTACTTTGAGCAGCAGTAAACAAACTGCTGGCATGATCAATAATTTAGGCGACGACTGAGTTCAGCCAAACCTCCAGAGGCAAAAAATGGAGCTGATATTTGTTTGAACATCAGTGGGAGAAGTGTGTCTGCTAGAATCGGATGTATTCTCTGGTTCTTGAATCACTGTTGGTCAATGTCTCCTTGCAAAGACTGGATATGAATATCCAGCATGTAGGCCAAGATATGTCAGCGTCTTCTTCAGTCACTATGTTAATGAAAATATGTACGTCTTAATTTGAGAGGAACCGTATCTTCCATCCTGAGGTCAGAGTCAGTGCATGTCTGTGTGCTCTTCAACAGCTTTTCAAGGCAAAGCAGCCATACAGCCAGAGGGCAGCCGCCATATCCTGCAGAGATTAGACAAATTAAAGCAGCACTTAAAGTATATGGACCTGATTAGCTCCGGTAATGAAATCAAGCCTGACACCACAGTTCCCCTTTTACACACACACACACACACACACACACACACACACACACACAACTTGTGCACACACGGTTCACTCTTGCTCTGATCTCCCCTCCCTTTCACTCTCCATCGAGCCCATAAAGCCAGATACCCGTTCTCTCGCTCTCTCATTTTTTTTCTGTTTCTCTCTCTCTTGCTTTTCTTTCTTTTCTTTCGCCCTGAAGCCCGTAAGCCACCTCCTTCTCTCTGAACCCCCCTGAACCTCCCCCATCCAGCCCTCCCTTTTTATCCCTCTCTCTGTCTTCCTCTTATTTCTGGAGTTAGTGTGCTCCCTAGTGTCGTCTCGGTCCGTGAGACACAGAGAGCAGAGCAGAGGAGAGACTGCCTTTGTGCAGAAGCTCACATATCAATAAAAAACACCAGGACAGCAGGATCTTCAGACATTTTATAAAGGGGGTTAGGTTGTTTCAGATATGTCAAAATAAATAATTTGTCTTTCACACTTAATCTTGAGTGGTAACTAAAATAAAAAACATTCTTCTGTTTAGTCTGTTTCACATCTGCATCAGAATCTTATGGCCAATTATCCTTTTTATGATGCTTTGAGGGAGCAATTTGGATTTTTTGCATTACTTTTAGCGGTATAATTATGCAGAATTGTATGACAATGTTTACATTCAGATATCTAAATTACTTGAAAATGATTTATATCTTTTTTTTCTTGAGTACCTCAAATATTTCCAACAGTTATCAAAGCCAGAGAAATCCGTCATTTTATAGTTGTCACGGGAAGAGTCTTGTCGCAGCAGCCGCCACGACAGGCATAAAATGTTTATCGTTGCCGTGGAAACACTGTATGTTACGTCAAAGAACGTTGCATAAGGAGGCGTGAGCTGCTAAAGAAAGCTGCCGTACTGCTGCTGTGATAAAAACTTCATGTAAAGTATACTATGATACATTAACTCGTCTGTAAACATATTCTCTTCTTCAGGTCGGTTCCTCCCGGTCGTCTTTACTACGGTTAACAAGGAGTTCGTTTTCACAGGGGGTCGAGAGTAGCAGAAAGAACTCCCATGATTCCCCGCCAGCATCGACGTCATCTTTTGGTATTGTTTCGATTGAGAGCCCCCTGGTGGAGGAATTTAAATACTGTGCGTTTAAACACTGTGCAAAATGTGCAAATGTCATCAAGCACCAACCCCACAAACATTACTGTGAAGAGGAATTAACGCTGTGTTTCATTTGTTCGCTGAGGTTAGCTTTTTTTGCCAACAAACTCCAACGAACATATTGTTTGCTGGAGGATGAATAAACTGTCTTGAGGCATAACATCAATTTATTCATCCAGACTCACTGGGATAATCTATACCTGCTATATTGAGAATGTCTATTTTATTATCATATATTTGGCCAGATTAAAGGAGTGACGTTGTAACGGCTAGCTGATTAATCCTAATACGACTGATCCTTATAATTATTCATAGAAAATGGTATCTTAGTGGACATGTTAGTTGATTTGACAGCAGAATGATTTCATCAGCCATGACATTTAGAATAAGAACTAGTGTTAATTTTAGCCCACATTAAAGTTGACCTTTTATTCTGATCCCCGTTTTAAAACTCACATAATAGTGTTACATTGCTGGATGTCCAGAATAATCGGGGCAAAGTTTCAGATCATGAGGTAAACATATGTTGGAGTTATCCCAGGATGATTCTGCAGAGGGCGCTAAACGGCTTGTTCTGCAAATCACTCCATAGTTACCCGATATGAAACAAAGAACTTCCCCAGACGGCTTCAAGCCTCTACGTAAGATGGTGAAGCCTCTTACATTGGCTCTCTTCTCCCAGTACTGGAGAGAGCCAATGGGGGGCCTTAAAGAGACAGCATCTGAACAAACAGATGACTGAAATTAGGGTTTTTACTGACGCCTCTCTCCGATAAATAAAGGCTTTTTTGAGCTGTAAATCATGCAAAGATGCTGAACATGTTGATAATATGTGGTCTTTAAACAATGTCACTGAAACATTTCAAACAAAAAAGGTCACAACTGGCTGATTCTGGCATGCTTATCACATTAATTTCTTTGTCATGTCACCGTTTGTGTTGTTGCTTTTGATTCTCGCTCCCACCTGAGTGTGGACAGTAACAACAAGATGCTGACTACATTCAGTTTGACTTCTGAAAACAACACAGTACCTTGAATTTAGTATCAGCAACACTAAATCCATTTCTCCTTTTCAGCTTAAATCTTGGTCATAGTTCTGCGATTGAAGAAATCAATCAAAAAGGCAGTATGTTCCTGCAAGAGATAACTTTTCTCTGCAGTCTGGTGTCATTCAAATCTGTCAACACGGCCCATCTCCAACAATGTAGCCGATCTGTCACACAGGGATTGCTCCATGAATAATAATAATTAAGGATTTCATTACCTCCTTCAACATAATTACAGGCACATGGGAGTCATATTGAGATTGTGTTACAGAATGCACAGAAATATAGGGGACTAGACATCGGATGATAGAAGAAATTGAATGCAAATGAATGTCGATTCTGTCGTGGAAATACAATTGAAGCTCATGAATAAAAACATGAAGCTTGGATGGAGTTGTGTGTCCAAATTGGCAGCAAAGCTTCATAATTAGCTCGGTGCAGCAGTGGATGAACTTCCCTAATGGATGGCACATAGTGTAACCGTCACTGTATATTATACTGTACGTGTATGAAGTCACACTTACACACGGATGCATCCAGCCTTTCACAAACACACAAATAGGATCAGCTGTGTGAAATGACTGTGTGTCACATTGCACTTCAGGTTCACAGCTGCACTTGTGCTGAAAAGCTGTCTGTCGTCAAGGCTTTTTATTTGACAGCTGTTCCAAAAAGACTGCAGTCCTATCCATTGCTTTTTTATTATTAACATGCACTTTTTTCAACATGCTCTAACACTTGGAGGACTTAAGGGATGATGGGAAATAGGGTATCAGTTACTCAAGCTCTGTGAAAATGCATGTAACGCTCTCTATAACCCTATTGTTAATGGAAAGCGATCCAAACGCCACCCGGTGAAAAGCACATATCTCTATAACTTATATGAAGTGATGGTCATCCGAGTGCCAGCTCCCTGCAGGTCCCATCCTTTCTAATTTAATGCTGACCTTTCCATAAATTCACACCCATTTCGCAGCCAGAGATACGGAGGAGAATGATCTTTAGTATTTTAAATTGAAAGGTTGTAATTGAAACAGTGCCCGGAGCGAGCAGGAGAAATTATAGGATGTTCATTTTTTACACGGATACCCCTGAGAAACACAGTGATAGCAGCGTGTAAGGACATCCTGCATGGCTCATTGCAAGAAAGAATCCTAGAGCTACCCCGGACTCTTCCATCAGCGCTCCCCTGACATGTGGAACATTACGTACACAATAACGCTCTTTTGTATTTCTCATCCATGAAATTGTGCCCAATAAGTGCTGAGATTTAGGAGGGATGGTTCCGTCGCCTCCTTTTGCAATTAAGTAAAGCCACACAGGAGAGCGGCTGGCTCTCTTTTCCACTTCCACACAGGAGTAATTTGAGAAAGCCAGCCTCGAGGCTGTCCTTTAACAAGCTCGCCCAGATCGCCATATAGCACACCGCTCTGGAGGCAGCTGGCTTTAAGTGGCTGCATGTCATTCTGAGGAGCAACTGACAAACACACACGGCCCCACTTACACTGTGAAACACTGACACTGTACATCAAGATGCCATTTATAATGTAGCAACAGCAGCATGTGAGTCCTGCAGCATCGCTGGTCCAACCTGAGCCCGCAGAAACACAACCAATGCCCACAACCTCTTAACTGTGTAGTATGGTGCCAGCGGGTGATGTTTTAACAACTGTGAGCCGGCGACACATAAACAATTTAAATGCAATGTGCAAGCAGGAGAATGAGAATGCTGTTTGAGCATGTGATACATGTTGTGAAACTGTCACAATTCTTTGTGTTAGGCCACCAAAATCATGTGTTTAGTTTTTTTTAAATGCACATATTACTGCGCAAGATAGTTCCATCAACATGCTGATGTGAACACATGCAGACTGCCTGAACCACAAAGAAGAAGAAACATCTCTTTCTGTACTTGCACCTTAAAGTCACTCTCATCATACATGCCTGAGACACATCTCTGAATACTATAAACATTATATAAACATATAAACAACACAATTTGAAAAAAATCAGTCAATGCCACAGTTCACTGTCAGCTACCCTCAGATTAGTTGGAGTCAGTTTGTTGACAACTTCAAGGCTGTCTTGCAAAAGAGCTGAGGAAAGAGAGAATAATGAGAACATGTGGAGAGCAGAACTTCTGCCAATGCACATCGCAGATAATATTCATGCCCTGCAGGTCTGTAATAATAGGTTATTGTTCTGGTTTGAATAAGCAATAACATCAAGAAGTTTATATATGTGCATGTTCTGAAAATTAAATAACTACTTCAGTCTCACATTGCGCTCTTAAATATGATCTCAAAGGTTTAAACCTTGAATGTGTTTGAAGATGACTGTGTTACACAAATTGTTTATCATCTATCGGCCTTGTTTCTACAGGACATGCCATCATCATGTGAAAGTGTCACTTCCTGATTTCTGAGGAAACACAGGCTGGTCATGTGCAAAAGATGTAATTTGGAAAAAGCTGCTATGCTAATGAAGAGTAAATGCAGCGAGATTGGGCTCAGACTGTTTACACAAAGACAGCCACTGTACTCTGAAGGCAGCTGGCTCTGTGCAGGCCTGTGTGTTTGTCAGCTGGCACTCAAGAGAACCATACATGCACAGTCGCACAAAATGAAGCTGTGTATCATATTGTCCTGTTTGCCTCGTTCCTGCAGCACGGGTTTCTCCACATGCAAAAGGAAATATCCTTCATCACAATTAGGGGGAAAAATGCAGCCCAAAAGAGAGAGGGGGGGAAAGACAAATTGCAACGAGAAAAGGAGAGTAGGAGAGGAAGCTGCCTCTTGTTTGGCGTGAAAAGACAGACGAGGGTGCCCTTCAAGCAGAATGAGAGCGCCATTTGATTTGCAATTACCCCCGAGATGATCAGCTGCTGTTTGAAGTTGATTTGCTTCCTGGAGTCTGCAGGGGGAGAAAGTTCGAGAGGAGCCGTGACCCTTGCTGACCTCCAGGCGAGCGCCGGCTGACCTGGGAACCCTCGATGTGGCCCCTTGCGCATCAGTCATGCAATCCATCCTTGTCAGATGTCAGACAACAGATGTCACTTCCTGTTGGCTCCATCATACCAGACGACCTCTGACCTCGCCGCCAATCGGAGCAAAAGACACAGTGTGTATGTTAAATGGCAAAATGGACTTGCATCCACGTTGGCATACACAAACAGAGATGTCATAGACACACTTGTACATGCATGAGCAAATTCAGACATGCTCCGAGAGTCGCACAACACACAATCAACAGACCAACACACACAAAGAGCTTTTTAAAACCGCCTCCATCAAGCAGCTGCGTTAAAGACAAATCTAATTGACCCGCCCCAGCCCGGCCCTGTAATGCAATAGAAACTTAAGCCAACAGATCACCACTGATGGATAACTAATGCTATCCCTCTCGCGCAGCAGATGACCAGGGTGCGGATTTAAAAGACAGATTTGATTACCCTGTGTTGGTAATTGGCTAATGTGTGAAAAAGGGAAAGTATGTGAGAGAGCAAGAGGGTCGAGACAAAGAGCAATGAGGGATGAGACACATGGGGAAGAGCAGAATATCAACATCAGGCCCTTTGGGATTTCAGATTTGATACTCAAAAACAAATGAAAATAGTGTGTGGAATGGGTTTATAGCTTTTATTGAAGAAATCTGTTAAGACAAACCTTAGAAATACTTTCTGTATCAGTTTTCACAGCCTGATATCGGTCTCTATGGATTTCTTTTCAACCTTTGTTTTGGCTTTCTTCTTGAGCTCCAATCCAAAACTGTACTGATGGTTTAGAGAGAGGCAGATGGAAAATGAACAAACTCTTGTTGCCTTTTCAATCTCGGCTGCCTAATATGTGCTCTCTCTCGCTCTACCTCTGTCTCTCTCTCCCTCTCTCTCCAGGAGCCTTAATTTCCCTCAGTCAATATTAATCTTTTACTCGTGACATTTGCAACAGCGCATTTAGATTAGATTTCTTTATTTGGTTCACAGTCTGCAGCACCAGGCTGAGTCATTCTGCAGTCAGTTTCCATATTTTTCTTTTTTCAAACATTGATTTGTTTGTTCTGTAACGGTGCTTCTGTTGAAGGTACACCCTGACAGTTAAAGTTTATTCATGAATAATGAGAAAGGATTATATGGAGAAATTGCAATTTTATAACCATGATAACTAAGAGAAGAAAAAAACTTGAATGTGTGCAGATGCCTGTAAGCCTCGTTTTAACTCTAAAACAAGCAACCTTTCAAAGTCATAATGACAGAACAAACATAAAGATGCTCTCCTGCAATCAGTCTTTAAGTATCCAAATAAAATGTGATCAAAAATGATATCTGCTCTGTCTGATTAGCCATAAATATCTAAGGCTATCAGGCAGAACAACATCAGAGGATTTATTTGACCCTAACTCATCCCGTGTAAGCCTTACGGCATCCTACACTATTACACCTCACACTATATGGAGGCAATAAGGAGGCACTTACACAGGGATGATACAGAAAACACATGCATCAGCCTTTATCCACTTGAGGAAAATAACTAATACGGCAGAACATAACGCTGACAGGAATCCGCCCATTCATCAAAATGAGGAACAGTGTAATTTCTCTGCTCATCAAGCACCAGTGACCCTCTGGATGAGAGAACTTTATTACAGCGGGCTCTTTGGTGAGCAGCGCAGAATTACAGCATGCAGCACACAGACGTAGAATTAATGTAGAGGAAGTGTCCGCTGCTCTGCATAGAGACTAGACAGAAACTAGACAGACAGGACGACTCAATCCTTTGCACTCTACTTAGACTAAATAATATTTTTTTAAACTGAACATTACATTTTAAAATTTAGAGCAAAGCTCAAACATTGACAGTATATTATATATGTATAAACATGGACAGTGCATCTCAATCTTCTACATTGTCCACATGTGAAGCCAAAGTTCCCTTATAATAGACTCTGACTTATTGCGGTGGTGACGTAATTTGGAGCCAAGAAATAGAAATGAGCTGACTGATCGAACTAACGCCATGCCAACAAAAAAACAAAACACACCTTTAGCTTACAGATAATTTTAAATTCCACCAGATGCGTGTTCGGTTTGTGTCGGCTCCATAAAGACTGTGGCGCTAATGGATTTTTACTTTCTTCAATGTGAGTGCTTTCACTGGCTCTACTGTGCTGCGTCCCAGCGGTCCGAAGCCATCTGCAGCAGATTTGAAAGGCTTCTATTTTTGCTGGAGCACGGCGCATCAATTTACGACTGAGCAGTACAGGAAGTCAGACATCGAAACAACACTAAAACATTCTATTTATTTTCAGAATAAAACACTCCATTTTGAAGGTTAAGAACAATGACCATACATGTGTTTGTTTATGTGTTAAAAGGGTTTTATCCGGTTTTATACAACAAATATTGTAATATCTCACGCTGTCGCAAGTTAATCTGTACAATTTTTGCAGGAATTCCTTTGTCTCAGCAATCCAGCAATCCGATTTTTATGCACGGAGCCTGACGAAGCGGAGCAGTCGACCAAATGCAGACATATCTGGGGGAAGTTCTGGGTTACACGTCTAAGATCCCTCAGCAGAATTGATTCTGGAGTCAGCTTGCAGCAGATTCTCACATTTTTGCAAAGTTCAAAGACTGCATTGTTTGTTTTTTCCTTAAACTTTCTCCCACCGTAACTCCTCTACTCTGATAACCTGTTTGAGAACCCTACAAGGAGCCACATTTTGTTAGCAGAGCTGTCGATCATAACATACATCAGCTGTTTGTTTTTTTTATATCAAATAACTGATTAAAACAAAACTACTTTGACATCAATCAGTAAGATAGTAACTATTATTACACACTGCAGCATTCCTGCTGTTTTTGGATTGTATATTTATCTGTAGGTTCACAGAGGTCAGTCAAAGTTTGTAAACCATTTAAAGCAAAGCAGACCATTGGGTGTCTTCTGCATCTTCAGCACCTGCTAAATGTATTTTGTTTCAGCAGATTTTGCACGGCTGAATTCTTTAAATGTCTTGAGTGACGGAGAAAAGTGGGGCAGCCCTGGCGTGAACTTCCAGTTTTTCTCCTCCTTGTTTTTTAGAGGTAATACACGGATGAATAAAGTTCAATCAAGATTTCAAACTTCAGTTTCAAATAATGCTAAATAAATATGATAACAGCTGAGTAAAATATTAGAAATCTATTCATAAGGCTTTTACAGCAAACGGAACAAGAAAAATGTAAAGCAATGTCCAAAAGGTCGAGGAGACAGAAATACAAACATGGAGTCAAACTTAATTTACTCTTTTTGTCCTCTAGTTGGTTGTGATGTGGAGGTGAGTCTGACTCGAGTCCACACCTCTGACAAGAAGTCACGGCCATCTCATGTTGGTCTTCTCAAAGATCTGGCTGGATGCTTCCTCCATCAGCATGCATTGAATAAAAAGACATTCTGAGCATTTTGCTACAACCCCCTGATGGTGGGGGGTTGCCAGGTGCTGCTGGGTCGATCATTACAGACATCTTGTCTTGCTCAGTGGCAGGTAAGCAAAGAGGAGACTGTACTCTTAACTCCATGTGCTGCAGATGTGTCCTCGGATCAGAACGGAAACACACACCTAACACACATTTTTAGGGTATTAAACCAAAACTTTAGACACACACAAACACACACAGATTGATTGCGCCACACACAGAAATCCTCTCCTCCAATCTGCCGTGCATTCAGAGCAGCAGTGGTGTGCCAGTGTGTGTGGTTTGTAATAATGGGTTGCTGGTTGGTGGCAGAGGGGGGCTGACAGAGCTCCTCACATGTATTAGTGTGGTACAAGCTCACTGATGAGGCCCGCTGAGAAACCAGCAAACTGCCTCGCCTCTGTGAACAGGCTCACTCTGTGCAATGAGACTTGATGAGCGAGGTTATGATTCATGGTTGCCGTTGGCTTCCCAGCTCCATTTTCCTCTTTTTGTCGTTTCCCTTTCTGAGGCTGATGGTGGAAGGACAGGGGGTCTTGGTTTTTTAAGTCGCACCAGATGGCAACATTTTCCCTCTTCCTTTTTTTTTCTCACTTGAATTGTATATGAAACTGAAGGAAAACGGCAAAAGGATGTTTGACTTGTGCTGTTAATGAAGCAGTTGCGTAAACGACTGTAACATCGGCTGATTGGAGGCAGAAGATGTGTCTGGAGGAAAAGTAAACCAGAGGTGATATTTTAACCCCAGAAAAGGAAGTAATGACAATGTGACATGATGACAAGGACCTCTTTGGCAACAAACATGTAACTCTCCATCACATCCACTGTGTTGTACTCAAATTAAAAATTAAGCTTGTTAAGAAGCGTTTCACAAAAGATAATCCTTGGGGTTTGAATAAGCTCTACATCATTATTTCATAAAAAAACAAACAATCGGGGCGCAGGTAGCTTAGTGGTTAGTTCGAGGGCCCCATGCACTGAGGCTATAGTCCTCCAAGCAGGTGGCCCAGGTTCAAATTCGTCCTGTGGCTCCTTTCCCGCATGTCAATCCCTCTCTCTCTCTGATTTCTGACCATTTCTATCCACCGTCCTTTCTCGGCACAAAAAGACCCAAAACAAATATCTAACAAACAATCAATGCCAGTAAAAAAAAAAAAATCTACTCTATAATGTTTTATTTCCTGTTGTTGTGCATTGGTGTCTACTTCTAAATCCATTTTTATTTCTACTCTGTGTTGTCACTTGTTTATGTTTCTTCTCGTTTTTCAGTCACTGTAAAGCACTTGGAATTGCATCTGATTTATGAAAGGATAAATAATAATAATAATAGATAAAGCCTGATTGATTGATACTTGTAATTATAAATATCATTCAGTTTGTTTAATTGCAATTTAAAATAAAGTTGATGTATTGTGTTAGTCTGTCTAAAACTTGACGTTTAAAATATGTAAACAT
This sequence comes from Labrus bergylta, assembly GCF_963930695.1. Classification (NCBI taxonomy): domain Eukaryota; kingdom Metazoa; phylum Chordata; class Actinopteri; order Labriformes; family Labridae; genus Labrus; species Labrus bergylta. Next base: position 19,915,199 of record NC_089207.1, on the reverse strand, counting down.
GCAAGTATGACTTCTCTAAATTGGACTAACAGACCTTGATACTGGGGTTGGGGGTCGATTTATTCTTGCATGTATACACCTCCATTGGCTCCGAACTGGACAAAGTGAAAGTACCTTCTGACCCCCTACGAGCCCCCGTGCAACCCCAGATCCTCCAGTAGGTCATTCCCTACTATTCCTTGGACTAACCTCTAAACTAAAGGTGCCAGTCTTTTTTGTTCATGCCCCTAAGTTATGTTAGTTTAAACTAACTTCAACTTAGTTGAATCAGTGCATATTTTTTTGCATGGTGTATTTTGATTTGTGGTCCTTTTTTGTTTTGTTTTATTGGTTGTTGTGCTGATTTTATCACTCAGAACTGGCAACCCTGGTCTTTATTAAAATATACTGTCAAATACTTTTCAACCCCTTCCCTTCAGCTACCACATCATAGAGGTAAGCGTCACGTCAAAGGTCAGAGCGCTGAACTTTAGCTGCCATCAGTGGACGGAGCCGAGCTGACAGCTCATTCATAAAGCCGGAGTGTGCGTGAGAGCTCTGCACGGTTACAGTCGCTCGTTTGATTTATTAGTGCAGCAGCTAGCATCCGCAGCACATTTGTTATCCTGCTCTCCATTTAAAAAGCCTATTCATTACACATTAATTAGTTGATGATAACAGTCCCCGTTCACCACAGGACAATGCCAAAACAGTGCAGAGATGGTTGGTTGCCAAAGTGTGTATTAACTTGGGGGGTCTGTGAAAGTTGATCACCCGTACAGTTGACTGCGGAGGCGGCTCTACTGGGGCTTATACTGTAATGTCCAAGAGATAAACACAGGAACTGGAGGAATGCATTAGTCAAGCAAGTGCTAATGGTATGAAGCTTTCATCCATGGCCTTTGCAGAACATAGAGTGTATTGGAAATCATTTTGGCCAGTTGGGAATTTGTTCTAAATGTGCTGTCAACATACATTCAGCAGGCAATTATACAAAGGGTGTTTTTCCAGGCCGGGTTTCACAATACAGCTCGAGACTGAGCACTCTCCTCTTCAACAAAGAAACATGAACATCTTGAGAAATATCTCAAGATATTATAATAATATAATAATAGCAAGACTACAGTCGAAAGCCAAACAAGCAGCTCTGCAGAGATAGAGTGATCCGTGTATAGAACTATTTAGATGAGTGAAATGTAGGACAGAGAGAAAGGTTGACCTTGTGGTTTTCCAAGAAAAGACAAAAAGCAACTTCTGGTGTTGACTAAGCCAATGTGGAAGTGCAAAACACTGCGATGGGGCTTTAGGAGCGAGCCTCAAGTGGACACTCGAGGAACTGCAGTTCTTTGCTTTTCTGTCTTGGCTTGATTTGTCCAACACCAAGGTTGCTGGTTGGTTATTTTTTTTTCATTTTGTTTTCAGCCTCGTTCAAATACAGTAATTTGATATCAGAGGCTAATTTTGGGAATTTGCACACACTGTACAAAGGGTGTACACCTAGCTGTGGGAGTGTCACCCACCTGGGGGAGGGGTTACTGCCCTTTGTGATGTCATGACAACACACCAGTTGAGGTGTCCAACACACCTCAACTGGCTCCTCTCAGGGCTGCATGCTCTCACCTCTGCTCTTCATCCTCTACACCGATGACTGCAGAACCACACAGCCAAACTGTCACCTGGTGAAGTACGCGGACGACACAGTTCTCCTGTCTCTGCTGTCAGGCCCCTCTCAGCACCATGGACCAGTTCTTCAGGAGTTTGATGAGTGGTGTGACAGCTCCTGCCTCGAACTGAATGTGAGCAAGACCAAAGACATGGTGGTGACCTTCTCCAACAAGCAGAGGGAACTGGCTGCATCAGCGATCACCACAATCCATGGGAAGCCTGTCGAACTAGTAGAGGAGTATAAGTACCTGGGTACCATCTTCGACAGCCTGCTGAAATTCTTCTCCAACACCGAGGAGATTCTCAGGAAATGTCAGCAGCGAAAATACCTCCTAAGGAAGCTCAATTCCTTTGGAGTCAGTAAGAACATTCTTCTGACCTTCTACTACTCCTTCATTGAGAGCATTATTACTTTTTCTATAACCTGCTGGTTTCACTCCACCACCCTCCAGAACAGAAACCGCCTGCAGAGCACGGTCACAGTCTGCTCTAAGATCATTGGACTACCTGTAAGGACTTTGACATCCATCTATGAGCAACAGACAATCAGGCTAGCAGGTCGGATCATGCCCCAGCGTTTGAGTGGCTCCCCTCAGGACGCCGGCTTCGCTGTCCCTGCTGCAGGACACAGAGGAGAAGAGCAACCTTTGTTCCCAGGGCTGTCCAGCTCCTCAACTCCTAACCCCCCCCCCAACAGACACCAACACCTCTCACCCAATGCAGACTCTCAGCTGTGAACTTCCTTTATATTGACATGCACTTTGTCTGCCTCTGCTTTATCTAGTCTCATGCACTACATCACTTTATTCTATCCCTTTTATATCAGTATTCATACAGTTCTGGTTACTTTATTCCTGTTGCTTCTTATCCATCATTGCACTATGGTCACTTTATTCATCTAATTCTTACCTTTACAGCTACGGCCACTTTATTTAACAATTTTTTACCTTACAGTTATATTGTATATATTAGTTCTGTTGTTCCATTATTCACCATGCACCTTAAGAACTTATCATTTAGTATTTGCCTACTTGCACATAGCTCTGTATATATATATTTATTTCTCGTTTACTGTACATAGTTCTGTTTACATCTGTTTACATCTGTTAGTCCGATCACTGTCCACTTATATCTACTCTTTTATATTTTGTATTTTAAGTTTAAGCTTTAAGTTGTATTTAAATTGACACTTTATATTTAGGTTCAAATGTTTTGTTTACTTGCACTGTTGTTAATTTACTGCTCTGTGTGCCTTTGAATTGCCCCCTGGGGACAAATAAAGTTTTTTGAATTGAATTGAATTGAATTGAAATGAAGGGAAATCTCCAAACGGCCTGTTTAAGCACACATTTTCTGAAAAGTGGAGCAGGGGAAAAAGACAAAGAGGATGGACTTTTGTCATCATTGGGGGGTTTGTTGACGGACTATGGACGCATATTAGTGTTAGAGAAACATGGTGAAGTGATATTTTGCATCATATGTGACCTTTATGATGGTCAGTTTTGGGAGTTTTTAAATTGTCTCTTCAGAAACCAATGGGTGGTTGAATATGTTTTTCCAAAAGAGATTAAACCCTCCACTCGAGCAGAGTTTGAGATTATTTATTTCAGTACACCATTAGATTTTTTGAAAATGAACAAATTGTTAGCATAGGTACCTCTCATGTTTATTAGTTACATTTATTGTTGAGTTCAGATGTTAATATAATTTTTAAAAAGTATGAATACAAATTATTTCAAAATCAGTTTTTAGTGTTACTGGTCAGAAATAGGAAATGTAAATATCCAGCCCTCTGACACACTTTGATCCTCTTCATCTGTTCCTTCTAGAATAATAATAATTGAAAAAGCTTTGTCTTCAGTATGTGATTATCATTTAGAACAATACATGAGTAAACGTCTGTCTTTTTAAAATGTAATTTAATAAATTGCACACAAGCATTAAATGTCCCTTTGAGTGTCAGTTGCTGGCAGCAGTTTATTTGAGTGCTCTACCTTCATGTTTGTGCAGTAAATCACTGCAGACTGTGTGCACTCAGATCCCTCCATAATGAAGAGTATAAATACTCATCACATCAAAACATCAAATAGCTCTTTAAACGTCATCACGGACCCTCCCCCCCCCCCCCTCTCCAACATCCCCTTATCATCTAGGTTTGAAATGTATGCAGACTGACATGAAAATAAATACTGTGGTGTCCGGGTTGAATCGCGTTGGCAGCGGTCGAAGTCAGTCAACCCAGACTCTCTTCTCCTCAGCAACGTTTTCCAGCACGTCTGGGGGATTCCGAGGCGTTCCCCGGCCAGACCAGACGGGATATATAATCCCACCAGTGAACTCCAGGTCTACCCGGGGTCTCCTCGCAGTTGAGCATGCCTGGAAAACCTCCAAAGGGAGGCATCCAGGGTGCATCCTAATCAGATGTTCATACCACCTCAACTGTCTCCTTTCGATGCAAAGGAATAGCGGCTCTGCTCTGAGCTCCCCTCGAACGTCTGAGCTCCTCACCCTCACTCTGAGGCTGAGTCCAGGCACCCTCCAGAGGAATCTAATTTTGGCAGATTGTATCTGCAATCTTATTCTTTCAGTCACTATTCACAGTTCAGTCCAGTAGGTGATGGTTGGCATCAGTGGTTTACAAAAGCTCTACAGATTTCACGACCATAAAGATCCTTTTTCTATCACTTTTCTTAATAAAACCTGCGATGTTGAAAACTTGGTTGTGGTGATGTTTACATCAAGAACATCAGTTTGTTTACAGCCCAAAAATTTGTTTACATTCTGATGATTGAAAGCTTTTACATTTAGAGGGTAGTCCTTTTTAGTCAAGATTATATCAGAGAATATGATTTATTAAATAGTTTATGGTATTATAATTTATTCGTTTATCAAAGAGTCTTTTTCAACGTAAATCTAAAGTCCAATGAAAAATTCCAACTGGCTGTATGGCGAGCGATTATTGAAGATGCTAACTTCCCATTTGGCCTATAAATAAATGTTACTGCTGCTCCGTGGGGAATCAAGAAAAACACCAGGCAATTATTCAAAAGATGACCTGGATTTAAGATAGATAGATAGATAGAATCTTTATTATCATTGTATACAAGGACACAAAAAAACTTTGTTAGCAGCCATCTTAAACAGCAGCGTTTACAAAAACAACAACAACAAAAATATATTTGTGGTGATATGAGAAAGAAGTATGCAAAAAGTGGCCAGGGCAATTGCTGTTCAGTGAATGAATGATAATAATAATAAATAAATAGACAGTTGTGGTGACTGAAAGAATATATACAGTTATTATTTTGCAGTGACTGATTAATTAAACAAATATAAATATAGAGATATATAGTGCAATTAAGTGAAGTTATAGTGCAGTGAAAGAGTATATACAGTTATTATTTTGCAGTGACTGATTAATTAAACAAATATAAATATAGAGAATATATAGTGCAAATAAGTGAAGTTATAGTGCAGTGAAAGAGTATATACAGTTATTATTGTGCAGTGACTGAATGAATGAATAAATAAATAGAGAGTTAAAGTTAAAGTGCAGTGACTGAGTAAATAAATAAACAATTATAAAGCAGTGAATTACAAAGTTATCGCACAAGTACTATTGAACAGTTAGCAGCAGTTGGGTAATTAAAAGTAAAAAGTTTCTGAAATATAAATCGTACAGAGGACGGGGATGATGGATACTGGTTCCCCCCCTCTTCCGCCCTCATCAGGTCTCATTGTCTGGGGCAAGGGACCGCCATGAAGGTGTGATGGTGTTTGGAGATTTAAGACAGGGTCAATTAAAGTGCGCCGCACACCCCTGCTGGTAAAGATCGAGGGGTTAAGTTTGATCAGAGGGGGGTATGGGATTGTTTGGGGACTAGTCCATATTGAGGGTCACACCCTCAATAGGGAGTCCAAATCAAAAATGTCCTTATGTCCCATTCTCTTCCGTTGGCTAACACTTGCTGGCTAGCGGATTAATCTGCTTCCATTTCGTAGCAGGGGTTTTGGGAGAGCATGAGTCTGAGTAATAAGTAATTGTATGTGCTTGACCCTCACTTCCAGAGGCTGAGGAGGAGGTGTGAGCATCAGCTGGCAGGACGTCTGTTCGCTCAATAGACCTTTAGCTTGACATCGATGTTAAACAGAAATTAAATAAACGCCGACAAAGTACTGCCGGAATCGGTCACGGTGAGGTTTTTGGGTCAATCTCAACTTAAAACTCTCCGATTTAGCTCAGCATATTTTGACAACAAAAATAATAAAAAGCTGCTGGACTTATTTGTCAGTTTTTTTTTTTTTTGTTTTGCCATCTGTGTGCTTTGACATGTGTACACAGGAATCATTATCTCGTATTAGCACACTGTTCCTTTAGGGTTCATGCTGAGTTCAAATTAAAGTGCATGGTGAGATTATCAAACCAACAAACAAAAAAATACACGGCATGTTCCTCAGGGTTCAATGGGCTGGTTTGCCCTCCATACATAATGCACATTTTGTTGCTCTAATTAAAAAGTGCACTCCAGACAAATCAGCAAATTCTGATACAAGGAGAGAGCTGCTTATGACAGTAACACCCAAGACTATTTCATATGGCTAATAAATTACTGCAAAATCTGGTGTAAAAGACGCACTTTTAATACCTATTTTTTCATCTTTAAATCTTTTTGGCTGCGTCTTATTCACCAGTGCGACCAATATACCAGTATAAAATGCTGACATTACTGTGGGTGCAGCAGCCTGCACAATTAAAAATACATCTCCATGCATTGTGTTTTAATAGCTGATTCCCAGCACAGAGACAGCGACACAGACTAGTCCGGCTGCGCGACTTTTTCCACATCTTTACTCCTTCACAAGGTCATAATTATGCATTTAAAACAGTGGTATATTGTTCAGTAAATAAACCTTGTTGAGTGTTCTTTTGATTGAAAGAATCTTGTATTAAAGTTAAAGAGTGACCAGTGGAGTCGGGTAGAGAGCTTGCAAGCTAGGAGTCTGTGCTTCACAACTTTCACTGCAGGCTGAGAGCTCGACTACCGTACTGCAGCTAGTAGGAGAGCAAACTCCACAAAGAGAAAAAAGAGGGAGCTGAAAGAGCGACACAGCTGCACACAAACTGACCGTTGTAAACTTCCCTGAGCATGTTAGAAATTGTCACGCAGGAAGACAGTTTTTTTTTTTTTTTTCAATTCTATCTGAGAGATTTTCAAAACAGAGTGCGTCTTATACTGGATTTTATGGTAACTGTTTTTGAGATTTATTTGTGGAATCAGATGACAGGTTTTTCTGTTACCATCTTTCTGCAGGTAGACACAACAATCCTGACCCCTCCCCCCCAGGCTGCCGCTTAAAACAAATAAATGAGAAACACTGAGCGACCTCTCAGGTCGGGTAAAGCGAGGGTAGAGCCTGACACCTGCTGATTGTTGCAGACATATTAATACTAGAACATTCCTCATCAGAAAACATGGTATGGTACGTGAGAGCAATTTTCTGTCTGATGTTAAAATAAAAAAATTCTCATAAAGGCACAAATGACTTACTGTCGAGGCACGAAGATGAAAGTTAAAAATAGCTGAGGTGAATCCTCACAGACAGTCTGCAGCACCCAGCCTTCACTCAACCAGACATGCCGTTAATTATGCATAAAGTCGAGCTTTCATATGAATCAAACAATTCAATTATTTACCCACATGCAGTTCTAGAGACTCATAAACCATAGGCTGGGGATTAAACCCATTTAGGAAACACGTTTAATTGTGTTGTCATGTTGGGACTTTTAACATGAGACTCTGTGGGGATTGACTCACTTTTGGAGCCAGCTTCAAGTGGCCATTCAAGGAACTGCAGTTTTTAGGACTCAATTTTCCAAATACTCCTTTTAGTGTTTCCTTGCTGACTGATATGCAGTGATCAAGATCAGTACCCGATAGTGAGAGGGTTTTACTGTGGACATTGAATACATGCATAATCCCTCTGCACCCCATGTTGCCAGTTTCATGATCCCCTCTCTCCTCACCTCAGGATTTGGCTCTAACTGCCTCTCTCTGCTGGCGGCAGCAATAGGACCCTTCACACTCCACACAGTGGTCCACATGAGGCCTGCAGGAGGTCACGGCGTGTTACATGTTCTGGCGGCTTTGACAAATTGGTGAAAAATTTATGGCTGAGGGGAAAACGGCTCAAGTGTGCCTGTCGGAGCTGCTGCCGGAGGACGGCCCGGGTCTTGTCACTCGCACTGTCCCACAATAGGAGCACAAGTGGCAGATGAGCACAGGCGGAGACAGACAGACAGGAAGGGCTCCTGAGTGCTCACAATTTATTATTTAGAGCTGTTATGTGGTGGAGAGGAAACTCTGCTCAGTACTATCTGCATGCAGAAACTCGAGCGATGTTTTTCCCTCGGAGCTGAGTTGCTCTTTCAGTGTTTTATGTTGATCAAGTTTATTAATAATCCAATAGAAATATCCCAGTGCAAACATGGGTATGTTCGCTTATTATGATGCCATTTCTTCATTACTTCAGATACTGATGCTTAAAGTAAAAGGCTATGCAAACACATAAAGATATAAGTAATTAAATTCAGTAACTGTTAAAGAAAAAAACGGCCTAGGAAAGGACGTCTTGCATTGCAATCGTACAAAGACAGGATTTTCTGATGCAAAAAGAATGAATTGATTTATGATTTGAGATGAGACAGCCAGCAGGAAGTCGTTTTTTTTTTTTTTTACAAGAGTTAATTAATTATTTCCTTTTTATCTGCTACACTTCAGGAGCCATATCAGCACAGGTAAGATGGTTGTTGTCAAGTGATTTTTGTCTCTCAGTCAATTTTATGTGTCAGCGATGGAGATAAATCCCGCGTCACGAGTCCTCTCCGATGAGTCAGAGCGATGAATCACAGCTTTACAGTTCGCCCAAAATGCTGGTTGAAGCAGAGCAGTTACGACTGGAGGCACTCACATGATGAAGTTATCGTTTAACATGAGGAATTGAAAAGATGAATGCCGTTAGGGGACACGTATGATATATACATGGATACATTTCTAAGCAGAGATGCATCCATCCACCCACACACACACTCACTGGGAGCCTGTAGCTGCCACCCTTCAGGCTCGATTCAGCACTCTGAACAAATTTCTCTCACATCATTTATCTGGATTCTGTTTTTACGGAGAGTTCACATGCGAGCCGTCAAGCTCATTCCTCCTCCCACTAATCCCACCATTTTAATGCTTGTCCACGTCGGGCTCGGCCACATTAAACCGATGATTAATGATGTATTGATTGGACTGTTTTCTACCACTGAGCCAAGGTGCTGAGTTGACAGCACACTTGCTTATCTGAGCCACCCAGCTTGCCAGAGGAGAATGTTTCCTGCAGGAAAATAAAAGGCGGGCTACATGCTGAAGCGCTGAGACACATTTGTACACTTTTGTGTTCCAACTGAGCATTCAGATAAACAGCATGTATTAAAAAATGTGATGGATGTTTCCTATTGCTTTGTCAACTGATTATCATCCTGTTGTTTTCTCCTTTTCAGAAAAGACTTCACACAGACCAAGTGTCCAACACGGACTCAAAAATAACACATCAGAGATTTCTTTGAAAGGAAACCAGTGATTTAATAAATTATTCTTCACTTGCCACAGAAATGTGTTTTTTGACTGCTCATTTTCATGCGTTTGCTAATATCACAGTGTTATTCCTGTCCGGCTTGATTTTTTTTTTGTTGTCCAGGTTAAAGCATGCTTTCAGCGAGGAAAATAGACTTGCAGCATATTTCAAATGGAGCAGAGTGTAGTGGCGCTGCTGGCACGCTCCGGAGACGGACTGTGGCGCTCAGTGTCGGAACAGGAGTGTTGACTAGAGTGGCAGCGAACGGACCGCAGCGGGCCCGGACTACGTGGAAATTGGCAGTTACGTACAATCTGACGTCTATACCTATTTTCGACACATGTTGCTATTTTATTCTTTTAATCTTTTGAATACCGACGTCTCCCTATGAGGAACAAAGTAAACAAGACCATCAGGAAGAAGATTCTCCATTTCTGTTTTTACTGGCACAGCCGTCTGAGTGATTTACTGCATGCGGAGGCCTTTGTTGACTATTCCCCGGCTAGTTATAAAGCTAGTAATGCGTTAACAAGTTCAAAGGAAGCGAGAGAAGAGTCATTAGAAACCCCACACACCCTCACGTACCAGCCGAGAGAGTAGACGCACTGCTTCATCCAAAGGGGACGTCTTCATCGATGTAAATGAAAGTTCCTCACAGCTGCTTTCATACACAATACTGAGTTCTCAATAGCATTTTGGGGTTTTAAAGTGTTTCATTTAATTTCTGTAGGGGGAGTATTTCATCTTTCTCTTCCCACTCATGATTACACCGTGCACCGGGCCGCCAGCCTCCTCTCTCTCTGGCCTTTGCCATTTTGAAGAGCACATTTTAAGCAGGGGAGAGTAAATTACCTGTGAGGAGATGACATTCTCATCTAATGTTCACTTTGAGGCCAAATTGGTATCTTCCCCAACTGCAGCCGGTGAAAAAAAAGAAGTGTGATGTTCTCTTTCCATTACACCCCTGCACCCCCCCTCCTCACTCACTCACACTTTTCATTTGTCTGAGTCACACTTTCTCTCTCTCCTGCACACCTTCTTTTTCTTCCATGACCCATGTGTGCTTTTTCAGCATCAATCTATTACCCGCTCCACATCTCTCCCCCTCGATCTCCAGAACACCGTGCACGCTCTTGTTCCGCGTCGAATCTTTCAGCATCGCTCTCTCCTTCACCTTCTCACCCTCACTTCTCACTTCCTCGTCCGTCCTCACCTACGATCCGCTTTCTCCCTTATCTCAGATTTCCCCTGATTGGCAGATAAGCATCATTTTGGAGGACCTCTACAAGTCGCTGCCTTCTCATTTCCTGCCTGGAATGGCTTTTCTACCTATTTCCACCACCAGTGATCACATAGAAGTGTCTGTGCATACAACGGCGATTCCTATCTGCTCCACAGATACAGTAAAAGAGGAGGGGGCAAGCTGTGAGAGAAAGGCAGTATAGTCACCTTCAAAACATGCTGTTTCTGTGTACTCTATTCCCCAAAGGCCTGTGGGTTCCTTACTTTGGCTTTGGTTGAGAAAGGTCAAAGATTTTTTTGATCTTTGACGGTGGAGAATATACAATGAGAATACTGTGATATAAATCTGTGTGTGTGTCTGAGGGCCAAGAGAAAATGGATTTAGAGAAGGCATGCAGGCGTGTTTAGCTCATCTTTACAGCTTCAATAAAACAACCTGCTGTTCAGCTGATGTCTCTATACGGCTACAAACATCACAGTGAAAGAATAGACTCTAGAAGATGAATCTAGTCAAGTTCTCGTTTTTGTGTGTAGCTCAAACTTCATTCTGCCTTAAGCCTGACCCACACTCAAATATGTTTAAATTAATGTAGAGGCACTGAAAATGTGAGAAGTCCCCCAAACATGACGACAAATAATGACATTTGGTGTTTTCAGACCAAACTGTTCTGGGGACTTTTTTTGAAGAGGAACTACCCACTAGGGACCTTCCTGAGAACTACACACCACCATGGTACCTACTCTGAATCAGGAGCTAAACAAGGTTCCTCTAATCGATATCCGATACGTAAATTACGTCAACATCAGGCCCAATATAAGATTGGATCTGTCCCATCTCTACTCCTGACCCTGACGCTGCTTTGGTGCATGTCATACCCTCCACCATATCCTCTGACTCTAAAGCTATCCTATCAAATAATCATTTTCAACACATTGTTTTAAATCTCATCCTCAGTGTTTAATTGATATTTTTTAAGCAGCACACTACTTGGCTTAAAGCTCTATGCACGATAATTGTAAACCAAAAAGGAAATGGGTGTGATGTGTAGAAGTGCGCTTTGGGGCATGTTGTAGTCAAACACGAGCCGTCACACAGCCTGTGGAGACGGCTGCATTGTTTGAAATAAATGTGTTACATCTGTTGTGCCTGAGACAGATGACTAAAAGCTGCAAACATTCTCATGAGCTCCTTGTTACCGAAAAAAAGGAAACGCTATCACATGTCTGTTTAATGGGAGAATTCAGGGGCTGCTGCTGGCCCAGTGGTTAGATCGCGCTGCATGTACGAGGCTGTAGACCTCCAAGGAGGTGACCAAGGCTCAGGTCCGATCTACGGCTGCTTTCCTGCAGAACATTCCTCACTCTCTCTCTGTCTTTTTTAGGCTGCATGTTGGCATGGAATTTTATTTTCTTGCACTGCCCTTTTTATTATCATGTATATTATACATATTTGGTCATTTACCTTCCACTGCCTTGTCCCAAACATCAAAATAGCTTCGCTAATAAATCTACGAAAAGCAATTCAGGGTGGAGAGTATTACTGAGGACATTCAGGTCATATATATATATGTATATATATATATATATGAGTCCAGTGTAGAGGCAATTGTTAAGTTTTTGAACTTTCAAAATTAGAATTAATTACATCATGAAAACCAGAAAAACAACCCCAGATGTCCTCAGCTTGAGAAATAGTCAACACAAATATATATACATACTCACTGCTTACTTGGATGTAAAGTAAGTGTCTTTAGATGACGCTCATTCTTGTTAATGTATGTGCAATATGAAGCTATGAGCTAACTAAAGAGCGCTAACATTAGCCTGCTAACACAACATCACGCACAGACATGAGTCTGATGCGTTTATTTTTCTATTGATTGCAAAAATTCACATTATGAGACAAAATGTCTCAGGTATGTGCTGTCTGTTTCTTCACGTCTGTTCTGCACTGCGCTGCTTTATTTCCACGCGGCTTGCCGGGTCTCCTGCGGGCCGTCATCATGGTTCCAGAAGTGGTTAGAATAAGATTTATGATTCTACTCAAACCGCCTTTACAGCCTTATGAAGCATGCTGTGCCTGTTTATTGGATTATTACGGTTCTCATTCGTACACATCAGACCAGTCACAATTAAAATGCAGAGAGTGGCTGAATCACATCACATCTGCTCCCACTAACTCACTGCTAATAAAGACCAAATTGTGTTGTTCCGTCTGCGTCGCTGAAGCTGAGGTTTTTAGGAAGGTATTGGATGGATGTCGTCATCCTTCAGCCTGCCCGCCTTCACTTCCAGGTTCTCTGTGTCCTCTCTGTGCTCTGCCCCTGCTGAACTAAAGCTGCGAATCCTGTCAGCTTTCCAAATTGTACCACTAAGCGCTCGCTCCACATTGTCACGCTGACACTAATGCCCGCTCAGCGCCCGGCTTCAGCCTGCCCCACCCTGAGTGTGAGAGAAGAATGGAGTCATCGTCCGTTCTCTCCGTCTGCAGAGCTGCCAGGTCCGCTGAAATGACAGGATGTGATGGACAGAGACAGAGATGGATTCAGGGAGACGGGGAATATGAAAGTGAGAAGAAAGAGAAGAGGGAAGGAAAGATAAAAGCGGACAGAAGGACAGAGAGTGGGTAGAAAGGGAGTTTAAAAAAAGAGATATGAGAGACAACAGGGGAGATGGGACAGAGAGGAGAGAGAGAGCCTGTTGAAAGGGGAGAGGAGACAAAAAAAAAGAAAAGCAAAGAGAGAGAGTGAGAGAAACAGAGAGAGACTCAGACAGGGAAGGGGGGTTATCTGTCATTTAGTCCCAGACGAGGTCTGATGGTTGCTCTCTGTGCTTCTGTCAAGCGCAGCATCAATATAATGGCTTGTTGGATGCTTGGTCTCTGTGGCCCAGCATAGTACTGCTGTTATAATGGAAGACAGGCAGTCTGTGCCAGGTCTGCTGTCTCCTGTGACCTGAAAACATGGAGTCTGCAGAAAACATCCTCCAGCCTCATGCGTCAGCTCCATCACTGATCATTTTATTTTCCTCCACTATTTTTTTTTTTAAATGTTCATAGGTCTTAATGTTCATTTATTCTCCTGAAGCACTTTGAGTCGCTGCAGATTTGCTATCCATGTGAGGACTGAAATTAAAATAGAAACGTTTAATTTCTCCTAAATGATTTGGAAAACAAAACTATCTGCATTACATTGTGCTGCATTTTCTTGGTAAATTAAACTCTTTGTTTCGTGTTTGTCTTAAATCAAGTGCATTCTAATCCTTAACAGCTTCTCTGTTCAAAGGGAGTCAGACAGACAACTGAAAAAAAGGCGAGACTGCAATATAGGTACATATGTGTGTGTGTGTATGTGTGTGTGTGTGTGTGTGTGTGTGTGTGTGTGTGTGTGTGTCTCTGGTTGTGCAGACAGTTTGTGTTTTCACTCTGTGTGCAGAAACTAAGTAACAACTGATTGTTTTCTCTCCTCCCCATGATATTTTGTATTGACTCGATTAAAAGACAACCCTGACTGTATGCCAGACGATCTAAGGGCATTATAGATTAAGTGTAAGCAACGGCACTCGTGCATGTAAGGCGTGGGTGTAGATGAGGGAGAAAGTAGCACAGAATGCTACTTTCAAAATCATGCTCGTTTTCGAAAATCACCAACCCTGCCTCTAAAGATCTGCTCACTAAAACGATAACAGATCTGACTGAGAGAAAATAAAAAGATCAGATTGGCGTTAAGCGCACTCTGTCCTGAATTCAGATTGTGATTAATATAATTTGCCAGACACAGACCTGATTTACGTTTTGGCACCACAGCAGCCAAGTTAAACTAGCATTAGCATAAAAATGCAACAATGGCATGGCACAATGTGGAAGTCTCTCTTTTAGTAGTAGATTCACCTAAATTTAGTCTTCAGTCACAGGTGCACATCCTTCCTAAAAATGGATGTGACACATTCTGCAGCTTCTGTCACTGTGCAGCACAGGCTTGTGTTTTGAAAGAGCTGTCGGTCCACTGGAATCAGTTTAACCCATGAATATAAAAAAAAAAGTCTGATGTTGAGCGTGAGGCCTTAGTTTGTTGGATAAACTGAAACAAGAGCTCTTCTTATGGAGAAAATAAGAGCACATGTTTGTATTTGTCATATGTTTGTGACAACATGATCTGCTACAAAGGTTACGTTTAAAAAATGTTTAACTGTTCTGGACTGTAAAATACCAGGTTGGTATTTTTTTCGTTACAATATCCTCAATGCTTCTTAAAGTGTTCTGTGTTATCTGCCCTGCAGCTACAATCATTTCAGCCTCTCCTAAAACACAAATGAGATCACAACTCGAACACAGAAACTATTCAAGCTGAACACATTAAATATTAACCAAAGATTCAAATGTGAGCGCAATGAAGAAAAGCAGTTGCAGAGTTGGATAAAATGCTCAAACTGCCACTCACCAAACACCTTGGATGTATTTTCACTCCTCCTTCTTTCCAGAACAAAAATAACTCCTACATTCATCCCTCCCCGTCTCCTAAAAACAGGCTGTATAAGAGCTTTTCACTCCTTACAGCTCCAGCTGGAGTTCACTTTAATATATTTTTGCATGACAATAGCAGTGATGAAGTTTCTGGCTCACTAACTGGCTGAGGTTACAGACAGTTTAGTGGAGCGCGCTGACTGTTCGAGTGAGTTTCATGAAGCAGAGTTGATACACCTTTAACTATGTCACTTATCTGAGTGATTTTTAAGAAAAGCTTTGTTAGAGCTCATGATGTCGAGAGCAGAGCTTCAGGTTTAATGCAGGGTAGGTATTACAGTTCCCTTTGTAGTTTGTCTCTTAGTTTAACCAAAATGCAAACACTTTGACAGTTTGTCTAGTGTTTTAAGATGAAGTTACAGTTTAATGCTTGGTCATTTATTGTCACCTCTCAGAATGTGTTTATGATATGAGCTGTTAAAAACCCCTGTGTCCCCTGGAGGACTGGATATACACCGATGGAAAGAGCCTGAAATCACAGCGTGCTGTTCAAATACAAACTGTGCATCACTCTGAAACTGCTTGAAGGGAGACATAAAAGATATTGACCGTTATTTTCCATTTCAACATCAAGAGAGTTTCCTTTGTAGCATGCAAATGTGCCGTTTTCTCCTGGAGGGAAACGATGCTCACTGAATACATGTTGAATTGTGTGAGAACAATACGAAGAGATAATCTAAGGTTGTGTTCTTTGTGCAGAGAGAGAGCCACAATCCAACACAAAAGATGGACATGTAGTTTGTCAGATCTGTTTGACAGTTTAAAAAGTACACCTTGTTATTTCTGCTATTTCAGTTCTTCTAATGAGAGAAGTGTTTTCTTCTCTCCACACATGCTCGTTTGTTAGTTGTGATGAGTCTCAGATAGAACACAGAACATTTACTCTGTATATCTGTGAGTGAAGAGCACATGGGAACGTCATCATCATCTGAACTATAAACAAAATATGATATAGAAGTCATTTTCAGAAAAGTCGTTATTGAGTATATTAAAGCTCTAAAACACATCCCATTAAAGGAGCAATATGTAACCCTGACATCTAGTGTTCAAAATGGGTACTGCAGTCAAAATTCTAAACATTGCATAGAGCTGTCTCCCCCCGCCCCCTCCTCCCTAGAGTTCATGTGTATGCAGGTTGCCATGTGGTGGACACTGAAGCTTGAAGGTGGACGTGGATGAGCTGCTGACTCAAATCACGACACCTTTAGAGGCTCATTATAATGGCTCGCGGTGAGCTGAAAAAAGTTTTTCTCCGGTGATGACACGAGTAGAAGCTCCTCATTTCAATCAAAGATGTGGACATTATGAATGCACTGTTTTCTCCACTTGAGTGAGAAAAGAGCTCCCTTCTGCCTCGTTCCTCGTCGGCCTGCGTGAGCAACTGAGAGGAAAATAGAAACAGGGCATTGGGTTTACAACAGTGTGCTCACGACCAATTTTTTCTTTGGTCATTCTGTCTTTGAATTACAGTCAGAGTGTGTCAGAGTAGATATAGATAGGCACTTTATTGCCATTATATGCAAGAATACAAACAAACCTTCTTTTGACAGCAGTCCTGCACATTAGAAGGAGAAATCTGGTCCAAAATGAGTCTGCTTATATGTTTCATTATTCATAAATATGCCCATGAAAACAGAAATAAAGCTGTGCTGGATTGAAGTAAATAAATAAAAAAGCATTACATCCTGTTTCATGACTTCCAGCCGCTAGCAATTCCCAAACTTTTTGTTTTTACCCGTTGCTCATTAAGATCCAAGAATAAGAAAAAACATGGCTCCAATGTCCAACCAATTAATGATTTTTTGAATAATGGTGTTCAACTGAATGATTTCACTCACAGAAAGATAAAGACGACACCAGGACAGCATAATGTCTCGCATATGGTGTACCAGCGTGGCAAGACATGAAGACGTACAGTGAAGTGAGAGAGAAGGAGGGATGGATGGAGGACAGCGAGGAGGGGAGGAAGTGGAGGTCAGTGTGCAGTCTGTTCCGCGGGTCTAATTAGTCGCCTCGCAGAGCACTGAAAGACGGAGGGAGCAATGAAAGGAGAAGAAGGCGACAACTGAGGCAGAATTCTTGGGCAAATTTACTACAGAGCCTCTCACAATGACACAGCTTATAAAACAAACTTAACTGCCGCTATCCTACCTCGGCATTTAGAGCCGTGTGATTGGAGCAGTTTTGTGGCCAAAGTAGAAGGCATTAAGGGAAGACATGCAGAGCTGACACGGGAAGAAGCCAGGAGAGGAGGGGGGGAGAGGACTGCCATTTGGATCACATTTTAGTCACTGTAGCGTTAAATGTGGAGTTGTAAAAATCTTTTCCCATGTTCACCGCCGAAGAGGAGGGAAATATTGGAGCAGGAAGGGGGAGAAATAGAGGGGAAAATTGAGGGAGAATAAATGAGGTCTGCTTGGTCATGTATGGTGTAATGTGAAAGGAGCTAAATCAGCAGCATTACTCCCCGATGGCAGATGAAGGTACTGTAAAGAACACTGTAGCCTACATACAGGCAGCATCATAGAGAGCTCTTAATATGGGCCAAAGCTGCAAATCGAAAATTATGAATTAAAATAACTGAATGCATTTGGCTCGACTGTCATCAAAAAGTTGACTGAATTACAACCTGGATCACTTCGTTGATGGCTGATGATGATGATTAATAAAAGCTCTCCTTTTTTATTTCAAAGAGAATCGGGGGAATAAAAGCTTGAAGAGAGGCTGAATAAGAGAGCTGATTGATTAAAAGGAGTGCAAAAGTACAGAGTGTCATCTGATGGCATCAAAGTGCCTCAAACAAAAACGGCTGATACTTTTAGAAAAATGCTTTTAAACACTTTATCGCAGCGTTATTATGTCACTCTATATCAATGTGAGGATTGGGGAGGGAGGAAGCTGCGTCGCTTTCATTAATAACATCAAGATACACATTGATATAAGATGGGCAACACATTTAAGCCAAGAATAAATGAAACTATGATGATGTACTACGAAGCGGGCTGAACATTCCCAGGGTATTCTTTGGTCATCTGGCTTCACTGACCCCAACAAAGGAGATCATGCTAACTGTCACACATAGCTGGTTACTAAACGCAAAGATCACAAGTGCCATCGGGGGTCATATTTTACAAACTCAGGGCCTAACTGACAGAAGGATTGTGCAGCTTTTGTGCCTCCTGAACCTGTGTAAATGAATGCAATTATAATCCACCAACTGCGTTTCATAGCACTACCCCATCATTAATGCACAATGGATCTGAATATACTAACATCTGTTTACTCCATTACAGCCTCATTTCACAGAGGTATTCTTGTGCACTTTAGCACGCTTACTTTCCCATCCTTTACCTACCAAGAGTCCAACGACATCAGTCAGATCCTCTCTACCGCCCTCATCCAATGACAGTATTTCAGATGAGTATCGTTCAGTGGTGTTGACTTGGTTACAGCTTTATTTTAAGTTCTAATTAAAGATATGTTTGTCAAGTCATTTGTCATCTCTTCTTTTCATTAGCTGAAGCATTGTTTTAATGAATCACTAATCTTCTCTCTGAGTCCACAGTGTTTGTTTACAGCTCATTATACAAAGTCATTTTAATACCAATATGTTTTTATGTGTGAAGCAGACACACAAGTAACCCTTTAGCACCCATTAAGCTTTCTAAGTGATAACCAGTTCAGTTCGGTTTGGTATGGTGCACATTTACTGGCATTTCCACGGTCAAATGGGAATGGTACCACAATTACTGATCCATACCGTCCTACTTTTTTGGTACCCTTCTGTTGGGGTGCCAAGCGTGCTGATTCAACCCTAAGGGCTGGATCTAGACACACTGCAGTCCATTGATTGGTTCACTTCTCGTGCAACAGCTGGAGGACAAACACAAAACGCATCATGTTGAAATATCCTGTGGAGTAATTTCCAGGCTAATTTTGTTTTTTTGCAACTATAGTCAGCGTGTAGCACCGCCCCATGGACAACCTCGAAGATGCAGACCTTCCAAGGAATCATTGCTTTATTGTTTATTGTTTATTGGGTCACGTTCTTCCTCTTTGTTGGATTTATTGGCTGTCTACACTTTGATGCCCCTCTGTGATTTAGGAGTGAGTAAGGGCAGTGGTGTAGTGCTGCCTGAAGAAGTGGGTTCACTCTTATTTTTCCCCCCAGATGTTTTTTTTTTTTTTTTTTAAGTGTCCCATCCAGCAGGGGATAAATGGCTTATATACTGTGATATGTAAGGCTCGTCTGCAGAAATGAGACCGCTTGGTGGAAACGGGGCTTAAGACAAACCTAGCCCTAATGCAGTCTCCTTAGGGTGGCAAACATTCTCCTAAACCATAACAACCATCACTGATGAAGTAGTCAATGATAGGACTTGATCCATCCTTTTTCTAACTCATTCAGTCTGCATTATGGTGACCTTATGAATACATTCCACATACCTGTTTACAATACAGAAGCCCAGCAGTGGGATGTCAGTGTGTGTGTGCTGATTCAACCACCACAGCAGCCACAAACTACGGATCTGTCTGACCACCGAAAAAGAAACAACGACTTTTACTGTCTTTCCTCTTACCATTTGAAGATTTACTGTACTTCCCCGATCATAATATTCCATCAAAAACGGCGCTGCTGCATCAGCCAGGGTCCCCACGATCCAAATCTGGAGAAAGATAGAATCCCAACACATCACATGCATAAAGATTCAATTTACCCACAACTGTTCCCAATTTCCAACTGTATTTTCAGTAATAATCCAGTTTTATTAAAAGGTCTAGGTCAGGTAATTGACTGTGAGATTGGCAGTCGAATGAGGCTCTTTTGAACGAATCGTAAAAATGTTCATCTATTTGGGCTCACCCCTAAAAGTAATGTAAGCTTTGATCTGGCTTATTGCTTTCTTTGTCTTATTTAAACAGACAATGTTTCCTCTTATTCAGTTCTGTGTCTCGTTTATAGATTAGAGAAACACAAATACTGATGTCAGCGTCTTGAAGAGCATCCTGAAAACGTGGCGCCAAGTGAAACAACAAGAATCATACAAATTGAAGAGACAGAATGGGTTTGTGTGTAAATGCAAAGAGGGCTGCTTTCATCCACAGAGAGGTCAGAGGTCAGTAAACTGCAGGACAGCAACTCTGGAGGAGAGATTCAGCGTTCTGCTGACAGACCGTCCACCAAGGTGGATGTTTGCTGAGGGCTGCTTGCTCTGAAGAAGAAGACGGATCTGTTATAAATAGCAGCATTAGCTATCTCTGCATGTCCCGCTCAAGACTCGATACCTCACATAAAGACGTACATTTTCCATTCCATTCGTTCTCCACCACCATGTAAAAATGAATAAGTCATAAACAGAGGAAGACTGTGCAGATGTCAACAAGCAGAGACAATTCCCAGATGTGGTACAGTCCGATTGCTAATGGATTTGGACGTCATTTGTTTCTTACAGCATGCTTTACTGTTACATAAGAACTTCCTTTCAGCAGCATAAGGATGAACGTACTCTGCTTCACATATACTCAGAATATGGTTCCCCCGCTGCGTGTACATATTCCCCTGTTGTAAAATTCTGGCACTGAACATTAAACAGAAGATATGCAAATGGAAAAGCTGCCAATCGTCATCTGCTGATACCCGTTTCCTCTCTGCGTCTGTCACGAGCCGCAGGGGGAATCATTTTAGTTGATTACTCGACTGTGTCAGATGTCGTCATTAAGCCAAATCAAGAGACACAGACGAGGAAAACCAATGGGGAGCAGAGTTAGGAAGGAAAGGAGGAAAAAGTGTTAAATTGCAGCAGAGCGATGCAGAGACGGGGAGCAAGGAGTTTGTGTGTGTGTGTGTGTGTGTGTGTGTGTGATCAAGAGAAAGAAAAAAAGAAGTGATTCTGAAAAGTTCATTGAGGCAGGTTTTTATGACGAGCTGCGTCGGTCTTGACGGCGGGGGATCAAAGGGAGCCGTGTGTCATGGGGCAGACAGCGGCTTTTCAAGGCCTGTCAGGCTGCTAGCATTTAAAGTCATAGTTATTTAGTTGGCTCGGACAGACGGGACGCTAAAAGAGAGAGCGAGGAAGAGACGGCACAACTGGCATGTGGATTGAATGGCACTGAAGTACAGCGGGCAGGGATGATTTATGCTGCCATTTTTATTTTTTGGAGGGGTTGTCGACGGCTCAGAGGAGCAAAGTGTCAGTCAATCACAGAATCTTTTGGTGGAGCTTTTGCAGTTGTCTGTCACTGTTTTAAGATTAATGCGAGCGGCTCATAACAGGCAGCGGACGCCGAGAGACCCACAGCTGTCTGCTTCAGTCTTGATCACGCCTTCCCCGGATAATTAAAATAAAAACACAAGAGACTTCACCAGATACTTAAAAGGCCAAAATGCTTGCTGGACTTTCTAGGTCAAACGATTTTTTGCAATAACTTCAGAATAGAAAATCTCAGCATCACGTGCACTTTAATGCCACAGAGAAAACTGGAACAAATAAGGATACAGTTATTTATTAATGTTGTGCATGGAGGTTCTGAGTAAAAAGTAGAGTGGACAAGTTCTGGGATTTCTATCTGCATCGAGCAAACATCCTTACTTCACATGAAGTTGAGTATGCCGGTTATTATCGTTGTTTCTGATCTTATTTGTGCAGGTGCCTGTGAGGTTTGTTTTTTACAACACAAATTTAAAATGTGAGAAAAATTAGACCATTGGCTGATTACAGGCTTAGCATAATTGAATACCAACAGTTCCTTGCAGATATGGCGTAGCCACCTAATTTCCATCAACGGTAAACAGTTGGAAATGTGTTGGTAAACATGCGTCCATTAGCCCCTTCACCACAGACTACAGCCCATAGGTCAGCATTTTGACTGTCATTACCGAAAGACAAAACTCAGGTTCTTCGTCATTCCAGAAGTAAAACTGTGCGTTGCTGCCCCAGTGTTTGTTCTGCTGATATGTCACTCGGCTGAGGCACCTGTGCAGGTAGTCGTCAGCTGTCAGAAACCGGGGTAAGGTGTTTACATTTCACAGTATTGTATAGTATATATATATATATATATATATATATATAGTATAGTATAGTATAGGAGTACAGGTAGCAAAATTAGGATTCTCAAAATCGGGATAAAGGCTTTCCCTGGTTTCTGAAAATGGGATCTTTGTTTACATGCACAGAACAGGATATGTTAAAATCCCGATTTAATCCATCAGGTAGTCAAGTCCTTGTAAACGCACTCACTATCTGAGAAGAGAAGTTTTAGCTGTGCAAACTCATCGAGCACAGATGTTAGCAGGCCATTACTCAAATGAACACAAATCAGTGTGTGGAGTTGATAGTATCAGTATCAGTCACTTCCTACATTTCCCTAGCTGATAAATTTCTCCATCAATCCTCTCTCCATAAGAATTAGTAGAAACATATTCTGCCCTCTATGACCAAGTATGTTCCAGTTCTCTTCTTCTAGCCCCTTGTCTTTGCATTTCTTCCATCATCTTTAAAGCTATTTATTTCAGGTGTTAAAGAGAGCACATGGCCCAAATAATGTCTTCAAATACTTCCTGGTCAAACCACGTTGCTACAAGCATGGATTCAAGTCTAGCTACTAAGAATGTTTGTAACGTTAATCTCTCCATTGAAGAATAAAAATGTAGACTCACTCTACAACATATTGTTCCAGTTAAAGTCAATTGTGCTACAGCTGTTTGGAAAATAATACAAAAACAGAAACCATTGCATCTTCCCCCCTCCTCTAATCCCACTTGGTACAGTCCACAGTGCCAACACCTGCGTCAGCATGGGGCGTTCAGGTGTGCGTGTTAATGAGAGCACTCTTCTCAACCAGTAGGTGGTTCCTCAGAGAGAACAAAAACATGACCGTAAATGAAACATATGTAAAACTTAACTGTTTATGCTTATTTCATCTGAGAGACATATATTACATAACCACGACCCAATAATCAACCAGAAATAAAGACGTTTTTCAGTTGACTGATGCTTTCTCACAGGGTCATAACTTTAGTCACTATGAAGCACATCTTCATCTGTTAAAAAAAATGCACTATAGTTGTGATTTTGATGTATGTTTGCGTTCACATATACATCTCCTCCTGGAAATATCAGGACTTTTTCAGAAGTTTTCTGCAAGTGTGAAAGCACTTTAAAGTAGTGCTGAAATGCACTGCCCTTATCAAGACAGCCCCCCTGGGTGTTCATTTACATCATTTTTCAATACTCTAAGCAAACAAACTCTGTATGGGAGCATCTCTATTCATTATATTTCTGTATCTAATAGATGTTTATTTTTGTCCGTCATCTGTTTGAACCTCATTGCACTCTCACATTAACCACTTCTTTGGGCAGCGCTTTCTTTGTCTCGCTCCGTATGTCACAGATGCATACGTACACGGACGGCTGCTGTTTAGAAAATTACATTTTCCTAAAAGCAATTGGTTTCTGCTGTGTTCTGATAGTTTAGCCTATATGATGGAGTCTGCTGGTGTGGGGTCTGTGCAGCACAGCAGTGGGAGGCTGTTAAAGAGGAGGAAAGAGCTGGACATAGTCACACAATGACAATGATAACGCTCAGTGTGAACAGCGCCTCACATGGCACCAGCTGAAAGCGTGTTGCCATGGATTCAAGACAGCCACTCTGGAGATAATGGTTAAACTTGTCCGGTAAGCTGTGTTTTTGGTTAACTTTTGCCCTTATTGTTCAGAAAAGCCGAAGAGAGACAGAACATGTTGTGAGGAGTAAGTGGGAGATGAAATGCAGCAAAGGGCAGAGGTCGGATTTGAACCCACGGCCACTGCAACAAGGACTATGTTACCATTAGAACACAAAGAGAAGGAAAGAAGACAACACTGACTTT
This sequence comes from Labrus bergylta, assembly GCF_963930695.1. NCBI lineage: Eukaryota > Metazoa > Chordata > Actinopteri > Labriformes > Labridae > Labrus > Labrus bergylta. The sequence continues at coordinate 19,891,299 of NC_089207.1, read as the reverse complement.
GGTCTCCTGGGTGAAAGTCATTTTGTTCATTTGACCAATTCATGTAAAAGAGTATTTCAAAACTAAAATCACTAAGTCGATGCTTTAAGAAAGTTATCCTCTTTAAATGTACAGGCCTACATAAAATATTTACATTTAAATATCTAAATTAATTAAAAATGGACTAAACCTTTGTAAAATAGGTTTTGTTGTAGAGTACTTACATTACCTCAAATATTTCCAAGAGTTATCAAGACCAGAGAAATCCTTCATTTTATAATTGTAACGGGACGTGTTTGTCATGGTGACACACAACATTTTATAGTTGCCATGGAAACACCGGATGTTACGTCAAAGACCGCTCCATAAGGAAGCATGAGCTGCTACTGAAAGCTGCCGTGCTGTTGCTGTTTGTGCAGCTGTGATAAAAACGTCATGTACATTATACTCGGATACATTAGCTCATCTGTAAACGTATTCTTCAGTTTCGCCCCGGTCGTCTCGACTACGGTCAACTCAAAGTCTTTTTTTGGAGGGGGTGTAGTAGAGAGAATCACTCCCATGATTCCCTGCCAGCCCCGACGTCATATTTTCTAACCGTTTTGATTGAGAGCCCCCTGGTGGTGGAATCTGTGTGTTTAAGTGTTCGGTGCTTTAATCTCATGAAACGGCACATTATGCAAAATGTTCATCCCCTGTCCGAGAGGCTTTCCCTTTCCTCCATGTTGTTCTTATCAGTGTTTATAAGATGGTAACAATGCCAACAAGGTTACAATGCCACTTTCAGAGCAGATTTGCAGATCAAAATAATTGATATGCACGTCCGATTTGTTTCGGTTGTAATGTTAGTGACAGCCAGATGTGGCCTTTTTTTTTCACTGACCCTCTTGGTTATTGAAGCACTGTTTGTTTTAAAACTGACTCTTTGACATCTTTTCGTCTGAGTTTGCACAGTCAAGGTTTCCAAAGTTGCACAAAGCTTTGACTGATGGTCCAGCCTCCGTCGGTCAGTGTTATCGTGTGATAAACATCGTACGGCGGGGCATCAAAGGAGGCGGTGATTTGAAGCAGGAAGTGAGAGGAGAGCGGCATGGCTGCCTCCGCCGTATCGATAGGGTAATGGAGGATGAAATGATGTCTGTCCGAGGTCATCGCACACAGAGCGAGCACAGATAAAAGAAGCAATTCTGAGAGCAGCCGTGTGAGGAGACGAGAGTGAATCTCTGAAATTCATGTTCACACCTCTGCAAACAACTCATTTCATAAATCTGAGGAATGAAAAAACAGCTAATTGTACTTTTCAGATAATAATATCTCATCATACTCTGACGATCACAACACTGCTCTCCAAATCACAGGAAAAGTTTGAGTGTAAAATTTGAGATCTGATTCAAACAAGCATTGAAAGTGTCAGATTTTGTCAACTTGCTCCTTGAAAGACACAATGACTTTAATTATGAAAAGAAACTGAATAAAAATCAAAGAAGAAAGAAAAGAAAAATTTTTTTCATGGAGTTGATTATCCTGGTTATTTTCATATTCAGGATGTGGTGTTTACATGCACACAGAGAAACCTGGTTATTTAATTCCTTGTATACATGATACATGATACTCGTATCCTGCTGTCTGATTTCTGCATCTTATCTGCACAGGCGCCATATGATGTTGTTTTTTTTTTCACTTCTTTTGTCCTGATGTTTGGCCATGTAGTAATATTCCATCAGTACCTTCTTAACGTGACCTGATTTGATCCACTGTAAGTGTTGGGAAACCAGTGTCTGGTAGCCCCTGTACACTTGAATAGGTTAGCATTTCGATGCTTTCTCCCATTAATACTTTCATTACCAGAAGACTAAACTCGTTGTTTTGCTGATACGTCTCTTGGCTGAGGCTGCGTCTACGCAGGTAGTCACGGCTGTCAGAAACCAGTTTTCCAGGTAGCAATACCCGGTTTCTCAAATAAAATAAGGGCTTATCCCAGTTTCAGAAATTGGGATATGATGTTGAACAAACACAAAAATGGGATACTTAAAAAAACCCGGTCAAAACTTGGCTACTCAAGTCCATGCAATTGCACTTGGTGACGGTGGGGCTGCAGCTCCTAACCTTCAGAGAATCATTTAAAGATGCTTCACGTCTCCTCTACTCAGCTTGATGGTGAACTTACTGTGAGCTTAATTTTTTGCTTCACTTTCACACAACTTTGAATTGACATGGGTGTATGTTTTATCAGTATCATAAAGGATCAGCGCTCAAGGCACACACACAAATTAAAAATGTAGTTGAATACCTTTAAATACCAGTTTTGTGGCTTTAAAGACAGAGCTGTGACGGCTCTTTCTTGACACATAAAAGCATCTTTCACACATGAAATCACAAAGTGGACATGTGAGTATTGTTGGATAGGATGCATTTACCTGAACGGCTCAGCCATCACAACCTGTTTAGTGTTTGCGAGCTGAAGTAATTCACAGGAACAATTCAAAAGCTTTTTGTACCGCTTTTTGTACTGTACGAACCATAAACATGTTGCCAGGGTAAAAAAGCAAAACACTACTGTACAGTTAACAAAAACATCTCAGTCATCATTTACTCATGTTTAGCTTGTTTTTTACTTGAATTGTTTCCAAGTTATGTTTCCTGTAGTTTCTTTCCCCTAGTGTTTCACATCTAGTTTGACTTCCTGCCCTTAAGTGTTTTCCCTCCAGTTCGGTTGCCCTCATCAGTTTCACTTGTGTCTCTTCTGTCACACCTGCTGTTGATTACGTCCTGTGTTTCTCTCCTTCTGTGTCCGTTCGTCTTATGCCTGCACCTCCCTTGTCTCCCTGAGCTGAGTGTGGATTTTTATGTGTACTTTAGTGGTTTTTTCATGTTTGGACACTGGAAAGAGTAAGCTTTCCTTTGTGCCTTTTGTTCTGTTGAAATTACTTTTTTGTTAATCTGTAACTGGGTCCACTTCCTTTCTTTAATCCCTCATTGCGACACATTTCAGTTTATTTTTTTGATGCCATAAAAGCATCACCCTATGTTCACTTGGTTTTAGCAAGTTTATGTTTTCTTTTCTTATGGAGAAAATAATATTTTCCTGAAATGACTTCTGTAGGAGAGAAATAGAACATGAGGCTGGATAAAAGCCGTCTCCTGTGGGCTGCAATTATCAGAAACACTCCTCTTGTCAAAAAAAAAAAAAAAAAAAAGCTAAAGACATGAGCTACAGGGAATAACAGCAAAGATCATTTCTGCACCGACAAATGTGCTTGTTAAAAATGTACACTTCCTACAAACTTGAATCAGCGTTCTCCACAAAGCTTCTCAGCTCACTGATGTCCCCAACTTGCCACCCATGCTTCTGTAAAAAAAATGAACAAAATCTATTTTGCTTGCTGCTTTTGTTATTGTATTAATTTGGCTGCCAGATATCCTCGGTGTTTGCGATATTCCCCTGTCACTTCGCTCAAAGTCAATGCATTCTTTGCTTTCTGTAATTTTCATGTTAGTCCTCATCACTTTAACAATAAATTAGACTTTCTTTCAGAGAAAAGCTTACGCCTGGTAAATACTGCTCTCCACCCTTGTTGAGAGACAAAGAGAGTATCTACAGAAGGAATATATGAGCATCGATCGGCCCTCGTGGCCACGTCTGCTCTCCACAATAGCACGCTATTGATGTGCTGGAATTGCTTTTGAAGGCAGACAGATTGATATAACTGTGTGTGTGGATCCTCGAGGGCCGGGCTGCCGGTGCTGACGTCTGATTCAATGACCTTGGGTCAATCCATCCATTTGCATCGGCCCTCTTTTGGTGTTTGTGCTGAGGCCACAGAGCCTGCAGGGTCCTCTGACAGGGGGCTGAATCCTTCTCTGAACCAGGGCCTCAAACAGCCAAAGGACCCATATTACTCTCTCTGTTGATTTTTAACTGCAAACAGGTTAATGCCATTGATTTTGTGTCTGCTGTAACCTGTAAAAAGTGATGTGAATGTGCACTCTGAGTTTGCGTTTGCCAGCAGTGACCATGCACTCAGGAACTGTGTTTGTTTATTAACCTCTTTCCCTGTGTGTAGAGTTTCACTATTCACTATGTCATCATTCAAGTCACCAAATAAACTGCTGAAATCATTCATTGACTTCAGGCACAATATGTGCAAAAAGGAAATAACAGTCTGATGATCTAAAGTGTTTCAAGGCTACACTAAAAAAATCTATTTTTTAACGTTTTAAACTGTAACAACTCCATCTTTAACACAGCTTGAATGACAAATGAGATTTTTCTGTCTGACTAATCCCACATGATATCATTCAGACACATTAGCTGAAAATGAATCAAATGTTCCAGCATGTCATTTAGCCAACGCCAAACAGCACCATTAACATGAACCACCCGCCAAATAATAACACTCCAAAGGTAAGGTACAACCAATAGCAACACAGCCACAACACAAGAGGCTTTACAAGTGTTCATTTGTCGACATTTTCACCAAGAATTATAATCAAATAGTTCCTCTTTTTCAACTTTTCATAAACTACCCCTTAGCTAATTCAATGCCAAATTGTATTCGTACAAACTGTTAGGTTTCATGTTGATGTTTCTTTAGTGAGTTCTCATTTGATTTTAAGTTAAACACCCAAAGAAGGTACCAAATTATTTTAAAAAACTATTAAAGCTGGATTTATTATTATAAGTTATTGTGCACCCTGCAGCCAATCAGAAGGGTTTGCTGTTAGTGTTGTAGTCGAGACCACACTAACTGAGACCTGAGTTATCTGAGACTGAGACATTTAGGGGTCGAGAGCGAGATAAGACCAAGACATTTAGGGGTCAAGACCGAGTCAATACAGAGTCAAGACCAAAACAAGACCAACCTAGACATTTAGGAACCGAGAACGAATCAAGACCAAGACCATAAATATCACTGCATAATCATCATCTTGTGTGCTATAGTTATTTGTTCTTTTAAAAAGAGGCCTTTTCCTTTTAATAACAGTAATGACGTGGAAGAATAGCCAATCAGTGGTGGTCTTGACCGGTATTGATATCAAAGTATTGATATCAAAGAGTCCACCCAGTCTGAGACAAGACCGAGTACAAATGATTTGAATTTCGGGACGAGACCCTAAAAAAGTGGTCTTGAGACCGGTCTCCGGGTACTGCAACACTAGTGTTCACTCAGTCTTTTGTATTTCTTTATGAGTTATTACAAGTACACATCGAATGGTTTGTAACAACTTCTCATCTGACTCTTGGTAAGAAAGAGAATACATGTTTTTCCCCAAATGTCAAACTATTCCTTGAATTCTGCAGCCAAAGGATTCTTTGACATTTAGCTAAAGTCTTTTAGAAATATATTTTACCCGCTTGGATCCAAAGGTAAAAGTTATGGCTTATCATCACCTGTTTTCTTGTACTCTGGATAAAGTCTGCTGGGACATGTCGTGTCGGAAACATTGAACCTCAAAGATGAAAACTGTCAAAGTAGCAAAGGCTCGAGGCTGACAAAAGGGACACAGCCTCGCTGCTGCTGATGTCAACTGCATGTGTTTGTTTCTCTGAGTGATTGCCGGTGTGTTTGTTGCTCTCAGCAACTTTTGCTGTTTGTTGTTTCACTTTTCTTTGACTTAGTTTTTCAGCCAAGATGTGTCTATCTTCTAAAAAAAAAAAAAAAATCACACCAGGCAAGAACTAATATCCCGAGCGGCAAACAGTCATAGTAGGTGGTCCATGTTTTCCTCTCAGAATGAAAGCCGGGAATGAAAGCTCTGACCTTATATGTGGACCTTGGCGGAACAGAGCTCATGAGATTGTTTTCAGCTCCGGGGCTTCACTTTGTCTCTGTGTATTTCTCAGCTTTTATTTTACTTTATTTACCCTTCTTTTGATCCCTCCACATCCACCTCTCTCCATCTGCACGCCGCCTCTATGCCCAGTGAAGAGCAGCCTGTGGCTCAATCCAATTCTGGACCGTGTTTTGTTCCTCTGGGCTTGTTTCACTCGTGTGATCCTTCCACCTTTTCATAGCATGTTATACATCTGAAAGTTTTACATCTTTTAATATAGTCCCCGTAAAGATGCTTCTATTTAAACACACCTGCCATCTGTTTCCTATCACATCACAGGATATATTTTAAATTGCATTATTGGTTGTCTTCCCTTGTTAAAAGGCGCTGGTGTGCTTTTGTATGAGGAAATACCTGAGCAATATTCACTCACTGATACCGAGATCAAGAGCAAAGTCTCCTTGAAAAAAAGTCTGCACCTGAAGGAAAGCAGAGATGCCTTCCTGCTGGCTTCTATTGTCTCCCGCGCATGTGAACGATTGCTTTTATTCCAAGATGAGAAAATATAAATCTTAACGTGTATGAATTCTTAGACAGGATCCAACAAAAGGTAGATATAAATAACACCTGCTCCAGAAGGGATCCCTGTGTTTTGATGCCAAGACGCGTCTGTGTCGGGCAGCTGACTTCAAATTCAGAGCAGGTTTCCTCAGGAGCAGGAAATGTGTTTGTGTCAGTAAGATGCAGGTGCATAGTGTTTGATTAAACATGTGTTTCATTCACAGCTGTGATTAAAGTGTCTGCAGGTAATGCTGCCTTCGGAAATATAATATTTACTGTATTTTTACTGTATTTAACATTTTTGACTTGAGCTTGTATATTTATTTTGTAGTCTTCTGTCTACTCAAAGCTCTTTTACACTGCAGGTCACACCTACACATTCACACACTGATGGTTGAGGCTGCTAAATTGACCATCAGTAGTAACTAATCCCATTCATACACATCAGACATGTTGTTGCAGGAGCTGGGGATCGAACCCCAAACCTTCCGGTTGAGAGACCACCGACTCTACCAACTGAGCCACAGCCGCCCCATTTATGAGTTATGAACATGAACGGCCCTCAAAAGTCGTGATGAAATTGGGAAATTCCAATGATGCGCAGGTTGCCAAGTTGTGACGTTTGTGTAACGCAGCAAAAACGACAGAGCGTTTGGAAACAGTCCCATTTTCACAGACAGCAGGACGGTTTTGTCTTCCTAACTACACTGAATTACAGAAACCTGTAATATTTGATCCCAGTCAAAGGTTCAATCTCTACAATTCACTTCGCAGACGCTTTTATCCAAAGCAATGTACATCAGAGAGTAAGTACAACACAAGCAAGGATCTAGAAAAAAAGGGAACAATGTCAGTAAGAGCAAACGATCAGCTTTGAGTCTGATTGGACACACAGGTGCTGACAGGCATTGCACAGAGGCAAAGCACAACATTGAGGGCAGTTCTTGAGAGCTCTAATCAGTATAGAAACCATCTTAAAAGTTGTCGTTATCAAACAAAAACCACCGTCACAACCATCATCATCAATAATATCGAGACCATCATCATTAAGTTAGTAGGTATTCATGAAAGAGCTGGGTCTTTAGCTTTTTCTTAAAGGTTCAGAGGGACACTCTCCTCTTCCCCGAGGCCATCCTAACTGATGTGATTATACCTGGGATGAAAAATGGTGAGTAGGATCCACGCTTTACTTCCATTTGTTTTTGGTATACATAAATGGGATAGAAGTAATTTCGGTTGGACAATCCAGTAATGCATTGTCTTAGTTTTTACTGCAGCACTTGTTTAAAAAAGGAAGCCAGAGAGTCTTAAATTGCACACTCAAATTTAGCCTTAGGAACACCATGCTTTCAAATAGCTGTAATATAATGATGTTTTTTTTCTCCCATCCAAATGGCAGTGAGACAGTTGGCGACATCGCCTTCTGCAATAACAACCATAATTTCACCATCTGTCTCCCAATCCAATATTGGATCTACTTCAGCGTTCTTATTATGTGACATTATTTTCTAACTGAGGGTAGCTCGGACAAAGAGTGCAGGATGGTGCAGCACGTGGCTGCCATGGCAACACAGTGCCAGTGGTCATCGGGTCTCCAGATGTCTTTGAAATGGTCGGTGTGCATTCGCTTCAAACAGCACATCAACACAGTGAGCCCTCTGAAGTATCCTGGTCTTACCTCATCCTTTCATCTCGGGCTAAATAAGTCTTTCCTTTTTCCCAAACGGAGGAGGAGAAGAGGAGGAAAATAACACTCAGGTACTGGACATTCAGGTCATTACAATTGCAAAGGGAACCTTGAAATGGGGTTCAGTTTAAATTATATGAAATATTGTTTTACTTTGATTGTCTTATGGACTCCCCTTTGACCCTGTGGGGCTTTGCTCCAGCTGGAGGTAAGAGTCTACATCCACATAAGTCACAGATTTTTAAAGGTGAGGACTGTTTCTAATTCACTTCATGTGCGGTAAACATCTCCTCCATCTCACTGTCCTCTAGCCATTTAGTGCCCTAAACAATCTATTGGTTGGGCTGTGCCCCATATGCGGAGGCTCGGGTTGAGGTCCAACCTGTGGCTCCTTTCCCACGTCGTTCACCACTCTCCTTCCCGATTTCTCCAGATATCCACTGCCCTGTCTCAATAAAGGGAAAAAGACAAAAACTACAAAGTTCATCATCGTTTCCTGGGAGCTCCTGAGCTCTCGTGTCTCATAGGTTCCTTGGGATCGTTGACCTGCCTGAACGCCAAGCCGCCTCAAAATGTGTGGGAAAAACCACCAGCTCCGCTTTCGATTGGCATGCATTTGAGCATTTGTCTGCAACCTACTCATTTTATTCAGTCAGACTTAAAACATGCATAATAATAGTAGCCTATAGAGTTTTGTGCACAACCTCGTCCTTGCTGGTTTGGAGGTGGTCACCCTAGTGTGTGTGTGTGTGTGTGTGTGTGTGTGTGTGTGTGTGTAGGCTACTGTGCTTTATTTGAATTTTTTAAACAACACAATGTGCGCATATATCCTCTGGTATGTCGTGTGCCATAGCCAAAAATGCCAGGGCCATTTTTTTGGTCCCAGTCCAGCCCTGGTCGAGGGTTCGATCCCCAGCTCCTGCAGCCACATGTCCGATGTGTCCTTGGGCAAGACAATTAACTCTGAATAGCTCCAGCTGCTTCGTCGACGGTGTATGAATGTGTATGAATGGATGAGTTAATACTGATGGACTGTTTACTCAGCAGCCTCTACCATCAGTGTGTGAATGTGTAGGTGTGACCTGAATGCTGAAGGGTATTACAAGGAGAAGTATATGTTCTTTGTAGGTTCTCATCCAGGTCATCATAAATTGGAGCTTGATCCAAAGGCAACTGGACTTAGTTGAAGAGCTTAAAGATGTTTCACCTCTCTCCTGACAGATACGTATATATTCATTAATCTTTTGAGTTTAAAGAGCAAGAAACTTTCTCCAGAATCGTATATCCCGTCATTAATAGCTTAGTATTCATAAATATATCCTTTAGCGGTCCATTCCTCGCTCAGGGAGGCCTATGGGACTGAGATGGCACAGGACAGTCCATCCAGAATGAGATTATAAACTGAAAAGCACATTAAAACCATTCTGCCTCATTTGACTTTAAGCTTTGTCCATGGCTCACAGGTTATGATAATGGTTGTGGACGCCTGGGCCCACTGAGTATGTGCAGCTTTGCATTCATAATGGCAGCCAAATACAGTTCGCTTTCAGGGCGCTGAAGAAAGGCAGCTTGTTATTTCCCCTTCCTGTTAACACCGTCTTCGTGTTTCTTTACAGGAAGGGCTCAGTGTCACCGTGGCTTTCTGTCGACTGAATGTCACCCGTCATTATTTTGGGGCCTTTACAGATTGCTCTCAGACTTCTTCCCCACCTGTGCCCGATGCAAAAGGCTGTTAAATTGAAAACCACAGCGAGGAACAGCTCAGGCTGCCTTATTATCAGGCGCCAGCTGGCTTCATGGAGTGCCCACTTCACCTCGTAACACAGGCCTCATTCAGGTACAAATGTCCTGTAATGTGTGCGCACACACACACACACACACACACACACACACACACACACACACACACACACACACACACACACACACACACACACACATACTTCCACACCATCTGCTCTCAATTATGCTGATTTGTATCTTTTTAACAAGGACGCTTAAGCGCTAGTTTGACTTATAGGCATGTATAACAAGAGGAGCGGAAATAAGGTGTGTGTGTCTGTGTGTGTGTGTGTGTGTGTGTGTGTGTGTTTGTGTGCACGCAATGGAAAAGACAGAAGGAAGTGTTATCAACCAACTGCTAACTTTTCAATAAATGCCACTTGCTAAGGGTGAGATTTGTCCCCGGTAAATGTCTTGAGATCGTTTGAATAAGTGGTCGGGGCTGACTCGGTGTGTGACTTGAATCGGTGGACAGATGGCCTGTGTTTGAAAAGTTCCTCTGGAGATGTGAAGCTACTTTTCTCACTGCATTTTATAGACAGAGCAATTCATCATATTACAGAAACTGTACTTTAAAGATACCGTCATCTCTATTGGTAAACTTACTTCATGAAAAGTGATTGAAACCAAATTAGACCATAATCAAAAGCTTGCAGCTGTTATGTCTTAGTGCACTACAGTCGCCACTTATACACACTAGCTGCTTAAAAATGCAGAATTTGACAAATGAAGCTCTAGCATTAGATCAGCCAGGAAGACTATAATTGCCTTCAGGATCGGGTCTATCCCTCATTCATCGCTTTTTCCACACTCACTAACGTTTCCGCTGTCATTCTCGAGCTGTCATTTTCTGGGGCTGTGATTGGATATTCAGCTATCTTGTCAGCAATATTTGTTAACAGTTGTCCAGACATCGGCTCATTACATCAGACAGCCTTTGTACTGCCCATCTAACAAAGGCTAAAGTATTCAGAGATGATAGCCTGTGGGGTTCTGAGATTAACTCGAATCCATCTCTGATGGGAAGTGTTCTTTGCTTTTATTGCCAGGTCAAAATTCATAAAATACACCCACACAGTTCTGTCGAAGCAGTCAGTGTGACCTTGACCTTTAACCATCACATTTTAATGAGTTCATCTTGGATTCAGAGTGGAGGGCTTTTGCCAAATTTGAAGATATTGCCAAACAGTGTGCTTCAGAGATATTGCATTCACAGGAAGGAGAGACACATAGGCTCTCTAATGTTGTTCTTCTAGGTATTCAGTAAAGCTTCTTTTTCTTACCGATTTTGCAACCACTCCGTTTCCTCTTTTGGGAAAGCTTCTATAAAAATGGCTGCTGAGCTTGACTTTGGCTGTGTCCACTCAGGAGGGGTACGAGGTTCGGGGTTGTGAGGTCGTGAGGTTATGAAACAATAGGGACAAGAGATGGTCAGGGGGAGCTCGAAGTCCCACTCTGAGGGATCCTCTTTGCTGGCAGCCAGTCTGTGGATGATGTAATTCAGATTGGCTCAAGAAACAATGGCCACTGCTATAACTGGCGAGGAGGTATTAAAGGCTTACTTTGATTGAGAATGACTTCTCTTTAAAAAGACAGATCCCAGGGAAACAATAATTAAAGGGACTGGGTTCTGGTATTGTACAACAACCAACCAGCAGTGGTAGACAGTAATGGAGTAAATGTTCTTGAGTTCTGTACTTAAGTGAATTCTTTTGAGTGACTTAATAATTATTTTCAGTGGAAACATATGACTTTACCTTCTCTGCATTTGAAAGACAAATATCCTCCTTTGGGCTCCACTACATTTCTATAAATGTTCTCGTTCCTCACTACTTTTGTTTGATCTTGTGATGTCTCGTTCAGAGTAGCAGGAAACCACCTCCGGGGATCACACCAACAACTGAGTGTCTGGTGTTTATAAAAACTTTGCAGAGGTTTAGAATGGACAACAACATCGTAACATTATGTGTATGTATTTACATTAATTATGGATCAGCAGAATAGATCTCCTCTAAAGCTTGTACAATATGGGGCTCTTTTAGCTTGTGCATTGAGACGGTGTTGGGGTGAAAATATATGCTTTATTTTGTTCAGTTTCAGCTGATGGAAGCTAATATAATAATCAAAAACAATCATTGACAGCACAGTGGTTATAATCAGAAAAGAAATACTCAATATGTCAAGCCAAAGCTCTCTCTTCAGACACAACAAGGCTGTTTTTTAAAGACACGATATGTATGAACTTTGTGATTTATCACTATCATAATTCTCCCTGTGCGCCCGCCCTTCATCTTGATCGAACTGTTGACCTTCACATGTCGACATCCATAAAGCATCCAGACGGCCTGCAGAAGCAGATGATGCAATCAGAGGAAATCTGCAATTTAAAAAAGAGAGTCATACTTGTAAAGACTGTGAACTTGGAAAGGTTTTCTGCTTTAAGTTATGTAGCTCTCACTTTTTCTTGAAATGCACGAGAACAGTATTTTTAATTGATGAGTTTCTTTCAGACGTCCATTACAAAAAAATATTTAAAGGAAGAATGTGTGACATTATACACGTAAATAAAGCAGAAATCCAGTATATCCTGTGTAAATGTGTCTCTGAGTCATGACTGTCTACAATGAGTGAGAAGCTCGAGTCCCGCTGGCTGTGTTGTTGTCGGAGCCGTGTTTACATGGACGGGACGGCCGGCTCCTCCCCTTGTGTTTAAAAAGCTGTTTTAGTCAAGGACTAGAGAGAAGAAGAAGAACATACTCACTTATTATTTAGATGTCATGCAAGCATTTTTAGATCATGTTCTTTCTATAAAAATGTACATGCAATGTGAAGCTACGAGCTAACTAAAGCGTGCTAACATTAGCCTGCAAACATAACAATGCAGGACACAGGTGATTGCAGCTCGAGACAACGACAGTTTTGTCGAGTGGAGAGAGGGATTAGAGGTGTGTCGCAGGCCAAATAGAAGTTTGTTTTGGTGTCATGCTGGTGCTCAAGGGCGACATCTACTCAATCAAAAAATCGCACATTCTTCCTTTAAAAAATGGCGCAGAACCATCAGCAACCTTAATAGAATAAATTATACTGTTTTTTGTTAATTGCCCGACACTGTAAATGTGTTTCTGTAGCCTCCAACATGTACTGTACAGTATATGCTAATGTTATGTGCAGAGCGCCATTTCAAACCTCTCCTCTCATTATAGCGTATCACTTGAAGGTAATTTTTTGCTTATATTATTATTGATCGGGACCTTTCAGTCCTTCTTTATTTTCTAACCCTTTTTCATGTGAACCTTAAACCATCTTAATAGTCTTCTGGGATTCACCCCCCCCCTTCAATACACAACAAAGAAATACCAATTATAATTCAGTTAGTTACCCAGTCTCCTCCCTTCTCTTCCTTTAGAAAGCGGCGGGTTGTTGTCTATCCATCATGAATCTCTTTAATTGCACTCGGGTGTTTCTGAGAAAGCTGTCACAATCTGGGTCTCTGTGGGGTGTCGATTGAGCATCAATAACACACACGTCAATTGCACCGTTGACATGCATTCAGCCGTAAAGCAAGCGGACCAGACACAAGATGGGATGGTGTGGTTGATTCTTAAGAGACAACAAGTTTATAATTTCAATCAATTAGAAAAGGCAGAGTGACAGAGTATGATGAGTGACAGAGTGAGCTCAACCAAATTATTCCGCCTTTGTAGCTCTCATAACGCATCCAAAGCAGTCCATGTTTTTTTTTCTTATGAAAAGTCATGCATAACTTTTGGTGTGTAATCCTACAAATGGCAAAAACATCTCATCCCTTGTACTTTATCACGACACTCCATCATATCCTCCATGTTGGGTCTCATTAAGATGGTTTAGATGGTGACTATAATTTTTCAAAACTGCATACTACAATCGAACGCAGTTTGCTGTATGCACTGCATACTGTGTTCAACAGTAGTTTGTGGTATGACTGCCAGTCTGTGGTTATTTAGGAGTTCATCAGGCTGCAGCTAAGCTTCTTTCTGGTCTTGGAATAAGGAAGTAAACGGCCCAGCTGATGTCAAACCCTGCAACAGTGTTGTATCCACTTACAGTCGGAAAAAAAAGCTGATGGATGATTCATTTAGATTTCCATGATTTAGAGAATCCAAAAAGATAATTGGTGGTATCTTTGTGTAATTTGTCTGATTGTGATTATTTCCCATGACAATGGACGTTGCTGTCCTTCATGTTGATCTCTTACCTAAAACTTTGCATTGTGGGAAACAGCTCGCAAGGGAGACTGTTCTGATGCATACTGTAGATTTTTGTCCAATTGTACAACATCCGAGTATCTTTGTTGTTCGCATACTGCATTCTGGCCAAATCAGTGCATACTGGTAAGACCTCCTAACTGGCTCATAATGATGTGGGTTATATATACAGCTTATTATACATTAGTGTCGTAAAGACGTATACGGACAGTAAATGAGAACAGCCTGAGACATAATTTTCTTTACAGTGATGAAATTGATAAAACATGCATGACAGCGTGCTCACCTTGTTATGTATGTACCACCGAGGGATGATGACGAGGGTGTGCCTCAGATATTTTTTGATTAGATGATGAAACACCACACTGGGATCTTTAAGTGCAATAAGGCAACACGGAAACACAGCCACAGGAGCACACATATAGAAAGTTAAGAGTACTTTCCTACCTTCACCATGTTGAATGTAAATGTTACATCAACATGAATAAAATACATTTCCTTGTTGACTTCCCCAAATTGTAAGACCAAATATGTCATTTTTCTCTTCTCATTAAAGGAATCATTTCATGGTAACTCTTCTGAATAATCTATATTGAATCCAAAAATTTGCCGTCAGATCTCAGATGTGTTTGTGTATTTGTTTTCAACATCAGTGTTGTGTAAATGTTTGTCGCTGATGACATGTTAATGACATCAATCCAAGAGGTGTGGGTCCATCAATGAGTCAAGAAAGCTGCTGGTTTATGAAGGTTAAGAAATAGAAAAAAAAACCCTTCTTTAATTATAACACTTGTGTGGGTTTCTAGATGTGGTACAGAAATGACGATGGAGAAACTCCAATATTTGTTTCCTTCCTGAGACAGACATTGGTACCTACCATTACTGTCTCGGTATCCCTCTGATAAAAGTACACATTAAAAGAAAAAAAAAAAATGTAAAGGTAGAGTCAGTATATGTTTTTTTCCATGCAAAAATGTTGACGTAAAAAAAAAAATAGATTTCAAACTTGTCGAAAATTTCTGTGCAAAACTTTTGCAGGTTTGAAATCGCATCCAATCGCTGAATTGTATCCACTCCTTAACTCACCAGCGCGCTGTCATTGGCTGCAGAAAACATATGAGCTCCCCGCCCAGACATGTCCAACCTCACAAATATCAAGTTATGTTATGACTGAATTCCTTTTCGGACACTGAACAAAGCAAAAATTTTCTTTTTGGGTACCTATCAGAGATGTGAAATGATGCTGCACACAGAAGCTGTTAGCGATGGCACAGCAGGAAACATAAGAAACTAAAAGAACCAACTCTTCATTTCCTTAACATCTCTGCAGCTTCACTTTCACCACCACCACCTGCACCCAGCGCACATCACAGCACAAACTCTGCAACAACACCAATAAAGCTCAACTGTACCCTCCAGAGACACTGTGCGTTCTGCAGGCAGGGGGCGCTGTGCTTGGAGTACTTGAAGGTTTAAAATGTTGTGTTGACCTGAACCTTTTTTTCCCCTCATGTGATAAGTGGTGTGTGGCCTCTTTGGTTACATTTCTGAAGATGGTACATGAAGGTTTTTCGACAGTTCAGCTAAGAGATATTATGCAAAGCAGTATTTTGCTCAGAAACAATACAAGCGCCCAAAGATTGAGGCAATATATCTAAACTCAGCAACTGTGGAATCCTTCAAACTAAGGTCCCGTCCCCTGATAATAAGTAGCAGAAAAACAGTGGTACTATTACAGTGCCTAAAGTCATAGAAGATGACATGCAACATCCGCCAACTTTGTGCTTTTATGAAACTTTGGGCATCCACCCAGAAATACCTCACAGGCCTGTTTCTATAGACGTATTTTTTTTTTTTTTGTAGTTCTGCTTGAACCCAACCATTCTGCTCAAGTGAAAACAGTCTAGTCGAGTATATGCCATTTCATGTATTTCTTTCTACGTTGAGGTGAGCCAGGCTCAGTTGGAAACCCGATGGCACATAATTTAATGTTCTGTTCATAATCTAAAGGTGGAAATGGGGATGGGGCTTTTTAGGTCTAATGACAGGACTAAACTTCCAACAACAAACTCTGCTCAATGCATGATGATTGGATAACGTTTTTGTTAAATGCTCATCTCAAAATAAATAGGAATACAACTTTAACTTTTGTTCTTGTTTATTAAGAAAGGGGTGTATACTGTTAGAGAGACAGTAACTAAGTTTTCTCAATTAGAATATCACCAGAGCAATATCTTTACATTTCTTAAAGTGCATGGTTGAGAAGCTTTATTTTATTGTCAGAATTGAGTAGTAGCAGAGAGAATCACTCCCAAGATTCCCTGCTCTGACTATATGTTTGACTATAATGATGTTAGCCTTATTTTAATCACATCTTTGTGTTTCCACGTCAAACCAGGGAGAGAAAACGATCCAAATAAATGCACGATCAATCGTGTTATCATGCCCAACCCCATCACTGAGACGGAGAACAATTCAGTGTCTTTAAAAACGTTGCCAGAGCTTCATTAAGTTCTGTTTTTTTGTTTCCTATACAGAACCACTCTAAACAGCCCTGCACAGAGAGTCGGGCTTTGCTTATTTCATTGGTAGAGTAAGCCTTTTACCCTACTAAAACATTTAAAGGTCCTGGAACTTCCTCCATTAGCAGCATGTGAAATCTGAATGTGGTTGCATTTATAGATTTTTATGCAAAACCATCTGCTCTGAGCTTTACTGGAATATAAACGACTCACCTTGAGATAGAGAAAGCGTGTCAGAGGTGCTTCTGTAAAACCTAATTCTGTGTGTAAACAGCAGCAGATAAACAGCCGAGGGGCGTTCAGCGTGAAGACTGAGAGCGATTATAAACAGTTTACAGCTCGCTCTTCTTTCCCTCCTCTGTTGTTTCTCTGTCAGATTGCCCGTCTGTCTTTCCTCTCCTCTGTCTCGCTCGCTTACAGTGGTATCATTCTTTGGATGCCCCGACAGTGACTGATAGGGGGAAAGGTGTAAATGTTAAACACATGTACCCCTTGACCTTTCCTGTCTTTTGTAAAAGTGCTGTCTGTTTGTTTTTCTGGGATGGATTTGTTGATGTTTTGACAACTTGAGTTTGGGAGGAACGTCTGGCTCGTGTTTGCACACAGAAATATGAGGACGATATTTCATCACATCATCTTTAAAACCTATAAAAAATGGTTGCAATTTACGGGCTAGCATAATGGAAGTAAGCACCTGTGCAGAAAAGAAGGCATTTAAAAGTTGTGCAGTCATAAATAGAGAATATTTATGACACTTTTCCTTATGTGTGTGTGTGTCAGGGAAAAAGATGCTGCTCTGCTGACAGACAGAGGGAAATCATTAAATGCAACCTGAGCTCAGGAGAACTTTGGCTGAACAGCGAAACATTTATCACAAACAGTAATCTTTTGACACGTATCATTTACAATAAAATAAATTGGACCTTCACTCCACTCTTGGCAAGCCCCTGTTTAGATTTGGTTTAGTGGTTATGGAAGCTGAATTGCTTATGACAGCAGAAGTGTCACGGTTGGCTTGTAGGAGCTGACACAGAGACATCATTTTGTGTGTTCTTGGTGCACATATATCTGCTCACGCTCGAGTGCGTACATATGCATGAGTCGGCATCTTCTGTGTGTCTATTAAAAGTCCATTTTCTTTGCAGATGCTGTAACTCACTGCAGTAGCAGCGCTCAGAGCGCCTCCTCTGATCTTTTGTATCCATCGTGGACGGTTAATAGATGTGAAGCCGCTCTGCAGTGAGACGCCCGTTCTGTCTCCCTGACAGGCTGAGCAGCCTGCTGGGAGCGACACTGTGGCTCTCAGGGTGATGAATGTGAACTTTCTGAACTTAACTGAACACGTTTTTTTTTATGTGCCCTGAGTCTCACACTGATACAGAAACATATTTTAAGCCCCTTAAAAATATGAGTTTCCAAATGTGAATGCAAAGATTGAGAGTCGAGATGGATAGTTCAAAGTCAGGATCAGCATCATTGCAGAACGACCAATGATTTCTGAATCACACACAGTCTGTTTTCTTTGTCCAACAAGGTTGCCTACATTACCCACAATGCAACTGACAGCAGACAGTTAAGCTTGACATTCATCTGTGTTGTGCTGTTAGCAGCCACTAACTCATAGCAGAGGTGGGGAGTCACTTCTTTCACCTCCCCATCGCCCCTGAATTTGTCAATTTTACACTTTTAGTCTTCAGACATTTAGGACGCTGACGCAAGTGACATCACACAAGGTGAATCATCAGCATTGGAGTAGCTTATTTGGGCAACCTGTTAAACTATGCAGTAGAGAGAAATAAGGTGTTGAAGGTTGTTGTTATTCTTTCAGGGGTGTTAATGCCTTTATTGCAGAAACAGGACAGTGGATAGAGTCAGAAATCAGGGACAGAGAGAGAGTGGTGTGCCCTCTGGTTTTCTTCAGGAGGACTGCCTCTGGAATCCTCTTGATCTGGTTGTTCACACATGCACCTCACATCGGGAGATTATCCCTGGTGGAACGGAGTGGAGCGGGAGGGTCTCCTCAGGCAACACGCTATATAAAGAGAGTATTTGACTTCGACAGAATCACAATATCAACACAAGAGCGGAGAAGAACACACTGCAGACCCTTACACATAATGCAGGGTAGCTGGTAGCCTAGTGGTTAGCGTGTGCGTTTTATGTAGAGGTGGAAGTCCTCAAAAGCTGGCAGCCTGGGTTGCTCCATGTCTTTCCCCACTCTTTCTCTCTCTCTCTCTCTCTCTCTCTCTCTCTCTCCCCGATTCCTGAGTCAATCCACTGTCCTGTCTTTAAATAAAGGCATG
This sequence comes from Labrus bergylta, assembly GCF_963930695.1. Taxonomy (NCBI): domain Eukaryota; kingdom Metazoa; phylum Chordata; class Actinopteri; order Labriformes; family Labridae; genus Labrus; species Labrus bergylta. The sequence continues at coordinate 19,872,446 of NC_089207.1, read as the reverse complement.
AAAAATAAAAAATGAAAGAAGAGAAAACATGATGCAGCAGTTTAATTATGTGTGAAGAGATCGTACCAGTCGCATGCAAACGGTCTATGGTTGTGTACCGATTCCAGGGAATAAAAGTCACCACCCCCTCCCACTCGCTTGATGTGAATTATCCTGACAATATCCTGCTGCGTTCTCACATCAGCTCACTTGGACCCTCTGCGTAAAAAATACTCGAGGGACTGGCAGGAGAAAGTTTGGATGTATGCGTTCCCACGTGCAGCACACACAAAAATCTTCAGGAGTTTTGTGCAAGTGTGAACGCACTAATAGAGATGAATATATCCTGTTCAATGCTGCCATTTTTCACTGTAAAGGAGAAAGCAGGAAACAAGGAGTCACTCACTCACACACGCCCCCCACACACACACACCTGGTAGAAATCAGCAGTCCACTGAGTGCACTTTTTTAGTTTTTCCTTGAACAGCTCTAAAGAAAAGCAGAGCAGGCAGGTGTCCATGTCCATTTTCAGCACACTGTGGGAGTGGAAATCAGGCCTTTCATTTGGGAAATGAACATTAAAAACATCCATGCCTGCAGAAGGCGCTACAGACTGGACAAAAAGAGTGAGTGTGTGTTCCCGTCTTTGTGGGTACACAGAGTTTTCGCCGTGAGTCTGCACGATGCTTGTAAATGTGGAACTGAGTCTCGCTGGAAAACAGGGACTTTGCTGTGAAGAATGCATAAAAGAATAAATGACAGAAACCCCACGGGGGACGAGTACATCATGTACTTTTGGAAATAAAACGGGTTTACTGAGTCGACTGAGTGTTACTGAAAGAGAGACAAAAAGGACAGAGGGGAGACGAGGGAGGAAGCGAGACAGCAGACAGAATAAAAAAGACACACAGGGACCAAGTTGAGATTGAACCGAAAGTTTGTATCATTTCTCCACTTGAAAAAGTGTTACCATAGAAACCGTAGATTTTGATATGTGCACACCTCAGGATCTTTGGGATTTTGAGAGACATCTAGAAGATCCCATCGGTATAGAACTCCCTGCTCATTTGCATTTGAACATCCAACTGGGAGAGACCTTTGGGCAGAGAACACACTGGGGGGATAAAATACCCCCCCCCCCTCCCCCACCCCCCACCAGGGTCTCTGTGGAGTAGCAGGAGGAAGAAACTGAGGTGACAAGGGTGTCTACTCTACTTAACCTTCCACTAGTTTTATGGAGCAGCCTAAAATGAATGTCTTGGCTTTTATTATTGAAATAAAATAATAAATAAACAGCTAAACCCATCTTCTGCGTTGAATAATCCCCCCCCCCCCCTCTTCTTTCTTATATTTACACCCCTGACCTCCAAACGCCGCCCCTCAAGGTGTAAATAAAATACCTTGCCCTCATACCCCGGCACAAAAGCTTTCAAAGCCTTCGACTTGATGGATCGCTGAGATTGAGGGGATCTTATGTGGCATAACACACACACACACAGACACACACACACACACACACACACACACACACACACACACACACACACACACACTAGGACGCACAAATCTGTCCTGAGAATCTGAGCTGTTTGCACGAGCGTGGCTCTCTGCTCTCAAGGTCACTGTGTGTTGTATCAGTGACAGAATCAGGAATTTTTAGACTTTTCTGACCGATTCAGGCCTCGGGGATATTTCTTCCAAAGCCGGAGTCAAGGGTTGTGTTCATGTTTGTGTGTGTATAAGTGTGTGTGTTATCATACTAGAGTTATAGTGCTGACATGTGCAAGGACGCCCTCGAGCACATGCCTCGTGTACAAATCCATATAGAGATTAGGCAACATTCATTTGCCCACCAGGGGATACTGTTTGAAGCGTGCACATTCACAGGCAGTGAACACACACACACACACACGCACACACGCACACACACACACACACACACACACACACACACACACGTTATCATCAGTGCATAGATACACTGTTCTCCTTGATAGGATAAGGCAACAGGACACCTTTGCAGCAGCATGTTGAGTACTCAGAATGTGTATACTTTTCTCTCTTTAGGGGTGTTATTTGTATTGCCTGGCTCATTTGAAACCCTTTCTTAAACATTTCAACATACAAAGAATGAATTCCGTTTAACTTTCCTCTCTTATCCAATACAACAGTCAGTCACTAGCAATAGATATGATTCAGTGAGGAGAAGATTTGTTTGACAAATCTCTCTCCCTCGAGTCTGCTTAGGAGCCTTTGAGAGTAACTGATTTGAAACTTGAAGCTCCTTTATCCAGCGTTTTACAGGATTCAATTATTGGATTGGAGTTTTTTAAAGAGAAGTGGAGCTCTTCAGATAATTCTGCTCTTGTTAAAAAAAACAGAAAAACTCAGGAACAATGTAAGACGGAAGAGTCTTTCCTTGAATCAAGGAGAGCACCTACAAAACCAAACTGAGAAAATGTTAGCGGAGGTTAAAGTCTTCTATTGTGTGGTGTCTGCTGGAGCATCAGAAAAAATAATGTTACTTCTTTAGTAAGTGAAGCTGTGGCAAAAGGGATGGATGTGGTGTGTACTGCACAGAGGCCGCAGAGCAGAAGGGGAGCGTGCACACTCACAAATAATCGCAGCAAGTTGCTAGGTGACCGAAACGATAGTCGGGTGTTGGATTCACAGTATGTATGCACCTGTCCACCATTCAAAAGAAACCCCTGGCCTTTCTCCTGCATAGGAGGAGGAGCAGGAGAAGAAGAGCCTGTGTGTTTATGAAATCTTCATTGGCAGGACAGGAGGTTAGAGAGTTTGGGCTCGTCCAGGAGCTGCAGCTCGACAGCGACCGCTTCACAAACACGACAGACATTTCTGCCGTTTTAAACACACACCTGGTACGCCCAAACTGTTGGACATTTCTTTCCAAACTGGAGCTTTCTTGCCGATGTCTTTAAACTAGATCTCAGGAAAGGTCGCTGAGGTCTCGTAATGGAGCGCTGGTTGAAAAATGTTATTTTTTGCGCACACACTGACGGTAAGCGAGACCTTGCACTGCACTCTGCACGGCACAGATACACACAGCATCCTATCTGAAAATCTGAAAGGCCCTTAAGTTCTCTGCAAGCACTACTCTGTTTTTGTTTGCTAACGTTGTGTGATAAATGAACTTAACCGTGGTTGCTATGACAACTCGATTGAGTCAGTACAACTCTTTTGCTACTGTTTGTCAAGCAGGTTATTTTTTTGAATATGTTTCCTGTTTTATTGACTTTCTCCCTCCTTGTGTGGACTTTTGTTGTTGTTGTATTCCTAAAATTCACTTTGACTGTTTCCTGTTTTATTTTGTAGTTTGGGCCCTCCAGTATTTCATTTCTTCTTTTATGCCCTGCTCGTGTTTGCTTCCCTCCGCTTTAGTTGCCTTTTACCAGTTTCACCTGTGTCTTGACTGTCTCACGCTGTGTCCAATTAAACCTAAAAGTATTTAGTTTCTGTTCCTTCCCTCTTGTGTCAGTTCATCGTCTGACCTCGCTATGTTGCTGTACAGATGTTCATTTAACCTCCTTGTGTTTCTCATTGAAAGGCAGGCAGGGCAAGTTGATTTGTAAAGCATCACTCATACATACTGCAAAGCAAAAAGTTGGGGTAACAGGTCGATTGAATTAGGGGGTAATAAATTGGATTTTGGATCTGTGAAACAGCTGAAGTTCTCGATAAGTGATGCCATATTTTAGACTGATGCTTCTGAAAATATTTTGTTAGAACGTCTCTCCAAGTTTCCTAATTTCACTCCTCCCTGCTCGCCTTTGTGCCGCTCTCTATTTTTCTCCCCATGTCTCCTCCGGCGGCAGAAGCAGCGTGGAATTATTTTGATCGGGACGTCATCGCTGACAAATAACCCCCCCCCCCCCCCCCCCGCCGCCCATCCCACAGAGTCCCAATCTGCCCATCCCTCTTCCCACAGAGGTGCCCTTCATGTAAGTGGGAGAATTTAGCATCTCTCTGTCTACACACACACACACACACACACACACACACACACACACACACACACACCAAGCATTCAAACCCCGGTGACAGATTCACAGTAAGAGTTGAGTTATTACATGATTCAGACCTTTGTCTCCTTGTCAGCTGGAATGATTCATGCCTTTGGGTGCCCCTCTTCACCGCCTGGGCTACCCCCCTCCTACCCCCCCCCACCCCCCTCTCCCCTCAGTTTGTCTCTTTCTCACACTAAATGCTTATTCATGAATGTACACACAGATATACACTCTGGACTGCCATATCTGCACCTCTGGATATATGACGGCGCTGTAAATCACTGCCTTGAAAGAGAGCTGAACCACCACTGAATGGAAAGGTCGTTATGCATATAAAGCTGAGAGTCAAACTGAATAAAATCACTCCCTCCGTCCCCCTGCGCTGGTGATCGACTGATTTTGGGCGTTTACTCCTTAAGTAATGATCCGACCAAATTCTGCCACAACCTCTGTCAACTAATCAGCAGGCGGCTTTGGTCGAGTCGGGAAGGTTGGGGGTTCAATCCCCTGCTCCTGCAGCCACTTGGGCAAGACACTTAACCCTAAATTACTCCCGCGGCTTCGTCAGCGGCTTATGAATGTGGATGAATAGGATGAGGTACTTCTGATGGCCACTTTACACAGTATCATATGCCATCAGTGTGTGAATGTGTCGGTGTGACCTGCGAGTCCATTTACAATTTACCAATCATCCTGTTGGTGTCAAATTTCAAAACCTGTTCTCTCTCCCACACAGTCAGTTTGTCATTTCAGTGCGATCGCTGTGTGACCCTCCTCCTCCTCCTCCTCCTCCGACCCGGTTCACCTCCAGTCCAGCTCAGCCTCAGAAACCCACTCCTCATCACATCCTGTATTCTTCAACAACAACCAGGTTCTAGACTCCATCAGGGGGGTGTGTCGGCCTCTCTACCCCTCTGAGTGCATGAAGTCTTCTAACCGAGTCTAATCACCAAAGACATTACACATTTATGTTTTCCTGAACCGTTAAATAGAAAATTGTAAACCCTTAATTAAGTCTCTACTGATTGAAACAGAATGTTGATATAAAGATAACTAGCACTCACCAGTTGAAGATGTGTAATGTGTCTATATGCACCAAGCTTATCGAGATAAACACTGTACACTTAACTACAGAACACATACAGTGTTTCCTATAATGGTCTCTTCATTCTCTCTTTATCGGCCTCAATCTGCTTTTCTTCTGCTACGGTGCACGTCTTCATCCTGTCATTCTCAGCTCTCCTCACCGCATGGCTTCAGCACGTCGCCCACATCTCCATATCTGATGGGCTCAGGACCCTCCCACCCCCTTATCTCTGTCCACTCGGCTGCGTACAGATGTGTCGGCGGTGTCGAACCCGTGTTAAATAAGCCTGTGGGCTCAGCGGGACGCTTCTCTGGCGCCGGAAGAACAGATGTAATCCCCCCTCTGTTTGAATATGGCTTACAAAGTGAAAGCTTCCCTGCACACCTGCCTCACAGATAGCCTCGTGCAAACAGCTCGGCCTGCGTTTGTTAAAAGAGCGAGCTTATCTCCTCGTGCACAAAGTGGACGGTGGGCACGCGAACAGTGCCGCCCTCAGGGAAGCCATCGAGGTTGGTTGTAATTCTGAATCTTTTAACACATTGCTTCTTTACTGTTCTAACAGTAAACACATTCTGTGCATTTCTTATCACATACTGTGTATTAAACTGTTTTTTCTCTTCTTTTACCCCTAATGCTTATGTACTCTACATGACAAGGTGTCTCGTACCAATCCAAACGATTCCCCTTTCTTTCTTTTTTTTTAAGATTTATTTTTGGGCTTTATAGGAGAGATAGGACAGTGGATAGAGTCTGAAATCAGGGACAGGGAGAGTGGGGAGTGACATGGGGAAAGGAGCACAGGACCATGGCCTCCATATATGGGGCCCACACACACTAACCACCGCATCACCAGCGCCCCAATATCTCCCTTTCTAAGCCGTTTTCACATATGCACTCATGAAAATATCGAGATAATTTCACTGCTCTGCATATTCTCCTGACCTGGCTGTTCACATATGCGGGGTGGGGGGGGGGGGTCTCCTGAGGTATAAAAAAAGCTGATAAGTGGCTGACGAAGCAACAGAGTCCACTATACTATATACTACGCTATATTGAGAATGTTTGTTTTGTATTCAAAACCCGAAGAGGATTGTTCTATCTGATGAGGATCATCCAGAACTCAAGGGAAGTTTTATGCACTTTGCAGCTTTTATGTTTTATTTTTCCTCATTTCGCAAATACAAAAGAGTCTGACTGGTTTGTGTTTTGTTCCAGACACTAATGGACCTGCATTTGCTCATTTTCTGCTCCATGGTCAATCACAAAATGGGACACTTAAAAGATTTATAAATGTGACTTGTGTGAGTCCAAATATTTCGCTGCTATCTGTTCGCTGACCGCTTGCAGCCTCGGACTTTCCATTTTAAGAGATGAAATAGTAATGACGGCAAGAAACCAATAAAGAAAACAAGAAAAACAAAAGTTCATGATGAGTGCTGATCTTTGACTCACATCCGCCTTCCACATCAAAGAGGAGACATCAATTTTATTTCCGACCGAGCACTTCCCATGATGCTTTGAGGGGGAATGTTTTTATAGTTTGGACGAGGATGGCTTTATAAAAACGCCCAAAATGAAATTCTCATTTTCTCCGCGATATTTGCACTGACCTACAGGTCTTTCGATTAGTGTGTGCATTTCTCTCTGTCCTCCTCTTCAGCACATTTCCTAAGTCTCACTGCCTTTTCTTTTTATAATCCACATTTACTCTGCACTCACAGAAATATTAATATTTGATGGGAACCAGTTGGAGAAATGAAAGGATGGACTCCACACGTGCGATAGTAGGGATGCGCAGGAATAGACGGGACTCGCTCGTGGAGTTTGGGAAAAATGCTTTGAGTGCAGAGCCCCCGGCAAGGAGCTTTTCACGGTGGGGACAGAGACGGTTCACTGGAAGAGAGAGTGAAGAATGCCATCTGGCTGCACGTCTAAAAATAGACAAAAGACGGGTGTTTTTCTTAAGCTCGACTCATCCAGGCATTGACACGACCTTCATCTTTTTAAGCTCTTTTTTACAAGATTCTTGACTCCGACTAAGCAAGCTGTGAACTATTATTAAAGATCTGTTGATAGGTTGGGCTACTGCAATCAAGTAGCTAAGAATCAGTGAGTGTGTTTACATGGACTTGAACATCCTGGTTCTAATCCGTTTCCCAGTTTAGATCAGATTCAGGATGTTTCTATGCACACAGAGAAACCTGGTTATGTATATGTCTGAAAACATGACTGATTAATTGCACAGGCGATGTTCATTTTTCACATCGCAAACGACGGCAATTCTGAAATCCTTGAAAAATGCGGCACTGTGGCAAAATAGAGTTGCAAATATGACATACCTCATTTTAAGAAATGGGAAAGACAAAGCGCTGTCTCTTCGTCGCTCCAGGAGAAAAACTCTCTCATGCTGCCATGTTTGATTTGCTTGGCTGCGGCCTCGCCTGCGCTGGACGTCAGCAGCTTTTAGAAGCCGGGGTGAGGCGCATACATGCCACAGTATCCTGTTTTCTTTCAGAGTTCTCCAAGTAGAGAATCTTGTTTCATGTCAGGGCTTATACCTGTTTCTGAAATCGGGTTATGATGTTCACATGCACAAACAGAAAACTGGGATACTTCCAAAACCCGATCACAACCAGGAATGTCAAGTCCATGTAAAAGCACTCATTAAGTAGAATTCAAAATGTTCTAAGTTGAGCGAGAGAGAGAGAGAGAGAGAGAGAGAGTGAACGGCATGCGGGAACGGAGCTACAGATCGTCCAGTACCCAGGCCACCCTCTTGCAGGACCACAGCCTCCATATATGAGGCGCGCACACCAGCCACTAGGCCACCGTTGCCCCAGTGGAGCTTACGCGTATGAATGAGTGCCAGCAGTTTAATGTGTTGCTTAATATGAAATAGAAAACGTTGATCTGGATTTTCGAGACCTTCACTCAGTATCTTTCTGTCTCTGATCATTTGTCTTTGATTTTTTTTATGCAGCCAGATTGTTTTTATCTGTTGGATTTTTCCTCTCTTGTATGCAGCCATTTTAACCTTGTAAAGAAAAGTGCTATAATTCACAAATTGACTATTTGTCTGTCTGTTGTAAGGAAAAAAAGTGAACAACAATGAAATATGATGATTTGCAGTGTTTGCAGATGTAATAACTTAACTGCAGATATGATTCAAATACAGCCTCATGGTGCAGGATGTCTTAATGAAATATAATAAATAATTTATTACTGTGTCCAAATAATCTGTAGAGCATTCAGGGAAAGAGAAGCTGTGTAGAGAATAACGAGCCCTCTCTGCTGCCCTTTAGTCTGGTGCTGAACAGACAGCTCCTATAAAGTGGCATCATCTGCTCCTTTTAATTTGCTTCCATATTATTTACTGTTGAAGCTGTTTCATTGTCTGTACTATTACTGGAGACAGACCAAAGTTGCCTCATCCCTCCCTCTCCCTCTCCTTATCTCCCAAGCTGCACTGCTTCGCTCTGAGTGTCCAGCATCATTTCCAGAAGCAGGCAGCTTTCTTTTTTTTTCTCCCAACAAATAAGCTTTTATAAAAACTACTGTACACAAGCTTCACAGCCCCAAACAGTAGAAATATAAACATGTAGGGGTTGTTAAAAGGTAGAGAGACACATATTGTTCTCAGGAGTTATGAGAACAAACACTGTGCTAACATTAAAGAGGATAGACAAACTTTCTGCAGGTGGAAAACTAATGAATTCCAGTGTTGCTCGATTTTTTTAAAGGTTTATTTTGGGCTTTTTTATGACTTTATTTAAACACTGGACAGTGGATAGGAGATAGAGTGGGGGATGCCATGCTGGAAAGGAGCCACAGGTAAAGGTTTGAACCAAGCGGAAACCTTCGGTCTTGAAAAATTAAGCCAATGCAGGACTGCAAAATCCTGAAGTTCGTCAAGTGTCCACTAGAGGCAGGCTCCAAGAACACAGGAAGTCACATACACACCACAGACAAAAAAGCAGTTTTCAGAGCATAAATAAAATGGCTCCGGTTTGATTTTGAGAATGATGTATGTTAACCATTGTTAGGTGTGTAGCTGACATGATTGACAGGTGGGTGTGGTGTAACGGTTTGTCAGGAGAGTTAAAACCCACCTCAGCTCCAGCTCTCAGCCTGTCGTTAGGTTGACCTAAAGTTAGGCTGAGACAGGATTTCTAACATGGCGGCTGCTGCTGATGAGCCTCCAGAACTCCCTGCAGGAACAGACGGCTGACGTCACTCAGGCTTCAAACATTAATATTTACAGTCTATGATTTGAACCTGGACCGCCCGCTTGGAGGACTGCGTTCATGGGGAGTGCGCACTAACCACTGGATACCGGCGCCCCAATGTATGGAATTCTTGATTACTCTGCTCAGTAACAATCCTCCCTTCTGATGATTTCAAGCATAAAAGTACTCTGCAAGTAATGTGTTAAATGTAGTGGTGAATCTGGTGAGCATAAATGTACTCTGCATTTTGAAGAAGATGTAATCCACACAGGTGAAGGGTTATACTTAAAATAAATGCTGGTTTCTGGAGAAGCTTAAAGTCCTTACCATGTTGTGTAAACACGTACCTGTAATTGTCACCTCACGGAGTCCGCAGCATGGATGTGTTTGTTTAGCTGCTTGTATAAAGTATTGCCCTGTCACAAACATAAAGCATGCTGTGAATGTGGTGTTTCCCTTTAAGTTACACTGGTGATGTCATGCTGTAGTGGGTGCCTACTGTAAAAGAAAAAAAAAAATCTGCCAAGTCATTTCAGAAAGCCTGGGCTTTGAAGAGATTAAGAGGATTAAAATCGGGACACAGTTTTTGTCCAAACAGCAGAGCTTCAAATGGACGACCCTGTTCGAACTGTATTTGGACAGCGTCCCCCGGGCCAGAATCACCACTGTTGTCTCCGCTGCTTCAAATGAGCAGCCCGGGCGTCTTAGTTTTCCTCAGACTCATCTCCAAGCTGCAGCACTTTGTTGTGGATCAGACTGAAAATGCACCTCGCGGCTGTGTCTGTCATCCTCTACTTCAAAAAACCGCCTCGACCACGCTGATAGGAGGCTGTTTTCCCACAACTTCCAGGTATTAACTAAGCAGTTTAATCAGAGTGTACATTCAATCAGAGCATTTGGTGACTCCCACACTGTCCATTTGAATGATTCTGATTTGAAGTCATGAATCACACTTCATACAGTCCTCATTCTGCACAGATGTGTCTGCACTTAACACAACTTGAAGCTGCATGGAATCCATCACCATAGAGACATGGCAGATGTGTTTCTCATGTTGTTGCCATGACAACCTTTCAGACATAGAACATTTATTTTTGTGCAAAAAAAAAAAGAAAAGAAAGAGAGAATATCCTCCGCATTGGTGCTTCCTGTGCACACATCACAACAACACATACATGAACATAAAGCAGAAAGTGAAATAAAGACTTCCTCAACAAATACTTTTCTTCACGCTCCAGCTTCATGTGGTTCATTTCCACCAGTTTGTTCCCTTCTTCTATTTTTCTTCGCTGTACCTAACAGCTCCAATCAGCTGCCTCCGCTGCTGCTAATTGAAGCGTTTGCGTTAAAAAGACCTGGGGAAGGTTGTGAGAGGCCCTCTTTAATGAAGTCTGATCTCATTAAAAGATACGGCCGCTGATGTAAGTGCAAAGGAGAAGAAAAAAACACGCGGGGAACAAAAGATGAGAGGCCGGCGAGAGCAACAGCAGGTTGTTCTGCACATAATGAAACGCTGCCATTTTACAATGCAACAATCTCAAGATGAATATGCACAGAAGAGGCATGCTCGTTTAAGTCTCAGTTTTTGAGGGGTCGTTTGCTGGTGCGCTCGTGATTGCGGCTTTGAACTTTTGATGATGATGAGCTGTAGAGAAAGCCTAATGAATAACTCGGACTTCTGTGTTAGAAAAGGTCTGAGATGTCACCCTCACTCTTCAAAATGATGATGAAAACGTACAAAAAAAAAAATGCATAGATGGTATAAAAAGATGGACAACATAGCAGATCCTTAAAAGTGAAGCCAAAACATTTAGAGCTCCCCTTAATGTCTGGCTGCAGTATAGGCCATAAGCTCCGCCTCCTCCATGCTAACAGATGGGTCAAACTGTAAAAAACAAAATATCGGTTTCCTCTCAGACATGGTGTCTGTCATTAAAGTAACTTTCTTATCTTGCCAATGTTTGCCGAAGTTTTTAATTTGAGAAGACTGAGAAGTTTAGTTTAAAAAGGGATTACATCATGATTGACAGCTATGTTGACAAACTCGGCTCCTTTATTGCTGCGTGCACCAGATTATCAGTGAAGAGGAGGAAGGGTGAGAGCAAACGAAACAGACACTCACACAAGTATCCGCGTTCCACAACTTTGGGAAATCTGTTCTGAGGGATCCTTGATGTTTTATCATGAGTTTGTGTTTGATTAGCGGAAGAGGAAGCATGTCACCACTGCGGCTCTTGGCTCCAACATGACGTCACCAGCACATTGTTATTGCTCGTTTCGAGGGGTAGTTCAGCTTCACTCTTGTACTACAGGAGGAGGTGGAGATGTGTCCTCCATCTTTATACAGACCATTCATCATAGGCAGGTACAGGGGCCCTCAGCTCTGCCTCTCAGGTTTCATACAGGCCACAATGCCTCCCTGGCTCTGCTAACTTCTCTATTTTGTGCCTCCTCATATCCTCGCACCGCCATCCTCCTGCCTGTGACCTGGAAATTGATCTCAGCGTGCAGCCTTGAAGGATGTCTTTATTCCTGAAAAGCAGCATCTTCAGAGGAGAGGAGCGAGGGAAGAGGAGACTGCCTGGAGGCAAGCTATAGAGTGAGGATGGACAGGTGTTTCCTCAGCTTGAAGGCTTTTTGGCAACTGTGCAGACAATAAAGTCCAAACCCAGCCGGGACATGAACTGTAAAAACAGCGAGGTCCAAAAGTCTGAGACCACACTGAGAATCTGACATTTTTTCATAGCTAGAGCAAGAACTTCACTTAGCCAATGTTGTCCTCTGCATTATAATGATTTTCTCTTGCCCGCTTCCATCGCTGCAACACCTGTTGCCGGTTTGAAGGAGGACATACTGGCTGCTGCATTGTTGTTAGAGAAGCCAGCACTTCAACATAGCATGTTTCCTTAATGTCTGATCATATAGTAAGGTCACTTTAACATTTCATTCAGACGATATCTTACTGATTGAGCCTTTAAAGTATCAGTACTTGTTAGTACGAATTTTCATGAAATTCATTAATCTTGTAATTTCGTGAAATGTATTAATCAAGTCTGCCTACCACCTGTTAACACTCCTACCTTTAGGTGTCTGAAGCTGTAACCTTATATGAGTGAAGCACCTAAGTAGTAGCAGATCTATGTTTGGATAGGAGCCAAGCATATGTTGTCAGCAACTGTTTGCTAGACAGAGAGTCTACAGTTGTTACGTATACAAATCAGTGTCATGTCATCTTTATTGTTTTATGGTGATGTACCCAAATGGAAAGGAATTTGTGGGTTGCACCTTTTTGACAGAATATAAGCAGCACTGTGAACACTGTTACTTTGTCAGCACTTTGTCAGTCAAGTGATTTGGAAGCATGCTTGTTTGATGAAGTTGTCTGACCTCGGCCGATTAAACGGTGTTATAATCTCCAGTCTGTTTCACGATTTCTTCATTGGATTTATACAAACAGAAACAACCCCCACCTAACAGTACTGTAAGAGAGAATTAAGACACCTTCTGTCAAAAAGCTCATAAAATTTGATTGATGGTGACCTTTGACCCCGAAGACAAAAAAGACAAAAGCTGTCGGGTAACGTGTAGAGTTAGGCTTCAGGACGACTATTCAGTTATATTTGTTCTGGTTTAAAAGGAAGTAAAAAAAAAAAAAATTGCGTCTGAGATCATCTGGGAGAACGTCTCAAGAGCAAAACAATAAGGACTCAAAACTTTGAACCGACCAAAGAAAACCAAGAGACAAATAACACTGGAGAAGAAAGAGAGTGTTTGACATATCTGAACATTATCCAATCAGCCCGTACACGAGTGAAGGTTTCCGTCTGCTGGAAAAGTGGCCATGTGTTTTAAATCCTTCCGCGTCTGTGACAAAGCCTGTCACCACTAACACTACCTCCCTATCCCTGTTTGACCACCCGCTCTCACACACCGTCCTTCACATGTCAACGCTCTGACACTTGATCCTAATTGGCCACTACTGCAGCGAGGGTGTCTCGTCTCCGTGGAAGAAGTGTTTAAATTCTGCCTGTGAAACCTGAGCTCGCCCACAGGGTCACTTCTCCCTGGGTGGGGAATCAAAAATCCGACAAACACAAACAAGGAGAGCTCCAGTTTTGGTCCCAGGCGTTATATTTTAGCGGACACATCAAACAGGAAACCCCGTCTTGTGTTCTTCTCCAGATGAACCCGACCCCATTCCTCACAGGTCACGGGAGAAGTTTACTCCTCTGCATCAAACGCTCCCTCATTCCTGTCTGTCAACAAACTGAGTGAAAGACGACCGGTTTGTGTTCCCACATTAATGCTCACTCTCAGAAAGCTAAGCTGTGTAAATACTCGAAGGCATACCTTCAGATTTGATAATCTGTTGATAGTGATTATGACCAACCTGGGAAATACGGCTAAGCCCTGGGTTTCGTCTGGGAGGCGTTAAAAGGCTACAGCATTAAATATGTATCAAGCACAGAACATTTCCAGCACCTGGTTTTATGTTAAAAATGTGCTTGTCCAGCAGATTAGCCAATAGCATTACACATTAATTAGTGCAATAAGATAAGATAATCTTTATTCTCCTCAAAGGGAAGTTTGACTTGGACTCTGTCCTGCAGTTTCATAAGAATGAAAAAGTAGATGAATAGAGATCAAACAAAAGGTGTAACAATCCACATATATATAAAAACCTTCCTGCAGCAGTGATATATTGACATGTTGCACGGCCCCCTGGCACATAATCCTACATTACCTCTTATTTAGAATATTGAAGTGAAGAATGTGGGCCAATAATTAGCACCAGTAATTGATAAAAGGGGGAATCATTTGATTATTTGATCTTTTTGGGTCCAGAGATCATCATTGCAGTGTTGATGTCAAAGCCTGACTACAACTTCACATGCACGGGGAAAAACTGGGAAAAATGGCCTAAAATGTTTTATCTTGCAAACCAAAGTGTGACTAAGGTACTTAAGGGACTGATGTAAAAAACGGTGGTAACACATTGTCCATGAACAGATGATGGCTGACAGCCAAAATGTAGATAGAAGGGGATTTTGTTTTTACTTGTGTCAATCTATGATTCTATTTTGAGACAATAGGTGGCTAAAAACAAAGCAAAACCCTTTTATTTGAAGTACTTCAGATAGCAAGAGGGATATAAGAGAGGCACATGCCATGCAAAGAAAAAGAGTGGAGTTGCAGTGATACGATACTAAACAACACGGTACAATACGATACAATAAAATACAATATGATGCGATGCGATGCGATACAATACGATGCGATGCGATTTGGTACGATACGATACGAAAACAGAGTTGCAGCCTATTTGAAACGGAGCAGAGTGTAGTGGCGCTGGTGGCAGAAGGGAGAATGTGGACATTGAGGGTGAGAAAAGAACCACAGTTAACGGCATGCGATGTTCAAGATGGAGCCCTCCCAATGACTTCCATTTTTCCTAATTTGTCATGCATTTAATCATCATGTATTCATCAGCTCATTGAACAGTTCATCTGGACAAAGGACATCGCATTGTTTCTTTAAAACAGCACCACGGCATCAGACGTAATAACGTGCAATGATCAGGGCGTCATTCACTGTGTAATAGGAGCTCTTTATTTAACACCACAGAAGAAGAGTGAATGTTACCACAGGAAGTGCTGCTGACCTTGTGCTGGCCTACAATAATGTGGGAGCAAATTGCCATATATTACAGGTGGCAGCGGGTAATTTACAACTCCCAGAAAAAGAAAAAGAAAGAGTTTGGATGTGGACATAAACAGAGGCTGAGGGAATCGCTGCAAAGGATAAGAAAGCCTAACAACATATTAGAGCTGCTCAGTCTGTACCCAGGGGCAAACACACTGTTATTATCGGCCAAATGGTCCCGATAATTATACTTATTTTCTGTCAGGCCGGAGAAAGTCTATCCACACTACAGCAGGAGTTTAAGATACAGGATTACTCTGTACTCGTTCTGTTCACCTGTAAATCAGCCAAGCACAGACGTCATCCTTTGAGCATACTTAGTTGTATTCTAAAAGTGATGATATATTTCAAATTCTATACATGAATGTGCAGTGTTTGATTATCGCCAATAAAGCTCCTCAA
The DNA here is from genome assembly GCF_963930695.1 of Labrus bergylta. NCBI lineage: Eukaryota > Metazoa > Chordata > Actinopteri > Labriformes > Labridae > Labrus > Labrus bergylta. Next base: position 19,857,021 of record NC_089207.1, on the reverse strand, counting down.
CAGGAGAAACTGTTGCTAAGCAGTGGCGCTGTTGCTTCCAAAGTCAAATAGAGAAACAATCATCTACAATAAACATGGTATATTATTTATAAACTGCATGGTGGATAAGAAAGAAAAAATGTTCTTTGAGGAAACGCTTTCATTACAAGCAAATGTGTGGATAATAGGGCTGTCAGCGTTAACACGTTAATCACTTATGCAGGTTTGTTAAGTATGTATTCAGGTGACTCAAAGTCCCCTGACTTTCCCGGCCCAAAAATATACTTTATTGTCTTTAAGGTCAGTCTTCCAATTCTGCTTTTTTGTGTGTTGGTATTAAAGGAGCAGTATGTAACTCTGACACCTTTTTTTTTTTTTTGACTTAGTTTTTATTCATTTTTCTCATCAACAACAGTACAATATGAAAAATATATTATTTTTTTTCTGTTACCAGCTGTGTAGTTACATTCGGATATTAAGCCAGCAGATATAGATTACAAAAGTAAGATACTAACCAAAATGTCCAAGCCAAAGAATATACATATACATAATAATACACATGAACAAACAAGTACATAAATAAATGTTCAAAAAAGTAGAGGAGAAATTAAAATCATAAATAAAAGTTGTAATCATAAAGAAATCAATTCTAATCCACTCAAAGATATCATCTGGCAAAGTACAGGTGCGAAGTCAACCCCAGGGAAAAATGGTGCATGATATTGGTCTGCGCACAAATTAAACATCACTCTCTATTGCATTAGTAAAGCCAGTACATGTCTCCATCTAGTTGTGAAAGTTTCTTTTTGGAGTCTTAATTGGTATTTAATTTGTTCCATTTGATAAATGTCCCAAACTTTCTGGATCCATATATTGTAAGTGGGAGGGTCTGGTTTCAACCAGTGTATATGGTGATGCACTTCAAGGCCGCTGTGAATTTCATATTAAACAAGTACTTTTTTTGGCCCTCCCATTCAGGCCAACAGGCATCGCTCTAAGTATCGCCACTTGTGGAAGACCTCTTTCAGTGCATCAAATACTTCTCTCCAGAACAAGCTTAGTTTTGGACATGACCAGAAAATGTGGGTATGATTAGCCACATGGGTTCCACAATTGCTCCAACAGGAGCTGGGATGTGCCTGGCACATTTTAGATGTTATTTCTGGAGTTCTCGAAAATCTAGTAACAATTTTCCATTTAAACTCCCTCCACGTGTTTGAGTTTGTAACCAAGTGTGCTTCTGTACAAACCTCTTCCCAGTTGTCTTGCGATATAATGTTTGCATGTTTGTTTCCGCCTCCCATCTCTGCTTCACCCTCAGTGAGCTGTTTGTATTCATAGATAAAAATATGTTATACAATTTGCCAATCATTTTCTTAGCACCCTTCCCTTTTTGTATAAGCATTAGGAATTCTTCTATGGGGGTGGCTTTTATAAGTTTGTCCCACTCCTTTTGTATCTTCAAGAAGGTTCTTAGCTGTAGATATCAAAAGAAGTCTGTCCTAGGGAGATCAAAATCATTTGTCAGCTGTTCAAATGTTTTAAGAACATTTCCTCCAAACAGCTGATGCAGATAGCACAACCCATTATCTGACTATCTTCTGAACCCAGTATCCAGGTTGTTAGGTGTAAAAGACTCCATGAGACCAATGTTTGTTAATGATGAGATAATCTTTGGTAGCCCAAAAGCTACCATTATTCTATTCCAGATTTTGGTCTTAGTCCAGTCTGCCAATGCTTTTGTAGGTGAATTTAAAAAAGACAGGAACTGCAGAGGCACTGGGCACATCTGAAATAAGTACAGCAGTCTGGGCAGAACATTCATACAAATACTTTCAACACGACCGAACTCAATGTCTTTTTTGGGTAAACAAGTTACAGGTTCATTTGAACAAAATAAGAATCACTTACGGTTCAGTTGCTTCTACCTGATGAAGCTCCCCACATGTTGCAGGTTACAGAAAGTTTTTCTCAAACTTTTTTTAAAAAGTTTTCAAGGACGACCATCACTCCAAAAGGTTCAATTGAAGTTTTATTATTCAATTTTTTTTATAATTCCTAAGTTCAAATAAAAATACAGCTCAAGTTTTGAGCCACACTTTGGCAGCGATCCTGTTTTCTGGATGCAAAATGAGCTATCAAAGAGAATATAAAAGAGACTCCCTTCAGACAGTTTGGTAACTTAGAAACAGCAGGGACACACTAACCCGAACAGTTTAGAGAGGAAAACCTTCCAGATGTGTAGTCTGTCTTTAAAACGAGCAGGCAGCTTCGCTCTCTGAGTCGCTCCCTTTCTTTTTCTCGTTTAGTTTCTCGTTTAGTTTTTTGTTTGTATCCTTTAGAGTCAAGGTTATTTACCTCGCTGAAGTCTCATCTGAATCTGTTTCCACTTAACAGCAGTCATATGCAGATACTTTTCATTAAACACAGACTTCAAGGCTACACAGTAGTTAAACTCGTTAAGCTGTTATTTCTGACTTCATGACATTTGTTGTGAGGCGAATCCGGCTGCTTCCTCGTGCAGTTCCTTAAGAGTCGTCACATTGGACAAGTTTGAGGTTTTATTCTTCCATCAAAGACATGAACTTCATCTGACTTTCCCTCTCCTTGATGTGATTGTTTCTGATGAGGAGATGAAAATGATAATGAGGAGTGAGACTCTTTCTGCAGAGAAATTCTGTTTTTTTTTTCCTTCTTTTTTTTCTAAACATGGGCCTGATTTTAATATATTTTTGAGCCTCGGTGACTAATACAAATGTATTTCCCAAAAATGGGGCTCAAACTGTCAGCCTTTGATTCTCACACCATTAAAGAAGACAGCAGTACACAGGTAAGACGTCCCTCCTCTCCTCTCAAAATCAGCCAGAGATATTTGATTAAAGCAGCAATATGTAATTCGGTCACCTAGCGTTCAAAACGGGTAATGCAATCCAAATTCAAAACATTAGAGATAGCTGTCTCCACCCTGCCCCCTCCTCTCAAGAGTCGATGCTTTAACAGCCTACCAGCAGAAATGCACCAGTCTAGTTCATCTGAATGTCACAATATTAAAATATAGATGAGCAGCGGATCATATGACACATGTATGAGCTCACCAGTACCTTTCAGCTGTGCTTCTGACTTCAGGCGATTTCACCACAAGAGAAAACACACGTTCAAAACGGCCCCGAAAACCAGGACACATTATTTAATAATTCATCACTTTACATCATTCATCAGCTGGAGATTTTCATGAATGGAAACTGTTGTCTTGTACTCAAACACGGCTGTTCTCAGGTGATTATATGCAACGCCGTGAGCTTTTAGGAAGAGAGCTAATGGCTTATGCAGGCAGGAGGAACTTTTTGTGTAACCTCGTCCATCAGGGTAAAGATCCCAGCTGGTTCCTCTTCATCGTCTCATTATAATCGTTTTATGGTTGCTTCTCTGAGGACCGACTGAGGTCTACTTGATGTTTCTAACATTACACACGCTCATCATCCAGCTTTTATACCTCCTCCATTAGGGTAAATGTTTAATTTGTCCTTGTCACTGGGAGAACATCTGAGGGACTGTCATTGTGGGCACTCTGACTCTAACTTTTTGTGCATTGAAAGAGCCTGTGGGCTGACTTATACTGTCAGTCACAGTCATCAGCGGCTCCTCTAAAGTGAAGAGCTTTTGTGGAGTTTTAAGCCAAACTTTTTTCCTGTTCATCATCTGTCCCTTTGATTGGCATCGATATGCCATAACTGTGACTGTGACTTACAGATCAGCTGTTCATTTCAAATTGAATTTAGGACTTTTAGTTAAAAAACTGTAAAGAAATATATAATTGGTGTTGGTTAATAATAATCTGTGTTATTTTGGATTTGTCTGGACCAGAGAAGGTATAGGCGGTTTTAAGGCGACCCCCACCACGGCCATTTTGGACGCCCCTCGGTTTTTCCAGATACAAGACCAGTTATCAGGTCAAACCAACAGGTGTTGTAGTGATGGAAGCGGACAAGAGAACTGGTTCAGATAGAAGTGATTGTACCCGACCTAAAAAGCCTCTGCATGTTTCTAATAAGCTCCACGAGCAGAAACGTGCTCAAACTAGGATCAATGTTGGAGATGCTTTTGAAAAATGGAGAGAGGTTAGAACACAGAAAGGTTTACAGACCGATGCAGAGCTGGATAAACACTGAAGCTTCAGTGTCCATGACATGGCAACGTTCGTGAGCATCGACTATAGAGAGGAGGGGGCGGGGGGAGACAGCTCTCTACAATGTTTTGAATTAAGACTGCAGTACCCTTTTTGAACACTAGGTGCCAGAGTAACATATTGCTGCTTTAATTAAATTGTTCTGTAAGCTGAGTGTGAGAGGAGTGGGGGGAGAGACTGAGAAAAACACCGACTCCCATGTGATTTTTCACATAAAATATATTAATTAAAGTTGTTAATTGCTCTTAACTGAAAAAGCATGGCAGCCTTGTAGTTGTGTTTATTGAATAGGGTGATTTCTGTCAGTGAGTGTGACTCAGAAGAGAGTGGAGGCCACAGAAGTAGAACAGTGAAATGGGTCACCTTCTCCTTGCTCGTCCACCTCATGAGTAATTCAGACAAGCTGTGCTCCACTGCTCAGACTGACGAGCAAGCGGCAGAAATGTTCTCCTCCAAGCAAGACTTGGATACCCCAACAGTCAAAAGACAAAAAAACATGAAGTCAAACGCGGCTGCCTTCCAAAGCACCATTATTTTGTTGCCTTCACCCGTGGATGACAAATTAGCATCCAGGCTGGGCAACATTTGGATTACGTTTGTACGGGTGAAGCCTTGCACCCATTTTAATTCAGCTGGATAACGTTCAAGTTTCCTAAGTGGGCCTCAGAAAAAAAAATGTGGTGAATCGCCTTCTATTTGTCTGAGACACATTTTTTACTGCTCGTGCCAGGAGCATTATGGGGTGTCTGAGATAGTTCCTGTTTCGACACAGTTGCTGAGCATGTTTTAAGGCAAACATCAAAGTCCTCTCTATGGCAACACGGTCAACTGTTGCCCCCCTAATTAAAATGCTATGTTTGCTTTGGAGGGAGGGTTGCATACATCAACTGGAATCATTAGGAGCAACAGAAATAACCAAGGTGCCAAGCAGCTTTGTATTGCCCTCATATTTGTTCAGTTTTAACATTTGATTGAGCTCCGCCAACACAAACTCTCCAAGGCCAGCTCCTTTCTCTCTACGTCTGCTTCGTTTTATTCAGCCTGCTGCAGCTGCATAATGACATCAGATTGCCTAAAAAGATGTCGACCAACTCGCTGCTGCAGGTGTTGTGTTCACGGTTGAAATGTGCAAAAGCAACACTGGAAAATGCTTAAGCGGGCTGACATGCTGTAGATTGAATGAAAGATGTGAACTCTTAAGAATAAACCTAAAGTGCAGGCTCTTCATATTGACTTCTCAACTTACCGTATTTTCCGCACTATAAGGCGCACCGGATTATAAGGCGCACCTTCAATGAATGGCCTATTTTAGAACTGTTTTCATATATAGGGCGCACCGGATTATAAGGCGCATAGAATAGAACGTGTTTACAACTGAACAAGGCTGGGAGATATTGTGAATATATAAATATAAATACGTATAAAACGTAGCGTATAAAACTACGTTTTATACATAAGTACATAAGACGATTTCCCCAAATAATAAATTATTTCTTTGACGTTTCTCTTAACTCTCAAAACGTAGTTTTATACGTAGTGCACTCACAATAACTCAACGTTGTTCAAACGTTAATGTGCATATTCACAATATCTCCCAGCCTTGATACCGCTAATTCAAACGTTAGTGCAGGGGTGCCCAAACAGTCGATCGCGATCGACAGGTAGATCGCTGACTGATTCTCAGTCGATCGCGAGATGTTTTGTCAATATAAAATACAATTGTAAAATAGAAAAGTGATTTCAATTTCATCTCGTTGCACTGTTTCCCACACACGATACCTGTGTTGGGAGCCCAAGTATACTTCCGACCTGTTTGTATTTAATTTTTCATTTATTCATGAAATTGCTGCGTGCATGAGAGAGCGAGCGGCGGAGATAGAGAGAGAGAGAGCGCGCGCGCAAGAGAGAGTGCAGGCATGCGCAATGACGTGCAGGTAAAACCGGGGGGGGGGGGGCTAAATGTTTTACCAAAAAGTCATATATAGAAACTATGCTACGAGTATTAAGCGCATTTGATGAAGCTGCAGCTACTTTTCTCTGCTCCTCTCTGCTGTCATGACTGTGAGCATCGCGGGGGACGAGACACACCAACAAACAGCGCAAACGCAAACGCACACGCACACACACACACACACACACACACACACACACACACGCACACACACACACACACTTGCACTGGAGCGCCAGCCACCACGCGAACCTTTTTACTTTTTACTTTTAGTGCTACAGCACACAGTTGATCCGTGATCCGTACAGACTGAGGCGTGAACACACGTGACCCGGTCAAACAGTCGGTTGGACTTTACTCCGTTCACTCTCACCGTGTCTGCAGCTAATTTAACAAAAGCAAAATCATCTCACAGCAGCCTGCTGTAGTCTGTCGTCTGCATTATTTTTTACAGAACTCTCATTTATTATTTTCTGTTTGTTGTGTGAGTATTAAATGCGTTTGTAGGCTGTTGGTAAAGGCTATGGCTCACTATGTGGACTGGTAGATCTCGGCAGACTGGTAACTTTAAAAGTAGATCTTGGTTCAAAAAAGGTTGGGCACCCCTGCGTTAGTGCATAACTCAACATTGTTCAGTTACGTATAACACGTACAGCTCACTTTTTCAGTTCATTCCCCGTCCACGAATCCCTCGAATTCTTCTTCTTCAGTGTCCGAATTGAACAGTTGGGCGAGTACGGCATCCAACATGCCCGGCTCCCTCTCGTCATTATCCGAGTCAGTGTCGCTGAGCGCCGTGTACAACTAGTATGGATCAACCAATTAACCAATTGATCCATATATAAGGCGCTCCGGATTATAAGGCGCACTGTCGTTTTTTGAGAAAATTAAAGGCTTTTAAGTGCGCCTTATAGTGCGGAAAATACGGTATATCATCAAAAATAAGTACTCAAATTCATACAAGTTCTGCAAAATAGTGAACCAATGGTATAGCAACTGCCCCTATTTTCGAGCACCCTGATGTTGACTTTATTGGGATTTAAATGGTAGGGATTCTTGTAAACAGTTTTCATAGTTAACAGGTTTTGTGGACCCTTGTCTCAGACCAGACAAGGACCTGAAAATGCCCAAAAAAGGGCACCTTAACAAATATGAGAGGGTGAAATGAACCAATGCTCACTAGCCCCTTAAAACAGAATCCAATGTTTAAGTTACTCCAGAAACAAAACAATGCAAATTATCCATTTTACAAAAGTTGACCCACGAGCTGACAAGCACCAGAGGAGGTTTGTGACCCTGTATAGACCAAACCCAAATATATGTTCAAAAACACTGTCAAGGTGGATTCTTCATATGTCCCCTTTAAATGTAATGATGCACTAAAGGGCGCCCTCAACAGCCGCTGAAATAAATGTTAAAGATTCCTTGAAACTAAACCAACGCTCACTTTTTGATTTCTTTGACAGAAGAAGAAACAAAGAGATGCATCACTTTGCTTACAGTAAGATGTCATTTCAACAGTCTCATAAGATACATTGCCGAGTGTCTGGTTTTTGAAACAAGGTGATTTATGTGTGGTGATAAAAATGATTTTCAGGACAGAGAATGAAAGCTGTCCACTAAACGAGAGTCATAAGTGTTAGTGTCTATCTGATAGTCGTTAAATCTCCATGATATCAACTTAAAAGTATTACCGTGGACCTCCAGCTAGAACCAAACACTCACTTTCTTGTGAATGTCATTAGTCTGCCTTCCTTCCAACCTCAATGTCCCCATTTTATCTTAATGGTGCTTGGCACACTGATACAGAGAGTGTGATTGGATTATTAGCCACAATTAAGGAGAGGGGAGCAAATGGCTTTCAATGAGGCATTAACTATCAGAGGAGAGTAGACGGTCTGTGAGAGGACGATGTCATCTTTCAGAGGGTGACGACAGATGTGCTGTCTGGAAAATGTTGACCTTTGAGGGTCAGAAATATCAGGACTTGCTAATACACCCAGGTGCTCCACACACACACACACACACACACACACACACACACACACACACACACACACACACACACACACACGTGTTATACATACAGACTGACAGTTTGTGCACATGCCAGAAGGTAAAACAAGCACACACAATTCCGAGCTGTCAAAGATCCAAATTCATGCTCCAAGATCGATGATGAATTTAGCTCGCTGATATCCATGCCAAGTCCTGGAGACTTTTAGGGTCTTTAGAAAAAGATACAGCCTGCCTGGTTTTACTCCTCTCTTACATCATAATCTTTTATCCTTGTCTTTTTTTTCTCTGCAAAAAAAAAAAAAAAGCCCTTTTTCAGCATTCTTGATGTATCTTTTCATTTGCACAGCAGACGTTTGATATACAGCACACGTCGAGTGACTTTACATGCAGAAGTAAAATGTTCCACATCGTTACCAAGTCAGTGGGCAACTTGAGTCACTTGATCATTAGGTTACACGCTGTACGGGTAGCTGCAGACTCTTTTTATGGAGCATTAGGGAGAACACATCCATGCACTTAGAGTATAGAAAGACAGTACGGGTTGGGTCTCGTATAAATGAGAAATCATATTTCAAGAGGAGAACAGAGTGCATAAATCTTGAGCAATAGCAGATCAGGGATATGAAACACACAGGCTGTAAAGATGATCACTTTATGTCATAGAGCACGTGTCCTTCTCACTGTTTCTCTATGTTGTATTGCTCTGCACCAAATAAAGGAACAGTTGATCTCTGGAAATGTGGCAACGTCCCCCAAACACACAGTGGTGAGACAAGAATCTCAAACAGCCAGGCGATCAGAGAGGTTGTAAACAAGCCAACAGTTTAGGCAAATGAAGTTGGATGCAAATTGTGAGTGTAATTGTTTGAAGATATTTACCATTGATCTCTCAATCTCTCTGATCTTCACAAACACAAACGACAGCTTTGTATTAAAAAGAGAGAGAGAGAGAGAGAGAGAGAGAGCGAGAGAGAGAGAGAGAGAAAGCCAAGAGAAAGGAAGCATAAAACTGAACATAAAATAAAAATGATTTGGTTTGTAGTTCACTGCGGTGAGAAACTGAAATAAAATGCTGCTCGGTCTGATATTGCTGAGTACTAAAAATGCCATGGTGTACAGTAACAGGATCTGCAGAGCATTAAGAGGGTGTATCATCAAGGATACTTGACATGGTCGTCCTCACATGGAACAGAAGTACATGGATCCTCTCACAGATGGTCGTAAATAGTGTTTTAGTCAAGACCACACTAACCAAGACCAAGACATACCCGGGATCAGGGTGCTCCGAGACCGAGGCAAGACCAAGATATTTAGGGATCGAAACCAAGTCAAGATCAAGACCGAGGCAGGACGAGAGCGGGACAAGATCAAGACCATAAATATGACTGAAAAATCATCATCTTGTGTGTCACTCACTTAGACCGTAACACCGGGTGGCCATAACCGGGGGGGGGGGGAAAATCGAACTATGAATGAATTGAAATTATTCGTTCAGAAAGAGACATTTCCTTCTAATCACAGTAATGACATGAAAGAAGCTGATTAGTGGTGGTCCTGTTCCGTTTTTATTTAAAATATGCAGTCTGAGAACGAGACAAAATGCTTTCGATTCCCAGACGAGACCTTCAAAAAGCGTTCTTAAGACTGAGACCGATCTCGAGTGCTTAAACACTAGTCGTAACAATTGGTTTAAGTAATGTAATATGATGAGTGCTATGATTGCAGAACTCATATCTTTGTATACACTCTTAAAAACTTTTTCCAGCTAGTTTTTGGTGTTCATTTTAAGGAGCTTTAGTTTATGTGACGTTTGGAAAGCTGTAATCAAGCTGTACAATGGATGATTGGCAAAGCACACACTTTGGTCACGTTTTCTTTTGAACAGTTTTGCATGCAGCCCCACACGTATGGTGAGTTGAGGTGAAGTGGAATATTTTTGGCTGTGTGAGGAAGAGTTCCTCAAGCACAGCCTCTCAAAGTTTAAACACCTTTATTGTGCGACACACACAATGGGGTCTTTGTGCTGCAGGTGAATTTGAGAGGCAGACAGTGGAGGTGACGAATAGACGCCAGCCGAAGGTGATGGAAGGGAGTGACACCACAGTTATGTCCCCCGGGAGAAGCAGGTATGGGGACTGAAGCGACTCTCTGTCAGAATAAAAGGAGAATAAAAACAGAGACGGCAGTAAGAGTGCAAACATCCCCTCAGCTGCATTTGCATTTGACATTTCCAGCTTTCAGCAGACACACTTCGGAAGTAAAAATTATTGCAGTTTGGAAATGTTTGGCTATGCAGCACAAGCAAAATATATATATTCATACATTTGGGAAAAATCTCTTATTAACAGCCTGAACCACAAACAAATTGTTACTTCTGCAAAGAGAATCTCCCGTTACTCCTCACTGAGGTGTCACAGATTCTTCGTCTTTGCCAAAACTGTAGTCAGGAATCACCATTGAAAGAAAATTGCTCAGTGTGACACATGAAAGCGTAAGAGCAAAATACCAACCAGTCTCCCGAATAGCTGCAAATAAATACCCGATCCATCCAGAGAAAGATGGATGCAACAATAACGACCCTACCCGCTGAGGAAGCTTTTTCCCCCACACCCTCTGCAGCGACCAACAAAACAAAGATGAGTGCAAGAAGTGTCTGACAGTGCACGAGTGCAGCTAATTAAATCCTTAAAACTTCAAAAATTAAAGTTATCTCCTGCTGACAGTCAGCTCCACCGATTTTTGCAGCTCTGAATTCCTGATTAGCGGCATGTGAGCAGGAGGGAGGAGGACGTCGCAGAGCGGCTGTGTTTATTTAATCTGTGTGGAGTACAAGATGGAGGGGCTGGAAATGGATGGATGTGGTGGCAATTTAAAGAGTTGCATCCTATTTATCATTCTGGATCAATTCCTGTATGCAATTTCAGTTTAATATTTCATTCATTTTATCTTTAATTTCAGTCCACGCCATTGATTTTGGTAAAGATGCAGAATACCTCAACACTAAAAATATGCCGTTGAGAATTTATATAAATGAGTCTGGAATATTTCAGTTGTTACTTCAACGTTTACATTTTTTACTTTTGCATTATGTTAAAAATACATCTTTTAGTTTCATTTCTGCAACTGGGCCCCCATGCTTTCTTTGTATTAACTTTGTGACAGTTATCTGAAGTCTAATTATCCATTTTTTAAACAGCTCTGAGATAACGTGTGGTCGACCAAAACGGATAAACGTCCTACCCTTCTTCACAGAGCATCTTGTTGTTGTGACTTTGTGCAATTTATTGTCAAGGAGAATCCAAATTGGTGAGGATCTTTAACAAGAATGTCACACCAGCAAAAATAACATTAACTTCAATCATGATGAAAAAAAAGTTATGTGATGTTATCAGAATCAGAAATAGTTAATCCCCAGAGGGGATTTCAAGCATTATTGCTCCTGTACTGCCTGTAAGCATGAACATATAAGACATTAATATGAGTAAGGCATGCATAAAGAAGGTCACTTATACATTCCAAATATGCAACTATATATACAAGGACATAGGGGAATAGGAGTAGAACAACAAATGTAGCTATAAATATAAAATACGAGATATGTACTCAAATGTGTATGTAGTAAAATGCTGAGAAATGGGAACTGTAACGCAATTCATTACGGTCAACTAATCATAGCAATCATTTAAGATTTATTTTTGGGCTTTTTGGCGGGACAGGAGACACAGGTCTGATTCGAACCCAGGCCGCCCAATTGGAGGTTTTTAGCCTCAATACATAGGGACAACCGCTTGGCTATCTGTGCCACAGTTTGAGGAAAATTGAAAGGTGCTAGAAAGGCTACCTTCTTACCCCCTCCTTATCTTTGGAAGAGAGGCATTGAACACCATTTTCTCACACTCAAAAGTACGAGGCTTAATCCAGTGTAAAGATAGAAGAAGAAGAAGACATACTTTTATTATTCCCAGAGAGAGAAATCAGTTTTACACCTTGTTTTAGAACATGCTAATGTACACACATTGAACTGGCAACCCTCCAGTTGCGAACTGAGTTACTGCCACCTAGCTTGCAGTACCAAGCTGCAAAATACAATCTGAAAGGCCTTCTATTAAATTTTTCACGTCTGTCTCTAATAAGCCTTTTGATTTACCACCTTTTATCTTTCCTAGCATGTGAGGAAATTCTCCCCAGAGGAGAGAGCAGTCACTTTATAGCTTCTATTCTTAACACTGCGGAGTCACTTTTTGTTCAGGGGGGAAGAAGGAGACAGATTGAACGTCTGGTGAGTTTTCTTTTCTCCTCCTGGCTCTTGGTTGTTCTCCAGCCGTGTGTTGGCAGGAGGATGTGGCAGGAACCATTAGGATGAGAAATGACAGTAAAGTCTGGGCCAACCTTCAGGGCTTGCGCAGAGGAGAGTTTTAACAACCACATGTGCTCAAACACCACGCACACACTAAAACACACACAGAGTGCAGAGTCCATGAATATGCATGCTTCTCATGCAACCGCAAACGTCGTGTTCTTTCTCACTTCAGCTGCGTTCTCACTGTGCTCGTGTGCTCTTTTTCAGGCAACCCTCACAGAACCAGTTGCAGGCTTATCCAAGCTTGAACAATTAAGAGAAAAGGTTGACCTTTATCTCCGTGGACTTCTCTCCGCAGCGAGCCGAGCCGTGCAGACAAAAGGAGAGCAGCACTTAGGGATAACAACCGCAGCAGACTTCTCACTTCACAGCTGTTTCAGCGCTATGATGAATTATTTCCAGGCCACGGTGATTCACCATAAAGCAGACAATGAATCCACTCTGACAGCGCTCTTCCAGGCTGTGTACTGTAAAGCCTTTATTCTGGCGTGTGGAGCTCCCGCACTCATTATGGAAATTGAAAGCATCATCGCAAATCAGTGTTCAAAATTGCAAATGAGGGCTGTGAAAAGAATCACCAGGAAAGGAGGGTAAAAGTTAACTCAACATCACACGCTGCATGTTAGAATCGATTTAAAGGTTTCAAAAACACGTGTGCAGCCAATGATAACACATCAGTGGTCTGTGTGTGCTGGATATATACACGTGTGGTCATCACAGAGGAGCTGAGTTCATGTTATGTTCTCAGAGACGTGCATTATTTCCACACCAGATGGCAGAGTACTATCCACTGAATGAAGGATTTCTTTTTAACTCGTTCACATCCTCCAACCAGTCGAACTATTTGCTAGGACGTCTGGATCTACAATTGCTAGCATCAGTCTTCATCCAGACTCACAAACCTATGATTGATTGTCCATTGACCTATTAGTGCTGCACATTATGCTAAACTGATTTTTTTTTTTAAGTACAAAATTGATTTTTAAAGAGAGTTGGGTCGTAATGGCCATAATATGATAAAAATCAAAGATCAATCCTTTGGCTCTGGGTCAAGGGTCATGGATGACACCTGAGGGCAAACAGCGGAATGAAGGGAATTACTTCTTTGTTTTCTTTTGACTGTCACCTGTCAATCAGGTCAGCTACGTGCCTAACTATGGATAACACGTATCGTTCATTAAATCACAACGGAGCTGTTTTAAAAAACTCACCCCCAGTACAGTGTGTCCCATAATGACTATAACTAATCAGACCTATTTGTGTTTTTTTTTTTTTGTACCAGGCTGTAAACAAGTTTATTTATGCTGTAAAAACTGCTTTTTTGCCTGTTGTGTGTATAAGACTTCCGGTGTTCCTGGAGCCAGCCTTAAGTGGACACTCGAGGAACTGCAGGAGTTTACACTTCCTCATTGGCTTCACTTTCCATGACCGGAGGTTCGCTGCTTGACACGTACAACATAAATGTTCCTCTCCAGTGTAGCCATTTTGCCACAGACTAAAGACATCATGGACACACATCATCATACTTCACATGCAAACAGTGGCTGCAGCTAAATTAGAATTAGCTGCTAGCGGCGTCATATTTGATAATCCGGTAATAATAACTGAACCTGGTCAGTTGATGTGGTTCTTTGGCTTCTCACAACGTCTTTTTGCCGGCTTCACACCCCTCTGCTTGTCATCAGATGCACGTTGTCTTTGAGGGGGAGGTGTTAACAGCACAATGTATTACACAACACCAAACCGAATTCCTACATAATGTTGCTATAACATGGCAGCCATTTTAATCAGACTTTGTCCTCAGGGGTGGAAGCCAGATGATGTTATAGCGTTGTATTCCTGGTTAATTCTGACAAATCGCTGTTATTGCACAGCGTCTTAATTGTCCTTAAACTTGAAATTATAGTTCCAAAGTGTTTCTTTTTTCCCCTTCTGCGCTGTGCTAATTGATTTCTTGTGTGAAGCACTTTGAGGGAGATGTGTTAGTTTGATTTATACATCCTGACTTTCACACACGATGCTCTCGTTCTCTGCTCAAGTCTCTCTCTCACTGCAGATCCAGAGCCATGGCATCGGTCCCTCTTCACATGAGTGTGATACAGCGAGCTGTCTGACAGCGTGGCGTGCAGGACTTCTGGCTCTCACACTGAACTTTAAAGCTCATCCTCACATGGTGAAGAGTCGTCAGCCTCAGAGGCAGAGTCGGGGTTATGCTCTGTCAGCCGTGATCATGTAATGGCCTCTCCCAGGAATCTCTGAAGGCCACAGGTGCAGGAAGAGGCGGAGGTCTCCGGTAGTCACACACACATACACAACTACACACACACACACACACACGTGCTTCATGTGGGAAGAGGGATCACAGGGTCTTGGCAGCCGGTAGTTGAGGGACAGATGATGGTGTGATTGAGCCAACACTATGGCATCTCGCATCAGTTCACAAGAATAGGAGCAGGACATCATGCCACCACCACTGTAACAGTATGTCCTCACAGCGTGCAGTGCTAGTGAGCATCAGCCATATAATCAGCTTACTTGTATTGTTCTCTAATGGATTGTAACGGCCGAAAAGTACTCCCTTGCTAAGCAGTGCAATGCGATGCACGCTTTTTACCTCGACGCCTCGTTTCGACTTTCCTCTGTGTTCCTCGGGTAGACCTGAAAGAGGAAACAGCAATGAGGGAGTTGACAAGGCGCTGCAAGTTTCATCAATGTGAATGATTTTTTTTCAGTTTTCCTGTTTCCACAGAGCTTGTTAGCTTACTTTGCGAAGTTGAGATAGCAGCATCTCTCCTGACACCTCTTCATAAAATAAAACAAAACCTGACAGCAGTATATTCATAACTGCTCTGGTATAGATGCAACCTCGCATTTTTTTCGGGGGGGTGTGTCATCACTTTTCAAGTTAGACTCGGGTCATTCAGTAATGATTTTGTTATTAAATGAAGCTTTAGCGTAAGCTCAGTCTTCACGACCGGGTCTTTGTCATGCATCCCTTTTTGCACACTTACTAACGTTTCTGCTGTCATTTTCTGGGGCTGTCATTGGGTAATCAGCTGTCTCATCAGCGGTACTCATCGAGCCAATTGCATGGCGTTCCTCCCTCATTGTGAGCCTATCATCGTTCTGCTCCTCTTTCAAATGTGATTCTTTCTCTGCCTTTAGTTCCTTCACTGCTGATGTTTTGTGGCACCGGTCCACCTCCCCATCAAGGTCCATCTTTGCAGAATCCTCATCCATCAATTCTTCACCCATCCTGTCTCAGTACACAGCTTCACCACCACCTGGGACTGGACTCCATGGGGGGATTTATTCTGTCGACGATCAGAATTGTCCTTCTCGAAACACATCAACCACCCCATAGAGTCCAAACGCCAAAAGTATTTCTGTCAAGTCACATTTCCATGTTATTCATTGTAATAAATAATTTTCTTAATTCTCTCCTGATTGAAATGGGCTTATGGGCAGTCTGACTCAGGCAGGGTAAGGACACATTTCTGTTCTTGGGTTTTGAAAGTTCTCATTCATAAGGAATGACGTGATTTCAGGTTGGAAAGTAAAACATCAGAGAACTTCACTAAAAGAAACTTTTGTCTTTAAGATTTAATTGATGTTATTAAAAGTCATACAGTACCTGTGGGTGGCCACCAAAAAGCCTCTTACATCTTAACAAAAGTTCAGAATAATGAGCAAGTGAAGAAAAGAAAAAAGTGGAAATTGCTTGAAATGAGCAGAGCTCAGTGTTCTCAGTGTGAAGCACAAGAAATACTGGAATATGTCTCCTGTATTTATAAATGAGTTTCTTTGATGGAAAAGGGCGCCTTAATTATTTTTTCTCATGTGTCCAATTTTTGCTCGATTAAGCATGATGAGGGTGTGATTTGGAGATGAGTAATGTAATTACTGATGAATCTAGTCAAGAAGTACAGGGCCCCATGTCTAATTTAAAATGCCTCAGCTTTTTCTTTGAACCTCGACAAGACGGACCTTTCTAGTAAATGAAACACGTGCATTTCTCTCTTTCTATTTAAGTGGGCATGGGCAGAAAATTACTGTTTAGCTTCTGTCTCCTTTCTGTTACCTCTCAAGTCAATGATTACGATCTGGAATGTTTCAAATTTAATTAACTTATCGTTGTACATTTTCTTCTTATGCTTCCCAGCAAGCTTATTAAAAAAAAAAAAAACGACATTATTCAGGGTACAAATGGATGCTAAACATGAATGGAAATCAGCTCTAATAGACTCTGACAATAATGAAATTTCTTTGCTGAACATGAAGTGAACGGAGACTCTGTCCTGTCACAGGCTGCAGGGGTTATAGAAACACTAAAGGACAGCTGTTTTCATTTGTTATTGCTCTTTTGGATTGATTATTGTGGCATTATTATCTCTGGTACAGAAGTTTAATTATGTAGAAAAAAAAGCGACTATTTCTGAAAATAGAAGTTTGAGTTCTGTGACAAACAGAAAAACCAAGGGGAGTGCATGCATTTGTTGCAGCACTTCCTGCCAATTTCCACATAGTCCCATCAGCTCCATGGTTTACCTCCGTCCGATGGTATGCACCCTGCCTTACTCGGTCCGTTTCTGGAGCGTGAGTGCAGCAGCCACGAGCAGCTGTACACACGGGTTCACAAGATCGAAGGAGAACTACAAGATCACGTGGGAAAAAAGAGAAAAATGTGGAAACAACGTGCTGCTTTGTCTTTTCTGAGGAAAATACTATCAGGAGGCCGTATATTGTGTTTTATTTTGAAATTGACCGGATGCTCTGTGCATTTCCTTGTCTGACTTCCTGTCCGGGTTGTGATATTCTGTCTAGCTTGACGTAAACCTGCAGCGTACTCCAGCGCAGCTTCCCTTGCCTAGGTATTGGTCTTGACTCAGTCTTGATTCCTAAATATCTTTGTCTTGTCTCGGTGTCTGTGCACTCTGGTCTCTGGTCTCAGGTCTTGGTTTTGGTCTTGGTCTCGGTTAGTGTGGTCTTGACTTTTGTCCAACCCATAAAGCCGATCTCCAAACTGTGGCGCTCCAATCCAAACAAAAAACCTATACAACTGTTAGCGGTGGATCACTCGGCTCGTGCGTCAATGAAGAACGCAGCTAGCTGCGAGAACTTATGTGAACTGTGTAGAAGTCAGTGTGGTCTTGACTTCTATAGGGTGGCTGTAGACCGGAAGGTTGAGGGTTTGATCCCCAGCTGGGCAACATGTTCGATGTGTCCTTGGGCAAGACACTTAACCCTGAATTGCTCCCGCTGCTTCTCTGGTGGTGTATGATTAGTTACTTCTGATGGATACACATAGTGACCTCTACCATCAGTGTGTGAATGGGTGTGAATGGGTACGTGTGACATGCAGTGAAAAAGCGCTTTGAGTAGTTGGGAGACTAAAAAAGCGCTATATAAGCTCAAGCTCCATTCAAGCTCCATTTACTAGTCTGATGTGTCAACGTCTAAATTAATTTCAACAAATTACAAATGTTTTCTTTTTATATTTGACTTGACAAACAGTCCTCTTCACTGGCAGCTATATTGAAGACATAACGTTATACAAGAATCCACAGGTGTGCAGTAAACACATTAATGAGTCATTATTTAATGCACCAGCTCCATTTGTGACGACTCAATGTGTCACTTTGGTTTTTACAGTGCACAAACAGTTAAAGTGCAGCAGAGAATAAGCATCATTGAAAACTTCATTTGAAGGTTTTTACGCTCCAGTTAGCGTCATTCTGGCAGTGTGGAAGCGGCTGCGAGTCAGCCAGAGGAAATCCCCATCACTACTCTATAACATATACATGACAAAATACACACACACACACACACATATACAGAGGCATAAATCACTGTGACTTCCTGTCTATGGACTGTGAACAGACATGAGGAGAGGGTCTCCAGACAGGGTTGAGGGGAGGAGAGGTTGACAACAGGGCACAGATGAGTGAGAGAGAGAGAGAGAGAGAGAAAGTAAGATGGATGGGAGGTTTGATTTTGTCCGTTAATCACTCTAAGATGTGCGTGTGTGTGTGCGCGTGTGAGTGTGTGCTTAGGCAGTCATTTTATTTGCCTGACTAGGTCAAAAGGTACAGTATTTATTTAAATCATTTGTGAATAACAGCTGAATTCAGCACATTGCAAAACGTCTTGTTGAACACAATGAACATGAAGATCACTGTCTTCTTACCGGGATCTAGAAGAAACTCCGGAGGTCACATGACTTGCAAAAAAGCAGCTTTTACACGAAAATTAACATTTTTATACCTGGTACGAAAAATGATTAGTTATTGACATGGACACACTTTGTACGGGGGGTGATTTATTTTTTTTTTTAACATGGCTCTGAAAACCATACATGTTATCCATAGTAAGGCGCGTAGCATGATTGACAGGTGGGCGCGATGTAATGGTTCGTCAAGAGTCTTAGTACCCGCCTCAGCTCCAGCTCTCAGCCTGTCGTTAGGTTGACTCAAAGTTCGACTGAGACAGGATTTGGAGCCCCCTGCAGGAACAGATGGGTGACGTCACTCAGGCTTCAAACATGAATACTTACAGTCTATGGTTTCAACAGGCCCCAGATCTGTGGTAACCATGGAGACAAACAAAGAAGTAATGGTGCAAGAGAATGTTCGGGTTGCTTGGCAACCATCCAGTTACAGTTAAGTTGTGGACACAGGTTTAGTTATATCACTGACTATTTCATTTCACTGCAATTGGTTGCTTGTATAATTTGTTGTGAATGCAGCATTGAATGTTTTTACCAAAACGTGTGTGAAACTAGACTGGTTTTCAGCAGTGTTTCAGTGTGTTTAAGATTGCCCATCTGGAAATAAACCAGAGGACCATAGTGCAATGCTGTTTCCATGGCAGCGGGTAGCAAACTTATGTCAAGTGAGTGTTTGAGCGACAATTACAGCGGCAGTTAGAGCATCAAAAGCCTCCCTGAGACTGTCCCTGTCACCCTGACAGGCAGAGGAGGAGCTGCTGCTGCTTTGGTCTTCATCTCTCTTGGAAAGGTGGAAAATGTTAAAGACAAAAAAACATGTTTTCAATTTTACGGCCCTGCTCCTGTCTAATTGCCTTTCTTCTTACAAGCAGCTTTAGTGTCTTTCATGTCACAAACACAGCCTCCGTACGAGCATTTTATCATCCTTTCTTTGTTTTGTTATTAATTAGCGGACCTTCATCCTCGTGCAGTGAGGTTGGAAGAGCACGAGGAGTCTATTAATTCATCCATGACATTAATTCTTCCACTAGCCTCTGCCCTCAGAGCCCAATCCACTTCATTAGTCACTTCTCACTTTGAGTAGCAGTTTATACTAAGGCCAGAGATGGTACAGTGTCAAGGAACATTTAATCATCTTTGCTGAAAGATTTTTTTTTGACAAGTTTTGCAATCTGTTAGTCTGATGTGCTCCCTTAGATCGAAGTTACTATCAAACCAATTTTGGCTTCTTCATTAAAACTTTGTAACAGCAGCTCTCTGTCACACTGAATCTTTTATGCCATGTGTGTTTTCAGCTGCAGCTTCACTTCCTTTCTTCTGTGATTGTCTGGAGGCCTCACACTGATTCCAATAACTGATGCAAAAGAGACCCGGCAAGAGCAGAAGACAACAAGAGAAGCATTTGACTCGTCACCTCCGGGCCCCTGCAGGACGACAGGTAATTTCGCAGAGTATTTGCCAGATAAACCTGTGTTGTTTTACCGGGGCACATTATCAACAGACGCCTCGGTGCTGCAATCTTTTCCCTGTGCAAATTACACTGCCCAATCTGTGTGTATCTGTATCTATCTGAGTGTGGGGAATTCAGTAGGGATAAGAGTTTGGAGTCACAGTCCCTGCCTGAAGGCAATCATCCAACAAAACATGTTAAAATCAAGTTGAAACCACTTTTAGTCAAAACTTTTTTTTTCATTCCAACATGTCATTTCTGAATGTATTTCATTTGTGTAATAGGAAGGTAGAAAACTGCTCGTTTGTCTCAACCAGCTAGAGGGGCGTGGTGGGGTTTTTGTAACAACTGGAGCACAAGTGGATGCAAAAGCAGAACCTAGATTGAGATTTTATCAAGTTGTGATCATAAAATGAAGCGATAGTTCAGAGGTGTAGAGACAAAGTGCAGGTTAGTGAGGGGGCCATGCAACAGGGACAATGCAAATAAGTGACAGAATAACAATGCTATGTGAAGTTAGAAACATTCTGCACACTCTTCTGTTCAGGTCCCAATGAGCAACAACTTTATTAAGTGCAATGTTTCGATTTAAAGCCTGAAGAAGATCCTTTGGATCGAAACGTTGCCCTTAATAAAGTTGTTACCTTTTCTCTGCAGTTTATACCTTCTTTGTCCTGTATCTATATGCAGTTTGCCTGGATGTGCCCACACTAGTTAGACACAATCACAATATAGACATAATAGCACAGAAGACGATACTGGCTAACAAAAAACATATTGCAGCTGAATAATTACGTGCACTGAGATGGCACTGGCCGCGTGCAGACAGTTTATGGTCATGCATCGGTGCAGGACATAAACGTCACCACCCCCTCCCTCTCACTCGAGGTGAATTCTCCTGATTCTATCCTGCTGCATTCTCACATCAGCTCACTCGATATTAACAGAACTCAGTAGCAGGGAGAAGCAAACATGAATTGTGCACTCATTTCTTCTTATATTCACCATATAGTGAGTTCTATGTTCAGGAATATGTAATGAAATCATTGCACTTCAGCACTCCACTGTGCTCTTTTGACACCACCACTAAATGCTGAACTCAAAATATTGTGGACTAAAAAAGTCAGTACTGGGTGATTTTTTTTTTTACCCTATCACTGTAATCAAGTGCTCATTGGTGGATTAATGTTGGATTTGAATAAATAATATAAGAGAATTAGACCTGCTTAAAATGTAAAGTTTCATGAGATAACTACTGCTTTATAAATAAAAATGTGTGTGATTTTGGATACAGACTATTTTTGCTTCGCACCAGAGTAGGAAGAGTCATGGCATGTCCAGTATAACACAGTAGCAAACAAAAATACTAATAATATCCCTTTGTAAAGGAATTTACTGTTGTTTCCACATCTTGTAGTGTGCAATTGTTAAATGTATCTCTGACTTATCTCCATGCATACATTATTTGACCAGGTTAAGATTTTTAAACTCGCTGCATGCTTCCTCTAGTTATTTTTCATGTGAGTTATGACTGGTATTATCAGGATGTTGCATAAGTTTTATATATTGCGTTTTTTTTCTTCATACTAATTGTCATCATGGTTTTTACAAACAAGGTATTACGCTGACATTGATAGAATGGTGAAGCTTGGTGGTCTCACTTTGTTCTGGTCTGACAGTGTGTCCCTGTTAACTGCAGCCTGTCATTAAAACTAGCCTGTAAAAGCCTGCAGTCTGCCTGACATCCTCTGTCACCTGTGCTGCTCACATTTGTCGACTCCTGCAGCCTCCTCCCAACATCCCCATTACGTCTGAGCTCCGTTGGGTTCTGGGGAAACAAGTGATGAGTGAAGGAACCAGGGGCGTAGGAGCAGGAGATGACGACAAGGTCCCCAGACGCATTCTGAATCAGCTCCCCTCCTCTGGGAATGGACTTCTCAGAAACTCAGCTCTGCACCTCTAGAGGCCCCACGGCCCCTGGTGCTGACGGACGTCCAGGTGGTCGGCCGTGAGGGACGACGGGCCCTGTAGCAGATGGACGAAGGACCCTGAAGCCTTCAGGGTCGGTGTGAGACGCAGCACAGCTGAAAGAGTGCAACTGGGGCTGTCATCATCAGCATGGCCAAATATGGACCTCATCCCCTCATGTTAATTACTATCAGACCATATGGCTTACAGTAAAATACTGCTGATGGAAATGTTTCTATAGTGGCCATTTGTTTGTGTCCAGTTGTATTTAACGTGTATAAAATGTAGTTACAAAATTTAAAGGATTCAAAGATGGACTCCACCTGAAGATACTGTCCTTCTTCACCCCAGCTACATTACTTGAATCAATCTGCTTTTCAGCAGTCAGCTCCCCCTTCTGTCCAAAAGAGGCTACACACTTCCAATTATGCATTAAATGTGTTAAAGATTAGCACCATAAAATAGAGAAATACATTAGTGTATAAAGGGGTTCGCGGTAAACTTGTTAAAAGCAATTAAACATCTGATTTTAAAGTTCAATCACAAAGCTAAACCTTGTTTGTGGAACTCTGGAACCTTTCATCATTCCTTTTTTAAGATATCTCCTCATCCAACATCCAGCCGGACCACTGCAATGCAAATTCTGTTTAGCAGGAACAGGTCACTGAGTCTTAAGTCAATGTAAACATGTTTGACAGAAGCAGCTTCCATCAGTAACAGGATACCAGCAACAGGGAGCGTCCCAAACGCCACTAAATCCCCCTACGGAGAACGTCTTTTCACACCTGCAGGCCATGAGCTCCAACACCAGGGCCACCATCCATCTACTTTTCTTCAGGCCAAGGTTAATGTCTTGTGGGGGGGGGGGGGGGGGGGGGGGGTTGCATGGAAAAACATCACTCAGCCCAGGTCAGGCCTCCTGGGAGGGGATAACTTGGGTAACTTGGTACTCCCCCTTAAGGATGTTGGGCTTCTCCAGTTTGGTTGATGTTTTTAACACCTGCAGCTACGCTTTGGGGAGAGGTGAGCTGGTTTCAGACTCTAAATTAAAAGAGTCTTTCATTCCTTTTTCAAATAACTCTTTGTTTGCTTCAGCCAGTTTGATAAAGATTTATTGCTGATTCAGAAGCTCCTAAAAAGCCTTTTAGTTGAATATCAAAATATTCATTAAGACTTCTCCTTCGCAGTCTTAAATGCTAACCACATAACCACAAGATCCATGGTTTACTACCATCCTGACCAAACCTTTGTTACACGTCCCACAGTTATCAATATTATCCCTGCGTACATGTGTCTGTATACATGTGCAATGCATTGTTAAATGATGGCTTTGTATCTGTAATAATGTATCTCCTTTAATGACAAACAGCTGCTACTGAAAACAGATCATCAACCAGCCAGACAAAAAAGCCAAAAAGAGACAAAGACAATTGATTTTGGTGCTGGGCGTAAATAAACAAATAACTGCTTTGTGACCACTCGCCTTCCACAGAATTGGTTTTGTAATTTCGTTGTAATTGTCCGAGCTTAACAAAAAATCCAAACCCAATTTCAGGAGAGTATTCAAACCCTTAATGATAGTATTTATACTTATAGTCATGGTGGACAAGAAACCTCTCGAGAGTCTGGTATTGTAGTTTAAGAGACAATGAAGTCTGCTTTGGGTGTCGGTCACAGGCAATGAATGGGTCACACAAATACATGACTTTCCACCAGGAGACATGAGTATGAGTGCCATGTGAGGCCAGAGTTTAGCACTGACTTTTGTAAGGTCCGTCACAAGGGCAAATATTCTACACAAAAATAATCCACAGAAAATTTAATCATTGAAAAACAACTTTTGGCAGACAGAACTTGGGAGTCGGCCGTTGTTGTTGTAGTCCACCTACTGACTGGGACGTTAATGCGCATTTACCAAATACATGGATTTTTAGAAGAAGTAGGCCTACATGTTTTACACGACGATGAAGGTGGTGCCATTTTTAAACGTTTGCACTCTTGAAAGCGTTGACAAAACTCAGACAGAGTCCAGGTAATGCAATGTTAAGAAGTCAAGATGATTTCAAGTATTTTGGAGATATGTTTGTTACCTTCCATCAATTCAGTCACTTAATGGCCAATATATGAAATGATAAGATTTACACGCTTTCATGTTCATTGAGTTATTGGTGAGTCCTTATTTGCTAATATTGATTGACTCTTTTCATTAAAAAACAAAACTCTGATTGATTCTAAAGACCAGAGAGCCAAACAAGACTTAGCCCAGCTGGTTGGCAGTCTTTATAAAATGTTACCAACCTGTTGCTGTTCTGATAGAGTCCTAGTTTTAGAAAAAACAAATAGATTAATGGCTCTTTGATTCAGAAAATATTGACTCTGACACAAGTGTTTTGTTTCAGCTCACATGGTTTAAGTAAGAAAACAAACGTTAATATCCAAGCTCAGTCTACAATCCATTGATCAACATGGCTCAGAGGCTTCGTTTGAAATAGCTCAAATTAAAACTTTCACTCGGAAAAAAATAATCTTATGTTTGGGTGCAGGACATTTTTGAGATATAATCTTCCTTCTCACCTGAGTCTTGTTGCCATGGGAATACGATTAACGTATTCTTCTTCTTCTTGCATGAACACAAGACGAAAACAACGGAAAAGAGCCCTCATCAGATATAGCTCCCCAGCCTCGGGTGGGTTTCATTATCACCCAAGTGCTCAACCAAAGCTAAAAGAATCCAGAGGTGCCTCGGTGGCACAAAAACAGACGGACAAAAAACATGCCAAACAACTTAGTACAGATACAGAACAAAACTGCACTTCATTTTGCCTCTAATTACACTAATGGAAGTCTCTTTGTAGGCCCCAGTGCTTCCAAACCGTGGAGCTAAAAGAGGATAGGCACTCTGCTAAAGGCCCCTTTGTGCTGGGTAAGCCCCCGGCTTAGACAGAGAGGGAGACGGGACCAGCTGTAATTAGTTTAGCTACCTCGCTGGTTCACATCTTGCCAGGAGAGGGCTTTGCCCACTGAAAGGCGTCTCCACAGGGCTCGATGGCTAAAATGAGGGCGGATCATCTACTAAAGGTCTTATGGAAGAGGTGGGGGATTTCTAACCTCCTATCTGACAAGCTGTGACTAAATTGGACGAGGGGGAGTCACACAATGTAGGTGGCTAGAGGGGTGAAGGGACCTAATTATGAGAGTAGTAAGAGAGAACAGTGAGATATTCACTCAACCACTGAGACCAAGAAGCATCTTGTATAACTCTTGATATAAAGGTCAAGAATCCATTAAACAGAAACCTGGCTGGCTCTGGGCATGTGGTATTTGAAAATAATTGTGAGCATAATGAGCACACAGGAACAGATGAATGGGATTACCAACATCAGGACTATTCAGAGTCGTGCATATTTTCCATTTAAGAATTGTACACAAAATAGCCTTCAATTAAATCCCTCTCGTCTGGTGCTTAAAAAGGGGGATAAATAATAATACACATATTTGCTATTACTACAAGACTGCAGTCCAAACAAAAAAAAGGACAAAGGCATCCATCAAAAACACAACACACAGACCATACAGTAAATGAAACAAAAAACTTTCAATGTGTTTTTGGAAAGGCAACCTGTCTCACTCCCGACTCGTTGAATACAGCCGCTTGGTCAGTGGCCCAACTCTGATAAATATGACACTAAAGGCCATCGCATCGAGTCAGTTTTTTTTCATCCAAAATCGACGCACGTTAAAAAGAAATACGATCCCATGTCATGTCAACCATGTTTCCCCACTTACTCGGACCCTGTTCAAGTTAAATTTCTGTGTGTTTTCGCGTCCCACGGTGTGTATGTGTTTGTCTGTAGTGTCCCTCAGCTTGCTGTTCAGGATCAGTTGTTTTGCAGAATTTGGTGATGTTCTTTTTTAATGTGCGGTTACAGTATAGAGAGCAGCGTATCAAACTGGTCCACTAACATCCTGAAAAACAGCTGGAAGTGATCGGGATACTTCTGCTGCTCTTTTCATCGACATGGAAAAACTGGCCTTGAAACTGGCTTTCCTCGCTCTTGTCTTGTTTTCATGTCGACGTACCCTATTGTTGTTTTTTCAAGGAGTCAAAGAAGCACAAAAGCATCTTCACCGCTTGATCACTCTGCATGATGAGAATGAGGAATTTTTTCTCATAATGCAAATTTTTGGAATCAATAGAAAAATAAAGGCATCTGAAGGTAACTTTTTTTTTTCTCCCTGATTAGAGATCCAAAAAACACATCAGAAAAAACAGACTCAGTGTGCAAAGGCCTTAAAGGTAACCCTCTAGATATCCCTTTTAAAAGCTATTTGCAGAGTGTGTAGTGCAGAGTCTCTTGTTGAGGGATTCAGTTCGGTGTCTAATTTCTTTTCAGCGTTTGAGTAGAAGTATCTGATTGCATTTTTGAGGCCTTGGTTGTTTACAGAAAAACAGTCCAAAGGAAGGGAAACATAATCGTTGAAATAAAATCCCAGAACACTTTTTTTTAATCATCTGATGACGCCTGAATAAAAACAAAGATAAATCAACTTCATTAGGCCGAATAAACAACGACCAGCACTTGTTAAAGAATGTCTTTGCATGACAGGTTAGGGTTGAGAACATGTTGAGACAGCCTGTCTTTTCCCAATGTTTGTCTTAACTGCAGTTGTTTTCCATTTTCATTGAGATTTTTTTTTCCCACTGTGGATGTTGTCTTTGGGAGGTGGGTCGTTCACGCCTCAGTGAGCAGCCTCAATGGTTCCCAACCCCGAGTCGGCCATTTTTCCCAGCCCTTTGCCCTGTTTGAATGGACACTCTCTCCCCTCATTTACCCTCCCCATGAAAGAAAAGGTCCTAAATAATCTCCCCATGCTTTTAATCAGGGGAGCTCAGGAGGATTGGACTGATCCAGGAGGTTTGTGCCTTTGTGCTGGCCTTGACCGTCTTGATTCCGTTGGCATTCTCTGGCAAGGTCCACCGCCCGGGGCCTTTTTAATTTGCTCTCTATTGACTCTGTGTTAATTGGGTTGGGGAGAGATGCATCCAGATTTCAACCCCAAGTTCAGTCATTTTAAACCTTCATTGTGTTTTTCACACTTTTCTCAAAAGATGCTCAGGCCTGCTGTGATGCAGGCACCATGAAGGAAGGGGGAGGAGTGGGAGAGCAGTTTTGATTCAAGCCTTGTTTGAGAAAGGTGGAGATTACAGCCCGTTGGATTTAGCCTTTAATCAACACTGTAATTCTTTTGGCTGTATTGTGATTGGATAGATGCATTGGGGTTGTAAAGCAATTGGATTGGCCTGACCACATCTTAAGGTCTTGTGTCCTCTATCACCCTTTAATTATTTTAACGTTTTCTTAGTGATGTGTCCTTAAGTAAGGTTAAATATAAAGCACATAGAGACATTTAAAACAGACCTTACAGTCACTACCAAGGGAAGATATTGGGGAAGCGCTGTCAGTGCAAAAATAGCCAATGTTCGACACAGGCTCTTATTCTTGCAACTGGATCATTTTGGTCATGTGACTGATGGACGTAGCTCTTACTGGTACTAGTACTAGAAAGGATCTCCG
The DNA here is from genome assembly GCF_963930695.1 of Labrus bergylta. Classification (NCBI taxonomy): domain Eukaryota; kingdom Metazoa; phylum Chordata; class Actinopteri; order Labriformes; family Labridae; genus Labrus; species Labrus bergylta. The sequence continues at coordinate 19,829,306 of NC_089207.1, read as the reverse complement.
CTGGATTGTAAGACATCACATGAAGGCAAAGCTTTTGCACGAGTATAAGACTCTTTCGTGTCTGCATTTGCACGAAGGGGTTTCAAAAATCTCCAATGGTCACCCATCAGCTGCCGGAAAAACCCAGCTCTGGCTCTACGAGAATATTTTAACAAAATGCATGGCGAATGATCTGATGTCATTCCTGTGATAACATTTCACTGTAAACAAATGTTGACTGCAATGTGAGTGGGGCATTTAATGGTCTGTAGGTCTAACTAAAACGATATTGAAATAGTACTTTTTACACTTTGTTATGAAGTGCTTCACAAAAGACAAAATAAAACCTACAACGAAATGTGAAAATCAATAAAAATAAATCACAACATCAAACAAATGTCAATAAGAATAAAGACAAAAAATAGAAGCTGAAACCAGACAGGCTTACAGATCGATAGAAAGGCCTGTCTATATGCCTGATACTGCGCTTGTCTCTCTGCAGGAGGGTTTTGGGGTCTGACTGATATAAATGAACTGTCCTGGTAAGAGCACCAAGGTGTTTAAGTGTATAATCATTTGTTTCCTCCCTGGAGACCCAGGAGCCAAACGAAAAGAAGTCCAAGCTAAAGGAATCGTGAAATCCCAGCAATAGGAGAATGCACCCTGAGGAATCTCATTAAGGAGCTCCACACGTCGATGGCGCAGCCTCACACAGCTGTTTTTCTTACAGAGCCCGAGCGGTCCATGGAGGATTTAACTGGATAATGGTATTGGTTTCACATCAGCGAGGGAGCAGGAAGACCACAGTGGATAAGCTGTGAGGACAGCCTCCCTCTCTCTCCCCTGTCTCCCACTTCTTGACTGAGTAATTATTCCTTAAGCCCACCTACCCAGGCAACAAAAATAGAATTGATTTCCCATTATGTGCAGCACCAGTCCTGCTGGGGAGGTCCTGTCAGGGTGAGCAGGCAGCGGGCAGACATGTCTAACCTGAGAGCCTGGGACGGGCTGTGAGCTGCTGGACGGGGGCTATCGATGTGATCCTGTGCCTCATTTCCCAAAACAAAGCAGACACGCTGTTGTTACACCTCCCTGCCCCTGAACAGACACCCGACCACGGTAAGGAAAAAGCTGTGAAAGAAGCAGCCAGGCCCTGACTCGACCACTCACTGCCGGGTTTATCCACTTTAACCGTGTATTTCTTAAAATATCTCTGTTTTGATTCTATGACAGAGGTACCAACAGACAGCATTAGGGTAAAGTCAGTAACATCGAGCCTTAATCACAGGTTAAAGACGATTTCAAGCTGTTTTTTCGAGAATTGACATGACATCATTTCGAGGAAATAAGAGAGGATTACATGACAGACAATAGTACAAAGTTAAAAAAAAAAAAAAACTCTTTCCGATTGTGCCTGGACAAACTGAAAGAAAACGTCTGAATGACCACAGCGGACACGCCTGTTTAATCTGTCTTCCCCCTCCTATCATGAAAGAAGCGCTGGCAAGAAATATCAGCTGTCAGGGAATATTTGTTATGATTTAGCTGCTTGTAAGCTTGTGTTTATCAATGATGCTGTGTGTGTGTGTGCGTGTGGCTGAGAGAGTGAGAGCATTTTTGCCTTTGAGTGTAGCTGAGCAATTTGAGCTTTGTTCGTGGCTCATAGACGATTTAGTCGTACTGTGCGAGCTGACATTCAACCAAGACTTTTTAACAATCATAAAGTACAGTGTGCTTTAGTTACCCAAACCTCCCTGTCACTCCAGCCTCATATTGGAGAAATTAAAGCTTTGTAAATTATCTGGAAGCAAATAAAGCCTACTACATTTATATCGGTTCAAGAGAATATAAATTCCAGATGCATCCCTCCCGTCAATACTCATGCACGTCAGCCTCTGTTTGCTAGCATGCCGTTGTCTTTATTACTAAAGCAATGCCACTTCCCATAAGTCTGCAGAGTCACAGTGACTCACTCAGAGATGCACACTCATCTTAAGCTATTTCTGGCATATCACCTATGATGAGCAATGTATTCTCCAAAATAAAGCTGTGAACTACTGCTTGCACTTCTGGATCTCTCTTCATATCATGTGTCAGTCTCTAAGGGTCATGCTGAACTGAAGAGCCTTCATGTTTTATTGCACAACACTGAGCTGTTTATTAATTGTACTGTTTTTTCTCTCTCATGTGTTTCACTGACACTGACATATCTTTTTACTTAACGTGTGGTATTTATGTCACCCAAAATGTTGTACCTTCTGTTCAAATGTGTCAAATAAAAATACAAACTGATTAAAAACTGAAACTAAAAAGGAAAAGTTTAAGCATTTACCTTGGAAATTCAGAGTCCTACTTTGGACATGTATAAGTAGTCCCCTCTGTGTATGTTTGTAAAAGTTGCCTGTTACACAATGAAGAAGATCGTCTGCCTAAAACGTCAGTGTGGTGACAAAAAGTACAATTTGGAGCTGACACTCAGTGAGCTGGACATTCAGGGAGAGTGTTAAAGCAATTTAAATAATTATTAATGGAAAACTGAGGCAAAATATCCTAAGAAACTTGACTTGACTTGAATAACAGAGCTCTGTGGCTTGGTGAAAAAAAGGTACAACAGGTTTTGCATGCAGATGAGTTCATCGTTGATGTAAGTCTTCTGATTTGATGTCAGTGAGACATTTATTCTATAAAGTAAAGAATAGCAAACAGCTAACCAGGGAAACAACACAGAGCTAACTTACATAACACTTTAGAGTGTTTGTACATCAAGCAACTTTAAATCCAGACACGTTTGTTACATGAAAACTTTGCCTTAATCTCAGTCAGTCAAACGTGACCTCGCTCTGTTATTGTTGATTGCTGCAGGGTGGACTCAGTGTTCCCTCAGCTTAAACTCTGCTTTCATCCCTTTTCACAGGCACACTGTCCTCCTTAAGCAGGTGCCAATCACAGCCGGCTGACTCTCTCAGGGCCCTGAGAGGCTGGAGCTCATTAGAAAAAGCTGGCTGTGTTTTGATGCCGGCACAGCCTGTATCCACCCAGAACCCAATGTGAGACGTTCCTTGCGGCGGGGAGAGGTTAATCAGCAGGGCAAAAACAATGAGCTCAGGTCCTGCAGGTAGGGAGGGGAGGGGGAGGAGGAGGGGGGAACTGGAGGAGGGCGGATGATAGCGGATGTCCGAGGGTGTGCAAAGGACGGCGTGGTGGGTCGACTGTGAAATGAAGGAATGCATGAGGAATTGCACAAGGACATCCAGGATGCTTCACATTTCTGTGAAGGCAGCATGTTTTTGTAATGGACACAGTACAACGTCACAGTGAGTGCCAACAAATGACCCCTGACCCTGAGGTATGTATTTTACTCTTTTCATTTTCAGTCCTTGACATGAGTTGGAGGATTATCCCTAGGCAGAGGAATGCATCTGTTCAGAGAAGCACAGTCCTTAATGATATCGACTGCTGAGTTTCTGCTGCATAAAGAAATAAAGAAACCAATGCTGTTGAGTTCTACCCAATTTGAGGATGGCCTCTCTCATTTGAGTCATTTGGTGTTGTCATTTGAGTAATTTTTTTGTCAGCTATCATATTTCAAAAAAGTCAACATGCTTAATATTTTAAGTTTTAAATCATAGCTAATGCACAGTGATACAGTAGTTAGCGCCATCACCTCCCAGCAACAATGTTGCTCTGCTGGACAAGAGGCCTCTCTGCGTGGGAGTTTACATCTTGCATGTGTGCGTTACCTTCTTCCTCCACAGTCCAAAGACATGCTTGTTGGGTTAATTGGTGACTCTAAATTGCCTGTCGGTGTGAAAGTGAGCATGAATGTGTTTGTCTCTACGGATCAGCGCTGTGATTGACTGGTGATCTGTCCAGGAGCCCCGCCTCTTGCCCAATGAAAGCTGGGATCGGCTCCGGCCATCCAAAATGGCAGTATAGATAATGGGTGGATGCATTTGGTGGATTGTGGGAAAACCAAAAAAATTATCTTTTTTGCAGACCAAAGAAGAAACCGAGTTGATAGTCAACATGAAGAAGAATCTGGTGAAGGCTGCTGTCAGTGTGTCCTGATTGTGATAATTGGACGCCTTCTTGTTGTTGTTCGCTCAGGTGAACCAGTCAGTTTGAAAGTAATAGAAAAGAAGGTCTTACAAGCCTTGCTATGATGTAATGTTCACCCAACTAATGTCTCAGCTGCTTTTTTCTTCTTGTCGATTACAAACAGGAGCATGATGGGAAATAATCTGAGCTCAAAACTATGCAGATGTCTTGCAAATATTGAGTGTGAAACATTCCTTGTGTTTGTAAAATCTAAAAGTTTGTGACTAACCCCAAATCCCCACATACTCCATTGGCGCCGTGGTTTTGCTCATGCGCCCTACCTCACTGGATCCGTTTCTGGAACATGAGCGCAGCCATGATCAGCTGTACACATATCACAGGAGAACCGCAAGATCATGAAATAAAGAGAAAAACGTTCAAACAACATGTTTCTTTGTCTTTCTGAGGATGATTTGGTGTTCATTCTGTGCCTGTGATTGAAAATACGATCAACCGGACACTCTGTGAGTTTCCTTGTCTGACTTCGTGTCCGGGTTGTTACATTCTAAATGACCAGTGAATGGATCTCTCGCACAGTTGGACACTTACACCACGGCCCATTTTCACCACGAGTGGCTCAGGCTTGGTGTCAATTCAAGGCCAACTGTTTTATTCACTGTGGTTGAGTTTTTATGAGACACTCAGTGGACAGGCCTTTGGGCCGACTCATGCCAGGCTCACCACATTTCCACGGCACCGCCACACTTACGGAATAAAAATATGTTGACCAGCAAATATGAAAAAGAAGGATTCTATTTAAATAACAGGGGCTCCGCTACATCAGAGGAGATAATCAAAAGTGATGAAGTTGATAAAGTCTCATTTCCCTCTGCCTTCACCTGCTGCTACTGCTCGACACATTCATTAGCATGTCTGGTCATTTTCCCCTCATTAACATGTGAGAGGCTTATTAGTTTGTGTCTCAGTTATCAGTCTGCACCATATGCTGTGTAGGTGGCAGCAGAACGTCTAGACAGATCCTTTAGTAACTCTATCTTCTGCCCCCCGAGAATTTCCTCTAAGTTTGACTGCATCACGACACAAGTTTATTCATCCCCTCCTAAGTTTGATAACCCTCCTTCCATAGGTCCTCTGTGTGTGTGTGTGTGTGTGTGTGTGTGTGTGTGTGTGTGTGTGTGTGTGTGTGTGTGTGTGTGTGTGTGTGTGTGTGTGTGTTTAGCCGTTATCCTCTTCAGGCATTAGTCATACTTTGGCAGAAGTGCGTATGTGTGAACTTCAGCCGCTTGTGTTCAGGTTTTCTTTCATCTCTCCTCTCCTTACGGCTGAAAGAATGACTTTTACTCTTGTCCACTTTTCAAAAAAGATTATGTTTCCACCTTTACAACTTCTTTGTTGCTCTGTGGTGTACACTCTTCCTACCACACATTTACTCATTTTAAGATGCGTCCCGTTTTTTTGTTTCTTCCAAGGTTTCAGTGTTTGCAGTGAAAGTTTTTCTGCTATGTAATAAACCCCTGGCTGACCCCCACAGGTACACACATCCATTTGTAAAACATTTGAACCATTAATGTTGTTTTCCATTTCACGCAATGGTTGGGTCATAGGCTATTTAAATGATCTAATACTGTTTATCCAATAATAACAAAAAAACAGATTAACTATATAATTCAGATTCAGCATTAACAGTAGGGACATAAATTGAAGGAGCCACTGTGACATTACCCGTTGGTTTAGGATTTCATGTTTTGAAGCCTATGGAGTTTTTTACGTGGTCACACAGGGACATTTATTGGTGCTAGCCAAAGCTACAGTGTTTTAAAGAAAAGATGAAGCAGTAAGGGGGTGGACATAATTCTACAAGTTATGCATGTAATTAAGATAATAAGAGAATTCTGTGTATGGTGAGTGCAAAACCAAATACAATGACCACAATCAGGATGCTAATCTGTTAGCCCATAACAGGTATTATGTGTTAGCATCAAGCTAACAAACCAAAATGTACATGTCAGTCCATCTGTGAGAAATCCAGATTCATCCAATAATGAATCAGCCACCACTGTTTCATGGGTTATTTTTTTACACTAGGGCATCTGTCAGCACCCATCTGTTAATCTAAGCTGTCATCAGCCTTCATGGAAAAGTTTTCATGGAAAAACAATGTTTTTTTTGCCATTTCTAAACACATGCAGGGCGTCAGGTTCACATGGGCCTCTTTGAGGATTGACCAGCTTTCTGAGCCTGCCTCAACTGGCCTCTTGAGAATCGGTCATCTCCTGAGGTTGCGATCTCTTAAACAAAAAGTTGCCATGGTTACAGGATGAGCTAAGATGGTGAACATGGTAAAAATACCTGCTAAACATAGGTATGATAGCTTAGTTGTTGAGTACATGTAAGCATGTTGATGTGCTTAAGAGAGACTTTGATCAAAGTCTACATTTTCAACGAGAATTATGACTTCATGATTAAAATTGGAAAACTTGTTTGACGTTAAATCCAACAGAAATCTGAATGAGTAGTGAGATCAGGGACTAATGTTACACCACCTACAGAACTTTCAACTGGCCGGTTACTGTGTCAGTGTTCAATGGTTGTTCTCATCGTGATTGCTTTTGACAAACAGAAAATGAGACGACACAATAAGGACACAGAGGTCATTATAGCTTATATATTTACGGTATGTTAGAGGAAAGTTTTGCCCAAAAGAAAAGTTCTGTCTCTCATCTTAATGTCTGTTGGCGTACTGCTCTGTTGTAACGCTCTCATAAATCATTGGATTTAATCATCTTTTTACTGCCAATAAATATGTTCCCAGTGACAATGTGCTTCATCCACAGTTCATCCAACATAAGTAATTCTGTTTCCAAATGACCGCCCTGCCCCTGCGGGTTCCCACAGGGATCTCATTACGTTCTATATTTGTCAATTTTGTTCCGTCTCTGTGGTTAGTTTTCATAAAAGCCTCCATGGAGCTTTGACTAACATTGAAATAAATGGTTAATGACTAAATGAGTTATTCCTTTGAAAGCATATGTCAAATATAGTAAAAAAAAAAAGAAAAAAAAAAACACCAGATGGAGCATGTGAGCTTTATAAACACTTGTGGACAGATTCATGTTTCCATTAATTTGTCCAAATGTTCTCCTGCAGCTAGAACAAGACTGATGACTTTACAGCGTAGAGCTGATGGGGTTTTTCCTCAGTTTAAGTAATCACTTGACCACACATGTCCATTCTTTACACCCTGTCCTCGTCTCCAGGGGGGAGGGGGTTGGAGCAGTTGGACGGGACCCACCAACAGCAGAGAAGTTACCAACGTGACATGGGATCTCACCTGCAGGGGCTCCATGCTCTCAGCTGATGCCAGATTTTAGAAAGAAGGGACGGGTTGCCCAGACGGGCTGCTTGGACGCGAGCCAGCCGCACAAGCTGCGCAAAGGTCCCGCGGCCTCCCTCACATTTCGCAAGAGTTACATTTGTTCTAGCTTCTCTTCACTTCCCCCGCCATCTGTGGTCTTAATGAAGCTGTCAAGAAGCTGTCATTCACTCATGAGTAGCTGTGCCGCACAGCACGACGGCTTACATTTGGCCAACAGAGACTCAGCGAGGCCTTGATCTGTGGCGTACAGTTCCAGAAAATGCTGTGTAAACCACTTTGAACGCACCACATTTCATCGCTCGGAGTGAGAAACATTTCACCTGTGATGATACAAGCTGTTTGAATTAAAGACCAAAAGAGAGGCCTTTGCTTGTGCTCTCTCTTTGGAGAATGAAAAGTCTCTGAGTGTATTAACTGAATGAGTAATGACAAATCACAGCAGGACATAAAGTTCTGGCCCAGAGAGAGAGAGAGAGAGAGATGGTAGTCGTGAAGAACAAAAGACAAACTCCTCCTGTTGGCGGTGGACGAGTCATGGCAACGGCAGACCGCTGGGAAGTTGATGAATGACAGAAGGGATTTTTGATTCTTGTTCACATGGTGTCACACACGGCTGTAACAGAACCGGAGGCTTTGTGCCACTCTGTGTGTTCACGCCCTCTTGTTTATCGACTGGCAGTGTCCATTGTTTTTACAGGCACAGAGGTCCCGCCCTCGGTCTTTAGGTTATTCACCAAAGACAATCTGAGCTACAATGTGAGGAGGGTATGGGACCTGGGTTTATTAGACTTTGATTTGGTTCTTTTGTGGTCTTCTAAAAGAATAGTGTGGTTGTTGTTTTTTTACAGAACACACTGCAATGTCATGAGCTAAAATAAAAACATTAAATCACAGAATTGAACTGGATAAGGATTATTTTCCTGCAGTATTTCAATCATTATGCATGACACAAATTCCGTCCGTTTTCTTTTGGCCTATCTCTGGCTGTGTCGCAGTAGCAGCAGGCTCACATAAGTTTTCCGACTCTTCATGGGTGATCCTCCAGAAGATAATGGGATGCATCCTGCATGTTCTTCTAAATTGAACTTGACCAAAAACCAACTAAACAATTTCTATTTGTAGTATTTTACATACCTGCAAAACAAAAGCCTGTTTGGGGATGTTTAGCATGTAGTGGCATAAAGTGAGCTGTGGGTACATGGTGGAGGGTGGTGACAGGGTAAACCAATACATGACTGGCACCAATGAGTCCCATTGATGGCGGTCTCCATGCTGGAAATGCTGTCTCAGCTTAACTTTCAGTCAACCTAAGGACAGGCTGACGAACTGCAGTATTTTGCACTTCTGCATTGGCATCATTTTTCAACACCTGGTTGCCGCTTGTTCCCACCTCTGTATTTAAGCCCCAGTGAATTGAGCATTTGTTCATATGTAATGCCTCCAGTCTAATGAGTTTACAATTGAAACAGCCTTCATTGTATTTCATTGGGAAGTACTCTGGGGAAAAAATAAGTTCAAATTTAATTATTGTTGCTATCCAGTTTTATCTCTCATGACCACAATTTCAACACTGACTCATACTCGTCTTCGGGCTGCCGCTCTGCTGTAATAATGGACTGAGCAGGAAACAGAAAAATAACAAATACAATTGCATTCAATGTCCTTGAGGGGAACATTTTTTAACTCTGAGAAAGCGTTTTGAGTGCCATTTTTTTTTCCATAGGGGCTTGTTTGGAGTGTGAGAGGTGGAGGGGTTGGCGGCTTTTTTGCTAGTGTTTTGCGTTGCCAAATGGGGATGAGTAAGCAGTCCCAGGAGCCAGAGGTTGTTCTGGGCTATGAGGAGTGTGGCCACACTGACGTTAGTCAGCGCTCCCCTTTTTATGGAGGAGACGAGTAGCAGAGAGCCAAAGATGCAAAGAGAGCCAGCCATTGCTAGCAGCACATCTTCACGCCTGTGGCTTGTTCTCATCCGCAAGCTGCTAAGCCTGGACTGACATCCACAATCGCGGATCTTTGAGCACCGCCGCTCAATCCCTTTCATTTAACCAATGAGTCTTTCATTTCTCCAACTCCAGCCTCTCTCTTTCACTCCATACACATCTGTCAGTCTCTCCATCCACCTTTGGCTCACTTTCTGCCGGTCTTTTTCCATCGTGCTGTTAGTGGCTTCCCAACTTATAAATCTGCTAAACCAATTCAGTATTACTCAGAGCGCAAAAATGTAGCGTAATGAGTAACACCCTTCTGTCGGTGAAGATGGAACTGGCTTATTTATTTTTGATTTAACCAGTTTTGTCCCATTGCAATTGAGAACTTCTTTTCCAAGGGAGACCTGGCCAAGACAGTCAGCAGTTCAAGTTACAGGCAGAGACATAAAGGGTGACAAAGTGCGATTTACAAAAACACTCAAATGTGCATTAGGAGAGAACCATAGGAGTCAAAACTGGTTGAAGCAGTCAACCTAAAAACATTGACATCCTGTAGAATATGTTTTGCAGTCTTTCATTGTAGATTTAAAACCAGCTCCTTTAGTTTCAAGTCATTGTGCAACAGAATCCAGACTGAGGGTGCAGCATACCCAAAGGCCCTTCTCCCAATTTGTCCAAGCATTTGGGACGGAGAGCATGAAGAGGTCCTGAGAAGGCAAAGAATATTAACCGATAAAAACACAGTCTGAGAGCAGACAGAGAATTTAGAATGATGTGCACAGACCAAACAAAAAAGTAATTAGCGTATGTTAACGACTCTGTCCTCCAGAGAGAGGGCCCAAACAAACTAGCTTTATGTTCAACAAGGCTAAAAGGAAAACTCAGTTTTACTTTATAACTGAACTCTGTTTTTAAAAGAATATTAAAGTTGTTTTCAGCTGAGCATTGAGTCTGGTCTTGTATAACATAGAAGCTATTCATTAACACGGTCAGCGGCTCAGTGCAGGTGTCCTTAACTCACTGGAGTCGCCCCCTGCTGGCCATTACAAACACTGCAGGTTTTAGGTACTTCTGCATTGGCTTCACTTTTACCACCAGGGGTTATGTTCACTTTCTATATGAAGTCTACTGCTGCAGCTGCCTTCATGTATAGATGTACAACGTTATTCAGTAGCCATAAAGTTATTTGACAGTTATTCGGTTGGGCTGTTTGAACTACAAGTGTGTCTCAGCCTGCAGCTTGTTCGCTCACTTTTGTATTGCTGGTAAATGTCAGAAACACAAGAATGTCAATCCAAAGCTGTGGATAGCTGTCATACTCTTGGAGAGCTACATTTGGTTTTTAGAGAAAACAAAATAAAAGAAAAAGCTTTTTTAAGTTGAAATCAAATTAAAGGTTTTACTGCATTTTTTCCGGCTTCCACTCAACAACAAATGTACCGACAGTTCCTCCACCTACAAATGTCAACAATACAATGCAGCTGGACGGAGAAAAAAAAAGAAAGGTTCCTGCTGTTCTGTAACAAGCACCCGCTGCTGCTTTTTCCACCTGAAAGCCAAGCCGGGCATGTTCTCTGAAGATTGCTGTAAGGCATAATAAGAACAACTGGTAATTCAACATGAAGCAAACGAAGTGTTGCTATGGTTACCTGTAAATGCTGGTTAAGAACAGTGGGGTTTTTTAATATTCAAAAGTCCTGGACTCAACTGGGAAGGGTCAAAGTCACTGATGATGTAAAAAAAAAGCAGGGACATTCACATTTAATGCAAAATATGTAAATAATTAATTGTCTCCACATGTACGTCCAGCTGCTGTCAGATGACCAAAGTTGCACAGGTATAATTCATGTCATTAAGCGACAGCCGTTCCCGTATATCTGATATAAGACAGAACCAAAATGTTGGACCAACTGGAATTGATGTTTTCTATTGCAAACCAACAGTATGAATAAGATACAGCTCTACAAACAACTGTGCAGCTGCTTAATTTAGAAATCGTATCAGTTTCTTTAACCTGTATATGTGACCAGAAATGTTCACTAAAAATATTATTTGGGTTTTTTGACCAAAGTTAGGCCTTGTGTCCACCTAGTGTTTTTTAATCTGAGAGTCAGCACATTTTTTTATTATTATTCAACGAGTAGAAAGCGTTTGCAGCTGCAGGCGGCCGCCCAGACAAAAAGCACAGTGCCCAGCATTTTTCTGAACACTCCTACTTTTTTATACCGCCGCTCTAGGAAGGCGCTGTTGATGTCACCTGCGCTCTTTTCCTCATGTGTGATATTCTTTGTATTTTTGCCTCCTACTGATCGTGTCTTGTACCCACGTCCTCTTCGCTCCGTGTCTGCTGGAGTAAAAATATGCAGTAAAAAGTAACAGAGCCGGTCATACAGCGACCGTTGTCAACAGACTGTTGTCATAGAGACAGGACGGATGTGCAGCACTTTTCTTCTCAGCGCGCAAACGCTTCATGAAAGATCCCCCAAGTGCGCTTTTCTTCCCGGAAAAATCTCTAAAGAAGGACACGGGGCCTTACTCTTCATCTTCATTGAATCAAAGATAAACAATAGGGTATAAACCTGTAAGATAAACTCAAACTATAATGAGAGAAACTGTGTCATAGCAACATTTACTGTTGTATGTGTATTTTCATTTTATAGTTTGACTAATCTGCAGTGCTTATGAGCTATCCTGTAGTCAGTCACTAGGGGGAGCTCTCAATGTTCTGGTTTCACTTCAGGGGAAACTTCATATTGTCTATCTTTTTGTACAGTCTATGATGCCTTCATCATAATTATTATTAAGAGCCTTAAAGTTATTAAGGTCGTTATTAAGTTATTTAAGAGCCTGTGAAAAGTTTTGCTGCGTCTACCTGAAGTTAGGCAAAAACTATTCCGCTTGAAAATCTTCTTAACTTAAGTTTTGTGTTTTCTTAAACACATCCTAATACAAACTGTGTACTCTTCCCTCTCACACAAGATAACATTGTTTATCTAACTTGTTTAAAGAAACATATCAAATCAGCAAAAAGTTAGTGCTATTCTTGAACTATAACTCAGTTCTTAATCCGTCTCCACTCCTCTCTTCCTCCCTTTCCTTTTTCCTCTCTCCTGTCTGCACAGCATCATCCCTCCTGAGCTAAAGCTCAGTGTGCCAGCACAGAGCTCAGGAGATAATACTTACAGCTACAGCACAGATTTATTCCAACATGGCTGGCCCTGTACATGGCCAAGAGGATCCTCATCTCCTCCGGATCGACGGGGACAAAGATGGGGAGCGAGTCACCGGGGGCCTCAGCGGCTCTAAAGTGTGCACTCATCAGCACAGCGAGAGAGAGATCAGACCTTTTCCACCGGCTCCTTCATCCTCGTTTATGCACCTCCCTCACTTTGCTCTGAGGACTTTCCCCCTCCATCGCACACAGTCTATCTCTCCACACACACACACACACACATATAGAGACGAGTCATCTTCCTCTGTAACGTCCCTCTTCTGTCTCAGAAACAGAGACCAGTCCTCCAAACAGATTACAAAACTCACAGAGGGCGTTTGGATCAGTTCGCTCATGACACTGAAAAGGGTTCTTACTATCACACTGTTATGTTTGTAGCTTATCATGAACAGAAAATGTGCTTGTTAAACTTTCAACTCTAGCCTGTACTGACTTGCTAGATGCTTGCCTGAATACTTAACTGCTCCTGACTCATTAAATACAGCGGCTTGGTGAGTGACCCTTCCCCTCAGTATATGACGCTCCATAGGTACTCTGCGGCATCATTTTTGCACCTGCACAACTCTGCAGTAGAGTAAGTCATTAATAAGCAGTGTTGTGTGAGTAACTTTTACAATAGCTTAACTACAATTAATATGTAACTGAAAATGAGTCAGTGTCTTACAAAGTCCACTTTAACTTTTGGCTTCTGTTCTTTGGCCCATCGGTCTCCATTAACCACAACAGAGAGCGGACGTTCACTATTATCAAATAACCTCCTTTCTCCAGCAGCAGATCAAAACCATACTCTACATGACAGGCAGCACCCAACAATAACACTTGAGGGGTACCTAAACATTCATATTTTTGAAGCCCTTGGCTAACTTTCAATCAGCTGGAACTAAAGACATGTTGTATGGAAGATAGGGCTGGGAATCTTTGGGTGTCTCACGGTTCGATTTCGATTCTTGGGCTCACGATTCGATTCAGAATCGATTTTCAATTCTGAACTATTCTGGATTCATGGATTCAAAGTCTATTTTTGAATTAGTCCACACTTCAGGATCTACTCAGGTCATCTGTGAGACTGGCTGAATTTCTTGATGCTCCATTTGGAATTCTACTGAGTTAAAGAGCTAGCATTAGCACTTGAGTGACTGATTAGCCCAAAAAAAAAAAAAAAATTTTGGAAGTTATGAATCTATTTATAATCTCAGTAGATAAGAATCTTAATTTTTACATAAATCAATTTTTTTCCACCCCTAATGGAAGATCTGCTACACAAAGAGCAGACTACTGTACACCTACCTCCTCAAATTAACCTAAGAATCATATTTTTAGGCCTAGAGAGCAACATGTCTGATCGTTTCATCAACATTCTTGTTGTTATGGATAAGTAGAGGGACCAAAAAAAAAAAGTCCTAAGTTTGAAGTTATAGTTCCTTTGATATTTTTGAATAACCTTAACAGTCCTATAGTAGCTTTGGGTTCACATGGCTGCATGATAGTAAAGTGTGCACATCGGTTAAATCTACAAACAGTGACTGTAGCTTTGTGCAGTCGTTTAACCTTGGCACAAAAACCAGCTGTAAATGAAATGCTGCAACATTCAGAGTAAGCGATCTAAGAGTCTTTCTTTTTTTTTATTGCTGTTAGATTTGTATCACTCGTAGGTTAAGCACCACGAGGTAGCACTGCTGACAAATCTGAAAAATCTGATTCAAGAAGTAGGTCAACATTAATCCCAAATCTTTACAACCGTTTTTGGCAGGCGAACACAAATTGAGGTCAGAGAATCCTCTTGGCCATCGTATTTGAAACACATTAACATTGTTGTTTAACCCTTTCTGAATTTCACGCTGCTGTAAATCCTTGATTTAAGTATGTCGGATGTATCAGGTGAGCACCCAAGCTGCTTCTGCTTCAGCAGCTTCCATTAAATAACAACTGGGTTTGCAGGCTGGTTGGTTAAGCCTTGGCTTCAGTGCAGCTCGTAAGCTGTTGATTTGGATTTTTCAATCCAAAATACTGCTAAGCTATCATTAAAATCAATTATGCGTGATGAAGGGTTTCTTTTTTTCCAAGTGGATTTTGTTTCAACCCATTTTATTTTTCACCCAGAGGTTGTACAGGCTGTTAAACCTCCGCCCGCCTCAGGGCTGTGTAATTCAAACAGTGATTTGAAAAAGTGACCATAGAGATCAGGGCTGGGAACATGCGGAGATAAATAATAAAACAATAATAAAAAAAACTGGGATGAGCCGGAGTATCAGCTTTAGGTCTACCTCCTGCGTCTGGCATCTCCCGGGAACTCTTGCAGAGCAACAGATGGTAAACTCTGAATGACTCAGCCGCAGCTCGCTCATGCATGGTCCTCTACTGCCACCTGCTGCCCACGTGCGGGACGGATCAAGAGCACTTTGAAACACAAACACAGAAGAAAAGTTACTTAAATGCAACTTGTTTGAAATACCTGATTAAAATAAGTTTAATGAAGCACCTCTGTTTCCTCAAGCATTTTCAGGAGTTGCTTAATAAATCAATTAATTTCAATAATTGAAGTTTAGACATCCATTGTGAGCCATGATGAAGAGATCTGCACACACTCTCATTCTCTAATGATAAACACATGTGAGTCTTCCCACTATCTGGGCCAATTATAGACAGCAGACACTAAACAATCTATCACAGACAAATAGAAAAATTACCCCCCTGATACAAAAGGAGGAAGAAAAATGACGAGGAATGTGAAGAGGTGAGAGCAGATGGATTATGAACTATAAATGTATAACAAATGAACCGAGCAGGGGGCTCAGGACTGCCAGACCCGCTCAATCAATCAGCGCTCTAACAAGACAGCGGGCAGCGTGCTGTCGTCTGGAAAAGAAAGACTTTCAGGCGGCAAATTCTGCACTCAGAGGAGAATGACACACACAAAGTCACGTCCAGACAAAAAGTGATATAACGGTGAGAAAACGTGCTAAAAAGACTAAGAGAAAGACTATCTCTGCGTGTGTGTTGTTGGTGTGTGTTGGTGTGGCTTTCTTTTCTTTTATTGTCTCCCCTTTCCTCTGAGTAGACGTGTACTGTGTACACGTTTAAGATGAGTGATATCCTGAAAGTTCATCTAGCGTCACCATCAAATTAAAATGTATCCAAGACTGTGATGAACTAAGAAAAATCCTGCAAAACTGATTCTAATTGTCCACATTGTTGTCCCGTTTGACACTGATATGTTTGTGTATGGGTGAAAAAATTCAGGTTATCAGTAGGAGAAACATTAACTGCTTTGCACAGACAGCTTCCAACAGGATCTATGTCATAACTGAGCTTTCTCGTTGCCGTGGACTTTTACGAGGTAAGCTGTAAACAACTCTGAGCTCTTAGCTAGCTGTAAGCACGCTGACATAGTTGTTAGCATCAGCATAAACTCTTGCCTGCGACTCATCCAACAACAGGCCTTATAACAACAAATTGATTGATTGCCACGCATGTCTATTCAGACATTTGGTGCACTGATTGTGTCGGGGGGGTTTTTTGGGACGGTTTGAATGTTGAAACATTTCAGTGTAGAACAAACATATTCCTTGGGGAGGGACGATGTTTTGTCATTGTAGTGTTGGGACACCTCAGTTTGCTGACATGATAAACTAAGATGTGAACATAGTGAATGTGTCCTGCTTCATATAAAAGTGTGAACGATGTTAGCACGTTAGCCGTTACTTCCAATAGCTACAGAGGCCCGACAGGGAAATGGACTGAAAAAAACAAAAAGCATTTTGCACACACCAGCAACTAACCTGTGCTCACAAGACAAGCTGCATTTGCTTACGAGGAGGGTTCTAGTGCTCATGAAAAAGATTTGTGTGCCGGGGAAGTTTTACAGGCTCACAAGAAGGTTTTTGTGTGCTAATGAGGAGGTGTTTCGTAACCACAAGAAAGAATTGTGTGCTCTCATAAAACTGTTTGTGATATCTTAAGCTCACAGAGACGCAAAAGACCAACATGGTGATCATATGAGACAAAAACTTTCTGTTGCACATGTAATACTTGTTGCAAGAGACATTTTTACATACACACAATATTTTCAACCTGAGCACCAGAAACTATCTCGTGAGCACACGATACCTACTTGTTAGCACGGAGAAAAATAAATTAAGCCTCCAAACATTTTGAACGATGACCGTTCAGCTTTACAGAGCAGGCAGAATGGCTAGCTTCATCAAGACATTTTGTCGGCACATGCACTAATCAGTGATTTTGAACCCATCATGAGGGTGTTTCTGTTTGATTTTTAGCCTCTTCTTCCTAAAAATGTTTTTCAATTCTGTCTTTGATCTTCCAACTGAGCCAATTAAAGAGACGCCTTGTTACAGATTTTTCTGTTAAGGCATGTTCAGATTTTAAAGCAGAGCCAGTTTTATTCACACAGTTGGATCAGTGGCAGTCTGAGCACATTTATCATGTAAGAGGAGAAATGTATTTTCTGCACCTCCCTCTGAAACCTGATTGCCGCTCCTCTCTCGTTCTGTGTTTACCTTTCCCTCACCTCTCCGTTGCTTTGACGCACCTCTCAAACTAATCCTCTTTGCTCCCGCTGATAGACTCTCCTTGTTCTGTTTTACTCGGTGTCCAAACACACAAGTTGTCTTTTAGTCGCTCACTTTGACCTGTATGCTCCCACTCTTCCTCTTCATTGAGCTGTGAAGATGACCTCATCTTCCTGCCCGGGCCCCAACCTGCCATAGGCACCACACAGACGGAGCTTAGGGGCCCGGGGGACTCGGGGGGGGGGGGGGGGGTGGGGTGTAGAGCGCCACATGTGGTCATGTCCAATAAACACATTGTGAGTGCAGTCTGTGCTGTCAGAGTCCAGCGAGTCACAAAGGGCTGACAGCGTGTTGTAGGGGCTGCTGTAAACCCTGTGAGAGGGGAGTCCCGTTGTCCAGGCCTGAGACTCTCTTTATGGAAGAAGAGAACAGAGGGAGTGTGACAGAGAGCAAGGAGGAGGAAGGGAGGACAGTGTGCCCCCTCCTCTCTCCATCCTGCACCCTACTGTCCCAGAGTCACAGGGGTGTGTAAGAGGGAACAATGAGTCTGCAAACGTGAGCGCGCACACACATACAGAAACTTTGATTCTTTTCCTCTCTTTTCCTTTTTTTTTTTTTGCTCTTAGGTTGAAAAAGCAGAATCTCTCCATTGAAACCAAGCTAATGAGCTTTTTCATGAGCCTGGTGACCCAATACTGCGACTGAATGGAAGAATGGTTTGACTTTAAAAGATGCTCAGTAAAGAAATTTGAGGCCAGTAAGTTAGATCCTTTACTTCAACGCTAGATTTGCTATATGCTTGTGCCTTAATGGAAGGTTAAAGTATGCCCTCTACCCTATGATGAGTTATATTACCTACCTTATTGCTTGTAGTCGCCACCACAACCAAAACAGCGATGCAACCTTCAACAGACCCCGGCTCCATTTATGCGAGCTAGCCAGGTAGTGTGAACGCCGACACTACCTACCCTACCACATGGTCCCTTTTGGCCCCCACAAATCAAACATGTATACCAATGGGCAGAAAGAGCCAGGACACCACCAGGGTTGTCAAGTTGGAACCTCCCTTTGTCGATTTGTCCAACGACATTTTTGGAAGGCCGGACAGCGATCTCACTGCCCACCAAGTCAACATGCAGAACTTCTTACCTACATGGCCATCACAGCCCAAACAGATATTCTCCCTTCAACAGACCCAGGGTCTGAACATGCATCCTCCTGGTAGTATCAACGCAGATATTACCTACCCTACCACATGACCACTAATGGTCCCCATAAACAAACACGACTATTACTGGTGCCAACGTCACTACATGAAAAAGATGGCAAAGAGAAGACAAGAGAAAAATAGAAAGACACAGATATGTTTGAAGAAAGATCTTAGAACGTGTAGGGGTGTGTAGGTAGTCCTTAGAAAACAAAAACACCAAACATACTTTCCGTGCAAGTATAGAGATGGTATACATGTGTTTTTAAAGCAGATGTTGCAGCCATTGCAGCCTTTCTTGGGGCACAATATACAGACAATTCTACAACTTTTAGTCAATATAAGCCATAAGACTGTTAAGAGTGTAAAATGTGCTAAACTGGATCCAAGGTTTAATAATACCAAGCTTCCCCTTTAAGTCTGAGACCTATGTTAAAAAAGAAGCACATTTACAATAGACACATGCACAAGCATTATGCAGATTTGCACGGACAGACACTTGTGCACATGCACTCTGGTCCCCCTTTCCGTCTCAGCTTCCTCCTGGCTCTGCTTTTACAAGTGGAGCACAGCCATTATCTGTCTTGTTGCCGACCCACCTCCTTCCCCTCCTCCCTCCCCCCTGTGCACATCCCTCACGCAACACGGACAGGAGCCTCTGATCAGAATGAAAGGATTGCGACTCCTTTGTTAAACATTCTGGTTGAAGGTCAACGGTTGGCTTGCGGAGCAATGCAAATATCAGCGTGGGTTCATGGTGGAGCTGGTCTCGGATCATTGGTCAGGCCTCTGTACTCGGATTCTTGAATGAGGGAAGACAAATGTCCTGCATTTCATCAGATATTTCCACCGTCACTGTTCTTACTTTCATTCTCTCTTTACTAAAGAACAATTGTATTTTTTGTCTTCATTACCCAAAATACCTCATCCGTCCTTTATTCTCTCTGGAGCCAACAGTGACCTCCTATAGGCGAAAGAGCCATTATTTTTGGTTATGTGAAAATGGAGCCCCAGGTTTCATTATTTTTATATTCTGCTACTTATATTTTTGTCTGGGGTCAACCATGTATCTTCCTTAGACGATTGCAGCCAAGTGGAAACCTTCCCGCCTGCAGCCGTGACACCTCCCAAGGCTCCAGAGCTATAACTCAGCGAGCCGCTGCCTTGCCTTGCTGCATCACCTTCATTAACCACCGCGCTGGAAGCTTCTCGGTCATGGCTGCTACGATGACTCTCCCCTCAACTCCAGCTTAGCTTCCTCAGTTTATTTTTCCACTTATCTGTTGTGAGGACTGAGGGGAGGCAGAGACAGAGGGAGAAAACAGTGAGATACTGGGGGCTTGGGATGTGTTTTTTAATCTGTTATTCTCCCGTATTGGCACGGGCGTCTCCAGTGTGGGGATTAAGGAGCAGACAGAGTGATGGAGCTCCGCGCTGACCCCGAGGTCGGCTGAGGACTGGAGGAGGAGAGAGGAGAAACAAAATAAATCATCTCTGTGGAATGAAAGAGAGAACAGAGTTGAGGCTTGGAAATTGTCTGTGTGGGACAGACAATGGGAGGAGATAGAGCTGAGAAATTGAGGTGCCGGCAGTGGTAAGGGTCTCCTTGAGGTAGAGAGCGGTCGAAATCCTGAAACATAACCTTAGAAATCTTGAGGTTACTTTTACAAAGTTGGCCCGTAGGAGTACAATTGAGCCTCGCACCTCATTTCCACTTGAAAGAATACTTTAAACGAGACATAGAGTGCAAGGTTTGCTAGATTCAGGCCTATAAGCTCAAATGAAACATTATTTTCTTCTGCCAGCAGTTTTGTATTTTTCACATTCTAGCAGAGATGCTGCTGCGGTGTTCCTGGAGGAATGGTGTCCTGTGGTTTTTAATTGGTCTCGGATGCATTTTCCTTACGACCCAGTGAGAGAAAGATCAAGTTTGCGCTTGTTGTTTCAAGTGTCATTTATTGTTGAATCATGTAAACATCAGCTGGAGTCCACTTCCTTCTGACCTGTAATAGACTGTAGCATCAACAAACTCTGAAATATTATCTCAGCCTCAAAGGGTGCGCTTGAAGTTTTCTGTCTTTTTCTGATTTTACATAACTCGCTTTCTGTTCATTCAAAGAGTTATTGGTTGCTGTAACCACTCACAGAGCTGTGAAGCGATCCCTTTCAAACTGAGGAGAAGTTGGTGACTAAATTGAGCTTTACTGTACCAATCTGAGCTCGAGGTTATCTTCATCTCTGAGGTCTTATGGAGGTTTAAGGGGACAGTACACTCAGTCAGGGCTGCTTGTCCAATGGGCAAACAGCTTTAGAAAACCAGGATGTTCATCCATTTTAAATTAGAATGTTTTATCCCTCTGTTGTTTCGTCATTCTTTCACAACTATGTCTACCACTTATCACGTAAGAAATTAATGTAAAACTATTGAAGAAAGTACGGCATAGCTGCAGATTTCCCACCAAAGCCTAACCTGCAGCTCCAAAGAGCTAATCACTGTATTTGGTATTTGGAAGGCAACAGTGTGATTAGTCTTCCTGGTAGAATTTGCAATGACAGCACAGGAAACACTGTGCATGACACTACATTGCAGCTAGCTGCTATTGTACATCGTGTTGGTTTCCACCAATGGTTATAGCCAGTCTCAATGTCTGCTGTCTTTGCATATGTTTGGCAATACACATCATCATGTATCATGTAGCTCCTTAATGATCCACTAAGTTTCAGTTGCCATTGTTTGAAAAAGCTCAACACAATGGTACAGAAGCCAGCACAAGTTTTGTTGCTGTAATTGCCAAACGATGCCGACAGAACTAAGTTGTTACTAAGCTGCAACCTCCAGTGTTGAAAATTGAAGCCAATACATAAGTGTAGACGGAGCTCCCCTAACCTTCAGGGAGGTGTTCTGGCACTACTACCACCTGACGTCCATGACGCCCAGCCACTACCATCGGACTGTGTCGTCCCCTAAACCATCAACGGCCTCATTCATGCACGGCCTGCTCCGACCTACAGGAACGTGAGGAATACAAAGGAGAAATCCTTCCTGCATTTTATCCCATATGCTCTTTTGTAAAGTGTCTCGAGATAACACTGTTTGATTGATTGATTGATTGATTGATTGACTGAAGTGCCTAAAAACTGCATTTCCTCGAGTGTCCACTAGAGGCTGGCTCCAAAAGCCAAGGAATTGCCATTAGGCCCCATACAGAAAAGTCAATTTTTACAGCAGAAATAAACATGGTTACAGCCTGATTATTTTTATACTTTTCTTTTTTGGTAAACACTTTGTGGGAGGTGAATTTATTTTATAACTAATATCCATTTTTAATTATATGAAGCTTTAAAGGTAATAGAGTTATTCATAAATTTGAATTAATATGAGTGTTGTAGCTGCTCGTCGGGAGGCTTAAGGCCCACCTCTGTTCCAGCTCTTCTCCTGTTGCTACATTGATTGAAAGGTCTGGTGGTGCGAAGTATTAGAGTCCATGTTACAGTCCAAAGAATTTACCCATCTTTTGTACTTTCTCTGTGGACTGCTGTGGTTTACAGATGTTTGCATGACTGGTTCCTTACTTTCAAATGTGTCTTTTTGCCTTTCACAGCATAGATCAGTTTGCCCTCCCTCTACTGCAAACTCCTTGCAACTCACAGAGCCCATTTTAATCTTCCCTGTGTAAATGCATCAACATGTAACTATGCTGCATGCGTCTTGGGAGGACTGCTCTAAAATCAATAGCAACCGGAGGGAAAAGGGATTGCTTCAAACATCAAATACTGTGAATTCTTTCTCTGTGTTGTCCCCCTTCTTGTTTTTCTCCAGTGTCACCTCTGAGTCTCTGCACTCTGACATCTTCAGTGTTTTGTTTCCCTGCATTTCCTTCCTGGGTCTTCATTTGTCGAGATTGCTTCCTGGCTCAAGGTCATCGCTCCTCATTCACCCTCCTCTCCTCCACGTATCGATGCCAGTAGAGCCCTGCTACTTGGCCGCTAAGGCAAAATCGATATCCCTGAGCGCTCAACGTTTGTGCTCTAATATCCTCCAAACACCACCTGCCAAAATATTTATGCTGTTTTCATGGGAGATGCTGAGAGTTAGACAAGGAAAGACACATCTGGCAGCTTGCAAAGGATCCTAAATAGAAGCTCCTGATTTATTCTTTATTGCAATTCTTATTAAATGTTGCAAGGTCAGTACGGCTTTGTTTTTGAGGAGTGTGGCTATTATTGATGTGTGGGTTACAGGCGGGTGAATCACCTCATGTGGAACCGGGCCCTTTTTCTCCTTTTCCACAAGAGCGAGGGCAGCTGTTCCTCCGATTGTTCTGTTTACTTAACGGCGACAGAGAGAGTAATGAGACTGGAAACGCTGGAGGGAGCAGGCTCAGACATGATTAAACGATACAGCATTTGCTTCCAGAAGCAGCACTTCTTCGCACACTGGCCGCAGGAAGATGGAGGATGTTTGCCACAGGTGTTGGGCATAAAAAGGCTCTCAGACCGGGGCCAGATGGGCAGACAGAGAAAATACAGCTTGTGTTAATCTCTTGTTGTCGTTTTGCCCTTGAGGCCGAGTGTATGTGACAGCCTTGTGTGTTTGTATGAGGCATATTGATGGTTTGACCTCTTGACTTGATACACTCCTCTGTGCTTCATCCTTGCAGACAAACAAAAGCAGAGGAACAAGGGGCTTTGGTATTCTGCCGGCGCACGTCTCATTGAGCCCCTTGTCACATCGCTGCGGGGGGTATCGGAGGCCGAGCAGGGGCGGCTGGGCTGGCCTCGCTGGTTAACATGCAAATGAGAGGTTTAATGGGTCTGAAAATGTCACTGAGGTCAGGCTCTGTAATAATTCAGTGTCAGATTAAAGCACCATCAGGGTGAATGTGGGTGGCAAGTCAACGTTGCAGCTGGACCGTTTCATCTCGCTACTTTGTCAGAAATTGATCAAAATTCTATGGAAATCCTGCAAACGATGTCCATTAATAGGGCTGCATCCAACTCAGGATTCTGATTGGAACTTAACAACAAATGGAGCCATGCTAAACTCCTCTTTTGGCCTACGTACTATGTCCTTACAGTGAGACATATGTTTTCCAGCGTTTTCTATAAGCAGCAGCCGCAGCACAATGAACCATTTCAGACCACTTTCCCACTCACTGTGTTTGTAACGTTTACAGCCTGCCCAGCTGCTCCTTCAGTGTTGCCCGGTGGAATCAGGTCGAAGCAGAAGCACAGAGATTGAACTTCCAAAAACTGGTTGTCCTCTCACCTGATGATTCAAATCTGGGACTCTAGGGGTCAGCACCACACATCAATCAGGAAGGGGCGCAAGAATTGCAGCAGATACATGGGACTGAAGTGGGGACAGACAGGAGCCAGGGACAAAGAGCGACTGACGAGCCAAACAACAGATGATGATGTGGGTGTGATGGGGTGGGTGTGCAGGTTATTTGGGAACAATCAATTTTGCATGATACCTTTTTTATTTTTTTTATTTTATTGATACACACCCTGGGGAGGTAAATGCCATCATGGCGTGCTCGGTGGATGTCTGCTTGGTCGACGATTGATTGTTCTGGCATTTGATCCTCTGGCTCACAGTGAAGGATGGATGGGGTGATGGAGGCATGAGAGCACCCATGGCCTCCCCTCCCACCCCCTCCCTCTGTTCTCCACCCCTGTCTACCCCTCCCACCTCCTCCTCCTCCTCCTCCTCCTCCTCCTCCTCTCAGCTCCTTCCATCATCTGTCCCTCCCCTCCACATATATCCCTCACTGTCTTGTTTCCCACTCAAGTGCCTCTTAAAGCCTTATTGCAGTGTGCTCGTGTGAGCTTTAAAGGTTGTGTTCATGGTTCTATTGCGCTGAAAGCCTTATCAAAGGCAGACACATAAAAACAGCCGTTTATTAAGCCCCCCATCAACTGTCCTGGGTGAGGATTTATTCTGGTCTCATCTTCCTTTTAATGTTGAAGAAAGGCAGCTACCAGCCTCACATGTGGCTAAACTGGTGATCTATTGAGCGCCATCAGCTAACCATGATCCTTCTTCTATAATATAAAATATTGAAATATATATTTGCTAAGTAATCAGCACAGAACTACTCCTCCTTTAATTTCTCCTTTAGTTAATTAACTGCCGACACGTGTGCTACACTCATTTAATGATGCACAAGACACACAAGCAATAAAGGACTGAAGAAGACAGACGGAGACTATGAGAATAAATCAATTACACATTCAATTTTTTACTTTAATAAGGCACTCGATGCATGTGAAACCTACATTCTCTTAAACGTGTGATGAATAAAGAAGGAGCAGACATTACTATGTGACACGTAAGAATAAAAGACTCCAGTGGTAAAAGAGGACGGGGAGAATATGAGGGCTGTAATTGGATATGTGTGAATTAATTTGTTCAGTGAACATGCAATGAATCACATCAGGTCATAACGGCCAGATGGAGCAGAGCGGGGCTTTGGCATGAGGTGGTGAAGGGAGATATTTAGCATTTCAGCCTGTGTGCAGTGATGCTTTGAGTGGTCTGCACTGCCACCATGTGGAGAGAAGAGGGACTACAGGCAGAGAGAGAGAGAGAGAGAGAGAAAGAGAGAGAGAGAGAGAGAGAGAGAGAGAGCCATGAGAAGATAATTACGATCATATCTCTTCTGTTTTACCTCCTTTACATTTCCTCCCTGTTTGTTTAAAGAACGTTGACACTGTTCCAGTATACGTTGGCGCTTTTTATCCTTTTTAATCTATTTTTGGGGGGTTAAAGACTCTGTGGTCTCCGGTGTCTCCTGGAGTAGAAGTCGAATACTGCTTCTGAAACAACTGAAAGTAAAGATGTCTGAGTCTATCTCTTAAGTCTCCTTTAAAAATAAGTAACCCCTTAGATAATATGTGCTGATTTCAAATGATTTGCACGTTTTATTTTCAGTGGTTTTACAACATTTTACTTTAATTTCATCTCCATAATTTTGCCATCCATGTTTCTGTTTTTACTTGTGTTTCAAAGGTGTGGCTGTGAGACACTCTGTACTTTGATTTAATCCTCTATTAATAATCATAAGTGTACCAAATACTGCGGAATCTGTCGTCCCAGCCTTGCACAGTTGGCACACGGAAACACATATAAACAATGTGACACAGGAAGAAACACATAAACAGTATCGGAGTAATCCAAGCAGCCGGAGCTACAGTCAGCGTGGAGGCTTGTTAAAGCGCTCGAGGGGACAGAGCTCTTTGTAACACGTGCCCTCTTCCAGGTCAGAGTCCTGATTCTCGGACCGGATGGCAGAAAAGAGACGAGTGGATCGAGTGGGTGAGAGGGGGTCCTGGACTATGATGAGTTTCTCAGTGTGTCAGGGCTTTGTAGCTGAGATGTGAGAGGTTATGGGTGGGCAGACTAATATTTTTTGAAGCAATATTTGTGATATGGGTGAGTTTATCTTCATGTTGACGAAGCAGGGTGAGCAGTAGAGGAGGATCGGTTGGACGATGCTTTCATGCAGTAGTAATACTGTAGGAGGTGAGGAGATACAGACAGGGCTCTGAGTTTGCCTCAGAAACCGACTCCTCATCACAACTCGCATCCTTCTATCACCACCACCACCACCAGGGTCTAGACTCCATCGGTGGGGGGGGGGGGGGGGGGGTATCCTATCCTGCTGTCGGCCTCGCTACCCCTCTGAGTGCATGCAGACTTCATGACGGAGTCTAATCACCAAAAGACACTCTTATTGAAGTCTCCCCTGATTGAAATATCTGAACATTCGATAAACGTTGACTGTGCACAACTGTTCAAAAGAAAAGACCGTCTCCTCCTCTCCTCCTCTGTGAGAGACGCTTACCTCTTCGTGGTCCCTGAACCTGTGAAACCCGGACCTCCACTTTTTTAAATGATATTGATGAAAGTCTGGTTCCTTGTGGGAGCCTCGGCGTAAAAGAATGCAGAGTGGGAGAGAAGCCTGGAGTCGCTCCTATCACTGCCACCTCCTATAACACAATTTATGAAGACTTTTCTTTGGCATGGTCCTCATAAACGTCTGTGTCATAATCCTCAATAATCCCCACCAAGAGGGTGACGGAGGATGTATGTGACAGCTGGAACTGTACCTCTACATGTGGACAGAGAAGGACCCCGAACACAAGAATGTTTCTGTACGTTTCACCGGCCGTACATCAAGGTGACGAATGTGTCTGAATCTAAAAGAGGATTCATGGTCATTAATTATGCCCCGATGTTACATGAGGGAGAGATGTAACCTTAGCGCCCTTACGTTAACCTTCTGCAGAGTCTCATCTGGGTTTATCTTGTAAATTCTCCCACTTCTCTAATAAGCATTTCTTCAGATGAAACAGGATGTTGATGTTACACATGTTTAAACTATTGTTTCTATCAAATCTGTGTCAAATTAGCAGAATGTAAGAAGAGGGTAACTATGGATAGCATATATCGTTCATAGAAACAATAAAGAAAAAAAAGGCCGTTAACATGTTTCATCTGTTGTAAAAACTGTCTTTTTTTTTTTTTAAATGTGTGTGTGTGTGTGACTTCCTGTGCTTCTGCAGCCAGCCTAAAGCGGACCCTCGACGAACAGCAGGATTTTGCATTTCTGCATTGGTTTCATTTTTTCAACACTGGCGGTTGTCGCTTGGGTTATTGGGTGCAGGGTCAGTATTCCCTGAAACTATGATACTGTATTTGAGCTGGAGCTAAGGGTAAAATATGGTCTGCAACAGATTTGCCACTAAAGCAAGAACTTAAAACATTGTCTCTCAGTAAATCATTTAATATTTTTAAAATACACAACACTGATTCCAAAACGGACTAATCCTGAATAAAGACTCTGCAATACCAGATATAATTAGAAAATGGAGATAAGGTTGGATTGAATAGGTTTTTTTATTTCTTCCTTTTCAGACATGTTAATTAAATAGATTAGTGTCCGTCATTTTATCTGCGTTATAAACTCCCCGCGGATTGTAATTATTATTTACTTTATGTTTGTTTTTTTATGTTCATCTTTCGTCCTTTGTTATATGTTAAAAATGAAAAACAAAAGTAAATTCAATTCAAGACATTGATTCAAAACCTCAGAAGAATAAGAGAAGGATTGAATATAAAATATATATTGAAATATCTCTGGGAATTAGTGTGATAGGATTTTATTTCTGAGAAGATTTACTTTATGTATTATTTTATGATTTTAATACGAACAGAAGTAAACATTATATATTCCGATCTGCCTTCCATACCAGTAGGTGGCGCAGATGCACCGACTCATTCTTTTCAAACCTCCAATAAACCTCAAAGAAGAACTTGTTGGAACCTTTAGTAAATAAAACGTGTTTCCAGTCGGACTTGTGTCAGCGCTGCAACAAAACATGAAGGACTACAGAACATGTGAAGAACAGTCAGAACTACTCCTTGTTTTTGCGATTGTGGGAATGTATTCTTTTATGAAAGTGTATTGACAGTAATGTTTAAGAGGTAAGTGGTAAAATGAACCTACATTTGTCTTCAGATTCAATCGTAGAGTTCATCTTGTGCTAAAGTTATGCTAACTAGCTAGCTGAAGCTTTTCATTGATGTTCCTCCCTCAGGGCTCATATTGAGGTTCACAGCGAAATATCAAACAGATTTGTAGGCTTTTATTCTTCGTGTTTCCCATTGCCTTATTCAGCTAATAAATATGTAACAATGTGGACACTTCAGGGACTACAGATGTAAGTGAGCTTATAGCTAACTGTGTCCCTGTCACAATAAACACAAAAAACAATATTTTAAACAAATAACTGGGAATGGTGAAGTTTTTCATATCCTGCTGCTGCTGTCATGAGCAGACAGATCTGATTACCAAACTACAATCCCCAGAGGATTTACTTCACATGCTTTTTTAATAAGAGCTGCACCTATTGGTGAAGTAGGGCCTATCCTGATACACATGTTTGTGTATTCAGGACTTCCTTCAGTGTAACACTCCAACAATGAACACAAGTCACAGTTTGTCCATCAGGTGACTTAACCTGCCTGGAAATAATCCTCTTCTCTGAATCAGTAGTGAGGTGAACTAGATGTCTGCATTAAATAGATTGTATTTTGAGTGACAGCTCCTCTCTCTCTCAGTTGTTCCACAGAGCAGGACAGAAACCTTTGGCGATGCTGCTTTCAGCTGTTACGCTCCGGGACTGTGGAGCGACCTTCCTGAGGGTCTGAGAGGAGCCCAGAATATCGAGATTTTTTTAAACGCAGTCTTAAAACTCATTTATTCAGTCTGGCTTTTATATCGTGTTTTATATCAATTCAAATCTTAACATTACTGTATTGTCTTTTTTACCCTACGACAATTTTAAATATTTTCCTCTTATGTATTTATTTTAATATCTTGTTGCTTTTATGTGTCGTATTTTATTTTATTTTAATACATATTTTTTTTAATTCTTATTGGTGTGCATTGGTCTCTCAATGATTTTATAAACTCCTTTTTAGTCAATAACTTTTCTGCACTCTTGTTAAGCACTTTGAACTGCAATTTAATTTGTCTGAAAGGTGCTGTATAAATAAAGTTTGATAGATTGATTGATTTTGCCCAACAAATAAACATCGGCTACTGACATCGATTCATGACACACGATGTGCAGATGTGCCGATGTCTATCAACAGGGCTGATGTCGGCCGATACCGATGTTGCATCCCGACTTTTTATGCTTTCACACGTATGCAGGCGTGTTGCGTGATTCAATAGAATTAGTGAGGCATCGGGACCTCAAGAATCCAGCAGAAGCTCTCTCATAGACCTCACAGAGTAGCAAACATTCACAGACTGTTTAGGTTAGCACAGATGACACACTTTGGTTTGGGTTTGAAACAAGCAGAGAACGTAGCTCTCTGCAGCTCAGACACAAACCCCACTCTGATCTGTCGATAAGACATGCTTCACTGATAAAGCGCGGTGCATTCAGACTAGTTACGTGCGGACTCCAGACAATCAGGCAACAGCTGAAAATACTGGATCCCTACGTAGCGCAACTGAGGCACCGATCTTGTGGCGGGAAATGCGAAGCACCTCGTAATGCTGAGAGAACTATCTCGTTAATTCAGAAAAACAGAGGTGAATGAAACATGCTTCCATACATGCATGACTCAAGAGTTTGAAATCATTAAGAATGCACATGTTTCACTTAAATAATATTTTCATAAAGGTACAGCTAGGAAACTGTGAATGAATCGGATGAGGCTGTACACGTATAAAAGATGTGATTGTTAATCAACCTGTCCTCTGTCCGCTCTGCAGGTCAGGCTGAAATCTTCAGGGGACGATGATTTGTCTCCGGCTGCGTCCGTGCCTCCAGCCTGGGACTCAGGTTTGCAGGTCTCACCTCCGGCTGGTCCATAAATTTGCTTCTCTTCAAAAAGCCACAACACTTCCTGCAAAGAAAGTCCAAAGCTTACTTTACCCCTTTAGTGGTCTGGAGGCTTACCTGGACAGGTGACGTATCTTCTCCCTGCATCTGAAGTGTTGAGCTGGATTCTGTAAATTAAAAACATTTCTCTCATTGACTTGTTTTTCTTTTATATTTTTGGGTGACGTGGGATTACATCCTCAGGTCTGTGGACAGGACGCCGTTCCAGCTCTTTCATCCCAGTCTGGAGGACATGCTCAAAGCGGAAAGCCTTTTTCATTCTTCAGCGTCTCATAAGATCGATTACTACGTCTCTGCAGAGAGGATGGACCATGTTCCTGCGCTGAAGCAGCCCGAGGTGAGCCAGCGATGTGTTGGCACGTGGGTCATGTTTCAAAGATTAAAAACTGTTCAACATGTAACGTTGTGCATTTCCGTACAGAAAGAATGAAAGGTATTCTGTTCAGTGTTTCCTCCACAGAGTGACAGTAATGAGGGAGTGGAAGTAGATTTTATTTTGAATGTTTCTGGTTTTTCATGGAATCACTCTCCGAGAAAGACTTTTTTGTCAACTTTACTCGAAATGGGAGCATCATTTACTCTATCAGTAACTACCATAACTTAAAGAAAAACTTATGAGAATCAGGAAAATGTGAACTTAGCTAAGGCTTGGCCGCGCTGGCCGTTTATAAAACTGCAGATTTAAGGTCCTGTTGCAGAGACTTTCGACTCCAAACTGGAGCAAACAAAACAAATCAAAAATATATTTAGTTGTTATCTATTGTCACCAAGAGTACCAAGTTTCCACCATGAGACAGTTTTACTTTATAAAGTCATATAAGATGTTTTTGTTTCTGGTCTGTGTGACATTAATAAGATAAACAGAGTGCATGTTGAAGTGAGTGCAGATGTTTAACATGAAGGTGCTGCCCCCATCCCCCCCCCCCCCCCTTCGATTAAACACATCATCTCTGAAAGATGAAGCCCGGTGTCTCTTTACCGTGCTGCAGCCTCATACATAATGAAGCGAGGGATGACACTCTGTTAATAAATGAGCAGATTTATAAGCGTATAGACAGTGGTGTTCAGCAGAGGGCTCAGAATGGAACATCGTGCTGAGAGGACACGGCGCTCAATGCCGGGTTAGTTACCCCTCTGCCGCTCCGCTCCGTCACACCATGATGTATTCTCAGCTTTCTGCCAGCGTCGGCCTCCATCCATCTGTCTCGTGTCGGGGAGATGGATGAGCCGGAGCCTGTGTCCTGTGGGACTGAGGGGGGGGGTCGTCAGGACTGCAGGAACGAAATGGGAACAGCTTTTGAAAAGTTAACGAGGGCTGCGCTGGTTGAAGTGTTCGCTTAATGAGGAACACCTGAGCGGTCAAACACCAGGTCAAACTTTTACAGATGGTCAAAAAGCTATCAAGAAATTTGTTAGTGTGATTCTAAACAATCCTGCAGGACACAATAACACAGAAACTTTTGCTCCCCCTATAGGTGTGTTTCATTGGCAGGAGCAACGTGGGGAAGTCGTCTCTCATCAAAGGTCTTTTCGCCCTGACACCTGAGGTCGAGGTCCGAGTCTCCAAAACTCCTGTGAGTGGCCTCAACCAGTGTGTGTGTTTGCAGGATTACAACGTTAAACATCGGTTCAAACTGTCCTCATGTCTGTGGTGTTCCCCTTCTTAAAAATCTGTTAAGATTTGAAGATCGTCCAGTGTGTATGCTGTCTTTCTCAGATCGTAGGTCAAGCCAGTGTTGTTTTACTAAAGAGTTAAATGAGGGAAGTTTTGATTGTTATTTTCAAAGGAAAACTACATTTTAACCTTTATTTAAAAGCTTAAAAGCAGGGTTGGTAAATTTCTGCACATCCACTTTTTAAGATGTTGGTTGAAATTGTCTTTAGGTCCTGACAGAAATGAATAACTTGCTCTGAAAAAGGAACAAAGAATGGAGTTTACACTGTGAGTTCACTTACCGCTGAATGAGACGACGTAGTTTCTACACAATGTAAGAGATGAGCTGAGGTCTGCTTCTGGAGCAACGGCGCTCGTGCATGTAAGTGAGGGGGTGTGGCTTTAGAGGGAGCACAGAGGGGGGGGGGGGGGGGGGGGGGGGGGGGGAATGTAGGGAATGCTACTTTCAAAATCATGCTAGTTTTAGAACATTACCAACCCTGCCTTTAAAGTGCAAGAAAGAACATATTTCTGATGGTCCGCTCGTGTGCAGCTTTATGTGTTTACGTTGTTGCTACAAAGTCAGAGTTGGCAATTTATCATAAGGAGCTGTATCTGTTGAAATCAAGTGCATGTTCTGGTTTAAGTGTCTTCTCACTGTGTGTTCCCCCCTCAGGGTCACACTAAGAAGATGAACTTTTTCAGAGTGGGCAAAGCGTTCACCCTCGTGGACATGCCGGGCTACGGACACAGAGCACCCAAAGACTTTGTGGACATGGTGGAGCCGTACCTTTACAGCCGGACAAAGTGAGAAACCTCCCTTATCTGTCTTAAAGTGTGTGTGTGTGTGTGTGTGTGTGTGTGTGTGTGTGTGTGTGTGTGTGTGTGTGTGTGTGTGTGTGTGTGTGTGTGTGTGTGTGTGTGTGTGTGTGTGTGTGTGTGTGTGTGTGTGTGTGTGTGTGTGTGTGTGTGTGTGTGTGTGTGTGTGTGTGTGTGTGTGTGTGTGTGTGTGTGTGTGTGTGTGTGTGTGTGTGTGTGTGTGTGTGTGTGTGTGTGTGGCAGCAGCAGCAGCAGCACCCTCATACACGTGATGGATGTGTGAAGGGTCGTTAACCATCTGTCCTGGGGAAAATACTAAACAGTGCGCCTCACTATTGGAAGTGACCTCGCTGCTAATTCACTCTTAATGACACTTCCTACAATGAATCAACGTCAGATATTAAATTATTCAGCAGGAGAGAGCTACAGGACCACAAGTCATCAGTTAACCGCTCAGTAGAAAGACTTCACACAACACTCAGAAATGTTCCTCAGAGGCCAACGCGTGATGAAAACATGGAAAAACACATTTTTCATGTTTGATGTTCCAGCCTGATGAGGACCTTCCTGTTGGTCGATGGCAGCGTTGGTCTTCAGGGGGCTGACCTGATCGCTCTGGAGATGTGCGAAGAAATCAGACGACCGTATGTGGTAGGACACACACACACGGACACACACGGACACACAGACACACACACAAAGAGTGGCATCAAGAGTATTTAGTGGAGACTGTCTGTTAATATTAGTCCTCAGTTTGAAACTTTTATCTGTTCATGAATTGACAGAAGATGTTCAGGTACATCCTGGGTCTTGTGGGGAGTCCGTCATGATGATGCATCGTGTTCACCTCCGGTTTTAGAGGACTGTGGTCGTTTTCACGTCTGCACTCCTGAAAAAAATCTAGATAATTTCCGCAGTTTTTCAGAAGTTTTCTGCAAGTGTGAAAGCACTATCGCCAACAAAATAATCTTCACATCAACATTTAGGGGTTCAGAGTCAGTCCTCCTGAAATTCTCTAGAAATGTTGAGGAGTGCATATCGTGGAAAACAGCAGACAGGCCGTTTACTGTTAACGATGCACACGAGTCTTTCTTGAATTTAGTGCTTTGTTAAGTTGAACACGATTGGTCCTTTTCCACATTCTCCTCATCCTTCTTCCAAATCCTCCTCATTATGTCCACAGCAAATTAATACTGAACGTTCTCACTCAGCTATTTAAAAGCTGCTGTCCCCTCTGAAATGCCGCCCCTGAGAAGTTATAATGAAGCACCCTCCGCTGCTCTGTACGCACTCTGCAGTCAATTATTCATGCTCTCAAGTTATTAAACACTACGGCCATGATTAAAGCTCTGACAGCTCAGCTTTTCAGACTCCCACTGCTGAAAGGCAGAAGGAGCATCGAGCCGGGGGCTTCCTGCAATGCAAGTGTTGACATTAGCAGCTTGAAAATGTTTGACATGTAGAAACACTTCATTTGTAACGCACCACATTCAATCATTATATATTCTAATAGTGTATGACGAGACAGAGAGCTTCTTAAAATCAATCTAACACATCCCTAAAGTCAGAGAAACTAGACAAGACACTTTTAATACTGCTATTTTTTTATTCCTGACTCAATGTTGAGAAATCTAGACTCTGGACTTATCTAGATCATCATCTTGGTATCATAGCAACACTTCCAAGACACATTTCCAAACATGTGTTTGACCTGTAGGATTCTTTACTTTAGTTTAAGGTTGAAAAAAAAGAAGTGTATACTTAAAAGGTCCGATGTGTTAGATATGTAGTGAGTGAAATGTTAAAGGTACCTTACTATATGATCAGACATTAAGGAAACATGCTATGCTGAAGTGCTGGCTTCTCTGACAACAATGCAGCAGCCAGTATGTCCTCCTTCTAACTTTAGATTCTGGTCCTGAATGCTCTGGATTTGTTTGGACCAGAGAAGGTAGGCGGTTTTAAGGCACCCCCACACGGCCGTTTTGGACACCCCATCGGTTTGCCAGATATGAGAGCAGTTATCAGGTCAACAGGTGTTGCAGCGACGGAAGCGGGCAAGAGAACTGGTTCAGATAGAAGTGATCGTACCCGACCTAAAAAGCCTCTGCATGTTTCTATGGACTTTCAGAAATGAAGTGGTGATACTGAAAACTCCAAAACCCACTGAAGAAAAACATTGATCACAGAGATTCATGGCTTTGAAAGAAGGAAAAGTACATGGATACAGTCAGGCTGAAAACAGAGTGAACAGTGTCATATCCTCGTCTGTCCAGTAGATGTCAGAATAAATCTGCTGAGCTCGATTTCTCTCACTTAACTATGAATGTGTTCAAAATGATCCCGAGCTCATTCTGAGTTTGTCTGAAACGCTGATGGTTCATATTTTCTGAATGTGTAGATAAAGATGTACAATATACTATAACATGCCAAATGTTTCTCTCTGCAGATCGTAGTGACAAAGATTGACAAATGTACCCGTGGAACGCTGCTGACGAACTTGATGAACCTGCAGGATGTGGTTAAGAGTCAGACCAGCAGCTGCTTCCCGCAGCCTTTCCTCGTCAGGTGAGAGTCTCTCTTCGACTGTTTATTCTACTCTTCATTCAGCCGACGCTTTTGTCCAAAGCAACGTACATCAGAGAGTAAATACGACACAAGAAAGGATCTGTTTAAGATGGAAAACAGCATTGTTCTCTGTATTACAACAATAGAAGATATGATGAGATAAACCTTTATTTAACCCACAGTGGAGACATTTACAGTGCTACAGCAGCAAAGAGCGAGGACAGCCAACAAAAGAGCACACAGAGCATTTAATCAAAGAGCCAAAACAGAGCTGCAGTTGTTACCAATGCAGTCTGAACATTGTCAGAGCGAGCCCCCATTTTGTCACAACCCAGACTCAGTGAGCTGGACAAACATCGAGACCACACAACTGTAAAGTTATTTAAGCAATCATTTAGTGAAAACTGAGGCAAAACATCCTAATAAAGAACCTACAGTCTGTAACTCAGTGATGGTGAATGTGTTTAGAGTTGTGGAGCCAAAACAAAGACCACAAAGTAAGTGTCGAAAAGGGAGAGAGAGAGAGAGAGAGAGAGGCAGGTTGGGTGCTTCCGAAATGCAAAGTGCCTCAAAAATCTGACAATAGACGGTCCCTTCTCTCTGTGCTGTATACTGTTAGTACCTACTGTTCAGTAGACTGATATTTATTCTGATTCATTCAGTGTGGAAGAGGCGTCATTAGCCCGCCTCATGTTATTGACTCTTCAGTTCAGATGTGTTATGCACGATGGCTAAGTGAATTATACAAAACTTCACATTGCATGTAAACAATTCAACAACTTCACATTTGAAAGGCGCGGTACCTGAACCGTCCGCATCTACCCTCGTTTGTTCTGATCTGGAGGTGACATTTTACATTTAATTTTGCACAGCACTGTGGGTGCTAAAATACAACTCCTTTCCTGAAAGTGTGTCTTTGTGCCCGGAGATAAACACATTGGGCACACAGTGATAGAAAGAAACAGCTCTGTGGTGCTGCTAGAGGTGGAAAAAAAAAAAAACTCACCAGGGAACCTATAAATACAGCTCAACACCTCTGCAGACTCCGGGGAACATCACACCTAACACCAGCAGTTATACAAAGTTAGTACAGTTTGTATTCCTCAAGCAGCTTTATGATGTGTATTTAATGTATCATATTGAAGATGAAGAAAAATGACATTTCAAAATAAAAGCGGGTTAAATACGGGAACACTGAGGCTGATGTATTAAATGGATTATAGACAGTATCACTCTTTTTTTTTTCAAGCATCTATAAAACATTAAAAGTACCATAAATTTAAGCAGTGATAAGGAAAGTGTATTACATAACCGAGGTCTGGGATTGGTCCGTCGTTTCCTTCTCCTGGGAGTATAAAGAATGATGAATACCAAACTTATTAAAATCATGTAAACTCAGTGAACTAAAATGCTTCACGAAGATCTCTTATGAGTTTGCATGCCCGATTCAAACATTTCAAAAAGTAAACTAAGGGTTAAAAATGAATTCTGATGTCTTATGAATGTGCTTATGTTGAGAATCAAACCTTAAAATCAATGTATAAAGTCTATCAGTCCATTGAATCACACTCAGGAGGTTGGCAGTTTAAAATTCTGTTACCGTGACAACCCTAATGCACCCTTTCTTTCTCTCTTTGTGTAACAGCGCCCTCAACTTTTGGGGGATCTACCTCCTGAGATGCTTCATCGCCCATGTGACAGGGAGCCTCAAGTTAACGGACACGTGTCAAAGCTGACGTCACGCCCGACGAGCTGACTTATGTATTTATGATCCTCATGACCATTACCATGGTAACATGTTACAGAGCACAAACAGGACACACAATAATAACAGAATAAAAGCAGTAACACTCGGCATGGTCAAAATACAACAGAAGTATAAAATCCTCAAACATGCACATTTTTGTGTTGAAGAATGATCTTCTAACGCTGCTTCAGATGATTTAATTTTTGAGTAAAATGTAAAACACACGTTGGTTTGACTGGAGGTCTTTGTACTTTGATTCTTCTCTACTTCATTATTCCCTTCAAATGCAAACACAGACAACATTCACAGGACACATAAACACGACATTCATTCATTTAAGGACTAAATGACGGCTGCACGGTGGCTCAGTGGTTGGGGCGAGGAGGTTACTGGTTTGATTGCCCGTCTCTCAGGGTACTCCGGCTTCCTCCCACAGTCCAAAGACATGCTCGTTAGGTTAACTGGAGACTCTAAATTGTCCATAGGTGTGAATGCCAGTCCAGTGTGTAACCCCGCCTTTGACCAATGGCAGCTGGGATCAGCTCCACCCCCAAACATACTACAACTAAACATGGGAGACACTGAAGTCACCAGTCCACCTCGATTCAGAAAGAAAGTTAAAAACATAAATATTTTGAAATAATATATTTGAAATCATCCAAATGACCCTTTAATACCACATCAGGTTCATCGATGTGCAGGAGAGAAAACAAACACCTCCACCGCGTTTCACACATTGTGTTTTAATTTGATATATTTCATCATTTTATTTTAGTGTCCCATCATGGTTTATCTTCACAGCCTTTCTCTCACTGTTTTATTATGTAGTATAACCTTCTACTTCCACAACGAACGTGTACTATAATCCTATGAAGCACACGATAAAGATCAACCATCGTACTGAAGGAGACTGCAGACATTAGGAACTATTCCAACACGGAAACAAGTTTAAAACATCAGTCTGATTGTGTTTATGTTGCTTTCTTTCTATTGGATGACCTTGAAAGCTCATCGAGCCTTATCTGTTTTATCATCTGATGATACGATGATACTGAAGGCAGATTACTGTTCACTGGTGTTTTGAATACTGTCAGGCTGTCTGCAGCGTAATGAAAGGAAAGACAAATCTATATTTATCAGGAAGAGCACTTTAACGAATCAAAGGAAAATTAGAAAAGAAAATCTAAAAAATGTGATTTAATCTGATGTGAAATATATTGACTTTGGCTCAACATCATGCATACTGATGAAATGTGAGGAACAACTCTAGCTTTATCCGATGGAGAGTTTTGGATATTGATGTCTGTTCATCTTTTGTTCATCCTCTGTTTAATGGCATGAAATCAAAGACTGTAAATATGATTGGACAAATTCCTGAAGTGGGCTTTTGAGTCCCATCGATGGCGGTCTCCATGCTGGAAATCCTGTCTCAGCCTAACTTTCAGTCAGCCTAACGACAGGCTGAGAGCTGGAGCTGAGGCGGGGTTTAAGCCTCCTGATAAACCGTTACACCGTGCCCACCTGTCAATCATATCAGCTACACGCCTTATTGTGAATAACTCTTACCCTTCATCAAATCAAAACGGATGAGTTACAAAATAATTTTGAACTGTACCCTTTATTTTTTCATTCACTTTTTGATTTGTAGAGAGTTCTTTTTTTTCTGTCACTAATGTGACTTTCAATCTACCGAAAAAAATCCTTATTACTTTCTTTCAAAATAAAAGCAGTTCTAATTATACAAACAGGAAGTAAACTACGTCAGCTAAAATCATGAAATATATACAAAAGAAAAGCGTGACCAAACTGTTTTGAATTGCAAAGTAATGGGAATTCAAAGAGATTATTAAAAATGTGATTAGTCGCGATTAACCATCATTAACCAGCATTTTTTGTGATTATAACGAGTCATTTGACGGCCCCAAAGTAATAACTGTTTATGATCATGTCCTTTAAATGTGACTTTTCAAAATGATGACTTGTTCAAGACCATTTTTTAGTCATTTGTTACTAAAGTCTCACAATTTATTTGAATTTACATTTATTCTAAACTCTCTGTTTTATGTTTGGATTTGGAGTTTTAAATTTAAAGCATTATTTTTCTATTCAGTCAGTTTTATGCAGACGCATTATCGCAGGTTTCTGCGTAAGCACGCATCCCGGTAATCATTGCTAAATATAGTTTAATGCTTTATCTGCACGTTGTTAATATACACGTTTTAAGTTGATGACTTACACGTAGGCTGCAGAGAACAGCGAAGGTAAAAGGTTAAAGATGTACAGCGGATCAGCAGACATGCACTCATAAACATTTTATAGAAGTTAGTCAGCTGAAGGTCAAGGTCACATCTGAGAATCTCTCATTGTAATCTTGTTTTCATCCTCCTGTTAACCTGCGTGGGACACTTTCCCAAAACTCACTTCTTGCTTTCACAGCGGAGCGCAGTGTGAAGAATGGACGAAACGGATCAGCTAGTTATCTGTTATCAGATGGACTGAGATAATGGCCACGTCATTACACTCATTCACACACCAGGAGCAAAAAGATACTTAACATTTACTGCCTGCTGAATCAAGGACGAGCACGATGGAGAGAAAAAGATAAAGATGATGGCACTGATAACAAGAAACGATAAGAGTCCGCTCTGAAGAGCTTCCAGCAGTGTACCAAAGACCCCTTCCTCATACCACAGTACTCCTTTAGACAAACAGAACTATGACACACACATTTGTAGAGTCCATGAGGCAATAAGGAATGTGAGTCAAAAAGATTTGAATGGTGTATCTGAAATCAGTGCTTTGAAGTAACTTTTGCAATATTGTTAAATGAGATTTCTAGACACAAACTGGAATGGCGCTCTGCCCTGTAATGTGTGAGCTACAAATTTAAAGTGAATCTTTACCTCATGGGGAGATGTGAAACTGTTAAAACTGTCATTCTTAACTTCTCAGTTTATTTACTGTGATTCCCTGTAAACATGGAGTAATTCGCTTGAGGCTGGCTGTAGAAGAACCAGAAGATTTATGAAAGATATGTGTTATCCATAGTTAGTCGTATAGCTGACATGATTGACAGGTGGGCGGGATGAAACAGTTTGTCAGGAGGCTGAAAACCTGCCTCAACTCCAGCTCTCAGTCTGTCATTAGGTTGACTGAAAGTTAGACTGAGGCCATATCCGAATTGCCAAGTACCTACTCAATCTTTCAGTAGGCAGTAGGCAGTACCTACTATCCGTGCTGCATACTGTTAGTACCTACTATTCAGTATGCACACACAGTAGGCAGATATTTGTCCCTACTTCTTCTGATTCATTCAGTATGGAAGTGGCGTCATTTACGTTTCCAGAACCGGCCGCATCCACCCGTTTTTTTTCTTTTTTTTGTTTAGCTTTATTCAAGAAGAGAAATGTGCATATACAGTCAGGTAAACAAAAAACAATATCACAATGTAAATCAAGTAAAAGGCAGATTAAATAACTAGATAACATACATAAAGAAAAGTACAAATGAAAGACAGTAAGATACAGAATATAAAGTAAAATAAACAAATAAAGACGTATTTAAATCATTATTTAAATAGAGGGGGAAAGGTTTTATAATAATGCAGATATTTGTTATATTTTCTGTTGTTAATTAA
This sequence comes from Labrus bergylta, assembly GCF_963930695.1. Taxonomy (NCBI): domain Eukaryota; kingdom Metazoa; phylum Chordata; class Actinopteri; order Labriformes; family Labridae; genus Labrus; species Labrus bergylta. The sequence goes on along the minus strand of NC_089207.1, from coordinate 19,789,144 downwards.
AAGTAGCGATTTCAGTCGGGACTTTAACTCTAGATTAAAAATTGATTCAATTAATCCACGCTCGTTTGTTTTGATTTGAAGGTGCACGTGACGTGAAGATTTACATTTAATTTTGCACAGCATTGTGGGTGGTAAAAAAATAGAAAAAAAAAAATACAATTCATTTCCTGAAAGCACGCATCCGATCCATACTGCATAAAACCCGGAAGTTAGTATGCATACTGAAATGTTCAGTCTACTGAGGTGGACCCAAAAAATGCATACTGAATGACCACGAAAGTTCAGTATACTGAAACTTCCTACTGAAAAGTACGTACTGCATACTGAACTGTAACAATTCAGAAAGGGCCTGAGACAGGATTTCCAGCATGGCGGCTGATGCCGATGAGCCTCCAGAGCCCCCTGCAGGAACAGATGGCTGACGTCACTCAGGCTTCAAACATTAATATTTACAGTCTATGGGTAGACCCATTCTACCAAATGTTTCAAAATGCAGCTGCAGACAGGAAATGAAAGCATGTTATGCTGAAATGATTGGATGTTAGTTCCAGTATCAGTCTTAAATGATAATCCCATATTTATATCAAATCATTTGTAAGTGATTTCACTGTGTATGGTGGACAATTTAGGAAAGGTGAAAGTTTGAGGCAGCATGAAAGGACTCGAGTCTATTGGGGGCCTGCTAGCCGAAAATTTGTACCAAGCTAATGTAATGAAGAAAAAACGGTAAAAAACTGTAAAAAACCTTCTTTCTGCAACTCATACAGAAACACAAGGAAGGGTCTATTTAGCATCCTACTCAAGATGCCCTTCAGCATTCCTTTTTTTAAGTCACAACTGCTATCACATAGGAAGTGACGTTTCTTTCAACCAATCTACAGACTGCTGTGTGTCTAGCTCTACCCTTTAGGGTCAGTTCATAAGCCTACGCTTTGCGCCCCAACAGAATAAAATAAATAGGATTGTACGGATCGGTTATGTTTGCAGCATCAACTGAACCGGACTGCTCGGTGGAAACGGGGCTAATGTAACCAAAACGCTGTCTTTGGCTCGGTTAATTCACCAACTTTTTCAATATAAATATGTAAACAAATTATGATTAGGTTTAAAAATCTGGATTTTTAAAATGGGGTGACTACTCAAATTTGATTATACAGAAGTTTGAAGTTAGACTTGACACCAGCCTTTGGTCCTCCTTGCAGGTTAACAGCCACATATCTGTGCCGATTTTGCATTGCACAAGTTAATTGGTTATAAGAAAGTTTAACCTGGCCGAGCCTGCATGCAACTTAATCTCCATTTGATCAAATGATTGCCAAACCACACAAATCACTCACATCCCGAGTTACAATTTAACAGAACTGACTTCAAACCAAACTTTAAACCCTTGTGTCCTGCACCTCCTGCTTCTTTTGACCATTCCATGTTCCCCCAATGGCCAACCCAAGCAAACACTCCACCATCATTCACCTGACAAGTGCCAACTTTAACATCCCCACGAGCTGCAGGTTTTAAAAAATATTAATTTAATCAAAACTTATCTGGAAAAACCAAAAGCCACGTGCATGAAATAGTGCAACAGAATATTAAATTGTCCAAACCAGATTTAAATCTTAAAATGTTCAAAATGTGACTAATGGGTGAAAAGGTTCCTGATACTCGTCATGATTCAGGCTGCAGAAAGTATGCAGTCCCTTTGTGCAGTCACACAGGGGCTTATGCAACTTAAACAAAATATATACATGCCACATTCTTCAGCTGATGTTAAAAAGTTGTCCTTCAACTAAACAGTTAAGCATTACCCATTTAAGACAGAGGGAGACACTGACTCTTCAACAGGATCTGAAAAAGTAAGACTGCGTTTTTTGGACATTTTATCTAATAAACGGAAAAGCTAAATTGCTGAGATAAATCCAGCATCAGGTGTAGCTATTTCAGATCGAGCTAGTTATTTTTGTTAAAGCTATTTCTTAATCAATCCTTGACTCTGTAAACTTTATCACCTAAAAGTCTCAGGTAGTGAGCTTCATCAGTTTAGGATTGTTGTTTACCTGAACTAAGACATTGGTTATGTCACTTCATCATTTTTTTATGGCTTACACACTTGACTACGCTTGTGCAACATGTTGATGTGTAAAACAAAAAAATCACTCCCTCTTTTGCCTTTTTAATGTGTTATTGCTTTACAACCATGAAATATGGAGGATATAAACAAGAATTTCTGACGCTTCAACCAAAGGAGGTTTAGACTTTTCCAAACTGAAATGAATCACTACTTCCTGATTGGGTTCTAAAATCTGTGCAGACCCCCTCCGAGTCAGTGATTAGCAGAAGAATGGGGAACTTGCTTGTTATGTTGAATGATGCTCATTTAGTAAAATATGCTCCTATATTGAGAATGGTTCTCATAGTGGGGGTTGGGGCCAAACTGTCACGAGGGCACCCAAGGGGGGGATGTGAGAAGCACATTTTTTTGTTATGATTTGTATATGCATATTTTACCCATTAATGTCAAAATAAAAAAAACAGTGTTCAATTTAAATCCAAAGATATGAAGTGAGATTTATGCTTAAAGGAAATTAATGTGTTAAAATACTTAAAATGTAAGTTTGCCCATGACAGCAACAGTTTAGGTGTCTCCTGCTCTGTACACATTAAGATGAACACACCTGTGTGTCTATTTATTAAGTGTATGTCCACTCTGTGCTGAAGTCTATACATGAAAATGACATGTAGTATTTGGTTTTCAAAGTCCAATTCCAGGCACAGTGGGGGTCCTCAGTCTCTGGCATCTTTATTTTGGGGGTTGCGGGCTGAAAAGTTTGGCAACCTCTGATCCAGAACATATGGCTGTTTAGACACACCAAGCAGACGGCAAAGAACGAGTGGCAACGAAGGCCGCCTGTGTCGTCGCCTAACGTCTTGGTCAAAAAGTTGCACATGAACACAACACAAAGACTACAGCTGACGCCAACTACCATGTGTGAGAGGAAATAACTCACCATGCCAGCAGGCGCCGGTAGTCCGTTATTATGATAGAAAGAAGAAAGAAGACCATTTTCACACTGCAGTCGGTCACCACTCATATTATAGGTAGCTTACTAATGGAGAATAATGTCTGATAAAAAGTTGAAAATGGCGCTGGCGGTGTCAGCCCTTGGTCTTTTAGTGGAAAAAGAAAAGGAAGAGGCGGAGGCAACAAATAAGAAGAAACCGCACTAATGGGTGAAAGAATGGATACTACAGCGGCATGCTCGAGGGGCTTTCCTGAACCTGTGTCAAGAGCTGATAGGATCAGCCAAAAAAAGGCAGACACACTGCAAAATCTAGGACGATGACCGACGTTCTCCTTGGTGTGTCAGGACCTTAACATGCACATGCATTGTGTTGTACAAATAAAATAAGACATTTTCAAAAAAGGCTGATGGCATGGATTTTGACAGCAGAATATCTAGACCTTTAATCTTTGAAAGAGAGGGTTTACAAACCAATGGGGTACGTCACAGTGGCTTGTACAGTTTTTACACTTTTTTTTTTCATCCCAGCCCTATCTTGATCAGTGTCCTCTCTCACGTAATCACTTTTTGCATATTTACAGCTCTGCCCTGATCAACCTTCCACGTCTCTCAAGGGATAATCGGCGCATCTAAAATTTTGCATAACCTTTTTAGAAGTTTATACTTAAAGATGATCATGTTACATAATAATTTCCTTTTCTGTATTTCTAGCAAGGACATGTCTCACCAGCTTTAATGTCAGAATATACATAAACTGTTATCATTTCTGTGTTTTATATTAAAGTTTTGACCATTTAACAGACTCGGTTTTACTTTAAAGACGAGATTTAATGTGTAAATATATGAGGCCGATTTGTTTTTACAATAAGACCTTGTGTGTACAGGGTGTTCCCTGTATCAATGAACTACAAGCATCTCCCCCCTGCTTACTGGCATGCGAGGGTGATGATGCTGCACAGCAGAGTTGACCAATAAAGTTTTAAGAGGCCAAGGAGCAATAAAAGGTGGCACTGTGGTGCAATCATTTCCTCTTCAGAATGATTCTCTTTTTTATATGCATGTTCTTCTGAACGCTGACCCCATAAAATACAAAGTATTGGTTAATTTTTGATTATTTTTTTTCACCTGATGATTTTCCCACCCAGTGCTATTTGGCTGAACCAGGTTAGGCATAAATAGGAGTGACTTGAACACTTCCTCTCACTGTCATCTTCTTGGATCAGAGAAGCGGATACGGGAGCTGTCTTTGTGGAATCTAAGAAGTACCAGATCTCAGGAAAACGTGCTTCCATCTTCTATCAAATTGGGAAGCCCCTTGATTCTCTTCTTCTGCTCTCATTATACCGTCCACAATGTCTGCGTTCACCTGTGACTCTCTTGCAACAATCTGTTCTGGAACAGACTGCCTCATTCCTCCCAGTAACTTCAATGAAATTCTGAGCGTGGTGATGAGCGTGGTGCTCACCATCATGCTCTCGTTCGTCATGTTCGCCATGGGCTGCACCGTCGATTCCAAAAAACTGTGGGGCCACATCAAGAGACCCTGGGGCATCATCATTGGCTTCCTCTGTCAGTTCGGCATCATGCCCTTCACAGCCTTCGCCTTGTCATTGGGCTTTGGTGTGCTTCCTGTACAGGCTATTGCCATCATTATTATGGGCTGCTGTCCTGGGGGAACCGGATCTAATATCATCTGCTACTGGCTGGATGGAGACATGGACCTCAGGTAAGCAACCAGCTGGCTGATTTGAGGCTCATTGAAATATCCAATGTGACTGAGTTATGTCAAGCCATTTAAAAAGCCATCCTGGATGGTGTTTCTTGTTCATGGACAAACAATATCTAGCAGCATAAAGTGACTCTTGAGCTCAGTTTTAGAGGAACACTTATCCAGCACAACACATGTAACTAGTGGATGACCATGTTTCTCGAGAGTAAGGCGGCACTTATCAGGCGAAAAGCAGCTTAGGTAGGCAATTAACTCCACCACTCCTTCTAGTTACTGCCATCAGGCAGACGCTACAAAGTCCCTCTGGCCCGTAAAAACATCTACAAAAAATCCTTCATTCCCTCTGCAATAACCCTTCTGAACAAAGTCAAATAGACCCCCTTTTTAGAAGCTGTTGTTTTTAACAGTCCTCTTTTAATGTCTGTACTGCACTTTGTGTTTTTAATATAATTTGTGTTTATTGTTTGAGCCTTGTCAAAGGAGAATTTATATCTCTGTTGGGACAGACAATAAAGTGTATCTATCTATCTATCTATCTATAATGAGTTCGGTTAAGTCCCTACCATTTGCCGATTAGTTATCATGAAGGTGTTTGAGACCAAGCCAAACTTATACAATCCTACAGCTGATGCAGTTTTCTCTGGTCGTACTTTCTGGTTGTTTAGTCAACAGTCTTTGTATCTCAAGCAATAGTTCAACATGTCTGCTGAGCCACAGACAAAAAGGTTATTTTGGATTGACACACACAGAAAAAATAAACAACATAAAAGATCATGTTAAAGTGATGAAAAGAAAACGAACAGCAGTGAGGTTGCAGAGACAGATTTTTTAGATCTTTAAACATGTTGTATGCCCAAAGTGGTTGGTGGAACTGGAAACATTTAGGCATAATTAATAAGTTAAATGTTGTTAAATGTTGCTTAGAAAACCAAGATGTTTGAAACCGAAGTTAAGTACAAACGGGGACAAAGTAAGGAAAACGTCAGAACAATCATTAAACCATCGCTTCGTGTGTTCTCATTGGCTGCATACTGTACAAATGGGCTAATGATTTGCCCCAAAATGGTGAATTTCCAAATTGGACAAAACAAGGGCTGCTTGAAATTTAAAAAGACATGATATACTGTATATATTTTTGACCGATACAGTTTCCATGTTTGTACTTCCACAGTATCAGTATGACGGCCTGTTCTTCTATCCTGGCGTTGGGGATGATGCCTCTCTGTCTGCTCATTTACACCTCCGTCTGGACTTCCTCCAACACAATCCAAATCCCATACGACAGCATCGGTATGTGAACTACAACGGTGAAGTACTAGTGTATAAAGACGATCTAGATTGGTGTCGACATCCTTTGACGTATTCAACATAAATGAATAAACTGATGTCTATTCTTAAGATCTTACACCCTGTTGATCCATCACGCTTTATAAATAGTATGTTAGTTTTTAATGGTACTAAGATAATGAGCTGTAACATGATGTGTCTGTGTCCTCAGGTATCACTCTGGTGTCCCTTCTTGTCCCGATTGCTCTGGGAATGTATGTCAAACGCAGGTGGCCCAAGGCAGCAAAAAAGATCCTTAAGGTAAGAATTCTCATTAATTCATAAAGTCCTTATTAAAGCTTCATAAGTAACTTCTTCACCTTCTACTCTTTGCCAATCAGATATTTGAAAAAGGGATTTATTGTGACATTTACATTTTGTATTTTCTGCCTGCTGTTCACAGGTAGGCTCCATTGGAGGCTTTTTGCTCATTATCATCATAGCTGTAATTGGAGGAATTCTCTACCAGTCCTCCTGGACCATCTCGCCATCCCTGTGGATTATCGGAACGATATATCCCTTCATAGGTTTCAGTTTGGGGTTCTTCATGGCCCGTTTTGCAGGTCAACCCTGGCACAGGTAAGGAAACAATCTTATCTTGTCTAATATTCAGCTTCGGCAGTGTTCTGACACTTTTAATAATATCATGTGAGGCACACATGTAAGACACATTTGTGGTATAAACCAAGCACAAAGTGTTGTGTGACATAAAAGCCGAAAAAGTCTGCAACATGTTACATTCGTCCAGAAATCTAGTGTATATCCACTATTTTGAGAAGTCGTAAACTTTTAGAGTTACGCAATATTCACAAGTTGTGTTACCCGTATACTTACTAACATCCATATCTAATTAGAAACAAGACCGTCCTCAGTAGTTATTGTGCTTGAGCATTCAATTCAAACCTTTATTTATTCTCAAAAGGACAATTAGGTTTCCCTCATTTCCAATGCCACATGACCAAACTCTTACAGTTTCACTAAATCAGCCGCCATCAATTATTTTTGCTTAACTCAACTTTGCATATTTGTTATCCCCTACTTGACTGCTTAATTTGTACAATTATTACTGGGATTGCACGACTATTATTGCTGCTTTAATGATGAAACCCTGCCAGGTAAAACATAGGGTACAGAGTTTTACCTTTATGTAATATTCTGAAGCACAGTGTCACTGAACAAGCTGCCTTCTTCTTTAATGAGCTGGTTACAGCACTGTAGTGATGTTGGCATGTGTTCATTGTCTCACATTGGGCCTGCTTCCTTAGATCTGACTTCAGTTCTCTGTCGACAGAATAAAACAGTTTTATTATTTCAAATTCACTTATCAACACTGAGGTCTGTTTGTCATTCCCTGTTTGTTCAGATGTCGAACCATCGCTTTGGAGACGGGTTTCCAGAACTCCCAGCTGTGCAGCACCATCGTCCAGCTGTCCTTCAGCGCCGCTGAGCTGGAGGTCATGTTTGCATTCCCGCTCATCTACAGCATCTTCCAGCTGGTGATGGCTGTCCTGGCCGTGGGAGGTAAGAGCAAAAAAGAAAATGAACAGAAGCAGCAAACGTTGTGAATCCCAGGAGTGACATGGTGTTTACGTCCATGTCTCTCACAGGCCAAATACAAAACAGTTCAAGCAGGAGTGGATCTCTTTCCTTTGAGATTGGGAATACATTTTGGTCTGATTTTTGTGCCTTGATGTGTTAAAATGTCTCCATCTTTATGTGGGCTTCTTCCTCTGATTCCCGCATTTTAAAAAAACAGGATTTTCCAGCTCCTAGTTTACTCAAACAAGACCAAACTACAGCTAGAAATAGAACATGACTAGCCATCAATTATTGAAAAAGTAGTCCTTTAACAGCTTGCTTAGCTAATTTCAAAAAGTCTTTGAATGTGTTTGAATTCCAAGATGGCCGATCAGTGTTTTTCATTCTGTGTTTTTCATTCCATCTGCAGGTTACCAGCTATATAAAAGGAAGTGCGGCGGAGGTTCAAGTGATGACGACAGTGAGGCTTCCCTGGAAGCTGATGACAGTGAAGAGAAGAAGAAGCACTGTGCTCTTGACAACAATGCCTTCGAGTTAAATGAAAATGTTAGCAGTGAAGAGAAAGGTAAGAGTGCTAACAAGCACACCAAGCTGTGAAGTTAGAAACCTGCAAAGGAAAGACTTGTGACTGGCAGGACGAAGCATCCAGGACCTCAGCAGCCTCACTCGGTTGTGAGCCCACACTGCACTCTGCAGGCCGGAGGCGTGCACTACACGTCCTCGTCTCATCAACCAAGGAGGAAAATGTAAAATAGGAGGGGTGCAAAATATTTGTTCTAGTGTGGCAAAACATTTATTATAAAGGGATGATATTGTAACTGTAACTGTAACTTACCACTGTAACTTTTGCTGCTTTGCTAAAGTGCTCATGATGCTGATGCAGGTCTTTTTACCTGCTCTTTTGTAATGTTAAAAGACAAAGAGTAAGGTCTTTTACCTGCTTTTTGTAAAGTGTCTCGAGATAACACTTGTTATGAGTTGACGCTATACAAATAAAACTTGATTGATTGATTGATTGATATTGTATGAATATATGAGGCCCTTCTTTCCCCTGGTAACCTCCCTGGATACGCCCCTGTGCATAAATGATTCAAACTGAACATTTAATAATGTTAAATACAGACTGTAGTCATCTTTGTGAAATATATTGTTGTCAAACACTTAGACTATTAAACATTGTTGATTTTTAAAAAATATTTAACTTATTTTTAATGCAGCGAATGAAACTGGTGGTTATTACAGACCAACTTTGGCACGTGGTACCAGATGAAAACTCCCGCTGCCTGTGTGTTCCTTTCAGTTTTTCTATGCCTCATATATGCTCTGTGATAAATGAGTAAAAAAGAGTATTCATCACATTCTTAGACTCGTAAGATTCTCATATTTCGGGAACTTAGATGATCGTTAACTTTAAACACTTAACCTAGTGGTTTTACAAATCTGCAATGGTTGAAAAAACGTGGATATACTTTTAGAATCCCAGTTTACGGATATTTATGAAACCTGTTCAGACTTTAAAAAGTAATTTATTAGTCCTCTGTATTGTGCAAAACTTATTCAGGCATTTTTTCTCATGATTTAATTACAGTCTATTGCAATATTTTACGACTTTTCTTTTTTTTTAATGCTGTTTTACAACTGAGCTGTATGGTTCTCCAAAGGGACTTTCTGTGTTTTTTGTGTTTCGACGAGAGTTTGACTGTAAAGGATTCCGCTCAATAAAAGAAATATTCATATTTGGACGCTTCACCTAATTGTCGTATGTGATGTCAATTGATGTGTTATTTGATGCAGTGACTGTTAGGAGGATGAAAGGGGATGGCAATAGCTCAGACGTGGCCGTGGGTTGGGACAACAACCCATCTAGAATTTACCTCAGGGATTAATGAAGTGTTTCAAAATCAAAATCAAAGGAAGATTGAATAGTGATCATGGTGACACATGGTGACACCCTTATGTCAAAGATGGCACATGGTTGTCTCGTAAAATGTGGTGAAATGTTAACAGAAACAGACCACAATGCATCAATAAAGGAATATTAGTCATACAATAAATGTAATTATTACAGCTGTTTAAAGTCCAAACTCAATAAACAAACACAATACACTGCAGGTCGTGTCATGTGATAGGCAGGAATAGTTGTGTCCAGCTGTGCTGACTGTGGCGTTATTTCAGTGCTGAGCCAAAAGAAACCTCCAGTGTGCTCAACCTACACCCTTCTACACACTGGCCCCGCCCCCTGATGAGTGCACTGATGCTGCCTTCACTTACTGCTGAAAATACTGGGAATTCCGAACTTACAATAAAAATGTGTCTCCTCGTTATCTCCACATATTTTACATTTTTGGAGATTTGACTCCTCAGTTTTCTCATTACAAATGTAGCTCATGCTTTTCGAAAAAAAAAGTGTTTTGTAGTCTATAAATAGCTGTCTACAACCAACATGTGTTAAACTTAGGCCTACTTTATATCTTGGCCCTGGAGGTCAACACGCGTGGATGAAAACATCAGCATACATTATTGTAATGAGCAACTTGAACAAAAACAAGTCACTTGAGGAAGTCCATTGTTCTTCCACTTTGGATATCTCGATCTGTTTATGTATACAGTTTTCAATAACGTCAAAACAAGACATCAAATCGACCTCACACTGCGTCCCCAACCAACCAAATAATAAATAACTTTGTTACATCTAATATTGTCTTCTTAAACTCTGACAGGCTGTTTGCTCTCATTTAATCACATGTCTGCTATCACCTTGAGCCCCGACTGTAAGCACAGCATCCACCCAGGCCCCGCATACTGCCCAGTGGAGGGACCCCGAGGAGGAAAGTTTTTAGACTTTTAAATTTGATCCTCAAAAAGCCAAATGTAAAAACAATTATATTTATGATTTTATATTCATATATAGCCCCGCCCCTAGCACTATCAGCACTAAGGCGTCTCAGGAAGTAGGGTTTTTTTTTTTTAAACTTTAGATCTTTTTTTTTTGTTTTTCCTTCAGCATTTCAGTTGTTTCACAAACTATTTCACAAATTACTCAAAGTAGCATTTAAAGATGAAAAGATGACCCTACAACAATAGGCTATAATAACTTGAAATACATTTAAGATGCATACAATTAAATTAAAATTAAATGAAATGGTTGGGCTTTAATTACTATTAAAGTAGAGTAATTAAGTCAAGTCACGTCAAGTCACATTTATTTATAAAGCACATTTAAAAACAGCAGCAGCTGACCAAAGTGCTGTACAATGCATCAAAGAAACAGTTTACAGGGGATTACAACATATACAAAAAACACAAAATAAAATACAATAGAATAAATAGGAGAGATAATGAAAGCAATAACTGGAATCTGAAAGAACGGTCTATTCAGGACCAGAGGACTCAAATGCTAAAATTTTAAAAACATGTCTTTAGAAGGGACTTAAAAGAGTCAGTAGAGGATGCAGACCTGATGGGAAGAGGGAGGCTGTTCCATAGTTTAGGGGCTTTAACTGAAAAAGCTCAATCTCTTTTTAGCTTGAGTCGTGAGCGGGGGACAGCCAGCAGGCCCATAGCTGACGATCTCAGGGGCCTAGATGAGGAGGTCAGTGATGTATAGGGGGCTTTAAAAACAAACAAAGCAATCTTAAAATCGATTCATTCATTCATTCATTTAATTTTAAGAAGTTATAGGCCATCCAGTTTTTTATGTCTTAAATGTATTGTGTAAGCGAGGTGAGTTCTGAAAGGTTATTTGGTTTGACCAGTAGATAAAGCTGGGTGTCATCTGCCTAGAAGTGGTAAGGTTGTGCTTCTGGATAATTTGACTAGGATGGAACCCTGTGGTATCCCACAGGTCAGACCAGATTTGGAGGATGTGGTGTTGGTTATATTTATGGAGAAAGTTCTATTTTTTCTGGTACGAGGTAAACCAAGTCAGGGCAGTGCCACCAACACCAACCCAATTCTGCAAGCGATTAATTAAGATGGTATGGTCAACAGTGCAGTAAGGTCCAGTAGGATCAGGAAAGCACAGTTTCCAGTAAGGAGAAGGTCGTTGTGGATTTTAAGAAGTGCAGATTCTGTGCTGTGGGCTGCTCTGAAAACTGATTTAATTAAGAGATGCTCAAGGCACTTATTTTTTTCCAACATTTTCAAAGACTGAGAAAAGATTCCATGTTAGGAAGTAACGGGCTATTAAAACGACTTTCCAAGCGAAGTATTCCCATTTTACGAGGAGACCTTGAACGCAGCAGAATCCCGTTCGCTTAGAGACAACAAGCAGACGAAGAGGAGCCGGAGGCGCTCTCTCGTAAGTAACAAACTCATCTTTATAATACGTTTATGTCTGTTTCTGACTTTCACAACGTCGTCATTTAAAGAAACAACATGGCGCTGAAACACAAGAAGCTTTTTACATTAAATGTAGAAACACTAACAGACGACAGGAAGAAGCTGTGGAGAAGTTCATCTCCTCCTTTCCTCTTCTGTAACTTCGCCGTTATTAGCCTGAGATGATTTGAGACACTGATAAGTGTGACTGTAAGAGTTTAACTTCCCTTTTCTCACGCTTGGTAAATAAGTTATTCATCTGCAGATGAGTTACGTCTTATACTGAATTATATCCTACATTGACGGGTCACATTCTTCCTGCAGTGGTTGTCATGCCGTTTACAAGACTACTCTACTAACGGTTAACTTACGTAAAGTTACGTTATTTAACTTACGTAAAGTTACGTTATTTAACTTAAGTAAAGTTACGTTAGTTAAAGTTACGTTAAAAGTTACGTTATTTAACTTAAGTAAAGTTACGTTAGTTAAAGTTACGTTAAAGGTTACGTTATTTAACTTACGTAACGTTACGTTAGTTAAATTACGTAAAGTTACGTTAGTTAACGTTAGTTAGATTCAAACTTCACATAATTATCATGGTTGGAAAAGCTAGACTAACTGGATGTTATAGCTAATACAAATAAATAATAGTAAAAGTTAGCAAGCTGTGTTGGTTTGTTAAACTTACAGACAGTACTTTGTATTGGAAGCCCAAAGAGACATATCCATTATAGGCTGCATTTTAAATTACTCAGTTTTACTGTGATAACACTTGAAAATCAGGCTGTTTTCCAGTTGAGATCTTGAGAAAAAAACAACCAAAATGTGTATCAGAGCTGGAAAACGGACTTAAATAAAGCTTGTGTGACATATTCACTATTAAAGTGCACTTTATAGTGAGTAGTGTGTGATTTTGGACACAAGCAGAATGTGGTTGTTCCCTTCTGACTTCCGTAGGTCTGATCACTGTTGAAAAAATATGCCAAGGGCCCCATTTAATACAGGAAGGGGAGATTGGGGACAGTAATTGAGAGACTATTCTGACTACAGACCAACCTCTGTTAAACGTATGATTATTACGCATGCTGATATTATGTTTGACGTCTTCTTAACAATATTTATTTGAGTATAAGGACTTATTGTTTTCTGTCTTCCTGGTGGCTGTAAGGTCAAACTGAGCATGTGCAGTGTGAGTGTCATAGCTCCTGCATGTTTCTAATTGCTAAACTTGGTCCTGTTGTAACCGTCTCCTGTCTCCTATAAGCCGTAAATGAAGCGTAATCATAAGATAATTGAGAGGAAGGCTTTGCAGGTTTAATGTGTTACATCAGTGATGCCGAACAGACAGGATGATACTTCTTTAATTATTATCGCTATTATTAAAGTATTATTGTAGGATTGTAGGATCTGTCTGCCATCTTGGTTTTTATTTGGTTAAACTTTATTTTCCTCACGACTTTAACCTTGTGTAATAAATCAGGATGAACTGACCAACATGAAGAAACATCCTGTTGCAGTCGATGACATTTCTAACATGTCTTCCTCGTAAAGAGGATCAGTCTTTGGCAAAGTGAACAAGCAGAAACAATTTGTTTAACATCAGCTGAAACAACCCAGTCCGTAAAGATTAACCTGTAAACCTGTTGTGCCGACATGAGTGAATATAGTGGAATAATATCTCTATGAAAAAAACTGAAACAAATGGTGCCTTGCACAGGAAGTGATCTGACCAGCCCGATTTCCAAACTTGGTCGGCCCCGGGACTTGAACCGGCGCCCCTCTGGTTCCCAACATAAGTCCCTTCAGTCTGAGCTACTGCCACCCCCCTATTTCTATTTTCAAAATAAACCAGAAAGTTTTTAAATTATGAAAACACATTTTTCATTACAGTTTTTCTCTGAAATCCAAGATGACTTTCTCGTTTCTCGCGACACTCTTCCATCTGTGAAAGGTTCATACCTGAAACAATTACAAATTGAAAGTTCATAACTTTTGAAAGGATTAAAATGTTAACAATGACTCTTGCGTTACTTTAGTCCTCTCACTTGTCAATATTTTTTTAGTGAAAAATGTCAGTGGGGGTCTTTGACTGCCCACATATCTAATAACAAACAGCCCCAGATTGCTTTGTATAACTAACACTCAGGTGTTTGAACAAGGGCCGAGCGATGAGGTGTGTTAATACAGAGTCGTGACCTCAGAGCTGTTTGCTCATGTGACAGCTTGATAAGAAGTTGTAGAGAGGCCGATAGCAGTGAGAGAGGAGAACTTCACAGCAGCGTTTGGATAATGTGTCACTGCGGACGTCCTCATTCATGGATACTGCTGCATGGAAAAGTACTGTGTAGTGAGTAAAAATGATAAAACTCCTGACTCTGTTACTTCATGAATATTGTAAAAGGCTGTTAGAGTGAGTCATCACTGGATATTTCCCTATTCGTTTCCTGACAGCTGATGAGTCAATCCTAATCAGTTATGGTAAATGGACTTGAGCTTTTATATTTCTTTTCTCGTCTTCTGACTACTCAAAATGCTTTTACACCGCAGCTTAAACCTACATCAATAATAACTAACCTGTTCATACGCAAAATACACTGCTGATGAAGCAGTGTCTTGCCCTAGGACGCATCAAACCCCAACCTTTGGGTTGAGAGACGACCAACTCTCCCACTGAGCCACAGCCGTCCCCAGTCACTTACAGCTTACAACTTTGTATTATAAGATCAAATGTAACTACACAGAACTACCTAATACCTGAGTTAGAGTTGATGATACTGATACCTAAGTTAGAGTTGATGATACTGCAACAATTAGGCCAGGTGATCAGAAATAAATGATGCAGTTGTAGAAATAGTTCTCACCTGCCAGAGAACCAGAGAGTTTCTCCCCAGAGAGAGAGAGAGAGAGAGCAAAGCTTCACAGTCTTTGTGTTGCAGTCCGCTCCCTCCTGACTCCAGGGCCTATAGCAGCAGTCAGGTGACTCTGTGAATCACAGTCCCTGCTGGGCACCCAGTGAAGCCAAACGCTGCACGACCATAACAACCGACTCAGTTCTGTCCTCCTTTAGCACGATGCCTCGATAAGCCAGTTTCTTTGTTGTAGATGGATGAGGCAGCAGTCCTTGAGAATCAGAGAACTTCAGTCCTTACAATGTGTTAGGAGGATAACAGCAGCCTCCCTGTTATTGTTCTGCCTCTGTGTGACTGTCGTTTATAATGTAGTGATGATTTGTCTCTGGTAGTTGTTTGGTGGTGTACATGGTTTGACTTAAGCCACATTATTGAGCAAAGATGTACTGATGAAAGTAGACGTCTGGGTGATCAGGGTTTAACCTTAAAGAGAAACTTAACCCCCAGACCACATCTTTCAGCTGTCAATCTGTGTATGAGTAGTAGTGTTGTTGGTCAAACCTCGACATTTGAGCACATCCATTATCTATACCATTTTTGAGGATTGAGCATGTCCTTGGACTGTGGTAGGAAGCCTGAGTACCTGGAGGGAATCCATGTATGCACGGGGAGAACATGCAAACTCCACACAGAGAGGCACCTGCCTGACAGGGAATCAAACCAGGAACATCCTCGCTGTGAGGCACCAGCACTAACCACTGTACCACCATGCAGCCCATTTGAGCAAATTCATATTTTATATTTATCCATATTGAAATTCTACAAATTGTGTAAGAAATGTGTACAGCGACTGCCCTTTACGAGGGCTAGTGCAATTGAATGTTTCTATTGGCTGATCTGGTGTGTGTTGACGTAGGCAATGACAGCTTTCATCACCAAACCCTCAAAGACAACAAGTCACCCGACGCAGCGAACTGTGGGGAGTCAAGTGTATTGAGAGAATGGCGCGGATTGATTTTGACCGAAATCTGAGTGGCTTACTGTGAAATATTGCGATTGTAAATGTTGTAAAATGTTTAATTTTTCCATATCACAATGAATAACCTATATCACAGTTTATTTTCTTATTTTGGGTAAAGTTCAGACAATATTTGATGACTTGATTAAATGCTTTGATGTGGCTCCTTTTAGAAAATGGACCGTTGAGAGCAGGCGATGCCAGTTATGAGTCAAAGCACTTCGTCTCTGTGGACTCGGCTCCCCCAGAGCAGACCGAGCCCATTTGACCGCTACAAGCACGCCTGCTGCAGCTATGATGGACATGTGTACATCCTGGGAGGACGAGCAAACAGCTGTCTGAGGGACTTCTGGAGGTACAGCGTGGGTAAGGACTATTACATGAACAAAATAACCAATGACTGCTCTGTTTGTAAGTCGCTCTAAATACAGAAAGAAAAAAAAAAACCTTTGTTGTGTTGCATCCTCTCATTATGTTTGTGAGTTAGTGTGCAACGAGTGGACGGAGTTGAACTGCACTGGTGAAGCTGCCCCAGAGGAACTGGAGGAACATTCTATGGTGGCTCATGAGGTAAAAAGTTGTTCTTTTATGATAGAGTCAGTAGCT
Source organism: Labrus bergylta (assembly GCF_963930695.1). Classification (NCBI taxonomy): domain Eukaryota; kingdom Metazoa; phylum Chordata; class Actinopteri; order Labriformes; family Labridae; genus Labrus; species Labrus bergylta. The sequence goes on along the minus strand of NC_089207.1, from coordinate 19,772,740 downwards.
TTTTCCTGAAAAAATGTAGCCGCTCCATCATACCTTCTGAGGCTCCATACATGTGTGGTGGTGACTGTGTCTGCAGAGACTCTGTCATCTGACTGGATTTTACAGTTCTGGTTTGTTTTGGTTGACTCTGGACGTTTGTGGGCGGTGAGTTGGTGTGTTTCCTCCAGCCAATGACAACGTGCAGTTGAGTTTAGGAGTGGATCCAATTCAGCGATTGGACTCGATTCAAACCTGTGAATATGATGGATGAGGACATAGCTGCAAAGATATGATCCCAGAGAGGCGAAACGGCAAGCGGATGAAGCTCGTTCCAAAGCGAGGGTGAACCTTGTGTTGGATTTTACCTGTGGACTTGGAGTCGGTCGGCTTTCTGCTCGGCAGGCAGGTGCCAAACACCAGATGTTAGCTTGTGCTAGGGTGCTTAGGGCAAGCAGTTTTTGTGGGCTTTTTATGCCTTTATTTTCTAGAAACAGGACAGCGGATAGAGTCGGAAATCAGGGAGATATGATTGGGGAATGACATGCGAGAAAGGAGCCACAGGCCAGATTCAAACCCTGGCCGCGGGTTAGGGTTGTACTTACCACTAGGCTACCGGCGCCCACACTGATGGACTTTGGTACACCACTTCACACAAACGTCTGGAACGAGTGAAAGAATTCAATTGCACAAATATTTCAGAGTTTCTTGTGGTCCAGCGTTTACGCTTGTCTTTACATCGACTTTGTTGTTTAAAATGTCGTCTGCATTTGGTCTCAACACCTTCTTTATTGCTCTTCTTTCTGCTCATTGTGTTAAGAAAGTCTTTACCAGCTTTTTGTCCCTTTCAGGGCTTCCTGTATGTGTTTGGAGGCATGTTGGATTCTGCATACACCAAGTGGAGATGTTCTTTCTGGGTGTTTGACACTGGTGAGTTTCACAACTGAGGAGTACACCTTCTATTGGCAGCCTTTGTCAGGGACTGCTCAGACTTGACAGACTAATCGTGTTCCTACATGTCTGTTCTAATATCAGGCTTCAAGCCTTTGTGGAAAGATTCAGTACTATAGATCGGCTGAGTGTGAAACACGTGAAAGCTTTCAGTTTCTCAGCTCTTTCTTTTTTATGCAAAGTTTTTGAACCTAAAGGAAAGTACCAAGGAATATAAAAAGTCGACATAAAATGTGCAGAAGAGAATGTAATTGTTAAAAGGGAAAGTCTCTTCTTTGTCTTAGCTTAAAGCTCTGGGAGCTGCTAGAAACTAACAGGACGTGCTTCCTGCTCTGAAAATACCCCGACTTGTTTGTTTCTGTTTCATCCTGGTAAAACTTTGATTTGTTTCTTTTTCATTCTCTTTATTCTTCTAAATTATTCTTTATGTTTGGGTAAAAATAAATACTGACATTTCCAGGGAGGATAGTCCTGCTCACCTCAGCCTCATAAATAAAGTCTGCATGTGAAGTTTAGATTTTACAGTGAAATATTTAAACATTAGTCTCAATCTGCCACTAGGGGGAAGTATAAAAATATACGAGGTAGTGATTTAATGTTTACGTTGATAAATTTGCACAATGAACAATTTTGTCTAAGTTGTAAAAATGGACTATGACCTGACTTTAAATGTCAGTCCTTGATCGGTCCGTGTCACATGACTGTAAATAACAAAGTCAGTGTACGCTCTGCAGGAACACAGGATGCTGTCGGCTCCATCTCTTTACTCATCTTCTACGCACATCTTCTTTAAGGCTGAGTGAAGCTGATTGTACCAAATGGATCTACTCATGAATCAAAATAAATCTTCTGTATAACTTTGACCTTGCATCATCGTTTTGTAGATAATTCCACTCTGGCTTATTTTATTTTTTTTAATCTTATCTCTCCATTTAATTGTCATTCTTCTTTGTCATGTTGTTTCAGCGAAGCAGAAATGGGTTCACTTCCAGGGAAAGACGAGCTCCCCCCAGGTACAGAGTGGATGTCATAGAACAACCATTTGTCTCCTCTTGCAACTACCAAGTTTCCAAATTATGTTTGGGCGTATATGCCTTTGTTTAGAGAGATATGACAGTGGATAGAGTTGAAGAGAGAGAGAGAGAATGAATGGCATTCTGCGAAGGAGCCACAAGTCGGATTCAAACCCGGGCTGCTCGCTTTGAGGACTGTAGCCTTAGAACATGGGGAGCGAAAACTAACCCCTAGGCCACTAGATCCTCCTAAAGTCCGGACCTCCTTTGTATTTTTAAGAAAGTAATACTTTACGTTACTGCACACACATCAGGCAACAGTTTCATTTACTGCTTTAATGTCAACACAGTGTCAAGACAATTGAAATGATAGCAAGCTAAATTTAAACACCCAAAGGAAAACTTTTACGAAACAGTTTTCATTTCAGAGTTTTCCATTTAAACAGATTTGTTTTTCACAGGTTTATCATCAATGATACGTGTAGAGACTTCGTTAGCAGGCTTCATAACTTACACAAAGAGAAACTAAAAACTCACCGAAGTTCAGAGTTCTGAAACGAAATGATGTTTGGAGGGAAATCAAGTGGCTCTCTTTGTGCATACGAATTAGAAACTTCTCAGCTCCCGTTTGTCTCGAACACATCAGGGTCGTTTCAAGGTCACGACCGGTTCTGCTGTCAGTGTGAACTGTCGCCTGACAGCCCAGATCAGGACTGACATCACATCTGTGATTCTGCGTCCGTAATGGAAACCTAAACAAGAGAAAACAAAGACAACTGAAAATACTGAAAGTGAAATGTGATGAAGAAAAGGGTGGGGGGGTCGTATTTAAGGTAGTGATAATATGATAGTAAGGTTTGCAAACTCGTTGAGACATTTGTTTGTTTGTGTGTGTGTGTGTGTGTGTGTGTGTGTGTGTGTGTGTGTGTGTGTGTGTGTGTGTGTGTGTGTGTGTGTGTGTGTGTGTGTGTGTGTGTGTGTGTGTGTGTGTGTGTGTGTGTGTGTGTACCCAGATGCCATCCAACAGAAAAGGGCACAGTGCCGTGGTGCTCGGCTCTGACATGCTGGTTTATGGAGGTTTTGTGGACATGAAAGGATCCTCCCAGGACTTTTGGAGTTTGGATTTCGGTGAGTTCAAAATGTTTTTTTTTCTTCCCCATGTTAAAATAATTAGTAAGGGGCCCGATCACACGGAAAACAGTCGCCCTAGGCTCGGCCGCTCCAAAAACAACCTGGGCACATCTGGAAAAAAAAAACAGCTCGGAGCGCCTGTGGAGCGGGGCTGCATGTGCATACGGGCATACCAAATATAATAAGTTGAAAAAAGGGTCTTGAGCTCTCGCCGTTGCTTTGCTCTTAGAAGAGGAAGGGGGGGACCCGAAAAGCGTCAGCAAAAGTCTGATGCACACCCTACATTCTGCAACTAATGGATGCTGATTGACGTTTGCATTCCAAGGACACATTTCTGCAGAGAGCCCCCCGCGTCACCACTATGTGCATTAACTGTTGATTCTTACTCGTGTTAATATGCACCACAGATACCACGGCATGGTCTCTGCTAAATGGATCTAAGCAGGCCTCAATCGGACCAGGACCCAGGCACAGTCACTCTGCCATGGCCAACCAGAGCTGCATGTACCTGTTTGGAGGCTTGAAAGGCTTACAGGAGCAGAGAGATTTCTGGAGGTGGAACTCCAGCAACCACACATGGAGTTCCCTCAAAAACAAGTGAGTGATGCTTTTAATCTATTAGTGTCTTTAAGGACCTTAAAGACTGTTTCTCAAATGCTGACAAACTGATCATGGAGAACGTGTATTGTGTTGAAACATGGAAAATTAGTTTGGTGTCTGGAGAACTTGATCCCGTCAGGATGTGTCACTACCTGCTGAACTTTCAGGATCAGTTTTCACCGTGCAGCTCTAACAGCGGGTGACATAAGGAGACTTAGTCAGGCTGCACGCTGAAGGGAATACTTATAGTAAGGAGGAAAATGATCCGACTGATGAACAGCTTGATTAATCTGTCAGATAACAGGATCAATAAGAAGGTTTTTCTTCGGAGTAAAACTGCAGAATTCTCTGAGGGCTGCAGAGCTTCATGCTGTCTTTGAGGAAGCTGAGTTACATCTATAGAGATTAATCACCACACAGTGTGAACACGATGAGAAATAAATGACTTGCTGGATATGAAGAAAAATTGTTAAATAATATCTTGTTAAACCCAAACTTATGGACTTTTTTTCAAAACAGCACAGTTACATCATTGAATCTTATGTCAAAGCAAACTTAACAGGCAGTCAGAGATCTTTGGCCGCTCAGTGGAGAACAGGAAGCCTTCCTCTCGCTCTTGAAGTCGTCAGATTGAAAAAAGTCCCCGAGGAACACAGACTGTGGGAACTGTGTGGTTCTCTTTGTATGACGAGTTAAGAACGCCTTTGATGAATGAAATGTACGCTCAGAATCCTGAAATGTTTTGGAGCTCTAGTGATGACGACAGGATGGAGAGATTGATTCATTTCAGTGTTTATAAGTCTGATATTAGGACTTCGAAAACGTCTTCCAAAAGACGTATTAAAAGTGAAGTGAGTGACATTAACTCGGAGCTTCAGTGGTACGGATTAAGATAATTCCCTGAAAAATGTCCTCACTATGAAGTAGTATGAAGAATAAGCACAGCTTCTCCAGGGTCGCTCTCGCTTTAGTTCTCGTCTTCACCACTTCAGAATTCTAAACCCCATCAGAGTCACAGCTGGACTCAAAGGTAGCCACAAAGAAAAACAGGCCAGGGTTTACAATAGACATTGTTTTGTGTGTTCCTTCCTGCTGACACCACTTCTGGATGTTTCCTCAGGTCCGGTCCCTCCAGACTGATGGGACACTCGGCCGTGGCCTACAAGGACAGCATGCTGCTTTTCGGAGGAGGGAGGAGCCAGAACTCTCCAAAGAACTGGCTGTGGAGGTACAACTTCACCTCTGAGACCTGGGGGCAGGTTCCCATACTCCTGGGCTCCACCCCCCCAGACAGGATTCACCACTGCTGTATCGGGCTCGGCCCCAGCTACACGTCCAACACCAGTAGTCCAAGCTCAGAACCCCAACCCAGACTGCTGGATGGGAAAGCAAGGCCCTTCAAGAACAAGTGCTTCCCTGCCCCGCTCACTTTCCTGGGCTCAGACGGAGCGATAGAGCTGGAGACGTTCAGCCCGGAAAGAAGCTACGCTAGCATACAACGCACACAGTCGTCAGAACTTTACAACAGCAAAGAGCGTTCGATGAGGAAAGAAGCGCCGCAGATCGGAAGCTGTCTGAGCTTTGAAAACAAGGCCTTCAGGAAACAGTGGAGCTGCACAGAGGAGGACCTGCTGAGGGAGGAGGAGGAGGAGGAAGAGGAGGAGGAAGAGGGGGACATAGCTCAGCATCTGCCTGATCTGCTGCTGGTTCTGGGGGGAAGACCCTGCACCACACACTGCCCCATCTCCATCTGGCAAATGACTCTGACTGAATCTTAACAGCCTACCACGATCAAACTTTATTTACTTCTAATATGTTCGTGTGGAAAGCATCAGTATTAAAGTTGTTTAATGTTTGAAGAGTTTACATAAATCCAAACAAATCCTATTTCTGTTTCTTTTGATGTGACTTTTAATAATTGTATACATGTACCACACTTGGCCTTGTAGTAGTTGTAGTCAAAGAAACGACTAGAAAATATTAAAGAAAAGCTATCAAACTGTTACAGACAGTAACGGGTTCTGCTATTCATCACACTGTTTAAGTATGATGTGTGTGTGATTGTTAAGAACAAAAGGGACAAGATTTGTTTTATATTCTCATGTCATGGTTCTAATGTTAGCATTTTAGATTCGCCGATAGTATGTTTATAAGAGGAGGCATGTGACGCGACATGATGATCTAATGATCACTGCTCAGCACAGTACACTAGGGGGCACTGTGCACCTGTATACTTTTGCATAAAATAAATGTGGCATGTTTTCCATGAATGCTTAATGGATTTTATTTTTGTTGTTTTGTCCGGTGAATGTGTTCAATGTGAAAAGGATGTTTGTTTCTCCTCATAGAGCTCAATGAAGAGCTCCTCAATACGGGTTCTCAAGGAGAGACTGTACAGTCTCTGCAATGAGGAGGAAAGATATGCCCAGTATTCTGATATGGAAACTATTGGCTTACTGGGTTTAAAAAAAAATTAATATTTTGCATCCCTTAAAGATATACAGCAAACATGAGCATGACTACAGAAATATGTCAGTAATGCTTATGTGACAGTTTGGATTTTTTATACTCACACTAGGCCCAGCTGTCCCATACTGTCCTTAAGACACACCTGCCCCCCCTCCCTAATTTACCGCTGGCCTGCACTCACACTGCTCCAGGACTAACCGGGACTGCACGGTTACCTCTTGTACATAATGTCGTAACAACAAATGCATGACTTTACATGATCATGAAGCGTGTATAGTTTACAAGACAGACGGACTCTGAAAAGAAAAAAGCTGCCGGGTCCGCGTCCGCACTTTAGAGAACAACACAGAGACAATGACTGCTACTTTACTGACTGTGTGGCTGATTTTGAGTCATGTTAGTCAGATACAGAGAGAACACTCCTGGATTTCTCCATATTGAAGGCTGTCCACCCTGTGTACCCGTGCATGTGCTCGTGCATGGACTGTCCCATGCCGAAGCACAGGTACAGGAGCCGAGGACGTCAAAGGAAGAAGATAAAGTCTGTCAATTTCAGTCTAGATCATGAGAAAACACATTACACAACACGGAAATGATCAAAAAGAAACATACTATGAGCTAAGTTACCAACATGTAGGGCTTTCACAGAAAACTCTTTTTTCTGGCTGAGCTGCATGTGTGAACGCAAACAACCACATTTTTCACCCAGACTTTCTCCTGCACGCCCCCAAGTATTTCCCCCTCCCCCACCTCTCACTTGACTGACAGGGAAAGCTTCATTCTGTGAGGGACTCGTGTGCACAATATACAAGCGTATATATGTGTGTGGACAGCTTAAAGTGGATCCACAAGGCAGTGTGAGACAATTTTGTGAAAGACCACCACTTGCTACTCGTCTACTTGTATAATATTACTTGTTTTCAAAAGTACTTCTGCAAAGAAATCTAGTTTTTAACTTGAGCTGTTGTCACATTATTCACTCCTGCATGGTTGCAAAAAGAGGAGATTATATTTAATTAGTGTTCCAGAAAATGACTTTTTAAAGGCGTCGCCTTGTCACGTTTTCTGCAGCACGTTTCTTGAAAGTTCTGATGGACATATTTTGTGTCTTAGGAATCTTTGCTACAGCGGCTTGTTCGAGAAATAAGATCCTCTTCAAACAAACACTTTTTCTGGGTCATATTTTTTACATTTTGTAATTTAACTTTTGTTTTCTACCTGACAACATTAGGAAATGTGAACCTAATCCCCGAGCGGTTAACCTTGTGACTCTGTTGGAAAGTAAACTAATCAGTTCTTACCCAGCAGGCCGGGCTGGCAGCCTGCGTTTGACCTGTTGACCTACATTCAGCTCCCACACCGGACACAGACCTGCTCCTGAAGACTTCCACGAGTACTTCCTCCAGAACTCAGAGGAAGTATGATCAAACCATGGTACAAGACGTTCACATCCAGTATCTAATATTTTGATTTTCTTGTGTTTAATCTGAAATACATGCTTCATAAAAATATTTCCATATTGTATCTGAAGCACCGAGTAGGGAGTCGTTGTGACCTTGTTGTTGGGTCCTATAAGGCAGTGGTACTGAACTGGTCTAATCCTAAAGACCCACCTCCAAGTCCTTCCTGAGAAAGTGTGACCCAGCTAAAAGGTTTTTTTCAGCAGAAGGAAAGTAAACACAATCTCAGAGGAAAATGTATGTAAAAAAAAAAAAAAAAAACAGCAGTAAGGACCAACATGAAACCATCACAATACAGGGTGTTCATTTATGGAACAGCTGCAATGATGAAATAAAAACATGTCAAACATTAGGAAAGTTTAAACACATTTTCAAGAACAACATATTGAACAAATATATAATCAAACAGTCAATGAGAAAAACTGAATCAATATCAGTTGTAAGGTCTGTATAGTCTACCTATTAATGTGTGTAATACATTATATTTGTTGCTTTATCTGTATTCTTTGACTTTATTTTGTAAAGCTTGTCCTTGGATTAACTGCAGGGGAGGCAGTAGCTCAGTCTGTAGGGACTTGGTTTGGGAACCGGAGGGCCTCTGGCTCGAGTCCCGATGCGGACCAAAATATGGAAGTTGGTCTGGTAGCTGGAGAGGTGTCAGATCACTTCTCGAGCACTGCTGAGGTGCCCTTGAGCAAGGCACCAAACCCCCATCCGCCTTGGTGCGGTCCCTGCATAGCAGAGCAGCCCCACCCTGACATCTCTAATGCATGCATCCTGTAAGTGCAAATGTGTGAGAAGTATGTCTCTAAACTAACAGAGTGTAAAACCCAAAATTCTCTGTGGGGATTAATAAAGTATATCAAACTCAAAAAAACAAGCTAAAAAGAAAAAAGGGGTAGAACATGTACGAGTTCAGAATAAAACCGAGCCACTACAGAAAGTATGCTGTGATTGTTGTTTGAAATGTGTATTTTTATTTTACTTTTAAAATTTGTTCCAAATAAATGAAAAGAATTGAAATGTACATTTCTGATATTTTCAACCAATCAGATTTATTTGATGAAAAAAGATGACGCAGTTTAGACCTCAGACGCAACAAAACATGCGACAATGTGAGAGAGAAAAAAAAGTAATTAAGTGTAAAAAGAGCAGTACATGATAGCAGGACTTCTCAAGTATTTTGTACTTTTTTTGTAAGTTTTTAAATCTAGCTCCATCCATCCTCCATACATCTATCTAAATTGAATGTAATGATAGGAAGGAACCAGTAGATGGCGGTGTTTATCTGTTATGCAACATCACAACCAGATACAGTCTTTAGGACTTCTGTTCAGTTGTATTTATCACCACAACCACAATTTTAATCTTCTATGTTATTCTTTTTTGTACTAATAGCCTAATTCATCCACCAAATCTTGAGTATTTTTTTTTATTTAAATGTTTTAGATAACAAGAAACCCAGACTTGTTAAAAGCGACAGAAGGAGTCTGGTGTGTCCTTTAATATTAATCAACATTACTAAAAGTTTGATTTGCGATCCATCCCACGGAAACCACCTGCTGTTAACAGTCTGCACAGAGAGCAAAGTTTCCACACTAAACCTGTGCGTCTCATATCTGTGGTCTTTAAGATGTATGATCAAATTATGCTTCACTTTATGAGTCAAATAACACACGCCTTTGGGGTAGAATTATGCAACCTCTTTAGGGTCGGCATGTTACCATAATAAAACCTTGTTTCATCCCTGCAGTCGTGGCTCTGAGACGTAGTAGTCTTAATAATCCCCGGCGCCCAGTTGGTGGAAATCCCCACGTGGTTTCGACTCCTGTATAAAAACTTTGGGTGTGCGGAGCCCCTGTTGTCGTGATTGCAAAAGGCAGAAAGGGTCTCAGTGAGCAGCAGCATCTTGCAGGACGCACGGAGCTGTTCATCTACTCTAGAACCGCGCGCACCGGACACGGTACCCAGCAGCAGGCGCAAACACAAAAGACGCGGGACTCACGGAGACTCACTGTGGTTTTTTTTTTTTGGTTTTTTTTTTACCTTTTGGGAACTGCAGTTTTTTTTTTTTTTTTTTTTAAGTTTCTGCATGTTTGGTGTTGAATGGGAAAGAGCGCAGTGAACGAGTTTGGAACATCGGAGGGTGGGGGTTCATTCAGAGACCTCGTTTGTTTTGGTAGATTACACGTCTGACCTGAACGGGCAGTGACAGAAGCGCGTCAACAATCCAAACTCCTGAGTGCGCTTTCCAATAACAGACATGAACTTTTAAGTTGGGCAGAGAAAAGAAGCATTGTTGGATAAGAAGCTGAATGCATAATGACAGGAGTTAATTAGCCTCGTATGTTTGGGAATACAAAAGCTCTCATTGGCTTCTCTGGATACCTTGAGGCGTCTCACTTTTTGGAGCACAAGTGGAATTAAATTTAGCTTTTACCTTCGGTGTGTATTTGATCTTTTTCATCCTTCTCTTACTTAGGATTCTGACTGTAACCTTAACTGTAGAGAAAATGAGCGTATACAGCCTGGCTTTGTCCTGCTTGGTCGCGTGCGTCCTTTCCGCGGGCTGCAGCTCGGTGACCGGGACGGACACTCAGAGCTCGCCACAGGAGTCGTGCGCGTCCTGCGGTCTGAGGACGCCGGATCAGACAGAGCGGGTGAACATAGACTTCCTGGAGGCGGTGAAGAGGCACATTCTGAACCGGCTGCAGATGAGGGACAGACCCAACATCACCCACCCCATCCCCAAAGCCGCGATGGTGACGGCGCTGAGGAGGCTGCACGCCGGTAAAGTGCGCGAAGACGGCAGAGTGGAGATCCCGAGCTTTGACGGACAGGCTGCGTACAACAACGAGGTTCAAGCGGAGAACTCGGAGATCATCAGCTTCGCCGAGTCAGGTAATAATCAATAATGCATTGCACACATCTAAATCGACCCCTTCATGAACCCTTTACCTTCTGACTTCATGTAACAGGCAGCCAAGGGATACAGGTGTCTTAATAACCTAAAGTCATGGATGAAATTTCATTATTGAAAGCTTTTCATGGTGATCTGTCTATAAGCATCATATTATTACCATTTTTTTAAAAGCCATAAACTAATTGGAGTCAGGGCAGTCTTCATTTTCATCCTAACATTACATCATGATTCGCTGCTGTTTGATTTCCAGTAGCTGGTGTTAAACCGTGCTGTTTTGGTCTGATGAAAATGAAAAAGAAACTCAACTCAGAGTCCTTAAATTACCCCTATGTGTGTTGTCTATGGGATAAAAGGAACCTCTGAATCCAATTTCATCACTAAAGCCGTGCTCACACTCAATACTCCAATGTATAAAGCCCTCTTTTAAATACACACAAAAGTCCCTCAATTGGCCATTTATCCCTTCCTCTAAGAATGTGTATCTAACTAATTCTCACAAGTCCAAAGAGAACACCCTTTCGTCTCTCTATGCCCCTCTCTCTCTCTCTCTCACACACACACACACACACACACACACAAACACACACACACACACACACACACACACACACAGTCACACACATACCCTTTCCTACACACACACACACACACACACACACACACACACACACACACACACACACACACACAACACACACGCACCTAAAATCATCCAGGCTTGACAGAATCCAATAATTGTCAGTTAGCGCTGTGAGAACGTTGTCTTTGACACAAACTGTTAGTTTAACAAAAAGAAAACATACAATTAAAGACACCAAAATAGGATGGCTTAGACACATGCACACACATACCATCCTGTATTTTCCCATTGGCCCTACTGCTACAATTAGCCTGAATGGGGTCCCACCTTCCAATGGGAATGATCTGAGCGCCCTCATGACAAGGGAACAAAAGCCAGGCAATTATTATAAGAGCTCTATGTGTTTCTGCTGAACGCAACATGTCAACGTTACGCAGGGGAAAAAGTGCAGAAAACAAAAGAAATCAGAATAATGCATGAGACATTTGAGTTTGTGCGGGGGAGTTTGTGTTGGGGGAGTGAGGAGGGGTATGGGGGTTGATATTGTGTGTGTCTGTATGTGTGTGTGTGTGCCCATATTGCAGTGTTGTAAAGAATGTTTTTGTAGATCCAAAGTTTCGCTGGGCTCTCTTTGCTTCTTCTCCTTCTGTTTTTCCCCCTAGTTCTATTCTTCCTCGCACCTTTGAGCCTTTGTGTGGCATTGTACCATGGAGCTGGCTCGGGTCCCTGCTCCCTAGACCCGTCTGCCTCCTGGCCAGCTGGCTCACGCCCCCCTCTAGATCGGATGCTGCCAGCCAGGGGGCATGGCTCGGAGGCAAGGTCTCCAGAAAGCTCTGAAGCCAGGAGAGCTGGTCCCCCAAGCATGAGGGAGCCTGAATTGTTGTTGTCACAGTTTAGGAGAAGGCGGGTTTGGGGGGGGGCGAGGTTGGCATATGTTTAGCCAACAGCGAGCCAACAAATGGATGTGGATAGGTGTTGTTGTGCCTTAGGTCACCTCATGTCCCCTCATCCCAGGGTTAACTACGTGCTCACAGCCAGGGAGCTACTTTCTTATCTCTGGTTGCTGTAGTGCAGCAGTTAGAGTTCTGCCAAGCAGCTCTGGGCAGGTAAGGAGGACGATGCCAGTCTCCTTTCTCCCCTGACATGCTCCCATGGGTTCATGCTGGGGGATTCAGTGTCCCGTATCCACAGGAGCGAAGCGGGGAACACAAGCGAGGGGAAGGAGGGAGGGCGAGAGAGAGAGAGAGAGAGAGGGGAAGACGTAGGCGGGGAAGTGTAGATCAGCACTTCTTGATTGCTCACTATGGCCGTTAGGACCCACTGAACTCCCGGTGAGTGGTCCAAGAATTCAGACTTCATTATGGGAGGTCATTAACTCCAGTCCGGTTCCTCCAGAGGATCGGGTTGGCAGGTTCACTTCAGGACACAAGTCTTTCATGAGGAGCTGTCAGTCATGGCCATCCTGGACATGCTCCAGACATTTTCCACATTCACTCACAAGTGTGTGTTTCACTTGTCAATGGCTCCTGGCTGCCTCTGTTTGGCTTCTGATCGTATAAATGATTTATGCAACTTTATTAAAAAAAAATGACCTTGTTGCGAAGCTTAAACATCAAAAGTGTATTTACCACAGTGGCTTTAACCTCCGTCCAAAAGTCCAGCGACCTGCCTCTCCATCCTCTCCTCCCCTCCCTCCCTCCTCGTTCTTTGTGGAATTCCTGGAGTGCTGAGACTCTCGGGCGTGAGGTATTGCTGCTGCAATAGGCATGCACACCTCTCTCTGTTCATGTCAGAACCACAAGCGCTCCGTGCCGCACCCCTTGTCCTTCCACGGCGTGTGGTCTGTGTCGACAGCAGATTTGAGTAATGAACTCTGTAGCTGCCTTCTTCCATGGCTTCTCGTCTGACTTGGTGGCCACAGGTGGGGACACGCTGAAGCAGCTCCTTATCCACAGCAGCCCACCCAGGTGTCCTGGCTGCCGACACTCTCGAGCAACATTTCCACTGCGGGGTCAGGCGAGGCGTGTCGGGGGCCAGCTTCAAATTGTTTGGAACACTTTGGATGTAAAGTGAGATGTGCTTCTCAGAGGGGAACTCAGTAGAAATAAGTGATTTGGTACTGATGTTTCTCTGAGCTTCCAATACTAAAGAAGTTATGTGATCAATTCTGTCGATTGAAAAATATAGATTGCAGAAGTGAAACATATCAGAATCCTCCTATCTTACACTATCTGTGTTTGGAGGTCTAGACTAAGTTTAAACAATGGCGGAAAGAGTAGTCTCCTGGAGGTCCATTTTGCCAGGAACACAAGTTATACTATGTGTTAAATTTATTCATGAAAAAGATTGATCCGCAAGGTGTCAAACTCACCCAGAGGCATTACGCTGCCTGCATTAAGGGGAAGTTTCTGTATGAGTTGTAGCACCTGGGAGAAGATGAATCCCCAAAAGACCCTTCAGAGAGAAGAAAGAAACAGAAGTGTGAAAGAGTGATGGAGGGTTAGTGAGTATTTATAGGATGCCGAGAGACGTTTAGGTCAGATGGCTTCAATTGGTAGCTGGTCTGGAGCTTTTGACCATATTGTACAATCTTTAAAATGAATGCCGGTTGTCATGGCTACAGTTTCCTCTAATACTTCAAAGTTTGACCTTTATCTTACCCACACATTTAACATACAAGGACTTCAATCACCAGGGACCCAAAGAAGAAACTACTCTAAGTTAGACCTTTTAAATTAAAGTGTGATCTTATTACTTTACACAAAATTAATATATATAATTAATGTTCTTTAAGAGTTTACACTGTCCAGGAAAAGTGGTCAAAATACGTCGGACTCGGCTCTAGATGAGAGTAGGTGGTACACGAAGGAAAGCTCCAGAGTAGTCACCAAAGTAACCCAGAGGTGAGGCATGTTTTTCATTGGGTGACGATGGTGTTTATGTTGCTGTAGCAGAATCCTAAATCACAGCTCTGCAAGTCTTCCATCCGTCTATTCTATTTTGTTTATCTGGGGACATCACTCTTATCTGCAACTTTCCCCCAGGGTCCTTGTGAGGGATCTCGTGACCTCACAAGGTCAGATGAGATATATTATCTCTCCAGCGAGTTCTCAGGCCATCCGAGGGACCCCTCTACCATTGTATGTGTCCAGAAACCTCCAAAGAGAGCCCCATAGGCATGCCAGTGATTAAGCATGCACTTTTAGTGGATGCACTGTGATCAGGCACATTTGCCCTGAAATAATTGGATGAAGCCATTTATGCCAGTTTGAATCCTGCCGGTTCAAGTGATCTACTCAAGCGATCCAAAACTTTTTAAACCCTAAAAAATGCCGTAATACCCCTTAGTTTTGATACTAGATTTCTCTGATTATGCATGATCAGTTTTAATTTTAGGCTGAATTCATTGACTTGTGTGCTGGCAAATGTAAGACTCCTTCTTTTCTGAGTTTGTAGCTGTTGAGGCAAGTAAGACCTCACTGCACTGAGAGAGGAGAGGGCGTTCAGCTGACTCTTTTATGTAATTCCATTCAGATAGATTTCAATATGTACTCACAATGCACTTGATACTTTACCCATAGGCCTTGGTATTGAGAAGGCTCATTGATGTATTGCTTACTATGGGGCAGGGTGTGTGTGTGTGTGTGTGTGTGTGTGTGTGTGTGTGTGTGTGTGTGTGTGTGTGTGTGTGCGTATGTGTGTGCGCATGGATGGATGCAAAGGTGTGTGTGTAAAGTGCTTGAGCTCCCAGCTGACATGTTTGAATGGAGAGCTGGTCTGAACAGGTTTCTGAGTGAATGTAAAGCCATGCTTTACAGGAGGAAGAGGCGTGAGGCGCCTTCAAGGGGGGGGGGGGGGGCGTCTTTGGTGGCCACCTGTTGACACTGACACACACTAATCAGTCGGCAAACAAAGTAATTTAGCCGCTTTCAAAGGCGCTGCTCTGCTTGAGCACATTGTACCAAATCTCCTGAAATAGAAACCTTTCAAGTTACCTCGGGGTAATTTGGAAGACATCATTAGGCTTAGAAAAGAAATAGTGCCAGGGAGAGCCCATCGCCACCCTAAGACTCCCGGGATCTCTTCATTGTGCTGCTGCAGAAAGTGGCCAGTGTCATGTAAATGGCTTTTATTTTTGCCTCATCATACTTTTTGCTGGAAAGCCACGCGTTTCAATGGCTTGCTGCAGCGCGGCTGTCTCCCAGTGCCTCACAGGGGGCTTTGTGCTGTCACTCTCAGGGTGCTCACACTTGGAAGGAGGGGGAAAGGGGTGGGGTAGGGTAGGGTGGGGGTGGGGTTTCTTGGGAGGGGGGGGGCACTAACACTGAACTCAATGAACCCCCCGGGAGCCTTGGCCATGTTCGCCAACCCTCCCACCTATCCCACTTGCATCCTTCCTCCATTCCTTGGTCTTCCTCTTCTCTGTTCTCCTCCCTGTCCCTCCCTCCCTTCTCTACCCACCTTTCTCTCTCTTTTCTGGCCCCTGTCACTTACAAAGCTGGACCTGAGGCCAACTGGGCCTGATCCCAGAACTGGCCTGTCACAGCTGGCCTATCAGGAGCTGCCACAGAGGTCACCTGACACAGTGATTGAGAGTGAACAGAGAAAACACCAGGGAAAACAGCCCTTTAAAGACAGAGCTGTGCCCTTTGTGTGGACACTTTCTGCTTTTTATGGGAGAACATGTTGTGTTTGTGTTTAAGACGGGAAACAATCTTAAGCCTTTTTGTGTTTTTGACAAAAAAGTAGTAGAACAAGGTCCACTTAGTGGCAATGTCAATTTTGTCTCCCATGGCCTTCAAAGTAGGCCATGTCAGAGTGCTCTGACATTAAATAACTTGTTTAGAAGCGGTCTTGTCGTCTCAGGGAATTTTAAAGCAAGTTGGACCGTCTCTGGAGTTAGAGGTATTTTTTAATTCATGGCAACAGAACAAACTTATTCTGATAATGAGGGAGAGCTCAAAAAGTTGACCCTGTCACACTTCTACCTCATCCTTCAAAGGATCACCTTAGGGCTGTGTGCTTTTACCAATTTAATTAATTCCATATAAATATGAGTGCCTTGGCAAAACGTGTTGATGTCCACTCTTATGCTGATGACACACTAATCTTCTGCAGGGAGCAAGCCCAGCTCGGACCTTAATGAATTTGTGAAGTTTATTGATTTTTCAGTGGGAGCCCCTACCATGTCTCCATGCAGCATGAGTGATCTATACAGGCAGTTCAGCAGTAATAAGAGTTGGGGGGCACTGTTAAGGAAAGCTAGCTTAATTGAGTTCCAAATAGAGATGCTATTGGTATAAACACCTTTTTTTTTCTTTAGAAGGTTGGAAATATGTTTGTTGATTGGTTCCTGATGAAAATGTTTCATTCTTCTTTTATTGAGTCAATATCTTCTACAGTGTGATTCGCTGGTTTTACCATCTTAGTCAGAACAAACATTGGAGAAAGCATCAATCTTTGTTGTAACAATACTAGAGTTACCTGAAATGACCTTCTACAGAGACCGAAGTGGACATACAACCATTCAATGTATTTTTGGTGCATGATTAAATCTATGTATTGGTGTTGGTCTACTTATATGTAGATATATGAATAGGGCACTGAGAATTAAACCATTCCTATTTTTCTGTCTCCAACAGATGAGCACACATCCTCCAAATCTGGTCTCTTCTTCCTCGTCTCCAACGAGGGAAACCAGAACCTGTACGTGTCCCAGGCTAACCTGTGGCTCTACTTCCGTGTGCTGCCAGCTGGTCCTGAGAAGGGCCTCCGGAGGAAGGTGACAGTCAAGATCCACTACCAAGAGACCGGTTCTGCCAGCAGTGCAGAGGGAGGCCCTGGAGGCGGTGGTGGTGGTGGTGGTGGTGGAGGAGGGGGAACAGGTCGTTGGGCACTGGTGGAGAAGCGGGTGGATCTGAAACGCAGTGGTTGGCACACATTCCCTCTCTCTGAAGCTGTGCGGGCTGTGTTCGGAAAAGGCAGTCGACGCCAGGACCTGGAGGTTCACTGTGACGGCTGTGAGACATCCGGCGTTTCTCCCGTGCTGGTGGACCCAGGTGACCCATCCCACCGGCCGTTCCTGGTTGTCCGTGCTCGGCAGGTGGACGGGAAGCACCGTATTCGCAAACGGGGGCTGGAGTGTGATGGCACTAGCGGGGGCCTTTGCTGTCGGCAGCAGTTTTACATTGACTTTCGCCTCATCGGCTGGAATGACTGGATCATTGCCCCAGCCGGTTACTACGGCAACTACTGCGAGGGCAGCTGCCCGGCCTACATGGCAGGCGTACCGGGCTCGGCTTCATCCTTCCACACCGCAGTAGTTAACCAGTATCGCATAAGAGGGATGAGCCCCGGCTCAGTCAACTCCTGCTGCATCCCAACCAAGCTCAGTACTATGTCCATGCTCTACTTTGACGATGAGTACAACATCGTAAAGAGGGACGTGCCCAACATGATCGTGGAGGAGTGTGGCTGTGCTTGAGTCCCCGCTGACCTCACATGAACTTGGAACAATCAGAAAGGCCTTTTGTACAAACAGGACATTGTTGTACGGTACACATATACAATATATCTTTACCTACTGTATGTGCAAGCGACATGCACACTGGTACAATCAAGCAAGTATCAGTATTGGTCCATGTGTGCATGGCTGTGTTTTCTAGTGTGCGTGCGAGTGTGTGTATTTATCAGAGTGACATGCTTGCTGTCCGAGTCTTGTCCATTTGGCGACGGCCGGTCAGCAACAAGACGAGAAGGGAATGATAATCACCAAATGATACTTTGCTCTAGTTTGCCATTTCTAGTCAAAAATAATGGCTCATCATCTCCTCTTGTATGAAGATAACAAGCGCTTAAGGAAAGTGACAGGATCAGCCGATGGCATTATTGGCTTCACCCCCATGCTCCCAACACTGCTCCCCCAAACCTCTTAAGTACTTTAAGCACATGACAGACTTTGTTTTCATAAAGCACTGACAATACATCAGCTTATACAATTCAGAACACCAGCACTTCCCTATATTATGCCGACAGACACAGTCTGACTCTCCTCTCTGATGGAATTAGACCGGCAGCGCTTAATGCCTTGCAGGATTACACCATCCGAAGAAAGGCAAAAGAAAAGTCCTCTGCAGAGCTGCTGCTGTCACTCTTGCTGTTGACTATGGGCCTCCACCTCAACTTCTTGCCTAAGAGTGCTGCAGGCCCTGCTACCATGACAACCAGGTGAAGATAGATGTCATAAGTGCACTTCACTTGTGCACTTGGACCAACAGAGAAAGAACTGCTTCTTCCCACTCCCTGTATGCCCAGTAGGAGTGGGCTTGTGGATGCAGAGACTCTAGTTTTGGCCCATTTGGGTCGCCACAGTGCAGTGCAGCACTTGCAGAAACTGAAATGCACACCCTGAATAGCACTTGTATAAAGAATTGCCTTCCAAGGGGTACTGAGTGTCCTGTCCTATCACTAAATAAGTGCCACATGAGCTATGCAATGTATAGTAACCTATACCCATACTCGACATGCTCTCTTAGACTGAATCGTCTCTTCATCTTTCTCTTTATCTCCTTCTTTTCTCTCTTAAGTCCTCGACTCTTTATCAATACTTGAAATGTAATCTTTCGCCTCCTTTCCAAAGCGAATGATTGTTGTGACGTTTGCACTGAAAAGTTGCGGGATTAGTGAAACAAAAACTGCCATTGAAAAGTTATTTTTATAGAAGAAAATTGAATTTTGTTTCAAATGTATTTTACTTAATTAATGGAACCAAAGAGGCCAAGATTTTAGCTATTGTACTAAGATGGCAAGGCCATTGAGTTACTGTGTACAATACTGTTTTGATCATTTGCAATAGGCCTACCACTGTATCAGGGTACGATATATGATTTCATTTCTTTGCTCTACTTTCATCCTCTGTTTTGTACAATAAGCAACGCTTCTTTTTTCATCTTTAATTCTATTTTTGTTTCAGTTTTCTATTTAATAAGAAAGTTATTTTTAGTTCCTGTCTAAGAATCATTTAGTCAAATAAATGTCATCTGTACAGTTTATGTAAAATAAAATGTTTTCTTAATTCTTTTGTAACTTCACATTCTTTCCTGCATCATGTTGTTGACACTTTGAGTGTTTTTCTCTGCGTGAAAAAACAGGTTGGGCTCTACATTTGAATCTGTGGAGTTTTTATTTCATGGAGGTGATTTGGGCTCATTAAAAAACAAAAAGGTGGGGATAAAAAAGCTGCAAACAACATGCAAAACACATGCACACCCTGGTCCTCATCCGTTCTGGTGGAGACATAAAACACTTCTCTCCTGCTGTCTGTCACGACTGATTGTCTCTCATACGGTGAAACTGTAAAACAGTAATTACAACTATGATTAACAGCTACAGAGGAATCCAGAGTCGCTGCCATCTGCCAGACCTTCACATACCTGCTTGATTATTTTTGGCTGCAGCTTCAGTTAATGTGTGTTTGTAAGAGCATGTAGATGATTGTATATCTCTGTCTGAAATTCTGCAGCTTCAATATCTTTATTAAAGATTACCTAAGGTTTCTTTAACAGCTCGTAAGCTTTTAATGTTAATATCCATTCAAACCCAATTACAGACTATTTAATTTAAAGGTGTGATAATTACAAGTTCCCATGACTATTATGACATTTTGATCCGTGTGTTTCTAATCAATGATATCTCCAACTAAATCATTACTGCAGATCACTTGTTTTTTTACACTTCAGATAACCTAAATTAATTTTTGCATGCAAGAATACAAATGCAACGAGTGATAACTATGCTCGCACTAGTACAATTAAATTCAAGATTTGCTACAATTATTTTTATTTTAACTTGAATTCAAGGTTTTTACAAATGAGTTTCTCAATAAATCAATTAATCATTATTTGTATAGCATTGTTTCATAACAACTGTTCTCGGGATGCTTTACAAATGAGCATATGGGATAATATCCAGGAAGGATTTCTCCTTTGTATTCCTCACGTTGCTGTTGTCCACACTTCCTTGCTGCTGAGGTGGAGGTCGGAGCAGGCCGTGCATGAATGAGGACGCCAGTGGTTTAGGGGGTGACACAGTCCAGTAGCTGTTTCTACCAGATGTTTAGGAAAATTTTAAACATCCTACCTTAAGATGATTCTCTTAGGTGAAAAAGAGTGACTGATATTTAATAACATACAAATGTATTTAAGTTTTAACTGGTTGAAATCAAATTTTTACATTTGAAATCTTTTATAGTTTATGACATACATTAATCTGGCATTTTAACTAAGTACACACTGAAAAACTGTTCTTCATAAGCCCTCCATTAAGAATGTAAAAAGGTCCTAATGGGTCATAGATAGAGCCGTGCAGTCTGTTACATCAGCGTGCTTTTCCTCCTGCAAAATGGTGTTTCTCAAGTTAGGTCTACAGTTGCAATAATGTAAGCGTCAACACTTTGTGCAACAGCACAAGGCTTGCCCGGCTAAATGCCTGCCTGTGCCAACACCTACCAACGACGAGGTTTCATGTAATGTTTCTGCAAGGCTCCATCAAAACACCTCACATGTCCTTGTAAAATATCAGTCAGATAATTGCTCTAAATGTATCTATTAGGATCTGCCAAGAAGTGCAATGTTGGCCTGGGGGACAAATAGCATGTCAGGGAGGGATCAGTGAGAATAACTGTTTACCTGTTACTGGATGGTTGAGTCAGCAGCAGGAGCAGCAGAACGTGTCTCTGTAAGAAGGGGGGAACAAAAACAGTACAAACAAATCACTGTTACGGTGCGTTTGAGTGACAAGCAGGCAGACGAGACGAGAAATAATCTGTCAGGAATGATTGTTGTTTTTAATCTCCTTGGAGGAGCCTGTACCTCTTCAGAAAAAATGACAGAGTGTGCTGAGAGCAGGGAGAGAGATGTGTAGCTGTCTTGTCATGCCAAAATCTCCACAGCTGGAATGTTAATGATGCCGAGTGAGAGCTGCTGCAGGCCATTAGGCTCGCTGCTGCTCACTGAAGGCCACACATGCATCAATAATCAGAGTGCCAATGATCAGCAGAGCAGAGGAACAGATCCATGACCTAGCATGCTCTCCTGCAAACCTTTAAACACAATATCTCACATGTTGTCTTTCCCAAAGTCACACATGCATGATAAACAAAACACTAACATGTACGCACACACACACACACACAACCTCTACAACCCCTCGTTATCAGCTTAAACAAATATTGTCCCTCAGCCCTCCCTCATCTAATGCAACCCCAGGTTGAGGTCATGACAGATGCCAAGTTGACAGGGTCAACTGGTTTATCAACGCACCAGCATTCATTCTTCTACATCAGCCCGCTTCACATTCACTAATGAATTTATGACTGCTCATCACCTGAGGCCAGGCATTCCTCTGCTTCACCTCTCTCATGTTTTTGCTTTTGCGGCCTGCAGGAATGCTCGACACGAGTTAGTGATGATTTTTTCTGATCCCTGGATTCTCCGAGAGATTTATTTTGCAACTTTTTAAGCCACTGGAAACCCAAGCAGTGCTCTTTCTACACAACATGTGGTCTGGTGTACGTAACAGTAAGTACTAAAAATGATAGAAATGAGTTTTATTCCCATTTCTAATGATTGCATTTCTAGTTTTGGAAACCTCTTCTGTCGTTTGTGAAATAAGTGAGTAAAACTCACATATTTATTCTGTAAATGACATAATAAATTCTCCAAACCAATCATAAGAATGGCACATGGGCAGTGCACAATTATTCATTAAGTTTAGTTAGCAAGCTGACTATTGACGCCCATGGGTGTCAAGTGTCAACGGTTGTTCATCCATCCTCTGAAGCGGCTGTTCTGTGCTGATGAATAAAGTTAAGTTCTGTTTCGGTTTTGCAGCTGTAGCTAATGCTAATGCTACATAGCTATCATTTAGCATTGCATCCACAGTTTATGATATGCACAGCAAAGAATTTTGTAACTAATTATTTAGTGACTAATTAAAACAACAAAGTTTTTAACAGTAGAGCTTCCGCCTCCTTTTCAGATTCAGACTTCAGATAACACAGCAAAAAACTCAAATCTTAGCAAGCGTATTTGTCTAATTCCTCGTCAAAAAATTCTCATTCCACTGAATGTAAGCTACATTGACCTGACAAGTCCAGATAAACAAAACAACATATCGTGATTATAACTAGTTTTTTAAATAGCTGCCAATGCAGCAAGAGCAATAGAACTTAAGGGGGTGCAGATGGTCTAGCGGTTAGGTTGCGCTCCATGTAAGGAGGCAATAATCCTCCAAGTAGGACCCCGAGTTCGAGTCAGGCCTGTAGCTCCTTTCCTGCATGTCAACCCCCATTCTCACTTCCTGGTTTCCTACTCATGTCCTGTCCAATAGAGGCCTTATTTTTTGCTTGTGATATCTTAAAATAAGATGTGGATCTGAATGTTTCAGGGGAAAGTGTAAAGAGATATTATAGCTAGGAATTAGACAAATAAATCAGACAAGATTTGAGTTTTTACAATAATTTCTGCACTTTATTGATAGTTAAATGCACCAGTGCTGAACAAAACCAGAAGGCAGATGTCAGTCAAAATGGGATTTACCTCCAAAGACTTGAGTAGTTCACCCAGATTTCAACAAAAGCTTAACGTGGCTCTCAACTTTCACATCATACATGCATTCTCACTATATCCAGCCACATTTACAGAGGCTTTAAAAGTTATGAGGCTCCATCAAATAATCTTTTCACCAGTCTCCTTCTAATCATTGAGTCCACTGAGCTAACACAACAGGATTTCTATTAGGGGCGATTAAAGCCTGACCCGTTGTTTCAGTGCTTTGAGAACATGTAGAGGCACTCTTATTCTAAGGATTTATGGCATGGGCCCCCTAAGACAGAAGGCTTATTCCACCCCTGTTTACTTCTCCCTGCAACCCAAAGTGACATTTTGACCTCTGGAGCAACGTGGACCGCGCTCCCTGCTCTCTCTCTCTCTCACACGCAGATTACTGCAGGAGTAAAAAGGCTTTTCAACTTGAAAGCATATTTGTGAGCACTAATGAGCCAAAAAACGTCATTAATCCCACCATCTATATGGAGCTGCATTCTATATTGCTGCATTTTTCCTTTTCCTATTTTGTAATTCTGCTCTGAGAGGACGGCGAGAACGGAAATGTCAACGATTTGGATTTAACCTGCACAACTTCTGTAGTCAGTTTATTAAGATAATGGTGCAACAGTGGCTTTATTATTGACTTCTCGGCATGGGAACAATCCACTTCAGGAAGAGAAAGTTCCCTTTAAAAGACAGGGAGCCCATAAGCATGCTTTACAAACTGTTACTAAACTCTGAAAGACACTTTCAGGTTGGCAATCACCACCATCAACTCAAACTTTTAGGCCAGGTAAGACAGCAATAACATTCTTGTTGTCAGGGTCATTTTCTTCATTTTCTCTCTCCTGAAAGTTGTGGCTGAGAAGGTGAGGGGTTCAACATGGCGCAGTGCAGCGTGTGTGTGTGTGTGTGAGTGATTGTGAGTGAGTCTACATAATGTCATGTCATAATGTCAGGGTTGTTCCTCCCCATTTTAGCAAAACAACTGAAGCCTTGTCACCAAAACTTGGCCGCCCCTCTCCACCCTTCTCACAGCCCTAAATCTATGTCCCCCCCCCCCATACCCTCTCACCTCCTCACCCCACCTTCCACTATCCTGACCTCCTGACTCCCAGAGTACTGAGGCACACTCAGGGGCCACAAAGCCCTCATTTGTGTTGTGCTTGGTGGCGAGTGCTGCTCTGAGGATGGTCTGCACTCATGTCAGTCAGTGGAGTGCACATGAGGATTGGAGGAGGCAGTAAAGGTTTGGAAGAAAAGATGGTTCCGTTTTCTTTTTAAAACCAAGGGGTTTTTACACAATGTGGATGGACTCAGTTGCAGTTAGGGATGTAACAATTCGCTCAACTCACGATACAACTCTTTCTTTATTTTGCAAAATGAGTCTGAAGACAAATGATGACTGAAAAAGATTCCTTTAGTGGCTGCTAACCCGCTTGTCAGTGTGGTTTGGCCTTTTAATGGTGATTTTTCTTGCAACAAGGGGAGGTGATTGGAGCTTTTGTCGTGGTGTCGATTAAATGCTGCATCATGTTGGTTGTGCTTTTTGTGTAGTTCTCTGTCTTCTTGCAATATCTACACACAGTTTTTTTCTTGTCTGTTATCCTCCACCTCTTTCATTTTCTGTATTGGGGAAGCCAAAACGCTTCCACACCTCCGATTTAAAACACGGTGGTGCGTCCTCAATTTCTAAATCTTGCTCTACAGCTGCTGACACTCACCATATTATCACGATTCATTTGGCAGATTACCGATGTGAATCTTGACACCTTTGAATCGATTTATCAAGATTTTACGATTCATCTTTACATCCCTAGTTGCAGTTGATGTACCTTATCCAGCAGACTGTCACAGCCAGCAGCCACCAAAGACTCCTTACTGGCTGCAACATCTTCCAATCAAAGTACTGTCTCTTTAACATTTCCTGTTTAACACAGGACTGCAACACTTTCTGTTTCACTTTGTCCACAATGTAAAATGTGTGGAGGCAGAGAGGAAGTTATCTCACCCTTGAGCAGGCATGAGAGGCAGTAACAAAACTGAAATGCAGTCACTGTAAACACTGGAGCTGGCATAATAATGTTTGTGTGTGTGAAGCCTGCCTATCTTTCCTCTAAAACTAATAACGCTCTGTAGAATAACAAGCTGGACATAAATATTACTGTGGTGTGTGGTTCGGCGTGAAGAAACAAAGGCAGAGTAATGGTGGAGCTCCACAACATTACAGTATCTAGTGATCATCTTATTGTCTGACACTATCGAGCAAAAGTTCAAGCAAACCATCCTTGTCCTTCCTCAAATTGCAGGGTCAACATATGTGCCACATTTTTCTCCAGTTATTGCAATAATCTTCAGATTCTTGAGTCCTCGACAGCGGTCCAAAACCTGTTCGCATGTGTGCCACGTACCCTGTTTGTGTGTATTTCTTTAAGATGTTGGCTAGACATAAGTACGACTCACAAACACTCAGGCACTGCCAGATTAAAACACAACAGCATCAGTTGTTCTCCTATTATTGAAGCATCTGTCAACAGCTCCTTTGTTGTGTTTATTCCAGACCAAAAGGACTTTCCCATGAGGTCATACAAAGACACACGCACACACACAGTCCCTCACACAGCAGGGGACGTTAATGCCATGAAAACAACACCCTCATTTCTGCAGCCACAAACCTACCAACAATACAAGGTAAGAAAATAACACAAGTAAGTGTCCCAGAAAGAGGCCAGCTGTGGGACGTCTCTGCTGCTGCATGAACTACAGCTGTTTGTCTCATCATGCTTTCATTCATAAAAAAAAAAAAAAACAGTCACCCTCACATCAGTGTCAGACATGTTCCCCTTTAAAGTGGTCACTATCACCACATCCCAGCGCTGCATACCCACAAACATCCAAACGGCTCCTATTCTCTCTGAACAAAGGTTGCTCTCTTCTTTTGATGCACACAGTTTTTCCGAGTCTTCTTCACTTTGACTCAGGCCATCATCCCTCCTCCCTCCTCTCCTCCTCCGCCGCTGCCTCCTCCTCCTCCTCCTCCTCCCTGCATATTTCGGTGTTGTGTTTTTGGTATGTTCATGAAAAGGCCCGCAAAGACGGGACAATAGGGCACCTGCCAGAATAATGAGCCCTCAGAGAGAAATGCAGCTGGGGCCGAGAGTCATACAGGAACGCCGATGATGGCCCTGCTTTAAAGTGGTCAGAGATGATCCTCGGCCACACCTTATATCCCCCTGGCTGGAATTTCCCCTCTGACACACACACACACACACACGCACACACACACACACACACAAAGCAGTCATGCTCTCAAGGTGCATTTTCTCAACCTGCACAAGGAAGCTGAGTTGGATAAACATTCAAGACTTTTATTGTATCCTGTTTGTCACAAAGAAGTTTTTCTCTTCTCTCCTGAATGCCACCATTACTTCCCGTAATCCCCCCCCTCACACACACACACACACACACACACACACACACACACACACACACACACACACACACACGACGTCACATGAATGTGGATAGAAACTCTGCACCTCCGAAACAAAAGCCAGACTGTTTACATACTGGATCTACATTTAACTCCTGAGAGCGCACGGCACATTAGTCACCAGGATTCCTTTCCCTTTTTAAGGTGGTAGAGAAAATTCCCCCATCAGTCCAAAATACCAGTGGAAAGCTAAATTTAGCTGGTCAACAGGTCCGGGGGGGGGGGGCAACAAAAGCATGAGTAATGTGTGGAAGTGGTGGGGTGACAGAGACTGAGGGGGTCGCTGATTAAAGAGCCACATGTTGTGTTCACACCGAGCATGTTTCTCAGACCACTTGTGTTCGCTTCACTTCACTTCTGCAGATGAGAATAAAGAGTTTCACACACAGCTGCACTCAATAACCAACACCAACCTATGTGAGGATTCACAGCCCGCCCAAACAGCCTCTCTCTGCTTCACCCTGAATATTATCATCATCATCATCATCGTCTCACATGCTTTTAAAGTTCTTCACTTCTCTTATTAAGGCTTTAAGATTATGTTTTTGTCATGTTTATTCTTTAGCTTTTATTTGATTTTTTTAATGGTTATTTCTAATAATATTTGAGTCCGTACTCGATGTGTCCACTTCAGTTTCATGTCTTTTTATTTTTTTTGCTAAATGAGTGGTGCCCCGTGAATTAGTTTGAGGCTGGTCATGAAACTTATGCATGACACAGATAGCACAGAAAACATGTTATTACAGAAGCCCTAAGAGGACATTCATCGATACGTTTTCTTTTTTACACAGTTTTCTTGTGATAACTGTTCATTTCTAGTTGTTTTCTCAACATCTCAACTTATTTCTGTCGTTATCTCAGGATAACAAAGCTGTTTTTTCCGGGATAAACGGTTAATATCGGCCATTTTCTCAAGTTCTTGGGAAATAAACTCCTTATTGCAGGAAAATAAGCACTGTAAGTAAGTCGATGTGTCTAGAAAACAACCAGAAATGACTCATTGTCTCAGGAAAACGCTGGAAATACGGAGGTATGTCTGCTTAGGGTTTAAGAGAACAGTTCAAATGTTCATGAATAAATCTTAAGGTACGTAAAGGTTGGAATATCTGGAATAGAAATATGTTGTTGTTGTTTTTTGAAGTTACAACAGAAGAGAGACAGGAAACGTTTGGAGGAGAGAGTGGGGGACGACATGCAGCAATCAAACCCACGGCTGCTGCGACGAGGACTACAGACTCTGTACATGAGGCGCATTACATAACCGCTAGGCCCCAGAAATATATTTTAGAAGATATGAATAATACGTTTAAGGCTGAAAGTTACTCTTCATACTTTATTTGAATACACTGAAACCTACTCTACAAATATGCAGGTATTTACTCAATATTACAACTTTTCTCTCATAGTATCCTTATTTTTCCTCCAATTCCCATTCCTCACAAGAAGCTATTTTTCAAAATATTTCAGCTCCATTTAAGATCTCAAATTTGACTTTTTGTTACGAGTGACTGTAGATCTACAAATTAAAAATGTTTTTTCCTTTTTCCAGTTGAGCTTTGGGTGGTGGTTGGACACAAAAACAATCTAAAGATTCTGAAATTGATTTCTCAAAAGTATACAAACAAAAACATGTACATGTGAGTGTGTATGTGAGCGTGCGTGTGAGTGTGCACGTGTGTGTGAAGCAGATACGTAAGGCTGACATACTTCAGGTTTAAACAGCCTCCCTGACAGTGTGAAGGAAAACAATGCTCCTCTCTTTCAAACACATGCCTGCATGGCGCCAGCTGCCAAAGGAGATAAAACCAGGAGGTGAGGAATAACACAAACAAAAAACAGCAAATCCCTCGTATCTCTGGGTGATGAACAGTGACGGAGAAACGTTTACTTTGCTTCCTATCAGATTGGATGAGTTCACGATCAGTCGGACTTATTGACATTCCTTCAGATTTATCCATCTTGTGAGCGAGCGACTCTCTATGGCATGCGGTCAGAGACTTCAGAGGAACAGGGACTGTGGTGGTTTTGGGGTGTGGGGTCTTCTCTGGGCGTAGACACATGGCTCAAGCTTGTGTATATCGCTCAGATCAAAAATGTATTTCGCTGCGCTTTGGCTCGAGATCAGGGTGAATGAGTGTGCCACACACAGTCTCTGATTGTCTCTGATGGCTCAGATGATGCAGAAGAGGAGATAGCATCTGAAGTTACCCACCCTATAAAAGGCTTTTTCCCCCTTACACTTCTCTTTTTTTTCCTCTCAGATTACACGGCAGAATGGGATCCCTGTCCGCGCTGTACCTCTGCGGTGAGCTGGGAGTACACACAACAAAGGCATCTGTTGTACTAGGCAGTCATTGTGTGCAATTTAATGTCTCCTAAATACTTTTATTGTTGACTTTTTCAGGTGCATTCTGAACATTCCTTGAGGCCGTGCCAGAGAGCAGCACAGGTTACTGTCATAGAGGATTTCTTTTGAGGTCGAAACAAGACGAGGCAAGGACTCAGAAAGAAACAAATTCCATCGATTTCAGTAGATGTATCTCAGCCTGCAACACAACTCGCAAAAATAACAAATCAGCTACTTATTTTAGCTTCTGGAAAAACAATGTGTGAAGTCACTTGACAAATTGACACACACACACTTGAACAAGTGCAGACACGGCCGTTAATTACACACACAAAAAAAAAAAAACCTGAGCTAGCCTCATAATGTGGGATTATGAATCATGGTGTTTTCTCCTACAACAGCAGACAATCATAATAATGATCGGAGCCTGCTGCCTAAAATAGGTACCACCTCCAGGGAGTGTTTTCTGGATTTAACTTTTTTTTTTTTCCTAGGCAGTCAACACAACAGCGGCTGGTAGGCCTGGAGACTGAGGTAATGCCCCGTGTGAGATTCCTGCTGCCTTACCTCATGGCTGTCTGACTGAGAAACGCCTCGGTTATCTCAGCCACTTCCTTCTCTTGACCACATGTATATCAGCTGAGGTAAGGACGCATTGGCCTGGTCCTGGAGCAGCAGGCCGGCTGTAGTGACCTGATTAGATTGGGCCTCTAGAGACAGGTCGCACATGGGGGGGTAAAGTGGATCACATGTATAGAGTCAACGTTCTATTTTAATAAGACTATGCTCATTCGGGTCTTATCGCAGACACCTTATGTAAGATTGAATGAGGTTAAGATGAGTAGTGCATCAAATCAAATCCGTCCCTGAGATTTCAGGTCATTTCAAACATCCAATTTGTCAAATACGGCAGCTCGGAAAGTGGCCCAAAAGCTTCCAGATATGATGCTCTAGGTGACCCTCTGGACGCTGTTCATAGCTTATTGTTATGAAGTTCCTTGAAATCAGTTGGCTTAGTGTGAGGACGGCAAAAGTCCCCTTTAGATTGTGTTTTGGGAAGTACAAACTCAACTTAAGTCTAAAGTCTGTATTCACACACTGATGTTAGAGGCTGCTGTGTAAAGTGTCCATCAGTGTTTACTAATCCAATTCATACACATTCAGAAGCCGGTAACGAAGCAGTGGGAGCAACTTTGTGTTAATTCTTGCCCAAGGATACATCGGACATCTGGCTGTAGGAGCTGGGGACGACAGACTACCACTGAACCACAGCCGCCCCAACATCATTAGCAGTAGCTCAGTCTGTAGGGACTTGGGTTGGGAATCAGAGGGTCACTGGTCAAGTCCCGGCACAGACCAAGTCCAGAAATTGGCCTGGTAGCTGGAGAGGTGCCAGTCCACTTCCTGAGCACTGCCAAGGTGCCCTTGAGCAAGGCACCTAACCCCCCCACCAGCTCAGGAGCGCCCACTGCAGGCAGCCCCCTCACTCTGAGACCTCTCCATTAGTGCATGTCCATAGGATCCTGTTTGTGCATGTGTGTGTATTTCGGTGTAAAACAAATTTCCCCTCGTGGGATCAATAAAGTATACATTATTATTAGATAGTTATCATGTGATGAAAATAAAGCTAGGAATGTTAGGTATGGGGCTTCTGGTGTAGTCAGGGGTTAGAGGAGCCTGTGTCCGCTAAAAGCATTTTTTTTTTTTGCTAGCAGTGACCAACACCTCACTTTCAGGGTGCTTCTCACCAGCACTTACAGTTGCTAGGTTACGGAAGTTGTCTCATGGCACAGGGCTTCCCTTGGCAGTGCATGTTAAGACAATTCACTGGCTTAATATTTGCTTTTATTCAAGGATAAAGTACAAAGAAAATGGAATAAGCAACACCTCTCGATGTGGAAATTGGAGCCTCAAATACAAAGCCAATTTGTATTTGTTCCTAAACATGACCAAATGTAATCTGTTTGGCCCATTAATCACATAATTAATGTTGCATATCCAAAGCTGAAAAGTCAAAGTGGATGTATATTTACTATTGTTTTACTGTACTTGTCAGCAGAGCCCTTCAGGTGCAAAAATAAGTGTGTAAGGATCAGTGTCAAGCTGTCATCTTTGACAGATCGGAGGCAAGACCATGTTTGTGTTTTTGTACAGGAGAACAAGTCGAGTACCATGTTTCTTTTGCCGTATTCTGCATGTCTGCGTCTAATCTTTCACTTTAAGAACACATAAATCCTCCTTCACCTCTCCCTATTAAGTCCATCACGAAGTTAAAAGGCCCAAAATAAATGTTTCCTACTGAGCGATTACTCAGAAATCACAGAACAAAAACACACAGAAGGCCAGGTAGTCAATCTTATCATTTTAACCTTTCCCTCGTCCATTTTCATCTCCTCTACCTTGTCTTCACTTAATGTCCTTACCTGACCCTGCCTTTCTACCTTCCACTCTGTGCCTACCCTACTTCCTCCCTTCCTGTCTTGTCTCATCTCTTCCTCTGGCTCCACGTCTCCTTTCTTTCTGGGTGTGTTGATCTGAGTGTTCCTTATGCGACCAGCAGGAATTATTGACCATGAGTAATAGGGTTCGCCGGGACAGCCTCAAATGCTTTGCATGCTTTCCCAACACCAGCGGGATCAGAGGTGGCTGTAGCTCGATCTGGATTGGCCTTATTGAGAATCCCTTGCAATAACAGGGAAGGGTTGTGTTTAAGTCTAACCAAGCAGGAGTAAAGCCATGGGGATTTACCAGAAATCCACATCAGGGGTATCATCAACATATTAAACAGCGGCACAGAGTTAACACCAGCACACTCACACATCACAAAGTGGACCTGTCTGGAATGGGAAGTCTTGGTCCTGAGTGTTTCCTGATTGGTCAATCCGAAAAAGATTTGGTTATTTCCAAAGAGAAAAAAATGACGTCAAATGCTGCAGAATTTTAAACCCAAATCAATGTTTGTTTTCGTCTCTAGTGACGCATATTCACTGTCTGAAGGGATTGACACCATTTTTTATCAAAGATTCTCAGCGTGTTTGAGATATTTAGGCGTATTTTAAGGCTGTTCAAGTCGGTTGTCTTTGTAGCCAAACGCCAGATCAAGTTATAGAAAATTCTAGTCAAGTTTTAAGGAAGTTGTTAGTCATCCGAGACATCTCTGAAGTAATCAGTACAAACTCAACTTAAGTCTAAAGTCTGTCTGATTATGTCTCAAGCCCATTTACCCACAAGTCATTCAGACAAGAAGAAGATAAATAATTTCCACTCAGTCAGACCAAGTCTCAGGTCAAATCTGAAGTCATTGAGGGCATGTCCAAGCAACTCCTCATTCATTGGAGGTTTAATCCAAATTATGTCTCGTGGTTGATGAGTTGCAAGCCATTAAAACCTTCTCTTACGTAATAAATACAAGTTTACTCCAAGTCTTGATTCTTACCAATTCTCATGTCTGAAGTCCTGGTAATTCTTTATAACTCCATCCTAGACAGTTCTCATGAAAGCTGAAGTCATCAAAGCAGAGCCATGTTTCAAGTCATCAGAGTTAAGAGAAATGTTGGAGACAAGTCTAAAAAGTCTCAATATAAAGTATGTAAAGCCAAGTCAGAGTCAGCTCTCCTTGGAAAAACTGACAGCGTCATCTAGTCCAGTCTCAAGTCAAATCAAAAGGAGACTGTGCCGTTGAGGTGATGGCACCTAAACATTGGAACTGTTTTCCTCCCGGGGTGATAGCTGTGAACTCTTTTTAAAAGCAGTTAAAGATCCATCTGTTTAAATCTATCTGTGTCTGATTTTAGGTAACTTGCTGTATAAATAAACTTTAAAATCACCCACATCAAATCTCAAGTCATCGTACCTGAAAGTCATCCAAGTCATTTCCAGTAAAACCAGACAAGTTCCAGTTAATCAGCAAGTCTGCAGACGCAACTCATAGCAATAAGTAAGGTCTTTTACCTGCTTTTTGTAACATAACAATGAGTAAGGTCTTTTTACCTGCTCTTTTGTAATGTTAACAGACAATGAGTAAGGTATTTTACCTGCTTTTTGTAAAGTGTCTTGAGATAACACTTGTTATGAGTTGACGCAATACAAAATAAATTGAGTTGAATTGAATTGAACTCAAATAAGTCACATAAAGAACTACATATTTGATGACAAGTCAAAGTTTATTCCAAGTCTTTATCAGCAGTTTGAAAGTCTTTCAAGTCCTTGAATGCTCACTATGAAAATGACATCAACATCTAATAAACTCCTGTATAAACTAAAGTTAAGTTATTTCAATGCACATTAAGACGTTTTAAGTCCTTTCTTTCACTGTCTAGTTTTGCTTTAATGCATCTAGACTTTTTCCAGGTTGAACCCTGACGGTATGTAAAAGTGATTTAATTATTATTGCTTAATGTCTTGACTTAACTCGGCTGCTTAAAAGAAGACAGCCATTTGTAATCCCAAAGCCAGACAATGTGTGTATGTAACAGTGTTTGAAGCAGCTGGCTGAAGCCTCAGACATTAGTCTGGGTTGCATCACCAACCCACACACACTTACAGCGGATGAGGTTGCAATATGGAAACTACTTACTTACCTACTTAAGCAAAAAGTAACTGAAGGGATAGGGAGGGGTTCAAATCCACGCTACCGCAGTCATTTCATAACTCAATCGTGGTGGAGGAAGCAGACATAATAACATGGTTACAAATGAAGCAGCCCTTATAAGGTAATACTATTAAACACACACAGGACTGACACACACCTGACACAAGACACAGGTATGCCCCATTTAGCATCAGCCGGATGTTTTTAACCCAGACAGCTGGGGCTTAATCGCACCTGTAGGGCATACGTGTAATCATTACAACAATGGTTTTCCATTGCAATCACTGTTTATTGTCTCTGCATGCGTACGCTGATTTCACTCACTACAATCACCCATTGATGACATTTTCCACGACTGATGGTTGAACACACCTCCTTGGGTTCCAGCCAAAGTGAAGAATATCCCCTAATTCCGATTCTGATGTATAAAACAAGAATCTTACCTTAGAGGTAAACGAGGATGAATTTATAATGTAGAGTGACCTTGTAGAAAGACCGATCGTTAAGGACGCCAAGGATGAGGACTCAAGTCACCATGTCCGCCACAAATTAGTCTCTTTGACGAAGGCGGCTCTGGAATCATGTCCTGTGCAGCATTACGGTCGTTGTCTGAAGGCTTCAACCTACCGGAGGAAAGTGAAATACACGTTGACTCTGGATGTTGTTGATACGGTTAATATATTGAAACACAAGTAGCATCGCTGTAAAGGCAGTTGTCATCATAGCATCAGACTCTGGTGCTTTGCCCAACATTTCCATGTCATATCCTGCATGTTAAATCCCTCCCCCTCCCCCTCCCATCCGACAGGGTCTCCTGTTGTGGGGGACATGTGTTGACAAGCGACTCAGGAACATTTTAGGGGCAACCGGCCACTTCTGGAAAAGTATTTCCCTTTTGGACTTTGAGTGAATATGTCAGCCTCCATATAACATATTCATGTATTAATACAATCAATTCTTCACTAGTCGGTGGGTCACATTTTAGCCATGTCCTTGAGACAGCATTTATCCTTTTTATAAGTTTTTGTACCAGTTTCTCACCTTCAGCATGTCCTCACACATGACTTCTAGTCATGTTCCATTTCTATGTCTTGTGTTTATATGCTGTAGGAATGCATGTGAGCACCTTACTTCAATAAGTAAGGTCTTTATAGCAATAAGTAAGGTCTTTTACCTTCTTTATGTAACATAACAATGAGTAAGGTCTTTTTACCTGCTCTTTTGTAATGTTAACAGAAAAAAAGTAAGGTATTTTACCTGCTTTTTGTAAAACGTCTTGAGATAACACTTGTTATGAGTTGACGCTATACAAATAAAATTGAATTGAATTGAACTGAATTGAATTGAATTGAATTGAATGTGAGCAGCAGCACTTGTTTGTGGGGTTTACTAAAAAGCCTGTGAGATTTTGAAGAGTAGCTTTATGTTTCCTTTGGAGCATTGTTTTCTTCCACGTATTAGATGGAGAGGTCAGCAATCAGCCCAGGACTAAGCCAGTGTGTGTACCAGCCACCTGAAGATTATCTTTACATTGTTGTTGCTGCAGGGGCAGAACAAGCCTCCCTCCTGATTTATACTACACAACAGAGATATACAACAAGCAGGGAGGGGGAGGGAGGTGAAGAATGGACGGAGGAGGAGGAGGGATGGTTGAAGGCTTAAAAGGGACACAGAGGTGGAGGGCTGTGGAGAGCTGGAACTAGCTGCTACATGTTGCAGCACGTCCATCATGGGCACATTGCAGACAACCTCTGCCATTTAAAAGTGGAGGGCCCCTGTGCAGCCTGCTAATCCTCTGCTATGAGTGACTTTGTCAGTCAAGGAGGCAAGAATGGGGGCCAGACTGTACGGCGCATTATCAGTAAGGGGCTTATAGAAACCCGTGGTGGTGGGCCTGGGAGCACCGTTGCATGGCTTACAATGACCCCCTTCCATTCTCTGATCCCACTCCAGCTTGTTTTAATGTGTGTTTTTAAAACTTCCTGTAAGTCATTTTCTAAAGCCGGGCACTTAAGAGACCTTTTAGATAAGGTTGTCAGAGTGCGCTCCTCAGAAAGGCACGCTGCCACATCTTGTAAAAGGTTTCAGAGAGAGTAACATGTCCTGACACCCGTGGCTTTAAAGGAGCTGCCGGAGAATGCATCGAATGCCAAGTTTGTGTTGTGTCCTTAAAGAGAGTGTGCTTTAAGTTTTCCTCATAGTTTTCAGGGCTTAAGATTGCCAAGTACGATGTCTGGGCCCGGATCCCGTCGTCCTTTCACACGGAAATGTCTCACTGGCCACGATGTGCATGCTATACCAGGATACCAAGAAAAACCTGTATAATCGCAGGCTCTTGAAACTGAAAGATATCAGAGCCAATTTCATCGAGTTTCTTCTGATAACGATTGGATCTTGCTGTATAATCTAAAAAATATGTGCCTGTCAGGGAAACATAAGCTCAGCACTTATCAACTTTTATCTTCAGTTTCTTCAGAGAGGTGGCTTTAAAGTGATCACCGTTTACCATCTTAACACTCTTAACAGAAACTGTTTCCATAACTGTGGCTCATTTAAAAATCTGTCAGAACACTTTGGTCTTGATGCTGCATTCAGTCGTCCCCGTTCTCTCAGCTTTCTTCTAAACTGAAGATTTTAAGACTGTGACCCAGTCAGCCCACAACAGCCCTCAAATGTAATAAACCACAAACGTAAAGCAGTCCCATTTTCCAAACGTAATACGAAATTTCCTGCAAATGTAATTACATTTTTGGTAACCCCAAATTGCATAATTTCTGCTTTGACCTTGCAGTGTGGACTTGAGTATCCCGGTTATGAGCCACATGAGTACATGCACACAGAGAAACCTGGTTATTCATGCCAGTTTCTGATCAGTGCATCTTATATGCGCAGGCGCCTGTGATGTTTAAACCGCGGCAATTTTGAAATCTGAGAAAAATTAGAACACTGTGGCTTATTGCAGGCTCAGCACTATTAAATGCCAACATGACATTGCAGATAATGGCACATATCCACCTCATCTCCATAAACGGGAGAAGAGCGCAACAGCATGTAAGATGCTCTCGTTGCCACCTGCACAGGCTCGGCTGAGGCCTGTCAGAAACTGGGGTAAGGCGTATGCATGCCACAGTATCCCATGCACAA
Source organism: Labrus bergylta (assembly GCF_963930695.1). NCBI lineage: Eukaryota > Metazoa > Chordata > Actinopteri > Labriformes > Labridae > Labrus > Labrus bergylta. The sequence goes on along the minus strand of NC_089207.1, from coordinate 19,736,456 downwards.
ACATGAAAATGGGATACTCAAAAAACCTGATCGAAACCAGGAAACGCAAGTCCATGTAAAGGCACTTTTTGTTTGGTTTTGAGCAGGCCTCATCCCCCCTTGTGCTTAGTCCTGACACACACACACATCTACTGTAGAACGTGTCGTGACGGGAAATTTGTTCTCAGGTGAGATAGATTTGAGTGCAAAGATGTTAACACAGTCAGAGGTAGCTGTTTTAGCTTTGTTAGCTTTGTTTTGTAATACCCCCGTTCCCCGAAATGTGAGTTTAGAGTATGGGTCCTTACTACTGCAGGAAGCTTTCCTGGCAGTGTGTGTGTGTGTGTGTGTGTGTGTGTGTGTGTGTGTGTGTGTGTGTGTGTGTGGTCATCTGGACATACATAACAGCTCTATTGTCTCCATTCAAAGGTGAGGGGGACGGGGACCTGAAAAGCACCTCTCATCCAAACCCTTCCTTCTAATGGCTACACTTGACATGCAGGGGACAATTCCCCAGGCAAAGATTGAAAAGGTGCTGGCCAGCTGAGCGGGACACTCAGCAAAAAGGAGGGAGAGAGAGAGAGAGAGAGAGAGAGAGAGTGAGAGAGGCCTGAGAAAGGAAGGATGAAAGAAAGAGAGGAAGAGAGAGGGATATATGGAGAAGGTGGAGTAGGGGGTGTGATTAAAACACATTTGATAATAATGATGATCAGGAAGGATTTTTGAGGAATTTTATTTGTTTTGTTCCTGAATTATTTCTGTGGATAAAACTCACCATCCGTCCTGAGGTGACTTGAAGTTCAAGGGTTGTGTTTGTAAAAAAAAAAAAAAAAATTGTGAGTCAGGAAGGTGAGTGGGGCCATTGCGAGGGCATGGGATCTTTAAAAGCATATCCTCTAGAGGCCGGGGCATGCTATGAGAGGAATACCAAGCTCTGGGAACAATGAGGAGAGGGCCGAGTCACCCCTGCCCACCAGCCTTTCACCGCGGTGGCCACTCAAAGGGCAACTACCAACACAGCTCTGCAATCCAGCCGGGACAGAGCTGCCTTCTCTGCAGGTCTCTCTTTGCATTGGCAACAATTCTTACAATCGGAAACAGGAAAGAGTAGAAGTGCATTCATGTATATTTAGAAGCCTGCTTCACAAATGAACTGCAAGAGTGTTGTTGCTAGTACCAAAATCACAAAGGAAAAAAAATGATGATTTCAACAGTGTAATGTGTGAAAGCCTCAAGCAGATTCCCTTTGAACTTCAGTCTGAAACTTAAAAAAAAAGCTATAACGAAATATACCCATGAAGCCAGGTATATACTGAAGAGCAAATCATTTAGCAGCCAGTCAGCTAGTAACCTTCCCTTTGGGATGCATGGTGGAGACCAACACAGATGGACTATTTAACGGGTTTCAAACAATCAGAAATGGAGTTTCACATGCAGCACATTCCCGCTACCAACTCCCAAAATACAGCTGCATGTTCAGTGGCACCACTCTTCCCAATATGATGATCTTCCATTCCCTATATAGAGGCAGGACTGAAGGGCACTATTGTCAAGTTAGCCATCATAATATTCAACATTCAGTCAGCGTTTCTGTAAAAGAAAACAGTCAAGTTTGTAATAATTAAAGACCAGGGTCCTGTTTGACTTTGGTAATAAAGCTTGGAAAAGCATGTTTTGAGTTTGGGATGTGCAGAAAATCAGGAAACATGTAGGTAAGGTCGGAAAATGGTCCCAGTTTGGTCGCTTTTCATGCACCAAACTGCAAGCATTATGAAAAGAAAAGCGAAAGATCATGGTTTGGTTTGATTGCAGTAAGTAGTGATGGACATAAACATGCTCCAATACTAATCTATGTCTGTTTCTTAACTCAGAGCAGCTGTGATCCCATCCTGTGCATGCTTGTGCTGCATTCACTGACAACAAAAATCTCTTCCTGCTTTCCTTTAGCGGTCAGATACCTCTCACTGAGAAACCGTGCTAAAGCAAATGTCAAATGAGGCACTTGACATGAAAAGTGTAATAAACTCTCTCTCTCAACATTTAATATTATTATTTGTATTGGTAGGTTGATCCCAAAAAACATATAAGTACATAGAAACATACAGTTTGCAAACATGAGGGCAATATTCCTTTATTGGTGATTGTATACTATTAAAAATAAAAATAACACTGGTCACAAAAGTCACTGAATCAAGTCAAAAGGGAAGTTGTTAACAACATCAGGCTGTAATAGTGCTGCAGACCAAAGTCATGCAGGCCGTTACAAAAAGAAAACGTTTAAACCTCCCTCGCTTCATCCGTTCTTACTTTAGCAAAGTGCTGTAACTTCAAGTTTATAAAAATCTCCCTCATGCCGACTTGTTAATTATCTTTTTCTTTCTCCTTTATAACCTCCCTTCCTCCTCACTGTGAGCTCGAGACACCCTGTCTTTAAACTACATCAATGGCACGCTGCTTGGAACGATAAGAGGCGCTGCAGACGAGCCCTCAGTGCTGCTTCACACTACAAAGGGCTGGTATTTACATACAAGCCTCTTTATCTCTGCCATGGGCTTGTTTTTTTTGATTTGTGGTTAACTCCTCAAAGCCTCCGTCAAGATCCAAGCCTTGTAGAGCTTGTACTTAATGACTGTAATTTTCAACATTAAAAGCTTATGGGTTGCCACTGCAATAATAAAAAAGTGTGCTTTGTCAGTCAAGCCTTTTGATCTTGACACTTTTAAAAACCAGTCCCCTAGGATGTTAACAATGAAGCCAATTGACAGGCTTGTTTGTAGGCCACCAGAAAAGAAGATTATTGCCCTTTGTAGACGTGACCCCATTCGTCTTTTGGAGAGGTTTGAGCCGTCTTAGAGGAATTTGGGGATGTGAAGTTCTACCCATGTTTCAGATGAAAAAGAACACGCTTTTAAGGGGGGGAAAAAACCACAAGAAACACAGCGGTTTCTTTATTCTGGTTTTGAATTGAGGGGCTCTGAAAAGAATCAGAGTGGAAACAAAGCAAAAATGTCCTGTGTGTTTTACAAGCGCTGATAAAGATCTAAAGCAAACACATTTGAGCTACATTTGGAAGATTTATGAGTTAACAATTTGTACACAACTCAAGTCTTTTTCCTCCATCGGCACATCTCCTCGGGCGCCGATTGTCACAAGAAGACGAGCAGCTTTTGTGAAAGTCGCAGCAGAACGGAATTTCTGGACTGAGCAGCTGTCATTTCGCTCATTGACATTATGCATGCTAGATATTTGCCATGCTGTTTTTCCCCTCTCCACGGGGGTAATTTGGGGCACAATAAAGCACTCTAGTGGGTAACAGAGCTCCCTTTGTGGCATGGGCCCCTGGGGGCCGCTAATCTCTGCCAAGGAAAACAATGGCTCACTGCTGCACCAGGGCCCGGTCCTGTCAGTAATGCATCAGGTTCAAACACAAGCATACACGCACAAACACACACTCATTCACGCACCCACACAAACACACACACACACACACACACACACACAAACGCACACGCACACACACACCTACACATATACACACACACACACACACCTACACATATACACACACACACACACACACACACACACACACACACACACACCTACAAACGCACACACACGCACGCACGCACGCACGCACGCACGCACGCACACGCACACACACACACACACACACACACACACACACACACACAGCTGATCAGGTTGCCGCTCATCCTTGTCCTGACAATACTTAGAATTGAGCATCTGGCTCACAACCGAGCGGTTTGACAGATGAACAAAACAGGAGAGAAAAACAAATATGCTTGTTGCTAATATTTTTATGTTGTTTAATGTATTAACCTGCAATCATTATTTCATCCATAAATCAATCAGACGGCATTAAAACAGTCAGTGGAAGTCAGATAGTTGCTGCATGTTTTATGAATAAAGACCTGAATGAATCTCTGCATGCAAGACATTTTTCAACACAGTTATGAAAGATTTCTGAAATATTTGAGGCTGATTGCTGTGCAGTTATGTATCATTGGGTAACGATTGTTCTAAAGGTCAAGTCGTTAGTTCACTGATTACACATGCAGAAAACATTAAAGTGCCTCTGTAAGGCTTAAAAATATGAACATTGGTCTTACAGTGGAATGCTCATGTCTTTATCATAGTTTCTAATGTTAAAGAGGACATGTTATCCCCTTTTCCACCTTTTCAAACAGTCCCCTGTGGTCTAAATGAAACATCTGTGCAGTTCTTTGGTCAAAATATAACATGAATCAAGCACCAGAGGAGGTTTGTGACCCTGTATAAATCAGCTCTCTCAGAACGCTCTTGTGTGTGTCTCTTTAAATGCAAAGACCCCCACCCCCCGAGTTTTCGCGGAAGACATCTGTAGTGAGAATAAAAATGGCAGACCTGAGCAAAGGTTTTTCTCTAGGCTGGGGGTGGAGTCATTGGGTGGAGATATCAGGGGAGGGGAGGGGATTATCCCACTGCAACATCACAAGGAGAGCAAATATAAATTTGAAACGGAGCATTTTTCTCTGTGTTGTAAGACTTATGCAGACCACAAACAAAGGACTGGATGGGTTTATTTCACATTTTGTGGGCAAGTAAACACTCAGGTTACCCAAATATATGTTCAAAAACACTGTACAAGAGGATTTTTCATAATATGTCCCCTTTAAAATTAGAATGATCTGTCTGTTATCACACTTTACTGCTAATACTACACAAACTTTTACTCTTACTATTGTGGATATAAATCTATTTTATTCATCGGTGTTGTTATTGTTATTGTTGCATTGTTTGTCCCTTTTCTTCTCTCAACTCAACTTCAACTTTATTTGTCCCCAAAGGGCGATTGGCAGAACAATAAAGGCACAGTAAAAAGACAAAAGGACAAAAGCACATCCAAAAAGCTAACACGTTAAAAATGCAAAACTCAAGAGGCACACTCTCTCTCTCTCTCTCTCTCACATTTCCAGCTTGCCCTCTATCCACTCTCAACAGCAGCACAGGTTTGGCAGATGGCTGTTCAACATGAGTCTGTTTCTTCTCGAGGTTTCTGCCTCTTAAAGACATTTTTTCCCCCTCTAATTAAATGTTGCTCAGTGCTCATGATGGATTAATGTTGGGTCTCTGTAAATAATATAAGAAAGAAGCTTTATTGAACCGAAGATGGAGCAGTCAAATAAAGGTTGAAACACAATTTAAGCGTATGCAGTGTTTTTTTTAAGGTTTATTTTGGGGCTTTTTGTGCCTTTATTGTAGGGATATGATAGTGGATAGAGTTTTGAAATCAGGGAAAGAAGTCATTTAGGGATAACTTTCCTATAGAAAAGGACAGCTGTCATTAAAAGTAACCCATGAACACCAAGATTCCTTCAAGTGTTTGTGTCGTCGTGTCGCTGTGTCGGCATGTCGGCTTGTCCCCCCCCCCCCCCCCAACGCTGTAAACCTAGGGGAAACACTGGTATGTATGCATAGAGCAAATTAAAAATAGGCATTGGTTGTTCTTTTAGGGACATCGTATCCAATTCAATATATGCATGGTTAATTATGATGACAGTTTGGGTAATCCTGCATGCAAGCAGACAAATCCATCTTCTCACTGCTTTTGTCTCTTCCCTCTCTGACTTTTTATTTAAGTTGAGAAAGTTTTATTTGTTGAGGTTCCCAGATCTCAGTGTTCTTCTCACTTCAGACATGTTGATCCACCATTGAACAAAAGCACAGGTGAAATTAATAACATTCAGGGAAGTTGCTCCAGTACGACATCCTACACATAACCAAGATCTACTTCACTACATAAAAAATGCACCTGTACTTTTCCTGCTATGGGATTGTATCATCACCAAAAGGAATAATGACTAAAACTAACATGTATTTTTCTAATAAACTCAAACTATAATTTAGCAGAACCCATTTTATTGCATCTTGTCCGCACTTGCTGTATTCCATGAGAAAAAAACCCCGCTTAGTTCACGCTAATGGGAACATGAAGCATGACGTAAACCTATTTAGAATCCTCTGAGGTCCAATAATGACAAGCTGCAAAATACAACTGTCCTCTGGGGTTATTTCACCAGCCAATGACAATGTAGTGAGTAGAATTAGAACTGGAACTAAAGCCTGTAATCTACATGTCCTTTTTGCATGTAACCTCGGTTTGTTCTTTATTGGTTAACCACATGTGCTACAATGGCCAAACCACATGTGAGACATTGTATTAATAAGAACAGGTCATCAATCAAGCTGAGCACCCTGCGTCGTGTTTGCTGAGGTTTCTCCTTCCCTGCAAAATGAAAGTTGGGATCAGCGCCTGTAACTGCCAGAAAACATCAGAGCCTGAAAGAGTTGGAAGAGCAGCTGACTGTGACATGCTAAACCAACAGTGCAACCAACATTAAGGGAAACGTTTGGAATCAATTCACACAATGTAATCCTCCAAGCTGAAATGAAGTGCACTAGTATTTCATTAAAAAGCTGTCTTTTCATATCTTTTGAAATCTGAGATGACAAATATGAAGGGTTGAAGGCGATCCAAAGAGAGGGCAGCGGAGGAATTTAAGCACATGGCAAAGCATTAACAATGGAGAGAGGCTGCTGAGCTTTGTCCCCTCAGCAATTGAAGCCCTAAACAAGCTTCCACGCTGACTGGCCCCTTCTTTGCTATTTGTTTTCTACCTACAGTATGATATGTGTTTCTACATGTTTTCTTCATGTGTACCAAATGTGCAAAGCTGTGAGAACAAATTTCCCCCTAGAGGACAATGTAATATTATATTGTATTGCATTGTATACCAGCAGACCTTCTTCAAAATGTCACCATTTCTATTGGAAAATCAGAGAAAGTTATTGGATATTTGTCTTTCAAATTATTATTATTATTTTTTTTTTAAAGGGGTGGAAAATGTAGGACTAAAAGAACATTGGTAGAAATAATCCAGGTTCAGGCACTCAGGATTGTTGGAAAAATATAAAAGGCTTTTAATTCATTGGGCTACAAATTGTTAATGTAATTCAAGAAACTGTATTTATCGGTTAAAAAGCATCAGTGTGCACACAGCTCACATGAATGACAGCACAGCACAAAAACCAACACAAAAACCAACTAACCACACACACACGTAACATGATTTAAAGGATGTCCAATAGGGGACCTCAAAAATGTCCCACACACACACACACACACACACACACACATCACATTCAACATCCAAAGCGCAATCGAAGGGTACTGAGAAAGCTTGTAAGCCATAACAAATGATTCATGACAGGTTAGCAATAAATACTGCTAAGAATTGTAATATGGGTTAAAAATGAATAAACACTCAATTTACACGTAGTCTTTAAATGGGCTTAAAGAGAGAGAAGTCAAGAATGATTTTTGGTTCCATAAAGCATCTTTTAAAAAAGTATCCTGTCGTCAGAAACTTAAAATCCCAATCTGAGTTTGTGAGTGAGAGGAAAACACAAGCACTTTCAGTCGACTGGTTTTAATGGGAACATTTGTCTGAAAGGTTTCCATAACATCCATTACAGCGGGTTCAATGACCGACTGAACAAATGTCAATACTTATTGTACTTTTCATTCACACCCCGGAACATGTTAAAATAGGGCCTAGGTCAGAGCCGCTTGTTGAGAACCCTTTTATGAAAAACAAACAGCAAATAAAAAATCTAAATGAAACACAAGAGACCCCCATTCAAAGAACTCTTCACACAGAAAGTGCTCTTTGTCATTTACTATTTAACGTCTCTAATAAAACAACTATTATTTCATGTTGTGTTTCCAATGAAATGTGAACACGATGCCTCCATCATCACTGACCTACACAAGTCTTTCATTACCATGTGCTCTCCATCCCTCCGTATTCTGATCCATAAAGAGAGCCCTGAAGTGGGCGGACAGTGTTTCCCCAGGAAGAAATAACCAGGTCGGGGGCAAAATAATAACCTACCCTCATTACCCACATCTAACGCACACTTTAGACCCTCGTATGTGTTGTCAACGAACGTTCAATAGAAGGGATTAAACCCCTCTTTGATCCCCTCCTTTGGGGTTTTGTGTTGATTCTACGGGTCGTCACATCCAGCTGGGAGTCCTCACTTTGCCCAGAAGGCCTCCCTGTGTTGTGACACAGGCAAAGTGCAGAGCGAGGAATCAAACTGTTGAGCTAACTTTGAAGATCAACGGCTATTATGCCTCAAGTACCCTCATTGTTCTACGCTTGAATTAGTGCACCTGAATCCACTAATCGATGGTTGTTGGTTCTGTGTGCACATGAATAGAGTATGAGGGCTGTTAAGTGATATTTGAGTGTTTTATGAGGATTCGCAGCTTGGGGTTCATTGTGCAGAAATGCCTTTGTGAGGTTATGAGTCCATCAGGAGCCATTTTTCAAGCCGTCCGTCATCACTCTCTTCTTCTTGTCTTGACTAAGCAATGTCCAAACTGTTCAGGGTAGGATAAACCATTTTCAGGGTATCTCGTTCGGAGAGGTTGTACTCTACTCTGGAAAAACTTAAATACAAGCAAGAGTCAAAAATATGTCATTTAATATAAGCCACATTAACCTGACGAGTCCAGATAAACACCTTATTTCAAGATATAAGAAGCAAAAATAAGGTCTGAACTGCTTGCAGTAACTTAAAATATCTGCAGATGCAGGAAGACATTTTTTTTAAGTGCCTTAAAACGTTGTGGTGACTTTGTTGTTTTTGGTGAAAGGGGTTGATTCAGTAATTCATGAATTTGACTTAAATAACAAAAAATAGCTTTCCCAATTATCCTCAAAGACAATAATGTGACAACCCTTGATTTGCATCACTGAACACATTTTCTGATTCTGATTATTTGCTGCTTCATGGCTTGTTGTTTCCATCTAGCCACCTCCCTTGTTAAAAAAATGAGGCCGAAGTGAAAAAAAACTGCAGATCCTTGAGTGTCCACTAGGGGTGGGCGTCAAAAACCCCTAAAGACCGATTAATGCCCATTTAAAAATCCAACTATCCATTTTTTGGGGGACGTTTTATTTATTCATTTTGATTGTATCGGGACTAAGAGTCATTTGAATAATTATTTGCATAATTATGGGCTTGTTTCTTTTACAGGTGGGTGCATAGTAGCTGAATGCTAGGAGGCTGAAGGCTCGCCTCTCTTTCTATGACCTAAAGTTAGTTTGAGACAGTATTTCCAAATTGGCGATCTCTATCGTTGGGCTTCAAAACTGCTTAAAGACAAAATGTCATCACAGAGACTAAGCCCATGTTATATTCAGTCTATGGTAGCTGACTGCTGCCTTATTTAAAACCAGAAGCTTTAGATGCAGTACGGATCAGAATCTATGGAGGACTATGATTCCTGTTTAGCAATCTTGATAATCTGTAAAACAAGTTTGGTAAATTCATCATCAGCAGTTTTACAGCTGCAAAGATATAAGAACCAAGAGACAGTAACAAACACAAAGTGCTGGACTAAAAGGTCCTCAAATTGAAATAAGCACTTATAATGTAGATTATAATGGTATACATTTTTTTTATATTTAGGGATACGATTTTTGACAGCCGCCCTCTTGAGAAACATATAAGGTGTCTGCAGGCGGACATTGAGCAGCGTCCCTTTGAGGTCTTTACAGGGGATCAGCAGGGGTCTCGCTGTGAAACGCACAGTTTAAAATCTGTAACCTCGCGCTGAAATAAGAAAGTGAGCTGAGCTGTGGGAGGAATGGAGGAAAAGAGAAATGAGGAATGACCTGTTCAGAAAAAGGAGATTTGGTCGCACACCCGCTCCGGGGCTGGTTGTGATTTTATCTGAGGGGGCTGACTTTGTGTGATCCCCCCCCCCCCCCCCTCCTGAGGGGACTATGAATAAACCGCATGAAGAGACACACTCTGGTCCCAGTGGGAGGTCTGAAGTGTTGGGATATGTGATAAACTGTGTCATGCTATTACACAATGACACAGGGAGTTATGAGATGTCAGCGGCTCAGCGTGAGAAAGGTCAAACAAGATACCTTTACCTTCAGGGTACTCTACTGTCAGATTCTATGAAAAATACAGGTTTTAAGAAAGTAATGCATCATATTTTCATCCAATAAGTTAAGTCTTTGCTGGTTTGACTTGTTAAACATTTCAGACTGCAGCAGTGTCTTTGTACCTACAGTGCAAACTGGACCTCCAGTGTAAGTCATCCATAAATGCATCAAAAAATTAGTCAACATAAATTCAGTTTGGGGGGGGGGGCATTATTGGACAGTGACTTGTACAGAGAGGTTTTGATGGTGTATTCACTTCACCTCTGAAGGGTTCTACATTATTTCATTTTGTTTCAAAAGAGATTCAAAAGAATACGATTCAATCTAGCTTCTCATGAGAGTTCGTAGAGATAAATGCTACCAAGCTAAAGCTAAAGCCTTCTCCTCTTTAAAGTAAAAATAACAAAATGAACTTCCAACAATGACTTTAAAGCATACTTACTCTTTTAGGCTATACTGTATTTTACTTGTTTTATATAAACAATGATACAACAGTATAGAAACATGTATATGCAAAAAGAACTTTGACGAACAACAATCCGTCAAGTTGTCTGTTGCAGCATTGCTAGTTAGCATAAGTTGCATGTTGTGGTCTGTAAGAACAGGCAATGCCACTGTTAGAGCAATATTTCATATCGTAAGCTAAGTCACAGCCACTTTTAGCTGTTGTTCAGAAATCGTTACAGCAGGTTACTCCAACTTAGAGCGCAAATTTAAAATTTCTAAATTTCTAAAACTGAGCTGTACAGATGCTATTTACACAGTTTATTTCCCACTTTCAAACAAGGACTGAAGGTACAGCAACTTTCTTGTAATGCTTTGAAAGTGCGAAAAACTGCAGTTCCTTGCTCCAAAAGTCTTGGAAGTCCCATTCACTTCCAATATAAAATGTTACTGTTTTTATGTCAGAGTCATCTTTACAGCCTGTAACAAAAGATGTTTTCTTGTCTGAAAAGCTAACTTCTTTATCAGCACGTGTACAGGTGGGGATTTTTTTTATTTTATAATTCATCAGTTTTGATGAGTGTTATGCAAGATGTGTGGCATGGCTGATTTGACTGACAGGTGGGCATGTAGCTGTTTGCCAGGTGAACAAAAGCCCTCCTCTACCTCTTTGCCTGTGTTAAGGTTGACCAAAAGCTACTCTGAGACAGCTTTTCCAACATGGCAACACACCATCTTAGGCTTCAAAACTCTGCTTCAGACAGCAGTGGGTGATGTCACTGAGGCTACGTCCATGTTTTATACAGTGCATGTTTTTACTCTGCCCCTCAGGCACAAGCAGAAAGTTAAGAGAAATCTTCTCTGACGTTAAGTTATGTATAAATATTGAAAAGTTGCTTTGTTAAAAAAAATATTCTACTCGGTTTTAAGACTTAGAGGTCATAGTTAGAGAGTCAGAGAGATCGCTTTCCAACCATAATGCTTGAGGAACATTGCTTGAGAAATTCTGAAGAAGCTCTGCTAACCCCTCCCTCTTCAGATGCTGACACTGTCTTGGAGCATGCTATTTACCATCTCAGATAAAAATTAAAGTAACACACTGTTACAATAAAATCCCATACAAAAAAATACTTTTAACATAATTGTGTCCCCTGCCTGCCCCCTGTAGGTTTGGGACCGCATATATGAACATTACATGGGAGCATAACATCTTGACGTTGAGGTATACAAACATGATGAGTCATTGTGCTCTGCCAGTCATATCAAGACTAAAGAATGTGTTTATGTCAAAATCAGAGCAATCTTGTCTGAGTTTCTAACAATGGACAATATTAGATCTGAAACGAAGCCCCGCCCCCATATGATGTCATTATGTAACAGGCAAAAAAAAAATGTGGGCAGAAAAACGATTAGTCTGACTGTTGGTTTCAATGATGTGTCAGCAAATTTCTGTTGTGTGTATGTGTGTGCGTGCGTGTGTTTGCTTGAACAAACTGGTTTGCTTCAGACAAGGTGATGATTGTTTTCAACCTCTCTGGATCATCATCAGAAACACGACTGACTCAAACAAAAAATACATAAACTGCCTCCTACCCAGGTGATGATATAAAGCAATGAAAAGAATCACTTGTTCACGGCAAAGAGGAACTTGAATCACACTTCCAGTCTGTTCATGACTTGTTGTGATGTTTGTGTTCAGGATCATCAACTTCCCCCCCTGAAGGAAACCTGAGACACGATCATCTCTTTTCTAAATACAGCTGTCTGATTGTGTCGGACAAAAACAACCGCCGCGAGGGTCATGCGTCTCTGAAAGTAAACAGCCAGCAGAGGTACACTGAGAGAGAAGAATAGATTGTTTATTGGTTTCTTCTGGGATGTTGCACAGTGAGAACAGTGTGACGGGCTCCCTTGAAGGCGTAATCTCATGAAATAACATCCAGGGACTATCTTTAATTTGAGGTTGTGCCTGGCACACAGAGACGTCTATCATCAGAGGCCTGCGAGCAGCTTCTCGTGATGCACACTGTCATTAGATGATGTTAGTGTTTCTGATTTGAGATCCTCCTAAACTGACCAGTACCCTTTTCTTTATGAGGACCGAAACACTCCCTGTGTTTCTATAGATGTTGAATCTACTCAAAGGCTTGTTTCTGGATTTGCAGTCATTTAATATATGATTGATAGAATTCAAAATAGTCTTTTCTACAGAGGCCCTAAGAGAACATAAGAAAAAAAAGGGAGTTTCTTGTGCGCAACAGAAACTTTCCAACAAGCAGTTTAAGTTTCTGGTAAAAGAGAAAATATTGAATTCACATGGACACATAAAACTTTCTAATGCTCACTGACAGTTTTTGTTTTTTTCTGCCCCATAAACCCTTAGGGAAAGCTTTCCCAACCTTGGGGTCCCGACCCCACGTTGGGTCCCATGCAATTCAAATGGGGTTGTCTGAAACCTTTATTTATTGATCAATAAAAAACAAACAAAATATTGAGTATAAAATATATTGAACACAGCCTGCTGTGGGCCTTAGCACAATGCCAAAACAAGACGCTTGCAGAGTCTCTGTCTGTCTGTCGTCTTCTGTGAAGAAATGTCCTTCCAGACTTTTTTCCTCTGTGCACAACAATGTACATGAAAAAGCCTGAATGCGCTCTTGGATGGATGTTTACTTGCAACACAGTAAAAATATTACATGATTGAAAACAAGTTCATTTTAGTAAACAGCTGTATGTCTTTTGGATGTCTGCGGTCGCCATAGTTTTTAGTCAAAGTGGGGTCACGAGCCAACAAAGGTTGGGAACCACTGCCTCAGGGGCTCCAAAGGTTGCTGTTGCTCGTTCTCCTCTTCTTTTTTTTAAAGATTTTGAGTAATTGATCAGAAAAGTTAAAATGACTTGCTGTATTGGCAGCAATTTTACTAACAAGAAGCAATCCAGGCCTTGTTTTTTTTTTTTACATTTAATATTGAGATTAAATGTTTTTCTGGATTTGTAATTAAATATTTTTTTACTAGAACTTACAAATCAAAATCGTTAAGATTTGAGTTCCTGCAGTGTGGGCGCTCCTGGATGACAACGGAACTCTGACAAGAAGCGTTTAGTCCAAATTCAAAACGCTGTAGAGAGCTGTCTTCCCCGCTTCAGTGTTTAGCCAGCTCATCGGTCTTGAAGCCTTTCTGCACCTTTCTGCTCGTGGAGCTTATTAGAAACATGCAGAGGCTTTTTAGGTCGGATACAATCACTTCTATCTGAACCACCTACTTCTCTGGTCCTAACAGACCCAGAGCATTCAGGACCAGAAGCCCAGGAGCTGGGATGGATACATTTGTCTTGTTTCCTTGTTATAGAACTCAAGGAGACGTTTATCTGTGTCGGATGGTTTTATGGTAAAAACCTGTTGGAGGCCTAGAACATATTTCTTTCCTGTCTCGTTAGTTCAGGTCTGTGGTTTGAGAAAAGTCAATTTCACAGCACATTATGAAAAATGTTAGAAAAACCATGACACATGGCGTGCAACCTTGGAGAAAATCCCTGAGGGAAAATACAACACTTAGTCCAAAGATGTCTGATGCATAAAAGTGACAATAACAGATTTTAAAATAGGAGCTCAATCACTTGAAATACTTGAACTGTTGATTATGAAGATGAGTGTGTACTGTATCTGATTCAGCCAAAGTGCAGTGCATTCTCAAGAGTGTTCCCAGTGTCTGTGTGCCAACCCTAAAGCTATGTAAACAGCCATTACAAAATTACAATCTCTAACCCAAACATTAGGAGCAGTGATTTAAACACAGAAATACACTGGAACGCACTGAAACAACAGATGACTTTTAGCTTTCTCCTCTGATGACGTTATGTATCATCCAGTGGCTGGGACGGGGACTTTTTCCCCCTATTAAGTGTAAACATTGCAAAAAAACAATAGCCTGTGTGTCATCCGAAGCCTGTGATGGATGTAGAGCTTTAACATTTGACACCAAATTTTAAACAAGAGAGTCAACCACGGACTCTGTTTTATTTTAAAATGGTCACGGGAGGAAGACAGGAAATTACCAAAGGACATTTACATCATTTACAGTATCATTTCTCAAAATGCTGGCTCACTCGTTTTCTCAGCTATTTTATCGCACCAGAAATTCCATCTGACTCTGTTTGCATAGTGACAAAAACAATGAAGAAGGCGCCGAGACAAAGTGGGAAATGATTCTCCTTCCACTTAAAATAACAGATCATTCAACACATCAGATACTTCAGCTTGGTTAAGGCCCTAAATGTAACGCTTTAGAAACAATTTGCAGCAGTTTTTGAATGTGAAGTCCTCAAACAGCATCCTCTGACGCTGCAGAAGGGAAGATGTGAAAAAACAAATTGCAGTTCCCTAAGTGGCCACTTGAAGCTGGCTCCAAAAGTGAGCCAATCTTAAGCAGCAACCTGCAGTGTTAAAAAATGAAGCCAATGCAAAAACTGCAGTTCCTCAGATGTCCACTAGAGGCTGGCTGCAAAATCGGCAGAAGTCAAATTAATGCCCATAATAAAAAAATAAATCATGTTAACTTCCTGGAACAAAAATGTTTTTGCTCTAAAAAGCAATTTTCTTAATTGGTACAAGGGGGGTTCATTTGTTTTGAGAATATAAAGTCTGAGTTATGCAAAATAAGGGGCGGGGCTTGTGTAACAGATCGGTGTGGTGTAGCTGTTTGCCTGAAGGCTTAAACTCTCCTCAGCTGCACCTCTTTGCCTGTATCTAGTTTGACCAATAGTTAGTTTGAAGTCTTTTGATACTACAATTCCTCAACAGCGCCGTCTCTAAGCTCCACCGTCATTACACCGTTAAACATTTTAATTGATTCTGCAACGGCGTGATATTGGTGTCCCAAGCCAGTCCCAGTTGATTCACATTATGTTACTGCGTTGGGAAAGGGCCAGAGAGCACGGCACAGCAGGAGCTCCACATTCACACACAGTCAGTCATGCACGCGAACACACAAAGCGCTGCGCTACCCCCACGGCTCCACTGATCCCATCTCGCCCCTGTAACACCTCAGTTACTACCTCTGAAGACGGTACAGAGGGGGGAAGCACTTCATCCTGCTATTACGCCTTTGGGACATTCATACTGAAGGCAAGAATGTCACAGGGACAAAAATATGGTGCCTTGAAACGGCGCCTATGTGACATTAGCTCCTCATTGCAGCATCACCAGCATAAACTTAAGTTATCTTATTTATACTCCCTTATCTATTTTTTCTACCACTGAGCAAAGGGTCGGGTTCAGTCGACAGCCACCAACTGAATAGTTCTCATCTCAAGTTTTATTTTTCATGCTGCTCGACTCACTCGGCATGAAGTCGATCACAGACACATTTCATATGAAGCAAACACAACGAAGCTTACATAGAGACAAAGCGGAGCATTCTTCTCCTTCCACTTAAGATTAAGATGACTCATTCAAACATGTTTACGGTCCAGCTTTGATCAAAGAGTCAGGATGCTAACATGTGAGCTATATTATATCGTGTCACATTCTTGAACCCAATTACAGCCTAGGGTCGTTTGTTTTCAGTAAACATACATAAATGTCTTTTATTCAATGTGACTTCACTTCTTTTTGAAACTTGAGCTTGATGCCGACATCACTGGAAAGTTGCATGTTTGAAACATTTTCTCTCTGCTTTTGTATTCAGCATTAATCCAGCGCAGGGACTGATGAACGAGGCGAATGGAAGCAGCGGAAACAAGGAGTTAAACAAACTTTGAATTAACGGTTTCAGGGCTATTTCCTGCTCCCCCACCCCCCTCTCCTCCCTCCCCTCTCCCCTCTCCCCTCTCCCCAACACCCATCTCATACCAAACAATCCTACAACTCTGCCCATAACCTAAACGTTAACCCCTCACACACATTCACACGCAGCACTGCATAACATCTGCAAAGGTTATGACATGGGGAGCACTGTAATCTACTGCACTGTGAGACATGTGGAACCTGCAGGGCTTGTTCATACATGCATTTTCACTTTACAGTACAAGAGGTATTCATGCAGGATATGCATGCCTTTTTACATATAAGATACATTTTAAATAATGAAAGATGCAATTTTCTCTAAAGATGGGCTGCAACGGCACTGTGTTGTAAAATTATATCAAACAGAACTCTATAGCTGTGGAGTTTTTGAGTTTTTAGCTGCGGTGTGTCTGACTGTGTCTTTAGTGAGTGAGAGGGTTCTGTATCTAATAACACACTGGCAGACATCATGGCTGAATAGTCCAATCCCAATTATACAGAATTAGTATTCATTTCATGCATCAAACAGGCCAAAGAAATGAAGGAATTCTAAGAAAAATAACTGATACCCATGAAGTCTGTCTGCAAGACGTCACAAGTAAGCAAGATTTAAAACGCTTGTGTTTAAAACGCTTTTTAACATCGGGAATTTCTGAGGCCAAGTCAGGACAGTGCGAGACAATGTCATGCTAATTTAGCACGAGTTAGGAAAAGATTGCTTTCCTCAAAACACGACTGAGGGTGATATTTTAGACTTTTTACTGACTTGTGTCCCTGAACCAAAACCACATCAGAAGACACAATTCAAAATCAAATTAAACTTTATTCATTTAAAAGAACCACAATTGACCAATGTGACTAAAAGAAAACCAAGATAAACACAATAGAAATGGCCCAATAAAAACACCATAATAAGAGTAAAATACAGCAGTATGATCAAATGTCTGGATGTCAAGCTCATCTTGAATTACCAACACAAAGAGGCAAAACTTTCAAGGGTCTGGGCCATTCTGATGTTCACAGTTTTGGAACAACCACTGCAGTGGATCTGTGACCTCGGTCTCCGTCAGAGATGGCTTTACTCTTTTATGTGGACACATATTCTTTGTCTCTCCTTCACGTTTCACAATTGTCTTATTTGACTTCTCGAGTGTAACTCCTCATGCTGCTTAGAAGAAGTTCAATTGTGCTTTCATTTGTGTAAAACACTTTATAACAGGTACAAAGCATTGGTGATAAAAGATTGTTTTCACATGTCGTTTGGCTTTTTTTGGTGTTTAAATGGATTTTTGTACACCCCTATTATGAAAAAAACAGCATAACATGAGGCTTTAATTTCATCAGTTCAGACAAATCATGTTATAGCATCAGTAAATACTGCAAGGCAAATGCTGCCTTAGTTTAATATCGAATAGCTGGGAAGCGCGAACCAAAATCACAAAGAGTGACACACTTTTGCAAAGCCTGAGACACATTTAAGTTTTATAAAATGAAATGACAAAAGCAAAACACTTTTACCAAGGACAAAACAAATTTAGATTTTAGAAAACACATTTACAAGATGTGAAACACTTCAACGAGCTGTGAGAAAAATGTACAATCAGCAGAACACTTTTGCAAGTCCTCAAACAAATTCACAAACCACAGAATCTAATCATTTCGCACACTTTTACGCCGAAATGAACAAATTGGCGGCTCACTCAGTCACTTCCAGGTCACTCCCCAATCGGTGCATTCCCTTTCCGCCTAGATTCTGTCGTTTGTAAATTTGTCTCACAGCTCGTAAAAGTTTTTCACATCTTGTAAATGTGTTTTCTAAAATAATCATTTGTTTTGTCCTAGGTAAAAGTGTTTTGCTTTTGTCATTTTGTTTTATAAAATGTGAAAATGTTTTTCAAAATGCAAATATGTGTCTCAAGCTTTGTAAAAGTGTTTCACTCTTTGTGATTTTGGTTTTTACACTTCCCAGCCACCGTAGTCAAAGGATGTTCATGACCTCTTTTGATATGTGCTCATCAAGTCATCCACACTCAGAGCAAAACATGCAAACCGTTCAGGTCTGTTTAAGGCACAATTGGGTTTTTATTCTACTCTGAGCAAAAGAAAAGCTGTGGTGACAGATTCAAAGCGTCATTCAGCTTGAGGGATTCCCTCATTTGGCAGCAGCAGCGGCGCTGCCTGGGAGATTGTCCACAAGGAGACATAAACCGCACTGAGGAGAACAAAGGTCACGACTCAGAGACCAAGGTCTAAGCCCCCCGCACCATTCAGCCATGGTCATCTTCTCGGCCTCTCTTTAGCACACACGGATCTCAACAAACTCCAAGCTGCCGGGTCAACAAGCTGGAAATGTCTCTTGTGTCCGGTTGTGCTCCTAAAATAGTCGACAGCATTTCTCCTGGTCCCTGAGCTGTGTAACAACGCCAAATGCAAGCCAAATGTTCTTCTTAAATGGAGGGTAATTTATAGACACCGGCAGGAGCAAATTTGGACTTGTAGCCAGAGGTGTTGATTACCCTTTTTATCTGGCCGTTTGTTTGGGAGCATGATCAAAGCCATCACCCGTTAGCGATCATGTGTTTCCCCCCCTCCAACCCTCTGCCCCCCTGCTAAAACATTGGCACACGGCCATGCATCGGCCTACTTTTCTTTGTTTTATTACTTCAAAAGGTTGCGGCTCACCCCATTCATCACACAACATTGCTCCCGTCAAAGCTGTAACAGAGTCAAATTGTTCAGGCGTTCGGGCTTCTAACAAAGCACGGCGAGCATCTCCCAATCTGAAGTAATTCAAGTCGGGATAATTCATCACTCGTGGAGTCATCTTTGATCTGTCATGTGCACCATATCTCCAGCAGGACTCACCCTTGGCTTAGTCCATCACACCTTATTGCACTTTTGATACTTCATCTCACCCAGCCCACTTGAAGGAATCCCACAAATTGTCTTGGAATATCCCACAATAACGTCAAAGTCTGACATGTATCTTTGATATGGGCACATCTTTGTTTACTGTTGATGCTTCTCTGTGTTTTGCAGAGCTCATATTATCACAGAGTACAAAGGATGGAAATATCTTCAAGGGTTCAAGGAAGGGTGAAAAGTTGGGAACAAATATGTTTATTCATGCCTTTAAACTTTTGAAGAAATATTCCAGACCTCCTGATGACCCTCTTTAATAGTTTCATAGTGTCTCCTTTCCTTCAGGGTTTTCTTCATACAACTCTGTGGCTGGATGACTTTAAGTGTGTTTAACCCTCCGGACCACAGAGATCACTGGTCATATTAAAACCTTCCCAGTAAATGAAAAATGCAAAATAAAGCCGGAGATTTGTTTTGTAGGCAGCTACAAATACACATTGTACGTCGTAAACTTATGTTTTTACTTCTCCAGATTCCACTTGGTTCCCTTAATGAAAAATAAGCTTTACTGGCACTTCACAGACTTTTTTTTATAAACTTAAAGAAGCTGTAAGGTTGAGTTGTAAGGAGGATCCAGACCCATAATTCATCCTGGGAAGCGAGGAAAGCTGTGTAGGACAAGTTTGTTTTGCTGAAAACCGCATAGTCACATAAAATGGTAAATTGAACTTAACACACTTAAATGCCTTTTAAATGAAAACAGCTTGCTAAAGGTCTTTACATTTGATTTTTTGATAGATCTGTTTTTTGTGCTTCTTAATCTGAGTGACTGTACTAATTAACCGCATATTCTGTTTCTAGAGGGTTAACTTCCTGTTCTGGTTTAGTGCGTACAAATATCAGCATTTATGGAAAGACTCATTCAGCAGAGGCAGCCTCACCGGCTCTCTCCGAGGCGCCCTGCCCCTATCTTGAATCCTAATCCGATGAGCTCACACTCAGCATGTTCCTCTCGTGAGTTCTGCATGACTTGCGCTGCCCCCGGAGATAAAGGGACGGATGGGTGTGCTGCTGTCCTCATGGAGAGGCGGGTGCGGAGGAAAGAGGAGGAGGGGTGGAGATGTTACAAGGAGGTGGGAGGGGATCGGGTGGAGAGATGGGGTATGGTTTGAGGGGAAAGGGGCGGAGATGGGACATAGTGAGGCGTCTTGTGTGCATGTGTGAGGGAGTCTCATCATCCAGCACCTCTCCCGCCCTCGGACACTGACCTCTTTGTAGGAGTCATATTAAAAACTCTGGCCCTGTGAAGATGACCCCCTGAGACTAATCCTGTGACCTCCAGCGCATTAAAATGACCGTTAGTGGACATGGCAAGCACAGTCTGTCATTTCGGCCTCCCAGTGGAGGGGACGGTGTGTGCGTGTGGTCAATATTAGTGTGTGTAAGGTGGGGTGCAGGGACTGTTTGTCATGGAAGAGGGGTATTGCGTGCAGCAGAGTGCCCACAGCGGTACATATGTGGTTGAAGTCCAGATGTTAGAGTCAGGAGAAGGACATGTTGCCCTCGCGAAACATGTCAGATATCGTGTTTAACCCTCATCTCTGCAAGGTTTGTAGGTCGCTGGGGGAGGAAATTAGGAAGACATTCAGATTTCGCAATACTTATTAACTTGCTGTGATTAACGAAAGAACTAAAAATCTTACAAGAAAACCAATGCTGCAGTTGAATGTCACAATGCAGCTCATTTAAAAAAAATGCTTCCATGGTTTAAAAAAACTTTTTTCAAGAGTCTGAGGAAAGTACTTTTTTGCAGGGCCACAAACATGCAAGACGCTCTGTGGAAAAAGCCATCAGTATCTGTTGGAACACACATTCTTGGTAGGTAGCTTACAGGGTTTTTAACATGCCCAGCCTTCAGGGAATCCTTTATAGCTTCCGAAGTCTGTAACCTGCCGGCAATTTGGTGGGTAATGTTCAATGACAGCTCAAAGCACCGACTTGTTGTCTCTGGGACCCGTGGACATCTTCTGAAGCTCTTGGAGGCCACTTTATGTGGTGATAAAAAAAGGGACCAATAAAGCCTTCTCACCAGCGGCAGATCCTCCCAGAGCAGCAGTCCTTGTTAATCACAGCAAACAGTTGGAGATCCTTTCAAAGGGGATTATATCAGGGTCAGGAGCATTTGGACCTTAATTACCCTTGACATAATGTTTGACCATTCTGTTACCACCGGGGAGGGCAACACTTATTAAGGGGACATAGGCTAGGGGTCATCGGGGTTACACAGGTCAACAGTGCGAGCGTAGCCTGACCCAACCCCCAGCCAACTACTTCCACGTTATGTATGTTAGATGTCCAAGCATACCATACTCCAAAAACGGCCCAGAGAAGTCCAGAGCAAGAATCTGGTCGGTAGAGTAACTGAAGGACTGATGGCATTGATGGTGGTTGTTGAAATCATTCTGATGTGATGTGCAGACACATGATTTGGGAGCAACTGCAGCCAAAGGGTTAAAGGTCAGTGGCTCTAATCTTTGGACTGAACGGATACATCTGCACTTGAGAAAAATGCAAACAAACCCATCAACCCTCTCTTCACTGTCATTGCCATGCACAGACACAGTCTTGTTTCCCAATTTGAAGTACACAGTCCAAGGTTTGATACATGCCCACCTTTCACCTTTGTGACTTCTGGACACAAATCAATCTAATCTAAAAGAAAATCTACTATGACCAATGATACAAATGTACACCAACAATATAAAACCATCCACAGAAGACACATAACCCAAGGCAAAATGTTCAACATGGGAAAAGCTAACACAGACATTTGTACACTCTTGGTAGCACAGATGATTATCGTCATACCAGTTGGGCCTGTCAACCGGCTCACTCATTTTGGATTATAGTCACTGAAAAACTCTCCACTATCTTTGTCAGCAGAATCCCCCCATCACCGTCACTCTGCTTACTTGGAGACAGTGGAGTCTGTTGGGGCCAGAGGCAAAAATCAATTGGGGGGCCCTCCAACCAGTGTTCATTAGGGCAACAGGAGTGAGTTCTGTCAGATGGGAATCCCTTAGGGAGCTTTCCTACCGTCACTGCAAAGTTTGCACATTGTCAGCCACTGCTTTTGGGGCCCCCTAATGGACTGGGGCCCCAAGTGGTTGCCTGCCTTGCCTCTTGACAAGCAACGCATCTGCTTGGAGACACTACACAAACCACCATCCCAAATAAATACAGAAACACACTGCTCATTTCTCTAACTATCCAATCATCGTTCAAACCTGGAAATCAAAAAGAGGCTGCCTCATCACTCACTGGATCAACTTACTGACAGAACCTCAATAGAAATAACCACAGCTTTCTCAGTTTTTAATGAACCCTATGTACCCTAAATCTCAGACACAACCAAATCTCAAGCTGAAGCTACATCGATACACTGAATCCACTTTTTGCCCCCACTGTTGGGCCAACTGTTTTGCCCTTTATGTTTCTGCCGTGTGGTTGGCTAATTTGCTCTTCCCTTTGGAGGAAGTGTAACAATGCCAACACTTCGACCTCTAATCAGTGAGTGATTAATCTTTCATTGTGTGTCTGATGCCAAACGTTTCTGCACACGACAGAGTCAGAGTGTGACAAAGTGGAATTCAATCAACAGATGGGAGTGACGGACGGATGCGACAGCCCCCTCCACTCCTCTTTCTCTCATGGCTTGTTTGAAAAACATTTGGATTTCGGTAGATATTTCAAGAACCTTTGTTCTCAATCTCATCATTTCTTCCCTTGCAAACTCCCATGAATGATGTGTAGGCGGCAAAACTACGGGGAATATCATACATTTGGAAAATAGCGCCAGTGACATCGACATCGCTTTTCTGAAAAGTTCAAAGATTTTCAAATGGAAGTGCTCGGAGCGGCCTCACAAAAACGGTGAAACGCTTAGAAAAAAAGACACTGGATGCTTCACTTTTTCTCCAGGCAGCCGTCTGCTGCTTCAAACATTCTCTCCTCATTGAAAACAATTGAAAACAGACACTGGTGTTAAGAAAAAAACGGTAGGTGGACATAGGGCCTCAGTGTAAAACAGCAGCTCCCCTGTATATGATCTCCAGACACAAAACAGATGACCCCCAAAAAGGAACCTATATCAGATCAAACTTATTCCTCTCTGGGTGTGATATGCAGCATGTACATGTGGGCAGAAGCTGTCAAGAAGTGAAGCAGAACATTTACAACAGGAGGATACAAAGTGTGCGGTCAAAACATCCAATCTCTGGGTGAAGTGTATACATTCTCATGTAAACACAGAATGTGGAGCTGTGAATCATGGGAATTTTCTCTAAGCTTCTCTGTTGCAGTTTTTTTTGTAAGGGGAAAAACGTGGTGCATTGAAAAAAACAATACTTGTGGTGGCCATAGTTTCCAGTTAAAGCAGACTTCCTAAAATAACTTAAGTGTGTTGTATGCATGATGAAACCAGCGTTATTCCTTCAGGAGACTCAGATATTCTGCACTTAAGGCCACATGCATACCCTGAAGTGAACGCTTTGAAGGGAATTCCAATAGTTTTACACCAGGAATCTTTTATATTTACCTGCCAAAAATGTAAATTGCTCTTTAAAGCGGGCTGTCAGTGTTAACACATTAATCAAGGTGCGTTGAAGGTCAGAAATTAATACATTAATTATTTCTAATCTCATTTATAATGTGCCATTTTTTTGTCCCTTTTCGGCGCATCTCACCCACTGTACCATCTTCCTAGCTAGCGTGATGGAGAAAAACGACACCGCCTCACATTTGAACGTCTTGTTTTACTTGGAGAAAACTCTCAGACTGCTGATTTGACGAGTCCAAAGTAATTTCCACCATTTGACATTAAACATTTAACTTTTTAACTCTTCCCTTTCACTGTTCTTATTTTATTTTTTCAATCCAGAACAAGTTCCCTTGGTTAAGTACATTTCTTTAACCTTCAATCGACCTCAAAATCAAAACAGGAAGTAAAGTAAACTTAGCTTAAGACAGTACAAAATACAAAATAAAGGCATGACAAACCCTGTTTTGAAATGCAAAATGAATTTGAAACATGTGACTAAAATTTGATTTTAGAATACAGAGGTTTGATAATGATTAAAAATCTATTGTCTGACAGTTCTACTATTTAAATTCATATAATAACTAAATTAAACCCTTAAGAAGTCCTGCTGTTTGTCCCCCAAGGTTAAATGTCTTCAGTGATCTTAAGGGGCCGACCAGCTTTAACTACAGCTCAATAATTGACCCAGAGTAAACACTCTTTGGTTTAGTGTCATAGGCTTGACAAGGTGAACACCTTTTCTCCGTCAACACACAATCACCACGACCTGTGTAACTCTGGTCAATGTTCAGGCACTCATCCGTCAAACTTGAAGTGGGTGACAATGCGTTTTTCTAAATACTAAATAAAAACAACCCCCCCCCCACCCACCCACCCCCCTCCCTCCATGTTGACATGAGTGGGAGCACATAATTGGAGGAGTGACTGTAGCTGTAGGGGAGGATTGAGGAGGGATTATGGAAAGGTAGGGAGGGTTGGGAGGAGGAGAAGGCCGGGAGGGGGGTAATCTATAATTAGTTTGTAATTGCATCTTAGATGGCTCAGATTGCCATTATGCTATGATCCATGACTGACAGAGGACACAAAGAAACTTTGTTTGAGCTGGTTTTTACATAAACATAATAATAAAAAAAAACATGACACAAGATTAAAGACCATCATTTTAAAACAGCCGCTGTGTTTCTACTCGTAGTAACTTGTCTACAACAGCGGTGGGACTAAATACCTATACAGCGATATATCATCGGCCTGACTCATAGGGTAGGATAGTACTTTATTGACCCAAAGGAGGGAAATTCGGGCGTTACAGCAGCACAGACAAGAAAGCTCAAATATACATTAAACAGAAATTGAATACAAGTATCCAACGACTAGTGCCAAATATTGATATTTAATCACAAACATACAGCGCTCTTAACCTCATGGTGGTGCCTATGACGTGATCTCTGTATCCTGATGTCATCCTTATTGCGGGCCACATATTTGCATATCATATTGTAACATTTTCAGTACACTCTTAACACAGCTCACGCCACAGGAAAATCCATCAAGATAATCTTTTCATTAAATCATTAAAAAGTCACAGATTTGTGTCATGTTTTTTTTTATTATTATGTTTATGTAAAAACCAGCTCAAACAAAGTTTCTTTGTGTCCTCTGTCAGTCATGGATCATAGCATAATGGCAATCTGAGCCATCTAAGATGCAATTACAAGTACCTCATTTCGTTACTCTATACTACCTCATTTCGTTACTCTATACTTGTATATGTGTAATGACAATAAAGTTGAATCTCATCTCATCTCATTTGCTTCGGATTGTCGGAAAGGGGATCAGGCCCAAAATCAGCCCGTTTGTCTTGTAGTGTACATGACAGTGTTGCAGGACTCAAAATCACCACTTTTTGAAGGTCTCATCTCGGAACTGAAAGCATTTTTCCTCGGTCTTGTCTCGGTCTCAGACCACCATTGATCTGCTATTTGTCCACGTCATTACTGTGATTAGAAGGAAAAGGCCTCTCTTTGAAAGAACAAATAACTTCAATTCATTTGTTGTTTGATTTTTTATCCCACGGTTTCTTCTGCAACCTTCCCGGTGTTACGGTCAAAGTGAGTGACACGCACCCTAAACAAAAGATGATGATTGTTCATTAATATTTATGTTCTTGGTCTTGTCTAGGTCTCGATCCCTAAATGTATTGGTCGCTGTGCACTCTGGTCTCTTGATGTCAGGGTCTTGGTTACTGTGGTCTTGAACACTAGTGCATCCCTTAATGTAGCTGTTTAGTTTCTCTTTCAAGGTGTGTTTTCTGTCTTCCCACCATGGGCTAACACTAAACTGTATTTTTTTGGGGTAAAGTTTACCCCAAAAAAAACACACAAAAAAACAGATTTGCTTAAGATTAGGAAAAACTTCCACCTGTCGGTTCAACTCATTCTTGATTTCTTCGTCTCACAGAGAATTCAAATCGCTGTCTTCTGGGTGAAAGTCCTGCATCTTTTCACTTTTAAATCCCCCCTCCCAGACCGCCAACTCTACTGATTTGTATTGGTCCACCTAGTAAGTCGCAAAAATGTCTCTTGTAATGGACAGCCATTTCTGTAACTCTGATCGTCTAATATGCGGCTTTGAAAGCTTGCTGTGCCTCATGCAGAAACTAAAGGGTTCTTTTGGGAAGGGAAGGAGACGCCCAGGGGGTTATAAACAAAAAATGCAGAACCTTCATAGGTATAACTACACTACTCAGACATTTAACATTTGACTGACGGTGTCCTTGCTTGGAAACATGTTCTACAATTAACTTAGCTTTAATGGCTTTCATCCAAAGCAGCTTCTGTTCTCAGTCGATGTTCGAGCTCGGTGCGGTGTCTCATTACGTTCATAAACTAACTGCCCTTATCCCTACATGCATGAAGTCTTCTCCAACAAAGAGAGTGTTTGAAAACATTTTTAACCATGACCTGATTTAAGATAATGAGTCAATTGGAGTTGAAGAGGACACGTTTGTAACTGTACTCTGAATTCACAACAACCTAATTTATTGATAGTTCCAAATTTAACCTTGAGTGACACAATGTGCGTCCAGTCTGGCTCCCTCCAAAGTCTGAGTCAGTCAGTCTGTGTGGAGCAGCCTGCATTGAAGATTAATATGTTTAACTGGGAGCTGTTAACAAACTGCAAACAGCACGCTTTAGTATGACAGATAGCCGGCTGTAGTCTAAGAAGCTAGAACAGCAGCGTGAGGTTGGAACGGCCTTTCAGACATTTGTCAGTGAATCAAAATGAATAAACGTTTGTATTAACGGAGCAATCAGGGAGGGGAAAACTCTTGTAACTTTTATGACAGTGCCACGGGGGAACACGGACAACATTCGAGGCATTCATCGGAGCCTCGGGAGCAGTTGCAGAAAAACATTTTCCCCCAATGAAAATGACAAACGTGCTAAATGTGTACAGTGAGGTGCTGTTTTAGAAGCTGCTTTATGGCCTCTCTTGAGCTTTACATGAGACACCATGGCTGGGGTGAAATAATGCACAGAAACTGAAGCCTTTTTTTCCCCACCGAGACAAGAAGAGTGGAGCTTTGACTCCTGTCCTCATAAATCTATCACTGGATCTGTGAGGTGATCCCAAAACAGGCAAGTGGGGGTTTTGTTTCTTTCTGGTGTGCTTTACAGAAGCCAACGATGCTAGCAAGAGGCAGTTTGTGGTTAGGTTTTATGAACTCTGGTCTGCATGATTTTATTGCAACAGTGGAAATAAGCATGTTAATGTTTCCAGTGCCAAATTCCTTACAGGTCCACAATGGAACAAACCACATTTGAGTTATTAATCTGTGTATTTATGAATTCCTAATGGGGCTTTGGACAAAATCATGTTGGGTCATCAGATTTTTTCCCCTTAGTTCAAGAGCCAAGAACAATTCAGGTTGTGAGGGAGAATGGACATATTGTCTGCCTGCTTGGCAGAAACCAAATATTTGTTTGGAGAAATCCGTCTTACGGCACAATTTGGGTCATGAAAATTAAAAAAAAAAGGAAAGGGTAGATATTCAGGGAGTACTTTGTAGGCGACAAAAGCCAGAGCATAATGCAACCCTGCAAGATCCCATCACTTTATCCCGCTATTGTAGTGTACAAATCCAACACACAATACCTGACATACTTTCACCTGGTACTCTTTTATATGCATGTCAGAGTTAAAAGAACAAAACTGGCTCTTTCATGCACATGAGCACACACAACCACAAACCTCTTTCACAACAGTTTTATGAAAATGCATTTAAACAAATGTATTTAATGTAAGGTGTTCATCGAAGCTCAAATACGTTTGTATCATCCAATGGCTGCTTTGATCATTTAGGGCCCTTTAAAGATCAGTGTGGTCCAACAAATGACATCTGAACATCTTGTTTCGGCAGGGAATGGAATAAAAATAAGGCTCTGTTTCATTCCCAGTGGACACCCAAATCCTTGAAAGTCTGTAGGCTTTTAACAAAGAGCTATAAAGTAAGTTTATGAAGGGTTGTGGGAGCGATGGATGGGCAATGGTCAAATCAAAACAGGACTTTCATCCAGGGGACAAGAGCGAAAAGACCCGCGGGAGGCCGAAGATCTATGTTGACTTGTTTGCTTTGCATAGAAGTAAAAAAGCTCAACCACGTTGTTTACCCAAAGTGAATGAAACTACGAGTCTTCAGTCCCATATTGAAGGCCTTCTTTCTTCACATTAGCATGGTTTCAAGAGTTCCAGCATGTGCCATCACAATTGTAAAATTCTTTCAATTTTACAAATTTCTTAATACATTAACCCCCTTCAGACTGTCGTTTCAAGCCAGGATATTTACGCCCCTGTGACGTCACGCCTTCAATCTAAATGTCACAGAGGCGTAATGGGGGATGGAGTGATCCCACCTCTGTACCGTCTTCGGAGGGAGTTGCAGAGGCAAGTCGGCCTCAGTGGAGCCAGTGCTTTGTGTGAGTGCATGTCCAAATGTGTGTATGTGGAGCTCCCCTGTGGCGTGCTTCTGCAGCACTGAAACACAATGTGAATTCACCGACCGGGACACCAATGTTACCGCCGCCGCGTAATCAAATGTTCAAAGGCGTGATGACGGCTAAGTGTAGTTCTCTGCACTTAGCCTTAGTCTGAAAAGAGTTATTGATAAACCTCCATTAGGGGGCCTCCGAGGGGCTCACAAACTTTAAACCACCAAAGTGTGCAAAGTTTGCAATGACAGTAGGAAACCTCCCTTAGGGGGCCCCATCTGACACAACTCCAGTCTCACTGTGCTGCTAAGCCCATGCATTACTCCTGTGAAAAACTAGCTGTGTCAATGAAAGTTACCAAAGGAAGGTGAAGAGGAATTATCCATCTGGGACTCAAAAAGAGGAAGAGGAAAGCAGGACAGTGGTAAGTGGTTAGTGGATAATGACAATTATCTGCTAATCATTTTTTTCCCGTGAACGATAGTATTCTGACAATTAATCATCGATTGATACATTTGATTGATTGATACATGTCCATTTGTGTTTACAAAGAGCCGAGACCCAAGGCGGGAAAGAAATCCGAGTTAGATCTGCGGTAAATCTTAAATCAGGATTTAATTTAGCTGAAGGCCTTTTTGAACCGAGACTTTGCCTGCTCTGCTCCCAGACTCACTTTCCAACCAGACAAACTATTAATGATATGATACAATGTCACTCATTTTGTGCACTAAAGATCAAGTTTTGAGGTCATTGACCAGTCGACTGTGAGTTGAGTCATGTCAGCTTTTTTGACTTCATTGTTGATGTTATAATGGAAGCATAACGAGGAGGAAGAGTATACATCTTGTTCTGTATAGTGATTTTTATGCTTTTGCCCTCTGCCTGGATCCTCTTAAATTTGCACTGTTCCAGATATTTCACCATCCTGCTGTTTCCAACTGACAACCCCCGGAAGAGACCGCTCATCTCCAGACATCCATCCCCCTGACACAGGCCGGCACATGAGGTGAGCCATGAGACAAAAGGACAGGGGTGAATTCAGAATCAAAAAGGGAACAGGAAAGAGAGAGATGTTGAGAGAAAGGACCATTTTTCCTGTATGGTTTTCATAAAGGCAAGTTCTCTGATTGCCAGTGTCGAAGTGACAGGGTCTTTTATGAGCCCTTGGCGGGTCCCCGCCCTGGTTTGTGTAGCCAGGCAGTGATAGCAGTGCCCATTGTTGGGCTACGGGGAGAAGGAGCGGCCCTGTGCTATTGAAAGGGGAGGGGCCCAGCCCTGCTTGCCCGCCCTGTGCAGTGTGCTGGCTGAATAGAGAGCTAAGGTGTCCATGCCCTCCAGTGCCCTTTAGTGTGGGAAAGCTGCCACAGAAAGCCCCTGCAGCATCTCCACAGCGGCTGACACAGGATCGCGTGCTAACTTTGGACGCACAGGCCACCGTGAGGTGACACTGTAGGCTGACAGATACAGTAGGAGTGTTGCACTCCCATGCTGTGTTAACATCTCCTGTCAGAGATCAAACAGATCAGGTTCATGTGCCCTGTAATGTACAGTACTGGCTGCATTGTGCATGCTCACATTGAACCCACAGAGATGTACTATAAAGCACACCGACAGTGTTATATGATGCTCTGGATAGTTAGCACACAATCAGTACACGTGTACATGTTATACAACAACAAATTACAGCACATAAAGCAGCATGCCTCTGATGCTATGGGAAAGTTACACACAGAGATCAGATAAGATGCTGCTTGTTTCAGGAACTCCAGGGAACAATATCAACTACATTATCGGTGTGAAGAGACTGAAAACAGCGAGTGTCGGCTTACTTTCCTTTTCATATCAAGCTTATAGTTAGGACTGGCTCAGGCTTGTCCTGGACCAGCCCAGAGTTATCCTGCTATAAGCTCAGACTGACATACAAGCTCCTATTCCCTCCTCCTCTCTCTCTCTCTCTCTCTCTCTCTCTCTCTCTTTCTATCATTTTATGTCCCATTTCTGCATTTTGCTAACTTTTAATCTTTTTTCTGTTTCTTTCTTGCTCTCTTGACTTTTATTAATCCTTGTTGCAAAACTGTTGAAATAGACATGCATGCCATCATCTTTAACCCTTATCAGCCACGTTTCTTGCATTATTATTGTACTGCTAATATGTGTCTAATCACTATTGTTATCATCGAGGTTGTTGTTGGTGTTCTCTAAATATGCCTTTGCCACACAATCCCATCTATACATCACTCTCACAGATGACTGTCCATATGTGGGTCTGGTTTTTCTTGAGATTTCTGCCCAATAAAAAACATTAATTGGGTGCGCCGGTAGCCTTTTGGTAAGTACACGCCCCATGTGTGGAGGCTACGGTGCGCGCCCCATGTACTGGGGTGAGGCCGTATTCTCGAAGCGGGTGACCCGGGTTCAAATCCGACCTGTGGCTCCTTTCCCGCATGTCTTTCCGCACTCTCTCTCTCTCTCCCCAATGTCTAACTCTACACAGTCCTATCTCGAAGCCATAAAAAGACAAAAAATTAACTTTTTTTATTAGCCTGGCTAACGCTAAAATATTTTTACAAAATAAAATAATATATTTTAACTTGAAATACTTTGAAATTGTGAGAGAGCCCACATGATAACAAATAATCATTGATTAAACACTTGTGTGTGTGTGTGGTGCTGTCCGGTCACATTGTTGTTCTCTACACACAAACAGATTTATTCACCAACAACCAGAGTCCTGACTCTCAAACACTGGAAATCTTTCCCACAGTCCAAAGCGACTTTAGAGTGAACAAACATGTTGAACTACAGACAGGAAGAAAGTGCGATAGCTTGGGGATTCTTTTAACCGAAAACATATGAAGAAAAAGTTAAAATAAAGACATGGTGATGGCGTTCACATGTGGACTGTACATGTAGATTAATCGATCTGCTGCAGCCGTTGTGACTCCTTCTTGAGTCAGCTTGATTCATAATTGAATAATCAATTTCTTCATGTGACAATCCACAGATTGTTTGCTTGGCTATCCTCGTGTTCCTCCCACACAAACGATAGATTGGATTTTAAATATTGAACTTGTATAATATTTATGCAATACGGGCGGCCCGCTGCCCTTCAGAGCACATTGGATCACTCTTAACCCATCTCACACCAAAATGATTTGGCAAGATATCCTTTAGAACCTGAGTCTGTGAAGGTCAGTTAGTGAATTAAAAAAAAAAAACTTCAACACTCTTTAATACGGACTTTGGTGCATCAATCAGTCCTTCATTTATTGCCTGGCATGTCCCATGTTATGTGTCTGTGTAGCGACGCTGCCATTCCTTGCATTCCTCCCTCCAAAACACAAATAGGAAGCAACAGAACGGGATCAAGACTGCAAAACAAGGCAACATTCCTCCGGCAAGTTTTAACAACAAAAACAACGATACTGTACTGCCTCATATACTGTTAGTAAACACAAACATAAAGATGTACAAAATACATTCAGGGCAAAAGAAACAAGAGTCAAATATTACAGCTTCAGGTACAATGCTCTTAAAAGGAATTCAGGTATTTGTAAACACTGACCTGTTACCTTTTTTTTCTCATATGTTTTAGATTAGAGCAAAAAGTTGTAAAACAGACAGTAGTGACTACAAAATTGGTGTGGTAAATGTTCATTTATCTGCCATTATGCCAAATAGATCTCAATGAAGCATTATCTGTATTTTCTCTTCCTGTTTGAACTGTCTGATGACTCATCTTGCACTGAAGGGCCTTCACACATTTTTCGACCAATTAAAAAGTGTTGTCGAAGCTGACGATCCAATCAAATTAATCCCAACGTTATGCCCCGCCTTCTATCTTTTGATTGGTTCTATCCCGTTTCAGTTTGAAGTTATGCTGCATTCAAACTGGTGTTTTAAAGGGGTAAACCCAAATCACACAAAACACAAACAAGCTTACCAGTTGAGGCAGCGGGTTGTGAAGAGGGAGCGATGTTAAAACAGTTACAAGGATCTTACCTTAAATAAACGATGACCTCTGCAGGGATTTCTCTCAGTAACGTGCTCAGTCAATCCGAGCCTGTTAGAGGGAAAAATAAACGAATGTACCTTCACTGGGCGTATTAGCAGCCATTACAGCCTCTCTCAGCGAAAAAACAAATTTACCAGGACAATTCAAAACAAGACAACTTTCAGTAGGACCTAGTAGATATTTTTAAATATCTAAGATTTCCCACATTCCCTTTGCAATGACTCTTCCTTACTTAACTGCATTTATTACATACAGTGTTGGCACAATGAGAATAAAGGTTAGCATCTTTTCCAACTCACGCAGGGCAAAAAACTAAGAATCTTTACTCGGCCTTTCCATATCTCTTGGTCACACAGGTAAGTTGAATGTTAATGCTCTGTCAAGATGCTGAAATGACTCTTGGTAAGCACTGATTGGCCGCTGCTTTTTCCCGAGACAACAAGTGAGCGGCAAAGCCCCTCGACACATGACAAGCAGCTTGAACTAACTAGTTTTCTGAGGGGGGAGCTCGGCCGGGCTCACCACAGTGTGGCTGTTGTTCCAGCGCGCAAGGATTACAATTAACCAGCCACTCCTGTTGGGGCTTAATGACCGAACACTGCAAAAGCCAGCAGCAGGGACACTTCCTGAACAGCGCCAGGTTAGCCCTAATTGGTTCTGGCACAGCAATCCTTACTGCTTATCTCATAACCAGCTGAGAAAAATCACCAGTGAAGTGTGAATCAAAACATGTTGATTGCAGGAAATTCAGGCTGAGCAACACACCTGATGAAAAGGCATCTTTGTATGCAATTAAGCCACAGTTCCTGCATTGTCCTTTTCTTCAAAGAGTCAAAATGGCGGCTTGAAAAAGTTATGCATGATCATGAAAACAGAAAGTCACAATCAAGTCTGTAGTTTTAGGATCTGCCCCGTCTCATACAAGGCCTTGGTAATAAACAAACAAACAACATTCAGGATGGAATCATGGAATCTCCTTTTTCATAAGAGGACCCTGCTAACACATGTCCAAGCTCAGAGTCAAATGGAGCAGGGGGGGTTTGGATGGGAGGTCCAGGGGATTTGGGTAAACCATCTGTTGACCAAAGCTTTTGGGAAAGAGCACTAATATGGATTTAGGATATTATTCTCTCTGCAGGTGGGATGGTCAAAACCCCTGTGGATTTCTCCGCAAGGAGGGGGCGAGCCTTAGGGTATATATAAAAAAAATAAAAAGATTTCAATAGAGGGACAAGGCCAAATGCACCGAACAAAGATGGTACTTTATGGAGCTTTTCCTTAATCTCCATTCTTTGCTCAGTGAAGTCAGGTATGAGGGTTCAGCAATGGGACGTAAAAGAAATGAAAACTCATGGGCGGATCAATGTAATTTTTCACTGCCATTATCCACATAGTTGAGGTGGCATTTCTTTCCCCACCCAACATTCCTAACATACCCAGGTCACCAACAATAAGAGGACCTGGGTGGCTCTCCAAATGAACCCAGACACCACGCAGGGTGGAGCGGTATAAGTTCCGACTCCGACCCTCATGTTGTAGAAAAGGAAGGGACTCAGGAAGTAAGAGCGCTCTCTTTGGCTTCTGGAGCCGTCCCGGGTTATTCTAACAGCAGCCGTCTTTACAGGGCTTAACACCGATTTGCCCCCTTTTGCTTAATTGTTTGTTTATCTGGATTGTGCGGCAGAGCTTTAAGCCACCAGGTGCTTTCACTGTATCACTGAGGGAACATGCACAGCTGCACAAAGGAGAGTGAAAGCTATAATATGTTCTCTATTGCTACAAATAGGCAGCATGGTTGTGACATGGTTTTAATAAAATGTAATCTGCTTAACTCCCAGACTAAAATAAACTGACTTCCATGTGTGTCAACATCAGTTCAAGCGAGTACCTGCGCCATATATGCCAAAACAAACTGTTAAAGGCATTTGCTGAAAACTGCTTGGCAAAGGACTCTGACATAACAAACCCTAATCTTAGCCTTCAGATAAAAAAAATCAGGGTGTTTAAGGTCTTACAATGCCCAGGGGTCGCTCACCAAAAGCATCTGGGCTGTAGTCAGGTAAGGAGAGGACAGACTGAAGGTAAGGATATGACAACTATTCACCCCGACATTTTAACAGAAAATATTTAAGACAAAATATTAATTAATTAAGAATTGAAACACAAAGAGTACCAAGTTTCCGTGGCCTAAGGGGGATGACCTTTTAAAGAGGCAGTGATGATGGGAAGCTGTTTCCCAGCATCCAGTCAGTAAATTACAGCTTCCTCTAATCCAGCTCTGATCCCACCCACCCCACCCCCCATTTGACAATCTGAGATTCTGAGTGAGCTGATTCCAGGAAATGTCTATTTTTAAAAACAGATTGTGGCATTGTTGTTGACTCAATGTGTTGCCGTGGTAGTGGAAATGGAGACAACAAACCCACTTTTTAAAAAGTTCTAAACATCAGCAACAACTGTCTGTAATGTGGGATTACCTTTAATCACACATCATGTTCAAATATAGAATATATTGCACTCACATTTGTCCAGGAATAGATGCCAAAAAAAGGGTCCACAGCCATGTCAGAGTCTGAGAGGCGTCAACTAGGCAGCAGGGCTTTAAAGGGCTAACGTCACAGAGACAATCACATGGTTATGTACAGAAGGTACAGTGATCGCTTTCTTTGCTTGTACGCAAATACTTTGTATCTAACATTTAACACCTTCTGCATGTGACCATTTGAAAATGTTGTTATAATCAACAACCTGAGGAAAGCAAAAATGCCCTACCAATTTATTTTTGTTTTGGCCATCCAATCAATACGTGAACACATTACACGTAAACTGAAAAGCCAACCTCAAGATGGGGCGAACAGAAATCTCAGACAGTCACTCATAACCACTACCACCGTTAAACTGACATCCCAACCCCTTGAGCCATACCAGAGCACCAGGCTAATAACACAAACATTGAGAAAAAAATAAATGAAAAAACCTGGCCCATGGCGGGTAACATTCAGAGTTGGAGAAGAAAGAAAAAAAAGCTCTTAGGCAGATTAATTGCTCCATCATTAAGCCATTAAACGTTCATCTCGGTCAAGCTATATGTGGGGGGTCCTTGAAATTAATTCATGGTCAATAAAAACGACTTAAAGCCCGATTATTGGTCTTTGCCCCTATTAGATACAGGATCTGGCTGGGGTGATCCCATGCGTAAGGATATGTGAATCCGGCCACTTAAGGGGCTCTGCGGTTTTGGGTTGATTAGTTTCACGGTTGTCCTTCCTGATTCTGTTAGGATATCCTGCTGCTTTCCTGTAAGCTACACATCTCTCATCATCAAGTGCAAAACAAACCCCCTTTTCCAGAAAGCAGTTAATCACAACCCCGTTTAATTCGATGATTTGGAGTTGAAAAGACGCTGCAGTTTAACACAGGATAAAATACCCCCTGAGATCATTCCTGTAATCTCTTAGTCTACTAGTTTTTCTCCTGCCATGTTTTTATATTTGGATCTTTGGCAAAGAAGCACATTGGATGTTAGCCATTAAAGAAGTAAGAACATGTCAAAGACTGTAAGCTTAATTAACCGAGAGAGGCGTGATGATGAAGCACACATGGGAGACGAGTCATGCCGAGCGTGCAGCTTTCAATGATACAAGACAAGGAAATACAATCTCTGAAACTGTAATTCAGAATAATAGGTTAGCTTCCTCCATGAATGGCTCTTTTTTGATGGCTTAATTGTTTGCAGACATGTGGCCGATATAACTGGAATCTGGTTAGATTTTTTCTCCAGGGGGATTAATGAGCAGCATGCTGCGAGGAAACCCAAGAAGAGTTTTACAATCTGGTAAGAGGAGCAGCTCGTCATTGCCACAAGATTTCCATCTTGATGAACCAGAGAACCTAATTTTTCCTTTTCTGAAAGATCATTAAAAGCTTGAATGAACCCTTCAGATCGGTCTGTAACCATAGCATGCTGTACCAGACTAAATGTTTTGCTGGCTTTATTGATGGTTTCATTATTCAACTCTTTGGATAATGAGATTATTTAAAGGGAGGGTTCAGGACTTTGTTTGGCTCTTTCAGCCAGACTGATGGGAGTTCCAGATATTCACAGCCAGACTTTACTTATTGATTTAACAAAAGACAATGTTGCTTTGCAATTTAGATGCTGACTCATCATCTTCTTTTGATTTGCTATGATGTCCTAACTTGGTACAATCAGTTTCTATTTATACATTCTAGCAGTTTTAGGACTGGATTTCAGGTAAGTGCTGGAGAGCACTAGGCAGAACAAATCAGTTAATATGCAATCAAGCAAGCCATTTGCAAATATAATTTAGATTTAGCTTGAATTATTGTCTCTAAATATGCATCAGCTAACAATCTGTTCTTAGACGTCACATTTAAATACCGGCTCCATCTTGCTTCTTAAAATTCTAGCCCGGCTGTAAACAATGGGCAACGCACAAAAAAAGGAATTATTGATGGTATCCAATAGGTTACGAGTCTGTACTTACTGACCGGTGGCTCATGGTGGCTACAGTTTGTTAGCAACTGAAAAGTCAAAGTTTGTTTCATTTTAAATCTCCTCTTACATTAACAGTAGGGGTTTTAAGATCCAAGGGGAGTCATTGAAGCGACACCACTCACATCATTGTTCCCCAGCTCCTGCAGCAACATGTCCCATGTGTCCTTGGGCAAGACACTTAACCCCAAGTTTCTCCCGCTGCTTTGCTGGTGGCGTATGTATGTGTATGAATGGATTAGTTCATTCTGATGGTCTCACTACACAGCAGTCTCTACCATCAGTGTGTGAATGTGTAGG
Source organism: Labrus bergylta (assembly GCF_963930695.1). Classification (NCBI taxonomy): domain Eukaryota; kingdom Metazoa; phylum Chordata; class Actinopteri; order Labriformes; family Labridae; genus Labrus; species Labrus bergylta. Next base: position 19,698,933 of record NC_089207.1, on the reverse strand, counting down.
TGTGACCTGCGGTGTAAAAGGGCTTCGAGTAGTCAGAAGAGAAAAGTGCTATACAAGCTCAAGTCCATTTATCATTTTTACCCAAAGTCTTCAGTGGGCCTTTGGTTCACTCATCACAAACACAACCTCTTCTTAATTTGCAGTCCATCAAAGTTACACAGCAGTCTTGGCCTGATATTGGCTCATGATACCTGATTTCATAATTGCCAAGTCAAACTCTGAGAAATCTTTATGCAAGGGAAATATCAGGAACTTTAATCCTGTTTTTAAACTACAAGGTGACATTTCCACACAAATTAATTTGACAGTTAAATTATGTTTAAAGGGTTGTGTTTCATATATGTCCACTATCTGAAAGATGGCCCTTCCTGTCTGTGTCTTACTTCTAAAACAGGAGTTTATGTGTAAGAGAGTTAGGGCATGGTGATCAACCTGAAGGCCTTTGTTGCTCGAGTTTTCCCTCAGCTGCCTGAAACTATAGAAAGTTCAAATTGATTCTGTTGACAGCGTTTTTTTTAGCTAGTAATCGTTGGGATTTTGACTGTGTATTCAGATTCTTCACTGGAATCTGATTTTGGATCACGCGCCATGAAGTAACTTTGCAGCTGTACTCGGCTGCAGCCCCATGGATTCCCTCCATGTTTTCTTGGAGCTCGTTCAGATCAAGGAAAAGCCCTGCAGAGTGACATCATGGTTCATATTCAGCTCCAGGCCGGCATCTGAGCAGCACCTGTAATGAGGCTACCCTCCTACAAGCCGTAAAGAAAACACCTGGACGGCTTCTGCCCTGGATAACATTGAACTGTAAATGTTGTCATGTGATTGCATCAGGTTATTGTAGGCATCTCACATCATGGTTGCATTACCAATGCACTTTGCCTCGACTTGAGACATTAAACTTTGATAAAACGTGTTGACATCACATGTATAAGATGTCATTAACCTTCAGAGCCCCCTCTGTCTAATAAAAACATTAGTGGTTTCCAGAGAAAACCAATCACAACCATTTGTGTTGTCGCAGTGATCTCCTCGTTGTCTTAATTATTATTTAGCATTGTCAGAGGGACAATCACATGGACACGAGTGAGTCATGTGTTTGTCCATGAGGACATCACCTGGGATCTCACTGTTCTGTAACAGGACGTGTTCGTACTCGTCAGCTATCCCCCGAGTTTGGGTGACGCCCATACAGCTTTATCTGCAAGTGTTTCTGTTGCTTTGAGCTCTATACAAGTAAACACATAAAATGTACAGTTGGTGGAAAATTTAAAAAAAAGGAGAGGAGAGGACACACAGCTCATTTAAGTCATATGATGAAAACACAAATGGAGCCCAGAGGCCAAACAATCTGACCGGGAAAATATTCCAAAACAGTAAATGCTGCTGCTTGACAACACACAACCACACGTCCAAATACAGCATGCTTCCACCTAGCAACACTGAAACATAAGCATTCTGCTATGCACAAGGTATGTGTAAGGTAAATACTGCAAGACAGGCAGCAAACATGGGATATCTTTACATTTGTCCCCAAATAATTCAGGGCTGTATTTTCACGTACAAACAAATGTTGGGCTCTAATTAGCAAAGGTACACAAGTCCTGGATTGCCGTGGTAGATGACAGCTAAAGATCTTAAAGTGTGGTCAGCTGCAGCTCCTGTGGGTCCGTCCCCTGGTTATGTGAGAAGCTGGGCTGTGACACTGGATATAGAGAGGAATGTAAATGGTGAAGATTCCTGTCAGCCACACTTGTGCCCGGGACCATTTTCATGTCAAAGGTTCTTTCACCATCACTTTATCATCTGCCATTCAGCTCAGCGTCAGGCCCGGGCTGTCACTTCTTTGGACTGGTTAAAGGGATGAGGCAGAGGATAATCTTTACTTTACGCAACGTCCAATACTCAAAATGTGGATTCATCCGCTGATGAATATAGTCCCTTGTTTTTTATATTTGATGAATATTTGCTTTAAACTGTTTGCATCTGTTGTTGAATTTAAATGAAGAAAGTGTGTTTTGGGTGTCTTGTTGCTTCAGTAGATTTTAGAGCAATAATGTCTCTGATGGTGAGCTTAAATATATCTCACACTCACAAACGCACGGTATGTAAATTCTGCTGCCAGGGGGATCTCTATCAAAACAATAAGAAAAGATGACGTCAAGGTTGGCGGGGAATCTCTGCTGCTTCTATCCCACCGCTGATAAAAGAACTGTAAAAGATCATACGGGAAAAACCGACCTGAGGAACAGAATATGTTTACAGACGAGCTAATGTATCAGAGTATACTTTACATGACGTTTTAATCACAGCAGCACATACAGCAACAGTATGGCAGCTTTCAGTAGCAGCTCACGCTTCCTTATGCAGCGATCTTTGACGTCACATCCGTTGTTTCCACGGAAACAATAAATATTTGGGACTGTCAAGGCGGCTTTTGTCATGGAGGTCTCTGTGACAAGACATGTCCCATTCCAACTAAAAAAAAGGATTTCTCTGGCTTTGATAATATTTGAGGTAATATAAGTACTCAAACAAAATAAAATAGAACATAGGTTTAGGGGCGGCTGTGGCTCAGTTGGTAGAGTCGGTCGTCTCTCAACCAGAAGGTCAGGGGTAAGATCCCCAGCTCCTGCAGCCAATTAAAAAAATGGTCGTAATAAAAAGGAATCTTGTGAAATGTACTTTACGGAAGTATACCAAAGAGCAAACAGGAGTAGCCGACATGCATCTTCGACGACGTATCATTTTTCAATTTTTCCAGGATTGCAAAATCTCCTGACACAAAAAAAGGGAAGTGTGAGCAGCGTGTGGTGCAATCTGTAAACACAATCTTTACAGGTGTTTCAACAAGTTTGGTAACCAAACAAGCAGGCCGGTATCCAAATGAAGACCAATCAGGGTTCAAATCAAAGTATAGGGTAGCGTTCTGCAGTCGAAGCATAGAGCATGATGCCATCCCTCATGCTTTACGTTTCATACTTATGGACCTCAAACCACCTTAATGACACACCTGTGGTGGCTGCAGGGGAAGGATTGTCATTTCCTGTCACTGCACATATTCATAACCTCGGGTAAGCTCTAAATATATGTCATTAATGTCCCAATAACCACTCCGACATGTTCAGACATCAGATAAGAGGATATTGTCTTCACATGAGTATGCATTTTTTTCCCTGAATTTCTTTTTAAGTTAGGAGAACTCCAATTCTTAGTAAAACAATTCTACCATCTAAAATTCACATCTATTTCACACAAGGTCACTCTGCAAGAAGAAGAGCCGAGGTTAGAACTAATTTATGTAAAAATACATGAATGCATTGTATTGACTCCCCCACATAGAAGGCTCCAATCAAAAGCTCAATCGATCAAAAGTCGGAAAACCCCAAATTCCCAAAATGATTACACAAAACAAATGCCAAAATGAAATTACACTATACCTGCATAATTTACATTACTTTAAATCTTCATTGGTTTTTTGTCTTTTGCTTTCAGAATTTAAGTTTAATAGCACCATGCTGATGAATTAGGTTTGGTGACTAATAAGTGGTTTCCCTACCAATGAATAAAAAGTGTTTCTTATTTATACCTGGATGCAGCCACCTTCTAATCATCACATAACACTTATACATAGGATCATAGACTGTATGTTAAAAGCTGCGCCACTTTCTAACAGCTTCCCTCATGAGGTTATAATCATTCATTTAAAGAAATAAGTGGAATACTGTTTAATGCACAGTAGGTAAATTCCACCACCGGGAGGTGTCGAGGATGGTGGGGAATCATGGGAGTGATTCTCTCAGTGACTCCACCCCGACCCCCACCCCAATCAACGGACTCTGCGTTGACCATATAAAGACGAACGGGAGAAACTGACCTGAGGAAGAGAATATGTTTGCAGACGAGCTAATGTATCAGAGTATAATGTACATGACGTTTTTATCACAACAGCACATACAGCAACAGTACGGCAGCTTTCAGTAGCAGCTCACGCTTCCTTATGCAGACGTAACATCCGGTGTTACTATGGCAACTGTCCATGGAAAGGATTTGTCTGGCTGTGATATCTGTTGGAAGTATTTGAGGTGATACTCAACAAACATTTTTTAGCATAGGTTTAGTCCATTTTCAATGACTGATATTTTAGTGTAAAAATTCTACACATTACACCTTCAAATAAGTAACCTTTAGGAGCGCTGGTTTGATTTAAAGGACTCCTTAATTTAAGACAATAAGTGACCAGAGGGGATGGGCAGTCGGACTGTGGGTCCATACTTCACAACCATCAACATTACCTTAGGCGCAGAGTTTAACTGCTGCACTGGTAGCTAGCATGACTGCAAACTCCACATGTTGAAAACAGATGGTACAAAAAGATCGACACAGCTGCATAGAAACTGCACGTTGTGGACTTTGCTGAACTCTGTGGAAATCATCACACAGGAAGACAGTTTAAACCTTTTTGCCCCTCTGGGAGTCCCCCCCAAGGAGACCGTGTCTTATATGCATACAGGTGTGACTTATAAATCCTCTATATGGTAGATTGTTTGCAGCAGGACTGTGACATTGGATGCCGTTACAATGTACAGTGCTGTAACATCTTCTCTTACTAAATGTAAGAGAGGTCACGAGGTCACCACACGCTGTCACTTGGGTGGAAACTTTCAGCACGAGCAGCAGTCCAGAGGATGCATGAGTAAGGCAATTTTCTGCATTCCCAACCTGTAACTGCTTTGCGTTTTTTTTGCGGGGGGGGGGGTTTTACAGGCAAACTCGTAAACCAACCCTGGCTCATAACTCATAAGCATGGATGCCTTACATTTATGACTATGCGATTAATTTCCCCAGGGCTTCTCCCTGCTTTGAAGTGGGAAACAGTTTAATTTTTGAAACAATCTTAATACTAACACGCCTCATTTGGTAGGTTTACTTAAAAGGCCTCCTGCAACACAGCACCGTGTAGACTGTGGATTTACCGGCCTTCATGTTTTTCTCGTTTTTTTGTTTTACAGCTGAAGACGCTGATCTTGAACCCCTGCGTTTCAAAGCTCCCAGAGCCCTGCACAATCCTCTCCACCCCCATGCGTCCGCAGGGCTGCTCACAATGGGCCCTCATTCAACCTATCTTCTTTTAAACGCCAATAAACTCTTTTACATTTCCTCAGCAGGCAGTTAAAATTCAGCTGACTACCGTGCACTCCCCCCCCCCTGTGCTCTGCTGAATCTCACCAAGTCAAGTTTTCATCTTGTTGTTTTGCTGTTGTTGTTGTTGCTCACTGAGGAGAAGGCAGAGGAGAAGAAGAAATCTGTTTTACGGCCAGAGCTTCCAGCACCTTGTTTGTTTTCCCGGGTCACCTTTTGTTGCAGGAGGGATTCCTTTTGACATATTAGATGGAAACCAGGACTTCAAAATTTCACAGCTTAGCGACCATTTGTAACATTTGTTACAAGCACACTTTCCAACTGCCTGAAAGTGTGCCGATCTCATCAGTCCATTCTCCAGTCTTGACTCCTTTCATTGATCTTTTTTTCCCCCACTGCTCTGTCCGACCTTTTCCCTCCCATGTCCCTGGATCCTCCTCAACCTCTGTGCAACCTCTTGAGCTTTCACTGCCTCATGTTTGCTGAATTCCTCCCATCTCCTATTCTTCTCCTACCTTTGTTGCATCTCTGCATTCATACTGTAGCTGTTTTCACACATGCACTCTGGGAATTTCTTATAAAACCTCAGGACAGCCTGCCCCTGACGTCCCTCACAGCGTCAAGTTTTACCTGTTGGACGCGATGATGCAGAAGAAGACAAAAAAACAATATGAGGTTATATAAATGCCATCACTCCCGCCCGTTAACTTGAGGTACATTTTCTCAGGAAAAACTCTGGGTAAAGTGTGGGTGAAACATGACAATTTATGGACAGTTTCAAGAGTTATCCTGTCTCACCCATCAGTCCCCTTCTTGCCTTTTCTCTTACATTCTAAGCTTCATGCCTTTCCTTAGTTTTCCGATACTTTCTTCGACTCTGTCCTATACTCTCTGAGAAATATTGTAACTTTTTTTTCCCTTTTTATTCTCACTCTGCCCTCTTCCCTTCCTCTGTCCCTGTTTTCTTCTTAACCCTCTCTTCCTTTCCTTATTCCGTCTCTACATTCTCAATGATTTTCAAATTTAGGCCTCTGATTCCTTATATCTTCCCTTGCCTTCTCCATTCCCATCCTCACTTCTCTCCTTTAATGATGGCATTGGAACCCAAATGCTCACCATCATGAGAAAACCCTCGTGACAGAACGCTTTGCCAGCTCTGCCATGCAGAGACAGTAAGGACCCGAGAGCAAGCAGCTCTTTTAGCTCAAAGCTCCTCAGGCAGGCAATCCTAACCTCAGCTCACTTTGAAAAAGAATAAAAGCCTTTTTCTATCACAGGAACTTTTCCATGAACCAAAGACACCGTTGTATAGTCGAGGATCCTCAGATGCACTTGGACTTGAAGAACAAGGATCTAAATTCCTTGACAGGTCCTCGCCCTCGGCCTATTGAGTGATGGGAAACTCCCCAGTTGGGCGTTCCTGTAGAACTGTACAATAATTCAGTCATTCCAGGAAGTAGTTAGGGTGTGATTTAGCAAATTTATGCCAATTGAACCAATCCCAGAACCTACTTTGCAATTTTGTCCAAATTCTACGACTTTTCCATAAGCGTGACAATCTTGACCTTGTTGCACTTTTTTGTTCTGAAAATGGGAAAAGGGCTTTTGGGTACTCTGCACCCTCAGCCTGGAATCTGTTGCAGAATGACTTAAAGCTCAAGGAGCTGGTGTCCTTAAATGTTTTTAAATCTAAAATGAAAGCAGATTCTACAGGCTGTTGGTGTTTTAGCTTGGCTGTTTGAACAACTGATTCCCAGATATGCCTCATAGATGGCTCTATTTTAATCCAAGATTTAGTGCTTTGTAAATTGTACTTTGTCGCTCTTTGTATTTCCATCTGTAACTTTGTGTTTTTGCTGCTGCCTGTCTTGGCCAGGTCTCCCCTGAAAAAGAGGTTTTTAATCTCAATGGGACCAACCTGGTTAAATAAAGGTTAAATAAAAAATAAAAAAAAGTTCTGGACCTATTTGTTCAAAAAATAAGCGTTTTAATGATCTGAATGTCTCGTCACCCTCTGAGTATCTGTACACCATGGGTTTATATTTTCAATAAGCTTGAGCCTGAATGGAAAGTGAATTTAAGGACCTCAGAAAAAGGACAAGAAAGCAAAGCAGATACACTTTAAGATACAAGTTTCCACCATTATTCAAGAATTATACTCAATGTTTCACATGTTATCTGGAAGTTTTCTCAAGTTAACAATTATTGGCTTATTTCTACGTCATCTCTCAGTATTATATAAGCAGAAGGAAACCGCTTCATCACTTTTAGCCTAGCTCCCATCAGTGTTAAGAGCATTAAGTGTCAAAGTGTGGACAATAGTTGCCTCAATGTTTGAGCCCATTTTGTGGCAGCACTGTTCCACATGTGGGTGTTAACCACTGCACACCGAGAGGCATTTCCAACATGAATGCAGCCTACCATTAGCCTAGCAGTGAAGAGAATACAACTTCCTCTTTCCACATGTTAGAACCTGACAGCCAATTGGAGCCATAAAAGTCCAGAAGGTTCCCATAGCCAGCAGTTCACACCACGCAGACTGTTGTTAATGTTAATGAGGTGTGATGGCAGGCTGCTTGGTTGTCAAGGTCAAGGCTAGCACTGCTTACAACCGACGGGAAGCAGCCAGGAGACAAGTGGCTGAGCGACACAAAGCCGCCATTACCCAACGAGAAGGAAGACGTTTTATGTCCCTGTGTTTTTCCTGGATGAGGATTGAGGGGAAGAGTTTTTTTATTTTTTTTTTTTTTTTCAAATGAACTGTGCACTTTGTATCGTCACTTTATAACATACTGTTTTTATTACGGGCCAAACGGCTCAAAAATAAATAGAGACTTCAGATGTTGAAGAGACATCAGAACATCGTGTGCTGTTTTCAAATCCTTTCATTCTACATCTCTGCTGTCAGAAACCTTGGAAACTTGACTCAACCTCGTCTTTTCATTTGGTACTTGACAGATGTTTTTGTACATCATACACAGACTATATGAAGAAATCCTGTCATAAACAAAGAGGGTACAATATGTCCAGCTTCAACTCTTCCCTGACTAGTAATTATCGTCAACAACGGAAGGAAATCCTTTCTTCTTTGTGGCCATGCTTCTATTCTGCACAAGCTGATTTATGTGGTTTCTATATGAATCGTATGCTTATGTGTTACTAGTTTAAATGAGTGTGCATTAACGTGGTGCTCCGTTGTTTTGTTGACATATAGAGGTGTGTCTATCCAAAACAATGCTCCACTTCAGTTGGTCTGTGTGCTTTGTGTTGTCATCTCTGCTTTCTTTGTTTTCTTGAGCATGCCTGCACGCCAACGTAGTAATGATGTGTTCTGTCTGCTGCTTGTAGTAACATAAAATGTTATATTTATTGCTTTGCACGCTTATAAATAATTTAAATTCATTTAATTCTTCCGTTTTTTTTTGCATTACTTTGTGTCATCATTGCAGCTTCTAAAGATGTCCGCAGGTATGAGACATTTTTTTATCAACGTTGAGGTGACTCCAGGTGTGTTTACAAATTATTGTTATGGTTATAAATGGTAAATGGACTTGAGCTTGTATATTTCTTTTCTTATTTCTTCTGACTACTCAAAGCGCTACTACACCGCAGGTCACACCTACACACTCACACACTGATGGTATAGACTGCTATGTAAAGAGTCCATCAAAAATAACTAATCCCATTGACACACATTCATACGCCACCAGCAGAGCAATGGGAGCAACTTGGGGTTGCAAGGACACGTAGCTGCAGGAGCTGGGGATCGAACCCTCGACCTTCTGGTTGAGAGATGGCCAACTCTACTACTGAGCCACAGCCGCCCTGCATAAAAACTCTGCATATAGAATACAGAACATTGTGTGAAGAGTGGCTTTAACATTACTGTTGTTTTGTTCTGTTACCTGGAAATGTATTCTACCTGGTGCACTTCTGCCTCTTGTGGCCAGAATACATACTACAATGACAAACACTTTAAAATATTTGATTAGAATTGTGTCTGCCCTTTTCCCTTTCATTCTGTCAATCTGTTTGTTTTACTCTGGTCTAAACAGCTTCTCCTCTGGACTTCATGACTTGAGAAGAAAAACATTTTACAAGCAACTAACTGCAAGTTTGTCTGTCTGTACAAGTTCATTTGGAGGTTCAATTTGCATTTCAGCTGGTCTTGGTCCAGAAGAAAAATGTGAGTGATGGACCCATGAGCCATTTAGGGGATGCAATGCAAACTGCTGTTTACAGAAATTCTTATACACAACCTTGTCATGTGAAGACACTCACAGTCACACACATGCACGCTCTATCTACTATGTACAGATAAATAATATAGCAGTCTTACAGCAGACATATTACATGTTTATAAGTAGTCAGACGGACAAAAAAAACACTCCTATTTCTGTATATGACGGCTGAGTTCAGTAAATCACAGACCCCACAGTCTTATCTGCAGTCGTGATGAACCTGCAGCAGATCCCGACAAGGCCAGGTCACATATTTGACCTGTGACCATCAATGAGAGGTCTGCAAGGAGAAGACATTGTGGACAAGAGAGGAGGCAGAAACTCAAATAGAGAGGGGAAGAGACAAGAGTGTGTGTGTGTGTGTGTGTGTTTATGTGAGACTCTGTCCAACGTAAACAGCTTGGACGCTGTCTGTCACCACAGCGCCGAAACATGGTTGTCCTGTTCTCACTGTCCCATTTACAGCTGTTATGAAACAGCCTTTAGGGGCTGAGGTTATGGAAGCATACCATATATTGACGCTGCACCTCGCAGTTTAATAGCGCTCTGAGGAGAGTGAGGTAGTCCGCTACATTTAACTCTGTTTATCTGAAGGAACAAACTGTTCTGTGCTAAGGTTTGCCAGAAGTCAGGGAATCTGCTGACTGATGAGTCGAGCGCTCATCTCTCAGGTTTGACGCCCTTAACCGAGTCGCTTCCATTAATCCATGTTTCTTCAACTGCTGCTCACTTAGAAACAGTTCTCCTGCAGCCACTCAAAAGCCAAAATTCGCGTTTAAGTCTCAAGATTATACGTTGTATACGTGTGTAAATAGGACAGCACTTCTCAAGTTGATGCACTGTTATAATGTCATTTGAGGTCGTCTGACTTTAAGGGTAATTCTGCAGGTTAAAATGAACGTTTTTATCAATGGAGTCCGGTGGGTGTAAAGAGAGTGAGACGGAATTAAGCTGTGTTTAGTGAAGTACTCATATGGTCCATCTTTTTGCGATCCCTGCCTCTATTGAGCGTTTGTTTTCCCAAATGGTTCTTGAGTGTGGCCCTGGACTGTCAGTGGTTGTGTATTCTTGATTTCCCCGCCTGCCTCTTAAATCCACTGTCAGCTTCAAACAGATGTTTCATGAAGACACTCTACAGGATCAAGATGAAGTGAAATAGAATGTAGAGTTGGCAATGGAAGGTCAGTGCTCATACATCACTCATCTCAGCTTTGATTACATGTTGAGAACATGCAGAACGCCATTCATGAACTCAAATCTCACACACGGCAAACGTTGACATGTTTACATGATCCATCGAGTATCCAAGCGATGAAACTTTGAAATCCAAACACGTTCTTTGGCAGCATGGTCGGACTCTGACGTAATATTATAAAAAAATATATTTACATGTAGTTCTATAAGAGATGAAACAAAGTACTGCAGTGTAGATGAAAAGCCTAAGACATTTAGGGGTTGAGACCGAGACGACATCAAGACCATAAATATCTCTGAAAAATGATCATCTTGTGTGCAGGGGGCGTGTCGCTTACTTAGACTGTAACAGGTTGCGGCCATAACCTGGGGGATAAAAATCAAACTGAATTGAAGATATTTGTTCTTTAAGAAAGAGGTGTTTTCCTTCTAATCACAATAATGATATAGAAAAGTACTCTATCAGTGGTGGTCTTGACCGGTTTGACTTTAAATCGGAGTCAGCACGGTCTGAGACCAAGACAAGACCGAAATGTACATAACCTGTGCAGGGATAAAAATATATGTGCAATTTAAACAAGAACCTATAAACAGTTGAGGAAAAAATCTGTCATTACACCTGAATATAAAAAATAGAAAAAAGTGTTGACCTTCTAAAGTTGTGTTGTTTATATATGTACAGCAATGTTTTAAAAGAAGGTAGTGCAAAATTATCAAAAAACAGACATTAAATAACAGTCAGTGCAAACATTTAAGGTGCAATTTAAATGATTGTGAGGTTAGCATTAAAGCGTCCAACTAGAGGCTGACTCTTGGGGCAGATGGGAAATGGAAAAAGGAAGATTTAGTCCAAGAGTCACTGAGTGCTTTTCCCCTGCCATAACCGTGAGGTGTTGTACAGACGTATGGCCACAAGGGACAAAAGAGTTCTTGATCGCCTCAGTCGCCTGCTTATGGCAATATGTAAGTTTGGCAGCAAGCTGAGGTTTAGCTAAAACCTCAGACAGGTGCTACAAATCGGAAAAAACAATCATTTTACTGCATCACCTAGCAGCAATAACGCAGTAACAGCTGTTAAGCTCAATTCAAAACATGATTCTATATAGATTTTTTGTGTGTTAATAACATCAGGACATTAAGACATAAGCCATTTTTTTGTACTGAAAAATGTCTTATTGATATGTTTTTTATACTCAATGTGAAATTCAAGCGACCAAATGTCTCACCATTTACTCGCCATCTAAGTTAACCTATCCTTATTTACAGAATTTAAAAATCCAGTCAAACCACCAAAACAGTGGTGAGCTGTGGTGCGGTGCCGTGCAGACCCTCCAGCCGGGCCAAGCTTCATGTCAACACAGTTCTTCTCCACTGCACATTCCAGCTTAAAGTCCAGGCAACAGTCAAAGGAACCAGGCAATTACAGTGCAGCCGCCTGCGTCACTTTTTTGTTTACTTCCCAAAGGTTCTGAAGTCTCCGAGCCTTTTGAAGTCGTTCCCCCCCCCCCCACCCCCCGTGTCAGAGGAGCTTCTCTTTATCTCCGAGGGGCAGACGTTCAGCTGCGAGCAACGTGCACAGATCCAGCTGTGTGCCGTGCTACCATCTCTGAGCCATCTGTGCTACACGCTCCTTTGTATGACACACATTGGTCACACATGCCGGGTGTACACCAGTGTCGCTTTGTCAACTTTTCGAATGTTTTTCACACTGAACTTTTAAAGTGTTCAAACTGACTGAAAGTGATTTTCTCTAGACAGATTTTAACGCTCCACAAATCTAAAAGGAGTTGTGTTTTCTCAGCTCACAGGAAATAGGGGCTGAATGTGTTTGATTAGCTGATTGTGTGCCTTACTGATCTGAAGTCATAAAAAACAAACAATGAAGGGTTCCTCTATCGCTCGTGTATTCAGATTATTTTGATGTTCTCAGTTTAAATAATATTTGTAACTGGAATTTTTATCGAGGAAAAGGATCCGCAGTAAAAAAAAAAAAAAAGTATGCCAAACGTTTGAAATGCTTTTCTCAAGTGCCTGAATAAGCGCCCTTTATATTGATACAGCAACACTTAGATCGATCCACTCTTTTTAAAAGCACATGTCACGGAAACAAACACAAACAGCGATGCTTTGTTAATGGATCCCTGCTGCAGGAAAATATTCTCTGTCCCGATAATTCCCCTCTCTTCTTTCTCTGTGAAGCGGCTGAAACTGCCCGTGTTATAAAAGCTTTGTGGAGTGTAGGGTCTATAGGAAGCCTCGGGCCCCCGGCCAATCCAGGCAAGCTGCTCTCAGCGAGTGAAACCAGAGAAATGGCAATGCTCGTGGGAGAAGGGGTAGTGACTCAAAGACACCCATTCAGAAGACACACACTCTCCCAAGGGGCGCGAGCCACACAAGCAGGACCATACAAGGATCACACACTCCCTGTTGTGTCCTCAGGTTTGGATATAATTTATTGATTGTTTTAGTGTGCAGGGTAAATTGTTGGCACGAGCTCTGAACTTGGGAACATTTTAAGAGAAGTTTGGGGTTGGTTTAAAAAAAGATCTGTTTGCATTGTGTAAACTTCCCTTTCTGTGAAAGCTCTCTCCCTTTTAATACATGTTAATAAAACCTTTTACTCTGGTTCTCAAACATCTCTAAACCGATGAAATAAGAACATTTGGGACTGAAGCACAATCAACTTTTAAACATGTCGGGGTAGCTGCCAGCATTCAGTAAGTTACAATTCAAAAGGTCACATCAGGACACAGGAGACAGAAGAAGGGAGAGACTTGCAAAGACTCTCATCTCTGTCTCTATGAGACAGTGATTTGATCATACTAAGAAGTTCCAGGCTGTCAACTGAACTAAGTATGCCTTAAAAAAATCAGATCTTCCAATTATTGATTGTATCAGATGAATGATAAATAGAAAGAAAACAATGATTAGCAGTCCTGAGAAGTGTGTAGATTTTTACTTTTGTAAGTGTCCTTCTGGTGATCTTCAGGGTGGAGATCCCAGACTGAAGATGCTGAAAAGAACATAGACACTGCCATCGATGGGACTCCAAAGCCCCCTACAGGAACAGACCGGTGACGTCACTAAGGCTTCGTCCCTGAATGAATCCCTTAGAGACAAAGTTGACTCTTGTGGTAACAGAAAGGCCCTACAACACAGTGAATATGAATGTGAATGCTGCAACACTTTCCAGCCATGAACAGAATCAAAACTGGAGTTTAATATCATAAAGAAGTGGGATAACAAGGTGTGCTGTAAAATGTTCCTTTTACAATCCTATTTCATGGCTTCTGCATAATAACTGAACTATTGTTAGGGTTACTGAAAATCATGTAAAGCCGTAATCTAACTATTACTGTAATCTGGATTTTCTCAGTAATCATGGTGTTTGTTAATGTTCTGTGTATGAATATTGCTTTCATGTATTATATGACTCATGTTTGACTGAAATAACCCCGCCACACGCAGCTTGTCCCCTGCTGCCCTCGCATCACAATGTCACACACTAATCAATATGAGTATAAAGACACTATAATCTGTGTGTGTGTGTGTGTGTGTGTGTGTGTGTGTGTGTGTGTGTGTGTGTGTGTGTGTGTGTGTGTGTGTGTGTGTGTGTGTGTGTGTGTGTGTGTGTGTGTGTGTGTATGTGTGTGTGTGTGTGTGCGCGCGCAGGGAAAACGTCCAGGCTGTCATTGCCCTTCACCTCACACAGTCCGTGTGAGTCATTTAGCACACATTTAGCACATTAAAGAATTAGGCTTTGGGAGGGGAACACCCCAAAACAACCCCCCACCACCTTCAACAATGGGACTACACATACGTCAATAAACACGGAGGCTAACAGGGGCTGACAACATGCTGAACATAGTCATGCTAAAATGGAAATCAATAGATTGCCTTTACTGTAAAACACTTACAGAACACAAAACGAGTCCACACCTAGAGACCATGTAGGACGGCTTAGTTTCCTCGCCTATAACGTGATATTTCTCTTTACTTCAGGAGCTTATATTTTAACATCTGTTGTGTTTGCATGTCTTATTTTGGCTTAAGCTCATTTTTCTTTCTTTGGGTATAACTGTGTAGAGCATTTTGAATAGCTCTATTTATGAGTTTGATATTTATGAATGTATTACTGAAGGTAATCTTACTAGTCCTGCTCATTTCCCCAGTTCCAACTTTTATTGCCAAGAGAAAAGACAAAGGATGGTGAAAATCTTGAAGGACATTGGACCACAAATGAGGTGAAACAATCTTTATTTTTATGACTTAGGCTGTGTCTGAAACTGCATACTTTCATACTACCGATAAATGTGACGACACACTGAGCATGTAGTATGATCTGAAATCAAAGTATGAAAGCGAAAGCTTGTGCATGCCAGAAATACCTGGATGTTGACTAGATTGACCAGATTTAGTATGAAACGGGAAAACACTGGTCGTACTAAACTGCCCCACAATGCACTGCGGCTCTCAGTCTACCCGACCGCAGAGCTCACCAGCTAGCTGCTTCAAATAAAAGTTATGTTTCCAAATAGTATTACAATTATTTTGCAGATGTATTAGTAATGCATGTTTGCATATTTTTGTTGAATTATTTAACAAACTGATGGTTGCGCTAGATTGATGCTAGCTTGATGCTAGCTTGATGCGTCACATGACGCATACAGCATACAAACAGTCGGCTTGGTATACAGTATATATACTGTATATTTTCAGTACGTAGTATGTGGTATTCTTTAATTTAATAGCATATCACCCCCATTTGACAGCAGCTATCATGAGCATTCAGCCTCAAAGCTAATGCTACAGTAGCGTTATGGTTCCCTCTCTTATGGGTTCTGATGGCAGCATCTCATGTGCCTTATTCTGTTGAGTTTGAGATTAGCTGCAGTGGGTAGAAGACACATTGGATGGCAGAATTAGATTATTGGATGTAAAGTAAATTAGGCCGACTGACAATGGTCTGTAGATAAAAGTGTGTAGACGACGTGCTGTAACTGTAATGATGTTAGCTAGAATGTGGTTAAGTTCTAAAGCATTATTTAAATTAGTTTTCCCGGTTTCTTCCTGCCTCTAGTGAGAGGCCAGTGGATAGAAACAT